>NC_090266.1:281800032-284200032 GCF_040414725.1 Anabrus simplex | reverse complement strand
AGGAAACAGGCTGTAGACTTGCGATGTACTTATTCTGATCATAAACCGATCATTTTTAATCTTTCCTGGGTTCTTTTTCAACAGCCATATTTTCCTTCGGAGAACGCTCTTAGATTAGAGTAGATTCTCCTGGCATATAAATAAAAATTTAAACACATTTGAAATAAACGATAGGAATGAGATTGGCCGTCAAATTGTTCACCTCTATAATAAGGTCAATGATACACGGAGGAATGTCATTCGTATCGCCAGAAATTCCGCACACTTGCCTACGCGCAACAATGGTGCTGGTCACATTGTTAGCAATGACAATGGCAGCAGATGTATTTTACCGCCAAGTAGCGGTCTTGCATATTGCTGTGGGGTCCAGAACATATATAATAATAATAATAATAATAATAATAATAATAATAATAATAATAATAATAATAATAATAATAATAATAATAATAATAATGTTCTGGACCGTCGTCAAATGTGCGGACCGCGCTGGAAACGGGTCCTGGACGGGCAGGCCCTAATGACTAAGAATGCAGTCTGGTCGCGGGTTCAGTACCGCCAAGACACCCAAGACGACACCACGCCTGATCTGAAGGATTTGTTCCATATTAAAAATGCTTTTAGGAAAAGATGGCAAAGATTTAGGGACCCAAGTGACCGGGTGGTATACCTGGAACTAGCCCGGGAAGTACGAAATCGATTGCCGGAAGGAATGATTGAAAAGTGGGAGGAAACTTCCAGTAATCTATTAGAAAACGAGTCAGATCGAGAATTTTGGCTGATTCTTTCAGAAAAAGAGTCAGATCGCGAATTTCGGCGGATTATATATAAAACAATAAGCATTAAAATATAAATTTCAGTATAATACCGTAGCGAAGCACGGGTATCATGCTAGTATTTAATATTTTTGTTTCTTCGCCTGGACGTGTCGCGAGAACTCTGTTGCAGCTGTCTGCCACCGTCAAAGCTGAGCGAGAGTCTGTCACCACTCCATGCATTGGTTACGCTTTGAATCTCTTCTGACAGCTAGGCGAGTATTACTGCGCTTACGCCAGGCAAGGCCCGTTCTCCTCGACACTGGGATGTATCCTACTACGTTCTCCGCTCGCGTTACCACAGTGAAAAGTGGGAACAAAGGCTTATAACGTCGGTGTTGAACTGTTCCGTCCGTTCATTCCGCCACGCTCAACAGTGCATTGTTATATTATTGTGTTATTGTTTTCTATTATAATACGATGTGGCTTCTCTTGTTAAAGTGTGAATTCATATTTAATTTATATTAGGTAACGATAGCCTATAGGACTGCACAACGTATTAAACATTAAAATGAGCGCAGTCGCTTCCACCTTAAAAATAAGTGAGTTAGCGGGCCCAGAATGTTCATGTATAATAGAAAGCTTAATGAACACGCCATTTTTGTTGAAAACTTTTGAAGAAAAGAAGAACATAATTGAAAAAGGTAGCCCCACGCCTTCTCTTAAAAATTTAGCCAAGGAATCGAAAAGAACAGTAAGATATTTTCATTACTCGTGGTACATAAATCTGGACTGGTCATGTGGTTGTGCAAAAATGAATAAACTGTACTGTTGGCCATGTATTATATTTTCTTCAGAAAATAATGCTTGGTATAAAGACGGTGTGGACAATTTAGAGAGTTTCAGAGTTTTAAAGAGACGCCATGAGGTTTCTCAAACACACGTCAACGCTGTTGCCGATATGATTCAGTTCAGAAGGTCCAGAATAGAGTTCTGTTTGAGTACAGCTTACAGAAATAAAATTGACGAGTATCATATGCTAGTAAATATTAACAGATATACATTGTCAGCACTTAGATACTGTGTGTTTTCTTTCAAAGCAAGGATTAAGTTCCAGGGGTCATCGAGAAACTGAAGAATCCCGTAACAGATGTAATTACAGGGAGTTACTAGCATTAATTGCTAAGAGAGATAACGTATTTCGGCACCACTTAGAAACATCTACAGTTTCCTCAGGACTTTCATCTGATATACAAAATTATATTATTGAAGCCATACCTACCTTTATGACCAGCGAAATTAAAGGCGAGGTTAAGAAAACAAACTTTATTTCCGTTATTTTGGATGAAAGTACGGACGTTTCTAACAGAGCAAAACTCTTGACTGTATTTAGATATGTTAGTCCCGAAGGCGAAATTCAGGAGAGATTTTTGAGATTTAGTGATGTAAGCGGTGACCGTTCTGCTGTTTCTCTCTCGAATCATCTCTTTGGAGTGTTACAAGAATTTCAGTGTGGTGAAACGTTAGTAGCAGAAACATTTGGTGGCGCAGCAGTGATCGCAGGACAGCACAAGTGGGTTGCAGAAGTTAGTCAGGGATAAATATGACCAGACTATATGTGTTCACTGCTACGATCATAGGCTCAACTTGGTATTACAGCAATCTGTTAACCACATCAATGAATGCAAAGTATTTTATCGGACCTTGTCCGGGTTAGCAGGGTTACCCTGAAAGACTTCGATTTCTATTTCCAATTAAATTTATTTGCTGAAGTGCTTCCTCAGTCTGATGTTCCGTATCAGATCCTTCAGAAGAAAATATGTGATATTGCCTTCTGCTCCAAAGATATCCAGCAATTTAAAGCATTGTTGCCGACAACCAGAAGTAATTTTGAAACTATATGGTCTATGTTGCAAGACAATGAAAGGAGGCAAGTTTACCCTCAAAAGCGCCAGAGAATTGATTCGTTGGCTGAATGGTCAGCGAACTGGCCTTTGGTTTAGAGGCTCCCGGGTTCGATTCCTGGCCGGGTCGAAGATTTTAACCTCCATTGGTTAATTCCTGCGGCTCGGGGGCTGGGTGTTTGTGCTGTCCCCAACATCCCTGCAACTCACACATCACACATCACACATAACACTATCCTCCACCACAACTACACGCAGTTGCCTACATATGGCATATGCCGCCCAGTCTCATCGGAGGGTATACCTTACAAGGGCTGCACCCGGCTAGAAATAGCAACACGAAATTATCATAATTATAGGAAGAGACAAGAATAAAGTGAAGCTATTGATCAAGAGAGGTCAAACTGTTGGCTAAGATGGATATCCTCTAACTGGAAGGGGCGAAGGAGAGAACATTCGGCGTGAGCGATCGTCGAGTAACGTAGACGTCATTTACAGCCAGTCGTCTGTCCTTTCTGTCCTACGTGCACTTTCTGTACTCTTCTGGAAGGATTTCAAGATTGGTAGAGGGCTGCTATGTGAATGTAGCTTACCGGCAATGAGGGAGTGCAGAAAAGGGCTGCGCCATCTCGGAACAACGATACTAATTTACTTTTATGAAAAGTTGCAAACTGTGGGCTGGCAAGACTTGGGAGTGAGGAGACGAGCTGCTCGACTAAGTGGTATGTTCCAAGCTTTTAGTAGGGAGAAGACGTGGAATGATACTTGTAGACGAATATGCTTGAATGCAGTTTTTGAAGTAAGAAATTATGTGGGAATTCGAGATAACAGATTGGGGGCAAATATTCGCTTATAGGAAGAGGAATTAGTGATTGGAACAATTTACGAAGGGAGATGCTCGATAAATCATTTAAGAAAAGAGTAGGTAAACACTGATTGGCAACCTGCCACCTGAGTGACAGCCCTATATGCAGATCGATGGTGATTGATCGTACGCCAATATGAATCCCTCTTTGTGGAAATCGTTCAGCTGCAGGAGTATTGTGCCCTACTTCACCTTAACCTAAAATTATATCCAAATATTCCTTCGGTGTGAACTGTGCCATGGCTAAGCTGTATGTATTCACTAGATAGGCCTACTCAGCGGAAATGTCGGAGTTGTAAAAATTATGTTACAGGTCGCTCCTTTCTATCCCGAAAGACTGCCGACCTTGTCCACGATCCGCTTCATCGTATCTGCATTGCCACTAGTTCTTCCGTCCCGTTCAGGTCATATCATTCTTTTTAAATTACCGCTAAACGCATCGGGATACAGGACATATAGCCAATAATCATTGCCATTTGTTCCTAGGTATTTGTACACTCTATCGCCTTGCGTTTTGGGCTATCAGCCGTTTACATCACTGACTTCATTGTGATATCCGACCCCAGGCTAAATGGTTAGTGTACTGGTCTTTGGTCAAGGGGGTTCCGTGTTCCGTTCCAGGCCGTGTCGGGGATTTTAAGTTTCATTGGTTAATTCCGATGCTTCGGGAACCGGGCGTGTGTGGCGTCTTCATCACAGACAGAGCCCCATCCTCACAGACGCGCAAGTCGCCTATATGGCGTCAGTTCGAATGACCTGCACCAGGCTCCTTCTGAGGCCACTTGCCATTATTACTATTTCATTGTGACAACGGTATAACGGTGCAAACTACAAACCTGAAACTTGCGACATTGTATTCCTCTCCCCAAGATCCAATGGCTCATCAATTACTTTCCATCCTCTATGGAGGTTTCTCTGCTATACATTTTGCCAATAACGAAGTGTACTGACATGTTTTTAAAACGAACTTAAATGATAGTCTACTGTGTATACTGTACAGTATAAAACTTGGTAAACCGGTCGAGTTGGCCGCGCGCGTAGAGGCGCGCGGCTGTGAGCTTGCATCCGGGAGATAGTAGGTTCGAATCCCAGTATCGGCAGCCCTGAAAATGGTTTTCCGTCGTTTCCCATTTTCACGCCAGGCAAATGCTGGGGCTGTAACTTAATTAAGGCCACTTCCAACTCCTAGGCCTTTCCTATCCCATCGTCGCCATAAGACCTATCTTTGTCGGTGCGACGTAAAGCCCCTAGCAAAAAAAACTTGGTAAACTGTTTCCAGTGATAGAAACTGACAGTAAACCGCTGAATAATTTCAATGAGCGACTTCTCATTTTAAAGCGTACAATTTGAAGGCTTTCGGAAAAATAGCATTCCTTTTTAGTGGTTTCAAGGTCTTCCGCTAGGTACGGTGGTATGCAGCTAGATACCGTGTGGCAGCTTGTAGTGCTATAGCGACAGAATTGCAAGTTTCAGGCTGGAGCGTGTTAGCGTAGGCCTATTCTTAAGAGGGTAGTGTGAAGGTACTACGAGCTGTGACTTATGTTTTGATGTTAGGATATCTTGCTGAATTACCTTATCTTTCTTCAGCTTATCCCAGTTATTTCTGGGGTCAATGGAGCCACCCAGGATCATTTTGGTTTTGGTCGAGGGTTTTTTAATGCTATTTGTTCGGGGCGTCGCCCTATAGAGATCTTTCGCCCCTACTTGCACCATATGATATGAACCTGCGTGTAATTGGAATTGCGGAAGTGTAGACTGTTGAATGTGAGGAAAGGATGGCAAGCTATACCTTCGCTATATAATATTCAATATTCAGTATACAAATCAGTATACTGCCATGTCTGCCAAGGGACGCGTAAACGCGACCGATACTGCAGACTCATCTGCGATATACTGAGCCAAGAGTGTTTGAACGGCAACAAGTAGATCGCGAACACAGACTGCAGTTTTGGCCAGACCTTAGAACTATGATCTTTTCGGAAAAATTGCCCTAATTTGACGCAGCTTCTTCCGTACAAGAGTCCGCCTATTCTCTCTTTTTCTTTTCTTGCTTTGTCAGGAACTATACCAACCCTGCCTTCACCGGGTGAAATCTACTAAAATGGCTTGAAAGTGGGAGTTTAACCTATTTCTGAGCCTGAGTGCATTCCCTTCCAGTTTTTTTAGACAAATTCACGACACTACCAGAAATCGAACCCACTTCAATCGGATGGGACCCAGCTTTTTAACATCTAGGTACTTCTTCCATTCACAACCTATCAACCGATCACGCCTTTACCGCCTCAGTCAAGCAGCCCCCCTTCAAGTTAAGAAACGACCAGGTTTCTCATTTAAAAGTGTTTTGAGGCCGTCGCATAGCAATTGCACAAAAGTCGTCCGGCTCCATGGCTAAATGGTTAGCGTGCTGGCCTTTGGCCACCAGGGTCCCGGGTTCGATTCCCGGCAGGGTCGGGAATTTTAACCATTATTGGTTAATTTCGCTGGCACAGGGGCTGCATATATGTGTCGTCTTATCATCATTTCATCCTCATCACGACGTGCAGGGCGCCTACGGGAGTCAAATCAGGCGAGCTGAACTTGTCCTCGGACACTCCCGGTACTAAAAGCCATACGCCATTTCATTTCAACACAGGCTGTTTAGTATAATAACCTAAAACATAACAAGACATACATCGTGTAGGCTACAGTATAGGCTACATCATGTTTCTGGCAAAAAAAAAATGATTTACGTGATCTTCGGCATTAATGGTGATACTGGACGAGAATGGTGCCTTTCTTTTCATCAAAATATTAATTTTGGACGATGGTGATTGGTTGGTTTGAACGGTTGTCTTCGTATTTTATATTTATGTTTTGATCAATGCAGTGCACATGAATTATTTGAACTTGGAACAGCATGTGTATGTAACGCTATTGATAGCTTTAGCTTTTTTCGTCCCGGTGTTTATTTGCATTCAGGTCAAGTTTAAAGTTTGTCGATATTTATTGATTTCTCATACTTATGTGTGCTCATTGTCTTATGTGATCCGATTTCTGTTATTTGTTATGTGTGTCCACAAGTACTTCAGGATGCTATTTTAGTCCATTTATTGACCAAGTTTCTGTCAGATAACGTTAAGGTTAATGATATGTCTTTGTTCCCGATTGACAAACAACATAATTCTAGTACTAGATTAAGAGAGCTTTTATAACTTAGTTGTTTGGAATATTCCCTAGCAGGGTGTCATATATTAATGATACGGTCGCTAAGGTGCCTGTGGTTCCACACCCGGTCAATGGAGTAAGATGTTTTTCCTGAAAACACATCATCATTATGGTACAAATTTCTCGTAAAATTGGATGCTCTATGGTTAATAAACACAGGATGTAATCTAGCCATGTAAAAGTGAAGCTTGGCTGCTTTGACATTCCTTTATTAGCCTAAATCATAGAAATTGTACGAATCCGACCCAGGCACAACTTTTCTTTTACAACATACTGTGAACCAATTACCATAAAACTTCTAGAGGTAAATGTTGACCATCGGTGTCTTCTAGCACTTGCGTTGGAAGAAACTATTAAAAGCATACGTTGGCCTATAATAAATAGTTTCTCGTCTCTCTAAGGCTTGATAAAAGTATAGGAATGGTTTTAGAATCGTTCTCGTTAGTTCCTCTGCTCAGTGAGGTACAGTAAATAATTTCACAGAATATACATTTGACTTCAGTACCCCTCTAACTTCTATGATGGGACTTAACCTGGTCATAATAAAAACTGGTAACAATGGTCCGTTCGTTACATTATTCTCTATTATTTCATCGTCAATGCAGATACTCGAATGGTTGGTTATTCCAAATCCCTGCAGATAAATTGATAATTTCATTTAATTGATTATACATCGAAAAGCATGCAGATTGTTACGAGCTCGATCGAAAAGTAACGCACAACATTTTAAATAAATATTTAAAGGGTATGAAAACCAAAAAGCTACAGGTTTTACCTATTTTTAACTTGTAAACCAAGTCTCTCGAGACATTTCTCTCCTACCGAGCAAGTGGCCACGTGGTTTAGGTCACGTAGCTATCAGCTTGCATTCGGGAGATAGTGGGTTCGAACCGCACTGTCGGCAGTCCTGAAGATGGTTTTCCGTTGTTTCCCATATTCACACCAAGCAAATGCTGGGGCTGTGCCTTAATTAAGGTCATGGTCGCTTCCTTCCCTCCTCTAGCCCTTTTCTATCCAATCGTCGCCATAAGACCTATCTGTGTCGGTGCGACGTAAAGCAAACCGTAAAAAAATCGCCCATCGTGATACCAAGTGGAATATGCCTCCGTTCCTGAGAATAAAGCAGTCTGCGCACCACCGGTTTTATTTCATCCGAGCTGAAGCGTTGATCTTCTGAAACTTCTTTAGTATTCCGAAGAAGTGAAAGTCAGACGGTTTAAGATCTGGACTGTATGGTGAATGATTGAGTACCTACCAACCATACTTCTCAGTTTTTGCACGATCAAAAGCCGCAGATTTGGGGCGAGCATTATTATGAAAATATCTGTCTTTCTCAACATCTCTTTTAGGGTATCGGTAACACTCTTCGTGCTGCCGGATGATCTTCCATAAGAGACTCAATCACATGGTAACAGACATGTGCCGGTGTTCTGTGACCTCCAAACTTCAATCAGCTTGTTCACTACACACATACGTTCTGTGCTGCGAAACCGTTCGGATCGGGACGATGTCTTTCCACAGCTTGTAAATAACAACACGTTCAAGTGATTACCGTTATAAATAAGGGTAGATGTATAATTTCACCCTTACTTGAAATTCCTTCGGGTAGATCATTTTTATTAATTCAGTATTATGTTTAACTCTTTGTGGTAGTTGTGTGTGATGGTATTACCACCAATTTAATGTAATTATCCTTCCCAAGATGCCTCATATCATCAAAGTATTCGTGCTATTAATTTCCTTATGTGCAAAATATTCAAACAATTCTGCTATTCGCATTTAATTGAAAATGGTAAGTACTCTGCAGCGTAGTCTATACTCTTATGTGTAACATAAGAAGGAAGATAGTGTTGGTGGTCTGCTTTAACTGGATAGTTACGGTTCGATTGCCGTCCGCCTCGATGAAAATAATATATCCCACTAGACAAGGTCAAGTACTCTGAACTGCACCACTTAACTGCTTCACGCTCGTGAAATAAGAATTGTTGTTGTCTACTGTCAGGGCTTTTGGCAAAGTGCACATATAGGGCGTTTGAACCACGATAGCTTAAGAGACCACCATAAAGCGAATATTTCCTTGCAAGGAACACTTCTGTTTTCTATAACTGAAATCTGATTTTTTTTTTTTTACACAAACGCCTCTGATTTACTTTAGAAGTTTTTCCCGATAACAATATCCATTTGCCTGTGAAATTTAAACAAATGTCTTCTCCGTATTTTTAAATAACATACCATTTTTCTTCTCCCTCCAGAAATACCTCATTTTTACTGAAATGATACCTCTAATAACCACGTTAGTGCCTCAAGCCACAGAATAGTGTTGGCGTGTATGTGAATAAGCTTCGTTCGGATTCCTCTATACTCTAGAACAGGGCCTCTCATGGTGCATGCGCGTGGTGCATGCACTGTGCACGGTGCAAAAGACGACTTGGCTTGGTTGACCAGAGTGCAGACCCCCCACTCCTCGATTTGGAGCAATAGCGCTAACTCTCCCTTTCCCCACGCCTGTCTCGCTCGCTCCGCCTGTCTCCCTCTCCCCCACTTGCGCCGTAGCGCTCCAAATCCGGGCTGAGTTGAGCCGAGTATAGCCGAGTAGAGCCGAGCATAACCGAGTAGCCCAGAGACGAAGCGTTGATCCGAGCCATACCGAGCGGCACCGAGCGGCACCGATGCACAGTGCACGGAGCTCTTGCGCCTCGCTCTGCACGCGTGAGATTTTGGGCGTTTGAGAGGCCCTGCTCTAGAAATTCCTTATGTTTACTAAAATACCTCTAATAGCCACTTTAGAACCTCAAGCCGTAGCACAGTGTTCGCATTTCTATGAAAAAGTGTTATCCGGTATACTACCAATGAATGGAGATAGGATTTACTATTTTCTCCGGTGAAGCCTGGTCTAAGACTTAGACCGAACGTTGTGCTGATCACTGTCATGATATACAGAATGGAAAGTAACTGATGCACCAAAATAAAATAAGCAGTAAATCTTAGTGAGAGGATCATAATGTCGTAAGTATCAAGTCTTTAGCTTGCACAGTTCTCCAGGGAAATCATGTTTAGGGAATTGCAAGAATTGCAACGCAGTGGCTGGTGGTAGCTACTGATGAGGCTCCCGGGGTAAGTGTTTAAACCGGTTGTTGCGAGCTGTTGTACCATAAGGTAGAGCGTGAGATCCCAACAAAAACAATAACAACATGCATATCATCCTTCAAGAGGAACGACTAGCAATAGTGCATTGACCGATTTTTTGGACAGTACAGGGCGTAAATTCACGCCTTAAGCTTAACAAACGTAATTAACGTTCGATAACTATTCAACGATATGACATTAAGCGTCTCTATTGTACTCTGAAGGTTAAAATGGGAAGCCGTGGAACACTGTCTTCAAGACGGTCGGCAGTGACATTCAAACCACTCACCATCCGATTGCAGCACACTCGTTGGAATAGCGTGCCGCTGACAACTGAGCCATGCTGCCCGGGTTGGCTAGCCCGTAAATAAATAACACCATAATGAGAACACAATTGTCCGGCTAGAGTACTAGCCTTCTGTCCTTGAGGTCCGATGTTCGTTTCCCGTCCCGGTCAGTGGTTATTACATTAACAAGTGCATTCTTATGGCTCGGGAACTGGATGTTTCTGTCATCTTCAACATCAGGCAAATGTACCTGTACCTTAATTAAGGCCACGGCCGCTTCCTTCCAACTCCTAGCCCTTTCCCGTCCTGTCGCCGCCATAAGACCTTTCTCTGTCGGTGCGACGCAAAGCCAAATGAAAAAAGTGGTTCGTTAATTGACCTCAAGCAACTGAGTAATGTACTCATTGCAGTGATAAAGTGGTTGGTTGCATTTAGCAATATTTCATTTCGTTTTTTCAAATTCGTGTTGGTGTTAGAATTTTAATGTAGGATATAGCGCACCCCACTTTGTTAGCTCGAATGAGATGAGGGAGCCACTGTTTAAGTTGTCTCATACATTTGAGATTTGGCTTGAATAAAATTTATTGGCTGGTTGAGTTGTCGCTTGGTGGTTGTGATATGAGAGGTGCTCCCGATCCTCAGTTTTTCTGGTTTAGGTCAAACGAACTTAGAGTATGGAATGATTATATCTTTCGTTTATTAGACCGTGTGTTGCGGTCACTAGTTTACCTAATAACATTATCTCAGCGGGTGGACATAGAATTACAGTCAGACTGAACCGTCAGTGTTGTAAATATTTTCCATTTGTGTTTAATATTAAAATACGTTTTTGATCAGCGTTATCGTAGGGTTTGCGATAGGACCGACGGGTTGTAAAAATTTGGATTGTACTTATTTTTGTATCGATATTCATGGATACTGTTAGTATTTGAAGTGATGGACTAGGTCTATGAAAATAAGTTGGTGGAACTTAGTATTTGGTCATGTTTTGGCTTGACTTACTTATTAGCTGCGAAGTGCCTCCATAGTTGTGTCGCAGTAGCCGGCTTAAATGTAAGGTTCATCCCACATGAAAGCCCAGCTAACGGAGACTAGTCCCGACCACTAAGCGACAGATATTCAACTTAGTTTTTGTTCTTTTTTTCATATTTTATATTTTCTGCGGGATTATATTTTAAGCATTGATGATAGGTTGTGCATTGCTGCTGCTGCTGCTGTTGTTGTTATTTGAGTCATCAGTCCATAGACTGTTTTGATGCGGTTTTCCATGCCACACTGTCGTGTGCTAAGCTTTTCATTTCTACGAACTGCTGCATTCTACGTCTGCTCTAATCTGCTCGTCATATTCAAACCTTGCTCTACACCTACCGTTTCTACCCCGTCCACTTCCCTCAAAAACCAACTGAACAAGTCCTGGGTGTCTTAAGATGTGTCTTATCATTCTATCCCTTCTTCTCATCAAATTAAGCCAAATCCATCTCCTCTCAACAATTCGATTCAGTATCTCTCCATTCGTGATTCGATCTATCCATCTCACCTTCAACATTCACACCACATTTACAAAGTTTCTACTGTCTTTCTTTCTGAGCTAGTTATCGTCCATGTTTCACTTCCATACAATGCCACGCTCCAGATGAAAGTCTTCAAAAAACCTTCCTAATTCCTATATCAATGTTCGACGTGAGCAAGTTTCTTTTCTTAAGAAAGGCCTTCCTTGCTTGTGCTAGTGTGTATTTCATATCCTCCTCAATTCTGCCATCATTAGTTATTTTACTCCCCAACTAACAATATTCACCTACTTCCTTTCAGACTTAATTTCCTATCTAATATTACCTGCATCACCTGATTTCGTTCGACTGCACTCCATTACTTTTGTTTTGGACTTATTTATTTTCATCTTGTACTCATTAACCAAGACTCCGTCCATACCATTCAGCAATTCCTCCAGATCTTCTGTAGTCTCAGATAAAATAACAATATAATCAGCGTTGCTATCGACATTTATTTTGATTACTTGGACGTTGAGAATGGGGGTTCGATTTATCAACTGTTGCTGATTATTTTACTTTTCTCCTCACGTGGGAGTTTATTTTATTTTTGGTTTGATTTTTTATTTAGTGCGTTAACAGCAGATTAAAGGGACACACATATTTAGGCAGACCTGTAGTTGTAGAGTTGTAGAGACTTGATTCATGGAAATTGTGTTCATTACAAATTCCCCGCCGTCAGGCTTTTGTATATTTTGTTTGGAAATGATAGTGCTTTTAGTCTCAGTGTCTACCTGAACAAGGGGAGAAATGAAACTTGTGTTCAGACTGTCTAGAGATAGTGCTCCGTCAGTATAACTATTAAATCTTTTACTAGTTATCCCTAGGTTCCGAAGCCTAAGTTTTGCCACAATTTAGTTACGTCGAGCCATTAGGTCTTTGATTTCTGCACTTAACCAATCAGCTCGTTGACGTTTTACTCGAACCGCCCGCATGCCTGCCATACATTCCTAGTATGAAAGAATTGAATAACCTGATTTTGTCATCAGTTTAATTCAGTTCATAAATATCTTGCCACGGAACGCCTATAGCTTCAAATTTAAATTCTTAAATATTGATGTTCTTTAGGTCCCTGAAGGAAATCATTGTGTGATTACGCCTAGGACAACGTTGAAACCCTCCTCAGTCATCCGGGAAATGGTTTTCAGTGTTTTCCCACTTCTCCTCCAGGCGAATGCCGGGATGGTACCTAACTTACGGCCACGGCGCTTCCTTCCGTCGTCCTTGTCTAACCCTTCCAATCTTCCCATCCCCCCGCAAGGCCCCTCTTCAGCATAGCAGGTGAAGCCGCCTGGGCGAGATACTGCTCATCCTCCCCAGTTGTATCCCCCAACCCAGAGTCTGAAGCTCCAGGACACTGCCCTTGAGGTGGTGGAGGTGGGATCCCTCGCTGAGTCCGAGGGAAAAAACCGACCCTGGAGGGTAAACAGATTAAGAGGAGGAAGAATAATATTTTGAGGAGGGTTTTACATCTTAAATTACAACAGTTTTACTAAAGCCTAAACCACTCAGAGAAACTCAAACTAACCCTAGACATTCATTTAATTTTAAGAAATATACAATAGAGGAGGAGCCTCCGTGGCTCAGGCGGCAGCGCGTCGGCCTTTCACCGCTGGATACCGTGGTTCAAATCCCGGTCCCTCCATGTGAGATGTGTGCTGGACAAAGCGGAGGCGGGACAGGTTTTTCTCCGGGTACTCCAGTTTTCCCTGTCATCATTCATTCCAGCAACACTCTCCATTATCATTTCATAGCATTTATCAGTCATTAATATCACCTTGGGAGTGGCGACCCCATTGTAATAATAGCCTATATCTGTTTCATTCATTTCATCCCTGACCCGGTCAGTGACTGGAAAGCAGGTTGTAGGTTTTCATTTTCATACAATAGAGGCAGACTAGACCAGTGTAACGAATGTCAGGCAGGATTTACCTAAATCCACATCACACAGAAATGATAATTTAACTTCTACTCATCCAACTACGTTATTTCATATCCAAACCAAACCAAATTCCATGGCACAACAGGCTCGAAAGGCCATGGCCTAGCAAGCGACCGCTGCTCAGCCTGAAGGCCTGCAGAATAGAGGTGTCGTGTGGTCATCACGACGAATCCTCTCGGCCATTATCTCACCGTCAGATAACACCACAGTTTTAATCACGTA
This sequence comes from Anabrus simplex, assembly GCF_040414725.1. Lineage (NCBI taxonomy): Eukaryota > Metazoa > Arthropoda > Insecta > Orthoptera > Tettigoniidae > Anabrus > Anabrus simplex. The sequence continues at coordinate 284,186,180 of NC_090266.1, read as the reverse complement.
GACAAAATGGACCTCAAACCAGCCCTCAGATCCAGGTAAAAATTTCTGACCTGGGCGGGGGTCAAACACGAGGCCTCTAGGTAAGAGGTAGGCATGCTACCCCTTCACCGCGGAGCCGGCATTTCATATTCAGAAAATGATAAAAATAAATGTATCTGATTGCTTTAGAAAGATTTCTGCAGCCAAATACTTTTTAAACAATCTGTTCAGAGAATTGTGTAAAATTTGCTGTAATGACTTATCAGTGAGGAATCATAAGCTATGTACCTTTCACAGAAAGATTTTATTTCGCAGGTCTCCTTTTTGTTGATATTCAAGATTATTGCTATCTGTACAGGAGTTTATAAATATGTAATTAATGTGTTCTCTAGTCTGCTGAGAAACATGCATTTTTTAAATCTCGCGATATGTAATAATGTCCGCCTCTGTGGTGTAGTGGTTAGTGTGATTAGCTGCCACCCCCGGAGGCCCGGGTTCGATTCCCGGCTCTGCCACGAAATTTGAAATGTGGTACGAGGGCTGGAACGGGGTCCACTCAGCCTCGGGAGGTCAACTGAGTAGAGGTGGGTTCGATTCCCACCTCAGCCATCCTGGATGTGTTTTTCCGTGCTTTCCCACTTCTCCTCCAGGCAAATGCCGGGATGGTACCTAACTTAAGGCCACGGCCGCTTCCTTCCCTCTTCCTTGCCTATACCTTCCAAACTTCCCATCTCCCCGCAAGGCCCCTCTTCAGCATAGCAGGTGAGGCCGCCTGGGCGAGGAACTGGTCATCCTCCCCAGTTGTATCCTCGACCCAGAGTCTGAAGATCCAGGACACTGCCCTTGAGGCGGTAGAGGTGGGATCCCTCGCTGAGTCCGAGGGAAAAACCAACCCCGGAAAGTAAACCGATTAAGAAAGAAAGAATGTAATCATACTTAAGTTGTAGACTGCTGTCATGTTTTCGTATATTCAATAAAGCTAAAGTGTAGTGCTAGGTTTAAATTACATGTATCTGTTCCGAATGATAAACAAAACAGTTACAACATGACCCCTTATATTAAAGTGTGTGACATGATCATTTTTGAGGTACCGCTTCTTTCTGTTTTCGGGGACTGAAATTCAATTGTGTGTTTATTTATATATATTTACTAGCTGACCCGACAGACGTCGTTCTGTCAAAAGTAAATGACAGTGGAACCAACTCAAATTCAATCTGTACTGCACGCAAAAATCAGAGTTGGCGATGTATAACAATATCACGGGCTTCCGAATTTTCTCCAACTGTAACAATGGCAACTTCAGCAATTGTTGGCGCATTGAAACGTAGCATGTTGGCCCACAGGTGATTTATCAGCTCTGATTACAATTTTGTGATTATCAGATGGCATGAGATCCAGTGCAGTTTTGAACAATGAAAGAAAGTTTGTAATTGTTCTACAATAGACCTCTTCACTGAACTGTCATGTGCACAACGCAGATCAATTTCTTGTGTTAAATTGCCCATGAAGTAAATTTGCAGGAATTTGTAGTCACCATCTAACACCGGCAATAGTGAATCTGCTCTGTGATATATTTGGCCTTGTATCTGTAAATTAAGGAGGACATGTTTATTATTTTTGTCCAAAAAGCTACAAAATAAAATAAACAAAGAAAAATGGGGGATAAGTCTGTTTGTTAAATGTTAAAAGAAAGCAATATGGGGGATAAGTCTCTTTGTTATATGTTACCCTGAAAGTTGGCATGAAATTGTCCCAAAGTACATTTGCTGAAAGCACTTGTTATATGTTTGGATATTTGTAAGGAAATATATGGAATCTGTTACTGTTTCTGAAACCAATGAGTATAATGGATCTGGTGGTGGAATCAGTGACACTAATTTCACTTTGCCATTTGCGCAACACAATCCCGGATTTCATTTTTTTATTTCAATGCCTTACAATTTTGGCAAACTGAGTTCATAGATCCAATAACAACGCATTTGTAGGCACTATAGTCAATTGAAACATCGTAACTGAAAGCAGCTTGATTCAAACTTGGAAGATTATTAGCTGAACGACGCACTGCACGGGTTTGTGATATCCGAATCCTTTCAGTTTCATTTCGCTCTTCACGTTGTTGTGCAGTCCGATTATACTGAAAATTAGCTTGGCTTGTAGCATTTCGAGTTCTTCGACGGAAGTAGTTCCGCCCGCGTCTTATAGGTGGCATTGAGTATACTGTATATGGAAGCAGACACAAAGTAAACCAATCAACCAAAGACATCGATGAACTTGTTTGTTGAGAAGCGAAGATTTAACAACAACCAGGGTAGACAAAGGTCTCCAACTATAACAGAACACGATACTGCAAGCGAATGTCTGGAGAGCGTACGCGCGAAATCAAAACCCAAGGAGACATTCTTCCTGTCACAAACTGAGAACTAAGCAAGATATAATAACTTCCATATCTGAAGACCATTTGCCTCGCTTTGACCCCAAATGCAAATTCAATAGCAAAGAAGTTGGCCAGTGACTGACTTTTTCGTGCCTGCACATAAAAATCTCTGAACATGACTGAAAAGAAACACAAACAGTTCATGTTCTTATCATTTAAATATAAAAACAAACTTATCTACGTCGAGCTGAAATGTTCCTTTACCAGCAGTGAAAAATTACAAATATAGTGAATATAAAATAGGAGTTATGACATGATAAGTTCTGTGCAATGAAGATTTTGCATTTGAGGTAACATTCCATTATATTAACATTTTCATACTCATTTCTTTTGTAAAACGTTTTTTGTTAACGGCATCAAATGCGGCTTGACATTTTGTACATAATCCGATATTAACCCATTTTAACCGATAACATTGAGATTTACGGACATTTGACAAAACGCGCTGGATTAGGGGAGGACAGCGCTAAGCGCAAACGTGGGAGAAGGAAAGAGAGACGAACAGTTTGAATGGTAAAAGAGAAATGGGGCTTTTACGTTTTTCCTGGCATTTTTCCAATTTTTCTCTTCGTAAAAACCTTACTCGGACTTCGACGAATATTTGAAAAAAGAATTAGCTGAACTGGTCCAGCCGTTCCCGAGTTTTGCGCTTAGCAACACATTTAGCGATTCATTTTTATTTATGTAGATTTTTGTAGAAGTGTATTTTTCAGTCTTCTTATTCAGTCTCCTAAGTTTTTTTATATTTTATGTTTTTATGTGCGCCATCTATGGGCTATCCAAAGTTATTCAGTTTTTATACAGAAGTATATTTTAATATCACCACAGTCTTGATATTATCTATATTTATTGCGTGTGTACATGGTAGTCGGTGTAGGCTGTCATTAATTTGCTAGGGCGGGTGTTTTCATATGTGCGAAATTTAAGTTCATGCATGAATTCCATACGATCTCCTCGTCAGGCTGAGGAGCGCCCACAACATAGCGGTACGCGCATGGACATATCTTCCCCAGTCACACGCTTCTGCGCAGCCAGCGGTGTGGGGCTTTGGATGAGACTATACAAAATGACGGTGAATTGACACGTCTGTAATTGGTACTAACCTATCACGTTTCCAATGATACCGTGACCACCATTTTCTATCAGAAGAAAATGGCTCTTGAACGAACCAGGTGCGCAATTATCTACCGACAGTTAAAGGAGTGGCTATGGTTTATACAGTACAGTAACATTTCGTAAAAATGACTGGAGTATTGGACTCCACTCTACATAAAATGGTACAGTGTTTTTGAGATGGGCCTCACTTACTACCTCTTGTACCATTTTCGCATTGCGTGGGAAAGTCTATATCGGACTAACTGCACATAAAATTGTTGTAAGATGTTGCGCAAGATAGGACTAAGATACATTTAATTCCTAGCTGGTTGCATATGTTCGGGAAAAATAGGAGCAGCTGTACCACCCGGTATAAAGTGTATATTCCTTTAGTAGATCACAAATCTTCTATTATATCCAGTCTAAAAGTTTAGTACATGCAGATTTATAATTTTATGGGAAAATTGTACCTAAAATGAAGCATGCGTGAAACGAAATTAATTTTATGTATTTTTAAAAAGAAAATCCACTGCAGGTGAACCAATTGCATAAGGAATTTTCAAATGTATATTAAAAGTAAGACCTCTACGACCAAGACTTTCGTAACATGCTCGGTTACTGCCTCCACAATTGCTGAAAGAATGTCCTTGGACTAAAGGGCTGGACAATAAATAGTGTCTGACAAAATCGCCTCGTTCAGCACTTCAACTTCTACCCCAGTTCCGGCTCCCTTCTTGACTTTCCCCATCATACAGGATGAAAAATACGGAGCACTTCTCGACCAGAGTTCACTTGATGAGGAGCACACGCTTTTATGAATGAGACAGCCAAATTTGAAGGAAATAAACGCTTGAAATATCCGGCTCCATGGCTAAATGGTTAGCGTGTTGGCCGTTGGTCACAGTGGTCCTGGGTTCGTTTCCCGGCAGGGTCGGTAATTTTAACCATCATTGGTTAATTTTCCTGGCACGGGGGCTGGGTGTACGTATTGTCTTCATCATCATTTCATCCTCATCACGACGCGCAGGTCGCTTACGGGAGTCAAATAAAAAGACCTGCACCTAGCGAGTCGAACCCGTCCTGGGATATCCCGGCACTAAAAAGCTTACATTTCATTTCATGTAATTTCAACGCTTGAAGTTCACCAACACAAGTACCTTTCCTGGGAGCACACTCCAACTAGCACTAAGAGCTATCCGCCCTATTGTTGAATGTTACTACCGGAGCAGCTGTGGCAGATGACCGACGATCGACGGGTAGACAAATGGTTCAGTGAAGCTATTTTCAGGCACACCTCCAATGGACGTAAGCTGCATGTACCGTTTTAACCATATACCAGTCCTCTTGCCAATCTTAAAATTTCGGAAATTGAACCCGGGCCTCCGACGACGACAGCAAATATCTCTACCCATTACACTATACAATATTGTGACTTTTTATGACTAACTTGTTGTCACGTTCTACTCTATTTCAAGGATTAAAAGTGCAGGTATCTTCTTCGGTTTTCTGGAATTGTTAAGGAGTACACAGAGTAAATCACACTTAGCGGTAGTAGTCCTAGTAATAAAATGTTGCATTTGGGAGATAGTGGGTTCGAATCCTACTTTCAGCAGCTCTGAATATGGTTTTCCGTGTTTTCACATTTTCACATCAGGAAAATGCTGGGGCTGTACCTTAATTAAGGCCACGGCCGCTTTCTTCCCGCTCCTAGTCCTTTCCTATCCCAATCGGGCCCGTAAGTCCTATGTGTGTCGGTGCGACGTAAAGCTAATTCAGTAATAAGAAGAATAAGAGAAGAAGAAGAAGAAGAAGAAGAAGAAGAAGAAGACGTTGAGTACTGAGAAGTTTCTCGTTTCTTTCTCTACGTTGGCTTACTTATTGTCCTGTTTAGTGAATTTACAAAACTATTTTCTTCATGAATTCCGAACATTGTGTGAGGGGGCTGCCGTTAATTTTCTTTTGTTCAGAGTTAGTCACCCTAGGATGCATAGTAAGTTCGGCTTCGCAACAGTAAATTGTTATCTCAGTGGTTAATACACAGTTAAAAAGGCGAAGTATGAGAATAATCTCTGAAATTAATTTCACTAATTAGTGACGTCAGGGCGAGTAGTGGTCACGTCTCCCATTTTATGTTGAAATCAAAATTGTCCCGACTCAGTGAAATTAGTATAGCTCGAGTCCGCGGTGCAAGTGGTATCGTCACATTTCTCTCCTAGAACTTTATCATACTCCATTGGTCACCATAACTTCCATAACTTTGTGATCAGTTCACTTAAGATATTGAAATTAATGCTAAATTTGCAAAATGCTCTAATATCTTCTGTCTAAATGGATAAGAAACTGCCGCAAATGCGTTCAGGGAGATCCTAGGAATCGAGTAAGTACAAGAAGTGTGCAGCAGAATGTGCAGAGAGTACCGGCAGCGCTAGAAAGTTGAGAAGTCCGCGCAGCGAGACGTGCAGCCCAGCACTTCCACAGCGCCAGTGGATCCTGTCTGTTATTAGATGCGCTACATTTCTGTCACAAAGGCATATTGTACGCCATAAAACCTTGTGAACACGCCTCCGATACAGCCTCTCCGTTTTTGTTAGCAAATTATATATTTTTTTATTTAAATACCTTTTTGCTAGCGACAGACTGGGGGACGGGAGACAACTAGAGCTCTGACATTTGCTTCTATCTAAATAGAAAACTATAAAAATTCACGTTAAGAACTGCCGGCAATGGGATTCGAACCTACCATTTACCGAATGCAAGCATACAGCTACACGACTCATACCGCTTAGCCAACTCATTCGGTACCTTCTGAATAATAATATGATCAGATAGAAGTCCAATATGTGAATGTATTTTCAGAAAAGTACATTATTTTATAGTTCACGCCGAGAGAGAAGTTGACAAAGATCAAACCGTATTCCTTTCTACATTATGAGAGACGGGATTTCAGTGTTTCAAGCTATCATGTAAAATAGCCATTCTTCTTTTGGCGCTCGATGAGAGCTATCTTTAAGATAATTACAAAAATTAAGTTCCCAAAAGGGAATCATAATTTAATTTCACAATTCGCGACTAAGTATTTAAGCGCTTTAGGCTTGTCACTGCGTGTGCTTCAAATCAGGCTTGTGGATGTGCCTCAACCGCGCATTTAGACACCATCGTCTTCGACAGGTGTGACAATCCAACTGATTAACCCAATGACACACTGTAGCGAAACGCTAGTAATTTCACAATTGATAAAGCATGAAAAGCTTATCTAAAGCAATTTTTATATTTTCTTTGTCGTGTGCTTACATAGAGAACAACATATTAGTCAGCGGTCCCTCAAAGATAAGATATTTTAAGATAAGGAATGTAAATGTTATTTATTAGCTTAGGTTGGAAATTTCAAGTGAAAGATTACAACGCGAGGCAGTATTTGTTTTATTATTGTGAAATCGTATACGAATGAATGTACCGTAAATGACAATCCTGTAAAACCCACCAAATTATTTCCCTCATAATCCAGAGACTACAACGTTTATCTTCTACAGAAAAGGCAAATTATTCATGTTGCTCTTTTTCTTCTGAATTTTGGTTTTGCAGCGTACGTTGTAGAACGTGATGTGTTAAGCTGAGGTGATCTGGTGATAAAGAGAATCTACTACTCATACCGGAAATACGTTATCATGACCACAACAGAGGGAAAGTACATGTTATGTCATCTTCTATCCGTCAGAAGATACTTGACTACGTAGTACGGGTCTCGTAACTGTAAACTTACATTCAAGAGATGGTGGGTTCGAGCCCTACCGTCGGCAGCTCTGGAGATGGTTTTCCGTTGTTTCCCATTTTCAAGCACAGCAAATGCCGGACGTATATCTTAATTACGGCCACGGCCGATGTTCTCGAGACTCTTTCCCATCTCATCATCGATATCCACATGAGTTAGAACAACATTTAAACACATTGCAAAAGGAAAATCAAGACACGCGTTATGTTGATGTGATATTTATGTTCCCTTCACACCTTACACATGGAGAATAGAACCATTTCTGAGGAGCACGAGTTATCACAGTGCTAAGAGGAACATTAATTACCGAACTGTTAGGGGCGCGCAGCTGTGAGCTAGTGGGTTCGAACCCGATTGTCGGCAGCCCTAACGATGATTTTCCATGGTTTCCGATTTTTACACCAGGCAATTGCTTGCGTCTCCATCCAGACTTATTTGTGTCGGTGCGACGTAAAGCCATTTGTAAAAAAAATCAAAGCACCGGGCGAGTTAGCCATGCGGTCAGGGGCACGCGGCTTTGAGCTTACATCCGGGAGATAGTGGGTTCGAATCCCACTGTCGGCAGCCCTGAAGATGGTTTTCCGTGGTTTCCCATTTTCACACCAGGCAAATGCTGGGGCTGTACCTTAATTAAGGCCACGGCCGCTTCCATCCAACTCCTAGGCCTTTCCTATCCCATCGTCGCCATAAGATCTATCTGTGTCGGTGCGACGTAATGCAACTAACAAAAAAATAAAGACATTAAATAGCAAAGGTAAAGAAAAGTAATTTCCGCATAGACCATGAAAATCCCTGGAAGAGTGGAACGTAAATATTTCCACTGCTCTTACACACTGTGTGGGGCTACATAGAATCAGATGGTTAATTTTAAATGCTCGGTCACAATTAACAAGTTACTAATTTCTATTGTAGGCTGAGTAAACCACTGTGTCATCTGTCTCACATGAAGTAAGTCGTGTTCCTGAGAAGAAGTGGAATCCTCATTGTTCTGAGTGACATAGCATCTACTGCCTGGGCTTAGTAATTCCTACATTTAGCGTCGAAAGTATTCATTGAGTGTAATTGAGGGAATCAATCAATCAATCAATCAATCAATCAACCAATCAATCAATCAATCAATATTGATCTGCATTTAGGGCAGTCGCCCAGATGGCAGATTCCCTGTCTGTTGCTTCCCTAGCCTTTTCTTGAATAATTTCAAAGAAATTGGAAATTTATAGATTATCTCCCTTGGTAAGTTAATCCAGTCGCTAACTCCTCTCCCTATAAACGAACATTTGCCCAGTTTGTCCTCTTGAATTCCAACTTTATATTCATATTGTGATCTTTCCTACTTTTAAAGACACCACTCAAACTTATTCATCTACTAATGTCATTCCATGCCATCTCTCCACTTACAGTTTGGAACATACCACTTAGTTGAGCAGCTTGTCTCCTTTCTCCCAAGTCTTCCCAGCACAAACTTTGCAACATTTTTTTAACGCTACTCTTTTGTCGGAAATCACCCACAACAAAACGAGCTGCTTTTCTGTGGATTTTTTCCAGTCCTTGCATCAAGTAATCCTGGTGAGGGTCCCATACACTGGAATCATACTCTAGTTGGTGTCTTACCAGAGATTTATATGCCCTCTCCTTTACGTCCTTACTGCAACCCCTAAATACCCTCGTAACAATGTGCAGAGATCTGTACCCTTTATTTGCAATCCCATTTATGTGATTACCCCAATAAAGATCTTTCCTTATATTAACACCTAAGTACTTACAATAATCCTCAAAAGGAAGTTTCACCCCATCAACGCAGTAATTAAAACTGAGAGGACTTTTCCTATTTGTGAATGGGCAAAGATCAATAATTTCGTTTGTGATCTGCGTCTTTCCAACCTCTTACAAGGAACATTCGCGAAGCGTTCTACTGATATTCAAATATGATGGAATGTTCAGCAGTAATAATTATTTATTGTACCAATGTTATCTGCCCATAGCAGTGATTATATGTGTTTATTAGCCTAGATAGATACTGGTATAATAATGAGTACGACAGGAAACTAAGATGATATTGTACTAATTTTAGCTTTCCTCGCCCATAAACATGTTCGTCGAATTTGATGAAAAAAATGGTTAAGCACAAACATAAACGACAATAGGTACCAGTACATTGAATGAGTGATACATTTGTGCAGTTGGGAGCTGAGCAACACGAATGTTCAGTGTCCTAGATAACACTGACAGGAGCATCAAAGGCATCACATTCAACGGGAAATGTCTACTTAATATTCTTACTGAATATGGAGGCACTGAACTGATTGTGGATAAGCGCATAAAAGTTGATGATAGCGTTACTGATGGAGGTCAATATCAATGTTGTTGAGTAAAACTCGCTCACAGAAATGTTTGGCTAACTTCTTCCAATAACAAGAACAAGTATACATCAAAGGTTGGTCAAGGGAAGTTGCAGCAGGTGGACTGGTTGTTAACAGTCAAGGTTTATCTGGAAGTACGAACAAATATTGTTGATGAAGAGGAAATGAATTTAGAATCAGACAACACTTTGTTCCAACTTTGTGAGAGAGAGACAATTATCCCTCCATTGTTCAAGAATGCTATTCTCCACTTTGCCCGGTTTTGAACATGTTACACTATATTGCGCCCTGGTGGGGGTGTGATAAGCGTCATTCAATTGTAATTAATTATTGAGGAATATATATTTCATTTTCAGAAGCAAGAATATATTACTTTACATATTGTAAGTACAGGCCAGGCCGAGGTGGTATTGTGTAACATCCCACAGACTGTTGTCTCCACTAAGATTAAGAAATACAATGGCCAGCAGAATTAGTCTTCTCAGAAATTGTGACGTGTTGGGAAAGAGAAAGGCAAGAGTTATTTACGAGTCAGTGGAAAGATTCATAGCCGCGGGCGAATTTGTAGTGGCAACAACGTATGGGCCGAAGCCAGATTTCCTAGAAATGACGTCAGGGGATCTCCAATGTGCTAGCGAGGGCTGAACGCAAGGTTGGTACTTAAAGAAAAAATATGAAACTTCTCAGTCCCGCGTAAGCTTGGACCAATCGTAAAATTCGCAGGCCAGAAGCAGGCACGACAACTTCGTATTGTAAGAAGCACTATCAACTTTAACTCCACGGATTAAATTTATAGAAGGAAGTGTCTAATAAATTCGAGATAAGGTGAAATTTAGAAGCCTCACATATAATAAAAGTTATTAATTGAGGGAGATTGACTGGCGCAATTCTGAGAATTCATGGACGCTATCCGTTGATTGGCTGCAGGCAAGAGACGCTACAAAACAGCGCAAAATCCCCGCCTGGGATACAGGAGCTTAATTCACGATTATATTAACTACCAGCGAACGATATTATTTGAGAATTGGCATAGAGGCTAAAATAACATAATTACATCAGTGGATCCCAAGTTTAAAGCTACTTGCAGGGCCGCAAAGAGTCGTATGAGGATATGGGAACTGCATGCCCTAAGGTGACCTCTCGTGAACTCGGAGGGCAGGTAAGACGAATATAAATACAGGGTCGTGGAGACGGAAATAACTTACTTGTGATAAATTGTTCGTGCCGTTACTACGCCAAGGTGCGTACTTACTCGTGGAGAATTGTTTGAGATGTTATTAAGTTACGTAGCACAGTGATCCAGGACGTGGATTAGTTCGTATTACAGTTTTGAACAGTATACTAGCAGGAGTACGAATATATACCAGAACTCATTAAATCCAAACCTACGGATAGGAGTGTGAGGTTCTATATCAAGAATAGGAAGTACGTTACGTGAGAACGGCCGTGGGTATTCGACGGAATTTCACCAAGTAAACAGTCAATTAATAACTGATACCTGGTCAGCTACGCGAACGTGAGACGGGAAAAATCGAGTGCGCGCCGGGCCGTTGAAAGTGATACCGAGGTATTACATGTTCCTTGTGTCCGGGGAAGGAACGAATAATGTAGATTTACATTAAGTGGGCTAGAGTCCGACTCGTTGGCTGAACGGTCAGCGTACTGGCCTTCGGTTTAGAGGGTCTCGGGTTCGAGTCCCGGCCGGGTCGGGGATTTTAACCTTAATTGGTTGATTCCAATGGCCCGGGGGCTGGGTGTATGTGTTGTCTTCATCATCATTTCATCCTTATCACGACGCGCAGGTCGCCTACAGGAGTCAAATAGAAATACCTGCACCTGGCGAGCCGAGCCCGTCCTGGGATATCCCGGCACTAAAAGCCATGCGACATTTCAGTTTTCAAGTGGGCTAGATAAAAAGCCAAGAGTGTTAAACTTATATGTGAAAGCTAGAGTGCAAATTATTACAAGTGCGAAAGTTATTTGTTGGTTTTTATAAGATTTAAAATGTGTAAGAGTAAAAAGTGTCAAGGATTACCACTTCAAGCTGGCATGAATACCAGTAGGATGCAGTGCTAAAGCAGAATGGGGCTTGGCTCCTCGTCCGGTTTAGCAAACTACAGGCTGAGATGAGTATCCCTTAATATAAATTTGGAGATTGCTATCGTTAGCGGGAGGACATCTTATTCTTTAATTATGGTAACTTGATTGTGAAACGCGCCGTTTCCGGCTCGTATGAATTCAGAGATAGATAGACAAAGGGACTAATTAATATGTACATAATTAGATCAAGCACTCATCATAATTGTGATTATTTAATAGAGTAGAGTAGGGTTGATTTGTCTATTGAAGTGCTTGAATGGTTTGTGATTACATAGGAGCACGTTTCACGTAATGATAAGATTAGTATTCATTTTAGAAGTGCTCAAATGTGGTTTGTTTCAGATATCGGAAATTTCATAGATACCAAGGCATGTAGTAGGATTATCCAGAGGTAGAGGGTTGCCAAGTGATTTTAATTGTTGTGGGACGGAATGAAGTCCATTCAGTTGTCCATAAATATCGATGTTTATTTGTGCCGCGAAGTTTCGCCAGCGGACGGAAATATAATAATCAGTAGAAGTATCGGAGTGATAAATGAACATGGGTAATGTGTAAATGAGTGTTTAATAATCATGCTTTGTGAATAAAGGCACGGGCCTAGTTTAATGGAATGATTGTAAGTTAAAGTCATTTCAATGTGGAGATAACATGTGGCGTGTATACTTTAATTCGGGCAGTAAATTTGATTTTAACCTTAATTGTTGATTCAACGTTTTTGGACTCCATAATAATCATAAATAATTGTTTAAAAGCGATAGAGGCACTTGTATATAATGGTCACGCTATGATGAAAGCTCAGAGTTGTTTGACCCAAATTTTGATGTCGGAAGTCGTGTCGGACAAAAATCCGGCATGAGATGAAAAAGAATCGTACTGATGTTGATAAAGAAATAGATGGATCTTGGGGGCCTACGTCGATATAAAATGCCGACTCGGTGTCATGAGTGGCGGGAGTCCACGCACCGAAAATTAATTAATAAATTAAATGTTTGACGCGTTCCAGTGGAATAAATGGACTTCAAAATGAAATGGAAGGAATAATTTAGAACTTGCATAGATTGGATGTATGTGCCCAACTGCGAGGTGCCGTGGGATTTGAGATTTGTCTTGGGAGGACATGGTGTTCCCATAAATTAACGACAGTACGAAAATAAGGTTGCGGGTTCGAATACCGTTATTATGTCCCAACCGATATGAAATCGGATCATGGTGCAACATATTTGGGAGTTAACATAATTATGTGACTAAGTTCTAAAGATTGAAATTACAACATAAATTTTCGAAATAATAATAATAATAATAATAATAATAATAATAATAATAATAATAATAATAATAATAATAATAATATTCCAAGTAAATCGTGTTAATTGATTGATCAGTGCCAAACTAGACCGGAATTGTAAAGGGTTATGCGTTAAACATAATAATAGTTAACTGCCACGTAACAAGTGAAATTTAAAATATAAAATTTCGAAATAATAATAATAATAATAATAATAATAATAATAATATTCCAAGTAAATCATGTCTTAATTGATCGATTAAGTGCCCAACTAGATCGGAATTGTAAAGGGGGTTATGCATTAAACTTAATAATAGTGAACTGCCGTGTAACAATTGAAATTAAAATATAGAATTTTCAAATTAATAATAATAATTTGAAGAATAAGAATAAGAATTTGTTATATTATTTCTGAGAATAATAATAATAGTTCTGCGAATTGAAATTCAAATATAGAATTTTCAACCTAATAATAATAATAATAATAATAATAATAATTTGAAGAAGAATAAGAAGAATTTATTAAATTATTTTTGAGAATAATAATAATAATAATAATAATAATAATAATAATAATAATAATAATAATAATAATAATAATTTTTATATTTTTTTATTATTTCGGATAATGATGTTGAATGATACTACGGAAGTCAGCTGGCGAAATAACGTTATTATGTCAGGTTGTTGTAAATAATAAGTTAAGTTTGTTATTTGTAAAGTGTTGGCAAATCCCTACATCTGGACCATTAGGTTAGAGTCACTTTGTCGTTTCCTTCAGTTAACGATTAGCATATCTTGGTTAGGAACCCGGGGAGAGTTTGTAGTATCTCGGGTTGGTGTCATCTCAATAAACGTTGAGGCGATGATATAATTCATGTGATCGCGCCCACTTGGCCAACAGATAATTGGTCCATGACCATCAAAGGTCATTGTGTTCACAAGGGTCGAACTGACACCTTCAGAAATCAACGGTTCCACCACCCAAATGGATGGGTAGTCAAAAGTGTAAAATATTATGTAAAATTTTCAGGAATGATTTGCCAAACAACCGGCAAATGAAGGGTCAACGAATTTTGTTGTGTGTAAAATTTTTCAAATGAAATAAAATGCTCCTTTAGCATTTGCAAGGAAACAGTTCCAGGATCTAGTTTTTGTAGCATAGTAAACCCTTGGTGACCGTTTAGATATCCGTCCCCATTCCTAGGACGGAGCCTTCATATTTTTCCCTTTGATCTGATTTAAAATATGTTTTATGTGTTTTTTATGATGAGCCTTAAATTAACTGATTAGAGTGTCCCGTTCAACCCTGTAGTATTGACTGGATGGCGCCCATGCATTTAATTGGAGATCTTATATCATCATAATTTTTTATTGTTTATTAGTTGCGATAGATTCGGACCGTAACACCCCCTGAGATAAATGCTGGTTGGGACTCAGGCTTTGAGTGGATACAATATACAGTTTGTACCAAAACTATACCGAAAAAAATCAGGGATGCTGTTCGTGTTAAGAACGATGGTGCAGTCCGATCGGCAGAGAACATTTTTTCTTTTCTAGAAAACGAGGTTACTTTGTTCATTCCCGGCGAGCGATTCAAATTGACGAACTCGCTGTATTTGCTATGCCAAAGCTTAAGCTGCCGCCGTGCTGCAGGGAGGAGAAGGGGAGGGACGGGAAGTGGTGTGTATGATGGAGACAGAGATAATGCTCCGCGCGTATGCACAAATTTCCTCGTTCGACTCGCACAGGAGTGTCCTTGTGTCGTACAGGCAATATCCACAGTTTGTTTATTAAACAGACATAACTGCCTGCACACAGAGTACCAGAACATACTGTCTGTTGGTCGCAGTAACATTCTTTGTTATTTAAGATACTCGAAGATACAACGCTGCCGCCTCACAATTGTGCATTCCTTCACTCACAACGTTGTAAATGGAATGAAATGCTGAACGAAGGAAACAATACTCCCAGTGGTTTGATTACAGTAGATGTCCAATATGCCCTCCTCCTACTTCGATGCACAGTTCACAACAATGTAGTAGTGACCTTTGGATTCTCTGCAGAATGTATAGTGTGCCGCGAACGACTGCCTGTATTCTTGGTACAAGTTCATCTTTTCTTTCTACGGGGTTCACATAGTAGTCAATTTGTGCAAAACAAATTGTACACTGCCTACTGCGGCTGGGAAGCGACTATGCGAAACGAACGATAAACTCGTGCATTCGCACCGAACATTACACCTCTGTGTTCGCCTTCCCACTTCCCTTCCCTTCCCTTACCTCTTCTGACGCACAGCAACAGGCAGCGGCTGGCTTCCTGGCATAGCAAACATGACAAGATCGTCAATGTGAATCACGTGCCCGGAAGTAAGAAAGTAACCTCATTTTCTCGAGAAAGAAAAATGTTCTCCGCCAATCGGACTGCACCATCGTCCTTAACACAACACGAAGTTTATTCCCGACGTTTTCTCGGTATAGTTCTGATACACTCTGCATACCATACTGTACAGTATGTTAGGAGGTCGGACCATGTTCAAGTAAGACAATAAGAAGTGGAGAGAGAAGTTTACCTTTCATTGATACAACGGGTTGAAACGTACACGAATGTAGTATTCACTCCGACAATCGTCTCCCTTTAACCGATGCTAGATAGTGTGTGGTCGCTGAGAATTTAATAAATAAAACAAAAATTGGTCGGTATTCAAAATTTCACCTGATGAATAATTTGTCAGAATAATTCTATAGTAATTAACCATGCATGCGGAAAATGCTCGTTGCATCACAATTCCTCTTTAACAAATTTTTGAAATTAAAATTTTGACAGAATAATTGTCAGTAAATTCAATACCAAACGCAATGCAGAATTCTCAATCTCTTCTTGCTATTGAGCCTGTTTGTAAGTTACAAAATGCGTAACATTGGAGTGAGTCAGCATGGGCAGCTGAAATGAAATAGCGTAATGGCTTTTAGTGCCGGGAGTGTCCGAGGACATGTTCGGCTCTCCAGGTGCAGGTCTTTTGATTTGACGTCCGTAGGTAACCCGCGCGTCGTGATGAGGATGAAATGAAGATGAAGACGACACATAAACCCAGCCCTTGTACCAGCGAAATTAACCAATGATGGTTAAAATTCCCGACCCTGCCGGGAATCGAACCCGGGAACCCTGTTACCAAAGGCCAGCACGCTAACCATTTAGCCATGGAGCCGGACAGCATAAGCCGCTAAAACCTGTTTACAAAAGATGAGATAAATACCGGCCAGGCACTCGACGGATGTTCCTTGCAGAAACGGATCCAGGATTTCCTAAAGGAAGGAGCCACCTTAAAATAATCCTATATCAAAAATAAAAAAATAAAGAGTAATTGAGATATTTTACCTCCATAGTGATAAAGTTTCCTATGTTTATCTTCAGGAAAATTTTGTAGTATGGTTAACGCTAGTAAAAGTAATTTATTTATTTCTTCCTTTCTTAACCTGTTTACCCTCCAGGGTTGGCTTTTCCCTCGGACTCAGCGAGGGATCCCACCTCTACCGCCTCAAGGGCAGTGTCCTGGAGCTTCAGACTCTTGGTCGGGGGATAAAACTGGGGAGGATGACCAGTACCTCGCCCAGGCGGCCTCACCAGCTATGCTGAACAGGGGCCTTGCAGGGGGATGAGAAGATTGGGAGGGCTAGACAAGGAAGAGGGAAGGAAGCGGCCGTGGCCTTAAGTTAGGTAGCCCTACCATCCCGGCATTTGCCTGGAGGAGAAGTGGGAAACCACGGAAAACCACTTCCAGGATGGCTGAGGTGGGAATCGAACCCACCTCTACTCACTTGACCTCCCGAGGCTGAGTGGACCCCGTTCCAGCCCTCGTACCACTTTACAAATTTCGTGTCACAGCCGGGAATCGAACCCGAACCTCCGGGGGTGGCAGCTAATCACACTAACCACTACACCACAGAGGCGGACAAAAGTAATTTATTGCTATTTATTTCACCACTAAATTCCATTATACGTTTGAATGTATTGCAACACACTCTGTACAGTTATGTATTAGCAGTTCACATCAATCAACATTTGGCCAGTTAGAAATATCCAGCCATCGTGGTTTTGACTTAAAGAGATCCTCGACTTTTATACCTTTTTCTTATGGATGTTTACTAATGCAAGGCCACTAAGCCGATTCTCTCCTATTGTACCAGTAGGATTTTAGCTTACGTAGAGCCGAGAAACCTATCTCTGTAAAGGATGTTGTGACTGGCAGGGTGGCATATATTTATGGCAACAGTCTAAAAATGGCAAGGAAGCCATCACATTAGAATGAAAAATATGTTGCTATTTTCACATCAGACACAATCGCACAAAGGATTATTTCACTAACACATTCAATTATTTCGTCCGGCTCCATGGCTAAATGGTTAGCGTGCTGGCCTTTGGTCACAGGGGTCCCGCCTTTGGTCACAGGGGTCCCGGGTTCGATTCCCGAGAGAGTCGGGAATTTTAACCATCATTGGTTAATTTCACTGGCACTGGGGCTGGGTGTATGTGTCGTCTTCATCATCATTTCATCCTCATCACGACGCGCAGGTCGCCTACGGGTGTCAAATCGAAAGACCTACACCTGGCGAGCCGAACTTGTCCTCGGACACTCCCGGCACTTAATGCCATACGCCATTTCATTTTACAATTATTTCATTCTGGATAGTCTTGCTGATCATTGTACTAGTCCCACCTGACATTGATAAATGGCTCTTTAGGTCACCAAAATAAAAATGCCCATCACCTCTGTGTCCTCGAAGTGAGCAGAAAATGACAGTTTTGATTGTTGTTCTTAGACATCTTCTATTCATCCTTACAATTGTCCCTTTCTTTTTATCTAGTATCACGGAAACACTCCTTTCCCCACGCTTTTACACAAATTCCACCCATCTTTGGCCAGAAATTTTGTGATTATCCTTTTGAGCAAAACAATCCTCCGTGGCTCAGGCGGCAGCGCGCCGGCCTCTCGCCGCTGGGTTCCGTGGTTCAAATCCCGGTCACTCCATCGTAGATTTGTGCTGGATAAAGCGGAGGCGGGACAGGTTTTTCTCCGCGTACTCCGGTTTTCCTTGTCATCTTTCATTTCAACAACACTCTCCGCTATCATTTCATTTCATCTATCATTCATTAATTATTGCCCCCAGAGGAGTGTGACAGGTTTCGGCACCCAGCATAATTTCATTCCATTCCTGACCCGGTCGAATGATTAGAAACAGGCTGTGGATTTTCATTCATCCTTTTGAGCAGGGCTTTGGAAATCCTCAAATGCTTTTTGTATTTTGCTGCTGGATATTTCGCAATTGATTCTTCTGCGAAAATAACAACAATTAAAAAACCCACTAAAACGTCATTGCCGAAGGTGCCACAAGTATTATAGCGTAATTACTTTATACAATCAATTGTTGAAATATTTATGTCAATTGCGAGTTATAAAACTGAAATGGTTTTTGATTAATTGCGCAATTTATTTGTTTTATTTCGTATCAAAATTACCTGTTAATAATTGCATACATTCCTTCTTTCTTTCTTTCTATCTTAATCCATTTTCCGTCCAGGGTGGGTTTTCCCTCGGACTCAGCGAGGGATCGCACCTCTACCGCCTCGAGAGCAGTGTCCTGGAGCGCGAGACTTTGGGCATGGGATAAAACTGGGAAGGAGGACCAGTACCTCACTCAGGCGGCCTCAGTTGCTATGCTGAACAGGGACCTTGTGGGGAGAAGGGAATGGGAAGACTGGAAGGGATAGACAAGGGAGAGGGAAAAAAGCGGCCGTGGCTTTAAGTAAGGTAGCATGCCGGCATTTGACTGAAGGAGAAAACCATTTCGAGGATAGCTGAGGTGGGAATCGAACTCCCCTCTGCTCAGTTGAGCTCCTGAGGCTGAGTGGGCTCCGTTCCAGCCCTCGTGCCACTTTTCAAATTTCGTGGCAGAGCCGGGAATCGAACCCGGACCTCCGTGGGTGGCAGCTAATCACACTAACCACTACACCACAGAGGTGGACCCATTGCATAATATGTTGAAAAAATCAAAAACGTATTGGCTATTTTATAATTTAATTTCATTACTAGTTAATAAAGAAATACGAAACATTACCTGGCTACCAGATCCAGCCCCCGAGGGAACAATCTGTACAAATTACTTTCAGAAATTGGCTGAATGGTCACCGTACTGGCCTTCGGTTCAGAGGGTGCCAGGTTCGATTCCCGGCCGGGTCGGGGATTTTAACCTTAATTGGTTAATTCCAATGGCTCGGGGGCTGGGTGTGTATGGCGTATTCAGCATTAGAATCATCCTAGGTAGGGCTCTCATCTTCACAGACATGCAGGTCGCCTAATAGGCCGTCTACGAGAGAAAGACCCGCACCAGGCCTCTCCGGAGGCCATACGCCATTATTACACTTTCAGAAAAAACTGCATCATTCTGAACTGTAGCCAAGCCACTTAAATTTATCTATTCTCTCCTCAATTTGCATGTCTGCCCTCCAAATTTCCAGGGAACGGAAAACTAGTTGGGGTTTCCATGTTTCGGTGAAGAAATGTAATGTTGTAAATTAATGTAATGTTTTCCCAACAGCACGAGCAATATCGTAAGTATGATATTCTTCCGGAGCCCCCTGTAATTTGAAGACGTACCGTACCATTAATTGTTACATATTTTATTAGCAATAAAAGGAATGCTTTTTTTTTTTTTTTTGAAAATTTTACATTCATTGTCTTGAAAACAGAAACAACGTAAAAAAGTATAATATTTTGTATATCTACTCATGAACGGTAATGAAAGTATAAAACGTAAATATATGCACATGATGTACACATATTTATCAGCGGCTTGACATACATATTACTATTTTATTTTTGTCAGAAGTGTTATGACTATTAGGTATTGGCAGAGAGGAGCAATTTGCTGCTAAAATACACTGACTGACAGAGCAAATGCAACACCAAGAAGGAGTGGTTCGAAAGGGATGAAAGTTGGGGAAAAAACAGAGACGGCACGGACGAATAATTGATGTTTATTTCAAACCGATATGAAGGTTACACAATGCGCACGGCATCGACTCAGTAGGATGTAGGACCAACGCGAGCGGCGATGCACGCAGAAACACGTCGAGGTACAGAGTCAATAAGAGTGCGGATGGTGTCCTGAGGGATGGTTCTCCATTCTCTGTCAACCATTTGCCACAGTTGGTCGTCCGTACGAGGCTGGGGCAGAGTTTGCAAACGGCGTCCAATGAGATCCCACACGTGTTCGATTGGTGAGAGATCCGGAGAGTACGCTGGCCACGGAAGCATCTGTACACCTCGTAGAGCCTGTTGGGAGATGCGAGCAGTGTGTGGGCGGGCATTATCCTGCTGAAACAGAGCATTGGGCAGCCCCTGAAAGTACGGGAGTACCACCGGCCGCAGCACATGCTGCACGTAGCGGTGGGCATTTAACGTGCCTTGAATACGCACTAGAGGTGACGTGGAATCATACGCAATAGCGCCCCAAACCATGATGCCGCGTTGTCTAGCGGTAGGGCGCTCCACAGTTACTGCCGGATTTGACCTTTTTCCACGCCGACGCCACACTCGTCTGCGGTGACTATCACTGACAGAACAGAAGCGTGACTCATCGGAGAACACGACGTTCCGCCATTCCCTCATCCAAGTCGCTCTAGCCCGGCACCATGCCAGGCGTGCACGTCTATGCTGTGGAGTCAATGGTAGTCTTCTGAGCGTACGCCGGGAGTGCAGGCCTCCTTCAACCAATCGACGGGAAATTGTTCTGGTCGATATTGGAACAGCCAGGGTGTCTTGCACATGCTGAAGAATGGCGGTTGCCGTGGCGTGCGGGGCTGCCACCGCTTGGCGGCGGATGCGCCGATCCTCGCGTGCTGACGTCACTCGGGCTGCGCCTGGACCCCTCGCACGTGCCACATGTCCCTGCGCCAACCATCTTCGCCACAGGCGCTGCACCGTGGACACATCCCTATGGGTATCGGCTGTGATTTGACGAAGCGACCAACCTGCCCTTCTCAGCCCGATCACCATACCCCTCGTAAAGTCGTCTGTCTGCTGGAAATGCCTCCGTTGACGGCGGCCTGGCATTCTTAGCTATACACGTGTCCTGTGGCACACGACAACACGTTCTACAATGACTGTCGGCTGAGAAATCACGGTACGAAGTGGGCCATTCGCCAACGCCGTGTCCCATTTATCGTTCGCTACGTGCGCAGCACAGCGGCGCATTTCACATCATGAGCATACCTCAGTGACGTCAGTCTACCCTGCAATTGGCATAAAGTTCTGACCACTCCTTCTTGGTGTTGCATTTGCTCTGTCAGTCAGTGTACATAATACATTGGTATTAAAAAGTAGTAGTGGTTAGTGTGATTAGCTGTCACCCCCGGAGACCCGAGTTCGATTCCCGGCTCTGCCACGGAATTTGAAAAATGGTACGAGGGCTGGAACGGGGTCGACTCAGCCTCGGGAGGTCAAATAAGTAGAGGTGGTTTCGATTCCCACCTCAGCTATCCTGGAAGTGGTTTTCCGTGGTTTCCCACTTCTCCTCCAGGCAAATGCCAGGAGGGTACCTAACTTAAGGCCACGGCCACTTCCTTCCGTCTTCCTTGTCTACCCCTTCCAATCTTCCCATCTCCTCCCCACAAGGCCCCTATTCCGCATAACAGGTGAGGCCGCCTGGGTGAGGTACTGGTCATTCTCCCCAGTTGTATCCCCGACCCAATGTCTCACACTCCAGGACACACCCCTTGAGGCGGTAGAGGTGGGATCCCTTGCTGAGTCCGAGGGAGAACCAAACCTGGAGGGTAAATAGGTTAAGAAAGAAAGAAAGATAAATAAAGTAAATTTAGTATTATATAGTAGCGTGCCCGTGATTCGTACGGGTTGAAAAGTAGTGACAGTAAGTAAACCAAAATCAATTTTTAATCATATTTGATAACTAAGAAGTTCCGAATTCATTAATACAAAATTTGAAAAATCCCCAGCTCGAAAATCAAACTTGGGGCTTTCTGCTTGACAACCAGACGCTATGACAACTACACCACGGAAAGCGTGAAGAGAGAACCGTCCATAGAGGCTCAATGCCCCCGTCGACAAAAATAATCAAACTTTCATAGTTCCATAGAGTTCTTATTGTTATACGACTATCAAAATTGCACTAACCATTTAACATTAAACATTTCCATACATAAAATATATGAAGGACAATTCTTCAAAGAATTTAGCGAGTTCCTATTATATATTAGATTACTGTAAACCTAGAAGATCCACTAAGTATGCATAGTCCAGCAAGCCATCGCTAGCACCTAAGTATTCCTCTGTTTTGGTCATGTGTGTAGTTCATTTTGAATTATTATTATTATTATTATTATTATTATTATTATTATTATTATTATTATCCGCCTCTGTGGTGTAGTGGTTTGTATCATTAGCTGCCAGCCCCGGAGGCATGGGTTCGATTCCCGGTTCTGCCTCGAAATTTTAAAATTGGCACGAGAACAGGAACGGGGTTCACTCAGCCTCCGGAGGTCACTTGAGCAGAGGGTTTCGATTCCCACCTCAGCCATCCTCGAAGTGGTTCTCCGTGGTATCCCACTTCTCCGGGTAAATGCCGGGATGGTACCCAGCTTAAGGCCACAGCCGCTTCCTCCCCTCTTCGTTGCCCATCACAATCTTCCCATTCCCCCACAAGGCCCCTGCTCAGCATAGGAGATTCAGCAACCTGGGCTAGGTTCTTTATCCTTCACAAAATATGCTCCAGGACACTGCCCTTGAGGCAGTAGATGTGATCCATTGCTTAATGGGCGAAAACCAACCCTGGAGGGTAAATGGGTTTAAAAACATAAATAAATAGTACATGGGTCTTTGAAATATTACAATTAGTTGTTGTTGCTATTTGCTTTACGTCGCACCGACACAGATAGGCCTAGGTCTTATGGCGACGATGGGACAGGAAAGGCCTAGGAATAGGAAGGAAGCGGCCGTGGCCTTAATTAAGGTACAGCCCCAGCATTTGCCTGGTGTGAATATGAAAAACAACGGAAAACCATCTTCAGGGCTGCCGACAGTAGGATTCGAACCCACTATCTCCCGGATGCGAGTTCACAGCTGCGCGCCCCTAACCGCACGGTCAACTCGCCCAGTAAAATTACAATTAGCGCAAATTGGAAAGTTATTTACATGTAAACATAGCCTCAATTCGATTAAGCGTACCTGTTTACCTGCGACAATCTCAACAACATTTGAGATAGTGGAAATGTTAGCTGTTTCGTCTAAAGTACCTGGAACTTCTTTCTTTCGTAATCTGTTTACACTCCAGGGTTGGTTTCCCTCGGACTCAGCGACGGATCCCACCTCTACCGCCTCAAGGACAGTGTCCTGGAACGTGAGACATTGGGTCGGGGTATACAAATGGGGAAGATGACCAGTACCTCGCCCAGGCGGCCTTACCTGCTATGCTGAACAGGGGTCTTGTGGGAGGGATGGAAAGATTGGAAGGGATAGAAAATGAAGAGGGAAGGAAGTGGCCGTGGCCTTAAGTTAGGTACCTCCTGGCATTTGCCTGGAGGAGAAGTGGGAAACCACGGAGAACCACTTCCAGGATGGCTGAGGAGGAAATCGAACCCACCTCTACTCAGTTGACCTCCCGAGGCTGAGTGAACCCCGTTCCAGCTCTCGTACCACTTTCAAATCACGTGGCAGAGCCGGGAATCGAACCCGAACCTCCGGGGGTGGCAGCTAATCACACTAACCACTACACCACAGAGGCGGACACTTGGAACACCACACCTTATTTCATCATCTGCAGATTTTTTTGTCTTTTTCATTAGTAATCATGTCAGTGACACAAGAAGAAGCCTTTGTCTACACAATTCTTCATCATTCGGTTCTCCAGCGTTATTCCAACCTTGACATCCCCACTCCCAGCGCCGTGTGTCTCCGTCCAGAACCTTCGTATTCCAGCCTCTGACATCCTTCCTCATTTCGTTCCAACATGTGGGTGGAGATTCTTCTTGTTTCATATGGTTGTGTTTGTGTGAGAATGAGCTTTCAGCGTGGTTTGCTTTCATCCTTCCTCGATCAAACAATATGGCTCTTGCTTGCTTTAATTTCCTTATCAGTGCCAGTTACATTGTACAGCTGATTAAATTTGTGATTATATCTTCTTCCCAAGCAGCCGTTATCATTAATTGATTCATATACTTTCTACGTGATTATTTATAAGATATTTGCATGTAAAGATCTGAACGAGTCAGTGGATGAATGACGTGTTGAATATAGCCTAGAACAAAGGTGACCGGGCGAGTTGGCCATGCGGTTAGGGGTACGCGGCTGTGAGCTTGCATCCGGGAGATAGTGGGTTCGAATTCCACTGTCGGCAGTCCTGAAGATGGTTTTCCGTGGTTTCCCATTTTCACACCATGCAAATGCTGGGGCTGTACCCTAATTAAGGCGACGGTCTCTTCCTTCCACCTCCTAGGGCTTTCCTATCCCATCGTCGCTATAAGACCTATCTGTGCCGGTGCGACGTAAAGCCACTAGCAAAAAAAAAAGTTGGGCACAATTCGACTCTCAAGTATTAAATCGTTTAAAAGGTAATATTTTCGAGAAAAATCTCAACATTATTGAAATAATAGCACGAAAATCCTTTTTATGTGTTGTGGAAAGGAACAAATGTTGTACATCATCTATGCAGTACCGTACAAGAGTTTATAACACTCATAACGCTTAACACAAAATTTACTTGATTTGCACTAATCCTTATTCGACAAACCATACATGAAACCATTTATGTGCAAGTTCGCATCATCAGTGTTTCGTTTTGAATTCTTCACACCCATCTCGACGACAATGTTTGGTAGCATAACCTTTCGTTCAAATACAGGCTTGAATCCCTCCTTGCATTCCGCCCACAATTTCATCAATTCTCCAATTCGCCCCATCTATCATCGATGATTCTGCGCAAGTCTTGCGGGTTATGTGGTTGGTTAGGACGTTCATAAACAAGATGTTCGTGAACAGCTAGTTCCTCCATTCAGATGGCATCAGCACGAAAAAGAAAATATTAACTATAATTGCTCGATGGAGACGCGAGTTATCGTACATTAAAATCTTAGCCCCAGTGAATTACAAACATTCACACCAACGTCACTTCACATGCACTAGCTGCACGGAACAATTGACTACGACGTCTCAAAGACCTTGCAAGAAAGAGCAGAAACTCAATGTTGTTGTCGTCACTTACAAGGTTAAAACTCAAATGCCACGAGCACCCAAGGAAGCTCTTCGTGAAGCAGAGAAGAAGAGTCAATAAATTAAAATGCACGTTTTCTGATGAACTAATATTTGTTTTAATTTTATTTATTGAACT
This sequence comes from Anabrus simplex, assembly GCF_040414725.1. Classification (NCBI taxonomy): domain Eukaryota; kingdom Metazoa; phylum Arthropoda; class Insecta; order Orthoptera; family Tettigoniidae; genus Anabrus; species Anabrus simplex. The sequence goes on along the minus strand of NC_090266.1, from coordinate 284,160,760 downwards.
AAGAAGAAACTTACAGTATTCACGTAAGTGTTATTCCAGGAAGATCTCTGAGGTGGCCTCAATTGTCTATTTTGGATAGACATACATTTGTAAACATGTCCTGGGCATAAGAATAGGTGTAAGCACGATATTTTTAAAACTCGTGGATTCATCTGTAATCTGTCCGGGACGTGTCGTCCCAAAACTCACGAGTTTCAAAACTCACGAGTCTCAAAACTCACGAATTCCAGGAAAAGGATTTATAAGAGCAAGTTTCTCTACCTTGGCCAGTCTCAAAACTCACGAATTCCAGGAAGAGGATTAGTAAGAACAGGTTTCTCTACCTGAGCCAGTCTCAAAACTCACGAGCAGGGCCAGTTCTTCTTTGAATGGATAAATGTCCACCCTATTAGTGATGGGATAATAGAATAACTTATATCCGATTATTTAAATAATCGAATGAATAATCAAATCAAATAATGGAATAAGTTTCAAATATCATTCAGTTATATGCGCCATGAATAAATTTTTCTCTTTAAGTGTGTCGGGTAGATAATCGACTGAAATAAGCGAATAGATGAACTCTTACGAAAAATACAAACACGCCTTTTTTTCCAAATGAATCTCCAAATGTTGAAACTAAATGAGTGAATTAACTGTCTTCATGTATATCTCTAAATAAAATTCCTTATTGAAGTAAATGCCGCCTTGGCCGCATAATGGATCTAAGGCCCAGTACTACCAACTGACAGTTTCTTTTTACTGACAGCGGGCAATATACCTACTTTAATTTGATGTCGTCTGGCTTTATTCATGAATAGTTAGCATGCTGGCCTTTGGTCCAAGGGGTTCAGGGGGTCCCGGGTTCGGTTTCTGGTCGGGTAGAAGATTTTAACTTCCATTAGTTAAATCCTATGGCTCGGGGACTGGGTGTTCGTGCCGTCTTCAGCGTTAGACTTCACCTTAGGTAGGGCCTCATCCTCACAGACGTGCAGATCGCCTGTACGGCGTCAACTCTAAAGACCTGCAGCAGACCTCCCCGGAGGCCACACGCCATTATTATAAATTTATGTGAAAGGGAAAAAATATATTATATTAGCTTTAAGACAACAGAAAAATAGCCTTTTTTAAAATAATAATTATACACCTCTGTCTCTTTCATTCACCACCCATTATTTTACCCCTGTGGGTTGGGGAGGCAGAATAACATCCACAGTACCCCCTGTTTGTCGTAAAAGGCGACTAAAAAGGGGCCCCAGGAGCTCTTAAATTATTTAAGAGCAGACTAGATAAACAACTGATAGGCAATCTGCTACCTGGGTGACTGCTCTAAATGCATATCAGTAGTGATTGGTTGATTGATTGACTGATTGAGCAAGAGAACGTGGGTTGGCCACCTCGAGGCCCTTTGCTGAATCCGGGCATTGCTTCCACCGACTTGTGGCAGTCTACTTGCTTTCATCTATCCTTAGTCAACTCTTGTTCTTTTCCGAACCCCGACGGTATTAGGTTTCCCGTTAAAACAGTAATAACCACCACCAAGTCCGGCTCCATGGCTAAATGGTTACCGTGCTGGCCTTTGGTCACAGAGGTCCCGGGTTCGATTGTCGGAAGGGTCAAGAATTTTAACCATCATTGGTTAATTCCGCTGGCACGGGGACTGGGTGTATGTGTTGTATTCATCATTAGTTCATCCTCATTACGACGCGCAGGTCGCCTACGGGCGTTAAATCAAAAGACCTGCACCTGGCGAGCCGAACACTCCCGGCACTAAAAGCCATACACCATTTCATTTTACAGTACCACCACCAACATTCATTGTTTTCAACCCTTACTGATTTGTATTGACCATTTACACTTTTTCTTGGCGTGGGAATATTTAGAAATTTCATGATCCGTATTGAAGTGGGATTACAATATTTAAAAATTAAGAGGGTCCCTCCTATTCAATACAAAATTTATTAATGTGAAAGAATCACATATCGTTCAAATGAGGTACTAGTTTCGGCACCAGATATGTGCCATCATCAGCCACAAAGTCAAATCGGGAAAACACAATAAAACCCTAAAACAACTGTATACACGCTATAACATCTGCATGGATGAATATGAAATATGACATTAAAACAACTTTAAAAACACACTATAACATTTGCACAGATGAATATAAAATAACATATGGTAGATGAAGTTGTATTCCATTTTAAAATCCGTTAAAATGATGACTACGTTGTTGTATACCCATGGCGGTTTGTCCAGCTTATATATAACTTTAGTTTTCTAAAACTGTTAAATTATGCTGTGAGGTTTATTGTCATATGAAGTTGACACTATGTGTGTTCTGTAGTTTGGTTCCGGAAAATAAACGTAAACATGAACTTGGTAAGATCCAAAGAATTAATTCCCACTTCAATATGGGTTGAGGAACCTTGAGCAGCCTGAGTGATCGGCGGACAGAGCTGGACTTTGTGGCTGATGATGGCACATATCTGGTGCCGAAACTAGTACCTCATTTGAACGATATGTGATTCTTTCACATTAATAAATATCTTTGTATTGAATAGGAGGAACCCTCTTAATTTTTAAATATTGGCGTGGGAAAGAACCAAAATCACTAAATATCACCATCATCATCGATCTGGAGTCTCTTTGAAGTCATTTAGCGAAATCATTTCAAAGAGAGCGACCAACGACTTCGCCATATTTTATAGAAAATTCTGACGCATTTTAATTTACGACTTGAGAAATTTGGTGAGCCAAGTAGCCAATACTATAGCATTGCACTTCGCGTAACCGCGTGGGCGCGTGATGCAATATATTAATATTTGCATTTTATGTAATAGCATCTGAGTGCACCACTCATTCATACGTGAGCAGCATGAGTTCGCTTTATTCTCGGAAAGCTTATCAGAGACCGTTCGTCCTACCCGTGCACTTCCTGTAAGGGGGTGGAGATAGGTGATTTTAATTTCCCTGTGATGAGATTGATGAGTTGATGACGTCAGGATTACTTTTCGTGCCATTATATCGAAAGCGTTCACTATCTATTTGCTCCAGTCATTCGAATGGAATTTCAAATGAATAATCGAAAAAATAATCGAATCGAAGAAATACTGTAATTGAATAAACGAAAAATTAAGCAAATGGATTAATAGAATAAAATTAAATAATCGAATAAGCGAATAATTTGTATTCGATTTTTCAATCACTACAACCTACCCACATAACGACTGTAGATATTTGAAAATGTCATCGGAATTGTGTGACAAGGTCCATTGTTAGCGCCAGCTGGAACTGCGTGCCCTCTTGTAATTGGCACCTCTCTCATCAAGAGGTGGGCCTGTCGTGTAGCCTCATACAAAATATACGCGACAGGGGGTTGAGAAACCCACGGATGCCATGGACCCGCGCGGATAACCGCACTCGGCCTTTCAAATGAAGGCCTAGTTCCATAAGCCGCTGTAAAGCTTTGTCTTTTTCAATGAATTTTATTTTTATGTATTTTTGTATATATATTTTTTTACTATTTATATATTTCTGTTAATTGGTTTAGTATGCTTAATTTGGTTCAATTGGTCTTTTTTCACTATTTACATTACTTTTATCTACATATTTACATGATTAATTCAAAAAGAAAAGATTTACTTTCTGTCTAACCCATCTTAAGGATGAAGGAAGTGACTCTCAGAAATGCACCTACATCTCTTGTCTCGTCATATTTTTCTTGTGTTTCGTTCGATCCTCGTATCAAGTTGGTAGTATTTCTTTCTTCTTTTTAAACCCTCTAGGTTCAACTCAATCCTCATAATCTTCTTATCTGATTTCTAAGCTTTTTGCTTAAGCCCTTTTATTAAGTCTTTTATTCGAGGGTGAGGTCTTCCCAGAACATTGTTTATTTGGTGATTCCACCCCTCCACAGAATTGTTTGTTCTGTGTCTTCTGTTATAACAGTTCCACGTTTCCACTGGAACTAGTGGATTTTGTAGCCAATGATCGACAAAATATTAAATAAATATCGTCAACATTTGGTCTTCGGGGGCGTTACTATGAATGTAGATCCACCCCTCGTCTACATCCTCAGGCGGCAGGAAGGCAAGTGCCGCACACATTGTAATTGTTTGTCGGACTTCCTGATTCGTTTTGTAGGCTTCAGTGAGGCCGACTTCCTGAACCTTTCGCCAGAGACTTTGACAAATGGAAGAAGCATCCTTGCACTTTGATAGAAGGAATTTTCTTTATTGCTTTGATAGCGGCTGCCTCAAATTCGACGTTTATTTCATTTGGGTTCCATTCTGGGATCTCATGTTTTATGATATTAAATAATCTAGCGTATGTTCCCGTGGTCTTATTAGGGAGAAGAGCAAATATGACAGGTGTTATGTTTGTTTCCTCGCTGGTGCTTCCAAGATCAGCATGTATCGTATATAGCTGTGAAAACTGGCTGCTGCAACTTTTGAAAGTACCATCCATTAGAAATGTCCTATGCGCTTTGAGACATTCTCTTCCCTTTGCGCTTGAAAATACTAATATTCTGTCTCCATCCCTGTTGTCTGCAAGAAGAAATGTACTGCCATCGGTCATGCGTAGAGTGTCTTCATCTAAATTAATGTCGTTTCGATGTTTTGGCTCTTTTTGGACTCCCTGGGCTTTATTTCGGTGCCTATAGAGTGATGATTTTACACTGGAAAATTGAGGTACCCTGGTGATAAATTCATATCTTCTTTGCTGCAAGGATTCAAATTCTTCTGTGTAGACCTGTAACAAAAAATATTATCCTTACCTTCTTGTACCTAACTTATAGTAATAACCAATAGTACCAATATGTCTTAAGTACTCACTTACTCGGAACAAATATAATTTATAAACCCTTTCTATTAATGCTTGTTGTTTAAAAGGGCCTAACACCTAGGTCATCGGCTCAATTTCTATTGAAACGACACAGATAACAGGCTGTTAGCTACAATGCACGAGCAGACACGCGCGCGATATTTAACGGTCTTTAATTTCGTCTGCGGACTCTTCAAAAATAAAAACGAGTGAGTTGGCCGCGAGTTCAGGGGCAAGCAACTGGGTTCGAACCCCTCTGTTGGCAGCCCTGAAGATGGTTTTCCGTGGTTTCCCATTTTCAGACCAGGCAAATGCTGGGGCTATACCCTAATTAAGGCCACAGCCGCTTCCTTCCCACTTTTAGTCCTTCCCTATTCTATCGTCGCCATAAGACCTATCTGTGTCGGTGCGACGTAACCAACTTGTAAAAAAAATGTTTAACTTACCTGTGTAACTGATGTTCCATGCTCTTCGCGAACTCGCTGACTGCTTTGTACACATCGAGACTTGCTTCATCAGGTACACACTGGTGGACTGTTTCACTAAAAACACTATTGTCACTTGCAGTTATCACTTTACCGGCACACGCGGATGACAGTCTTTTATAGCAAAACCATACTGTTTCGCCCGACTTGTTCTCTCGTTGCTTGTAAAACCTATAACCATTGTACACTAAATTTATTTTACCCTTTTGTGAAGAAATGAATTGCATTCTGTGCACTGTTCGATGGCACCAAGCAAAATAACTAAATAAAGATCAGTGTTACACTTTGGGAATTTGATCTTTGGTAGGATGATAATTCCCGTTAATAGTACATGGGAAATACCATTCTAAAAGTCGGTAGAAAAACACGGGTTGAAGGGAAGCGTGATTCATCGCACAGATCGTCGCTCCTGCGGTCATCGGAAGCACCTGCTGTCCGGAGTCGTGAATTTTGAGACTCATTAGAATGTTTACTTTAGTGACCAGTTTGTATTCGTGAGTTTTGGGACTCATTAGAATGTTTACTTTAGCGACCAGTTTGTGTTCGTGAGTTTTGAGACTATTTGTTACTAATTTTAGCCCGTGAGTTTTGGGACTCGTGAGTTTTGAGACATAACCGTCCGGGATGATTAAGAACAATTATTATTGTATGAAGCCTCCGTGGCTCAGACGGCAGCGCGTCGGCCCCTCACCGCTCGATACCGTGGTTCAAATCCCGGTCACTCCATGTGAGATTTGTGCTGGACAAAGCGGAGAGTTTTCTCCGGGTACTCCGGTTTTCCCTGTCATCTTTCATTCCAGCAACACTCTCCATTCTCATTTCATAACATCTATCAGTCATTAATATATCACTTTGGGAGCGGCGACCCTTCATTCATTACATCCCTGACCCGGTCAAAGACTGGAAAACAGGTTGTAGGTTTTCATTATTGTATGAATTTATGAGGAAATACGAAGAAATCTACCCCACCTCTACTTTGTAGGGCATTAAATTCACATAGAGTGCAATATATGTGAACCCAGGTCAGCAATGACAAGGCAATATCTAAATGTCTGACCAACAGACGGGCTTTAAATAAGATTAAAGTGTATTCTGATAATGAATTAACACCATACATTTTGTTAACACGATTAGCATGAGAATCAGGAGTGATACCTTTAATCTTCTTGTAGCGCTGCCAAGAGATGCATCAGTCAGTAAATCAAAACACGGTAATCTGCATATGTAGGCCTATACAATACTAGCAGTTACCCACGGCTTCGCTCGCATGGATTTTGCAATTTGTTTAAAGTAATCGTTCCTCGGTACTGTACTAAGACATTATCTAAAAATTCCTAAAGTATAAAAACTGACCGAAGAACTGAGTATAATTTACCCAAAAAAACTCTTTGTATACCACGTTTTTGGTATTGTCTTTTGGGGCTAAGATGACCATGCGACATAGAACTGTACATGGGCGAAAGAGTCTTCTCTCAAGTCGAAAAAATAAACCACAACAACATGTTTCTTTATTTTTAAAGAGACTCCAAACACCTGTTTCCACTTCTGTAACATCTTCAGTTTTTTTATGTATATGTACCTCCATAAAAGAATTCTACCCCATTATCAGTCCTTCCTCCACCCCCACCCCTACCTAAGTGCATTTTCCAAAAACAAAAAAATGCATGTTCCTTTATTTTTAAAGAAGATTCCAAATACCAGTTTTCACGCCTGTAACATCTTGAGATTTTGAGATATAAGTATCCTAAAAAGAATTCAACTCTTTTTTCACTTCTTTTCTCCCCCATTAAATGCCTTTTCCGAAAAAACATGTTCCTGTATTTTTAAGTACTTCCCAAATACCAAGTTTCACGTCTGTAACATGCTAAGTTTTTACATATACTGTATATATACCGGTACTAATTTTAAAAATTCACCTGCTTTTTCAATTATTTTCACTCCCTTGAGTGGATTTTTCGAAAACAAAAAATACGTATTTATTTATTTTTAAAAGAGATTCCAAATACCAACTTTCATGTTTGTAACATCTTCAGTTTCTGAGATATAAGTATCCTCATAAACTGAATTCCACTTCTTCATTCATTATTTTCACCCCCTCCCCCAAACGTTAAAAGAATTTTCGAAAACAAAAACTACGTGTTTCTTCATTTCTAAAGGAGATTCCAAATACCAATTTTCAGGTCTCTAACATTCAGTTTTTGACATATTAGTACCTCCATAAAAATAATTATGTTTTACTCCTTTTCATCCTTAAGTGAATTTTCCGAAAACAAGAACAAATACATGTTTCTTTATTTTAAAGGAGATTCCAAATACCAATTTTCACGTCTGTAACATCTTTTGTTTTAAAAATATAAGTACCCTCATACAAGGAATTCAACTAATTTTTCAATTAATTTACCCCCCCCCTTAAATTGACTTTCCGAAAAAGTAGACATGTTTCTTTATTTTGAAGGAAGATTCCAAATACAAATTTTCATGTCCGAAACATCTTAAGTTCTTGAGATGTAAGTATCATCATAAAAAATCTCCTTCCCCCCAGTTCCCCGTTAAGTTGATTCCTTCCTCCATCCCCCCAAGTAACTTAATGTGTGTGTCTTTATTTTTAAGGTAGATTCCAAATACCAATTTTTACTTCTGTAACCTTCAGTTTTTGAGATATAAGTACCCCCATAAAAGGAATTCAATTCCTTTCACTCCCTTTCTCTCTTCCCCCTTAAGTGAATTTACCGAAAACAAAAAAAAAATTCTTTATTTATAAAAGAGCTTCCAAATATCAGTTAGCACAGCTCTAAAACCTTCAGTTTTTGAGATATATGTACCCTCATAAAGAATTCAACTCCTTTTTCACCCCCTCCCCCCAAAGTTCATTTTCCCGCAAACGTGTGTGTTTCTTTATTTTTAAAGGAGAGTCCAAATATTAATTTTCACGTCTGTAACATCTTTAGTTTTTTTTAATATAAGTACCCTCATACAAGGTATTCAACTTTTTTCAATTAATTCACCCCCCACTTAAGTTGATTTTCCGAAAAAATAGACGTGTTTCTTCATTTTGAAGGAAGATTCCAAATACAAATTTTCATGTCCGAAACATCTTAAATTTTTGAGATGTAAGTATCATCATTAAAAAAATCTGCTTCCCCCCCCCACTTCCCCGTTAAGTTGATTCCTTACCCCTCCCCCGCCAAGAAATGTGTGTTTCTTTATTTTTAAAGTAGATTCAAAATACAATTTTTACTTCTGTAACCTTCAGTTTTTGAGATATAAGTACCCCCATAAAAAGAATTCAATTCCTTTCACTTCCTTTCTCCCTTCCCCCTTAAGCGAATGTACCGAAAACAAAAGAGTGTTTCTTTATTTATAAAGGAGCTTCCAAATATCAGTTAGCGCGGCTCTAAAACCTTCAGTTTTTGAGATATATGTACCCTCATAAAGAATTCAACTCCTTTTTCAGCCCCCCCCCCAAAAGTTTATTATCCCGCAAAAGTGCACGTTTATTTATTTTTAAAAGAGATTCCAAATACCAATGTTCACGTCCTTAACATCTTAAGTTTGGGAGATTTAAGTATCCTCACATTAGAATTCAACTATTTTTTCAATTCTTAAGTTGATTCCTTACCCTTCCCCCGCCAAGAAATGTGTGTTTCTTTATTTTTAAAGTAGAATTAAAATACCAATTTTTACTTCTGTAACCTTCATTTTTTTAGATAAAAGTACCCCCATAAAAAGAATTCAATTCCTTTCACTTACTTTCTCCCTTCCCCCTTAAGCGAATGTACCGAAAACAGTGAATTTTCCGAAAGCAAACAAATGCGTATTTCTTTATTTTAAAATGAGACTCCAAATACCAATTTTTCACCTCTATAATTTCTTCATTTCTTGAGTTACTGAACCCTTAAACTTACCGTTCCAACGTTGGTCGTCGGAATCATCTGCTTCAATAGAGCAATATCGAACTCTTATAGCTTGGGGTCTTAGCGGTTTTTATTTTTCTGTCACTACATTGATCAATCGATGGGGTTCAGAAGAGAGCCTAACTACTTTAAATGAGGAACAAAAATGTGCTTACTAAAATATTTATTCAAATTAAATCACGACAAGGATTTATTAAATTAGCCATAAAAGTCACTTAATAATTTTAAAATGTTTTAACGCAGTCACAATACACAACATGAGTGTTATATTTTCATCATTTTTTAACATTATATTTCAGAAACTGAAAAAGTATTATAAATTTCGTGGACAGCAAAAATCAGAAAACGAGAATAAAACCTGAAAATCGGGCACCATTGGTCCAAACGATAAGTGAGAGTTAATCCACACGATCCGCGGGAAATCTGACCTTCAACAAGTAGAAATCCAGATGTACATTTAATTAAGGTTATCCACCAGTCTGCTGTCCTATCGGATATAGGAACATCCCCCGAATGGACCCTTAATCGAACCAAATCGACTATCAGTTGCTTTGGATAGGTTGCGAAATATTACTGGAAAGCATGGTGTTCATAACAAGTTAATAGCCATTGTCATAAGCAAAAATAAAATTCCACCATGTATTGTCATCTCAGACACCCTCAAGTTACAGAAGAATCCCGATGCTGAAACATGCATCACCCCAAAAGATGTTCAGAAGGAACCAACAATACTTGATCCGAGGGGATCTTACGTTACGTCGTCCTGAAGGAACAAAACTGCGAAATGCAGGAAAACATTCATTCATTATACATTTAGAAGAAATACCAAACACTGAAGTTAAAGAGAAGTGAAAAGACACTTCAAAATGTTCTAAAAGGTCCTAAAATAATTAAGTTATGTCGTTAAGTTTGTTAACATAAAAGTCCACAATCCAAACAAATGAAATCTTTCCAATTTTCTATAACTACGACTGCCATTACAAAACTGTCTAGTAGGGGCCGATGACCTCGATGTTAGGCCCCTTTAAACAACAAGCAACAACAGCAAAACTGTCTACCTACACTTGTCCCATTAAACCAAAATACAAGTAATTGGTAGATCAACGTCTCACCTAAAATAAAGTGAATAACGAAAAACTGAAAATAAAATATATATTAACAGCTGACAAAAAAAGAAAGTTCATCGAACTTGAACACATGCGTCTAAGCAGTAATTATGTCTCCATTAGCTAGGTTTCCGCAGTAATTATGTCTCCATTAGCTAGGTTTCCAAGTGGGACAACCCTTACATTCATGCCACTACTGATGCAACGCTATCATGGGAGCACCTTCTGGCGAGTAAGAATTATGCCGAAACATGGCCTCAATAATACCTGCTAACATCCTTTCACATTCGTATTCACTACTGCAAACACTAATATCGTTCAGGTCGATTCGCAAAACTGGCTAACCTATGACTTGACTACATACGGACGACTACGCCCTAATCCTGTCGTTTGCAGTCGCTTAAGTGCGGCCAGTATCCAGTATTCGGGAGATAGTAGGTTCGAACCCCACTGTCGGCAGCCCTGAAAATGGTTTTCCGTGGTTTCTCATTTTCACACCAGGCAAATGCTGGGACTGTACCTTAATTAAGGCCACGGCCGCTTCCTTCCCACTCCTATCCCTTCCCTGCCCCATCGTCACCAAAAGACCTATCTGTGTCGGTGCGACGTAAAGCAACTAGCAAAAAAAAAATTCCTCTCGTTGAGCCAAAGTTACAATGTCTACTCGTCCATAAATTATATAAAACACGCAGCACACTAAATCTATCGTTGAGCCAACGTTATGGTATCTAAACATCATTTACACTGTCAGTCGAAATCGAAACTTCCAACACAATCCCGTATATTTAAATTTAATCCTCGTTGAAATTCCAACACAATGAAATGAAATTCGTCACAGAATGAACTCGAACCTGGAAATATAGCTGTGTCCATTTCTTACAACAAAGCGTGAAATCGAAATAAAAAAACAAGTGCGAATAGTTTAATCTATTCCTCAATACAATCTCAACACACGCTGTTTAGTTCGGTAAATAAAAACAAAATCAACTCTCGACTGATTTTACGTAATATCACTGAAGACAGTAATCACTACCATCACGATATCCTCAGCGTAACTCAAGTATGAGGCTCCAAATGGCCTTTCATCTCAACGTTCCAAACATGTATCAGCGTGAATTGTCCACTGAAGTTATTCATCAATCTACTCAAGCTAAACCATCATTCTAATAAAATTCAATTTTCGTACCCACAACGTTCCTAGTAAGCGATAATTTCGTCTCGTGAAAATACAGAATAGAATTCAAATTACAATAATCAAGTATTACCTCGACCGTGTGTCAGAATGTACTTCGATCGTGCGGTCGCCTGTCACAAAAATGCACTTTGCTGGCACAAAATAGAATCGTCACTTGGACTTAATTGCCAAGATCTACGGTCTCATATAAAATAGTAATCATGGTAGAATATCAACTTGTACTTAAAATAGGCGTTACAACGCGTTCCCTTGGTTTTGACCAAATTCTCTTTTTTCTTTTTGCTAGTTGCTTTACGTTGCACCGACACAGATAGGTCTTATGGCGACGATGGGAGAGGAGAGAGCTAGGAGTGGGAAGGAAGCGTCCGTGGCCTTAATTAAGGTACAGTCTCGGCATTTGCCTGGTGTAAAAATGGGAAACCACGGAAAAACATCTTCAGGGCTACCGACAGTAGGGTTCGAACCTACTATCTCCCGAATACTGGATACTGGTCGCACTTAAGCGACTGCAGCTATCGACCTCGGTTTGACCACCTTTGAATTCGTCAACTGTCTTGGATTGCTTACAGGACATCGTCATCTTACACAGCCTGTCTCAGAAATATCACTTCTTAACATACACCCTGTCACAAAAAAATCCTCTCCGTCGAAATACAGGGCCTCGTATTCTAAGCCTCCTTTTCATCATACATCTCTCATTAAATACAGGCTTACTCTGCCTTTAACATCTTTCTAACTATTCTCATAATATTTCATTTCCATTACAATCCATTTCTTCTTGTTAGAAACTTTTTCAAATACAAGCAATCCCATGATCAACAACTTTATAAGAATCTCACAATTAACTTCTTTATGTTTTTCTGACCTCAAGAGCAAAATAGCATACTGTGATTTTCTTTATCACAGTTACACGGTGTCACATGCCAACTTTATCATCCTTCCCTGGATTTCGGTGTAAATCGCAAATCTCTCTTGACGTTAGTGCTGAACACATAATCATCTCAAATTTTTCCTGACGTGAATATTATTATTATTATTATTATTATTATTATTATTATTATTATTATTATTATTATTATTATTATTATTATTATTATATTTTGGATAATTTTATATTTAACTTCATCACGCTCACAGCGGCTATTTATCGTTAACATTATTGTATTTTGTATCGGCCTCAACATTATTTCATTGATTTTCATGAAAATATTTAAAGCTTCACCTTTTACATTTTTCAAAAGAAATTTAAACCCATTTTAAAGTTTCCCGCACTGACATGACACTTCACCTCAACATTGCAATACACTTAATTTTTACACACGCCATATTTTAATTTAACGGGACAAGCATATACATATCTAACTACAACATGATATTTAAATTAGACAGACCTGTAACTGCGTTGTGGACATGGGCTATCTTGGCTACATTTTGGGCCAGCTCGCCGCAAAACTTAGCCACCCATGATTGAAGAGCACATTCTTCCCTATAGATTAATTATAATTACACAGATTCTACACTTTAATTGATTCAACACACGTAAATAATAACTTATTCTAGACACACAATATGTACAACCGCCTCGTTTCACGTCGAGGACTCAACTGTCGTCTGTGGAAACCTGTAACTCCCCTTACGCCAGGTATTTCACAGGTATGAAACCCGAAGTTAATCTCTGGCAGTCTACGGTTCCCTTCACCGATTGCAAAAATACACAGTAATTCACGAAAGCTCTTTATGAATTCGCCGTTCCCGTTTGAGAGGTTCAGGAATCCTATACTGATTCAATTAATACTTTCCTTTTGCCATTTACCACTTGATAAAAATATTCTTTATCGAGTAAACTAACTGTATAAATCTCACACGTTTATTGAAAGAACAGTTCAAGACCTCTACTTGATATTAGAGCGAGGCAGGTCCACCCTCGCGAACAATGAAAAAGTGAGTAAATCGCTGTCTGAGGTGGGGGTATTAATAGCTTTCCTACGGACGCTTTCCTGGTCGTGATGTATTGGGGTGTAATCATACAGTTGGATAACCACTGGACCGCTTTTTTCGATAATCACTCCAAAAATTCCACCTAATTTTCAAATCATGATGGTGGTGTTTGCTGATTTCTCTCGTTCCTTTAACGGGTGCAATTAATTAATTTCGTGCAGGTGATTTCGCGCGCATTTTGATTGTGTACCCTTGACACGTGGCCCCCTCACGGCCAACATAGATGCCAATTTCCCTCCAGCATAATTAAATGCATTTCCACCCTGTGGACTTTAGCTTCATCAAATATTTCATACAATTCTTAATTACTTATTTCTTTGTTAATGATAGTGCCGAAATCTCTCGCAATGAAGGTTTTTATCTAGAAGCTCAGTATTAATTACCCTAGGTCAGCCAAAGTGTTCCGACTTCGTTCGAATGGGTGGGCCGCTTCCCATCGTGACATATCGCGCCACGGAATGTGAGATGAGTTCGCAATAAAGAATTACGGTTGCATTCATAGTTGCATCTTGCAGTTGCAATTTTCTAGTTGCATTATTTAACAGGGTAGAATTATGGGTTCAATATCACTATCCTCATAAATGGAATGCAACCCACTTTTCAGTCCTTTTTACTCCCCCCCCCCAAATAAGTGGTTTTTCCGAAAACAAAAAATTCATGTTTCTTAATTTAGATGAAATACCAATTTTCACGACTGTAATATGTTAAGTTTTGGAGATGTTCTGTATATATGCTCATTTTAAAATTACCCAAATTTTCAATTCCCCTTTATGGACTTTCCGAAAATAAATTATCTACGTTTCTTTATTTTTACAGAAGATATCAAATAGTAATTTTAACATCTGTAACAATTCACATTTCTGAGATTTACTGTAGATATAATATTTTAAAAAATTCACACCCTTTGTCACTCCTGTTCACCCCCCATTAATTGGATTTTCAAAAAATACGATTTTCTGTATTTTTAAAGGAATGCCAGTTTTCACGTCTGCAACATCTTTAGTTTTTGAGATATAAGTATCCCCATACAAAGAATTAAACTATTTTTTCAATTCTCTCACCCCTCCTTAAGTGGATTTTTCGAAAACAAAGATATACATATACTTTATTTTTAAAGGCGAATTCAAATACCGTTTTTCCCTTCTGTAACATCTTCAGCTATTGAGATATCAATATCCCAATAAAAATAATTCAACCCCCTTTTCAGTCCTTTTTAACCCCTCCCTAAGGGTTTTTCCGAAAAAATATTTCTTTATTTTTAAAAGATTAAAAATACCCATTTTCACGCCTTTAGTAATATTTTAAATATTTAAGATATTCCGTATATATGCTCATTTTAAACATTCACCCCCGTTTTCAGTTCCCCTTAAGTGGATGTTCCGAAAATAAATCATCTAAGTTTCTTTACTTTTACAGGAGATTCCAAATACCAGTTTTCACATATGTAGCTATTTATGTTTGTGAGATATACTGTAAATATTAACTTTTTAAAATTCACGCCATTTTTTGCTCCTGTTCACAAACCCGCCCCCCCCCCCAATAATTGGATTTTGCAAAAACAAAGTAATACGTGTTTCTTTAATTTTTAAGGAGATTCCAAATACCATTCTTCTTGTCTTATCATCTTCAAGTTTTGAGATATGTATCGTCACTAAAGGTATTCAGCACTTTTCACCTCTTTTCTCCCCCATTAAGGGCATTTTCCAAAGACAAAATTATACTTGTTTGTTTATTGTTAAAGGAGATCTAAACACCAATTTTTATGTCTGTAAATGTTTAAATCCTTGAGATATAGATAAGCTTATTTAATCAATCCACCCCCCCCCCCTTTCACCCCCTTAGCGACGGAATGTCGAAAAATCCTCCCGTAGTGAGTACCTACAATAGAATAAAAATGTATCCTCAACATTTCTTTATGTTCAGTCCTCCCGTAGTGAGTACCTACATTCCAATTTTGTTGTGTGTGTCCTCCGCCGCTGGCAAGCTCCGCAACGCGCCCAGCATCGACGCTTCTAGATACCACGAGGTGTAGACTGCAGCGCGTTGACGTAATCGTGTGTGACGTCAATCAGCGGATATAAATGTGGCGACGTCTTCTCCACTGAAGGCGCTCCCACAGTGTCCAGCGATCAGACTACACCGTATGTCAGACACGGAGGTACACTCTTAAAAAGTGTTCTGAACAGGTGGACTAATTCTGGTCGGGAGGTTTCACCTCAGGACATCTTCGCCTCAAATATACTGCCTCCCGTATCACCGACATGCATCCTGTCCTAGCATTCTGCTACTCACTAACTTTACCACAAGTTCCCTGCAAGTTCTCCAACTTCGGCCTAACATTCTGCTACAACGAACTTTAATTCAAGTTCCCTGTATAATTCTACAAACTACAGATAGTTATCAGCTATCACGGACATTGGTTACTTCAAGCGTCCTATCTTATCAAGATAGACAGCATTGTACATATGAATATGAATATATATGATTGTACATATTTCTCACAGACCATCAGTCTACTAGTTTAGGCCATTATTTAACGTGTGCAGCGCTTCAAGCATCAATTCAGTTTTCGTTCCTTTTTTTTATATACTGTGTAAAGATTTACAAATAATAAACTTTTATGTTGTGCTTTGTATATCGAGTTCCTTGTATACAACACAACAATATTGGCGACGAGGAAAAAGTTAGGCCCGCCAACAATATTGGCGACGAGGAAAACGTAGTACCGCCAACAACAATATTGGCGACGAGGTAAAAGTAAACCGCCATCAACAATATAGCAACGAGAAAAATTAGACACGCCATCAACAATATTCTGAACTTCATTCTTCACGACAGTATATTCGCCACCGTGCCACGTTATATTCCCTCGGCTCACTAGGACGATATTCCATCGCCAACATTTCGCATTTGTGCAGTGCCATTATTCCAAGTGTGTACGCCCAGTCGAACTGCGGACACCAGGCTAACATTTCACGTCACTGACACAGCACCTGCTTTTTCAGTGCATTCTTTCCCCGCTCTCTCTCTCTCTCTCTTTCTCTCCCCTACGCTCGCTGACTGTCGAGCTCAAAGCTGGTTCTACTACACCCTGCTTCAAACGTTGTGCTTACTTTATCATCCGCAAGCATGGCTAATACAAAACAATTTGCGGCTATATTGCAGGCTTTGCAACAGCAGCAACAGCAATTTATGCAACAGCAGCAATCAGCATTGCTTACAGCCATTCAGACTCTCTCTTCGTCAGCGCAGAACCCTACCGTTCCTGCCTTTTCTGCCTTTGACCCAGAGAAAGAAGAATGGTCGGTATATTTTGCTCGCCTTCAACAGCACTTCATCTGTCACGCCCTTACGGACGAGAAGCGCCAACGAGCACTTTTTCTCAGTTCTGTAGGAAATGCAACCTGCGAATTACTTCAGAAATTAAGCCCAGAAGAACATATATCGGAAGTTCCTTTCGCCCTTCCCCTAGCTCGCCTAAATGAACATTATGCTAAGGATGCCCGCATTGTAGCAGCTCGCTATAAAGTTTTTCAATGCAGAATGAAGCCGCACCAGACTCACACAGAATGGATTGCGAAATTACGTGGTCTCGCCAAGAGTTGCAAGTTTGTCTGTTCTAAGCATGGTTGTAGCACACCCTACACGGATTCGCTCATTCGGGACATGGTCATTCTCCATACTCCACAAGACAAAGTTCGTTTCGACGCTGTAAAAGGTAGTAATCCTTCTTTAGAAGAAGTACAGCGTATTGCCACAGTCTATGAAATGACTAATAAGACTGCAGCTGAAATAGCTACCAAACATGAAGTCGCTCAGGTATCTCATACGGCCAGTAAGCATTCTGCTCCTTCGAATCGCCAGGTCAGCTCGCTCACTTCGAAGCGTCACCGACAGGTTCATTCCCGCTCTTCTACGAAGACACGCATTCATAAGAAAGCTCCACAGCTCCTGCCTTCCTGCAGAGGATGTTTTAAGCATCACGAACGCCGTGATTGCCGCTTCTTCAAGTCCACCTGTGATCGCTGTCATAAAATAGGGCATATCAAGACTGTCTGTCAAAGTACGTCTCGCCCTGCCCGTACTCCTCCTGCGAAGAAAACTACTCAGAAGACACGACAGGACATGGAAGTTGATCAAATCAACCTCATTCTATCTACAAGAAATTCTAGTAAGATCGTCATTCTGATCGCTTTCCCAGATCATTCAACTGACTTTCAATTAGATACTCGACCGCCTGTCTTCATCATCAATCTTTCTACATATTACAGCTTAGGATCGCCGTCCTTCTCTCCTGCTGATGTCCAGCTTGTTATTTTTAACAAGAAGAAGATTTATATTAAAGGAAAAATCACTGTTCCCGCAAGATATAAAGATATTCATAAGGTACTTACCTTACTGGTTGCCAATAACTATACTGCATCCAACACTCTAGGCATCGATCTCTCCAATTTATTCGGATTTCAAGTACACGACAACGTCAATGTCGTCTCCACCTTGCAACCTACCTCTGATGTCACTAATCTCCTAGAGCAATTTCCAGAAGTTTTCGATACTACCCTAGGCACAGCCCAAGAATACACAGCTCATATCCAGCTTAAATCAGGAGCCAAGCCTCGCTTTTTCAAAGCACGTTCAGTCCCACTTGCACTTCAGGATCAAGTTACGCAAGAACTACAGAGATGGCTAGCAGCCGGTATCGTAGCTCCAGCCATTTCCAGTAAATGGGCTACTCCGCTCGTCGTAGTTAAAAAAGCCAATGGCAATATCCGCATTTGCGGTGATTTTCGCTCTACAATCAACTCTTACATTGAAACCGACACTTTTCCGATTCCCCCTCCTGAAGACTTATTTCGCCGTTTAGCCGGTGGACAGTTATTCTCTAAAGTGGATCTCAAAGCAGCTTATCTACAGCTACTATTAGATGAAGAATCTAAGCAGTGCCTCACACTGAATACCCATCTTGGACTTCTACAGCTCCAGCGCCTACCTATCGGTGTCTCTTCCTCCGCTGCGATTTTCCAGCGATATTTAGAACAACTTACCGCCTCCATTCCCGGTTGTGCTAATTACCTCGATGACATTATTGTGACCGGCAAATATCATCAAGATCACCCGAATAATCTTCGCCTACTCCTCACCAAATTGAAGAAAATGGCCTCCGTGCTAATCTTGTTAAGTGCACCTTCTTTCAACCTCAAGTTCACTACCTAGGTCATGCCATTGATAAGCATGGTATTCGGCCCAGCGAACAGAACGTCTCTGCCATTACCAACATGCCCGCACCGCAGAACATCAAACAACTACAATCCTTCATCGGAAAAGCTAACTATTACAGCAAGTTCATTCCACGCTTCGCTTCAGTAGCAGCTCCTCTGAACGCCTTCCGCAAGAAAGGTGCTAAATTTCAGTGGTCTCCACAATGTCAGCATGCCTGGCAGACCATCAACAAGGCCCTTGTTCACGCTGTCAAGCTTACTCATTTTCAGCCCGGTAAGCTACTCACTCTCGCCACGGACGCATCTCATTATGGACTCGGCGCCGTTCTCTCCCAGAAGGATCGCCACGGACAAGAACGTCCTATAGCCTTCGCTTCCAAGACACTCAACGAACACCAATGTCACTACTCTCAGACAGAGAAAGAAGCCTTAGCTATAATCTTTGGCATTCACCGCTTCAATGAGTATCTATATGGTAACCATTTCCTCATAATCACTGATCACAAGCCTCTTGTTCACTTATTCCATCCTGGTAATAAGATCCCTGAACATTCTCTACGGAAACTTTAGAGATGGTCAATATTTCTCTCTGACTACTCCTATCAGATTGCCTATCGTAGCACATTCCAGCATTATAATGCTGATGCTCTCTCTCTCGCCTACCTGCAGGTCCTGATACTACTTTCGATTCTCAAGAATCTGAATATCTTCAGTTAGACATTGAACTTGAAGATACAGTCTCCAGTTTTCCCAGTGACGCTACTTGCATCGACAGAGAGACTGATAAGGATAGAACACTAGCTACAGTTCGTACTTATATCCGCAGTGGTTGACCTCTTCAACACAAGCTTCCTACCAGCCTTGCACCTTATCATCGTTTTCAGCATCGTCTCACAGTTCGTGCCGGAGTAATCCTATTAGAAACTGGCACCCTGTTCCGAGTGGTTATCCTACTTATTCTGCGCAAACAAGTTCTCAACTTGTTACATGAGGGTCATTGGGGAATATTGCGCACCAAGCAACTCGCCCGTCAACACTGTTATTGGCTCGGTATTGACGCCAACATCGAGAAACTCATCCGCCACTGTGACCCTTGTCAAGTACATCAGAACGCACCGTCGTCTGATCTCGCTCCATGGCCTCCTGCTAATCCTCTTTGGGAAAGAGTACACATAGACATCGCCGGACCTTTCCTCAACTGTATGTGGCTCATCGTGATAGACTCTCTATCTAACTTTCCTTACGTCGTAGAAATGCATTCTACTACTACGGAAGCTACAATTCGAGCACTTCAGAAGATTTTCACTACTGAAGGTTTACCTCAAGTGCTAATTTCAGAAAATGGACCTCAATTTACTGCCACTAACTTCCAGCTCTTTTGCACCCACAATGGCATTAGGCATATTTTGACACCTCCTTTTCATCCACAATCCAGTGGTGAAGCTGAACGTTTTGCCCAGACGTTCAAGAAAAACGTAAAGAAAGTCGTATCTTCAGGTTCAACCAAGGATCAGGCATTATTACAACTCCTAGGCAGATATAGGACTATGCCTGGTACCGATAACCTCACTCCAGCTCACAAGCTCCATGGACGCCCTCATAAAACATTGCTTTCTTTGTTGCAGCCTCTTCCTGCCCAGCCGCATCACTCGCAACCAAAGTTCAACGCCGCCGACTCAGTGTATGTCCGGACTTTCAAGTCCAATCCTCCCTGGATACCTGATATCATCCGGTCGGGAGGTTTCACCTCAGGTTATCTCCGCCTCAAATATCCTGCCTCCCGTATCACCGACATGCATCCTGTCCTAGCATTCTGCTACTCACGAACTTTACCACAAGTTCCCTGCGAAATCCAGACCGGCGGGAAATGCATCTGCCGCCACCAGGACCAGATCCGCCTCCGCTATCGTCCAACTCCCTCTGTTGATTCCCTTATCACACCTCAGAAATCCATCGCCGAAAGAACTCTGGACCATTTAATCACGATGGGTTCTTTTCAGGACGATTCTTCGCTCCTCCGCCCAGACCAGGCTCCCGACAACACAACAAACACGGCCGACTCTCCAGCCCAGCATCGCTGCCGCCGCCAGCGCCGCCGCCGCTTCACGCCGTACCGGCGTAATTAGGAGGGGAGGGTGTTGTGTGTGTCCTCCGCCGCCTGCAAGCTCCGCAACCCGCCCAGCATCGACGCTTCTAGATACCACGAGGTGTAGACTGTAGCGCGCTGATGTAATCGTGTGTGACGTCAGTCAGCGGATATAAATTGGGTGACGTTTTCTCCACTGAAGGCACTCCCACAGTGTCCAGCTATCAGACTACACCGTATGTCAGACACGGAGGTACCCTCTTAAAAAGTGTTCTGAACAGGTGGACTAATTCTGGTCGGGAGGTTTCACCTCAGGACATCTCCGCCTCAAATATCCTGCCTCCGGTATCACCGACATGCATCTTGTCCTAGCATTCTGCTACTCACGAACTTTACCACAAGTTCCCTGCAAGTTCTCCAACTTCGGCCTAACATTCTGCTACAACGAACTTTAATCTAAGTTCCCTGTATAATTCTACAAACTACAGATAGTCATCAGCTATCACGGACATTGGTTACTTCAAGCGTCCTATCTTATCGAGACAGACAGCATTGTACATATGAATATTAATATATTTGATTGTATTTTTTTCACAGACCATCAGTCTACTAGTTTAGGCCATTATTTAACGTGTGCAGCGCTTCAAGCATCAAGTCAGTTTTCATTCCTTTTTTGTATATACTGTGTAAAGATTTACAAATAATAAACTTTTATGTTGTGCTTTGTATATCGAGTTCCTTGTATACAACACAACAAATTTAAATATATTTTTATGTCCAGTAGTTTTGACTCGGCGGTGATGAATCAGTCAGTCAGTCAGTCAGTCAGTCAGTCAGTCAGGACATGTCATTTTATATAGGGCCTATATACACTAGCAGTTACCCGTGGCTTCGCTCGCATGGATTTCGTAATTTGATAAAAGTAATCGTTCCTCGGTGCTGTACTAAGACATTATCTGAAATCCCTAAAGTATAAAAACTCACCGAAAAATTGAGTTTCATTTACCCACGAAACTCTTTGTAAAAAACGTTTGAGGTACTGGCTTTAGGGGATAAGAATGACATAGAACTGTATAAGTGAGAAACAGTCTTCTCTCAAGTCGAAAAAACACATGTTTCTTTATTTCTAAATGAGATTCCAAATACTTATTTCCACGTGTGTAACATCTTCAGTTTCTGAGATATAAGTATCCCCATAAAAATAATTCAGCCCCTTTATCAGTCCTTCCCCCACCCCTACCCCACCTAAGTGGACTTTCCGAAAAGAAAAAATACATTTTTCTTTATTTTTAAAGGAGATTCAAAATACCAACTTTAACGTCTATAACATCTTTAGTTTTTGAGGTACAAGTATCCTCATAAAAATAATTCAACTTCTTCTTCACTTCTTTCCACACCCACTCCAATTAAGTGGACATTCCGGAAACAAACAAAAAACGTGTTTCTTTATTTTTAAAGGAGATTCAAAATATCAGCTTCACGTCTGTAACATTTTCAGTTTTTGAGATATAAGTATCATTTTAAAAGGAATTCAAATCCTTCTTTAAATATTTTAACTCCAACCTCCTCCCCCAAAGTCGATTTTCTGAAAACAAAAAATACGCGTTTTTTACTTTTAAAGAAGATACCAAATACCAATTTACACGTCTGTAACGTATTTAGTTTTTATAGATATAAGTATCCCCATACAAATAATTCAACTAATTTTTCAATTCTTGAACTCCCTAAGTGTTTTTCTTTTTTTGAAAATAAAAGTATACGTGTTTTTTTACTTTGAAAGAAGATTCCAAACACAAATGTTTATGTCTGCAACATCTTCAGTTTTTGAGGTTTAAGTATCCTCATAAAGAGAATTAACCCCCTTTTTTCACCCCCCCCCCCCTGTTGATCCCCCCAAATGCGTCTTTTTAAAGGAGATCCCAAATACCAGTTTTCACGTCGGAAGCCTTCAGTTTTTTGAGATATAAGTATCCGCATAAAAATAATTCAATTTAATTTCACTTCCTTTCACCTCCCCTTAAAGTGAATTTTTGGAAAACAAAAAATACGTGTTTCTTTATTTATAAAGGAGCTTCCAAATATCAATTATCACGACTGTAACATCTTCAGTTTGTGAGATATATGTGTCCTCATAAAAGGAATTCATCTCTTTTTTCAACTTCTTCCCCCCAAGTTTATTTTACCCCAAAAATGCGTGTCTTTATTTTTAAAGGAGATTTCAAATACCAGTCTTCATGTTTGTAACAACTTTAGTTCTTATTAGATATAAGTATCCTCATACAAATAATTCAATTATTTTTTCAATACTTTCACCTCCCTTAATTGGATTTTCCGAAATAAAAGGTATTCGTGTTCCTTTATTTTTAAAGGAGATTCCAAATACCAATTTTCACGTCTGTAACATCTTCAGTTTTTTAGACTTCAGTATCCTAATAAAAAAAATTACAGTCCTTTTTCAGTCCTTTTTACCCCCACCCCGCAAGTGTTCTTTCCGAAAACAAAACACTACATGTTTCTTTATTTCTAAAAGAGATTAAAAATACCAATTGTCACTTCTGTAACATGTTAAGTTTTTGATATATACTGTAGATATGCTCATTTGGACTATTCACACCCCTGTAGTTCCTATAAGTGGAATTTTCCGAAAAATATTATCTATGTTTCTTTACATTTACAGGAGATTCCAAATGAAAATGTTTACATCTGTAACATGTTACGTTTCTGAGATGCACTGTAGATATACTTTTTTAATAGACTACCCTTTGTCACTCCTGTTCACCCCCATTAATTGTATTTTCCAAAAACGAAAAGTACGTGTTTCTGTATTTTAAAAGGATATTCCCAAATGTCAATTTTTTACGTACGTGAACTTTTAAATTTTTGAGATATAGATATACTCATTTAAACAATTACTCCCCTCCTTTTTTCACTTCCTTAGCCACGGAATATCAAAAAATCCTCCCTTAATGAGCACCTACCCTCTAATATACACGTATCCCCAAAATTTCATTTCTTTAGGTCCAGTAGTTTTGGCTCGGAGTCAGTCAGTCAGTACATGTTATTTTATATCTGTAGGTTGAAACAGCCATTCAGCAGATGTTAATAGTTAGAAGACATATGACAATGCGAACCATTTACTATTTCTAGACGTTCAGAAAATTATGTCCCTTCAAACTAACATAATATAGAGAGTCTAAAACAAAAAAATTGCCTCAGCTTACGTGTAAAGTTTAATTTTGAATTAGGCCAACGGGAAGAACTACTGCCAACTGCCCTAATAGCTAATGTCATGAAATATACACCAGTCGATGTTTTCTTAGTTGTACACCTCTCCACAGCCTCTTCAATATTAAACATTACTAGAGAGTTCAGATACAGGAGAATAACGGTTGGCCATATGCCAGAAGGTTCAAGTACAGAAGAGAAGGCTGATCATATGCGCGAGGTATTGTGCTTAGCAGTTGGTGAGTCCACTTAAGATATATCGGGAAGGGTGATCAGTCTAGTGGACAGACGGTATAAATGCTTACAACTTCCTTAAGCAAGATTAGGGCTTGGCAATGAAGAGGTGAGTAATAGCAATTAGTACGTTTACATGGAGATTGAGATCGAGTTTTGTACACTTACCGTGTTGAATACGATCCCCGTTTACATGTAGTATTTGAGTATCGTATTGAATCCGCGGGGCAACATCGACGTATACGAACGATGCAGAATTGTAGTAAAATCGATATCACCTACATTCATTGATCGATATAACTAATCGCGACGTGATCGATTGTGATTTATATATTCATATGTACTGAAGTTTTAGTATAAAATTAAGGTTAAATATTACGGATGGATGTAAAAGAAAGCACGTCTGTGGATTTCAGCAATTGCATATTCAGAATTGTGCTTACCTACAATCAACTCTGAAAACTAAAACACGTAGAAAGAAACGCCGTTGGGTTAAAGAGAAGAGTCATGAGTGGTGGGAACGCATTATGAAATACAACTTCATAGAACAGGACTGGCAAAAAAAAATAGGTTGAATGGAACATTTCAGTATATATGTCAACGTCTTCAACCATAACATAAATCCAGTGAATTTTGTGTAAAACTACCCATTTCTGTTGAAAAGAAAGTTGCTATTGCCTTATATAAACTAGCATCATGTGCAGAATATCGCATGGTTGAAAACCAGTTTGGGACACATACAGTAAGTCAGTTGTACACAAATGTGTGTACGATGTTTGTGAAGCATTATACTTAGAATTTTAAAACGTCAAATGCAGAAGCCCAGGAGATAACTTTCGGTTTTGAAAGTATTTGTGGTATTCCAAATAAATTGTTGTAATACATGGAACGCACATTTCCATTTTACCCCCAACAGAAGGTTATCGTGATTTTGTTCATCGCAAGGGCCAGTCTTATAATATGATGGCAGTTGTTGATCATTTGTACAAGTGTTTATAGTCTATGGCCTATTAGTTATATATTACTTCCTCTGACTTGAAAGGAGAAACTATGACAAACCAATGCAACTTTTTTTTTACACCTTCCTATTTACTGGCTTATTATATTTGTTATTTCGACAGAAAAAACATGGAGTCTGTGCGGAGTTGTTTTCAATACGATCTCAGTACGATCCGCGTTTACATGGAACTCAATTCGAACCGAGTACGATACGATCCCAGATTTTACCGTATCGACCTTGAGACTCAATCCGAACTGAGTCCCCGTTTATATGGCGTTTTCAATACGGGAGTTGTACTTAGATCGATCTGAATCCTGCGTGTAAACGTACTAAATGTTGTGTAACGTTCCTGCAAAGCCTTCGGTGTAAGAGACGCTGGATTGTTGGTGATGTATCAGTAAATCTGCTTACTGTATACAGTGCTCTCATCTTAAATCGCTCTCAAACGTAAACCGATGAGCCGGGATTTGATCCAACAACCTTCATTACAGTAGACGAGTACCAAGCAAATTGTGCAACTTATCTGACCAGGGATTGAAGAGACTATGGCCTATTAGTTAAATATTACTTCCTCTGACTTGAAAAGGGAAACTATGACAAACCAATGAAAAAAAAAAAAATTACACCTTCCTATTAACCGATTCCATGATTAGAATCTATTGCGACTAGTAATTGAACGTAGTGAGCTATTTTTATAAGTGAAATATGGAACAATATTTAAAGTGTTTGCGGTAAGCTGGAGAGGTATAAAGAGCCAGAGTTCCACCCTGCGATGTGTGGTGTTAAAGAGCATTGAGCACCGAGGAGGTATTTTTAAATAACATGAACTGAACGATTTGCTAGTTGCTTTACGTCGCACCGACACAGATAGGTTTTATGGCGACGATGGGACAGGGAAGGGCTAGGAATGGGAAGGAAGCGGCCGTGGCCTTAATTAAGGTACAGCCTGGTGTGAAAATATGAAACCACGGAAAAGCATTTTTAGGGCTGCCGACAGTGGGGTTCGAACCTACTATCTCCCGAATACTGGATACTGGCCGCACTTAAGCGACTGCAGCTATCGAGCTCGGTCTGAACGATTTGAATAAACTTCATTTCAACAACGCAGTGTAATATTCACCGACACAGTAGCATGATAATCCGCAGTAGTAGTAGTAGTACCGGGAGAGTTGGCCGTGCGGTTAGTGGCGCGCAGCTGTGAGCTTGCATCCGGGAGTAGTGGGTTCGAATCCCATTGTCGACAGCCCTGAATATGGTTTTCCGTGGTTTCCCATTTTCCAAACCAAACCAAACCAAACCCCAAGGCACTACAGCCCTTGAAGGGCCTTGGCCTGCCAAGCGACCGCTGCTCAGCCCGAAGACCTGCAGATTACGAGGTGTCGTGTGGTCAGCACGACGAATCCTCTCGGCCGTTATTCTTGTCTTTCTTCACCGGGGCCGCTATCTCACCGTCAGATAGCTCCTCAATTCTAATCACGTAGGCTGAGTGGACCTCGAACCAGCCCTCAGGTCCAGGTAAAAATCCCTGACCTGACCGGGAATCGAACCCGGGGCCTCCGGGTAAGAGGCAGACACGCTACCCCTACACCACGGGGCCGGCTTTCCCATTTTCACACCAGGCAAATGCTGGGACTGTATCTTAATTAAAGCCACGGCCTCTTCCTTCCCACTTCTAGCCCTTTCCTATCCCATCGTCGCCATAATATCTATCTGTGTCGGTGCGACGTAAAGCCAATTGTAAAAAAAGGTAGTAGTAGTAGTAGTAGTAGTAGTAGTAATGTCCCAACATTCCATACACGTAATGCAAAGGTGGCATGCTTGTAAGCATGTAAACGAGCTTACGATTCCACGTGACATTACATCGTAACAGCAAAGATATCTCATTACAAGGCCATAAGGGCCTCTGGATCACTGAAGAGCAAAGGTTTCGTAACCTCGATATTAAGTGGAACAGCTGACTGGCCGATCGACCAACCTGGTTCTCATTTCTCTGTAGGTTCGTGTGTCTTAAAGGACTCGTTTTAAGATGTCTCGACCTCGTAGTGGGAAACCATGCCTACGTCCATCCGGGTGAATACAGTTCGAATTTGCCACCTCGACAACGGCCACTTCCTTCAAACCACGGGGCATACTGCCTGAACAAAAGTGTACGGGCACCCCTATATAATGCGGAATTGAATCATGGATGTCACGAGGGGCGGACCTTTAGTGAAAGGAAAGACATTCATCCATAAGTTTATACATTTTGCCATAGATCAAAGTAGCTGAA
Source organism: Anabrus simplex (assembly GCF_040414725.1). NCBI lineage: Eukaryota > Metazoa > Arthropoda > Insecta > Orthoptera > Tettigoniidae > Anabrus > Anabrus simplex. The sequence goes on along the minus strand of NC_090266.1, from coordinate 284,133,223 downwards.
AAGTTGAATTTTTTTACCATAGTGTCTCTCTTTCTCTCTCCAGCTAATGTGAACGCTGCAGAATGAGCAGTTCGGGTCTTGCAGCATTCATTCTCCTTCACTTATCGTCGTCGATTAGGTTCATACGTGTAGTTCTCATTCATTGCAGTTTTGTTTAAGCAAAACGTACACAACTGAAGATTAGTGCTTTGAGGTATTTATTATATAAGTTTTACTATCCTGAAAAAGGATATTGACACCTGAACTGAATTCATAGCTGAATTCTTGTCCTTTATAGTTCTGATTGTAATTATTTGGCTACTAATTAATACAGCTATCTTGAAGTAAAAAGAATAGGCATTCGAAACTTCAGAGTTTACTATTTTGTCCACTATCCATTTGCTTATTGAAATGGATGGTGTATTGCTTGATGAACTGATATGACCGGGTTATTTTTAATGAAATATCAGCCATGTTTTAAAAACCCAAGTCGCAGAGTATATTTTATTAATGTTTTCGAATTTGCTACGCCATTTAATAGACCTAACATTCAAATAAATAGGGGGAATTCAACTCAGGTAGATATCACGCACTGCATAAGTAGGCTTACATACTTTGATGGTCATGTCATTCACGTTTATGACCGTCTCAGTCCGAGAAGGTTTTCACTAAAACGGAGCTTATAGCTATCAGCTCTGAGCTCATCTTCAGTTCCTCTTGTTTATAAAGAATTCCAACGACACCCTCATTTACTTGACTGCAGAATTGTACCAGTTATTTTTGCAACATCAAAAGCACACCACAGAAATCCGACTTTTGAGAAATAGAATTCATCTACGAAATATATGTTTGTTGTTGTTGACATATACTGTACATCTAAATATCTTGATTTGATCAGTATAAAGATTCCCTATGGTAGGTATATCTACAACGAGTGATGGAAAATGTTACAAAATGATAATCAAAAGCTAAAGATATGAAATTTTGAGGACGAGTTCATTTATTGACAGATTGTTTTAGGAAATGTGCAACACGTTTATTAGAAACTGCGCCAAAGAAAGATACCACTTTTACTCAAAACCAGATCAGTAAACGGGATGTAAGATCGCTGGAATCTATACAACAGAGCTTCGTTTGGCTAGAAACCTATATGAAAACACATTAGCTTGAAGCCGCACGCAAGGTGATGACAAAGTTAAAATCTTTAATGGATCAAATCAATATATTTTGCTTAGTGGAAGTGAAAAGATATTCGCTAAGAATTTACTGTACAAGGAAGTGATACAGGAAAACACCGATCCACCACGGCTAGAATATGCTTCGAGTTTCTTTCATAACTTTAGTTGTAGAGTCTACTTAAAACTACCTAATTCTTCTCTTTTTTTGCTAGTTGCTTTACGTCGCACCGACACAGATAGGTCTTATGGCGACGATGGAATAGGAAAGGCCTAGGAGTTGGAAGGAAACGGCCGCGGCCTTAAGTAAGGTACAGCCCCAGCATTTGCCTGGTGTGAAAATGGGAAAGCACGGAAAACCATCTTCAGGGCTGCCGACAGTGGGATTCGAACCCACTATCTCCCAGATGCAAGCTCTCAGCCGCGTGCCCCTGACCGCCCAGCCAACTCGCCCGGTCTACCTAATTCTAATACTCACTGAGGTGTTAATACGGTCCCCATCCACGGCATTTCGCCCCGTAACCATTGTGTGCATACTAATACAGGCATTTACAATTAAAGCATTTCTTCCCTGTCGTAGACAGGCGTATAGGTAGTAGTAATAATAATATCCCATAGACTAGAAGAGCTGGGAAGCCTTAATTAAGGCACAGCCCCAGTATTTGCTTGGTGTAAAAATGAGAAACCACTAAAAACCATATTCAGGGCTGCCGACAGTGGGGTTCGAACCCACTATCTCCCGAATACAAGCTCACGGCTTCGCACCCCTAACTGCACGGCCCACTTGCTCGCTGGAAGTATGGAAGTTTCAGTTTATTAACATTTCTGGTGTACTGTATTAAAGGGCACAAGTTCAAACCATTCGGAAGTTGTATGTGTTCAATAGTTATAAGTACTGTATTCTTCATATTCATAGCAAGTAGATCGTCAAGTGGAAGGACCATGGCCAACTCTGAAGTCAGGCTACTGTTCTGTTGGAACTCTCAACATCAGTTTCAAGATTTCCTATTAATGCGAGACTAGCAGTCTTCTGTTATAAAACTCAATACACTCACTGTAAATATTTCGTAAAGATTTTTATGAAGCCGCAGGTAACTAGTAGCCTGTCAGTTAGCTTCATCCAGTGAACATTGTATTTTATCTAATGCCATTTTTGTATAAACTGTAAACTTGATATTGCCATTGTTTTCACTTGCTTAGTACAGTTTACCCATCCACAAGATCACGTTTCAGTTGTGAGTGAGGTAAGACTTAACGCTGGAATTGGGTTCCCATATCATTGGAGAGGCCTTGAGATCTATTAACTTGAATTATGATTATTTTAATTCCAATTTGAATTTATATGTATTGGTAAGTTTAGATTCCTTGTACCCAACATGTATTTTCATTTGATACGGTCAAACAATGCAGAAAGTAAATTAAATCATTGTGTTCCAGATTAGGAAAAACAAAAGAAGTTTGAACTTGTATAGTGCGACATATACATCATCTGCATCCAGTGGTAGAAAAAGGACGTCGAAGCTTCACATGCTAGATGATTATGTAGCTGAAGAGTTCAGGATGGCGAGAATTTGCTTACGTGCAAGTACTCGCAAAAACTATATTCAAGGTTGGGGTCTGCAAATGGTTCGAGGAAAGGAAATCAATAGCATCACTACGTCTCTCCATGGAGGATAGAAAAATTATCGACACAGTCTTGGCGCCCATGCAATAACAAATGGTGTAACCATTAAAAGCTATCTCAAAGTCGGTGACGTGAATAAAAGTTATGACAAATTTCGCAATGGTGTGATAACCTTAATGAGCGCCATGCAGTGTAACCACAGTTGCAGTACGATCAGAGTAGTAAACGTGATCATTAATCGTGAACTCACTGTTTCAAGGGAGAAAAGGAAGTAAGATGTTCGGTGCGGTGCAACATCTCATTCGTATACCATTCAATCCGTTACGTCACCTACTGGATACGTGGTTATTTACCAGGAACCAAAGGGCTAATCTGGAGTGCGTGGCGCAGAACACTTGTTAAAGTCGCAAATTCTGGTTAGTGGCCTAAGTTTGGCCCAATCACGAAATAAATAATGGCACATTTCTTTCAAGACGTCACTTTTTTTCCCACATGAAACGAAGGAGTCTCTTCTTCTAGCTAATTCGCTCGGGATACATCGTATAGAATCCGTATATGCCATACTGATGATGATGATGATGCTTGTTGTTTAAAGGGGCCTAACATCGAGGTCATCGGCCCCTAATGGTACGAAATGAAATGACAACAAAAAGTACAAAAAATCCACTGACCAAAATAAAAAAAATTCATGAATAATGAATGGATGGACATGAATCCAAAAACAAAAACAAACAAGAAACAACCAACCAAAAAAACAGTGGATCCGACTCAAAAAAAGGTCATAAATAACACTATTACTGACCAAGGGACCATTATAAAGCACAGTCCTGAATCGAGGGTGCTTGATGTCTAAAGGGGTCCAAAAACCAGGTCTAAGGCCCCTCAGATGGTACATGTCGCGAGTAAAGTAGAACCATGGTATTTGTCACGTTGGGGTAATAATCAAAAGTAGCGAAGACTCACGGTGTTCCACACAAGATGGTACTACTCACAAGTATTGTACTTCGTATAGGTAACGCAAACCTATGGTGTTTCTCACATAATGGCGTCACTCATAGCCAACGCAAACCGATGTAGGTTCCTCACCTAGGTGTACTAACCACAGGGACTCGCACTATCCCGTGGTGTTCCTCACACAGTGGGTACTAATCACAGGCAACGCAGACCCACGGTGTCGCTCATATAGTGGTACAACTCACAGGCAACGCCCAGACCCGCGGTGTTGCTCACATGGGTACGACGCACGGGTACTGGAAACCCACAGGAGAACCCCCTCTTGCTACTACTAATCGCAAACCTATTTCGTACCTAATGTAGTGGTACTACTCGCAAGTACAGGCAACCCATGGTGTTCCCCGCATGATGGTACGAATCAAAAGTAGTTTCATGGTCCTAATTCAATTATCCCTTGGTCCTTGTAGTCGCCTCTTAGGACAGGCAGGGGATACCGCGGGTGTATTATACATGTGCGTCCCCCACCCGCAGGGGGTAGTGTGTTTGGTCCGCGAGAGGTATTTTATTTCCCTCAAGTTCGCCGGCAAGCCGGTTAGGTCCCACCCCCCTATCCGCCACCTGGGACGCGCCACGTGGGAGTATCACCTCTCCCCCTGCTACGCCTGCGTAGCAGGTTCGTGGTATATGCCATACTACCTAAAGACGTGGTGTTAAGATCATCCCTTCTGAATGCATTCATTACCTTCTGCTGCTGGATATGCGCCAGACCGGCGCGATGCTGAAACGTCATCCTTAACAACGTTCAGTTCACAGCACCGAAGAGTATTCAGTTTCATAGCTGATGTATCGCGTTTTTCTGTGGTTGTTGGTAGTATGTTGTATTGTATGTAGATGAAGGGAAATATATTAAGGTGGAACACAAACAGCTAGTCCCCGAGCCGAAGGAATTAACCAAACGCAGTTAAAATTCCAGACCCAGTTGGGAATCGAACCCGGAGTACTTTGCACGGAAGACCATTACACTAACCATTCAGCCATGGAGCCGAACTTTTCCTCGCCTAGAAATATTTAACCCTTATTTAATATTGTGAAGATAACACCCTCATATCCCCTCTTGAATGAAAACGAAAAGTTTTCACTTTCCAATACAAGGTACCTTGTTTCCAATATCAAAAGATGTTCGGTGCGGTGCAACATCTCATTCGTATACCATTCAATCCGTTACGTTTGTTATATGTATGACCGAATTGTTCACATTAACCGTTGGTGTGTTGACTGAGTTTTGTGAAATCGAGGGGTGAGCAGCGTGCTTCATGTGCTGTGGATAAGGGGCGGGGAAATATATTAAATGCTTTTTTAAATTTGTACCATAATACAGAACTCTTGTACATTTCTTCACAATGCTCCTAGCCATTGCACTCCAGGAGCATGTCCTAAACCAACATTGATGTAGCGTACTGTGTACATTCTTCAAAGTCAGTTCAATCATTAACCGTTAAGAACGGCCAAATATTTTATTATTATACTGTATCTTATTTTCTCAACTCTGTGCAGTTAAAAACCTTTTTACCCTCTGTAGATGAAGCAGTTCGTGAAAACAGAACACATTTTGAGGATATAGGGCAATCTCTCGTTATATGCAGATATTCTGTATTTCGCTTAAGTTCACGGTTAAAGTTCTGTGAAGAATCGCACCTGTACCATGACGTGCCTGGAAATAGTTTAGAGAAATCTGTAAAAGTTGTTTACATTGAGGAGTGCCACTGTCTATTGATCAGTCACAAACTGCGGCATTATCTAGGAGCTGTATCACAGGCTGGTCCGTATGGATACGTGGAGTACTAGAGTTAAGTTTTAGCGGTTTAGCACGAACGTACACCTTTAGATGTGCTTGAAATTAACCACTAGGTCACGATTTCGTTACCGCTTGCTGAATTTCTTGTGAAATGACTACATTTATAGTTTGTAGATTATTAACTTGTATTTTATTAGAGATTGATGAAGTTAAACAGTTTGAACAGTTGCTGATTTTTAATACTCAATGCTGATGTTAGTGCAGAGTTTGATTCTTGGTGACGGTCGGACAGCCTTACAGCGTGGTTCAGATGGTGAAGTGAAGCTACTGAGCCATAAAGCCTGGCTCTTTTATACGACATCAAAGGAACAAAGTTCAGGGCGGAGTCTAAAGTTAGAACTCGCCCTGTGGCAACGTGACTTGGCCAACTCATCCACAAGAACCTTTCCTCTAGTATGTGTCATTGGGTTCACGATTGATGAATAACCCACTGACTAACATCCATGTGACATTCTCCATGAATCAGCTTATGAATCTTCCTAAGCGGAACATTTCCTTTAACATTTATATTCTACCTTATTATTTGAGATATTTGGTAATGTACCTGGGGTTTCAGGTGGTAGGTCAGTATGACAATGTAACTCTGGTGCACGATATGAGGTCAGAAAGCCCAGCAACACATTCTAAGGAAAAAGGAGAAGAAATAAGAATATTTAAATTACAATTCGATCACAAGAGGTAGTTGTATTTATAATGCCTGTTATTAGAAGCCTGACGGAGATTTGCAATTGTGTGTGTGTGTTTGAAGTTACAGTACTACAGTGGTTTCTAAATTGGAAGTTGTTTATCCTTGACATGTGTATTGACAAGGAAGGTTCGCGGCAGTTGTTTCGAGAATAGAACTACTTTACCTTTGTTAATGATCGGAAACACAAACTCCTTCCAAAGATTTAGCTGCTATGGTGCAACGGTGTGGACAGGAGGAGGAGGAGTAGGTGGTGTGGTTTAGATTCCCACAATCTACGAACAAGCAGCGCAATGGTCACGGCGCACAAAGCAGTTTTTTGTTGTCCGCTAGAGTAGATCACATTACCTGTGTAATGCCCGGCTCCATGGCTAAATGGTTCGCGTGCTGGCCTTTGATCACAGGGGTCCCGGGTTCGATTCCTGGCAGGGTCAGGAATTTTAACCACCATTGGTTAATTTCTCTGGCACGAGGTCTGGGTGTATGTGACGTCTTCATCATCATTTAATCTTCATCATGACGTGCAGGTCGTCTACGGGTGTCAAATAGAAAGACCTGCACCTGGCGAGCCGAACATGTCCTCGGACACTCCCGGCACTAAAAGCTATACGCAGTGTTGCCAACCCATAAATCTTTTCTCCGCCAAATTTCAGTTGAAAATCCGCTAAATTCCGCTAAATTTCGAACGGAAGCAAAATAACATATACCAGCTGTTTTAATAAGATTAACTGGACATTCACCAGTTTCAGAAGAGGAGTTCATAATCTACTCCTCCCCGCACTATATGCTCTGAAGCAGAGGTCCTGTGGTCTCATAGGAAGGCACATGGTACTATTCTTTTTCAAAGTATATGCTGGTAGTTCACAGCAGCAAAGGACATACGGAAATTTTCAAATCTATTTCGAAAGCCATTTTCGCTTTCATTACTGTTTTCATTGTTTTTGATAAGTGCGGAAAGAAATAATGTCAAACAATTTCGCATCTACATCGCACTGCAAATAGACGCACCGTCCGTAATTGGGATCATTGGGAAGCTCAACAAACTAGTCTTTTAAAGTTTAATTATTTAACCGCTCTTTACGAAATATCTTACTACTTTTTAACCTTTTCTTTCGACATATTGACGTACAAAAAGGGCTTGATGTCGAAAGAAACGCGTTATCAAACACGACACTACCCGGCTCATCAAGAGTACAGTAAAGATTGTAACAAATTCTGACTGAGGCTGTGGACCAGAGCTGGTCTAGAAAACGAATGGCAGTATGCAACATAAGTTCAATACAATGGGAATAAGTGGACTGTTATTCCGCTAAATGGAAAATGTATCCGCTGTTCCATTTAAAAATCCGCCAAATTTGGCGGAAAATCCGCTGAGTTGGCGACACTGGCTATACGCCATTTCATTTACCTGTGTAATGGAGGCGGAAATTGCGAAACTGTTGGCGAATTACTTTGGTATTTCGGAAGTTGCACATACACGTGAAGAGGTTATATGTGAACAAATAACGAATCAGTTCTCAGAAGAAGCTGTAATAGCAGAGGTAATTAGTACACATGTAATGAATGAGGAAGCTTCGGACGAAGAAAGTGATAGTGCCGTGACGATGAGTGATGAAGTAATGTCATCAATGGTGGATGTCCAGGGAAGCACCAGTTCATTTTATCAACCATTACCTCCAAGAAAAACAAAAAACGAAATTTCCAGAAGGAAACCTGGCTTATGCATACACGATATGGATACCGGGCGAGTTGGCCGTGCGGGTAGGGGCGCGCGGCTGTGAGCTTGCATCCGGGAGATAGTGGGTTCGAATCCCACTGTCGACAGTCCTGAAGATGGTTTTCCATTTTCACACCAGGCACATGCTGGGACTGCACTCTAATTAAAGCCATGGCAGGTTCCTTCCAACTCCTAGGCCTTTCCTATCCCATCGTCGCCATAAGACCTATTTGTGTCGGTGCGACGTACAGCCACTAGCGAAAAAAGAACAAGATATGGATATAACAACCAAGAGGGAAAGATGGACATTTTGATCATCCTAATCTGTGTCGTCCTGGATTAGCAGCTGATATGACATATCGCCTGAAACTTTCAACAGTCTTGGAACGGAAAAGAAAAATATAGAGTAGGATATTGTTACAGAAGTTCGAAAATATGTTCAAACAATGGCGCTCGTCTGACCCAAACAGCTTGCGGGATATGATATACCGTAAAGTGCGTGACCATATTATAACACAGTACCAGGAAAAAGCCATAATGCATGACCGTACGTTGCGACTCTGGGCAATGTTATTTAAAAAGAGAATTAACTTTCACAGTTCCTTGCTGTACAAATCTTCCAACACATGGGCGAAAAAGTTAAAAAGAGATAATAAGATCGTTTGTCGGAAAATAACTCATAAAGTTATTAAGCGATTGGTTGAGGGGGCTGCTGATGTTGAACAAAGAGTTCATCAATTCGTGAGAGAAATAAGGTCTCTCGTTGAGGAAGACCTTTTGTCACCATATAAGTAATTAATGCCGATCAATCAAGATTTGATAAAGAGTTGCGATCTGGATAAACCTCGAAGGAAGCAAGTACATCTTTGGTGTAGTTGAGCCCATAGCTAATGCCAGGTATTTTGATGGATGGTACCCTACTACCCCAATTTCATACCCTTCTATGGGAACCCACTGGTCATTTTCCCTCGAATATGACAACTAATTTACCGAAAATCATGCTGTTTGCAAGGGAATCTGCTAATATGCCCCAGAGGGATTTAAAGGTCCTCTCAGAACAAGCAATGTGGCCAGATGTACAGGCACCTACTAAATTTATTCTTTTCGTTGATTCTCCGGCAGCCAATAAAAACAACGAACTATATAACTCGACAGTTCCTGAAGGCATTGGATTAATCGAGAAACTAATCCCAACAAAGTGTACAGGCAATGTATAGCCGGGCGATATTTTCTTTTCGTCTTTACAAAATATATTGTAATTTTATCACAAATACAATTATGGTATGTTATGAAAAAGACATTAACATATGGCACAGAGACCATTCCTTACGCCTTTGATCGTTTGTGTATTTCCAGTTCTCAGCAGCAAGATTCTCTAACTTAGTCAAATTTGCTTCTTTCAGTGCTTCGTCTATACGTGATATATTTCAAACACCTTTGGAGTACTGCTTCAAAGGAGGGTTAACGGAAGAGTGTTTCCGAAAGAAATGTGACCAACTTGATTTCATCAAATGCGTACAGTGCGAGAAATGTGTATGCATGGACCACGCTTTTTTTGTTGACTTGCGTATGTTTTGTCTCTGGTGGTCTAGTCCAGACGTCGTCACGTATTTGCTCTAGGGAGTCGGTGTTACTTGCTCCGCTCAGGACGGCTGTCAGTCACGTGACAAGAGAGCAGCGGACAGGCGGGTTGTATACCGTGGCGGTACTGTACTTGCCGCTCGGAAATGTTACCATCTGAACAACAGCAATGAAATACATACCGGTACATAAAGAAATCATCTCTGAGGAATTATCGAACATTATAATATAAATAGAGTTGAGTAGGGTAATATGAAATGTACAAATGTGTTATTTTTAAGTTTTTCTAGTAACGCTATGCTTTCCCGACCTTCATATTTATCATACTTGTTGGAATGACATAACCGGGCGAGTTGGCCGTGCGCGTAGAGGCGTGCGGCTGTGAGCTTGCATCCGGGAGATAGTAGGTTCGAATCCCACTATCGGCAGCCCTGAAGATGGTTTTCCGTGGTTCCCCATTTTCACACCAGGCAAATGCTGGGGCTGTACCTTAATTAAGGCCACGGCCGATTCCTTCCAACTCCTCGGCCTTTCCTATCCCATCGTCGCCATAAGACCTATCTGTGTCGGTGCGACGTAAAGCCCCTAGCAAAAAAAAAAGAATGACATAAGGAACAACGGCGCTACAGATTTAAATTTTTAATGTGATTCAACATTTTATTACATATTAAACATTATGTGTGTTATTTTCTCGAAGTATCAAATACTCTTCTTCCCAAGAAGGTTTGAAACTTGTTGGTGTCGATGGCCTACGCTGTGCTGAACTCTCTTCCATAGTAAATGCAACATTTACCGATTGGGCTTGAACATCGTGTGGTGTGAGGATAACGGCCGGAACACACCACTGACACCTCACGTGAGTTCACGCGTATCGTGTCGCAATCTAACCTGTCCAGAAAGATGTGCTATACCTTTGCGCCACTGACCTTCAGTGCGTACTACGTCGTGCACTTCCCCTACTTCTTCCCCTACTTGCTCGCTAAGCTGCCTTCGTTCATCAAGGGCCGGTTTCATCAACGTGGGTTAAACCTTAACCCCGAGTTACACAGTTTTAACTCTGAGTTTGACTGTTCATTCCGTTTCAACAAGGACGGTTATTTTTAACTCTAGGTTAAGACCGGAGTTCAGTTAACCCCTCCTTTCACCTGGGTTAAACTGTTTATTCGAGGTTAAAAGCAATATGGCCACAGTAAATCATGCATTTGATGCAAAGTTGCTTTATTTAGATTTGTTAAACGGTGTTCCTAACAGAAATAGGCCTATAATAAGAAGGAAAGACTTTGAAAATCTATCTGAGGAATAATTTCTGAAGAGATAGACTTCAAAAACCGTCGTCAGAAAATTCGTCGATGAAGTTCGCGAGAGGTTAGAATACACAGCTGATCGAAACAAACTTGGGCTTGCGAACTAAAAGAAACTACATTGACCGTAATAGTAGCAATAGCGGTATTACACAACTTGCTGTGGAGACCCGAGATTAACTTCCTCCACAGGACTTGACTGTGCGTCAGTATCTCACAGGAAGGAAAAGGAACAGGAATGTTGGAATTGAGAATGACATCATTCTTCACATTGATAACGACAGCATTGCAGTGGCATATAGGAATGCAACTGCACACCACCACTTCAATAGTACAACACTTATGAACATTACACTGTGTATTACGTAGTGGTTATACAGAAATGCACTTTTAAATTAAACTGTATATTTACTTCCGTGTGTATTATTGCTGTGAAGGTGTGCCAACTTTCAAAACAACTCTTGGCACAGAGAAGCTAAAATTTTTATAGAACTGTTTTAGTTATTTCGTAGATCGCACTGTAACGTGGGCAATATTATTAAATTCCCCTGTTATTCTTTTCCATGTATCCTGCTTTTCTTTTAATTGTATACCGTCAATCTTCTTGCATTCTATAATACTTCGGTACTCGGTGGCTAATTCAATAAGTAATGATTTTTCTAAAGCAGAAAAATTCGTGCCACTATTTTTCTTCTGCACTTCTTCCATTTTTCGTTCAAGATCACGAAAGAATAATATCTACCATGGACCTGAGGAAGAAAACGAAATACAGGGCAAGAAATAAACAAAAGAACCACGCAAGAAGTGTGTTCATGATCTCTGATTTTTAGTCACTGCCTCCTTGATTATTAGGACAGCTGTTTCCTGCGAGGGTTGACGCGGTGTTAGTTAACCCTCTGCCGAAATAGCTTGGTGAAACGCGTGACTTGTAAGAATGAGTTAAAATATTAACCCTAAGTTAACAAACCCAGAGTTAGAGAATATTTAACCCACGTTGATGAAACCGGGCCCAAGAGCGGGGAGCAAACTGGCTCCCAAGGCTTTTCGCTCTCGACTGACGATGCCTGGTCTAGTCAAGTCAGAAATCTCTGTTGCAGAGTGTTTGGTGTCACATTATTGACTATTCGTCGCAGATAATCCATTTGCTCAATAATAATTATTCATATGATGTCTCCGTAGTGGAAGTATTTCTGATATCTCAAGTTGCAATAGTCCATAGCAGCTAAAATGTATACGATGAATATATATTCTGTTTCACTATTAATTGCACTATTTATATAATTGGCACGGCAACAAATCGTAATCCTCCCTTGTGAGCACGGTCCATTCCGGAGCTCACAACAGCTTGCAACGTTAACCATGCTTGCTGCCGTATTCAGTGGATGATGGGTAATGGTCTGTGGAGGTATCAATGACATGAATATCACTGGCATTAGCCCTAATGTAGTGTATTATCATTCAATTATAACTTCCACAAATTTTCACAATTGTCAGGCAAAATATTTCTGAGCATATAAGTCTAAAAAACATAGCTTTGGTAGTGTTCATTGTTTTGGATCCTGGAACAACACCACAAAAGTCATGCGATTATTGCAAGACCGCAAAAATGTGATGGTGGCGTTATAATGAGACATACTACTGTCGGATTCAAAAATATGGATACACGAGTTTAAATATTGATAAAAATCGAATGAGTGGATCAAATTCAAAACTAATTACATCAAATTATACCTACGATCTTTCTGCGTTTATGGTAATATACAGTATGCGTGTACAGGGGTTTAGCTATTTTAATCGGAACGAAAAATTGACATGTTTTTCTTCCCTCTACAAACAAACCTCGAATTTGAAACTCTCTAAAATAAAAGCACCCCCACCAATGATATATTTACCTTGTAGTGGTGGTGGGGATTGCGTGGTTAAATGATCCTGAGAGCTATGCCGCGGTAGCTTAGCTACTGGTAATGGCCTCCCATGCCGGACAGGTCGAAGATGGTAACTCAAACTAAATGGGAAATCCAGGTCCCCCAGGTTGGGGGCTGGACGTAGGGCTAACAACTAATCCCGGAATATCACTCGTTACGAAACTTAACCACAAAAGCTGGGCAGATTTATTGGACAATCCCAGGCAAGGGACGAGGACGAGTGATTTAAGAACTGCAACTTGGAATGTGCTGAGCCACAATAGAGTCAGAACTATGAGGAAACTGCAGAACGTGTTACCGGGCGAGTTTGCCTTGCGGTGAGAGGTGCGTGGCTATGATCTTCCATCCGGGAGATAGTGGGTTCGAATCCCACTGTCGGCAGCCCTGAAGATGGTTTTCCGTGGTTTCCCATTTTCACGCCAGGCAAATGCTGGGGCTGTACCTTAATTAAGGTCACAGCCACTTCTTTCCAACTCCTAGGCCTTTCCTATCCCATCGTCGCCATAAGACCTATCTGTGTCGGTGCGACGTAAAACCACTAGCAGAACGTGTTGGGAAAATATAGAGTAAACCTAGCTGCTCTGCAATAAGTAAGGTGGGTAGGGGCCACGATTATTGATTTTAAAGAATGTGCTCTGTCCAATAATGGTAACATGAACAGTAACTTTGGCACAACATTCATTGTCGAAAAGAAATTGGAGCATGCAGTGAACAGTTTTGAACCTGTTTATGAAATAACATGTATATTGAGGATCAGAAGATATGTTTTCAGTATTTCCTTAATTATTTTCACTGGAAAAAGTGAAGAACAAAAAAATAATTTTTATGAGAAACTGGAGGACACATTCGATGAACAACCCAGATATGATATACAGATGAATCTGGGGAACATGAATGAGAGATATACAGTATAGATCCACTATCGGCAAGTACAGTATACATAAAGAATCGAATGATAATAGGGTCAAGCTGATAGATTTTGCAACAAGTAGGAATATGACTTTTACCAGTACTTACTTTTCCCACAAGCGGATTCATCTGGAACTTGGTTGTCATCGGTTGCGAACACAGTAAATCAAAGCAATCATGTTTTAGTGCCAAGTTGTCATGGATCGGGAGAAATGGATGTTAGAAGTCACAGGGGTGCAGATTGTGATAGTGACTCCGAATGGTAGTGTTAACGTTTAGACATAAGGTAGCCAATGTTAAAAAGGAAGCTGGACAGAAGCAGAAAAGATTTGCAGTCAGTAAATTGAAAGATGAGAAGGTAGATCAAACATACAAGGATAGACTGGAGGAGAAAATGTGGGCTACAGATCTGAAGGAATATAAGGAAAAGACCGTAGATGATCATTCCCAAAAAATCTAACATACTGTTATAACCACAACCAAGGAAGAGCTGGGAGGTCAACCGCTAGTGGTTAGGGCCGAGTGGTTCGACGAGTAATGTCAGAAATCTCTTGACATACGAAATCAGGTGCGAATGAAAATGCTCCAGCGAATGACTCCAGCATGGAAAACTGACTATGCGTTTAACGGAAGAAAAGCGAAAATAATTTGCTGAAGGAAATGAAGCAGTTTGAGATTAAGATATTGACATACGTGGAAGAGATGTTTACCAAGAAAGAGGGACGAAACTTTTTCAACAGAGCAAAAAATATAAGAAGAGTTTCCCAGCCGAGAACATCATATTGTAGAGACAGCGATGTACATCTGGTTGGTGATGCTACTGGTCAGAATGTTATTCTGAGGTGAAGATGGAATGTCCTCTGAATTACTGAAGCACAGTGGTGACAAAATGAGACAAATCATTCACGACTTGTTTGTCAGAATTTGGGAGAAAGAGGTAATGCCTCAAGACCATATATGACATCTTCAGGGAATATCAATACTGATTGTGACGTATAAAGTACTTACCATAATAGTACCAACGAGACTAAAACCAGTTTTCGTAAGTGCACTGTGGGATAACCAGTGTCGATTTAGGAGTAGTAGATACACATCTGACCGAAGTTTCCTGTTGGGGACAGTTATGGAAGAATATTACGAATATAATATTACCTTTCATCAACTGTTTATTGGCCTTAAGCAGGCTTATGATACTGTATCGAGACCTCAGTTGTACACAGCAGTGTTGGAACTTGGAATACCAAAGGAACCTGTAAGTAGTGAAGATGACACTGAAGAACACCAAATGTAAAGTAAAAGTACGGTACAAGGAAATATATCAGAACAGTTTGAAGTTAAACGAGGATCCAGACAGGGTGATGTTCTGTCAACATTATTCTTCAATGTGCATTTAGAAAAAGTCATAAGGTCAATTGAAATAAATTGAGAGGATTCCATTCATAATAGAACACTCCAGTACCTTGCCTAGGCTGAAGATGTTGCCTTTATTTGCTGAAGTCAACGTTTCAAATCTGAGAGCTTCCTTCAGAAGGAAATATGGGCCTGCAAGTCAATGCAAAGAAAAACAACAAATATTTGACAACTCGAAGGGCTCCCAGACAAGAAGAAAATGGATCAAGCTTAGAGATTGGCAGTTGCAACTTTGAAAAGGTACGAAAATTTAAATATCTGGGATCAGTTATTACTGGAAATAACGAAGTCCGCACAGAGATGCGAGAAATAATTGCACGATGCCAAAAGATGTTACCATGCTTTCTTGCCATTAGTGCGATCATCTCTGCTCTCCAGGAAACTGAAACTCAGAGTTTACAGAACATTAATTCGGTCCGTGATTATGTATGCGGCAGAAACTGTGGACTCTAACCACAACAGATAAGAACATACTTGTACCAGGATTGTGGAAGAGAAAACTATTGAGTAACATCCTCGGTGCAGTGAATAATCACTGAGAATGGAGAATTCGAATGAATGCAGAGCTTCGGGAATTGTACGGAGAGCCAAATCTAGTGACAGAGATTAAGAGAAGTAGACTCCGATGGGCGGGTTATGTAGAACGCATGGAGGGTGGCAATCCTGTGAAGAATATATACATCAGTAAACCTGAAGGGCAAAAAATGGATATAGGCCAAGAAAAAGATGGCTGGATGATGTGGAGGAAGATCTACATCAGCTGGAAGTCCGAGGTTGGTGGAGGAAACCACAAGACAGAGTGGAATGGGCCAAAGTCAACAAGGAGACCAAGGTCCGTCAAGCCGTGGAGTATGTAAGTTAGTAAAATAAAAATAAGCCATTCGAAAACAATAAACTCTCAATATGTCGTATTCCTACGTGTTCTTAACACGTTTCCAAAATAGTGTAGAAACGTTTATCGCCGTTTCCAGAAATGCTAGGAATTTTATGTGGAAAGGATTCCTCAGTACTGCGAAATCGGATGAAGTTGTGCTTAGCATCGTTATAAATGCTGTAATTACTGTTTTCATAATCAAAAAAAGAAAGGGAAAGGGAGATGATGTTTTCCACGCGGGAATGAATGAGCTGTTGGATTCGGTCAGTAATCTTACACTACTTCTCACGTTCCATTACCTATTATCTTCCCATGTGGAAACTATTATATGCTCAATTCCTCATGAATGTATCTTCCGTATTTTCTAAACTTTACTCTACTTTTCACGAGAAAGGCCATATATCTCAAAAGCTATGCATGCAGTGATTTTTTGTTGGTTCATTTTACGATTGTTGTTGTTGTTCTTGTTGTTGTTGTTGTTGTTGTTGTTGTTGTTGTTGTTGTTGTTGTTTGAGTCTCACAGTCATCATCCTCAGATGAAAACACTAAGACGCTCTATCAGCCGAAAACCATTCTTCTTCTTGGCTTGCCTGGGTGATATGCCATCCTCGTTTTCTTTGGTATGGCTATCTTGTTTTTAGATGTCTTATCTGTAGACTCATGAAAACACCAAACCGATTGAAGCAACCACTTCTCATCATTAGAGTCCGGATTACCATGCACTATCAAATCTCAAAATATGCATGCATTCATGCCCTATCATATGACAAAAGATGCATAATGAACTGAAAATTATCCACTACCAAATTCAGTTCCTTTTGAAAAGTTGTATAAAATATAATTTCTGCTAATTGTTTTCACGTAAGCTCATTCTTTTATCTGTCAGCACATTTTAAGCACAGAAAATTACCTTTCTACGTCACATGAAGTGGCAGGTGCATTCTTAAATGAAGACATCTGGGGAAAAATGAGGTAAAATTGTACGTCTTTGCATTTTTCACCACAATACGTCTTTTATAAGCTTGACGAATTCAAATTCAGGATTTGGACGGATCACTGCTCAGCTTATCTCTAGTTGCTGCAGCTACTTCTCCGTGAGATGATTGCATATGATGATGTCTTCAAAAACTGCTAAAGATTGAAGCTACGATAACAAAGACGTGTGACGAGTGGGAGTTCCGGGTAGGAAATTACAGGATAACAACGGAATTTTCAGTGCAAAACCGAGGTATTTAAGCTGCTATCTCAGCAACGCGCCTCACAGACACAGAAGTGTGGTACTGTACAAGATTTGTTTATTTCTTCTAGTATATAAAAAATTGAGCCGTCATTTAGTAACGTTCATGTATAGTAATTTATAACAGGGACACCTTATTTCTAAGAATTACAGAGATCGACGTGGGGCCTTCCGGCTTACGTTAATGTTTACTCAAGCGACAGATAAGAAAGTGCTTAATTGGTTTATGGGATCTCTGCCGTATGTATGCTACTAACTTTGGTTGTCAGATAGGATGCCAGGAATACATTCTCTCCGTCTCTCAGTAACAGGCATACTGTAAAACATGGAAAAACTGTCCCAAATTCCGCAAACCGTCATTCATAAAAGGCACTTTCATGCAAGTTAATATTATGTATGCACCAAAGTCAGAAGAAAAGTCATATTATGCAATATAAACGTCCAAATATTCGCTATTAAATCCAAAATCTTCCAAATATGCATTATGTATGAATTTTCTCCTAAAAAGGCCAAAACATGCAAACATACATTTGCATGGAAATCCGGGCTCTATTCATCATACATTGACACACTTGGTCGCTTGTAGCGAGTTTATATCCAACATAAGCCCATTGTTTTCCAAATTACCCGACTGAAAAATCAAAATTAAATCTGATGTCCTTGGGAAGATTTTCCTTCTTGGTTTACTCTATTTTAATACTCGTCATTATTATACTATACTCATGTACTGAAATTATGGATAATATAGGCTAATAAAATTCCAAAATCATGAGGAGCAACAAAATCTACTAGTTAAGTCCAACATTCATGTAAAACTATTAGCTTACTTTAAAGTCTGACATGACACATGTCATTCCACTCATGTGATTTAATTTAGTTAATAATCAAAACTATATGTGGTCACTCCAGACAGACACACAGGCAGTATACCGAGATCTGATGTGGGGAACAAGACTGTCTCGGTCTGTGCATCTCCATTTGCACGGCAAAACCACGCGACGCTCATGGCTAGCTCGTAGAGGTACATGCAAGCACAGAAATGGTGTCCCGACGTAAACAATCAACACTGCCCCACTCCAGTACTGAAAAGAAGGGGAGATAGTGAAGGGGTAGTGTTGAAGGCCAATCCAGTACAAAACGTGGGGGATGGGAGTGAAGGGGTGGTGTCGAAGGCACAATGACTCACCTTCTCGCTTAACGCATTGCTGCATGGACTGCATGTAGACAGCCCGCTACAAGACATCGTTGTGATTGAAATGGGCACAGTGGCGGATGTATTGAAGTACAGCATTAGGTTACCTACTCGTCCGGCCCCTTGGTGTAGGGGACAACGCGTCAGGCCGCCCCGGGTTCGATTCCCGGCTGGGTCATGGGGTTTTAATTGTAAATGATTAATATCCCCGGCCTGGGGACTGCGTGCTTGTATCGTCCTTAACGTTCCTCACATTCAACACTGAACACTTCCGCAATTCCAATTACATGCAGGTTCTTATATTGTGCAAGTAGGGGCAAAAGAACTGTATATGTCGACGCCCCGAACAAATAGCATTTTAACATACAACATTAAAAGAGTAACCTACTCTGATAATTACAGTATTAAGAGGTAAAGGAGGTTTTTAACCGAAAAGTATTTTATACTAGTTAGGAAGATTTTGTAGCTGCGTTATATCGGGTAGTAATTTGAAAATATATTTTATTGGTTCGTAACTTTGTTCTGGACTTTACTGAAGTTATATCATCATAATTTACCACATCGGATATAGAATTACGATAAATTCTATAAACAGAAAATTAATATGCTAAAATAAGGTATTGGTGTATAACTGTGTAAGCATTTCTTTATAAAAATAACTGGAGATACATTTTACTCCTTGAGCAATAAGAAAATACATCTGAACGGCACCCTCTAAAATGTCCACATATTCACAAGCAGTCATATGTGGTGTGATCTCTATCAACTCTCCTGGACCAGCACCCAATACGCCACATGTGATACGACCCGACTGATTAGTTACCTGGACAAAGGGCTCTTCATAACGCTTTCCAACTGGACGCCAGCACTTCAGCTGTTTACCTGGATCGGAGCAAAATAACTTTTCATCCAACCAAATTGTAATTTCCCATTCCTGTCGTGGAGTAACACTTTCTTGTAGTGCAAAGCCTACGCGAAGTTCTCTGTGGATAGGAAGAAGTCGCTCCTTTTTCGCAGCTCGGCGATTGTAAATACCTGCCGCGTGGAGTCAGCGACTCACGGTAGTCCGCCTTACTGGCAATTCCAATGCGGCAATCGCATTATCGATAGTTGCAAACGGAGAATTGTCCATAGTTTGAATGATTCCAGCATCCTGTTCCGGAGTAGTTCTTCTAGGAGCCTTGTTATGTGTCCTATGATCTACCAATCCTTCTTCACCTCGTTCTTGCTATATTTCTATCCATCTCCAAACTGTCTTAAGACTGCATGGTATTGCTTGTGCTATTGCTTGGGGGACCATGTGAGCCTCCCACATGCCAATAATACGGCCTCGATTCACCTGTGATAGGATAGGAGACATCTTATTACAATGTTACAGTATAACGCCGGAATACACACACTGTGTATTCAGCACTACCTGTTCACTCCCCTCCCCTCCTTTTCAGTACTGGAGAGTGGCCTTCAGCACTATCCCCTTACTCTCTCCCTCTTTTTCAGTACTGGAGTGGGGCAGTGTTGATTGTTTACGTAGGGACACCATTAATGTGCGTGCATGTACGAGTCGACTACTCTCAGTCAATGCAGCCCGATGTCGAGTTTTTGTTTTGCTGTTTGCTTTACGTCGCACCAACACAGATAGGTGTTATGGCGACGATGGGACAGGAAAGGCCTAGAAATGCGAAGGAAGCGGCCGTGGCCTTAATTAAGATACAGACCCAGCATTTGCTTGGTGTGAAAATGGGAAACCGCGGAAAACCATCTTCAGGGCTGCCGACAGTGGGGTTCGAACCCACTATCTCCCGGATGCGAGCTCACAGCTGAGCGCTCCTAACCACACGGCCAACTCGCCCGGTCCGATGTCGACTCTCATTGTTACTTTAGGAAGGAAGTGTTCATTCATTGCACCCCTAAAAAGGCTGACGTACTGTTGGAGGATGACATTACTGTACACCGGGTCTGTTACAGCGCCGCGGCATGATAGCTAAGCGGTATTATTACTGGATCATATTCAAGGCGGCCGCGGATCGAACACCTGACATTTCATGTAGGATTTTGAAATGAAAACTCACGTCCTTGTGGTTCGGATTCCATATAAAACCTGGAAGTCCCGTTGCTATGATCACGATATCAACATTCACGTAAAAGCTACAAGCCTGTTGGCTTTGTGTTACAGCGTCACAATCAAACACATGCAAGTGCGAACATAAGCTCATGATGATCCAGTCACTATTGATCTGCATTTAGGGCAGTCGCCCAGGTGGCAGATACCCTATCTGTTGTTTACCTAGCCTTTTCTTGAATGATTTCAAATACATTGGAAATTTATTGAACATCTCCCTTGGTAGGTTATTACAATCCATAACTCCCCTTCCTGTAAACGAATATTTGCCCCAATATGTCCTCTTAATTCCAACTTTATCTTCATATTGTGATCTTTCCTACTTTTAAATATACCACTCTAACGTATTCGTCTACTGATGTCCTCCCACGCCATCTCTCCACTAACAGCTCGGAACATACCACTTAGACGAGCTGCTCGTCTCCTTTCTCTCAAGTCTTCCCAGCCCAAACTTTGCAACATTTTTGTAACGCTACACTTTTGTCGGAAATCACCCAGAACAAATCGAGCTGCTTTTCCTTGGATTTTTTTTTCATTTTTTTGAATCAAATAATCCTGGTGACGGTCCCATATACTGGAACCATACTCTGTTTGGGGTCCTACCAGAGACTTGTATGCCCTCTCCTTTACATCCTTACTACAACCCCTAAACACCCTCATAACCATATGCAGAGATCTGTACCCTTTATTTACAATCCCATTAATGTGATTACCCCAATGAAGATCTTTCCTTACATTATACCTAGGTACTTACAGTGATCCCCATGAGGAACTTCCACTCCAACAACGCAGTAATTAAAACTGAGAGGACTTTTCCTATTTGTGAAACTCACAACCTGACTTTTAACCCCGTCCATCTCACAACATTATCGAGGTCATTTTGCAGTTGCTCACAATCTTGTAACTTATTTATTACTCTGATGCCACACTAAATCGAAACACACCACTCCCTTTTGGACTATACTTTCTCCTCCATGTAATTACGCCTGGAAACGCAATGTTTTTTGTTCAATTTGCTTTACGTTGTTCCGACACAGATTGGTCTTATGGCGACGATGGGTTAGGAAAGGGCTAGGAGTCGGAAGGAAATGACCATGGCCTTCAATAAGGTACACCCTCAGAATTTGCCTGGTGTGAAAATGGGAAACCTCGGAAAACCAGCAGTGGGGTTTGAACCCACTATCTCCCGAATGCAAGCTGACAAGTACGTGACCCAAACCGTGCACCCACTCGCTCGGTAACCACAGTGAAAACAAAACTTGAGCCTGTCCGCAAATAATGGTACTTACTTGTCCCTGGCACCATCTTGATGATCTCTGTACCACTCTCACCGGGTAATATTTTGGTCAGTAGTAAATGAGACTAATTTCGCAGGCGTCCAGACATACCAAGGTTCGAGAACACTCCGTCCTACCTCTAGAAGCGAGCAAGCAACAGTGAGAGAGGCTTCGTGACCTTGTGAGCATACAGTCCTACTTGGTGCAAGCGTAGCATCGGTACACAGTCAAAATGGACATCCACGACCCTGTGTCTACTCTCATGTTCCTAGCTGTATGCTGACTGAGTCGCCTGTCTGGTAAGGCCAAATAACCATTTTCTCAATGCGTTATCCTTGGCATTCTTCTGCAGAAGGATAGATTGACATTTCAAATACGTCGAAGACTATGGTAAGCCTTGAAAGTGGCTCCATACAGGGTCTGTCTCATAAACTAAAACCGAACACACGGTGTCTGTACTCTGCGATACGGCAGTTGCCTCAGCCGAAGCGGCCGCCCTGCCTTAAGCGTGTATACAATCTAATATGAAATATTACCTTATAAAAGATGCTGAAAGTGTTGTCCTTCCTGGGCTACCAAGCAAGTGGCCGTGGGGTTACGGTCGCACAGCTGTGAGCTTGCAATCGGAGATAGTGGGTTCGAACCCCACTGTCGGCAGCCCTGAAGATGGTTTTCCGTGGTTTCCCATTTTCACACCAGGCAAATCCTGGAGCTGTACCTTAATGAAGGCAACGACCGCTATTTCCAACTCCTAGCCCTTTCCTATCCCATCGTCGCTATAAGACGTATCTGTGTCGGTGCGACGTAAAGCAGATTGCTTCCTGGGTTAAACAGGCATTGTATCTGGCAACCACATTCTGGCTGACGCGAGTGAATTTTGCCACTGTAATTTTTCTGACGTCATTCGTACTGTTTTCTTTCAGTTCCTCCAGTGTGTGACGATTTGTTCGATACACTTTTTCTTTTACTCCATAAGTAAAAATCATGCACTGTTAGATCTGAAGAACGAGGGGGAAATAGACGAGCACTGATCACCCTGCAAACACTTCCGAGATTGTAAGAAGGGAATCATCTGCTGTATGAGCAGGGGCTGAATCTTGTTGAAACCACCCGTGCGACTTTTCTTCTTCCGTTAAGGGATGGAAGAATGACGTCAAATTTCATCTTGGTACTGAAATGAAATGGCGTATGGCTTTTAGTGCCGGGAGTGTCCGAGAACAAGTTCGGCTTGCCACATGCAGGTCTTTTGATTTGACTCTCGTGGGCGACCTGCGCGTCGTGATGAGGATGAAATGGTGATGAATACGACACATACACCCAGCTCCCGTGTCAACGAAATTAACCAATTAAGGTTAAAATTCCCGACCCTGCCTGGAATCGAACCCGGAACCCCTGTGACCAAAGGCCAGCACGCTAACCACTTAACCATGGAGCCGGACTCTGCATGTACTGTCATCTCGAAAAAGAAAATATTCGTCTTGCACTAACAGCACACCAAACACCAATCTTCCTATCATAAGGCTTCGGCCACAGTGCAGGCGGCGAGCGGAGCGTTGCGTTGTGTGGCGGCAAAGATAAGACTCAAACCTGCGTTAGCAAATGCATGTGGCCATAGTGCCAGCGGCGCGTCATTTTGGAGGGGAAGTTGGCTCAAGGACAACGCTGCCTGCCGCCAGCCGCTCACTCCTGTTTGAGATTTCAGCTGCGCCGCTCGCAATGACTGTTCGTGAGTTAACAGGAGAGGAGATGAAAGTGTTAATTTCTGAAGTTCAAACCTGAACTTTCCTATGGAACGACAGAGAGAACAACTTCGAAAACCTAACAGCGACAAGGGAAGCCTGGAAAGAGATTGGAACGATCTTAAATGTACCAGATAAATTCAGTTAAAAATTAATCACGGTTATGGACATAAACAATATTGTCTTTAATGCATTATTATTATTATTATTATTATTATTATTATTATTATTATTATTATTATTTTACGTCCTATTGTTATTGTTTAATTAATATTATTATCCTTTGTAATATATTGCCGATATGAAAACTTGTGTTCGTCATTACATCTGACTTTTATGGGTCTCTGGAAGTTGGTGACTTGCTTCTGCAATCGCGCTTTACGTTTTACAAAGAAGTCAAAAGGTTGAATGGACATAGAAGTTATATATTTGAAAAATCTTAGCAGGAAATCAATTCAGTTCTCCATATAAATGATAAAATTCCCCATGCATTTCACGTTATTTATTTACCTACTGGATGATTACGAAATTCTCTCTTAGTCCTGCGTCGAATTCTTCAGTTCAGATTTTAAAAATTCTAAAAGCAGAGACAAACGAGAAAATTGAAATTGCCATCATCTAATCACTACGTACAGGGGAGACGCCGCGCCGCTTACTGACTCTCGCTAGATGTCCACACAGGCGCTCTCTCTTCCCCACTCTTCAACTTTTCGACAGCGGCAACGCTCCGCTCGCCGCCTGCACTGTGGCCGAAGCCTAATGAGGGACTTCATAAACACCATTAGGATTTTCTGCACACCAATAGCGAGAGTTACGAGTGTTCACGCGACCATTAAGATGAAGCCAGACCTCATCCGGAAAGAACAAGTTGTGAGTGGAATAAACGATCATTCAATGATGCAAATCTCACTCTTGTAGCTGGTATGCAGGTGTTAAACAGTGGGCTCGTATGTACCCGTACAGTTTGGTGCGTAACAGCTTTGTAGCTCTGTATGCAGAAGAAACTCGTACCATCGAGCCAACTCGTATTTAAAATAACTTTTACATACGAAAATACGGTGTTGCAATGATTAACACTCTCACCATGTTAACAGCTGAGATTCAACTGGCGACTGATGCTTGCGAGGTCGAACACGTGAACGCTGCTTGCAAGATCAAGAACTATGCGCGCGCCTCCCATACTGCAGCTTACATATTGGAGAGTTAAAATGTCACTTGGACGGCGTTAGTTTATAAGATATGTGAAACCCTATATGGGACATAAGACACAGTCATCTGACAAGCAACCCATCCCAACTCGAGGTTGGGAAAGCACTTTGTTGTTGGTGTTGTTGAAAGCGCCACACAAAACGAAGTTTGCAAGCGCAGTATTAGCTGTTAATGAAGAACATTTTCCATAGAAGAACAATGGGAATTTTACGTTCGGATGTTACAAAAATCATCCGCCTTTGAATAGGAAGATGTTCTGTATCAGACAGGAGTTACATTTCACAGAGCGGTCATAGTCCAACATCACGAAAAGATCAGGTTAGACTTTGAACTTGCACCAAGAGCAGCGAATGAAGAACGAGTCACTGGTCTGATCACAGAAGTTCACTCCGTGTAAATCAAAAGTGTGGTAAACCATTTAGAACAGATGTGTGAGCAGTTTTGAAGAACGCATATTACCGGTATAATAGCCAGTCCATTATATGCTCACTAAGAACCCTTGCATAGTTTACAAAAAGAATTGTGAAACGAGGATAATAATAAATAACAACAACAACAACAACAACGGTAATATTGAGGGAAGTACTAAAAATTTAAAAAACACCCAAAAGTAAAACAGCGCGTCACTGACCTTGCCAAGGGGAGGGGCGTGACGTGCGGAAGTAGGTCAACGGACTGCAGCCATTTGGACCCACGCCAATGACAGAGCAACGGTTTTTCAAAAACCCCGTAGTAAATGCTTAACATAAGTTCCTCCTCTGCGAACCATGTGACCTTGCCGCGGTGGGGAGGCTTGCGTGTCCCAATGATGCAGATAGCCGAGCCGCAGGTGCAACCATATCTGATGGGTATCTGTTGAGAGACCAGACTAACGAATGGTTCATCGAAAGGGGGGTAGCAGCCTTTCGGTAGTTGCAAGGGCGGCAGTCTAGATGATTGACTGATACGGCCTTGTAATAATACTCAACGTGGCTTAGCTGTGTTGATACTGCTACACGGCTGAAAGCAACGGGAAACTACAGCCGTAACTAACTCCCGAGAACATACAGCTCTCTCTGTATGAATGATGTACTGATGATGGCTTCCTCCCGGGTAAAATATTCCGGAGGTAAACTAGTCCCCCATTCGGATCTCCGGGTGGGGACTACACGAGAGGGGGCGATCATCAGGAAGATGGATACTGACATTCTGCGAGTCGGAGCGTGGAATGTTAGAAGTTTGAATCGTTGTGGTAGGTTAGAGAATCTGTAAAGGGAGATGGATAGGCTGAAGTTGGATGTAGTTGGTATAAGTGAAGTACGATGGCAGGAAGAACAAGATTTTTGGTCAGGCGACTACCGAATTATCAACACAAAATCAAACAAGGAAATGCACGAGTTGGTTTAATAATGAATAAGAAAATAGGGCAGCGGGTAAGCTACTACGACCGGCATAGTGAAAGAATTATTGTCGTCAAGATAGACACCAAACCAATGCCCACCACAATAGTGCAGGTCTATATGCCTACTAGTTCAGCGGATGATGCAGAAATCGAAAGAATATACGAGGAGATAGAAGATTTAATACAATATGTAAAAGGTGACGAGAATCTAATTGTGATGGGAGACTGGAATGCAGTGGTAGGCCAAGGAAGAGAAGGTAGAACAGTAGGAGAATTTGGATTGGGACAAAGGAACGAAAGAGAAAGTCGGCTGGTTGAATTCTGCACTGATCATAATTTAGTCCTTGCCAATACTTGGTTCAAGCACCACAAACGACGGCTGTATACGTGGACGAGACCTGGAGACACTGGAAGGTATCAAATAGACTTCATTATGATTAGGCAGAGATTCAGAAACCAGGTGTTGGATTGCAAAACTTTCCCAGGAGCAGACGTGGACTCTGACCACAACTTGTTGGTCATGAAATGCCATCTGAAGTTGAAGAAATTGAAGAAAGGAAAGAATGCAAAAAGATGGGATCTAGACAAGTTGAAAGAAAAGAGTGTGAGGGATTGTTCCAAGGAACATGTTGCACAAGGACTAAATGAAAAGGCTGAAGGAAACTCTATAGAGGAAGAGTGGAGAGTCATGAAAAATTAAGTCAGTAGGGCTGCTGAAGAAATGTTAGGAAGGAAGAAAAGATCAACTAAGAATCAGTGGATAACTCAGGAGATACTAGACCTGATTGATGAACGACGAAAATACAAGAATGATAGAAATGAAGAGGGCAGAAAAGAATACAGGCGATTAAAGAATCAAGTGGACAGAAAGTGCAAGGTAGCTAAGGAAGAATGGCTGAAGGAGAAGTGCAAGGATGTCGAAGGCTGTATGGTCCTGGGAAAGGTAGATGCTGCATACAGGAAAATCAAGGAAACCTTTGGAGAAAGGAAATCTAGGTGTATGAATATTAAGGGCTCAGATGGAAAGCCACTTCTAGCGAAAGAAGACAAAGCAGAAAGATGGCAGGAGCATATCCAACAGTTGTATCAAGGTAAAGATGTAGATAATTTGGTTCTGGAACATGAAGAGGCTGTTGATGCTGATGAAATGGGAGACCCAATTTTGAGGTCAGAGTTTGACAGAGCTGTGAGTGACCTCAATAGGAACAAGGCACCTGGAATTGATTACATTCCCTCAGAATTACTGACTGCCTTAGGAGAAACCAGCATGGTAAGGTTATTTCATTTACTCGTAGTGTGCAAGATGTATGAGACAGAAGAAGTCCCATCCGATTTTCGGAAGAATGTTGTTATACCTATTCCCAAGAAAGCCGCTGCTGACAGGTGTGAAAACTACCGCACCATTAGTTTAGTATCTCATGTCTGCAAAATTTTAACACGTATTATTTACGGAAGAATGGAAAAACAAGTTGAAGCTGAGTTGGGAGAAGATCAATTTGGCTTCAGAAGAAATGTAGGAACACGTGAAGCAATCCTGACTTTACGTCTGATCTTAGAGGATCGAATCAAGAAGGACAAGCCCACGTGCATGGCATTCGTAGATCTAGAAAAGGCATTCGATAATGTTGATTGGACCAAGCTATTTATGATTCTGAAGATGATAGGGATCAGATACCGAGAACGAAGAATTATCTACAATCTGTATAAAAATTAGTCTGCAGTGATAAGAATCGAGGGCTTTGAAAAAGAAGCAGCAATCCAGAAAGGAGTGAGGCAAGGCTGCAGTTTGTCCCCTCTCCTTTTCAATGTTTACGTAGAACAGGCAGTAAAGGAAATCAAAGAGAAATTTGGAAAGAGAATCACAGTCCAAGGAGGGGAAATCGAAACCCTGAGATTTGCCGATGATATTGTTATTTTATCCGATGACCTTCAAGCATCATCATCATCATTTTATCCGAGACTGCAGAAGATCTCGAGAAGTTGCTGAATGGTATGGATGAAGTCTTGGGTAAGGAGTGCAAGATGAAAATAAATAAGTCCAAAACAAAAGTAATGGAGTGCAGTCGAACGAAGGCAGGTGATGTAGGAAATATTAGATTAGGAAATGAAGTCTTAAAGGAAGTAGATGAATATTGTTACTTGGGTAGTAAAATAACTAACGATGGCAGAAGTAAGGAGGACATAAAATGCAGACTAGCACAAGCAAGGAAGAGCTTTCTTAAGAAAAGAAATTTGCTCACTTCAAACATTGATATAGGAAGTAGAAAGATGTTTCTGAAGACTTTCGTGTGGAGCGTGGCATTGTATGGAAGTGAAACATGGACGATAACTAGCTCAAGAAAGAAAGAGAATAGAAGCTTTTGAAGTGTGGTGTTACAGAAGAATGCTGAAGGTGAGATGGATAGATCGAATCACAAATGAAGAGTTAGTGAATCGAATTGGCGAGAGGAGATCGATTTGGCTAAATTTGACGAGAAGAAGAGAGAGAATGATAGGACACATCTTAAGACACCGAGGACTTGTGCAGTTGGTTTTTGAAAGAAGTGTAGGTGGTAAGAACGGTAGGGGTAGACCAAGGTATGAATATGATAAGCAGATTAGAGCAGATGTAGGATGCAATAGTTACGTAGAAATGAAAAGGTTAGCACAGGATAGGGTGACATGGAATGCTGCATCAAACCAGTCTATGGACTGATGACTCAAACAACAACAACAACAAGTTCCAGATTTCAAGTTCCTAAGTATTTAAACAGAAGTAAACATAAATATATATTTCTAAATATGAGTGTAATTTGATAGAATCTGATGATGTTCTTTCAAGAACGAAACATATCATTCTATTTTAATTGTTTCTTTTTGAGGTATAATTCTGTTACCATAAGTTTTCTCTTTCAGGTACTTCATAAATGTATTTACTCAAAGTTAGTTTCCGCAGACTGAAGAGCCTAACAATTATACAATTAAGAAATGAACGCATATTGCATCATATTTGCATAGTGACTGATGAGAACTAATTGAAGATGATGAAATACAAATGCACACCACGGGAAGGTAGAACCGAATAGCAGGGAATAAGTCACTGCTGTTATCCCATACGAGAGTTATCAATCAGTTAATCAATCAATCAATCAATCAATCAATCAATCAATCAATCAATCAATCAATCAATCAATCAATCAATCAATCAATCAATCATTTAATCAATCAGTCAATCAATCAATCAATGATCTGCATTTAGGGCTGTCGCTCAGGCGGCAGATTCCCTATCAAGTGTTTATCTAGCCTTTTCTTAAACGTTTTCAAGGAACTTGGCAACTTATCGACCATTTCCCTTAATATATTATTCCAATCCCTTCCTCCTAGTCCTATAAGTGACTATTTGCCCCTGTTTGTCCTCTTGAATTCCACCTTTATCTCCTGACAAGAATGCAACGCAGTGCATTCTTTCGTGAGTGAATTCTTGCACGTAAAACTTCGCTAGAAGAAGCGTGTGAAAGTATAGGCCGTTGACGCCTAACATTGTCGCATCTGTATGAAAGAACCTGATCTTATTGGTTGAAAATCACTAAATAACTTTCTAAGCAACATGGTTCTTATGTTCATAACCAAGGCCATTTTATGGTAACAACAAACCCAGCGGTCCCCCATTTTCTAACTTTTTAAAATAAGGAAACCAATTCAGTGCTCAACCTAAGCCAGTTCAGATGACTCCGGGTTCGAATCACGGCCGGGCCAGTGATTTTAACCACGTTTGGTTAATTTGTCTAGCAAGGGGGCTAGGTGTTTGTGGTCGTCTTCATTTACACACGAGATATCACACCATTAGCCACCACAAAGCACTCAGTAGTGAATGAAGGGCACCCGGCCGTAAAACTAGGCCTAGTCCCCATTATTACCGACTTCATATAACTGGAGAAAGGCCAAGAAATAAGAAGAAAAATCGTGAGTGTAAACACGACGTACCATTCCAAATACTCCAGGCACCTTTAGCGATCCTGTAAGACTTGAATGGCCAACCGATTTGGAATCGCCTTACTCTTTAAGCCATTCAGCTGTTATTGCGCTCGAGAACACAATAGTGATGACGTCAAAGAATATTAAGTTGATGGTGACCGCTACATAACGAAATAGGAAGGTGGGAGTTATAACCAAGCAGTTACGTTCTGTATATCAACATCAACATCATCACCACCATCATCATCATCATCATCATCATCCTTCCCATCATTATAAGGAAAAGATACCTTAGTTGATGTAAAAGTATATTTCATTAATATTACATCAGTAGAGGCAGATTTTAACGTCGACACAAGCTTCTAAAGCGATGCCTTTCTTAAATCAATCAGATATTTGCGGGGCTAAGTGGGTCAGAGGGTAAGTGTTGGTCTTCAGAGCTCAAGTTGCTAAATCGAATCCCGGTTGAGCCCAGTGGTTTCTGAAGCCACGGAAATATGCCAGCCTCGTGCCGGTAGATTTATTAGCACATAACAAACATGCTGCCATACAAAATCCTGGTATCTCGCAGTCTTCAATACCTTAAAAAATAGCCTCTGGGAAGTAAAGCCGTTATTATTATTATTATTATTATTATTATTATTATTATTATTATTATTATTATTCATCCCTCTATATAGGGTTGGCGTCGGGAAGGGAATCCGGCCGTAAAACAGGGCCAAATCCACGTGTGCGACACAGTTCGCACCCGCGACCCCACAGGTGTGGGAAAAGCGGTAGAAAAGAAGATTATTATTATTATTATTATTATTATTATTATTATTATTATTATTATTATTATTATTATTATTATTATTATTATTATTATTATTATACCATACAGCTGAGGTTGAGAAAAAATGGCAGGGCCAGAGGGCTGGACAAATACATTACACACATTCAAATGAACTATATTTCCTAATGTTTTTTTTTTTTTCACTTTTGTTTCTTTTCGATTCAAGAATTTAATGACTGGAACCATCAGGTTCAACAATTTAACAATTAGAACAACTGTGATTGATCGCATTAAATAACAACTTACAGGAAATACAGTAAAAAAAATTAGAATATTCAGTTACAAACAACAGCTCTCAGAGCTTCGTCATTGACCAGGAAGAGTGAACTTCCAAATTTACAACGCCTATGATCCTTGACCATGTCACGATAAACTCTCGCAAAATATTAACAAGCAGGGAGACTGAGTTCCCAGTTTCATAGATGATAACTTAGTAGATCTTTTTGACACTCGCTACCCTTTATTCCACAGGGAAGTCAACAAAATAATAGTATCAGAAGGATCCAAAATGTTACAGGAGGTAATGTTCATGCTACAAAATTGGCCAAAAGAAAGTTAAATGCAAAGCGAATACAAAAATAGGCCAAGCAAAAGAAGAAAGAGATGCACAACAACCTCTAGCAATCGCTTGACTTTAACATAATAAAACCTAATGGAGCAGAAGGCCCAGTAACACAGAAGCTAAGCCATGCCACACTTTTGCTAAGGTAAGGAGGAAATTTACAACCGAAAGTTGCAAGAAAACTTAGTCACAACAACCAAAGTAAAAATGGGAAACGAGGATCCACACCCGTGTTTCCTTCAGTACATTTCATCCATTAGGGTGTCCGGCTCCATTTCTAATTGGTTAGCGTGCTGGCCTTTAGTCCAGAGGGTCCCGGGTTCGATTTCCGGCCGGGTCGGAGATTGTAACCTTTAATGGTTTATTTCCTTGACTCGGGGACTGGGTATTTGTGCTGTCCCCAACATCCCTGCAATTCACATACCACACACAACACTATCCTCCATCACAATAACACGCAGTCATCTACACATGGCAGATGCCACCCACCCTCATCGGAGGGTCTGCCTTACAAGGGCTACACTCGGCCAGAAATAGCCACACGAAATTAAATCCATTAGGAAGGCTACCCTGGCAGCTAGAAAACCTATGAAAACTACATTATAAAAATTAAATAAAGTCAGAAACTCCCTACATTAAAACACGGAAGGGAAGGCACGATTTTAAAGTTTACATGCTGTTTTCTTCCCGTCAGCACTAGATGGTTCTAGAATTCACATGATTAGGATGAGGAAGCCGCCTGCCTTATGTGTTTCCCCAGCACGTCAACTGCCTTAGATTAGGAGTGACCCTCACCCGTCAATCCACCAATCAGGATAGTTTCTGGGAGGCAGAAGACTGCCTTATTTACAATGACGAGCTAAGTTCAGTAGGGGCAACTCTTGACTAAGGAAACAAATAAGGGAGTGCCACCCCCTGACCATAACAACTTTCTTTAAATATGGCAGTAACTGGAAGGTTCAAGCAGAAGCTCCTAGGTAACACCCCTAACCAAATATTGTGATTGGCAGGCTTCAGAACTTCATAATAACATAAAGTTCAGCTTGTCTCCACAAGACTTCACAGAATTTCGATGTTTGAAGTGCTGCCTTAGACAGAGGCCCTCTTCATGACAAAATTATTGTTGTTGTTGTTGTTGTTGTCATCTCTCAAACCATATTATCAAGTGAAAATGTAGCCGCGCGGTTTGGGTCACGTAGCTATCAGCTAGAATTCGGAAGATAGTAAGTTCGAACCCAACTGTCGGCAGCCCTGAAGATGGTTTTCCATGGTTTCCCATTTTCATTCCAGGAAAATGCTGGGACTGTACCTAAATTTTATTTGCTAGTGGCTTTAAGTCGTACCGACACAGATAGGTCTTATGGCGACGATGTATCTTAATTGAGGCTACAGTCGCTTCCTTCCCACTCCTAGCCATTTTCTATCCAATCGTTGCCATAAGACCTGTATGTGTCGGTGGGACGTAAAGCAAATTGAAAAAAAAAGTGAGTCTGTAATGTTACGGGGAGTAGCCTGTCTAGAGATGTTTGAACGTTGATTTTGTTCCGTCCTCACGGGAAGACGTCCATTACGAATTGACACATACATGTGACCACATCTTTTCCTGCTTGAGCCATGGGCTTTTCTTCCAAAAAAAAAATCCCCAATATATGATGGGAATTGAAATTGCTACCTAGAGCACCCAAGGCAAATCCAGTAGCTTGGCCAATCACACAGTTACCTGACAGCCTGTATAAGGCTGTAAATGTCTATGTTAGACACAGACGTTATCTACATGTTTCCGATAGATAAACAAAAGATTGCGTCATAAAATCTGTTCATTAAATTTCACAGACCACATCACACATACTACGAGCAAAGAAAAATTGTAACCTAAAATAAAGTTACAAGGAGATGTTTGAAGGAATTGAGATGCTTATGCGGTGACATTTCAAAATAAATTAGAGCTCTAATTTCCCATTCAGCGTCAGAGAATATATCGTGCTCCTGTATTACTAGTTCCTTGTTAATAATTCAGTTCACTGCTCGTCCTAAATCACGTCCCCTATTGATTTGCCGTTAACACTGAAATCTAGACCGTATGTGGAGCGTTGTTCGTCGGTATTTCTCCGTAGCTTTGCATCTCTTTTACATACAACGACATTCTCTGAAGTACAAGTTCAGTCACGCACTATTGAGAGCATGTGGAGGATAAAGTAAAATGG
The DNA here is from genome assembly GCF_040414725.1 of Anabrus simplex. Lineage (NCBI taxonomy): Eukaryota > Metazoa > Arthropoda > Insecta > Orthoptera > Tettigoniidae > Anabrus > Anabrus simplex. Next base: position 284,099,525 of record NC_090266.1, on the reverse strand, counting down.
TTCGATGCCGAGCTACGATAAGTTTGTAACACTATTCTTAGAGTGATATACCTTCGCTTGGTACAAATTCACTCACCACGCACTCTTAACTGAACTTTTCTCAGTCCCGGCAGATAACTAAATTACAGTTCTAATTCTTTAAAATATTCACACTAATACGCATATTATAATAGGACATGTCCAGCCCCACGGTGTAGGGGGCAAGGCGTCTGCCTCTCACCCGGCGGCCCCGGGTTCGATTCCCGACTGGGTCAGGGTTTTTTAATTGTAAATGATTAATATCCCTGGCCTGGGGACTGGGTGTTTGTGTCGCCCTTAACGTTCCTTTCCTCACATTCAACACTCTACACTTCCTCCATTCCACTTACACGCAGGTTCATATCACATGGTGCTAGTAGGGGCAAAAGATCTCCATAGGTCGACGCCCCGAACAAATAGCATTTAAAAAATAGGACATGTTTTAAGACTGGAATAACTTATAAAGGAAGTATGTGGAGCTACAAATAGTGACATCTCGTTCATCTGAATTGCTCAATAACAATCTTATCCTCATACGACGCTTTGAATTTGCTTGGGGTGTAAATGAATGAATTCGAACATCTCTCTTAGTGGTATTCTAGCCCGCCTGGTGGCCATTATCGTTAAGGCGTGAAATCTATATAATCTTGACACCGAGGTTAGCTGGTTCGAGTCCCGTTGGTCGAAAAAATTTCACCACCAGAATGTTGGCCGGAAGGTTAGGAGAGGTGGTGATAGACTGTACAATTTCTGATCAGTACATTGCGTGCCAAAAGTCTGGATCAAATTCCAGATCTCTCCGCAGTGTTCGTATGGAGTGAGGGCATATGACGTTGTTGATGGTGATTCGTTCGTCGGATGGGGACGTTAAGCCTTGAGCAGACCCCTTGGTGTTATTCGACAGGAGTAGGCTACGTGCCGACAGCGGGTTTCACCCTCTCCCTACCTCATTATTATCACCCACAGGTTACCTATGGGCGTCAAATACAAGGACCTGCACCAGGCGAGCCAAACATGTCCTCGGACACTCCTGGCACTAAAGGCCATACGATAAGTAAGTGATACTCATCATTACTGAGAAATTCTTCTGAATGGTTCGTAGAATAGAACAATTTTATTGTCGTTAGACAACATACAGTTGTAATGGACTAAGTCGATCACATAGTTAAATCGTTGAATCTTGTATGTACACTAATAAATGAATACCTTACTTTATATCAATGCCGGAACGTATGTTCTGCATATAATTGAATAATCTTGAAGTTATTAAAAATATGATCACCTTTACTATTTATAATTATGACGTGTGGTATCATGAAGGACTACACGACTGTGCGCAGCACTATTTGCTGATGAAATTGTGTTTTGAGAAATGAGAGCAGTCCAAGAACATCCTAATACAATTCATGAAAAGTTAGAAGAATAGAAAATGGGAATCGGTATGGAGAAAAGCAACACAAATGCGATGGCAAGAAAAGGAGAAAGAGAAGGGCGATGAGGAATGGAAGTTGGAGTGGAAATAAAGATATTGAAGAGAGGAAACAACTATTCATAGGTCTATCCAAAGTAATGAATTTTGCCTTTAGTGACCACTACAAAAGCGTGGAAGAAATTAAAATGCGTAATTACAATTTGTTGACATTTCGAAAAGAACGTGAAGCTTTCATTAACAATACTTGATCACCAGTCCACTACAGTTTTGAGATTAACACTTAAAGGTTACTGACTGAATTGTTCAGGAATGAGACAGTTCAGTTATATCTGTCCATAGTATAAAATGAAGTCCTCGATCCTGTCTGTCTGTCTGTCTGTCTGTCTGTCTGTCTGTCTGTCTGTCTGTCTGTCTGTCTGTCTGTCTGTCTGTCTGTCTGTCTGTCTGTCTGTCTGTCTGTCTGTGACGGTTAATCTCGAGAACCAATGGATGAAATTTAAGGAGATTTTCACCGTTCTATAAAGCATTTCTCGATAAAGATTTATCGATAGAAACATTTATCTATGGCCAAAGGAAGCCGAGCATTAACGATTTCAGTGAAGCAAGTCTAAGGAAAAGTGACCGTCCGTGCGACTTTTTACCTTACGCTGGCTAAACCGTTAAAGATATATCGAAACTGTGAGGGTTAGGATTGTTCAGCATAATACGCTGTACAGAAACGTCCGGGACAACATATATCTATCTTTAACACATAGCTAACTATAAGGGATTTATGTTAGTCTGCAGTAGAAACCAACGTCAAATTTAGAAAACCCTTTTTTTAATTAATCAGTTAAACCTTATCAAAATGATTGTTTATTCACTTCAAGTAACTAATGTACATTCAAACGTCATTTACAGCGTGTGATTTTCATCTGTACTTTAGATTTGTCGTTTACATTTTATCACACAGTTTCCATTCTGAAACATGGAAATGTAAATTACTAGCTTCAGAATAGTGAATACTGTAGATTGCGAGTCAGCGTGCGAGCCTCTCATCCAAGCTATCAGTGGCTCCGTCCAGCAGCTGACGGTCGAGTTAACACTTCAGAGAAGAGTGAATGTGTTGCGAGTTTCGCTATTAATTCCATTCACCTCACCTTTTCTATATCCCGTCTGTAAACATTTACTTCCACAGCCTATTTGGAGTTTCCGTGGTAATCTGATGCTCCTCGGCTTTTCTTCATTCAGTCTATGAACATTTCTTTCCGCAGGTTACAGGTTGAAATTTGTGGAGAGGGTGGATGTGTTTGGAGTTTAGCTGTTAATTTCTTGAACCTCGGCTTTTTTTAAATTCCGCCTGTGAATATTTCTTTGCACATGCTACGATACAATAATTAATAGCTTTCCAGTAATTTTGTATTATCTATATAAAGTATATGATAACCCATCGCGTCAAGGCAGAAAGCTATATAGGTCGTAGTACATACATTGCATTCGAAAAAGTAACAATGAAACTGATCAACAAAGGAAATCTCAAGTGTCACACAGGACAGAGGAAAGAATGACTTCACAAAGACAAAGGGAGTCATTTTTCTCCACATTCACTGCCCAGGTTCAAGTAGCCTATATTACTCAGTAGACACAGTAATCGATAGTGAAGTTTTTCATTCTACATTCTGTACATCCTTCCGGCTTGCTACCACACGCGCTGATTTTCAAAGTGGAGGTGCCTTTATATTGTTATGTATAGTACACCCACCAAAGTTATGCAATGGGACACGATTGCGTGTGAAAACTTTGAAAAACTGTTTCATTGAAACTACCGGTATTATTTTAACCTGGTTAGGACACAGGAGAGACGGTGGTTCCTTCAGATTTGCCTTTTGATTTCAGAAGATTCCATTTCCCCGGTAAGAGTCTGCTTTGGCATGACATTAAACAAAGCATAAGGTCAGACATTCAGCGTGGCTGGGATTGATCTCAGTGAAGAATGCTGTTCTCGTGGACAGCTCTACATGTCCCTCTCGCGTGCTACATCAAAATGAAATTTTTTCATGGTCACTGCTGGAGGAAAAACGACTAATGTCGTGTACAAGGAAATCCTGTAAGTCCTCGGTTAAAAGTAGCCTATCCCTTTAAATTCATCACTGCTCCCGTGCAAAGCCGGGACGGGTAGCTTAGTTAAATTTACAAATATCATTCCACGAAATCATTGACCCATGCACTCAAAGTACAGTACTCTACAAGTGTGCTGAGTTGTTAAACAACACTGATATTAGTTATAGAATGAGCATATTTACTCTTCAAAGAGTCTTATGTTCGCCAAACTGTATTCATTCACTCGGTACAAGAATATGAGCCACCAATACTCTTAGGCATATGAAGTTGTCTCACATTAACTTCGTGACCTTCATATATGCACCACCAACACATAGAGGCGTAACGACATGCTAACACCACATTATCATCACCAGGTTTCGGACAAGTATGCATTTTAAAATGCCACAATATGGATATAAATATACACTGAAATGTGTCAAAGTACGCACTAGAAGTGTTGAAATATGCATTCAAAAACATAAATCTGATATCAATTGGCAATAAATTTATATTTTATGAATAAATGATGCACTTTAAAGATGTTAGTATCTACTCGATTGCTGATGCCATAGTGTGGAGAATTCAGTTGAGATCACATCTGTGTTGTGAGTTAGAATCGCTGTGCTTTATTTTTGAAAAGCTTTATACTTGAAAACGTTGTTTCAAGAAATCTTGATCAAAGGTAAGTGATTGTTTTGTATTTTTTGTGTGTCCCACAGTGCAAAACTGAATTTATTGAGCATTAAATGCAGATGCTTGCTGAATCTTCAGTTCGTCCAGACCAGATGGGATTTAGTCGTTGCGTTGTGTTTTCTGCGGTAGGAGTAAATGAGGAAAAACGATCAGTGAAAGGGATCATTATACCTGAAGGGGATCAGAATCCTCCATTATTATTATTATTATTATTATTATTATTATTATTATTATTATTATTATTATTATTATTACAATAGAGTCGGGAAAAGGGCGTGATGGTACAGCGCTCAAGCTGCTTCGCCTCTCACAAGGATGGATCGGGAACGGCTCCTGATTAATGTATTTGAGATTTTCGAGGTGAAATGCCACGTCTGGTGGTTCAGATTGCACGTAAGTAGTAGGTCCGTTGGCTTCTAATGGCCAGGTAAAGTCACGTAAAACTATTGTACAAGTTGCCTTCCTTCCACATACAGTGCGAGATACTCGATTTAATAAACCGTGGGACTGTCGTGTTTTACCGACTCATTTAAAGTTGCATTTCATTTCCATAATCACATTGTTTTGTCACAATGTTTTGTCTCCACGATAAGTTTAACTCAAAGAAATCCGTGCGTGTCATTCATCTTGATAATCTGTCCTCGGTAGAAAGTCCACGCCATTTAGTGTTATGGGAACAATAGACAGATAAGCAGCGCGTGATGCGTAATTGACGCCATCTGTGCCAGTTTCAAAACATATCCTTCGGGACAGGTAGAAATTTCCCCATACAAGACACTTTTTTACGATCTGTGCATGGCAAAGGTTGGATTATGTGCCAAATGTGCAATTATGGGCTCATGATCATGGAGTGGATGATAATGATGATGGTGATGTGTTCATTTGTGATAGGTCTAACTATGGGCCTAACTGAGAAGGATTCACACTAAGCCGTAGGAAGTTAAATGTGTAAAGTGATCCTGTTTTCTTATTATTTCGTGCGTTCTTGAAAAAAAAAATTCTCACCGGGCGAGTTGGCCGTGCGCGTAGAGGCGCGCGGCTGTGAGCTTGCATCCGGGAGACAGTAGGTTCGAATCCCACTATCGGCAGCCCTGAAAATGGTTTTCCGTGGTTTCCCATTTTCACACCAGGCAAATGCTGGGGCTGTACCGTAATTAAGGCCACGGCCGCTTCCTTCCAACTCCTAGGCCTTTCCTATCCCATCGTCGCCATAAGACCTATCTGTGTCGGTACGACGTAAAGCCCCTAGCAAAAAATTTCTTGACAGTTTATGTTTGCACTTTGTGATGAAGAAATAAATGGATAAACTAATTCCTGAATTATTTAATTTCGTATATCATTTTATGTTCCTCTGCTATTTGCAGATATTCAGCATATTGTTCCAAACATATGGCATACGGTTGTAGTAAATCTTTAAGCGGATACAAAGATATAGAATTATCTTAGAAAAAGGGGGATCATACTGCCCCAGATCTCGGGGCAAAATAAACATCTGAACTAAATTTGTATATGGGAGTTATAACTTATTTACGTTATTAAATTTCAAAATAAATCTCAGTATTAACTAATATGTGCGCCTAAACATATGTATAAATACCTTTAACGTACTGTGATGTTCATGCATAATAAAGTGCTCCATTTTCTCAATGAAATTCACAAGTCCTGACTACATCTAATCACAGCATGTTGCAACAGGTGCTAAAAAAAACTTGCGCCTATTTTCACTAAAAGTGGTTTTGAAGTCAGAAAAAACTCTCTCTACATCAAAGTTGATCCGTCAGTGTTTTTGTGTCATTCAGAACACCAGAAATGTATTTAAGTTTGCGGAGACCGGTTTTTTTTTAACTACACTCTGCATTTTTTCCGGGAAAACTTTTTTTTAGGTTCATTAGTGATCGTTCGACTTCTTCAACAACTCACTACTAACTTGAATGGATAATTCTTTTTCTTGCAATTTCTTGGTGGCTAAAGGTATGCACATAAAACTGGAACGATTAAAATAAGTTGCTCACGAACACCTCTTTGCTGAAGGCTTCTTGTGCTTCTTTAATAGAAGCAGTTTCTTTAAAATCGAAGCCTTCAACTACCTCTTTTCCTACTTCAAAATAATCAGCATAATAACAGCTTGGAGCCACATTCACCATCTCAAATGAACTGATGAAGGCGGGAGAGGCACATTACCAGGTATATATCCAAAAACATTTTTTTGCGACAAGGACCCTTCAAAAATACTCTTTTTCGCTCTAGAGATCAAAACGTATTCTTCAGGAGAGGAAGCCAGGACTGCTTCAGCGACTCGAAGTCCATGTGCTACATACGTATGTATAATCTGGGGATGTAATTTCCCAAGACCTTCCATGGCTTTGCGTATGTAGGGTGAGCAACGAGAGCATGATCGTAAATAATGCATGATGGCCACAAAAAACTAAATGCGTCATTGAGAAATGCAGCATCTGTTGAGTGATTCACCTTATTGTTAGGTAACACATCTATAGTTAGTAGATATGATTTCTCTCTCTCTCTCTCTCTCTCTCTCTTCTTCCTCTCCTAAAATTCCAAACACAAAATTAATTATAGATCTTTGATCCACGTCCGTTGTTTCGTCTAGGAAGACTGAAGTATATTTTCCATCAGCCTATTCTCTTAGTTTTCCTAACGCCACTTTATGAAGTTCAGGAACGTAATTTCCCCTAATTGTTGATTCATCTGGACTGGTTGTTTCTTATGCTCAACCAGAAACAAAATAAAGTTCTTATTGTTTATATTAGCTAATGGTATGTTTGCCGAGACAAGCACTTTACGAAAGCCTTCATTGAATTTACTTCGTGTTGGTCGAGTTTTAAACTAAAGCTCTGGTTACAAGAGCCTGGTATATTGTTTTCAAGTTAACAATTTTCAATTCATTGCGTTTCATCGTTTGAATATGTTGAGCTCGATAATTTTTAGATAATAGGCAACTTGACATATTTGGAGTGTACAGATCGGGAAAGGGTAGCACTGACGCGGATTCGGAATTATTTGATAGAATAGTCAGCTATGTGGGAAACGACATGGAAAGAAATGTGATTGTAGCGGGAGATCTGAATTTGCCAGATGTCAATTTGGAAGGAAATGCGAACGACAGGAAGCATGACCAACAAATGGCAAATAAGTTAATATGGGAAGGACAGCTGATTCAGAAAGTGATGGAACCAACCAGAGGGAAAAATATCCTGGATGTGGTGCTGATAAAACCAGATGAGCTCTATAGGAAAACTGAAGTAATAGATGGTATTAGTGATCATGAAGCTGTTTTTGTGGTAGTTAAAAGTAAATGTGATAGAAAGGAAGGTCTTAAAAGTAGGACTGTTAGGTAGTACCATATGGCTGATAAAGCAGGCATGAGGCAGTTTCTAAAAAGTAGCTATGATCCGTGGAAAACGGTAAATAAAAATGTAAACAGACTCTGGGATGGGTTTAAAGAAATTGTTGAGGAATGCGAAAACAGGTTTGTACAATTAAGGGTGGTAAGGAATGGTAAAGACCCACCTTATTATAATAGAGAAATAAAGAGACTAAGAAGGAGGTGCAGACTGGAAAGAAATAGAGTTAGAAATGGCTGTGGAAGTAAGGAGAAATTGAAGGAACTTACTAGAAAATTGAATCTAGCAAAGAAGGCAGCTAAGGATAACATGATGGCAAGCATAATTGGCAGTCATACGAATTTAGTGAAAAATGGAAGGGTATGTATAGGTATTTTAAGGCAAAAACAGGTTCCAAGAAGGACATTCCAGGAATAATTAATGAACAAGGGGAGTGTGTATGTGATGATCTTCAAAAGGCAGAAGTTTTCAGTCAGCAGTATGTAAAGATTATTGGTTACAAGGATGATGTCGAGATAGAGGAGGAGACTAAGGCCAAAGAAGTAATAAAATTTACGTATGATAACAATGACATTTACAATAAGATACAAAAGTTGAAAACTAGAAAAGCGGCTGGAATTGATCAGATTTCTGGGGATATACTAAAGACAATGGGTTGGGACATAGTACCATATCTGAAGTACTTATTTGATTATTGTTTGGTCGGAGGAGCTATACCAGATGAATGGAGAGTTGCTATAGTAGCCCCGGTGTATAAAGGAAAGGGTGATAGATATAAAGCTGAAAATTACAGGCCAGTAAGTTTGACATGCATTGTATGTAAGCTTTGGGAAGGCATTCTTTCTGATTATATTAGACATGTTTGTGAAATTAATAACTGGTTCGATAGAAGGCAATTCGGTTTTAGGAAGGGTTATTCCACTGAAGGTCAACTTGTAGGATTCCAGCAAGATATAGCAGATATCTTGGATTCTGGAGGGCAATGGACTGTATCGCGATTGACCTGTCTAAAGCATTTGATAGGGTGGATCATGGGAGACTACTGGCAAAAATGAGTGCAATTGGACTAGACAAAAGAGTGACTGAATGGGTTGCTACATTTCTAGAAAATAGATCTCAGAGAATTAGAGTAGGCAAAGCTTTATCTGACCCTGTAATAATTAAGAAGGGAATTCCTCAAGGCAGTATTATTGGACCTTTATGTTTTCTTATATATATAAATGATATGAGTAAAGGAGTGGAATCGGAGGTAAGGCTTTTTGCGGATGATGTTATTCTCTGTAGAGTGATAAATAAGTTACAAGATTGTGAGCAACTGCAACGTGACCTCAAAAATGTTGTGAGATGGACAGCAGGCAATGGTATGTTGATAAACGGGGATAAAAGTCAGGTTGTGAGTTTCACAAATAGCAAAAGTCCTCTCAGTTTTAATTACTGCGTTGATGGGGTGAAAGTTCCTTTTGGGGATCATTGTAAGTATCTAGGTGTTAATATAAGGAAAGATCTTCATTGGGGTAATCACATAAATGAGATTGTAAATAAAGGGTACAGATCTCTGCACATGGTTATGAGGGTGTTTAGGGGTTGTAGTAAGGATGTAAAGGAGAGTGCATATAAGTCTCTGGTAAGACCCCAACTAGAGTATGGTTCCAGTGTATGGGACCCTCACCAGGATTACCTGATTCAAGAACTGGAAAAAATCCAAAGAAAAGCAGCTCGATTTGTTCTGGGTGATTTCCGACAAAAGAGTAGCGTTACAAAAATGTTGCAATGTTTGGGTTGGGAAGAATTGAGAGAAAGAAGAAGAGCTGCTCGACTAAGTGGTATGTTCCGAGCTGTCAGCGGAGAGATAGCGTGGAATGACATTAGTAGACGAATAAGTTTGAATGGCGTTTATAAAAGTAGGAAAGATCACAATATGAAGATAAAGTTGGAATTCAAGTGGACAAACTGGGGCAAATATTCATTTATAGGAAGGGGAGTTAGGGATTGGAATAACTTACCAAGGGAGATGTTCAATAAATTTCCAATTTGTTTGAAATCATTTAGGAAAAGGCTAGGAAGGCAACAGATAGGGAATCTGCCACCTGGGCGGCTGCCCTAAATGCAGATCAGTATTGATTGATTGATTTGATATGTTCAAATATTTACAAAACAAAATGCTTCCGTCAGTTGAAATGTCTTCAAACTGGCATACATACGCTTTCAATACATCACTAACAGGTCTCTTCTTCTTAGACATTACAAATCAAGTAGCAACAATACAGCCCTTTACTGTACTACGAACCTCAACCTGTTTCAGTACAACCAAAGCAGGACTACTAGAATCAATTGTGCATGAAAGGACATTATACTGATCTATTTAAGAAGTGGGGAAAAGACAGCCCTGTTGTAAGTGAAATTCCATGAATCAGCAGCGTACTTCCCTAATAGGGTGGCAGGTAGACAAAGCCATAGCCGGGTGTAGAGCTGGTACTGCTAATTTTAAACGCGCTACCTACCAGTCAAACAGACTACCTGACGAAAACCAGCGCTGCTCAGCTTCTTGAATGTGGCGTGAGTCATGCAATACAGTCTCAAATACAGTGCACACCAAATTTTCCAATATTGTCTCGCAGAATCTGATGTCTACACACAGGATGCAGAATACTTTCAAAATATGCCCTAACAGTAGGAAACACAAAATATGCCCTATTAATGTAAACTTACTCCAAATATAGAAAAGCATATGCAGTGCGCATAATTATCCGAGGCCTGATCATCACCATAGTCTACAATTAGCAATTCTTACTGGGATTCCAACAGTGTTCATAGTTACAAAATAAGTTCGATAACATATCCATCATAAGGAGCAAGTCTTGTCGACATTTCCCGGCGTTTAAAGGGTATGTTATATCAGCAAAGCATCCTTTGTACCGACTGTGAAGGTGGATAAACCTAGACGTAGCCCAACGGCTCAAAATTAAAATGTCAAAGGATAGAAAATAAATCAATTGTAGTCGTACCGTCATGAAAGAAGAATTGCCATCCTGCTATGGACAGTGCAAGGAATTTAGGCCATAGCGAAGCAGACGATATCCAAGTTTGGTCGTCTTCACATACCCGGAATTGTTAAAAGTTACCTGATGTATAAGAGTGAATCGAAGTGGTGTGGTTCGGGCTTGGAATGGGTATCTGATAACAGGTCGCACTGAGGACATGCCTCGCACGGATCGTCCACGGACTTGAGCGCCACCCGATGATCGCCATCCTCAACTTTAAGCTTGGACGAACACAACACCCTATTTTACCACACTGAATAATGATTCCTTTATGATCACATAGCATCAGTCACATACCCAATTCCAAATCGGTTGTATGATGACATTCCATATCATGCATGGGTATTAACATTTTTAAAAATTTTGTTTGTAATTTGCTTTACATCGCACCGACACTGATAGGTCTTATGGCGACGGTGGGATAGGAAAAGACTAGGAGTGGGAAGTAAGTGACCGTAGCCATGAATAAGTTAGAGCTTCAGCATTTGCCTCGTGTGAAAGTGGGAAACCACAGAAAACCATCTGCACGGCTGCCTACAGAGGGGTTTGAATTCACTATCTCCAGAATGTTTTAATTCTTCCTGACCTTCGCGCAAGCTACAAGAGATGGCAATGAAGGAGGTCAGAGTTAATTCGTCCATCACCGAGCTCGATAGCTGCAGCCGCTTAAGTGCGGCCATTATCCAGTATTCGGGAGATCGAACCTCACCGTCCGCAGCCCTGAAATCTTTTCGGTTGTTTCACATTTTCACACTAGGAAAATGCTGGGGCTGTACCCTAGTAGGTCAACGGCCGCTTCCTTCCCAGTCGCTTCCTGTCCCATCGTCGCCATAAGACCTATCTGTGTCGGTGCGACGTAAAGCAACGTGTAATAAAAACGAATTCAAAACAAGTTCTTGCCATTTCCGCTACCCGCCATTGACTGTTATTCCGGTTTACAATACAAACAACTGTAGCTTAGCTGAAAATAGCTTTAACTGAAATACAGTAAAACCTAATTTTACTGAAATAATTGCACATTTAAGAGAAATGTAATTAAAAGTAACATATTAAAATTGACCTATTTTACTGTAGTCTTCTTCTTCTTCTTAATCTGGTTATACTCCAGGGTCGGCTTTTCCCTCGGAGTCGGCGAGGGATCCCACCTCTACCGCCTCAAGGGCAGTTGCCTGGAGCTTCAGACTCTGGGTCGGGGATACAACTGAGGAGGATGACCAATACCTCGCCCAGGCGGCATCACCTGCTACGCTGAACAGGAGCCTTGTGGGGGGATGGGAAGATTGGGAGGGATAGACAAGGAAGAGGGAAGGAAGCGGCCGTGGTCTTGAATTAGGTATCATCCCGGCATTTGCCTGGAGGAGAAGTGGGAAAACACTGAAAACCACTTCCAGGATGGCTGAGGTGGGAATCGAACCCGGCTCCACTCAGTTGACCTCCCGAGGCTGAGTGGACCCCGTTTCAGCCCTCGTACCACTTTTCAAATTTCGTGGCAGAGCCGGGAAACGAACCCGGGCCTCCGGGGGTGGCAGCTAGTCACACTAACCAATACACCACAGAGGCGGACTTACCGGTACTGTAGTCTATTTTGCATATAAACCATAATCAGTATTCGTTTAAGAATAAGCAATCGCCACTGCATTCGTCCGTTTGTCTCTCCACTTATCTAGCTTTGAGGGTTGTTTATCAAGAGGTTAGAAGTTTGCCCATACATGTTCCACACTCTAATAACCATGACGAGACCCATCAGACAGACTTTACACTATTGGCACAAGGTATTTTTTACCATTGCAATTTATGTTCTTTTGCTTATTGTTAGGAATAAAGCCATATTTTTTCAGTGTCGAGTTAGTTAAATCTAACAAAAGCTTTTCAGTCTGTCAAACACACTGCAATTACAATATAAAATATAACTCTATTATCATACCTGTAAAAATACGCACTATTATACAAATAATGACATGTTTCGTTCTACAAGAACATTCTCAGATTCTATCAAATCACTTAAAACATGCTTATATATGTAGAGTATTGTTTACTTTCCGTATACTTGTCAATGATACAGAGTTTAGTGATAACCTGAACCAGTAATGACAAAAATTAATTTACTACTATTAATATAATGAAAAACATACGTACTTATCTAGACTGTCAATGCTAATTCCGTTGTCACCAAATACTATTTCAGGACGGTGGTCATGGGGAGGCAAATGGAAAGTTTTGGGCAAAGCACGCTGCTCGCGGAAAGGGGAGGGGAAGCATGGGAGAGGCCGTGTGGAGCGTTCTGAATATATCCTATTGGACGTTGAAATCGAGTGTACTGTACTGTGGAGAGGGGAGGGGGAAGTAGGGCGGAGCGAGTGGAGCACTGTGGAACCTATCAGCACTGGAGAGGCGAGAAAAGGTTATTAACCTACTTCATGTAATACGGATGAATGCAAGTTCATGATTTTAGGTGAATAAAGTAAGGAACTGAAATAGAGACTAATTATTAAATGTTAATATTATGATAAAAGCTAATTTAATATGTAAGTGTTGTCCAGATGTTATGTGAGTTGAGCGAAAAGGGGGAATTTTTTACGTGTCTGTGGTCATTTAAGTTGTTTACATTACCATGTTTGCAATGTAAATTTCGATTGCTTCCTTTATATTCAAATATTTACTTTTATTTTCGATGTGTAAAATTTTTAGATTTGTGTTGATGTCTGTGAAATGGTGTGAACAATCGTATATATGCTTCCCGAAGGCTGAATGCCGATTACATCTGGTCGCTTTTTTGTATTCTTTGTATCTTGTGTAGAAATTACTTTTCATTTGAATTGTATATGTGGCATTCCAGTTAGGTTCTTGGCGCTTGAGTTCATATACTCCTGACTTTGAGAAAGATTCGTTTTGTTTAGGTTGCACTTGCTGATGTGCCTGTGTAGTGTGTTGTTCGCAATAAAGGCTACTTTAAAACCTTGTTTCTTGAAAATATTAGCTACTTTGTATATGTTCTTGTTAACGCAGTTGAGAACCACGTATTTTTCTTTGTCATATGTGGTGGTTTCCCGGCGACTTTTCTTGTGTTCATTTAATAGTTTATGCACTGTGCCTGGAGAGTGTTTGCTTTTTCGCGATTTGTTTAATGATTTGTATCTCTTCATTGAAATCCGTTGTGCTCATTGGTATGGAAATAGCTCTGTGTATCATTGTATTCAGTCCTGCTATTTTTGTGTGTGTATGAGTGGTTCGACTCATTGTCAATAGTGTGCGACGTCTGAGTGGGCTGTCTGTACACATTGTAAGCTAGTCTTTCATTATTCCTGTTGATTGTGATGTCTATATAGTTTATTCTTTGTTCATTTCTGGCTCCATTGTGAAACTGATGGACTTGTGTAAATAATTTTGTGTGTTTAATGACTGGTGTGCATTAGTGATGTCATTATCCTATATGCATATGACGTCATCTACGTATCTGCTCCAGTGTAAGATTCCTTTTGAATGCTGGCCCATTAAGGTGATGTTTTCGAAGTTATTCAGAAAAACGTTTGCTATTATACCTGATAATGGTGAGCCCATTGTTTACCCTTATTTTTGGCAATATATTTTGTCGTTGAATGCAAAGCAATTTTGGTGTAGTGTTGTTCTAAGAAGGCTAATAATGTCTTTGGTTTCTTGTAGAGAAGAGTTTTCTTTAAGAAGATTTTCGATAATTTTAATACGTGTGCTCTCTGTTATTTTAAGTATGTTTAGTTTCTTAGTTAGTTCTAGGCTGCTTTTAATTGATTTGTCTTCTTTAATTGAAATTTCCTCTTTTATAATTAGGTTGAGTTGTTTGCTTAAATTGTAGCCTGGGAGGTAGAGCTCCCACTCGCATTTCTTCAGCTACTGCCAAAAATGCCTATGTCAACAAGTCTACATTTTCTCTATTGAAACGTAACATTTCCTTACATTTGCTCACATCTCTTCGAACACGATATGTTTTCTCTTGTCTAACCTGCATGAACATCGCCATTATGAGAATTGACAAGCGGCGAGGAAAAAATAAAGATACATCTACACCAAATAAGTAGAATCTACTATTTATTCACACCAAAATGAAGATATATCTAGCCTGGCCGGAAAAAGTAAGATACATCTTGGTGCAGTAGGTTCTGGTCTTTTTATTTACATAAAAGAGGGATACTTCTCAAAAATGTTTAAGACTTAGCTTCAACTAGTTTTTATTTACTTCACTGAATGGTTTTCTGAGACGCCGAGGAGTCCGAATTTTGGTGCGCTGGAGTTCTTTAACGTGCCAGCAAATCTACCGAGACGATGCTGAGGTATTTGAGCACCTTCAAATACCACCGAACTGAACCACGGTCGAACCCACCAACATAGTTCGGAATGAACCAGTGGATGGAGGAATAAACGGACAATGAGTATAGTGGCGGTAGCTGTTTCTTAGACAAATACTGATCAGAGTGTATATACTTTAAGCTACAGTAAGAAATACACATGATATATTTTACTTTTATTTATTTCTTTTAAATGTTCATTATTTTTCACTATAATTTCATTTCATTTACACCTATTTTCAACTGCTCCTACAGTTCGTTTGCTGGTAAAACAACAGCTCATTTTGTACAACATATACGGAAGACAATTAATACTAATTTATTAATCATATTTACATCAAATACTTAAGAAGTTCAGACACACAATGGCGCGCGGCGATCATTGCTAACTGCGCGATAAGCGAAACACAGTAGCTCAAGTTCAAATCTACAATCGACCATTGTTGCCATGACAAGTCCAACAGTCTCTTCAGCCCACTGTTAAGGGCGTCCAACAGAGCAGCCAAGCGGAACACACAAAAAATCACTTCAATAATATAGATACCACAACAAATGCAATAAGAACAATTGTACAAATAAACATATAAAAAAGTCACTGTCCCAACATTCCGGCCGCCAAGAAATATAAATTTCTTAAAATATACAACTGCAAAGGTACACGTAATAAAGTTGAAACCAAAACAAATAATTCAGATTAAATTACACTAGGCAAGTTCACAACACAACACTCAATATTTACAACACACCTAAATCACTCTTCGTCGTTTGGAGGAGGGCACAGTTTATTGATAGGCATCTTCAGTATCCCACGAGAGGTGCGGACAGTAGCCACACGCACTAGTGCAACTGATCCTGGGTGAAGGTCCCTGATAACTGCCAGTTTCCACATTAATGGTGGAAGATTATCCTCCTTTAACACCACCAGTGCACTAGGTTGCACATTTGGACTGGAGTGTGTCCATTTGTATCGCTGCTGAAGGTGATGCAGGTAGTCGTTCGACCAGCGATGCCAGGTCCTCTGCATTTGCTGCTGTAGTATTTCCCATCCAGTCAGTAGGTTAAGCTTAGTATTACCTAGATCTGGCTGGGGAATGGTAGTGAGAGCTGTGCCAATCAGGTAGTGACCTGGAGTGAGGGCTTCAGGGTCATCAGGGTTGCAAGACAAGGGAATAAGAGCCTGGAATTCAGGCAGGCTTCTATTGAGCAAGTGAGACACATAATTCCCATGACGCGGCGAAGGCCGTACTTGAAGGACTTCACGACAGCCTCCCATAATCCTCCAAAGTGTGGTGCTCCAGGAGGGATGAAGATCCGTGTTATTCCTTCTTGTTCTGCGAAGTTTCTGACTTCCGTTTGCTGTTGACAGGACCTAATCACTGCAAAAGTTCTCGGTCCGCTCCAACGAAGTTTGTCCCGTTGTCGCTGTGGATGGACTGACATCGGCCATGACGTGAGACAAATCTCTTCAATGCCGCTAGGAACGCTTGAGTAGGCATGTCGGTTACAATCTCGAGGTAAGTTGCCTTAGTGGCTAGGCATACAAACAAGGCAATATAACATTTCTGCTTTAATTGTGATCGCTTGGAACCAGTATTTACATAGAAAGGCCCAGCATAGTCTATCCCACAGTTGTAAAATGGTCTAACTGCTTCTAAACGAGGGCATGGCAGCTGACCCATCAGCTGTTGAGCAATGTTTGACTTCAATTTTTGACAAATCAAACAACGGCGAAAAATTCGTCGGATGACATTTTTGCCATTAACAATCCAATACCGCTGTTTAATCGATGATAGTAGAAGTTGTCCGCCGGCATGCAGGATACGTCTGTGCCCTTGTTCGACAATCAACTTCGTAAGGTGGTGATTTGCAGGCAGTATCGTTTGATGCATTTGTTCATGCGGTATATTGGCTTGTTCAAGTATTCTTTCCATTCTCAGGATATTAGTACTGTCTAACATCGAATTTAGAACTTTCAATTTGCTCTTGCTCTGAATAGGTTTCTTGGACTGCAGCTGATGTATTTCCTTAGAGTTCTATGTCAACTGAGCTATTCGTATGCAGTGGAGAATTGCGCTATTGAGCTCTAGAAGGGATAGTGCACCTGTTGCTCTGCACCCACGAGTTGACCTGCAATATCTTGCAAATTTTAGACAGTATGCTACAACACGCTGCAGTTTGGTAAGCTTGGAAAAGCGATTGATAATATTATCCTCAGGAATCGTTGCGATATTACACGTCACCTTGCACCTTCCTTCAGGTGCTGGGTTCCGTGAAAACCGCGTGGTGAGGTACATAGTATGCAGGAGTCACAGAAGGAAGTGTCAATTCCATGTTCCCTAACTCATCGTATTCCTTCATGAATTTCACGCATTCTTGCTTCATATTGGGTTGTTGACGTCATCTTCTCTCTAGATGATAGAATCGCCTGGCCGCTATTTGATATGAGTCACCCAATTTTTGCGGGTCTTCTGTGAACGGCAGACGAACCACAAATCTTCCTGTAGAATCCTTCTTGGTATGTTGCACGAAATGTGCTTCACATTGCTCCTCTTCTTTCGTACGCGGAGTTTGATGTAACTCTTCGATCTCCCAAAATCTTCAAAGCTGCTGTTGGACTTCAACATCTGTCTTAGCAAAACATGACAGTACCGGCCACCGTGAGACACCTGAAGGACCTTCGCTAATTGTGTATCTTCCGGTTAAAACCCATCCCAGTTTGGTTTCTTGAAGAATGGGGTGATTAGCATCTTTGGTGAGCCTGCCTGGCTGCTGAATGTACGGAAAGACCTCAGCTCCTATAAGGATGTCGATCTTAGAGGGTATATAAAACTCGGGATCAGATATAACAATGTGCTGGGGAATGTTCCATGTTGCAGAATCAATCATGTGACCCGGTAAGTCATCTGTTATCTTAGGAAGCACAAAACAATTTGCTGAAGTTGTAAAGTCACTAGTGCATGGCCCAAGATCTACTGAAACACTGTACTTGGTTTCTGAAATGGTATCACCTAATCCCTGGACAGGCGTTCTGTTAGGCCCTTTATGCAACCTTAATCGCCGGGCACAGGACTCTGACATAAAACCTGATTGGGAGCCTGAATCTAGTAGAGCACTACATGTCTACCAATTTCCATTCCTATCCTTAACTCTGATGCGTGCAGTGGGCAAAATTATGTGTTTACTTGGTTCCACCTTTAGTGAACAATAGCTATTAATGCATGGATCTGATTGTGCTGAAGTATTCGCTTTCTCGGTGTTGCGTGACAGACCATGTTGTTGAGTAAAGTGTTGAGATGTAGTGTCTGCATGTACTAGAGTATGATGCCATTTTCCACAAGTGCGGCAGGTAACAGATTAACAAGCCTGTACCTTGTTTTCTCCCCGAAAACAGTTAAAACAGAGATTGTTGCTTCTTACAAAGTTCTCTGCGCTCATTGACAGAAATGCGTGCAAATTTACGACACTTACTCAGTGTGTGAGCTTCGTCGCAGTATGCACACTGCGGAGTGGTCATCACATATGACTTCTGGGTTTGAAGCTGCTTATGACTGGATGAGTCATACATTCTGGTGTTCGTAGAAAGGTTGGTTTTACAGGCAAACTATAACTCACGATATCATTGAACTTGCATTTCGTTTCCAAGAAGTCGCAAATATCTCTAATAGTAGGGAATTTCTTGGGACTCAAAGTAGTTTCGTACTCCGTACGAATTGACGCTTCCGTTTTTCACGAATTAGCTGTGAAGCAATCAGATCATCTAAATGTACATTTGCTCTAAGGCCTTGAGAGCGTTCAAATTACTCAAAGCTTGATTGAGTAGAGCACGGAGTTAATTGGCTGATGGCTTATTCATCGTAGGTAAGTTCAATAGATTCTTAAGATGTGCGGATGCAATGAACCTCGGATTATTGTAGCGAAGGCAAATCGTATCGAAAGCCACACTAAAGTTGGAGCTAGTGACTGGGAGGTTTGCTATTAGTACGTGCGCTTCGCCAATTAGAGAACTCAGTAAGTATTGATACCTTTGAATGTTTTACAGCGATTCATTGTTAACTATAAGACTCATGAACGTATCATAAATGTGTCTAAATCCAGTTACATCATCATTGAAGGTTGCCAGTTTTATGGTAGGGAGTTTAATTGCCTTCTTAATTTTAGTTAAACAAGACTGACAGTCACTAGAACGAGAACTACTGGGGTCAGCAGCTTCGGTAGTCAATGCAATTAAGCTATTCATTTCTTGCTTCTGTGTCGAAATACATGGTTTCAAAGTGATCTCTGTCTTCGGCATGCTGTTGGAAATCCTCAAATATTTCTAGCTGAGATTGAACTGTTTCAAATTTATCACGAATAATAGGCAGTTCCTTCAAACGAACTACGATGGCCTGATAATTTGAATCCGTTTGAAATTCTTGTACGAATTTCGCGAGACGGGTGAGGCTGGCTTTCGCTACTGCACGAGTAGTGACTAATTTCTTCCTGCCAGCCTCATCCATGCTGACAGATAAAGACCGTAGAAGGGGAATGCCCAAGAACTATAATTAGGGACACTGGGGTCAATACACGGGCGAGGATAACTTGAACATAACAATATTAGGTAAGAAAGGATAGGTTTTTGCCAGTCTAGGTACTTACGTCTGCCTGTAGATGTGCTTCGGCCTGGAGTCGAACTAGGCCGCGCCGCCAGATCCAGTAGGTTACTCAGCTCTCCAGTGGAATTCTTCAACAGCACGTTGGGTTGTATTTGAACGGGAGCCCGCAAGATAGTCTGACACTTTGAGCTTAGTCGGCAGAGAAGCACGGCCGCGATGAAACGAGAGTTCATTCGGAGATTCGCAAGACATAAGCCCATAACATACAGTTAGGCTTAGAACGACCGGCGAACTGCACACAATACGGCACTGGCTACCGTACGTAAAGTAGCGTAACATACAATACGAACTGAAAGACCCGTGCACGAAAGTTCACAATAAGTTAGTATTCGTAACATACGGCGGTAGACTATTCACAAGATCCGGCCCGGAGGACCAAAATTGTTTGTTTGCTGGTAAAACATCTCCCTGGTAGCTCATTTTGTACAGCATATACGGAAGACAATTAATACTAATGTATTAACCATATTTACATCAAATATTTAAGAAGTTCAGACACACAACAGCGCGCGGCGATCATTGCTAACTGCGCGATAAGCGAAACACAGTAGCTCAAGTTCAAATCTACAATCGACCATTGTTGCCAGGACAAGTCCAACAGTCTCTCCAGCCCACTGTTAAAGGCGTCCAACAGAGCAGCCAAGCGGAACACACAAAAATCACTTCGATAATACAAATACAATAAGAACAATTGTACAACTAACGTATAAGGAAGTCACTGTGCCATCACCTACAGCTGTTTGTCACTCAAACGGAATTCGTAAATTTGACTTGGCATACATCATTTGTGAAAGCAAAAAAAGCAAAATCATCTCCGTACAGGCCATGAAGGCCCTTGGAGGTGTGGAAGGTAAAGGCTTCCACTATCCGTAACCTAGGTACTTGATGGGGTAGAGTGGTTAGCTCTACGCCCGGCCACCTCTGCCCCCAGGAATTAACCTAGTACTCTTTTCTGGTGTAGGCTGAGTGAACCTCAGGGCCATGTGCACCTCCAGAAGTAGAAATCTCGTTTCTTAAATTTTTCGACTTCCTGATGGGGAATCGAACCCACGTCCTTCCGCGTGAACCGAGCACGCCTTTACCACCTCGGCCAAGCGGCCCCTATTTGTGAAAGCAGTTGCTCACACAAGTAAATAGAAGAGAACATAGAAAGTGAAAATGTTTGAATACATCTACGCCAACATAGATGTTTTAAAAACGTATCATTTTGCACTGTCCGCCTCTGTAGTGTAGTGGTTAGTGTGATTAGCTGCCACCCCCGGAGGCCCGGGTTCGATTCCCGGCTCTGCCACGAAATTTGAAAAGTGGTACGAGAGCTGGAACGGGGTCCACTCGGCCTCGGGAGGTCGAATGAGTAGAGGTGGGTTCGATTCCCACCTCAGCCATCCTGGAAGTGGTTTTCCGTGGTTTCCCACTTCTCCTCCAGGCAAATGCCGGGATGGTACCTAACTTATGTCCACGGCCGCTTCCTTTCTTCTTCCCTGTCTATCCCTTCCAATCTTACCATCCCCCCACAAGGCCCCTGTTCAGCATAGCAGGTGAGGCCGCTTGGGCGAGTTACTGGTCATTCTCCCCAGTTGTATCCCCCGACGCTCCAGGACACTGTCCTTGAGGTGGTAGAGGTGGGATCCCTCGCTGAGTCTGAGGTAAAAACCAACCCTGGAGGGTAAACAGATTAAGAAGAAGAAAGAAAGATCATTTTGCACTGATGTCAACGAACTTCCTTACAGTACATAAAAACAGGTAAGATTCCGTCTGATAATGTTGGTGTTTTTCGTAAAATTATTAGTTATAAGGTACTGACCAAGGGACCCTTCAAATGTACACCGATATGTCAAAAGTCACGGGATAGGGGTCTGGTATTGTTTACGCCCATCTCTAGCTCGGCCGAGTGCAGCAACTCGTCGTGGCATCGATTTGCAAGTGGAAGAAACACCTAATCCATGCAGTGTGGATAGCTACCCACAGCTTCCTGCTATTTGTAGGAGCGTGGTCTTGTGTGTAAATGGACCTCACCACCACGTCCCACAAATGCTCTACAGGGTTCATGTAAGGCGAATGAAGTTGGTACAACAGTCGTTGAAACTATCCAAAACGCTCATCAAACCAATTCTGGACAACTTGGCACGATGACACGGTGCGTTATTCTTCTGGAATATCTCATCGTTTTCGGGGTGGGTGAAGTCTATGAAGGGCTGTAAGTTGTTACCAAGCAGTTCGGCGTAGCAGTCGCTGGTCAACGACTTATTCAGGTGGATCAGCGGATCCAGCTTATGCCACGTGAACACACCCTACACCATTACGGAGCTACCACCAGCTTGTATAGTGCCTTGTTGACAACTGGGGTCCATGGCTTCCTGGAGCCTGCACCATATACGAACTGCATCATCGGCTCGAACAACTGGAACAGTGACTCATCGGACCAAGCTACATGTGACCAATCCCCCAGCGTACAGTTAGCAACGTCACGCTGTGCCCGGTGTCGTGGTGTTAATAAGGGCACTGTGATTGGTCTTCTGCTCTCATATCCCACTGAATTTAAAGAACGCTGCAATGACCAGCCGGATTGTGTCTGATACATCCCTCATTAAATGTGGATGTGATTTGAGCCAGTGTAGCCTATCTTGTCTACTACCATTGATAATTTTAGCCAGACGCCATTAATTTCATCTGTAGTCGGCCACTACGTTGTTCACTATAGCTGGTAATGCCTTCCATGTGGTATTCGCAATACACGCGTGATACCGTCAATCCAGGAATGTTAAATGTCCGCACAACTTTGACAATAAAATGTCCCGTCCATGTGGGCCCGCTATCACGCCCCGTTCGAAAGACGATAATTGAGTCGCCTTGCCACGACCAGCACAGACGGTGATAAAACTCACTCTCGAGATGTCAGATCACAGGTCTAGGCACTTTGAAGACGTCACGGCACGGTGGCGCCACCGACTATTATATTTAAATACTGCTATCCCATGACTTTTGGCATGTCAGTGTATATAAAATATTCAAATCGGAAATAGAAACACCAAGAAAATGTTGGTCACTTTTGTTGGTTTTGGAGATATGGAGTAGGGACGTAAACGAAACCAATGTCTGCTAAAATGGATCATTTATACGGTAACTCCACATGATTGGTAACGGACGAACCACCACAGAATGCAGCTTAGTGGACTTAGATTCTGTGACGTGAAGCGAAGCTATTCCCCGTGAAGTATGCTTCGAAGACAAAAGAGCGTGATATCACAGTTTGAGTGGATTGAGATCATTTGTCTGTGCGTGTGGTGGGTTGAATTTTGAGGACCGTAACTGCTCACCGTGGCTGACGCACATGCACGGGATGGCACCATCGACGTATGGGAGAAGTTGTCAAATGAAGGCTCGCATGCTGGTATAGGACCAACTCTACGACAAGAGTACGGGAGTTTTCAGCATCATTAAGGTTTCCCGAAAGGATCCCTAAACAACATTAGAACAATTTTGAGCAATTGTGCCACATCATGTTACGTAAGAAGCAATTGGTAATAGCTGGCGCGCAGCTGCTTTATGTGGTCGTGTCCCTGCAGCAAGTGTTCCATTGACCTCACTACATCAGTGTACAAAGCTGGGTTAGTGTCGGGAAGATCTCGCTGGGCCGACAAATAGCATAGTGTTACCATCAGCGATGAATTGTGCTTTCGTCGTGGTCGCAGTGATCATCGAAATCGTGTCTGAAGTCGCACCGTAATTGACTCCATGTCTCGAAGAATTACACAATGTATTGCAGCTCAAGGTGGTCACACTCAATACTGACGCTCGTCCAAATGTGATTACAGAAGAACTAGTAAGTATTAGCATCGCATCAGTATCGAACTTTCGTTCTACATGCTCAATTGCACACAACACATCTTATCCAAGATTCTTAAAACCAGACTATGTATTCTCTATCCTATTTTTTTACAATCTGCTTTACGTCGCACCGACACAGGCAGGTCTTATGGCGACGATGGGATAAGAAAAGCCAAGGAGTGGGAAGGAAGCGGCCGTGACCTTAATTAAGGTACAGCCCCAGCATTTACCTGGTATAAAGATGGGAAACCACGGAAGACCATCGTCAGTTCTGACGACAGCGGGGTTAGAACCCACTATCTCCAGTATGCAAGCTCAAAGCAGAAGGCCCTAACCGCACGGCCAACTCGTCCAGTAGTAGTAGTCTCGTGTCCTCATCCCGAGGTGGTGTAGCTCTTATCAATTATACCCAAAATCGAAGAGGTTGCGTGTACCATTTTAACCACATATCAGCCCTCCTGCCATTCTTAAATATCTGGTAATACCGGGAATCGAACCCGGGCCTCCGAGGACAGCAGCCAATAGCGCTAACCGCTGCGCTATTATTAATATTATTTTTTACAGGTTGTTTTACGTCACACCGACACAAATAGGTCTTATGGCGACGATGGGATAGGAAATGGCTAGGAATAGGAAGGAAGCGTCCGTGGCCTTAACTAAGGAGCCCCAGCATTTGCCTGGTTTGAAAATAGGAAACCACCGAAAACCATCTTCAGGGGTGCCGACAGTGGGATTCGAGCCCACTATCGCCCGAATACTGGATACTGGCCGCACTTATGCGATTGCAGCTATCGAGCTCGGTATTATTATTATTAGACTATTATTATTGTTATTATTATTATTATTATTATTATTATTATTATTATTATTATTATTATTATTATTATTATTATTATTATTATTATTATTATTATATGTGCGTAACAAATTATATCCTCCTAATGCCATCAGCCGTTCCACTGATCCAATAAATACATGAGTGTCTAATCTCATATTTCAACACCCTTAAATACCAACCGCCTCAGTTGGAATTCGTACCGGGCGAGTTGGCCGTGCGGTTAGGGTCGCGCAGCTCTGAGCTTGCATCTGTGAGACAGTGGGTTCGAGCCCCACTGTCGGCACCCCTGAAGATAGATTTCCGTGGTTTCCCATTTTCACACCAGGCAAGTGCAGGGGCTGTACCTTAATGAATGCCACGGCCGCTTCTTTCCCATTCCTAGGTCTTTCCTGTCCCATCGTCTCCACAAGACCTATCCGTGTTGGTGCGACGTAAAAGAAATTGTAAAAAAAAAGTAGGAATTCGATCCCGAAGGCTTCAACATCATTGTGGTAACTTAATGCCCCACCATTCTATTGATTCTTGTTAAAACAGCCGTGTAGTGTTACGAGATTGTTGATTTCATTATCGCAGTCATGGAAACTCTAGTGTTACTTGGAATCTGAACATACATTGGCTGGGATTCAAAACCGCGGCTGCCTGGGTAAGAATCTAGTGACAATGTCCGTCGGCTATCACGCCGCTCTTTCCTTTTTAATAAAGCAGTCTGCTAAAGCTGGCTCTCTACAAGACATCGTGTGAATTGGCCACACGGTTGGAGGCCGTCTGGGTATGAGCTTACATTTGGGAAGTGATAAATTCAAACTCCGCCATGGGTCACAGAAACTCTAGTTTTCCTGTTTTCTTGCAGATTTCATTTTTTCAGCTGCAATTTACCAACGTGTTTCCGCAAATTATAGAGAAAACAATTGGCATTTAGGAGTGTTTAAATATGAAAAATCTGTGAGAATGTTCTACTTCAGTTCAAAATTTTGTCAATATATTTTACATCAGGCCAGTGCTGGACAGATATACTAATTAAAGCCACAGCCGCTATCTTCCCAGTCCTTGCCTTTCCCATTCCTACCGTCACGTTATCGAAAAACCATCAGAAATTAGGGCGATGTTACACAGGTAACAATGAACCTGTATAAGACTAATTTAAAACCAAGTCTATTCTCGCATAGACGTGCTAGTCGTATAATAAAGTTATTTTTATTGTTACTTTCTCTTCAAATATAGGCTAGTATATTTAAATTACTACAACCTAATCTCTTGTTGAGTATATAATGATCATTTTTCTGTTTTCTTGCAGATTTCACTTTTTTCACGTGCAATTTACCAACAAGTTTCCGCAAATTATATATAAAACATTTTTTAAACTTTTCTTGGAACATATTTCCAGAAATCGCATCACTCAGATACCACGCCAGTTCGCGTGTTGTGGTTGACGTACATGTTCAAGTAACTATTTTCTACTGTGAAGAGAAATTAATACTACCTCCAAGCACGATTGAGAGACGACCACCTGTCGCCATCGTTAGCCATGTCATATGCAGTAGCTGTGTACATATTCATTACCTGCGGTAAAGTGGTACGTTCGTGGTCAGTCAAACTTGGTCATTTTCCTTCCCGCTGCCTGTAACCACATTCATGATGCAGCACTACTGAGCGAGGGCGGGTCACGTTCGTTTGATTTGTGGATCTATAAACAAGGGTACTCAAACTCCATAATTAGACGTTTTATTTGTTCTTGAAGTCAAGGAAACCGCCTGTCTGAAACGTTCAGGCAGCTGGCTCCTATTCTCAAGATTGCAGGATGGAATGTTGGCGACATTAGTTGGCATTTCAGAGTTTTTATTTAGATACCTCAATCGGGATTTATTTATTTATTTATTTATGTATTATTTATTTATTTATTTATTTACTAGCAATTACCCACGGCTTCACTCGCGTGGATTTCGTAATTTGATCAAAATAATCGTTCCTCGGCATTCCTAAAGTTTAAAAACTCACCCAAAAATTGAGTCTCATTTACCCCAGAAATTCTTTGTAAACCATGTCTGTGGTATTACCTTTTGGTGCTGAGACGACAATGCGACATAGAACTGTACATGCGAGAAACAGTCTTCTCTCAAGTCAAAAAAATAAATACATGTTTTTTTTAATTTTATTTTTAAAGGAGATTCCAAATACCTATTCCCACATCTGTAACATCTTCAGTTTTTGAGATGTACATAAGTATCCCCATAAAAGGAATTCAACCCCTTGATCAGTCCTTCCCCCACCCCCAACTCAATCTAAGTGTATTTTCCGAAAACAAAAATACGTGTTTCTTTATTTTAAAAGGAGATTCCAAATACCAATTTTCACGTCTGTAACATCTTCAGTTTTTAAGATATAAGTATCCCGTTAAGTGCGTTACGTGCCTTCTCCGAAAACAAAAAGGTACATGTTCCTGTATTTTTAAAGGCATTTCCAAATATCGAGTTTCTTGTATCAAACATGTTAAGTTTTTGACATATAACGCAAATATACCGGTACTAATTTTAAAAATTCACCCGCTTTTCCAATTCCTTCCAGCCCCTTAACTGGATTTTCCGAAAACAAAAAAATACGTGTTTCATTACTTTTAAATGAGGTTCTAAATACCAGTTTTCATGTCTGTGCGTTTGTAACCCCTTCAGTTTTTGAGATAAATGTATACTCATAAGAATAATCCAACTTCTTCTTGACTTCTTTCCACCCCTTTCCCGCCTTAAGTGGACTTTACAAAAACAAAAAATACGTGTTTATTTATTTTGAAAGGAATTTCAAAATACCAACTTTCACGTCTGTAACAGCTTCAGTTTTTAAGATAAAGTATCCTCATAAACATATTTCAACTTCTTATTTACTTATTTTCAACCCCACAACCCTTACGTCGATTTTCCGAAAAAAAATGCGACTTTCTTTATTTTTAAAGGAGATTCCAAATACTAATTTTCGCGTCTGTGACATCTTCAGTTTTTGAGATATAAGTATCCTCATAAAAGTAATACAACTCCTTTTTCACCACTTCCCCACCCTTGAATCTCCCCTCCCCGCAAGTGTGTGTTTCTTTATTTTTAAAGGAGATTCCAAATACCAATTTTCACGACTTTAACATCTTTAGGTTTTGAGATATAAGTATCCTCATACAAAGAATTTAACTAATTTTTCAATTTATTCAACCCCCCCCCCTTAAGTGGACTTTCCGAAGACAAAAGAATACGTGTTTCTTTACTTTGAAAGAAGATTCCAATTACAAACGTTCATGCCTCTAACATCTTCAGCTTTTGAGATATACTGTAAATATTCTCATAAAAAGAATTCAACTCCTTTTTCACCCCAGCCCGTTAAGTTGATTTTCCCCCTTCTCCAAAAAACGCGTGTTTCTTTATTTATAAAGTAGATTCCAAATACAGATTTTCACGTGTGTAACCTTCCGTTTTTGAGATCTAAGTTTCTCCATAAAAGGAATTAAATTTTTTCACTTCCTTTCACCCTCTCCCTTAAGTGAATTTTCCGAAAACCAAAAATACTTGTTTCCTTATTGATAAAGTAGCTTCCAAATGCCAATTATCACGACTGTAACATCTTCAGTTTTGAGATACCGGTACATGTGTCCGCATAAAAAGGATTTATACTCCTTTTTTCACCGCCCCCGACCCCAAGTTGATCCCCCCACCAAAATGCGTGTTTCTGCATTTTTAAAGGTGATTCCAAATACTAAATTTCACGTCTGTAACATCTTTATTTTTCGAGATATAAGAATCCTCATACAAAGTATTGAACTAATTGTTCAATTAATTCATCCCCCCCCCTTGAGTGGATTTTCCAAATACAAAAGATTACGTGTTTCTTTACTTTGAAAGAAAATTCCAAATACAAATTTTCATGTCTGTAACATCTTCAGTTTTTGAGATATAAGTATCCTCATGAAAAGAGTTCAACTCCTTTTTCACTCACCCCCGCCCGTTAAGTTGGATTCCCCACCCAAAAAAATGCGTGTTTCTTTATTTTTAAACGAGATTCCAAATACCAATTTCCACGTCTGTAACCTTCAGTTCTGAGATATAATTTTCTCCAGAAAAGGAATTCAATTTTTTACTTCCTTTCACACTTCCCACTCATGTGAATTTTCCAACAACAAACAGCACCCGTTTCTTTAAAGAGCTTCCAAATACCAATTATCACGACTGTAATATCTTCAGTTTTTGAGATATATGTATCCTCGTAAAAGGAATTCATCTCGGTTTTCATAACCCCCCCCCCTCCCACCAAGTGATTCCCCCCGCCAAATGCGTGTTTCTTTATTTTTAAAGGAGATTCCAAATACCAGTTTTCAGGTTTGTAGCATCCTTAGATTTTTTGGTATATATATATACATTATCACACAAATAATTCAACTAATTTTTCAATTCTTTCACCTCCCCCCCTCGTTAAGGGTTTTTCCCGAAAACCAAAGAGTACATGTTTTCTTATTTTTAAAGGAGATTCCATATACCAATTTTCACGTCTGCAACATGTTACGTTTTTAAGATATACCGTAGATACTCTAATTTTAAAAATTCACATCCTTTTTCAGTTCCCTTAAGTGGATTTTCCAAGAAAATATTTGTTTCTTTACTTTTACTCGAAATTCCAAATACCAGTTTTCAAATCTGTAATATGTTACGTGTCTGGGATAATTTGCAGATAATTATAGTCTTTTTAAAAATTCATCCCGTTTTCACTCCTGTTCACCCCTGTTCATCGGATTATCCAAAAACACAAAAATACGTGTTTCTTTATTTTCAAAGGAGGTTCCAAATTTCATTTTTCATGTCTGTAACATCTTCAGTTTTTGAGATATAAGTCTCCTCATAAAAGGTGTTCAACCAATTTTCCCCCGTTTTTCACACCCCTTAATGGGATATTCCGAAAACAAAAAATACGTGTTTCTTTATTTTTAAAGGAGATTCCAAATACCAATTTTTACGTCTGTAAACCTTTAAGTTTTTGAGATGTAGATATCCTCATTTAGAAAATTCACCCCCCTTTTCACCCCCTTAGAGACGGAATGTCCAAAAATCCTTCCTTAGCGAGCACCTACATGTTAATATGAATGTATCTCCAAAATTTCATGTCCAGTAGTTTTGGCTCGGCGATGATGAATCAGTCAGTCAGTCAGTCAGTCAGTCAGTCAGTCAGTCAGTCAGTCAGTCAGTCAGTCAGTCAGTCAGTCAGTCAGTCAGTCAGGACAAGTTATTTTGTATATATAGATTATTATTATTATTATTATTATTATTATTATTATTATTATTATTATTATTATACCGCTGCGGAAAGACTGTGTCGCAAATGTGGATTTGGTCCTGTTTTACGGCCGGATGCCCTTCCTGACTTAACCATAGGTGGAAGGACATAATTACTATTGCGTGATTCTTTGGTGGTTGGTTGTGTGGGGTGTTGTCTGAATTTGAAGAGGAGAATCTTGGAACAAACACAAATATCCAGTGCCTGAGCCAGAGGATTTAATCAGACACGATTGCAATCCCCAACCCGGCCTGGAATCGAACCCGGGTCCCTCTGAACTGAAGGCCTTAACGCTGACCATTCTGCTAACGAGTCGGATTATTATTATTATTATTATTATTATTATTATTATTATTATTATTATTATTATTATTATTATTGTACCGGGTACGCCGCACATTCGAATTTTCCGCCTTAAAGTACTCCTCTACAGGAGAAACAGTGAACTTAAAACTGGATCTACTTAAACCTTTCCTCTGAAGATGTCACTGTGTGAATTTCGACGTGTTTTTGTTTGGACATTCTCTCGTAGATGTCACTGCCTAAAAACTGTGATCATGCACCCTGGTACGAAGTGAAGGAACTTTCTTGAAGAAATTTTGTACTCATAAGTTTTTGTCCTTACTAAATTTCGTTCTTTCATTTGTGGGTTGGCAATATTAATCTTTCCTTCCTCCAGTTTTGAACTTAGCCAATTCAGAATTTCTGTAATTAATTTTTGACCAATCGTGTCTTTCTTTCTCGATTTTGATGTGTAACTTTAAGCTACCCAATAAAAGCCTGTGGGTGTGTCTTAATTATTCATGAAAGGTCTCGAACCTTCCCCGAGGGTATAAAAACTGCTGATTTTCTTGTCTCTCGGCCACTTCATCAACATCTACTCTAGTGAATGGACGTGTAGCAGGAGGCGGGAAGCGCCTCTTCCATCAGGCAGCTGCTCTTCTGTAAGGTAATGGCCGTTTAACATCTTTATTTCTTGCTAGCTCAGCAGTTTAACCCACGGGAAATGTCCGAAACTTTTACAATGTAACCTACCTTTCTAAAAATGTAAATTTGTGCCGGCTTACGTAAAAACTTCATATATCTTTAACTGTAAATCGGAGATAGAGAGTGCTTTACCCTCTCCAGTTACCCTTCATTTTGATTTGAGGCGACTACGTTTTGGTAACCAATTTTCTACTCTTCCTTAATGTGTTAAATGTATTCATTATAGGAGTCACCTCCATAGTCTGGGAATAGCCCCAGTTTCGTCGGCCTAGTGCCTCTTAGGTTTTTAAGAATGTATGTGTATGAGTGCAAGTACACGCCTCCATCCATTTTTGCATTTTGGGCCATTTACTTAACCTGTTCTTTTTCTACTAAGGCCCAGTAGGTTGGGTACAAGATACCCCCGTTTCATTTTGTGTAAGTTGTGCCTTGATGGCAATTAAGTGTAAAGTCTGGTATTGCCTTTAATAGGATTGAAAAACTGAGAGCAGGTCAGCTATTTTAAGTATTGAAAATGTGCCTCTAGGAGGCCTGACATGGCAGGGTGGGAGCAAATGCTCCATGTTATTAGGGGATTTCTACCCTTTGTAAAATTATGCTCCTCTGTAAGGTGGGATGTTCAAAAGTTGTAAAACTAGGGACTTGTTCCCAAAGTGTGTTAAAAGTTGAAATCTTGGATTTTTCTAAGCTGGGTACCATTGTTATCTCAACTAGTTAGAATTTGTTGCTACTTGTTGTTTCTTTTAAAAGAGAGAAAAATATAACCTTGTTACAGTTTTAAATTAACTTTAATTTTGTAGTTAGACCCATTCACCCCGGCACCTTCTTTCACCTCTGCTGATCCACCAAACCAGGGTAACAATAATAATAATTATTATTATTATTATTATTATTATTATTATTATTATTATTATGATTATTATTATGATTATGATGATGATTATTATTATTATTATTATTATTATTATTATTATTATTATTATTATTATTATTATTATTATTATTATTATTATGAGCAGCAGCAGCAGCAGCAGTAGTAGTAGTGTTCGTGGTGTGGGTTAGAGTAGTCACGTACCAGTTCTTGAACCATGAGCAGTGAATAAGTGGCCGAGTAAGAGGCTCTTAGGGTCGGGATACCAGTTTCTAAGCATGGGAGTGGGCACCTCGGACATATTCTGAGTCATGGCCCTCCATGTGCTCAGGCGGATAGGACTATACGATCCACCGGTGGTCTTTAACCCGTCAGAGGAGAGATTCTCACTGGACTGTGTGTACAGTAAGTAGGTTAATATCCTGCTTCACAGAAATATTGCCGAGAACACTCAGAACGTTTTAGGAAAGCCTCGGACCTATGGGGGACACTGAGTCCCACTTCCATTTGACAGGCGAGGGACTCTTTGGAAACAACTTGGCGAATGACGTGGAGTTCGGTGGAGAACTGCTGGTATCATTGGGGCTTATGGAAGGAAGAAAGTAGATCTGATTGTGTCACCAGAGGGGATGCGTCTGGATGTGTTTGGAGTTGATGATATTCGGGTAACGGGAGATAACGAGGAAGAAATAGGATATTATAAAACATTCTTAACAGGTGAAAGGGAGGTGCAGTGTGTGCGGTAGGACTGTTAATCAGGAATACTACTACACGCATCATATTTTCTGTTATGCACATAAATGAGCGAAGAATGTGGAGGAATTAGGACGAGGATAGAGCTAATAGGCGATTTCAATGCGAGAGTTGGAAATAGAACTGAAGGATACGAACAGGTGATGGGAAAATGCGGGAAGATATGGAAGCTAATAGGATTGGAAAGTGTTTACTGGACTTCCAGCTAGCATGGGAATATCCGTTACGCATGCATTCTTCAAGCATAAGGCTTCACCGTTACACATGGGAAGGCACGGGCACCAGATCCATAAAATACTATATTAAAACCGACTTCGACTTCAGGAAATCTATTAAGAATGTGCGAGTACTCCGGGCATTTCCGATGATACAGACCACTATCTGATCTGTAGTGGACTAAGTATTCAAGGCGTAGAGTAAAGAAAGTGAAATCTGTCTGCAGACGAATAAGGGTAGAAAACAAGTGTAGGAAATTAGACAGAAGTACATGGATACGATTACTGAAAAGTTCCAAACAGTAGACAGTACGAATGTTCAAGATATAGAAAGTGAATGAGTGGCATACGGGGATGATGTAGTGGAAGCAGCAACGGAATGTTTGGGAACAACTGTGTGTAAGGATTGGAAAAAGCGAACATCTTGGTGAAATGGTGAAGTAAAGGCAGCGTGTAAACGTAAAAGAAAGGCGTAACAGAAATGACACCAAACAAGTACTGATGCAGATACGTAGATGGAAGAATCAGAGCGAAACAAATATCTGTTGAATCCAAGAAGAATTCATGGGAATATTTCGGTAATAACCTGGAAAGACTAAGTCAAGCAGCAAGGAAGCCTCTCTGGACAGTAATAAAGAATCTTAGAAAGGGAGGGAAAATGGAAATGAATAGTGTTTAGGGTAAGTCAGATGAACTCATAAGAGTTCCGAGAGAATCACTGGACTGATTGAAGGAAGATTTTGAAAATTTTCTAACGTAAAAGGAAATGATTCTGGTGACGTCGCGAACAGCCGAGCTCGTGGGGAGGAGGACAATGATTTGGGTAAAATTACGCTTGAGGAAGTGGAAATAATGGTAAATAAACTCCATTGTAATCAAGCAGCAGGAGTAGGTGACATTGGACCTGAACATGTGAAGTATAGTGGGAATGCAGGGTGAAAATTGCTTCATAGGTTAAAAAGATTAGCATGGAATGTTAGTAAGGTACCTTCTGATTGGACAAAAGTATTAATTGTACCTATCTATAAGCAAGGGAACAGGAAGGAGTACAACAACTATCGAGGTATTTCATTGATCAGTATACCGGGCAGGGCTTTTTGGACGGGACGGTGCGATCAATGGTTGAGAGTAAGCTGGACGAAGACCAGTGCAGATTCAGACCATAAAGGGGCTGTTAGGATCAGATTTTCAGTATGGAAGAAGTAATTGAAAAATGCTACGAGAGGAATAGACTGTTATATTTTTGTATCGTAGATCCAGGGAAGGTATATGACAGAGCACCGAGGGAAAAAAATAATAGCCATTCTGGGGGACTATGTGATTAAGTGTATATTATTAAAAGCAAGTAAAGGCATTTATGTAGACAAATGGGCTGCAGTGAGAATTGATGATAGAATGAATTCTTGGCTTAAGGTACTTACAGGGGTTAGACGAGGCTGTAACCTTCCACATTTGAGCTCATCTACTGAAAGGTATAAAGTGGCTGGGAGGGATACTATTACGTGGATATGTAGTAAGCAGCTAGACCTATGCGGACGACCTGGTCTTATTGGCAGATTGTGCTAAAAACAGTCTCATATCTTGGAACTTGAAAATAGGTGCAATGAGTATGATGTGAAAATTAGTAATTCCGAAACTAAGGTGATGTCAGTAGGTAAGAAACCTTAGAGAACTGAATGTCATATTGGGAATAAAAAGCTGGAACAGGTAGATCATTTCAAGTATTTACGACGTGTGTTCTCCCAGGATGGCATTACAGTAGGTGAGTTTGGATCAAGGTGCATCAAGGCTAATGCAGTGAGCTCGCATTTGCGATCAACATATTCTGTAAGAAAGAAGTGAGTTACCGAACGAAACTATCTTTACACCGGTCTGTTTACAGAGCAACTTTGCTTTACGGGCGTTAAAGCCGGGTGACTCAGGATATCTTATTCATAACTCGGAAGTAACAGACTTGAAAGTAGCGAGAAAGATCGCTGGTACAAGTAGATGGGAACAATGGCAGGAGCCTACTTTGAATGAGGAGATAAAGGGTAAGTTGAGAAAAGAATGAACTCGATTGATGAAGCTGTACGCATAAACTGGCTTCTGTGGCGTAGTACAAGGCGAATGGACCGAGCTTGATAGCTGCAGTCGCTTAAGTGCGGCCAGTATCCAGTAATCGGGAGATAGTGGGTTCGAGCTCGACTGTCGGCAGCCCTGAAGATGGTTTTCCGTGGTTTCCCATTTTCACACCATGCAGATGCCGGGGATGTACCTTAATTAAGGCTACGGCCGCTTCCTTCCAATTCCTAGGCCTTTCCTATCCCATCGTCGCCATAAGACATATCTGTGTCGGTGCGACGTAAAGCAAATGACAAGGCGAATGGAAGAGGATGCGTTACCCAGGACAAAAATGGTCTCGGTCATTAAGAGTAAGAGAAGTAGGAGGAGACCAAGACGACGCTAGATAAGAGGTATAGAACTAAACGCGGCCACAGAGCTAGTTAGAAATAGAGGGTTGTGACAACATTTTGTAAACGTACAGAGGCTTCCAGACTGAACGCTGAAAGGCATAACAGTCTATAATGAAGATAGGCCTATGTGTATATTATTATTATTAATTTGTATTCGGGAGGTAGTGGGTTCGAACCCCACTGTCGTCAATCCTGAAGATGGTTTTCTTTGGTTTCCCATTTTCACACCAGGCTGTACCTTAATTAACGCTACGGTCGCTTTCACGGCCCGTATTGATATATATGATAATCCTCTGGGATTTTACCGTGTCAAAGAAAGCAAAGATAAATTCTTCACATTTTGCGGGGAGTTTGCTCTACGTCTGGAGAAGAGCAAACAGTCTTTCCATGGGGAAGACTTCTCTAACAATGTCGGTTTGGACTTGAACATACTTGACCGTTCGTTTATTGTAAGTGATAGCCTACTCTCATTCGTCACCAGATGTCTCGCTGTGCGCTAGGCTTTCGTGTGGTATTTGACGACGACATCATAGCTGAAAATAAGATGTTTTCTGATCAATACGTCAGGGTGTTGCGAAATAAATAACAGGGTCATCAGGCTGATCAAAGACGGTGGGGGTAGTAATATGGTAGAACAAATAAATTAAGTGCGACGAAAGACCAACAAGGACAAAATAATAGAATAGAGATGAGGATGAAGGAAAAATTACTAAAATGGGAAAAAAAGAAAAGGTATGTCCTTGACATCCACTCTGCCAGGATGGATGCTAACTTCTCTCCGGGCATAATTAAATGTATTTCCACCCTGTGCAATTAGCTCCATCAATTGTTTCCCAAAATTCTTAATTATTTATTTCCTCGTTACTGACATTGCCGAAATATCTCAGAATGAGGGTTATTAGCCAAAATGTCATTATTAATTACCCGAGGTCTTCCGAAATGTTCCGATCTCGTTCGACGTTTTGAGAGATCGCCTCCCGCTGTGAGTTGACACGCCACGGAACACGAGGTGAGCTGGAAATAAAAATATGGATGCGCGTATTTTTCTCCATCTCGCAGTTGGCATTTCAGCAATGTAGAATTATGGGCACAGAAGGAGAACCTACCACACCAATTATTGGTCTGAGAGGAAAGTCCTCTTTATGGATTTTAGGTAGCCCATATAATCTTGGCCGCACTGCGTCCACTGGAATAAGTTGTTTAACCTCCTCTCTTGAAATTGAAGACTGCCTTCTGAGCTCCGCAATGGCATTAAACGCGTGTGTGGTAGAATCAGGCTCTGACAACATAGCCGGGATCTTGTTTTTATACTTGTCAGTGTCCGTTATCACCGTCGCATTACCTTTATCAGCTGAGAGAATGGTCAGGGCAGAACCATCCTTGACTTCCTTCAGAGCTCTCCTCTGGGTTCTTTTGAATTGAGCGTGGGTACCGCAACAGACCTTATCAGTCTCACACATTCCTGTCGTACTTCCTTGGCCTCATCCGTAGATTGTCTGCGGATTGCTGGCTCAACGGACGTGATTAACTCCTCACCCTATTATTATTATTATTATTATTATTATTATTATTATTATTATTATTATTATTATTATTATTATTATTATTATTATTATTATTATATTCGGCTCCCAAGCTAATTTGTTAGCATTCTGGCATTTGGTCCAGGGAGTCCCGCGTTCGATTCCCGGAAGATTGCAAACGTTCTGCCCTCTTGCTGGGGGATTGTTTCTTGTGTCGTATTCAGCATTACATTTCATCCTAGGTAAGACCCCAACCTCACAGATGGGCACGTCGCTTATGGGAGTCAGCTCGAAAGGCCTAGTCCACGCTTCTCCGGAGGCCGTACGCTATTATTATTAATGACCTATAAATGACATTGAATTGTAGAGTTGAAAATGGGACAATCACGTATGCCGGTCTAAAATTTTCCTATCTTATTTCAATTTCCTTGTTGCGTTCCGCGGCGTAGTTTTGGGATGAAAGTTATTTTATGGCATTTATTCACGTTTAGGTGGCTACAATCATACAATGGTTATCTAATATTGAGTATATTTCCCTTCACTTGACGTAATTTATGTCACCTGCGTGTCAGTTTCAGCGTTCCACTTCACCGGGTGGAGAGGCAACGGAATTTCCTTAGACGATCTAGTGCTGAGTTTTGAATTAATTTTGTCAACAGACGTTTCGTATGCCGACATCTTACAACGTCAAGTGCAGAACTGACCTTTTTCTGTTCTTAAATCTCACTACAACTTTGGGATTGAATAAATGGATTTGGTATTCGGAAGCCGACACTACCACTGATTCACACAAGGAGCTTCCATGTCGATGAAATGCAGCATCGAGTCCATAAATACGTGGAAGGACAGTGGTGAGAGGTTCAGCAATAGCTACTCCTTCGTACTATTTATGGGCAGAGGATCTTGCAAATTGGCTTTTTCTTCAAGTCCCATAAACTCCCGATTAATTTCATCACGGATGAATGTGATGGCCACAATGTTCGTCGAGCTGGCTAGAATGCTCTCCCAACCCATTCTAGGCAACTTGGGCAAGATTACACAGTACACGTTCTATCATTTTGAAATATCTGATCGTTATGGTGTTGATAAATGAAAGTCTGCAAATGGGCATCGGACAGTCGAACGTAGCAGCCATCGGTCGATGATGTGCGTTGGAGGACCAGTAGACTCTACAAACATATCGCGTGAGCACTTCATACACGAACACAGACCTGTCAGCAGGTGGCTACCACTAGCGAACCCTTTTAGCAGCATGAAACTACTGCTGTTGTGACTCATCGTAACATACTAGATGTTGCTAGTCTTCCGGAGTCCAAAGAGCGACTTTTTGACTCCAGTGGCGATGTCGTTGGTTTACCGGAAGGAGTCTGGAAGGTCTTCTGCTCCTATTTTCCATGGAAGATAACGATTCCTACATTAATCTTTTGTGTATACTTCAGATATCTCCTGAGTTGAATGAAGAGATCATTTCAGCGTCTGTACTTGTCTATTAATATGGCCAGTTCTAGAGAGACATCGCTAGTCACTGTTAGTAAGCACCTGTGATCTGCCCCCTCAGCAGTCCATCGTGCTTGGGAATCCCTTAAAGAAGATATTCACGGTAAACTTAGCACCAGTAAAGTTGAATATACATACGACTTCAGAAATGGAATGTCTCAACCGGGGCTGTACCTTAATTAGTGCCACGGTCGCTTCCCTTACACTCCTAGCCCTTCCCTATCCCATCGCCGCCATAAGACCTATCTCTATCAGTGCGACGTAAAGCAAAAATTGTAGAAAAAGAATTACCTTCCACCCCTGTACGGTGATGACTACTTTTTTTATTTTACTTGAAGAGTAACAGTGTCGTGCGTTGATAATGTTTCGACATCAGAATTTTACTTAACATTAATATTATACGTCCCTCTCATCACTTCCATCAATCAGACACCAGAATAGGTAGTCATAGGGGAACCAGATTGAGAGTACGACGTTGAAAAATGCCTTGAATCAATAATAATAACTGCAAGTCCAAGTGTAGAGCTCAAAGTTAGGTATGAAAGTGAAAATAGACATGGATGTTAAAACTTGGTAAGTTAGGTCTCTAGAAAAAACGGAAATTCTCAAATTTCCCTGAGGGTGCAGAGCTGGAGGAGCGTGGGCGTCGTTATTAGTATTCAGAAACAAAACTGTGCATGTTCGCAAGCGTAAGCAGTTATTCAACCAACAGGGAATTTCTTTCCAAAGTGGCGACCATCAGTTTACGGGGACGTAAACGTTTTATGACGGTGCAAATTAATTTTTAACATAAAACTCCGAAAGAATAGTTGAGGGAAGTTTTCGACATTATAAGGGGACATTATATATCAATTGAACCATTGAATCATTGAACATTTATTGAACATTACAGGCGTTAGCCCAGATACATGTTCCAATGCCAGATCACATGCCCAAAACAAAATACTGATAGTAGTAATAATAATGATAATAATAACAATAATAATAACAATAATAATACTATTGTCTTATATGGAACCAGACACAAACGAAAAGGAAACACGAGACTCCTTAGAAATGCCATGAGGTTCATCGGATACTCCGGAAACGTGATACCCCATATAGTGTGTCACCACAGTAGTCATCCTCAGTCCCTGCATGCCACTTCCATCGTCTTCATTGTATTAATAAAAATAATATAATAATAATAATAATAATAATAATAATAATAATAATAATAATAATAATAATAATAATAATAATAATAAAAATAATAATAATTGTACCGGGAGGTACACCTCAACGCCGAGCATTCAAAATTAGCGCCTAAATGAACTCCTCTATCGAACTAAAGTGGAAACTACTCCAACAGGAACTTAGAACTTTAATCAGAAGAAGTCACCACCGAAATATTATGTAATTTTGTTATTGTGCAGTTTCCTAAACTGAGTGAATTTCTCCTTCTTTTATTTGCCATTCATCAAGAAGTTTTGACATTCTTCTACAGATGACACTACTAAAAACTATGACCATGCACCCTTGTGCAAGGTGAAAGAACTTATAATTTAAAGAAGTTTCATATTCCTAGGTTTTCCATAACTGATCTATGTTAATTTATTTTTGGGTTGGCAATACTTCCTTTTCCTTTCCGCCAGTTTCGAATCTGGCCAATGAAAATTTCTGTAATTTTCAACCTATCACAGGCTTCTTGTTCGATTTTGAGTGTTACTTCTGAACTCAACCAATAAAATTTAAGGGGGTGTGTCCTGTTTAATCTTGAATGCTCTCGAACCTACCCTGAGGGTTTATAAACTGCAGATTTTCACGTTTCTTGGCCAATTGATCACCGTCTTGAGAAGTGTGTGTGTGTGTGTGTGTGTGTGTGTGTGTGTGTGTGTGTGTGTGTGTGTGTGTGTGTGTGTGTGTGTGTGTGTGTGTGTGTGTGTGTGTGTGTGTGTGTGTGTGTGTGTGTGTGTGTGTGTGTGTGTGGTAAAGTACGAGGCGGGCGGCCTCTTTCATCGGCAGCCAGAACATCTATAAGGTAATGGCCACATAAATTATATCTTTCTTGTCGTAGATACCTCCGCAGCTTAACCCGAGTGGAAAGATCCGAATCTTTAACGATGTAGCCGACTTTTCTAAAATGTAAATAATATAAAACTTCATTAAGCTGTAACTGTAAATCGGGGATAGAGAGTGAGCTACCCTCTCGAACTCCCCTTCATCTTGGTTTGAGGTGACTACGTTTTGTAACTGTTTTTCTTCCTTTCCGTAATGCATTGATTTAACCTTTATTCGTGTCACCTCAGTAGCTTGGGATTAGTCCCTGTATCTCTGGGCCAAGAGCCCCGTTAGGATTTTATCCTTCATTATCTAGGAGTGCAAGTGTACGCCTCCATTCATTTTGTGTTTGGACCAATTATCTAACCTGTTCTTTTTCCATGAAGGCCCAGTAGGTTGGGTTATGAATACCCCTGTAAAAGTAATGTCAATTGCAAATTGTGCCTAGAAAGGCCAGAGAGTGTAAGAGTTGTGTGTAAGGGTGCCTTAAGCAGGCGGTTAAAATTGGATGAATGTTGGAGAGCCTGTTAGCTCTTTTCAAAATTTTGTAATTGTAAAGTGTACCTCTGGGAGGCTAGATATTGTGATTTAGGGGGCAAGTGCTCTTGAATTAAGGGATTTCTGCCCTTAACTAAATAATACCACTTCCATTTGTAAAATTGTAAAACTAGAGGCGTGAAGCCCAGAATTGTGAAAATCACTAATCTTGGACATTCTTAATCTTGTTTCAAGATTGCTTTTGTACCTGATGCTTCATTATTCATTCAGTGAAATATTGTTAAATTTGTTTTCGGAAAAGAAATATAACCTTTTAAAGTTTTAACTCAACTTTAATATTGTAGATAGACCCATTCACTCAGGCACCTTCTTTAACCTCTTTCTGCTCCACGGGTAACCCCGGAATAATAATAATAATAATAATAATAATAATAATAATAATAATAATAATAATAATAATAATAATAAGTGACATTATATATAAATAAAAGAAGCTCCGCTGAGCTGATCCCATTGGTTGGCAGTCGACGAGGGAGCCCACTAGAGATGCAGTACATAGTATGTATGTTGAGTGCTCAGCGTGGAGGCTGGTTTGACCTCAACAACTACGCCTTCATCCATAATAAGTGGCCTGGGCGTCACTGAAGAGACGAACTAGGAAAATGAGGAGTGATGTAGTTTCCCGATGCTTTCCTCACTGAACCAGAAGTTGCTATTACATCTCAGTCTGCCAATCCCACTGAAATGCCCGCACCAACCGACCCTATGAGCAACATTTTTACACCATTCATAACAGGGACTGGCTGGATAAGGAGTGGGATCACTAGGATCACTCATACCTCGGTCATTTCCATTTTATCAAAGCCAAGGAAGCGACTGAGACAGGTCAATGAAAGTAACACATTTGTTCTA
The DNA here is from genome assembly GCF_040414725.1 of Anabrus simplex. Classification (NCBI taxonomy): domain Eukaryota; kingdom Metazoa; phylum Arthropoda; class Insecta; order Orthoptera; family Tettigoniidae; genus Anabrus; species Anabrus simplex. The sequence continues at coordinate 284,058,210 of NC_090266.1, read as the reverse complement.
GCCCCCACCAGAACCTACTGTATTTGCATGATATAAGACCCATTGAAACAAAGTGCTTAGGGATGAAATACGTGCATAGTGATAGAAATGTATAGGAAGAAATGCAGAGGTAGCTATTAAAGGGTAGTAGGTGAAGTGGCATTTCCCTACTTATTTTTACCAGACTATTTAAAAAATGTATATCCCTTAGCACGTATTTTGGTTTGAATAGAAACGTATGATGTATTTTGTAAGATGCCTACTGTTATGCCTGGGTGCGTCAACCACGGTTAAGACTTAACAGTGGTAAAATGGATAGTTTACCATGGTTTATTTTCTGTTGCATCAAGTCCGGTTTTGGAATTTTTGACATTTTACCACGATTAAAAGTTTACCGGTCATGAGAGAGTGGTTAAGCCTCTAAGTGAGGCTTTAAGGCCTACGTACTTTGCATAATATCACGAGAAATTTGTATATTGCGTGCATCGAAAGTGTCATAATCTTATCTTTAAAATGGATTTGGCACCACATCTCGTGTATCTACAGTATCTTGAGGATGATGAGCAGAGAGAAATGGACAGGGGCAGTCCATCTAAAGATTGGAGGACTCCTCGTTTCAAACAGGTTTCGTTTGGACAAGGAGACTGTGAGGTCCTCGTTACAATTAATAGGTGACCGACTCGAGTTCCCTACTCGTAGAATTTATCGCCTAAGTCAGTGACCATTTCAGTTTCAAATGCACTAAAATTTGGCTCTCTCGTTCGCCTTTCCTTTTCCATATCGGCTGATACTGATGACCTAAACCTAACAAAGCTACATTAAGTAAATTCATCTTAGAAATAAGGGGCCGTAATAGAAGATAGATTAAAATGACTACACTGATTCTGTCAAGGAGAAAAATGATTCATTCATTCGTATCAGAAGCATTAATACTATAAATACATATATACTCTAACTGAATTATATGCATTATAGACAAAGTCACACTTATCAAAAAAAAGGTCTATACTACTTTTGCCAAAAAATTGGCGACATCCAGTGCATTTTCTGTTGCCTGAAGTAGATCTTGTATTGTACACCTTTTTATACAAGTGTAGGATAATTTAACTAAATAAAATTCGTCCTAAAATTACACAGTCAGTTGACGGTTCCAGACAAAACGTAAACAAAGATTTACCATGGTTTCGTAACGCCTGATAATTTACCGAGAATGGTGCCCTGGAAAATATTGTTTGGCAGCGAGCTTAGTATGATTTTGGCCACGGCGTCCGGACAAGAGAAGTGCAGTAGTCTCCTCCGGGGACGGAACTTTCCTCGATGGTTGCTATGACAACCGTGACGCTATTCGCTACCGTTTGTACTGCCGAGAGGCGTTCAGTGAAGTAAATGAGGGAGATTTTGCTTCTTCTTCCAATGTGGACTGCAGCTCGCTTCTGTGCTGTTGTAAATACGAATCGTGTTTATGTCATACTGTCTGTTTGATTAGAACCACCATTTTCACGTTGGAAATACGAAGATATGGAGGAATTAGGGATTGGAATAATTTATCAAGGGAAATGTTCAATAAATTTACAAATTCTTTGAAATCCTAATTTAAGAAAAGACAAGGTTGTAACTGATAGGGTATCTGTCACATCGATGGCCCTAAATGCAGATGATTGATTGGAGCCGCGTCACGGTTGTCATAGCTGCCATCGAGGAAAGTTCCATCCCCGGAGGTTGAGGAGCGTGAGAGGGAGACTACTTCACTTGTCCGGTCGCCGTGGCCAAATCATACTGCGCTCGCTGGAATTGATAAGATTTCTGGGGATATAATAAAGACAATGCGTTGGGACATATTACCATATCAGTAGTATAATACAGGGATTCAGCGGCCTCCTCCCGCGGGAAATTTGAATTTTGGCGGGAAATTTGAATTCTGGCGGGAAATTTGAATTTTGGCGGGAGATTTGAATTTTGGCGGGAGATTTGAATTTGTAAACAAAGCCACGTGCTTTTTGACAGCTGTCATCGACAACAACGCATCGCTAACCTCACTGCTGCCATCTTGACGGGCCTAAACCTCAGTAGTGCCAACTTAACCTAACTAGCGCGAGGTAAACAAAGCCACGTGTTTTTTGATAGCCACGTGCTTTTTGACAGACAACAACGCATCGCTAACCTCAGTACTGCCATCTTGACGGGCCTAAACCTTAGTGGTACCAACTTAACCTAACTAGCGCGTGGTAAACAAAGCCACGTGCTTTTTGACAGCCACGTGCTTTTTTGACAGCTGTCATCCGCCATCTTTAAACTACAGAGCACTGTGCTGCCCTCTTTATCTTAGTAGATGTAAATTCGTCACCTGTCATCGGCAGTGCTGCCATCTTGGCGGGCCTAAACCTTAGTGCTACCAACTTAACCTCACTAGCGTGAGATAAACAAAGCCACGTGCAGCTGTCACCAGCCATCTTTAATCTATAGAGCGCAGTGCTGCCCTCTTTAGCTACTTACCTTTGAAATGTGGTACGTCACAGCTGTCATCCGCCATCTTGCATCCGAAACCTCAGTGCTGCACTCTTTAGCTAAAATGTAGTGGCGGCAAATTCTTTATGCTCTTGTTTGGAAACAAAGCCACGTGCAGCTGTCATCCGCCATCTTTAATCTAGAGAGCACAGTGCTGCCCTCTTTAGCTACTTACCTTTGAATGTGGTACGTCACAGCTGTCATCCGCCATCTTGCATCGTAAACCTCAGTGCTGCACTCTTTAGCCAGATACCTTTGAAATGTAGTGGCGGCAAATTCCACGTGCTCTTGTTTGGAAACAAAGCCACGTGCAGCTGTCATCCGCCATCTTTAATCCAGAGAGCACCGTGCTGCCCTCTTTAGCTACTTACCTTTGAAATGTGGTACATCACAGCTGTCATCCGCCATCTTGCATCGCAAACCTCAGTGCTGCACTCTTTAGCTAGCCTCTTACATCATACACTATTGTTTTCGACCGGTTGCCCTTCCTGACGTCAAAGAACTCGGATTAAGAATCTGTTTTTCAACTAGTTACCCTTTCTAACACGAGAATCGGGGATTTACAGCTAGATGCTCTTCTTAGATTTTAAATCGCTGTATCATGAACTATTGTTTTACAGCCGGATGCCCTTCCTGACGCAAAACTAAGATTTTAAATCAGAAGAATTTGTTTTAAGACTAGTTGCCCTTCCTGACGCAAAACTGGCAGTATCTAGCCTCTTATATCATACACTATTGTTTTCGACCGGTTGCCCTTCCTGACGTCAAAGAACTGGGATTAAGAATGTTTTACAACAAGTTGCTCTTTCTAACATGAGAATAGGGGATTTACAGCTAGATGCTCGCCGGATGCCCTTCCTGACGGCATAAGTTGCCAGGATTTGAATCGCGGTATCCATCATTGTGTCTGACTTGCGTGTATGCAAGCTCACGCGTATTTTTTTTGCTGAGATATCATGCTACTTCCGTTCTCCAGCTATAGCGGAAACTCGCAGTACTGCGTCTATTTCGTCTTATAACTTGGAGGAGACAACATGTGTACATATAATTTATGATCTTTCACCCCCAATATTAAAAAAAAAACATGTAAGTATGTAGTATCTCGCAACATTCTTATCCGTGTGTGTATCAGTGTTCTAGTCGTGTTGCAATTACTAAGCGAGTGACCCGAGCTAGTTGGCTACGCAGTGTGCTTTCTTGATTTTCGTATGACATAATTATATCAGTGTATTTGCAATTACTAAGCGTCTTAGCAGTGCGATGAACGAGTTAGCTACGCGGTATAGATTTTTTATTTTCGTACTAAGCAAATCATTTGAAGTGTTGCCGAGTTAGCTATGCGATATGTGCACAGTGTGTTCTTGATTTTCATACTAGGCAAGTGATAGGCGAGATAGCTATGCGATATGTGCACAGTGTGTATTTTACACTAGGTAAATCATTGAAGTTGTACTTTTGCTCTGAACACATCAAACAATGTTCTTACAGTGTTCGATTCTAGTCTTGCTATGCTTCAATCTAATTTTCTTAGAACAAAGATATCCCCTAACATGTTGTATCGGATCACATGTTAAGGTTAACGACATCGAGTGCAGTGTTCGATTCTAGTCTTGTTATGTTTCAATCTAATTTTCTTAGAACAAAGGTATCCCCTAACATGTTGTACAGTGTTCGGTTCTACTTGTTTAGTGATCTGAACACATCAATCAATGTTCTGTTCACATGTTGTATCGAGTGCAGTGTTGAATTCTAGTCTTGTTATGTTTCAATCTGATCTTCTTAGAACAAAGTTATCTCCTAACATGTTGTACAGTGTTCGGTTCTACTTGTTTAGTGATCTGAACACATCAATCATGTTCTGATCACATGTTAAGGTTAACGGCATCGAGTGCTGTGTTCTATTCTAGTCTTGTTATGTTTCAATCTGATCTTCTTAGAACAAAGGTATCCCCTAACATGTTGTACAGTGTTCGGTTCTACTTGTTTAGTGATCTGAACACATCAATCAATGTTCTGATCACATGTTAAGGTTAACGACATCGAGTGCAGTGTTCGATTCTAGTCTTGTTATGTTTCAATCTAATTTTCTTAGAACAAAGGTATCCCCTAACATGTTGTACAGTGTTCGGTTCTACTTGTTTAGTGATCTGAACACATCAATCAATGTTCTGTTCACATGTTAAGGTTAACGACATCGAGTGCAGTGTTCAATTCTAGTCTTGTTATGTTTCAATCTGATCTTCTTAGAACAAAGGTATCCCCTAACATGTTGTACAGCGTTCGATTCTACTTATGTAGTGTTCTGAACACACCAAACAATGTTTTAATCACATGTTGAAGTTAACGACATCGAGTACAGTGTTCGATTCTAGTCTTGATCACTTATTTTGTGTTCTGAACACATCAATCAATGTTCTGATCACATGTTGTATCGAGTACTGGCTGTCTCATAAGGAGCTATGTATAACCGCCATCTTGCGTCCGCCATCTTGCGCAAGCATCCTTAGGGGTGGGGGGCGTCTCTAGCCATCTTGTGCAAGGATCCTTAAGCCGCCTCATAAGAGCAACCACCATCTTGCGCAAGCATCCCTACGGTGTCTCATAAGGAGCCTTGTATAACCGCCATATTGCGCAAGCATCCCAAGGGCGTCTCATAAGAAACTATGTATAGCGATCATCTCGCATAAGCACCTTTAAGGAGTCATGTATAGCCACCATCTTGTGCAATTAGCGTCGAGAGATGGTTGCTGTAGAATTTTTCTTTTTAAATTATCTAAAGAGTGTAGCACTGAGGTTTGCGATGTAAGATGGCGGATGACAGCTGACAAAAAGCGCGTGAGTTTGTTTACTAAACAAGAGCACGTGGAATTTGCCGCCACCACAGTTCAACTAAAGATGGCAGCACGGTGCTCTCTTGATTAATGATGGCGGATGACAGCTAACATAACTTTTCAAATTACCCGCTACTACAGAGAGCAGCACGGTGCTCTGTGGATTAAAGATGGCGGATGACAGCTGACGAAATTACCCGCAGCACAGTGCTCTATTGATTAAAGATGGCGGACGACAGCTGTCAAAAAAGCACGTGGCTTCGTTTACTAAACAAGAACACGTGGAATTTGCCGCCACCACATTTCAAAGGTATCTAGCTAAAGAGTACAGCACTGAGGTTTGTGATGCAAGATGGCGGATGACAGCTGTCAAAAAGCACGTGGAATTTGTCACCGGCACAAAGAGGGCAGCACGGTGCTCTCTGGCGGTTGACAGCTGTCAGAAAAGCACATGGGTTTGTAAAGCGTGTAGAATTTACCACCACCACATAGAGGGCAGCACGGCGCTCTCTGGATTAAAGATGGCGGATGATAGCTGACAAAAAAAATGCGCATAGGTTTGTTTGCAAACATGAGCATAAAGAATTTTTCAAATTGCCGCTACTATATTTCAAAGGTATCTAGCTAAAGAGTGCAGCACTGAGGTTTGCGATGCAAGATGGCGGATGACAGCTATGATGTACCACATTTCAAAGGTAAGTAGCTAAAGAGGGCAGCACGGTGCTCTCTGGATTAAAGATGGCGGATGACAGCTGCACGTGGCTTTGTTTCCAAACAAGGGCACGTGGAATTTGCCGCCACTACATTTCAAAGGTATCTAGCTAAAGAGTGCAGCACTGAGGTTTACGATGCAAGATGGCGGATGACAGCTGTGACGTACCACATTTCAAAGGTAAGTAGCTAAAGAGGGCAGCACTGTGCTCTCTAGATTAAAGATGGCGGATGACAGCTGCACGTGGCTTTGTTTCCAAACAAGAGCATAAAGAATTTGCCGCCACTACATTTCAGCTAAAGAGTGCAGCACTGAGGTTTCGGATGCAAGATGGCGGATGACAGCTGTGACGTACCACATTTCAAAGGTAAGTAGCTAAAGAGGGCAGCACTGCGCTCTATAGATTAAAGATGGCTGGTGACAGCTGCACGTGGCTTTGTTTATCTCACGCTAGTGAGGTTAAGTTGGTAGCACTAAGGTTTAGGCCCGCCAAGATGGCAGCACTGCCGATGAAGGTGACGAATTTACGTCTACTACGATAAAGAGGGCAGCACAGTGCTCTGTAGTTTAAAGATGGCGGATGACAGCTGTCAAAAAAGCACGTGGCTGTCAAAAAGCACGTGGCTTTGTTTACCACGCGCTAGTTAGGTTAAGTTGGTACCACTAAGGTTTAGGCCCGTCAAGATGGCAGTACTGAGGTTAGCGATGCGTTGTTGTCTGTCAAAAAGCACGTGGCTATCAAAAAACACGTGGCTTTGTTTACCTCGCGCTAGTTAGGTTAAGTTGGCACTACTGAGGTTTAGGCCCGTCAAGATGTTAGCAGTGAGGTTAGCGATGCGTTGTTGTTGATGACAGCTGTCAAAAAGCACGTGGCTTTGTTTACAAATTCAAATCTCCCGCCAAAATTCAAATCTCCCGCCAAAATTCAAATTTCCCGCCAAAATTCAAATTTCCCGCGGGAGGAGGCCGCCGAATCCCTGTATTATACTACTCATCTGAAGTATTTATTTGATTATTGTTTGCATGAAGGAGTTATACCAAATGAATGGAGTGTTTCTATAGTAGCCTCTGTGTATAAAAGAAAGGGTGATAGACATAAAGCTGAAAATTACAGGCCAGTCAGTTTGACATGCGTTGCATGTAAGCTTTGGGAAGGCATTTTTCTCATTATATTAGACGTGTTTGCGAAATTAATTACTGGTTCGATAGAAGGCAGTTCGGTTTTAGGAAAGGTTATTCCACTGAAGCTCAACTTGTCGGATTCAAGCAAGATATAGCAAATATCTTGGATTCAGGAGGTCAAATGGACTGTATCGCGATTGACCTGTCTAAAGCATTTGATAGGGTGGATCATGGGAGACTACTGGCAAAAGTGAGTGCAATTGGACTAGACAAATGAGTGATGGAATGGGTTGCTATATTTCTAGAAAATAGATCTCAGAGAATTAGAGTAGGCGAGGCTCTATCTGACCTTGTAATAATTAATAGGGGAATTCCTCAAGGCAGTATTATTGGACCCTTATGTCTTCTTATTTATAAAAATGATATGAGTAAAGAAGTGGAATCAGGGATAAGGCTCTTTGCGGATGATGTTATTCTGTGTAGAGTAATAAATTAGTTACAAGATTGTGAGCAACTGCAAAATGACCTCGATAATGTTGTGAGATGGACAGCAGGCAATGGTATGTTGATAAACGGGGTTAAAAGTCAGGTTATGAGTTTCACAAATAGGAAACATCCTCTCTGTTTTAATTACTGCGTTGATGGGGTGAAAGTTCTTTTGGGGATCATTGTAAGTATCGAGGTGTTAATATAAGGAAAGATCTACATTGGGGTAGTCACATAAATGGGATTGTAAATAACGGGTACAGATCTCTGTGCATGGTTATGAGGGTGTTTAGGGGCTGTAGTAAGGATGTAAAGGACAGGGCATACAAGTCTCTGGTAAGACTCCAAGTACGGTATGGTTCCAGTGTATGGGACCCTCACCTGGATTACATGATTCATGGACTGGAAAAAATTCAAATAAAAACAGCTGAATTTGTTCTGGGTGATTTCCGACAAAAGAGTAGCGTTACAAAAATGTTGCAAAGTTTGGGCTGGGAAGACTTGGGAGAAAGAAGACGAGCTCGACTAAGTGGTATGTTCTGAGCTGTCAGCGGAGAGATGGCGTGGAATGACATTAGTAGACGAATAAGTTGGAGTGGTGCCTTTAAAAGTAGGAAAGATCACAATATGAAGATAAAGTTGGAATTCAAGTGGACAAAGTGGGGAAAATAATCTTTTATAGGAAGGAAGTTAGGGATTGGAATAACTTACCACGGGAGATGTTCAATACATTTCCAATTTCTTTGACATCATTTAAGAAAAGACTAGGAAACAACAGATAGGGAATCTGTCCCCTGGGCGACTGCCCAAAATGCAGATCAGTGTTGATTGATTGATTGATTGATTGATTGATTGATTGATTGATTGATTGATTGATTGATTGATTGATTGATTGATTGATTGATTGATTGATTGATTGATTGATTGATTGATTGATTGATTGATTGATTGATTGATTGATTGATTGATTTAAGTTTTATTTTGTGGGTGTCCTACTGAATCTCTACAAATATGTGGTACAAAAGAAGTGAGGCATTCAAGTAAATCCTACAATCTTAGTTTCAAACGGACATCATTTAAAGGTTTCCTCGCCAGCTTTGCAAAAATGGTTTTGATGCCCATGTTTGCGACGTTTATAATAGGCGAGTAATAGGTGATTTACCTCTTTCTTAATACTGTTATGTAACATGGGCCCTTCCGTTGGTAATGTGCAATTATTGAAATACTTTCTTGAAACTCATTGGGATTCTTACGAGGAACTGTTTTTACTACTTGTTTCTAAAGTCGCAGTAAACACATCGAAGGATGGGGAAGGTATAGGTAGCGGCCGTGGCCTTTATTAAGATACAGCCCCAGCATTTACCCGGTGTGAAAATGGGAAACGACCGAAAACCATCTTCAGGGCCTTACGATCAACGTGTGACCGTACATACTATATTTTGGATTCACGTTGCTTAGCCACAACCCTCTTCTTCCTTGAGGGATGTGCGCTTCAGGAGGAGGACTCGGGTGTTGTATAGCAACAGAAACGTGTCCTTCACAGTAAGTAAGACGGCTGCGGCAGGTCCGCAATGCAGTATACGCGATGAATTGTCTTTTGAATAACATTACACATTTGCATATCTGGAAAGTACATCAATACTTTACACGGGGTTAAAAGTGAGACTTAATGAGCTGTGCTATCTCCATGAGAACATAGTAGCGTGTAACTACCAGGCTGCAAGTCTCATTAACGACTCTAGGAGAGAACAATACACCTCACTTATCAGGCTTAAGGAAAAAGTCGTCCTTCACTTTCAAGAATATATTTTCTCAGATATTTTCATTAACGCTTCAGGCAATAAAATATTATGATCAAATTGAATATGCTTAAATAGAATCCAAGGCAAAATTAAGTCCACAGTATTGTTCCACCAATATCAGGCTCGCCAATTTCCGATACTTATTATTAGAGGAGTGATCCACTATTTTTCCATATTCACTCTTGAAAATTCTGAGGCCGGAACGTATTTCCAAGTCTTAATCTCATAACATAAAACTGTATCCAAATAATTTAAATCATAGCTAGGTATACAATATGATTTACTCAGGAAATAGAAAAGAACTATGTTACAAGGGTCATTAAGGACCTTGGTACAACAAGACGGTTGCTGCCGAGCTGGAATGACCAGCAGATTGTGCAGTGCAAGTGGTCAGCGTGATGCCACTCTCAGCTGTGTTACTTAACTTTTATGGCCAAGCCACTGTCTCTCATGTCAGACAGCTCCTCACGCACGAGGCAGAGTGAACGAGGCAGCCCAGAACTATTCTTGAACTGGTCGATAATCGAACCTGCGTCCTCAAAGCAAGAGGCAGGCACGCCAACCCGACGCCACGGGAATGACTATTATATACGAGCTACTACCAAGAATTTCGGAGAATTTGCTCATAAAAACATGAATATTTACGTTAACACCTTATTTCCACCATCACCTTCAAAGTAGTCACCCTGGGCTTGAATACAGCGATTTTCCCATTTTTGGTATCACTGACGGAAGTCTTTCGTCTTCAGTGTGTTCAGCACGTGCTGCGATTCTCTTTGGATCTTTTTCAGTGGAGTCAAAAATTCGCCCCTTCAACCGGATCTCCATTTTAGAAGAGATAGAAGTCGCAGTTGGCCAGATCAAGCGAGTAAGAAAGGGGGAATTGTGGGACGGTGGTCATGTTCTTTGTCAGGAAGTCCCTCACAATGAGCAACGTGTATCCGGGCGCACTGCCGTGATTAGGATTCGATTGTTTATAACCTAAAATATATCCAAATATGCAGGCAAAAATGCCATTAAAAATAGCTAAATATGACCCAAAAATGGAAAACATGACAACACAGATGTACTTCCAATGAATGAGTTTTGCTACTAGTTATTTTGTATTAAAGATATAATTCAGACGCGCTGGCCTTCTGACCCCAACTTGCCAGGTTCGACCCTGGTTCACTCCGGTGGTATTTGGAGGTGCTCGAATACGTCAGCCTCATGTCGGTAGATTTACTTGCACGTAAATGAACTCCTGCGAGACAAAATTCTGGCACCTCGGCGTCTCCGAAAACCGCCAAAAAGTAGTTAGTGGGACATAAAACAATAACATTATTATTTGTCAATGTATTTCTTTTTAACTTAATTCCATTATGCTGTATCACAAATTTACGATCGATCATTAAACTGTGGTCAGTACCGAAGATAGATAATTATATTATATTTATAATTAATTACTATTGCAGTCTTGCACAATGGTGACAGAGATCACATCGCTGCACCTGCAAACCAATGAAAATCGTACTACTGTAGTTACCGGAATTAAGAATGGCCCATTCTAATCTAACTGAAGTAAAATGTAGGAAAAAAATAATTACACACCTCTTTCGTCATTCATCTCAACATATTTGTCTCTAGCAGTGTCGCTATGCTGCTGGACATTAAGAAGCTTTATAACATTTACTCTAAACTTCCCACACTTCTCAGAAGAGGATTTTTCCTTCAGTAGATAAGGTTCTTTTTCTTATTCCGTTTATCCTCCAGGGTTGGTTTTTCCCTCAGAATCAGCGAGGGATCCCACCTCTACCACCTCAAAGTTAGTGTCCTGGAGCGTCAGACTTTGGGTCGGGGATACAACTGGGGAGGAGGACCAGTACCTCGCCCGGGCTTCCAAACCTGCTATGCTGAACAGGGGCCTTGTGGGGGGGGGGGTGGGAAGAGTGGACGGGATAGATAAGGAAGAGGGAAGGAAGCAGCCGTGGCTTTAAGTTAGGTGCCATCCTGGCATTTGCCTGGAGGAGAAGTGGGAAACCACAGAAAACCACTTCGGGGATGGCTTAGGAGGGAATCGAACCCCCTCTGCTCAGTTGACATCCCGAGGCTGAGTGGACCCGTTCCAGCCCTCGTACCATTTTCAAATTTCGTGGCAGAGCCGGGAATCGAACCCGGGCCTCCGGGGCTGGCATCTAATCACACTAACCACTACACCACAGAGGCGGACATTATTATTATTATTATTATTATTATTATTATTATTATTATTATTATTATTATTATTATTATTATTATTATTATTCGAATTTGCGCCAGGAAGGTCACCCAGCCGTAAAACTGGGCTGAACATACATACATACATACATACATACATACATACATACATACATACATACATACATACATACATACATACACTACACATCCCACCAGAGCGGTCGGATGTTTGTTGTTTCGGTAACACATACAAGTTTCTTGCAGCGGTGGGGTGGAAAAGGAGTAGGATCGGAAGATAGCGTCCTTTGTACGTGACCTGAGGGTACAACTCGGAAATTTGTCTGGTGTGAATATGAGAAACCACGGAAAATGATTTTCAGGGCTCTTGACAGTGGGGTTCAAAACATATATCATCTCCCGAATGGAAGCTTAAAGATACGTGACCCGTACCACGTATCCAAATCGCTCGGATTCTGAAAAAGATATATCGATGTTTAGAGCTGTATGACTCCTACATGGAGCCCTACTTACTCGCAGAAGTTTGACCTCTTAAAGGTAGTAATTCGAAAACCTTACAGATAACTTTTGTAGCCATGGGAACTGCTCGACCAGCTTGCACTGGAACAAAAGTTTCCAGGGTTTCATCTCCCCAGTCAGTAGTACTGCAGTTTGTGAACGTAAAAGTTCATATCTTGCGTGAAGGCAACTCTATTGCATGTGGATGGGAGAACTTTTGAGGCACGCAATACAGACGCACTCTTCTACTACGAAAATATACTTTCATGTCATGACATAGTTGGCAATCGATTTTATGAAAGCCTGTTTCTCTCTCTCTCTCTCTCTCTCTCTCTCTCTCTCTCTCTCTCTCTCTCTTTCTCTCTCTCTCTCGAATAAAGCTCTGCCTTCACTGCAACTGTTACTGCAAAAATCACAATAAGCCACCTTTGTGAGATTCTGCTTTGTGTTTATAGTTCTTATTCACTCGGTGTGATAATTATCTTATTCCCTTGTCTTTACCATTCCGTAATCACTCGCACAGGTAGAACATATCGTCAACAAGGGAGAGTATATACAGTGTACAGTGTACATCTTAGATGTCACATCCGGGACTCCAAACAGGCCGTGTTTATAAGGCACGAACTTCCGACCGGATGCCTCATTCTCGTCTCATGCTTTCTTCATTCTCTATTCTCACTATAACATATCCGAAGGGTATAGGATAACAGAGGACTTCACCATCTGAAGGAACTAAACACTAAATTTTGTAAAAATTCAGAACATAATTTCCTAAATATATGCGTTCATACCAGCATTTATGACACTAATGTTGTTATTTCTACTCCTGCGGTAATATGCCTCTAAGAAGATTTTTACATTTCTTACTCCTTAAGTCACATTGACATCATCCGTTTCTGTGAGCGCGTAATTATTATTATTATTATTATTATTATTATTATTATTATTATTGAAGTTTTAACGTTGCACTAACACATCAAAGGTTTTCGGCGACGTAGGATTATTATTATTCTTTCTTTTTCCGTTAGGGTCTTCTAGGGACCACGTGACAATTTCAATGCTTCATCCTTTGTTGTTCCTTCTTCTTCCTCCAATACTCCACCTAATAACTATCCCTCCTTTTTTCTCATCGGACCATTTTGAGCCTGTTTTCTTTCCCCTCCGACCTTGAAATCCTTCCATTTTTAACACTTTCTTTCCTTGTTGCTTCTTTTTCTCTTATGTTGTTTCTTTCCAAATCTTTCTTGATTTAATGAATCCAGGTTGATGTTGTTGTTGTTGTTGATTTCTTGTTCCAAAGATATTTGAAGATCTGTTTGGTTAACCTGTCGTCATCCATTCTGTATAAATGTCCAAAGAATATCAATCGCCTCTTCCGCATTTTATCTGCTATGTTTTCTATGTTCCGGTATATTTCATCATTCCTTCTTCTTTTCCAGAGTTCTGTAGTTCTTAGCAGTCCGAGTATTTTCCGTATATTTTTTCTTTTCAGTATTTCTAATGTATTCAGCTTGTAATTCAGTACTAGACACTCACTCGCGTATAGGCATTCCGGTTTGACTACTGTGTTGTAGTGTTGTATTTTGAAGTTTTTAGATAAACACTTTTTGTTGTAGATGTTCCTGGTTATACCGTATGCTCTTTCCATCTTGTGTATCCTTTCACCTGCAGCAGATTTTTCCAAACCATATTCTTGAATTGTTTATCCCAAATATTTGAATTTCTTTACCTTCCTTATTCGACCACTTTCTGTCATTAGAAATTCTGGAGCATTTTTTACATTTGTCATAAACTTGCTTTTATACAGAAATTCTTAAAACTGTTCTGTTGAATATTTCTATTTCTATTATTATTATTATTATTATTATTATTATTATTATTATTATTATTATTATTATTATTATTATTATTATTATTCAAATTTCAGTCTGAAATGAGACTTGGAAGTGATCCCTCACAGTTCGATAGTTAAGATTCGCGCGTTTCCACCGTTAGTATCCAGTAAGACAGCATTCTTTTGACGAAAAGTACCTTTCGTTAGTGAATTGAACCAGATCAGAACTGAGTTGTTGAATGCTTGTGTGCCCCATGAAGTTATTTCCGTTTTCTTGCTCGTTGGCAATAGCTATCGACTTTGGCACACTTTTCCCTTCCTCCGGTGTCATCAATATTCTGAAATGCCACATCCTGTTTCCAACCTATCATGCACTTTCGGAATGTATTGCTTGCACAAAATAATTTATAGAGTAATTTGGTGTTAGCGTTGTGAGCATTGTCCAGGTATATAGGACGTTTATCCATTAATCAACTTCTAAAAAACGATAAAGTGTGAAGGTGTCTACAGCTTGACATCAATCTGATGGTCATAAAAGGCAGCACACACTGCTCTGAAGTGTTATTATACTCGCATGGTGGTAAACGTGATGCTGTCAACTCTTTCTTCTGTAAGCAACGCTCACATATCAGGTCATCTACACAGAAAATCGGATTCATTCGAAGAAAACCTCCCTCTGTTACACATTGTCCACATCGGTCACTCATCCACTGAGCCCATTGCCGGTGCTCTCGGCGCTAAAGGGACCTATAAGGGATACTATGTTACATACATGAATGTGCAGCCCCACGTGCAGCAGTGTTCACTTTCTTTACCCTCTGTAACTGATATATATATATGTAGCTGAGTCGTCTAGTCCATTAGATATTCTCTCCTCATGCATCTGCATCCCATGGCTACTCTCATTAAGCCGTCTAAACCGCAGATGAATTTAACATTCTCAACTTGAATTTAATAGTTTTTGTGAACATCCTCTTGCCATTGGGAGTTTTTATTCAAGGTACGGCTAACAGAAGTATTTTCACTACTAAACCAGAAACTGCCAGAAGACTTGTCAACACTAGCCAAAGAATGCCTTAACGCCACATACAGTGGATGAAAAAATTATTGGTCTGCCAATAGGCATGGTATGAACAGAACAGTATAGTACAAATAATGGTGCATATAATGGAATTACACGCATGTAGATACAGTATGTAGGACAGTCAAGTACATCAGTAGGTTGGATATGGAACCAAGGAGATTCACGCTGTTTGCAAACGGACCAGTAATACAACGGCGTGCGTCATTACACGCCAAACAAGTATTGATCTAGTAAACAATATCATCGTTACATCGTGCTGTCTGCCTCAACTCGGCTCATTGTGTCGTGCTGACACTGTTTCCGTGTTTGGCTAGCTACGGGAAGGAAAATGAAAGAAAAAACCGTGGAAGAAAGGAGGATTGTAGTGCGACTACTTCAAAAAGTAGTAAATAAGGACATAAGTGAAATTATTGGAAGAGCTGTTACAACTGTTAAAAATATTATGTACAGGTTCAAAATAACGAAGACAATAGAAAATAGGCCAAGAAGTGCTCGCCCCTAAAAGTTATCAGTACAAGACAAACGGCAAATTGTGCGTAAAGTGGCCCAAAATCCTCAGCTAAGTGCGCCAAAGATATCAGCTGCGTTGCAACAGGATATAGGAGTGCAAGTGTCACCTGAAACCATCCGTATTGTGCTACGCAAAAGAGGATATGCAGTCAGAACAGCCCGTAGAAAACCGTACATCAGTAAGGCTAACAGGAAGAAGAGACTTGTGTACGCTAAAGAACACAGAAATGACAACTATGAGGATTGGAAGACAATCGTTTTTACCGATGAGAGTAAATTTACCCTCTTCAGATTAGACAAACGAGTGATTGTGTGGAGGAAGACGAGTTCTGAACTTGAAGAGAAGAACCTGACAGCTACTGTGAAACATTGAGGTGGTTTCCTGATGGTGTGGGGTTGCATGAGTGAGAATGGTGTAGGTGAATTAGTCTTCATTGAAGAGACTATAGATCATAAAGCATACTTTAAAATCCCCAAGGCACATATTCCATCAAGTGTAGGATACAAAAATGGGACTTACAGCAAAGTATACGTTTACGAAAGATAACGACCCCAAACACATAGCCCTGAACACGAAACTATGGCTGTTGGATGGAAACTCCACCACAATCTCCCGACATCAACCCCGTCGAGAATTCGTGGCACTATTTGGAGCAAAACGTGAGAAAATACGCAATATCAAGGCTGACCTGAAAGACGCCTTACTCGCCGAATTACCAAGTACTGAAACGTTCACGAAGGATCAAGAAATTGCGTTAGGTTAATTCAGACCAATCCTTTTTTGGTGGGAAGTGAAAATGTTCTAAGTTATGGTTTTTTAGTTATATGGACATGGAAAAATTATGTTTACTTACAATGTACATGTTACACAAGATGATAAATAATCAAGGATTCTAGCATATGTCAATTTTATCATCATTCCCTTCGATACCTCGTCCGCATTTCTATGAACTCAGAAAATGAGAGATGACCTGTTTAGAGGAAACTAGGTAATACCGCGCGTCTTGGATACTGTGCCGACGGGTGCGGCAAGTTAATCGAACAGTGGGGTAACATTGAAGTGTTATTGTACGTTTCTGATGGTTGTTCAAGGCACGTTAAATACTCTAACGTACAGAGATGAGGGTTTCCAACAAATACTGGAATATAATTGCCAAAACTTCGGAGAAGACTTCATTTTAAAGGACGATATTCCAAACACATCGTCTAGTTGTCGTTAACATATTCTTGTTAGCACTATTACCATTTGAATGGAGTGACTTACCTTTTTTCCAGACCTGAACCTCCTTGAACAAGTTTTGTATCAATCGAAACTAGCTGCTCATCAACCCATTTATGGACGTTCTGACTGATCACGTAATATGGAATATTTGCGCTGAATCAGCAGCGATGAATGAGTCAAATTGAACCAAGAATGACTTAGATGGATTCACTCATTTACCCGAGCATGCGCTCGTGCTTCCTAATATAAACGATGTCATGATTTGTGTGAGAAACGCAGAGCGAGAAAGTCAATTATGTTATCTTTTTAAAAAAGTTTTCGTGTTAGATTTGTTCAGCAACAATGAATGAAAATATATTATGGTTTCATGAAATAGGTCCACTTTATGTGTTAAGTGCCATGAACTGTATACTGCACAAGTGAAGAAAAATATTTCTGATGTATGTAACCGTACTGCATAATTAATTATTTAAATGTTGTGCAAAGCTTGTATTTGACAAAAGAAAGCTAAAATATACTCTACGTTACAAATTCGCAACAGATTAGTTATAGTAGGTAAGCGGTAGGCCAGCAATTAAAATACAACGAAAAACCTAAACAAACCCTCACCCGAAAACGCTAAATATCTAGTTCTTAATTTCGTGAATAAACACACGTACAGAATTGCTAACGTATTCAAAAGGCAAGGATTAAAGTAGCATTCAGAACGAACAACACATTACGAAAACAAATTGGTAAATGTAATCTAAATAAAAAGTACTATTTCTCCAAATCAGGGACATGCGAACTCAAATCCAAAGAACCAAATTGTAATGCTGCGTACATCGGCCAGACGAAACTCAATTACCACACCAGGTACAAAGAACACAAAAACGCAGTTAGATACAGCATACACTCACCCTTCTGGGAATGCCCACAACTTTACAGACATCAGCATAGATCTTACAATATTATACATCCGAAATAATTCAATTCCTTATAAGTAAAAGTGCCAATAGAACTCCACATCGCGAAAAAAAGCCAACCAGAATAGCCTCAATTATAATACCCACCAAAAATATTCACCACTCTTCATTTTGCTTAATTAAATCAATCTGCATTAAGTAAAACACGACATTTCAGACTTCATTAAAATGATATGCCTATATTGTATTCATTCGCTAATACTCATTAAACAGGCCCTAAAATATCTCATTTACCGTCTAAAATCCGATAATAACAATAACAATAATAATAATAATAATAATAATAATAATAATAATAAACTATAAATGCAACAAAGGAAGAACCATGACGTCCTCGGAACGCGACGTAAGGGAAAGTTACAGTAAACAAGCCAGCTGGCGCAACGCAGTGCCAGCGTATTGTGCAACGTCACACTCCTAGGTGGATCAGTGAGGACAGAACAATCACACAATGAGTACTTCATTAATATAAGTTATAACATTACAACAATTATTGGACGAATGGACACAGGTTTTAACATAAATGGTTTTACACTTCTCAATAATATTAATCAATTCATAAATTATAAAATATGTGTGTGGTTTGATAGAATCTGATGATTTTCTTTCAGGAACGAAACATGTCATTCTGTTTTAATTAAGTTGTTTCCTTTTAAGGTGTAATCTGTTATGGTTCCTTTCTGGGGTATTTTCTAAATTTTATTTATTCATAAAATAGTTTTGACTGGCTGAAGAACCTGACAGTCATAAATTTAAAAAAATTATAATTGAGTCACTTTATTCAAGGTGATAATAGATTAATGGAGATTAATTGTATTGCACTCTGCTTAAATACGACAAAATTAAGCCATTTGTGCACTTAGACTGTTTAAAAAAGGCTATTTGCACCGTTGCCAGAATGCTAGGGGTTGTTCGGAATACGTTCTAGTATCTGTGGAAACGTTTCCAGGAGATTGAAAGTGTTGCCAGGCACACTGACACGAACCGCTATAGGAAAATAACTCCAGAACAGGATCGTTCTTGTGTGCATACAAGCTCTCCGAAACCGAAAATGTACAGCACAAGCACTACTGGTGGACCTACAGCTGGCATCTGAAGTAGACTCAGTGACCAGTTAGAAACAGGATTCAAAAGCCAGTTTGAGACCCCCGACGATCCGCTCTAGTATCTACACTGGACAAACGACATAGTGTCAGAAGACTGCAGTTTGCTAGATATCATCTGCATTGGCAGCTACAACACCAGGGGCGGCTTTTCAGGTGAAGTAGGTGAAGTGCCACTTCACCACTTATGTTTACCATAATAAATTACTTACATTTATTTTTCATATGACATTTGTTGGTTTTACGGAAAGAAAATGTTTTATTGTACGGCGTTTGGAGCGCCTCATCACCTCATGAGAACCAGGGGAACTCACGAAAGCGCCGGCTGTCGGCCACAGTACGGCGCGTGAGACTGAGTGAAGACGAGACACGAGAGATTCCGCAGCTGCCTCTACCTCCCAAGTGCTCCCTCCTAGCGCTTGGCCTTGGCGGTTGCCATGACAACCGTGACGTCACCCGAGTACTTTCCACAAAGCGGAATGTGCTAGTGAAGTTGTCGGAAGAGCGGAATGTTTCGTCTTCCCTGCGTCATCCTGTGTGAAGCACGAGTACTTACGTGCCGTGGTTCATTCGTAGTGTTGTGCTGTATTATTTAAATATGTATCCTATTTATGACATAGTGTGCATTTTATTATAAACACCATTTTCACGTTGGAGAAACGAAGATCAGAATGAAGTTCTACGTTTTGATCGCCCTACTGAATCACTGCAAATTTGTGCTACAAAAGAAGTGAAACATTCCGGTAAATCTTACAATCTTAGTTTCAAACGATCGTGGTTTAAGGAATTTCCATGGTTGTGCTCCTCTCCAGCTCTACAGAAGTTGTTTTGTTGGGCCTGCTTGCCTTTTTACGTTTGGACTAAAGACGGATTTTCAGCCCTTTTGAACATAACACGTTCTTTACATAAGCACTCAGACTCTGCAGAACATAAAATACGGCAGCTAGATTTCAAGACATTGGAAACAAACCAAAATACGATCTCTGATGTCCTGAAGGAAAATGCCAGACTGTATATTGTAATTGCACAGTTCAGTGAAAATGTACATTTAAATAGGCTTTTCCTTCAGTTGGTAATTGATGCAGTGCTCTATTTAAGTAAGTAAGAACTAGCTTTTCGTGGTCATGACGAAACATTAAATTCAATAAATCGTGGTCACGTGCTGGAACCTCCGCCAGTCACAGGTACGAGGTACGAGTACAAAACAGTCAAAAACGACACATAGTTCCTAAATCTTGTCCTCCTCTGCGATGCAGTGGTTAGTGTGATTAGCTGCCACCCCGGAGGCCCGGGTTCGATTCCCGGCTCTGCCACGAAATTTGAAAAGTGGTACGAGGGCTGGAAAGGGGTCCACTCAGCCTCGGGAGATCAACTGAGTAGATGTGGGCTCGATTCCCACCTCAGCCATCCTGGAAGTGGTTTTCCGTGGTTTCCCAATTCTCCTCCAGGCAAATGCCGGGATGGTACCTAACTTAAGGCCACAGCCGTTTCCTTCCCTCTTCCTTGTCTATCCCTTCCAATCTTCCCATCCCCCACCAAGGCCCCTGTTCAGCATAGCAGGTGAGGCCGCCTGGGCGAGGTACTGGTCATCCTCCCCATTTGTATCCCGCGACCCAGAGTCTGAAGCTCCAGGACACTGTCCTTGAGGCGGTAGAAGTGGAATCCCTCGCTGAGTCCGAGGAAAAAACCAACCCTGGAGGGTAAGCAGATTAAGAAAGAAAGAAAGAAAGAAAGAAGTTCCTAAATCTGTCGCTCGAAACCGAACGGGTAATAGCCCTTCACAATACTTTACAGCCACGAGTCGCCACTGTAAAACACTGACGTCCTGCGCTGTTCTCATATTAATCCCGTTTCACATTATATCGTTCAGATATCGTCTGCGAGTCTGGAGAAGACGTAAGGAGCGATTTCATCCGACAGCTGTACAAACTACTATTGCTTATGGAGGTGAATCTGTTATGTTGTGGGCAGGTATAAGTCTTGGCAAGAAAACCTATCTCCTGATCATTCGCAATGGGCCCTTACCTGCTCGACAGTACACTGACGATATCTTAGTGCCACCTGTGATTCCTCACGTGAGGCAACTTGGAGAAAACGTAGTATTCATGTATGATAATGCCAGAGCATATGATGCCAACATCGTTCGGAGTTTCCTCCAAGTTCGCCACATTGAATGAATGGAGCGGCCATCCGGAAGTTCTGACTTGAATCTGATCGAACAGGTCTGGATCCTACTGAAGAAACGCATCCGAGCGAGAAGCTACCACCCCAAACACTACAAGCCCTTCAAAATGCCCTTTTGGAAGAGTGGGGACGTCTGAGGAAACGGAACGTGAGAGGCCTTGTCAAAAGCACGAGAAGGCGTTGTAAAACTGTTATCCATGCAAAGGGTGGTGATAAGCCTACAAAGACGCTTTAAACACCACATAGCCATTTTGGCGTGTGACCGGGGACAACTTTATCTATGACGCGTTGTGCAATGCCGTCCTGTATTAAGTGTCAAAAGAACGCTTTTCATTTTTTTCTTAATTTTTACAAAGAAGGTTTGTTTTAATTGCGCATCTGTTTTCATTTCAGTATGTATGCATATCATGGAGGTATGAACAAAAAAGAAAGTGACCTAATTTATTTCTTGAGAAGTGTATTTTATTGAAGTCAGTCATTTGATCAGCAAAACAACTGTCATGTCTATATTGACAGACTGCCTGTTAAGTCATCAGCCCGGATGCTGAATGGATCCTGCAGAAACACTACCAGAGGTTATGTGTTTGTAGAAAAACCACAAAAAAAGCTCCGAGAGCTGTACTGAGGCCTACTAGGCACGTTCAAATGTAAGGTAGTGTCCTCTCTGAGCCAGAAAGTGCTACTGCAGCACGACCGACCTTTCGTAATATCTAGCTACCGAGCAAGTGGCTGTGCGATTTGGGTCACGTAGCTATCAGACTCCATTCGGGAGATAGTGGGTTCGAAACCCACCGTCGACAGCCCTGAAGATGGTTTTCCGTGGTTTCCGCTAACACGCCAGGCCAGGCAAATCCTAGGGCTGTACCTTAATTAATGCTATGGTCGCATCCTTCCCACTCCCAGCCCTTTCATATCCCATCGTCTCCATAAGACCTATCTGTGTCAGTGCGACGAAAAACAAATTGTAAAAAAAAGTATCTAACCGTGTTAGTTGTGCTCTGAAAGTCAAAACACAATTGCCTTACTGGAAACTGAAAAAATCCTGCGTAATAGTTCAGCAGTGGCTGTGCTCTCCCTCAAGATAGCAGACGTCGCTATTTCTAGATATTAAAGTATGAAATATTAACTTGGAATTACTAATATTATGATTGCCAAAGAAGGTCACTTTCGAATACGTACTTACGTAAGATTCCAGCTGAATAAGATTCATTATTGTGTACCGGCTTAATAAATATATAATGGTTGTTAGATGTACCCTCACATATTCACACTTCAAACGATTAATAAATAATTTACAAGATAATTACCATGGTGTGGGTCACTCTAGTCACGTCCTAGTTCGTGAACCAGGGGCAACGGCTGAGTGGCCTAGTAAGTGGTCCTGAGAGTCGGGATACCAGTTGCTATGGAATGGGAGTAGGTATCTCGGACATATTTTGAGTCATGCCTTCATTGTGCTCAAGCGGCTAGGACTATACAATCCAACGGTGGTCCATAACCCGTTAGAGGAGAGATCCTCACTTGGACTATGTGTAAGTAGGGTAGCATTCTGCTTCATGAATTTACCGAGCTCAGAACATTTCAAGCAAGCCTCGGACATATGGGAGTAAAGGAGTCCCACTCCCATTTGACAGGCGAGCGACTTCTTGGAAACAACTTGGCGAACGAAATGGAATTCGATGGGGAGCTATCAATATTAATGGGACTTATGGAAGAAAGAAAGTAGAACTGGCTGAGTCTGCAAAGAGGATGCATCTGAATGTGCTAGGAGTAAGTGATATACGGGTAAGGGGAGATAACGAGGAAAAGAGAGGAGATTATAAAGTGTACTTGACGGGTGTTAGAAAGGGAAGGGCAGAGTATGGGGTAGGGCTCTTTATCAGGAATACCATTGCACGCAACATAGTTACTGTTAGGCACGTAAATGAGCGAATGACGTGGGTAGATTTGTCAGTTGGAGGAATTAGGACGAGAATTGTCTCAGTGTATTCACCATGTGAGGGGTGCGGATGAGGATGAAGTTGACAAGTTTTATGAAGCATTGAGTGATATCGTGGTCAGGGTCAACAGCGAAGATAGAATAGTGCTAATGGGCGATTTCAATGCGAGAGTTGGAAATAGAACTGAAGGATACGAAAATGTGATTGGCAAATGTGGGGAAGATATGGAAGCTAATGGGAATGGGAAACGCTTGCTGGACTTCCGTGCTAGTATGGGTTTAGCTGTTGAGAATACATTCTTCAAGCATAAGGGTATTCACCGCTACACGTGGGATGCTAGGGGCACCAGATCCATAATAGACTATATCTTAACCGACTTTGAATTCAGGAAATCTGTTAGGAATGTACGAGTTTTGTGGGGATTTTTCGAAGATGCAGACCACTATCTGATCTCTCGCGAACTAAGTATTTCTAGGCCTACGGTAGAGAAAGTGAAATCTGTCTACAAACGAATAAGGGTAGAAAATCTCCAGGACGAGGAAATTAAACAGAAGTACACGGATATGATTAGTGAGAAGTTTCGAACAGTAGACAGTAAGCAGGTTCAGGATATAGAAAGAGAATGGGTGGCATACAGGGATGCTGTAGTAGAAACAGCAAGGGAATGCCTAGGAACAACTGTGTGTACAGATGGGAAAAGGCGAACATCTTGGTGGAATGATGAAGGGAGAGCAGCTTGTAAATGTAAAAAGAAGGCTTATCAGAAATGGCTCCAGACAAGGGCCGAGGCAGACAGGGATGTGTACGTAGATGAAAGAAACAGAGCGAAACAAATAGTTGTTGAATCCAAAAAGAAGTCGTGGGAAGCTTTTGATAATAACCTGGAAAGGCTAGGTCAAGCAGCTGGGAAACTTTTCTGAACAGAAATAAAGAATGTTAGAAAGGGAGGGAAAAAGGAAATGAACAGTGCTTTGAATAATTCAGGTGAACTCATAATAGATCCCAGGGAATCACTGGAGAGGTGGAGGGAATATTTTGAACATCTTCTCAACATAAAAGGAAATCTTCCTGGTGGTGTTGCGAACAGCCAAGCTCATGGGGAGGAGGAAAATGTTGGCGAAATTACGCTTGAGGAAGTGGAAAAGATGGTATATAAAATCCATTGTCATAAAGCAGCAAGCATAGATGAAATTAGACCTGTAATGGTGAAGTATAGTGGGAAGGCAGGGATGAAATGGCTTCATAGAGTAGTAAGATTAGTATCGAGTGAGGGTAGGGTACCTTCAGATTGGATAAAAGCAGTAATTGCACCTACCTATGAGCAAGGGAACAAGAAGGATTGCAAGATCTATAGAGGTATCTCAATGATTAGTATACCAGGCAAAGTATTCACTGGCATCTTGGAAGGGAGGGTGCGAACAGTCGTTGAGGGGAAGTTGGATGAAAACCAGTGTGGTTTCAGACAACAGAGGGGCTGTCAGGATCAGATTTTCAGTATGCACCAGATACAGTAATTGAAAAATGCTACGAGAGGAATAGGCAGTTGTGTTTAGGTTTCGTAGATCTAGAGAAAGCATATGACAGGGTACCGAGGGAAAAGATGTTCGCCGTACTGGGGGACTATGGAATTAAGTGTAGATTATTAAAATAAATCAAAGGCATTTATGTTGACAATTGGGCTTCAGTGAGAATTGATGGTAAAATGAGTTCTTGGTTCAGGGTACTTACAGGGGTTAGACAAGGCTGTAATCTTTCACCTTTGCTGTTCGTAGTTTACATGGATCATCTGCTGAAATGTTTAAAATAGCAGGGAGGGATTCAGTTAGGTGGAAATGTAGTAAGCAGTCTGACCTATGCTGACGACTTGGTCTTAATGGCAGATTGTGCCGAAAGCCTGCAGTCTAATATCTTGGAACTTGAAAATAGGTGCAATGAGTATGGTATGCAAAATTAGCTTTTCAGAGACCAAATTGATGTCAGTAGGTAAGAAATTCAACAAAATTGAATGTCAGATTGGTGATACAAAGCTATAACAGGTCGATAATTTCAAGTATTTAGGTTGTGTGTTCTCCCAGGATGGTAATATAGTAAGCGAGATTGAATCAAGGTGTAGTAAAGCTAATGCAGTGAGCTCGCAGTTGCGATCAACAGTATTCTGTAAGAAGGAATTCAGCTCCCAGACGAAACTATCTTTACATCGGTCTGTTTTCAGACCAACTTTGCTTTACGGGAACGAAAGCTGGGTGGACTCAGGATATCGTATTCATAAGTTAGAAGTAACAGACATGAAAGTAGCGAGATAGATTGCTGGTTCAAACAGGTGGGAACAGTGGCAGGACGGTACCCGGAATGAGGAGATAAAGGCTAAGTTAGGAATGAACTCGATGGATGAAGCTGTACGCATAAACCGGCTTCGGTGGTGGGGTCATGTGAGGCGAATGGAGGAGGATAGGTTACCTAGGAGAATAATGGACTATTTTATGGAGGGTAAGAGAAGTAGAGGGAGACCAAGACGACGATGGTTAGACTCAGTTTCTAACGATTTAAAGATAAGAGGTATAGAACTAAATGAGGCCTCAGCACTAGATGCAAATAGAGGATTATGGCGACGTTTAGTAAATTCACAGAGGCTTGCAGACTGAACGCTGAAAGGCATAACAGTCCTTAATGATAATGTATGTATGTATGATAATTACCACAAATATGTACACCAAGTGGGTTTATACAAAGAACTCAGTTTATCGGAATTACTGGCCGGTTCCTTGGCTATGTGGTCAGCGTCTTGGCATTCGTACCTCAGGGCTCCGTGTTCGATTCTCGGCTGGCCTGATGGATTTTGATCTCAATCAGTCAATTCCCTTGGTTCAGAATGCTGTCCCCAATATTCCTGCAACTCGCACACCAGACACAAAACTATCCTCCACCACGCTGACACGCAATTTCCTGTACACGGCAGGTTCTGCCCACCCTCGTCGGATGCAGGAGCACCAGGCTAGAAATATCCCACATGAAATAGTTATTTTTATTATTTGAATTATCTGTTTATTAGTATTATAAACTAATGATGGCAGCAGTAATTATTGTTTTAATGGTAAGTACAACTAGATATCTATCCCATGTATCAAAACAATTCCTGAAGATATTTTGAAATTGCATTTCTACCTTTCTGTGCAAGGATGTTTTAATTTGACTATCTCAGTATTAAATGAATAAATTGGATATTCCGGAGAGTATTTAAATATTACCACCAATTAAATAAACAACGGCCGTCGTACGATTACATACAGCAACTCTATTCTTTCTTTTCTTCTTCTTTTGCATGTCGTTCAACGACACACTAGCACACAGAAGGCTTTCTGTAGTACAAGAATAGCGAAGGACTAGGATTTGAAAGTTAGCGTCCATGCCTTAATTAAGGTAGAGCCGCATTTGCCTGGTGCAAAACTGGGAATTAGGTAACTCTACGTTAATATTAATTCCAGGTATAACTTACTTATTTGTACTTCACCTCCTTTCAAGCTAAATTGAGAAAAAGAAACGAGATTACATTTAACACGGGGTTCTTCAAAAATGAACATTGCACACTTTTATACATCGGCTTCATGCAATAAATTCGGTGCCTGGTGATATATTTTCTTTGAAACAAGGCTGAAAACAACTAACATATATCTAGAGGTCTTCACACGATACCGGCAAAATGGAAGTATCATATTAGCCCCGCTGAATGGTTCATTGATTTAAGGAAACTTTCGCAGTTTCAATGTTTCCTTAGCCAAGGACTTACGCAGGTTTTGTTCAATGACAGGGAACGTAAGTTTTGGACAATGCCTCTCATATGTTTTTCGAGACACTACACATTAGGCCTATAGGCTACATTACAGTAGCTTAACATGAAAGAGCAATTCATTCTCAGAGACAGTTCCAATTAAATAATAAGGTAATATGTTCCCCCAGATAATAGCCACTTCCAAAATAATAGCACTCCTCATTATTATTAACTTTAATCGTATGATGATTAGTATTAAACCAAGTATTTAAGTTACAACACATTCTTGAATAAAAATGTAGAACACTTGCAGCATTATGTCTAAGACAGGCAATTTTGAATAAATGATGTCCGTAGGTATACTGAATATGTATATGCCAAATTCTTGAACAGACAACTGTACTTTTTTTACAAGTTGCTTTACGTCGCACCGACACAGAGAGGTCTTATGGAGACAATGGGATAGGAGAGGGCTAGGAGTGGGAAGGAAGCGGCCGTGGCCTTAATTAAGGTTCAGCCCCGGCATTCGCCTGGCGCGAAAATGGGAAACCACGAAAACCCATCTTCAGGACTGCCGACAGTGGGGTTCGAACCCACTGTTTCCCGGATGCAAGCTCATAGCTGTGCGCAAACTGTAAATTAACTCATACATTAACATCAATCATGTAAGAGTATATAGACGTAAAAATAACAGCAGAACCTTTGGGAGGTCAAGCTATGACAACGAGTTTTAATTAACCTGTCCGACTAAAAAGTACAATACTTATCACCTTGCATGCCCCAGTTCTTCGGATGGGTGCAGTTGATTTATTATTCATAATAACCCTTATGCATGTTCTTGGCAACAAAATCGTGTCGTCTCAGAACACGCGAGTCTCAAAACGCACGAGTATCAAAATTCACGAATTCCAGGAAGAGGATTAGTAAGAGTAGGTTTCTCTACATGGGCTAAGCTCAATACTCACGAGAAGGGCCAGTTCTTCTTTGAATTTATTAATACCCACCCCACTAGTGATGGAAAAATCGAATACTTTTAATAGTCGAATAACATTCATGAAAATTGAAAATCCACAGCTTGTTTCCAGTCATTCGACCGGGCCAGGAATGGAATGAATGAAGCCCCAATCCGGTTATTTAAATAATCGAATAAATAATCAAATAATCGAATGAGTTTCAAATATCATTCATATATAGGATATCGCGTAAAATAATCGGATGCGTCATGAATATATTTTTCGTTTTAGTGTGTC
The DNA here is from genome assembly GCF_040414725.1 of Anabrus simplex. Classification (NCBI taxonomy): domain Eukaryota; kingdom Metazoa; phylum Arthropoda; class Insecta; order Orthoptera; family Tettigoniidae; genus Anabrus; species Anabrus simplex. Next base: position 284,030,200 of record NC_090266.1, on the reverse strand, counting down.
GGTGAATTATCGATTGAAATGAGCGAATAGATGAACTTTTACGAAAAAGAGAAATACGCCTTTTTTCAATCAATGAAGTCTACAGCCGAAGACGGCAGAAACACACAGTCCCAGAACCATAGGAATTAACAAATGAAATTAAAATCCCGGACGGGAATCGAGCCCGGGACCCCCAGGACACCTTGGATCAAAGGCCAGCATGCTAACCATGTATCCATGGAGCCGGATGACATAAAATTATAAGTATATTTCCTGTTGCTAGCGCACCACCACCGACTGGTAAAATGCGCCTGCGGCTCTCGCTGTCGCTGTAAATCGAAGGTAATGAATCGGTGTGACTTTTTTTTTGCTAGGGGCTTTACGTCGCACCGACACAGATAGGTCTTATGGCGACGATGGGATAGGAAAGGCCTAGGAGTTGGAAGGAAGCGGCCGTGGCCTTAATTAAGGTACAGCCCCAGCATTTGCCTGGTGTGAAAATGGGAAACCACGGAAAACCATCTTCAGGGCTGCCGATAGTAGAGGCGCGCGGCTGTGAGCTTGCATCCGGGAGATAGTAGGTTCGGTGTGACTTGAGCAGGCGTGCAGGATGCCTCGCAGACGTGTGCGAGAACCGTGCTGTCAAATGAGTGATTTTGAAAGAGGGCGCATTATTAGCATGAGAGAACGTGATGCATCCATCCGGGAAATTGCTGCTCGTGTGGGACGAAGTTTGTCGGCAGTGCAACGGGTTCACAGAAGGCCGTAGAACACGACGAGATGGGTCTGGTCGCACCACCCAGACCAGCCCCGAGAAGATCGATACCTCATCCGAATGGCATTGCGGGACAGATCTGAGTCCTCCTCGGCTCTGGCGCAACAGTGGAACAGTGTAACACATCTTACACTATCGGGAGTGACAGTCCGTCGCCGTTTATTACGGTCTGGGTTACCGGCGCGTCGTCCACTTCTCCGCCTACCTTTGACTAATGTGCATAAACATGCTTGACTGCAATGGTGTATGGAACGACATCACTGGGGACAGGAATGGCAGCAGATAGTTTTTTCGGACGAATCCAGGGTCTGTTTGTTTCAAATGATGGCCGCATTTTGGTTCACCGCAGACAGGAGGAGAGGCATCACATTGACTACATTCGCACAAAACATACAGCGCCAATTCAAGCCCTTATGGTGAGGGGTGCTACTGGGTACAACCAAAAATGACAGTTGGTGCGTGTTCAGGGCACTGTGACCAGTTTGGTCTACGTGAATGACATCCTGCGACCCGTAGCCATATTCTTTCTGCACTATTCTCCGGACCACCTTTTGAGCAGACTAAAGCGGAAGCGACGTCATTGACTCGTCACACTCGCCGTGGTTGCCAAATGAGCCGGCGCGCGATTCAAAGTTGTACCCCACCACTATAATACAGCACAGCTCACGGATTGAACATCGAATGAATTAAAAATAATTTATACATTAACGTATGCGTGTTAGAATCCCATACAGTTTTTTTAACGGCTTACATCTTTAAACAATTAATTTACTGAATTATATTTTAATGTGAAAACCTACAATCTGCTTTCCAGTCAATGACCGGGTCAGGGATGGAGTAAATAAAGCCCCATCTTGCGGCGAGGACAGGAATTGAGCCGGCTGCCGAAGCCTGTTTCACTCCTCTGGGGCAATGATTAATGAATGACAGATGAAATTAAATGATACTGGAGAGTGATGCTGGAATGAAAGATGACAGGGAAAACCGGAGTACAGGGAGAAAAACCTGTCCCGCCTCCGTTTTGTCCAGCACAAATCTCACATGGAGTGACCGGGATTTGAACCACGGAACCCAGCATTGAGAGGCCGACGCGCTGCCACCTGAGCCACGGAAGCTTTTAACATACTAACTACAATTTCACAGTACAATTTCAATAAATTAGTTATTACAAATATATTTTTATAAAAATATTCGTCTTCTTCTTCTTCTGCCTCAAGGGCGGGCGGCCTCTCCTGCTATGCTGAACAGGGGCCTTGTGGAGGGATGGGAAGATTGGATGGGACAGACAAGGAAGAGGGAAGGAAGCTGCCGTGGCCTTAAGTGAGGTACCATCCCGGCATTTGCCTGGAGGAGAAGTGGGAAACTACGGAAAACCACTTCGAGGATGGCTGAGGTGGGAATCGAACCCAACTCTACTCAGTTGATCTTCCGAGGTTGAGTGGACCCCGTTCCAGCCCTCGTACCATTTTTCAAATTTTGTGACAGAGCCGGGAATCGAACCCGGACCTCCGGGGGTGGCAGCTAATCACGCTAACCACTACACCACAGAGGCGGACTATAAAAATATTATTATTATTAATAATATACAGTATATATATCTATATAATATTTTATTATTTATTATTGACTATTATTATCTAAATATATGACCTGATTTCTTATTGAAATGAGCTGCTACTCACGGGCGATTTATGAAAAAGGGAGAAAAGTGAGGATTATATACGGGCCTACTCGTACTGGAATTAACTGGGAACTGACAGATGAAGTTGAGGATCCAGGCGAAAACCTGTCCCACCTCCGCTTTGTCCAGTACAATTTCAATAAATTAGTTATTACAAATATATTTTTATAAAAATATTATTACATATTATTATTATTATTATTATTATTATTATTATTATTATTATTATGCAGGAGGTTTCAGCGTCAGCTTAGCTTGTGCCGCAGTAATTAATCTGTGTCACTATCGAGTGGCTGCACACCCAAGTCGGAATCAGAACCGGGGTCAGCACACGAGGTAAACTAATCCCGCCGTCAATACTATTCGCTCGGAAATGTTTATAAACAGACAGAATCATATTTCTCTCGCCGGAAGTAAAAATCTTGCGTTTCTTCTTCAACTGATAACAGTCTGGTGAATTTTTGTTAGGATCCATTGCACAATAATATCCAATAACGAGTAAGAAGAAACCTACAAACGTACAAAAGACTACAAGAATTATGAATTAGCACACAATACGCACATACACTGTTTTTGTAAAAGCGAAGCACACTGATAAAATTCTCTCACTGCTTTTTTAAATAGACTGTGACTGAAACTGCACCCACGTGTTCTTACTGAGTAAGTATGGCAGCTCCGCATTGACTGCACCATTGCCAAAACTCGCCTTGAGTAGCGCACCCCCCTTGCCCCTCACCTACCGTGTGACAACACCGAAGGCGCTGCCCCTGTCGCCCGCGCCATCCCCTGGTCTATACACTCACTTCCGCTTTAGTCTGCTCAAAAGGTGGTCCGGAGAATACACCCCAGACGCCATATTGCAGCAGGACAATGCGCGACTACATGTTGCTGCACGAACATGTGCCTTCTTGTTGTCACAGGATTACGGTTGCCCTGGCCCGCCCGATCACCGGACTTGTCGCCAATCGAAAATGTGAGGGATATGGTGAAATGACGAGTGCGGCGCTGTGACCCAATGCCAACCACCAAAGATGAATTGTGGAACCAGGTGAATGCAGCTTGGACGGCTATACCCCAGGACGCCATTCACGCCTTATAGTCGCTGATGCCATCACGCATGGAACAAGTTATCAGTGCCCATATAGGACCCAGTGCCTACTAGGCGACAGATCCCATGCTGAACCTAGGTGACTGAAATGCTAATCGTTTCTGCAGAATATACTAATGAACATCTCCTATGAATATGAACTTCCTATCTCTAGTATTTCAAGGTGTTCTGTTTTTTATGAACATGAGTGTATATTACATCACGCGCCCACATAATTACAAGAAGCTCAGTGCTGTATAGTAGACTATTGACTACTTGGCTCACCAAATTTATCAAGTCATAAGTTAATATTGGTCAGAGTTGTATCTAAAATACGGCGAAGTCGCTAGTCGCTATCTTGAAATTCTGTCGCTAAATGACTTCAAAAAGATTCCAGAGCGCTAATGATGATGATGATGTATTTTGTGATAATGATTCTTACCCTAGCCAATATAATTTGGAAATGTTCAATGCAAATCAGTAAGGGTTGAAAACAATGAAGAAAAAGGTGGTGGTGATTGTTGTTGTAAGAAGGACTGCAACTGGGCAGCAATCCTCTATTAATACTAATCAGAGGGAGAAATGCAAGGTGTCCCACACTTCGAAAAATGAAGGTATAGGGCAAAGAAAGACAAGGGCCACGAAAGGCGTGAAAATGAAAGACTCCCTAGGCCTTGGAAACCTAATACCGTGGGGGTCGCAAAAGAACAAGAGTTGACTGAGGAAAGTCGGTTAAGGTAGATGAATGCAAGGAGCCTGCCAGAAGTGATTGGAAGCAATGCTTGGACCCACCTAAGGGTCCCGCGGTCGCCAACCCCAGCTATCTCAATCAATCAATCAATCAATCAATCAATCAATCAATCAATCAATCAATCAATCACTACTGATGTAATTAAATGGCGTATGGCTTTTGGTGCCGGGAGTGTCCGAGAACATGTTCGGCTCGCCGGATGCAGGTCTTTTGAGTTGACGCTCGTAGGTGACCTGCGCGGCGTGATGAGGATGAAATGATGAAGACGACACATACACCCAGCCCTGGAGCTGGAGAAATTAACCAATGATGGTTAAATTTCCCGACCCTACCGTGAATCGAACCCGCGACCCCTGTGACCAAGGGCCAGCACGCTAACCATATAGCATGGAGCCGGACGATCACCACTGATATGCATTTAGGACAGTCACCATGGTGGCAGATTTGCTTTTCAGTTGTTTATCTAGTCTTTCCTTAAATAATTTAAGACCACCTGGGCCCCATTTAGTCACCTCTATGGATGTTATTCTGCCATCCCAACCCCCAGAGGGGAATAATGGTTGGTGAATGAAAGAGTCAGAGGTGTATTATTATTATTAAACATCCTTGAATGGCATGGTCCTCAAACTGGGCTTAAACCCACATTCTTTATGCAGGTAAGAAAGCAATTAGCTAGTCAGCCACTTCTCAAAATTCATAGAATTAATTTGCCATAATATTGACCACTGGGCAGACCTGCCTTGAAGATAAACTGATTTTAGCCCAAGCCAGGTCGATTGCGTTAAATTCCTGTATGTGCAAAGGGGGCCATACATCAGTGTGCCTGTAAAGCTTTCATATTTTGACTTTTCCTGGCTTTTTAAACCTATGAATAAATTAAAAAATGTCAAACCTCTTCATGTTTTCTGAGAAAGGATTTTTTAAGCCAATCCATCATTTCTCTTTTCACAGCATATTATTGGTGGTTTATTTTCTTGAACACTGTGATATGGGGTATTGTTAATAATAATAATAATAATAATAATAATAATAATGTTATTTGCTTTACGTCCCACTAACTACCTTTTAAGGTCTTCGGAGACGCCGAGGTGCCGGAATTTAGTCCCGCAGGAGTTCTTTTACGTGCCACTAAATCTACCGACACGGGGCTGTCGTATTTGAGCACCTTCAAATACCACCGGACTGAGCCAGGATTGAACCTGCCAAGTTGGGGTTAGAAGGCCAGCGCCTTAACCGTCTGAGCCACTCAGCCCGCATATTGTTAATAACTACCATGCTTTCTTTATGCAGGTTAGAAAGCAATTAGCTAGTCAGCCACTTAGCCAAATTCATAGAATTAATTGCTGTGGTATTCACCACTGGACAGACCTTCCTTGAAGATAAACTGTTGTACCATCTATAAAACAACTTTTCAAGCCAGCTTAGACAATTGACAATCTGTATTGGTTGCTATGCCAGAAATGTCAAACAATATTCCTGCCTTCATCACAAAACATTCTGATGCTTCGTAAATCCTCTGTGATAAATAAAGAAAGGACAGTCGTTCCATGCATACATGTACGTGGTGAAAGTTTGGTAGTGAGGGAACAAGTATTGATGTCACTTGATCCATTTCCATTATAAATAGACTGTTAACAGTCCATCAGTGCAAAGATTAACTGCAGTTTAGCATTGTGTAGACCTAATTATTGTGTATTACTTTCGGTTTTCAGTAATTAACAGCAATTTTCATTCTGTTAGGGTGTTGTAGAAAAAAAATCCGTACAACTAAGTAGTATTGTAGTGTAGTAGTAGCTTATATTAATTACCTTGTTGTTGTGTGATCTTTTAAAACTATCCTAGACAATATTTCTTTCCTTTCATTTTTATAGGCAATATTTCTTTCCTTTCATTTTTATTTGCACAGAATAAGTTATTTTATTTTCCTTTTCTCCCCATTATTCCGTAAATAATGGCTACGCAGTGCAAGTGTAGGAACTGTGGGTGTGGCCAGGCATTAAGGAGTATGAGGGAGAAGTTGGAGAGTTTGAGTGAGATAATTAGGATTCTCTCAGAAGACAGGAAGGAAAGTAGGCCTCCCTCAAATAATGTACAGGATACAGTAGGTGTAAAGGAGGGATGGGAAGGAAATGAGGGAATTGTAGAAGACAGGTGGCCTAATGTTTTAAGGGTAAGGAGATTGCAGGCTAACGGCTCTGTTCAGGATCAGAATTCAGGACAGGTGTCTGTGAGAAATCAGTACGAGTCACTGCAGGTAGAACAACCGAGGGAAGATGAGGAATAGGGAACTGTTGCTGAGATGTGTGGAATTAGGAGGAAGGGAAATGTAGTGTAGTGGAAAGGAAAAGACAGGTGTAACAGGGTCATGGAAGGGAGAAAAGGGAGGAGGAAGCAGCTTCTACAGCAGTGAGAGAAGATAGGGCTGACCAGGACGGGAGGGGTTCAAATGAGGTGGGTAGGGTTGAGGCTCTGGTCATAGGGGATTCCATCGTTAGACCTGTGGGGTAAGTGTGTGGAGGAAAGGGAACCAGGGTAGAGTGTTATCCAGGAATCAGGTTGAGACAGATGTTGAGGAAAGTAGAAGAGAAGGAAGAGGGAAAGTAGAAGGTGGTAGTGTTTCACGTTGGTACTAACAATGTAAGCCACGCCGGTATAAGTACCAACATAGTTGGGGATGTGTGGGATCTGGTAAATGCAGCACGGATAAAGTTTAAGGAAGCGGAAATTTTTATCAGTGGAATACTGTGTAGGAGGGATACTGACTTGAGGGCGATTGAGGATTTAAAAGATACTATGGAGTGGGTATGTGGGAAACTGGGATGGAAATTTCTAGATCCTAATGGGTGGGTAGGAGACAGGGATCTGGGCTCAGATGGCCTTCACTTAAACCGCAGTGGTACATATAAGTTAGGAAACTTGTTTAGAAGGGTTATAGGCAGGTACATTCAGAGAAACGGGGTGGTCTAGGGAGCGGTGTTAAGCGAACAGGGAACTGGAAATCAAGTACGGATGACATAAAAATGTTAGTGCTCAATTGTAGAAGCATTGTAAACAAAGGAATCGAATTAAGTAATTTAACAGATACACTGACTGACAGAGCAAATGCAACACCAAGAAGGAGTGGTTCGAAAGGGATGAAAGTTGGGGAAAAAACAGAGACGGCACGGACGAATAATTGATGTTTATTTCAAACTGATATGCAGGTTACACAATGCGCACGGCATCGACTCAGTAGGATGTAGGACCACCGCGAGCGGCGATGCACGCAGAAACACGTCGAGGTACAGAGTCAATAAGAGTGCGGATGGTGTCCTGAGGGATGGTTCTCCATTCTCTGTCAACCATTTGCCACAGTTGGTCGTCCGTACGAGGCTGGGGCAGAGTTTGCAAACGGCGTTCAATGAGATCCCACACGTGTTCGATTGGTGAGAGATCCGGAGAGTACGCTGGCCACGGAAGCATCTGTACACCTCGTAGAGCCTGTTGGGAGATGCGAGCAGTGTGTGGGCGGGCATTATCCTACTGAAACAGAGCATTAGGCAGCCCCTGAAGGTACGGGAGTGCCACCGGCCGCAGCACATGCTGCACGTAGCGGTGGGCATTTTACGTGCCTTGAATACGCACTAGAGGTGACGTGGAATCATACGCAATAGCGCCCCAAACCATGATGCCGCGTTGTCTAGCGGTAGGGCGCTCCACAGTTACTGCCGGATTTGACCTTTCTCCACGCCGACGCCACACTCGTCTGCGGTGACTATCACTGACAGAACAGAAGCGTGACTCATCGGAGAACACGACGTTCCGCCATTCCCTCATCCAAGTTGCTCTAGCCCGGCACCATGCCAGGCGTGCACATCTATGCTGTGGAGTCAATGGTAGTCTTCTGAGCGGACGCCGGGAGTGCAGGCCTCCTTCAACCAATCGACGGGAAATTGTTCTGGTCGATATTGGAACAGCCAGGGTGTCTTGCACATGCTGAAGAATGGCGGTTGACGTGGCGTGCGGGGCTGCCACCGCTTGGCGGCGGATGCGCCGATCCTCGCGTGCTGACGTCACTCCGGCTGCGCCTGGACCCCTCGCACGTGCCACATGTCCCTGCGCCAACCATCTTCGACACAGGCGCTGCACCGTGGACACATCCCTATGGGTATCGGCTGCGATTTGACGAAGCGACCAACCTGCCCTTCTCAGCCCGATCACCATACCCCTCGTAAAGTCGTCTGTCTGCTGGAAATGCCTCCGTTGACGGCGGCCTGGCATTCTTAGCTATACGCGTGTCCTGTGGCACACGACAACACGTTCTACAATGACTGTCGGCTGAGAAATCACGGTACGAAGTGGGCCATTCGCCAACGCCGTGTCCCATTTATCGTTCGCTACGTGCGCAGCACAGCGGCGCATTTCACATCATGAGCATACCTCAGTGACGTCAGTCTACCCTGCAATTGGCATAAAGTTCTGACCACTCCTTCTTGGTGTTGCATTTGCTCTGTCAGTCAGTGTATATACTTACGAGATATTGTAATAGGAGTTGAATCATGGCTGAGAAATGATATAATGGATGCAGAAATATTCTCACGGAACTGGAGTTTGTATCGTAGAGATAGGATAGGAATGGTAGGAGGGAGAGTATTCATTCTGGTGAAAGAAGAATTTGTAAGCTACGAAAAAGTTAAGGATGAAAAACATGAAATTCTGTGTGTAAGGCTCATCTCGAAAGATAATAGGCAACTTCATGTCTTTGGAGTGTACAGAGCGGAAAAGGGTAGCGCTGACGCTGATTCAGAATTATTTCATAAGATAATCAGCTATGTGGAAACGATAAGGAAAGGAACGTGATTTTAGCGGGTGATCTCAATTTACCAAATGTCAATTGGGATGGTAATGCGAACGACAGGAAGCATGAACAACAAGTGGCAAATAAGTTAACACGGGAAGGGCACCTTATTCAGAATGTGACGGAAACAACTAGAGGGAAGAATATTTTGGATGTGGTGCTGATAAAACCAGATGAGCTCTATAGAGAAACCGAAGTAATAGATGGTATTAGTGATCACGAAGCTGTTTTTGTCGTAGTTAAAAATAAATGTGAAAGAAAGGAAGGTATTAAAATTAGGACTATGAGGCAGTACTATTTGGCTGATAAAACAGGCATGAGGGAGTTTAAAAAAAGTAAATATGATCGCTGGAAAATGGTAAATAAAAATGTAAACAGATTCTGGGATGGGTTTCAAGCAATTGTTGAGGAATGTGAAAACAGGTTTGTGCCTTTAAAGGTGGTAAGGAATGGTAAAGATCCACTATATTATAACAGAGAAGTAACGAGACTAAGAAGGGGGTTCAGGTTGGAATGAAATAGAGTTAGAAATGGTTATGGAAGTAAGGAGAAATTGAAGGAACTTACTAGGAAATTGAATCTAGCAAAGAAGTCAGCTAAGGATAACATGATGGCAAGCATAATTGGTGGTCATACAAATTTTGGTGAAAAATGGAAGGGTATGTATAGGTACTTTAAGGCAGAAACAGGTTCAAAGAAGGACATTCCGGGGATCATTAATGAACAAGGGGAGTATGTATGCGAGGATTTTCAAAAGGCAAAAGTATTCAGTCAGCAGTATGTAAAGATTGTTGGTTACAAGGATAATGTCCAGATAGGGGATGTGAATAATAGTAAAGAAGTATTAAAATTTACCTATAATAACAATGACATTTACAGAAAGATACAAAAGTTGAAAATTAGAAAAACGGCTGGAATTGATAAGATTTCTGGGGATATAAAAAAGGCAATGGGTTGTGATATAGTACCATATCTGAAATACTTATTTGGAGGATGTGAATAATAGTAAAGAAGTATTAAAATTTACCTAGGATAACAATGACATTTACAGAAAGATGCAAAAGTTGAAAACTAGAAAAACGGCTGGAATTGATAAGATTTCTGGGGATATACAAAAGGCAATGGGTTGGGATATAGTACCATATCTGAAATACTTATTTGATTATTGTTTGGCTGAAGGAGCTATACCAAATGAATGGAGAGTTGCTATAGTAGCCCCTGTATATAAAGGAAAGGGTGATAGACATAAAGGTGAAAATTACAGGCCAGTCAGTTTGACATGCATTGCATGTAAGCTTTGGGAAAGCATTCTTTCTCATTACGGTATATTAGACATGTTTGCGAAGTTAATAACTGGTTTGACAGAAGGCAGTTTGGGTTTAGAAAAGTTATTGCACTGAAGTTCAGCTTGTAGGATTTCAGCAAGATATAGCAGAGATTGTGAACTCTCCCTGCCAGACTTAAGAGAAGTTGACGTGATAGGACTTACTGAAACATGGCTCTCTTGGGCTAGTGACAGTGAACTACTACTCAATGCTAATTACAGCATATTCCGTCGTGATCGCGCTACTCTAGGTGGTGGAGTGATGCTAGCAGTAAACAGTGCGTTACCATGTAAACGAAGGACAGATCTCGAACGGAACTGTGAGTTAGTGTGGGTGGAGCTACTCTTTCCTCGACGCCCTGTACTTGTGGGATGTTACTACAGACCACCAAACAGCCCATTGTGTGACCTTCAACAGTGCCTGGACTCAGTCATTGCAGCGCTCCCTCATGGTGAAGTAATTTTAATGGGCGACTTTAACCTGTCTATAAAGTGGTCTTCTCCAACTACCGGACAGTCACCTAACAACTGTGACACATACTTTATAGACAGTTTTATTAATGGCCTCGGACTGAAACAGTTTAATATGTACCCAACCCGTGGACCCAACACCCTGGACTTCATACTCTCCTCATTAGAACTTAAAACAACAACCCCAGGCAGAAACCTTTTCCTGTGCGACCACCAGTCCCTCGATGCTACATTCCTCCTTCCCCACCCCTCCTCAAAGCCTCACAGCAGGACATCGTACCGCCCTGCCTACATCTGGCGCTGTGCCGACTGGCCTGCAATGTGTCGTGTCCTGGAATGCCTTCCCTGAAGTCTGCTCGAAATAGCTGATATCGAATCGGCTCTTGACCTTCTGTACGACTGGCTGCAAGCTGCAATTAAAGACTTCGTACCTGCACAACGGGATACTACTAGCAAACATCAACACTCACAAGAGACCAGACTGATACTATTTAATAAGAAGAGAGCTTGGCGCCTGTGGAAAGACTTCCCTAACCCACACACTCACAATACCTTCGTTAAAATCCGCCGCCACGCGAGGTTTATGGTCAGAAGAGACTACAAAATACACGTAGACACTGTCACTGAAAACGTCCGCAGCAATCCCAAGCGCTACTGGAGTCTCATCAACACACGGAGAAGGACGGAGCGGATTCCTGTCAGCGTGAACCACAACGATGCAACAGCAGATGGCGCCGATCGCAATGAACTGTTCAACCGGTATTTCTTCTCCAACTTCTCCCCTCCCTTACAAAACCAACCGCTCCCTCCCGTTGGTACAGCTTCAAACAGAACCCTATCAAGCATAATTACCACACCAAGTGAAGTTCATAACCTTCTTCAAACTCTTCGTACCAACAAAGCTACCGGTGCCGACACTATAGGTCGTCTATTCCTAAAAAATACTGCTAGCACTCTTTGCGTCCCTCTCTCTAAATTATTTAACAGATGTTTTGCCGCGGGCTATTTTCCTATTACCTGGAAACAGGCAAATATTGTTCCACTTCTCAAATCAGGCAACAAATTTAATGTTTCATCTTACCGACCAATCTCTATTCTCCCCACACTATCCTTTATCTTTGAAAAATTTATACACCAGCGTCTCCTCGCATTCACTTTGCCGTATATCTCAACCAAGCAGCATGGTTTTCTACCAGGTGGCTCTTGTCTAACAAACCTGGCCACTCTGCATAGCTTTGCATCACACGCCATTGCAGCTAAATCACAGCTGGATATCTGCTACGTAGACATTTCGAAAGCTTTCGATTCTGTAGACCATACTCTGTTGCTCCATAAACTCTCCGAACGATTTAATATACATGGCAGTCTTATGACCCTTCTTGCTGGCTTCCTACATAACCGTTGGCAGAGAGTGGTAATATCAGAAACTTCATCCTCATGGTTACCAGTCACCTCCGGTGTCCCACAAGGCAGTACTCTTGGCCCCTTGCTGTTTTCTTTGTTTATGGACGATCTGCCGTCCGAACTCAACGAAACAGCGAAAACCCTACTCTTTGCTGACGACTGCAAGATATTTAGGGAAATCAGGAATCCAGCAGATGCAGCTCTGCTACGGTCCTCACTTAATGCCCTCTCGAACTGGTGCCGTACTTGGAAACTTATCCCCAATCCACAAAAATGCAGCCACATGACCATAACACTACGTAAATCTCCTCTACCGACATCATATTACCTACTCGACAAGCCCATCACCGTGGTTACGCAACAGCGTGACCTAGGTGTAATATTCGATAAAAAATTACAATTTAAGACCCATATAGAAACATATACAACCAAGGCTATGAAATTACTAGGCATTCTCTATCGCTTCACAGAAATTTCTGACCCCATTGCTCTTCGTCACTTCTTCCTCACGATCGTTCAACCTCTCTTAAACTACTGCTCTCCGATTTGGACAACAGCCGCCCCCTCCAATACTAAGGAGTTAGACAGAGCAGTGTCCTTCTTTGCTGCAAATGTAAGGAACAGAAACCCCAAGCTCAGAAATCTGTCTACGCAGCAGGTATTAATGGCAATTAATGTGTCACCGCTGCACATCAGGCGACAGGTAGCTGACCTGAGTTTCCTCCACGAGATCTTAAATGGACATTACCGCTCGGAACATCTTGTCTCACTCTTCTCTCTCCGCGTTCCTTCCCGCTCCACCAGAACCAAAGACCTTCTCCACATTCCCCACACTCTGCACTCAATACTTCAGCGATCTTTCCTAATCCGCCTCCCAACACTCTTTAACAATATTAATAGGGGACAAGAGCTTGATATAGCATCAAATAAAAGTGTATTCGAGAGGTGTGTAAATAGTATCTTAAAGATAAGTTGAAGTGAAGGGATTATACCGCCATCTTGACCCACGACGACTTGGCTATGAACATGGACATTCTCATGGTTTTCGATTTGGACAGTTATTAGTAGGATGTGTACCTGATCTTGTTATATTTTGTTATGTTTGTTATATTTTATTATGAAAGTTTACGTTTGTTAAATAGTCTGTTGACACTGCAAGTGAAATTTGCTCAGTGTAGCGGTATCTTGTGCCTCGTGAATAAATAAATAAATAAATAAATAAATAAATAAATAAATAAATAAATAAATAAATAAATAAATAAATAAATAAATATCCTGGATTCAGGAGGACAAATGGACTATATTGCGATTGACCTATCTAAGGCGTATGATAGGGTAGATCACAGAAGACTACTGGCAAAAATGAGTGCAATTGGACTAGAAAAAAGAGTGACTGAATGGGTGGCTATATTTCTAGAAAATATAACTCAGAGAATTAGAGTAGGCGAAGCTTTATCTGACCCTATAATAATTAAGAGGGGAATTCCTCAAGGCAGTATTATTGGACCTTTATGTTTTCTTATATATATCAATGATATATGTAAAGAAGTGGAATCAGAGATAAGGCTGTTTGCAGATGATGTTATTTTGTACAGAGTAATAAATAAGTTACAAGATTGTGAGCGGCTGCAGGGTGACCTCGATAATGTTGTGAGATGGACGGTGGGCAATGGTATGATGATAAACGGGGTTAAAAGTCAGGTTGTGAGTTTCACAAATAGGAAAAGTCCTCTCAGTTTTAATTACTGTGTTGATGGGCTGAAAGTTCATTTTGGGGATCAGTGTAAGTACCTAGGTGTTAATATATGAGAAGACCGTCATTGGGATAATCACATAAATATGATTGTTAATAAAGGGTACAGATCTCTGCACATGGTTATGAGGGTATTTGGGGGTTTTAGTAAGGATGTAAAGGAGAGGGCATATAAGTCTCTGGTAAGACCCCAACTAGAGTATGGTTCCAGTGTATGGGACCCTCACCAGGATTACTTGATTCAGGAAATGGAAAAGATCCAAAGAAATGCAGCTCGATTTGTTCTGGGTGATTTCCGACGAAGGAGTAGCGTTACAAAAATGTTGCAATGTTTGGGCTGGGAAGACTTGGGAGAAAGGAGACGAGCTGCTCGATTAAGTGGTATGTTCCGAGCTGCCAGTGGAGAGATGGCGTGGGAGAACATCAGTAGACGAATAAGTTTGAGTGGTGTCTTTAAAAGTAGGAAAGATCACAATATGAAGATAAAGTTGGAACTCAAGAGGACAAATTGGGGCAAATATACGTTTATAGGAAGGGGAATTAGGGATTGGAATAACTTACCAAGGGAAATGTTCAATAATTTTCCAATGTCTTTGCGATCATTTAAGAAAAGACTAGGAAAACAACAGATAGGGAATCTGCCACCTGGGCGACTGCCCTAAATGCAGATCAGGGTTGATTGATTGATTGATTGATTGATTGATTGATTGATTGATTGATTGATTGATTGATTGATTGATTGATTATGATCATCATCAAAATACTTGCTGTGGTCTTAAAGCTAATATAACGAATTTTTCCCCTTTGACATAAATTGATAATAATGGCGCGTGGCCTTCGGAGAGACCTAGTGCGTGAGTCACCGCGCATCTCAACCCTCCTGCGGTCACCGCAGGCATTTGCTGTCCGGAGTCGTGAATTTTGAGACTCATTAAAATGTTAATTTAGCTACTAGTTTGCAGTCGTGAGTTTTGGTCCTATTTGCTACTAATTTTAGCCCGTGAGTTTTGAGACGTAAGCAACAAAATAACTCGAGTTGGATTTGCCAAACATTTCTTCTGGAATTGCTTATTTCCATCGCGTATCTTCATAAGATTCCTTATGGGTTGATCAGCTGCTATAGTAACTGGGGAATAGCTTGCAGAACTGGTTTCCCTTGTTTTTCCCCTTCTCTCATGGACATAACTGCGTCATCTGTTACCGAACAACACGAATTACTTTTTAATACATCACAACCACCCTACTCATTGAAATTTGCTACTGGCGAAAGAAATGTACTTTACTGCGTTATGTATGTGTTCTAAGAAATCTAAGATGTTGTGTGGTATTTGTACATAGCTTCTTCCGAAAATTTGCCGCTCAAAGATTGTTATAGCATTGCTCAGCATGGTCGCTCAAATGATTTGAGAGCTGTGAAGATCGATGAACCTGGGTCTTGGACATGAACCATCGCATGAGGAACCGTAAACGTGGTCGGTTAATGTTTCATTTCCCCACCAGATTATAGATGAACGGACCGGAACATATCAGTAATGTTCCTTAGTTTCGGAAAATGCCGGGGAAAAGACATTCTGGTATCCAGTGGGTGGACCAATGGAAGGAGATTCTGATCCACTTAGGCCCGCATTTACCAACGCGAGTAAAAGCTTTTATCTTGGTTTAGAGCTTTAAAAAAATGAGATAACAGTTACATTTGTATTTGCCAACAACATTATCTCGGATAATGGGTATAATCTTTCTTTCTTTCTTTCTTTCTTTCTTTTTTTTTCTTTCTTAATCCGTTTACCCTCCAGGGTTGGTTTTCCCTCGGACTTAGCGAGAGATGCCACCTCTTCTGCCTAAATGGCAGTGTCCTGGAGCGTGAGAGCGTGAGACTTCGTGTCGGGGGATACAACTGGGGAGAAAGCCCAGTATCTCGATCAGGCGGCTTCACCTGCTATGCTAAACAGGGGCTTGTGGGGGATGGCAAGAGATAGACAAGGAAGAGGGAAGGAAACGGCCGTGGCATTAAGTTAACGAGCATCCCGGCATTTGCCTGAAGGAGAAGTGGGAAACCACGGAAACCCACTTCGAGGATGGCTGAGGTGGAAATCGAACCCCCTCTACTCAGTTGACCTCCCGAGGCTGAGTGGACCCCGTTCCAGCCCTCGTACCACTTTTTAAATTTCGTGGCAGAGACGGGAATCGAACCCGGGCCTCCGGGAATGGCAGCTAATCACACTAACTACTACACCACAAAGGCGGACGGGTATTATCTCGGTTTAAAATGTTACTGGAGACTGGTTGGCCGGTAAAATGGGAAATCTAATATAATAGCCTTCCAACATGGCAGCTCGTAGACGGCTGGAATATCTAATTGCAAGAGAAAATACAGCTATGAGTGAAATGATTACGACTGTGCAATTAATAAACGTCATAGGTGGATAAAAGAACGTGCGACATATTTCGAGGACTACGACGACACTGGTTTTCAGACACATTTTGGTTATCTAAAACTTCGACACTATCAGTGTTATCTGTGATCGAACATAACCTGGAATTCCCAACACATAGGTAGGCCAAAGATGAATTCTCGGTTGTAGCTTATATCTTGTACAGTACACGACTGGGTGACTATTTCATGAAGAATTAAGGAATACCGCCTTATCTTTTTGAGTGAAATATACATTGTGTAGGTTATAATTTGTTTCCGCATTCTCTACGTTAATGATTTCTGCCACGAAACTCAATAACAATTCACTCTGTAGGAAAGTGACATTACGTTTCTTTCTTCGTTTCTGCTCAATAGCGGACATAATTTATGCAAATTATTTGCAAACCCCGAATGGAATCAAAAACTTGTTTACATTTCGATAGTCGTGGCAGGACGTAGTTATTTGTTTTACGTGCTTTTGTGTGAAAAAATTAAGGTTCAGGTTCAGATTGAAACGAAAACTTCGTTTTGGTAACCCGGAATAATAAATTGTGTGGTGAATACAGAAGTGAGCGTTATCCGATATAATGACATTATCCGAGTTTTGAGAATCTACTTCCATACACAACGTATAATCCCAGTGCAGCAAGTTCTCTGAGGAGAATGGACGGGGAAACTAATTGACTGAAAGAAACATCACAGGAAAAAATGAAGATATTACAGCTATTAGTAAAAAGGAATATGAGTACATACCAATGAGAGAAGATTCCATGTATGGCCATGTGTGTTGTGTCCCAGTTGTCCGGACTCTCATACTTGCACCGCCGACCTCCACAGAATATAGCACATTGGATCCCACTAGGCGTGACCCGCCGTAAGTTCTCTGACAGCACGTTGTAGTTGGCTGTAGGGTTCCCCGCCTCAGTCACCTCCTGTGCCATCCTGAAAACATCAATTCAGTTTACTTCATAATGATCCTGCTCCTTGGCTGAATGGTCAGCGTAGTGGGCTCCGGGTTCGATTCCCGGCTGGATCGGGGATAGGACATAAATAGTTAATTCCCTCGGATCGTGGACTGGGTGTTTGTGTTGTCCCCAACATCCTTGAAACTCATTCACCACACATAACACTATCCTCCACCACAATAGCACGCAGTTTCCCATGGACTACATGGCAGATGTCACCCAAAACCCTCGGAGGGTCTGTCTAAACCAGGCTAGCAATAGCGGTACGAAATTCTTATCATCATCGTTCTTATGCGTCATATTGAATTTAACAAAAACAATGAATCAATTTAATTAATAATTTCAAGGCAAGAAAGCGAGAGAGGCCGCTGTACTTTGCTAGTTATACATACCGACTTTTGATAGATTAATAGCTAGCGAGATATTGTGTTTGCATCCGGAAGATAGTGGGTTGGAACCCCACTATCGGCAGCCCTGAAGATGGTTTTCCGTGTTTTCCCATTTTCACACCAGGCAAATGCTGGACCGCGTGGCCATTTTTCTCGGCAATGGATGTTTCTGTTTTCTTCTATATGTCCAAATACTTGCTAGATATTAGTATCGCAGTATTAGCATCTTCGTCACAGGTCAAGGGTAGGGTCATGTCATCCGCGTATGTGCGTAATGTGAAGCATTCGTTGTTAATAGTTAATCCGACTAAAGAATTTTTCAAGCTTCGGATCATAGGTTTTATTGTTAAGACAAAAGTGCCATGGACGATGGGCATCCTTGTCTAATTGATTTGTTTATTGAACATTTGCCTGAGAGGAATCCATTAATCATAACTCGTGAGTATGCCTTGTGGGATATGCGCTGTGTTGTTCCTAATACACTGTTCGGAAACCAAAATTTTTAAAAACTTTCCAAAGATGAGAGTGTTCTATCCTATCGAATGCTTTGCTGAAGTCAATGCTATCCAGTGCTCCTGAAGCAATGTCACACATTGAATGGTGGCTATTCAACAGAGGGTATCGTCGTGTACCGTTAAGTTTTTCAAAATAACTTAAATGTGAAATGAAATTTCAACTTGAACAATATTCAAGAATGACTGCGCATAGTACGGCAAAGGAGGAGAAGGAGGACATCGTACAACACTATCAACTTCTTATTCTTACACAGGTCAAATCCAAGTCTCTGTTAACACAGTTTCAGTCGACCTCTGTGAGGCTTTATAGTATGTGGCAATTTTCTGTGGAATAAATTAAACAATCCAGTTCGCCGTTGTTCTAGACGAAAACTACAAATTATAGTTTGTCAGCAAATTATGTTCTCATGCACTTTATTTCAGGTTATATTTCTTCTATTAATATTAAGGAGAATGTCCCAGTTTGTTTCGTTTTTTGTGTATAGACGAAACGCGCCTGCGTGAATTGTTACAGAATACAGCTAGATTTTTAGTAGTTAATGTTGCGATGTCATTTCAGATAGTTAACTTGGAAATTCAGTTCCTACACTTCTAGTCGTCTTAAAGTGGTTAAATGAGGCCCAAAGCAGGTATATCAAAACACAGCATCATGTGACACGCCCTGGGAGAAGAGAAATTCATCATGATCTACTGCGTATTAAAATTCGACGGATCCCCTTTGGTGAACTCTGGCGCCCAAAATACGGGCATATTGATTATTATTATTATTATTATTATTATTATTATTATTATTATTATTATTATTATTATTATTATTTTAACTCGAATCAGGAAAGTATATATTAGCGCCCAACTGTGAGACAATTGTAATAACTCAATGATTACAGTACCATTATGTCCTTTTCCTCGTCGTTCGATTTAAACCTCCAAATGCATATTCAGTAGTCGTATCTCAGAAATCTGGGGTATGCCTACGTCTAGGGACGATAATCAGTTACTTTCACCAGTTATCTGCATATCCTCTACGACCAAACGAAGAATTTGTAAGCGAAATGAGAAGCAATAGAAGCGGCCGTAGCTTGGAGGAAAGACACATTCCTAAATTCCTCAGGATCTGAGGAAGGGACGAAGTTATAGTTTTGAGAATGACGGAAGATGGGATCCGAATCTACCTGTCCTCCGATTTTCGCATCATCGCTTCCTCTACAGCCCGAATGGACACAGCATCCTTGTCTGTTAAGTATATGTATATGCAAAATTAACCATGAATTGTAACGACGTCATATAGGTTGTTACGTAAGCAAGTTACCTCGCTGAAGCAGTTCCAACCAGTTACAGTACATTCGCCCGAGTATAATTGGTGACAGAACTTCAATGAAGCAACTTTTTAATGTAAAAACTGCAGCAAAGTCGTTAGCTTTCTGTCTTAATTCTTATCATCGCTAGGTAATAGACACCACCCATCAGTACTGAAGGATTTATACTATGCTTCGTAACACGTGAGACCCACTTCATTGACGACGGAAAACACTAATAATAATAATAATAATAATGTTACTTGTTTTACGTCCCACTAACTACTTTTTAAGGTCTTCGGAGACGCCGAGGTGCCGGAATTTAGTCCCGCAGGAGTTCTTTTACGTGCCAGTAAATCTACCGACACGGGGCTGTCGTATTTGAGCACCTTCAAATACCACCGGACTGAGCCAGGATCGAACCTGCCAAGTTGGGGTTAGAAGGCCAGCGCCTTAACCGTCTGAGCCACTCAGCCCGGCACGGAAAACACTGAAACAGTGAATGGCGTTGATGGAAGTATGTGTCCGCTTTTTTCCGAGATTTAAAGCTGTGATGTGTAGCTGTTTATCGCTAAAAGAAGTGATCAGAAAGGTCACCTTTAGCTTGAATCTCTCAAACCAACAGTCCCCGTTTCGCAGTATGCATTTTATTTAAAAAATACCCTGCAAGTTGAGAGTTTTCTTGGATACGCTACTGAAATATTTCGAAGTTGGCAATGGCCCAGGCTGACTCAGACGATAGAGCGCTAGCTTTCTGAGCCCAAGTTGTGAGCTAGATCCCAGCTCAGTCCGATTGTACTTGAAAGTGCTGAAATACGCTAACTTCTTACCGGTAGATTTACCAGCACGTAAGAGAATTTCTGCGAGACAAAATTCTGGGACTTCAAGGTCTCCGCAAACCGTAAAATTAGTTAGTGCGACGTGAAATGTAAAACGATATTATTATTACATTATCAAGTCCAGTTCCTTAGCTGAACGGTCAGCATTGATGTCTTTTGTTCAGAGGGTGCCGGATTCGATTCCCGGCCGGGTCGTATTTCTAACCTCGTCTGGTTAATTCCTCTGACTCAGGGGCTGGGTATTTGTGTTTGTACCAATACACTCCTCTTCACATTCATACAACACACCACACAACCAACCACGACAGAAACACGCACTATTGAATACATCTCTTCACATAATGTTGGCGTCAGGAAGGGCAACTGGCCATAAACTATGGCCAAATCCACATGTGCGGCACAGTCCACACCCGTGACCAGTGTGAGAAAATCGTTGAAAGAGAGAGGAATTATTACATTATCAGTTCAGTAGAAAAAACATAAACAGCAGCACGAACATAGTACAGAGCGTGCCCCACTGTGTTAGTAAAGCCGTGTTCCTTTCACCAGAAGGGCTCATATATTTAAATGATGTGTGATTAAATTCCCTGTAACAACTTCCGGTCCTATTTCGGGTCCCTTGGCTGAATGGTCAATATCGTGGCCTTAAATTCAGAAGGTTCTGGGTTCGATTCCCAAACGGATCGGGAATTTTAGCCGTGTCTGCTTAATTCCTCTGAGTTGGGGACTGGATGAAATACACTGCAGAGAATACGTGCCATTTTGCGAGATATCGCAAGACATTGATTACCAGCGCACCTAGCGGGACGGCATTGACACTGAATGTAGTAGTGGACTATACACTATGCATTATGCCGAAAGTTTCAGGTTCCAAGTCGTCTTTAATTAAAAAGTGGTTACAGGAGTTTCCCCATTTCACATCGGATGGTAAAATTATATTCTGTGTCGTTTGCAGCAAACAGGTGGGTGAAACTTGCGTTATATAACGAGTTAATATCAATTTAGCAAAATAAGCATGGTGCCTATTAACATACGTAAAATTGAAGCTGCCTGTAAGTATTTTAGAACTATTTGAGAGCGTTTTTAGACAGCTAAAGTAACATTTAAGTACATAAAGCCGAGGTCTAGTAATCACTACTGTATGTTTCTGCGGTGTTTGGAAGGTTTTTTTTTTTTTTTTTTTTTTTTTTTGCTAGGGGCTTTACGTCGCACTGACACAGATAGGTCTTATGACGACGATGGGATAGGAAAGGCCTAGGAGTTGGAAGGAAGCGGCCGTGGCCTTAATTAAGGTACATCCCCAGCATTTGTCTGGTGTGCAAATGGGAAACCACGGAAAACCATCTTCAGGGCTGCCGATAGTGGGATTCGAAACTACTATCTCCCGGGTGCAAGCTCAGTGTTTGGAAGTACAGCGCGTTGTCTGAATATGAAGAAAATGTGTTGGAACGAATACAGACATCCAGTCTCCGAGCCAGGAGAATTAATTGGGAGCGATTAAAATCCCCGATCCGGCTGGGAATCGAATCCGGGGCCTTCTGAACTGCAGGCCCCAACGCTGACCATTCAGCCAAGGATTCGGTCAAAACGGAATCATTACTGAGTTTCATTATATCTTTTAGTAATAGAACAAAGTAAAAATCATTATTTAGTTTCATTATTTCTATCAATTTTAACATGCATCTTTTGTAGTTACAATCTTGCCGCCTGGTATTTAAGGTCGGGCCACCGAGTGGGCCACTGCCAACATGTCTCTCAGTTTAGTACGGGACAATAATCCGGCTCCGTGGCTAAATGGTTAACGTGTTGGCCTTTGGTCACAGGGGTCCCGGGTTCGATTCCCGGCAGGGTCGGGAATTTTAACCATCATTGGTTAATTCCGCTGGCGCGGGGACTGGGTGTATGTGTCATCGTCTATCATTTCATCCTCATCACGACGTGCAGGTCGCTTACGGGAGTCAAGTCAAAAGACCTGCACCTGGCGAGCCGAAGATGTCCTCGGACACTCCCGGTACTAAAAGCCGTATGCCATTTCATTACGGGACAATACGGAAGTGTCCAGTATTGTCTATAGTGTTTTTGACTAGATGTTTGTGTTTGTCTGAATGAATAACTCTTCACTACAATACACCATACTACCAACCACCACATAAGTGAATATAGGGCAGACGTCAGGAAGGGCATCAAGACGTAAAGCTGGGCCAAATTCACATGTGTTACAGAGTTCGAATCTACGAATCCACCAGCGTGTGGGAAAAGCTGCTGAAAAAATAAGAACTATCACTCTTATGTGGGATGATTATTAGAATTTTACCTCGAAATATGGTTCTTTAAGGTATCAGTAAAAGTATCGACATATGTATCTGTCTCGCATTTGATTGATTTATAATAATAAATCCACAGCCTGTTTTCCATTCATTCGACCGGGTCAGTCATGGAATGAATGAAGCCCCATCTAGCGGCGAGGATAGGAAATGTGCCGGCGGCCGAAGCCTGTCGCACTCCTTTGGAACAGTGATTAATGACTGACAGATAAAATTAAATCGTATTGGAGAGCGTTGCTGGAATGAAAGATGACAGGGAAAACCGGAGTACCCGGAGAAAAAACTGACCCGTCTCCGCTTTGTCCAGCACAAATCTCAAATGGAGTGACTGCGATGTCAACCACGGAAACCAGCGATGAGAGGCCGGCGTGCTGCCGCTTGAGCCACGGAGGCTCCATTTAACTGATTTAATTTGAGTAATACTGTTTACTTGAAAAGTTACTGTAGTAAGGAGATGTTTGCTTGCTAATGGTTCAACGTCGCACTAGCTCATCGAAGGTTGTCGGCGACGCAAGGATGGGAAAGGGCTAGGAATTGGAAGGTAGTGGCCGTAGCCTTAGTTAAGGTATAGCCCCAGCATTTGCCTGGTGTGAAAATGGGAAACCACGGAAAACCACCTTCAGGGCTACCGACATTGGGATTCCAGCCCACTATCTCCTGAAAGCAAAGTAAAGAGATGTGCCCATAGAATAATTAATTCAACAAAGCCTTCATTTTAATGTAATTACATTTTTATAAAATTATGTTCGTGACGTTGTTACCTAACAGTGTGGGGAAACCATAATGTGGCATATTCGTGCCTTGCCACGAATTTCTACCTCGTTAAATGTACATTCTTCTTCTTCTTGGCCTTTTCCCAATTTCTTGGGTCACACTTCGTATGAATTTGGCCCTGTTTTATGGCCAAATATCTTCCCCGACGCCAACGTAAACCGAGAGTTGCGTTCACTATTGCATGGGTATTTGGTGGTGTGTTTTGTTGTGTTCTGTTGCATGGATAAAGAGATGCACATTAAGATGAACAGAAAAACCCAGGCCCCGAGCTAGAGAAATCAGGAATCGAACCCGTGGCCCTCTGAACCGAAGGCCACAGTGTTGGCCATTCAGCCAAGGAACCGGACTCGTTAAAACTTACTGTGTTTTTCTAAAAATATTGTACACGCTGTGCTGAAATGAAATGAAATGTCGTGTGGCTTTTAGTGCCGGGATATCCCAGAACGGGTTCGGCTCGCCAGGTGCAGGTCTTTCTATTTGACGCCTGTAGGCGACCAGCGCGTCATGATGAGGATGAAATGATGACGACAACACATACACCCAGCCCCCGTGCCATTGGAATTAACCAATTAAGGTTAAAATCCCCGACCCGGCCGGGAATCGAACCCGGGACCCTCTGAGCCGGAAGCCAGTACGCTGACCGTTCAGCCAACGAGTCGGACGACACGCTGTGCTATTGAGTAAAAAGAGGATCTCGATACCGAACCGTGGAGAATGTAAGTCATTATTTCTATAAAATACTCTTGGTTAAATAACTCTGACGTCGATTGGGCAATGTTATCTTTGTCCCTGTAAACATGTCGAGACCAGAATGTTCGTGGACTGCTATTTCCTGATTCACGTGGGCTACAGGAAAGCCTCATTTCTTCAGTAGACGATCAATAGGTTGGCATGCTTATTTAGGAAAGCCAAATACCAGCTCATTCAGCTGTTCTGAGCCACTTTTGAAAAGTAAACACTTCAGTAGGAAGACGTCCAACACTTTATTTATTTGTACGGTTGTATTTTCATTATTGAGATAATTTGGTTTGGAATTCGAGGTAGGGGATGATGTGTACACTCCTCTCGGTTCATAGGAGCTACAGTATTTCTCAGCGTAAGCATTCCTTTTATAATAGCTGACATTCAGCCAGAAATTTTCGGAATACAGTCCATTTGAAACACACGTAGTCGGGCCTTGGATGACTGATCAGTGTAGTGGTCTTTATTTCAACGAGCTCCGAGTTCGAATCTTGGCCGGGCCAGGGATTTTAACTGCGTTTGGTTAATTCATTTGGCTCGGGGACTGGCTTCATCTGTATACATTACTACACACCACACAAGCAGCCGTCACAGAAACACGCAATAGTGAATATATCCCTCCACATTGGGTTGGCGTTAGGAAGGACATCCGGGAGATGGTGCGTTCGAATCCCAAAGTCGGCAGCCCTGAAGATGGTTATTCGTGGTTTCCTATTTTCACACCAGGCAAATGCTGGGGCTGTACCTTAATTATGGCCACGGCCACTTCCTTCCAACTCCTAGGCCATTCCTATCCCATCGTCGCCATAAGACCCCTGCGTCGGTGCGACGTAAAGCAACTTGTAAAAAAAGTAATAATAAACTCTGGGAAATTTGTATGTAATTTGTGGGGTTTTATATTACTCATTCAAAATGGGTATAATATTCTTCCTTGCAGTTTATGCTCTTTGAAATCGCACGTCGGCTTACTAACATATTAGGTTAGGCGCTCGATTTCTGTACTCAAGGTTTTGGGATAGAATACGGACGCATTCAAGACGGCAGAGATGTGAGAAACCCGTGTCATTAGATTAATTGGCAAGTTTAGCCTAAAAAACCTCCAGACGAAACTTCTAACCTACCGTAGCTGAAATAAGCCAATGGAAATATAATAATAATAATAATAATAATAATAATAATAATAATAATAATAATAATAATAATAATAATAATAATAATATTAATAATAACCGAGCGAGTTGGCCATAGGGTGCGATTCATAGGAAAACCAAATACCGGATAAATGGAACGGCTTTCAATAAACTCATTTAGCTGTTCGGAGACACTTCCGAAAATTAACAGCTTCGTTCGGGAGATGATGGGTTCGAATCTCACTGAGATACCCCATTTCATACCAGGCTTTACGTTGAATAAAGTCAAAGCCTCTTCCTTCCCAGTCATTCCCTCTCCTAGTGTCGCTGGAAACCTACAAAAGCATTAATTTGATGTTAAAAAGAAATAATAATAATAATAATAATAATAATAATAATAATAATAATAATAATGATAATAATAATAATAATAATAATAATAATAATACTGCCGGGCTGAGTGGCTCAGACGGTTGTGGCGCTGGCCTTCTGACCCCAACTTGGTAGGTTCAATCCTGGCTCAGTCCGGTGGTATCTGAAGGTGCTCAGATACGTCAGCCTCGTGTCGGTAGATTTATTGGTACATAAAATAACTCCTGCGGGACTAAATTGCGGCACCTCGGCGTCTCCGAAAACAGTAAAAATTTAGTTAGTGGCACGTAAAGCCAATAACATTATTATTATTATTATTATTATTATTATTATTATTATTATTAATACTGAGTTCCCAGGTTGAAGATAATGAAAACAACTCATGGAGGTAAGAGTAGAAAAGTAGTGAGGTTGTGTAGTGCAGATCTTCTTCCCATGCTAATTCACGAATTCCAGATATAAATATAATGTAGACGGCTCAAAACTTATTTCTCTTAGTTCTTCAGCGCTATTTCTAACCGTAAATATTTCTTCTATACAGTAGCCTATACAGTGGTCAATAATTAACATTCAGCTGGAAAATTCCGGACTCTTTATTTTAAATTTGTATATTAATTCACAGTGAGTACTATTATCCTTCCAGTTCATCTATTTCGGAGTTCCAAGACGACAGTAGTAATGGTTAACTATGAGACAACGTGGTTGTACCTGATTGCTCTTTTTAAAGGTACGTTCATGAAGCAGTGCTGTAAGTGGGCTAGTGCAATGTTCTACAGCATCCGGGTACTTACAAGTTGATGTTGCGAAGAAGAGGCGCTTGAAATCCGCTTTACTAACTCTCATAAAAAGGCCTTTTCTTTTCGAATGTTTCATTAAAACAAGTATGTGGTGTGAGAGCTTGAACGTAGAACGCGCTGCCGCTACAACTGCCCTGTATCGACTGGCGCGAGGCAGGGCCAGGGAGAGGGGGACGTGCGCAGAGGCCGTCCCCTCCGTTATTACAACTGTTTTCAGGTGACAGTGCTGCTTGTCTGTTTACTTCTCCATCGCCGATAATTGGCGCTGTGGTGGGGACATATGTGCCAAAGAAGTATGTTCAGCACAATTGTACTAAACCTGTCAAAATGCGCGTTTTTATGACATCTGGAATTGTGAGTTTGTTCCATTCACAATTCTCCGTTAATTACGGTTACCATACTCTGAAACTGAAAATGCTGACATATTCATCTGGCCAACGAACTCTATGAAGAAACTCCGTAATTTGCATCACTTTGTAATGCCCGTATGTTTTTTGTGTGTGGATAACTTAAGTCCATTCGGCGCGACCAATTCGCCTGGTGAAGCTGCGCACTGTAAACCGAATTATCAGCTGCAGTATGTTGTTGCACCCTTGGTTGTGGTGAACGCGACAACTACTCAGCCTCGACTGTACAGCAGGTGTGCAGCTTCATCAGGCGAATATTCTTGGTGGCGTGTAATTAATTAATTAATTAATTAATTAATTTCCCCACCCAAAAGTCACCAGGCCTATCGGCAGCCCTGAAAATGGTTTTCCGTGGTTTCCCATTTTCACACCAGGCAAATGCTGGGGCTGTACCATAATTAAGGCCACGGCCGCTTCCTTCCAACTCCTAGGCCTTTCCTATCCCATCATCGCCATAAGACCTATCTGTGTCGGTGCGACGTAAAGCCCCTAGCAAAAAAAAAATTTTCTTTAGCAATTCCTCCTCCTCCTCCTTCGTCTTCTTCTACTTATCCATCTTTTTCTGCCACCACTTTTCCCACATCCTGTTGAAGTTGTGGGTGAAAAATGGATTTGGACCTGTTTTACGGGCAGATGCCCTTCTTAACGTCAACTCTATATGGAGAGATATATTCATTATTGCTTGTTGGAACAAACACAAATATTCAGTCCTCGAGTCAGACGCGAAAATATTCCCTACATAGCCGAAAATCGAAGTAGGGATCCCTTGAACCTAAGGGCTTAACGCTGACCATTCAGCCAAGGAGCAGAACTTCTTCAGAAATTCCTTGTTACAACACAAATAGCCAGGCGTCAGAGTTCTGAAACTGAATGAATATCCACAGCCTGTCTCCAGTCATTTGACCGGGTCTGGAATGGAATGAATGAAGCACCATCTAGCGGCGAGG
Organism: Anabrus simplex; assembly: GCF_040414725.1. NCBI lineage: Eukaryota > Metazoa > Arthropoda > Insecta > Orthoptera > Tettigoniidae > Anabrus > Anabrus simplex. The sequence goes on along the minus strand of NC_090266.1, from coordinate 284,002,230 downwards.
ATAGGAAATGTGCCAGCTTCCGAGGCCTGTCGCACTCCTCTGGGGCAATGATAAATGACTGACAGATGAAATGAAATGTTAATGGACAGTGTCGCTGGAATGAAAGATGACAGGGAAAACCGGAGTACCCGGAGAAAAACCTGTCCTGCCTCCGCTTTGTCCAGCACAAATCTCACATGGAGTGACCGGGATATGAACCACGGTATCCAGCGGTGAGAGGCCGACGCGCTGCCGCCTGAGCTACGGAGGGTCTGCGTCAAAGTTCTGAAATTAAATTTCCCAAAAGCAAGTACTTTCACTGCATCGACACTCTACTGTGCTTTTATTAAAGAAAAGTGACTTTTAACACTTGCATTATCCGGCTCCATGACTAAATACTGGCGTTTGGTCACAGAAGTCCCGGGTTCGATTCCCGGCAGGGTCGGGAATTTTAACCATAATTGGTTAATTACCCTGGCACGGGGACTGGGTGTTATGTGTCGTCTTCATCATCATTTCATCATCATCATCATCATCACGACGCGCAGGTCGCCTACGGACGTCAAATGAAAATACCTGCATCAGGCCTCTCCGGAGGCCACACGCCACTATTATCACACTTGAATTATGGCCTACTATTGGAAAACGGAACTGAGCCATCTCCGCAATCTCTGAATTCTGTTCTTCATTTTTGCTAACTTTATTATAGTCACACTACTTTCCTTCCCCTTCATAATATCATGGCAAAGCAAAGTCATCTCCGTACAGGCCATGAAGGACCTTGGAGGGGTGGAAGGTAAAGGCTTCCACCATTCGTAAACTCACACGTGATGGGGTGGAGTGGTTAGCTCTACGCACGGCCGCCTTTGCCCCCAGGAATTAACCGGGTACTCGTTTTTGGTGTAGGCTGAGTGGACCTCAGGGCCATATGCACTTCCGGAAGTGGAAATCTCGTTTCTTAAATTTTACGACTTCCTGACGGGGATTCGAACCCACGTCCTCTCGGGTGAACCGAGCACGCCTTTACCGCCTCGGCCTGGCAGCCCCTCCCTTCATAATATGAAGTGACAAATTTCTTGAAGTTAGAAATCTGATCACTTCATACGTACGGAAGAAGTATGAATAAGTAAGACGTAAATATGAAAACTGTGTATAAAAGAGATTTCCAAAATTGTATGCCGATGGCAATGCTTGTTATAAAAAACGAACACATCCGCATAAATGCGTAACTTTACGTTTAGCACAGCAGTAAGCAGGGCTCACTACAGACATTGCTAACTTGTACAGAAACCCTGACCATAGTTCCCACAATGAAGAAATGCTAATTTATTAGGTCATTTTTGTCATTTTTGCCATTTCGTATTTTTAGGTCATTTTCTAAAATTATACATCATTTTTTGGTCATTTTGTGGAATTTGTTACACTATTTTATATTTTTGAGTCATTTTCTTAGGTAAACGTTTGAGAATTTTGAAGTACTTACGCGTGTGGTATTGGATATTATCGCAACTTTCAGTCAGGATGAATACGGAAACTTGAGAATCTTCACGACGCTTTGTCAATCTGGAGACTAAGGAAACTTTGTTCACCACTTACTTCCTGGAAATGTCCACATTCCAGGAGAGACACTTCCAACTGGAGAAGTCTTCTTCGTGAACAGTCGAGATTCTCTTCTGAAGACGCAGAGAACGTAAAGAATTTCACCTTGTTTTCTTGACATGGAAAAAGCCCAAGAGCTTATTATTATGTCTGACATAAATATAGGCTAAACCAACTCTTTTTCTTTTTCTTCTTCTTCTTCTGCTTCTTCTTCCTCATCATAATCTGCTTTAGCCTCCAGGCTTGGTATTTCCCTCTGACTCAGCGAGGGATCCCACCTCTACCGCCTCAAGGGCAGTGTCCTGGAGCTTCAGACTTTGGGTCGGGGGATACAACTGGGGAGAATTACCAGTACCTCGCCCAGGCGGCCTCACCTGCTATGCTCAACAGGGGCCTTGTGGGGGATGGGAAGATTGGATGGGATAGGCAAGGAAGAGGGAAGGAAGCGGCCGTGGCTTTAAGTTAGGTACCATCCCGGCATTTGCCTGGAGGAGAAGTGGGAAACCACGGAAAACCACTTCTAGGATGGCTGAGGTGGGAATCGAACCCACCTCTACTCAGTTGACCTCCCGAGGCTCAGTGGACCCCGTTACAGCCCTCGTGCCACTTTTCAAATTTCGTGGCAGAGCCGGGAATCGAACCCGGACCTCTGGGGGTGGCAGTTAATCACACTAACCACTACACCACAGAGGCGGACCTAAACCAACTCGATTAGTAAATTTATTGTAAAATTTCATTCAAAATTTGTGTCATTTAAAAAAAGTTTTCGGATCATTTTGCTGCATTTCTTCCGTTATTTTATTGATCATTTTTTAAACATTTTAGGTCATCAAAATCCCGGCCCTGGAAATAAGCAAGCAAGCTTGTAATATTACATGAATGTCGATATCGTGATCATAGCCACAGAACTACGAGGAAACCATAGGAATGCGACTTTTGATTTCAAAAATAATACTATACGGTTTAGGATTAGAACTACGGCCAGCTTGGTGAGAAGCCCGTCACTGGGCTACTCGGCTCTTGCAACCCCCTTTCAATAATAAAACTAAACTAACCTTTGGTAACACAAGCCTCTTAACTACTAACTGACAGCTATAATAATGGCGTGTGGCCTCCAATGAGGCGTGGTGCAGGCCTTTGGAGTTGATGGAGACGGCACACACACGCCGCTTCGAGCCATAGACATTAATCAATGGAGGTTAAAATACCAGACCCGCCTGGGAATCGAACGCTGAACCCCCTGGACCATAGGCCAGCACGCTAACCATTTCGCCATGAAGCCTGCCTACTAATTGGCTGTTTATTGACACAGGAATTTTGAGTCACATGGTCAGCGCATAGTCATTAATATCAATTTAACAGACCAATTCATTAAGTTGCTGTCTTTACGGATTAGATACAGAATGTCGTTCGGGATCCCTGGGGACGATATTTGAAGGGTAATTAGCTTATAAAAAGCCATGTCTCTACCAACGATCATGCTCAGTTGGAAAGCCAGCATTTCTAGCTATAGCCCAACAACATAATTTCCATTGCAGCACACGTTTTCGCAGAGCTAGCATGTCCATCTTATTCCGCTCTTCCTGACAGGCTCTTCAGAGGCCAATGATACTGCGTGGACGTCTATATCCTAAGGCCCTTTTTCGGAGTCCATATGCAAGAAGTCCCTGGGTGACCAATCGGGTACCTTCACCGCATTATCAGTAAAGTCCGGCTCCATGGCTAAATGGTTAGCGTGCTGGCCTTTGGCCTTAGGAGTCCCGGGTTCGATTCCCGGCAGGGTCGGGAATTTTAACCATAATTGGTTAATTCCGCTGGCACTGGGTCTGGGTGTATGTGTCGTCTTCATCATCATTTCATCCTCATCACGACGCGCGGGTCGCCTACGGGCGTCAAATCAAAAGACCTGCATCTGGCGAGCCGAACGTGTCCTTGGGCATTCCCGGCACTAAAAGTCATACGCCATTTCATTATCAGTAAAAGGAATTGAGTAATATAGCAATGTACGCTCTAAAACACCTTGTCAGCATTTATCTGCTGAGCCAGCATCCGAGGTCATTGACCCCAGGACGTAATGACCACGTGACTGTGACGTCATGGCCACGTGCTATTGTTTGTAAACTAAGCCATTTGCTTTTGATTGCATGACAGCTGTCATCTTGACAGACCTTAACCTCACGTTTTGGACAAGAGAACGTCGCTAACCTCACTGCTGCCATCTTAACAAGCCCTAACCTTACTTTTAGTGAACAAATGAACGTGGCTATCCTCACTGCTGCCATCTTAACCACGTGGGCGCGGAATTTGGAAAAGTAACAGCTGTCATCTTGACAGGTCCTAACCACGAGCACTTGTTTGGTGCGGAATTTGAACAAGTGAACGTGGCTAACCTCACTGTTGCCATCTTGACAAGTCCTATTTTTTGGCTGCATGGGCTCGGGATTTGAACAAGTGAACCTGGCTAACCTGACAGCCGTTATCTTCACAGGTCCTAACCTCGTGCGGCGCGGATTTTGAAAAAGTATGCATGGCTAACCTCACTGTTGTTATCTTGACAGATCGGCGCGGAACTTTGAACAAGTGAATGTGGCTAAGCTCACTGCTGCCATCTTCACAGGTCTGAAGCTCGTGCACTTGTTTTGGCGTGGAATTTTTAACGAATCGTAACCTCACAGCTGTTATCTTGACAGGACATAGCCACGTGCTTTTTGACAAGTGTGTGACCCTAAACTCACTGCTGTCGTATTAACGGAACTTAGCCACGTGCAGGAGCGGAATGTTTTGGAACGAACCCTAACCTTACTGCTCTCATCTTGAAGGAACTTAGCCATGTGCGACACCATCTTAGAGGGGCCTAAATTAATAGTATCCTAGTTTTAGGGCTAGCTGCCCTTTCCGACACCATCATGGAGGGCCCTAACATTAGTAGACTATAGTTTTAAGCGTAGCTGCCCTTCTCGATATGTCCCTTCCCGATACTATCTTAGAGGGGCCTAACCTCAGAGTACTCTAGTTTTAAGGCGAGCTGCCATTCTCGACATGCCACCATCTTAGAGGGGCCTAAGTACTCAAGCTTTGAGGCTACCTGCCTTTCTCGAAATGCCACCATTCTACAGGGGCCTAAACTCAGAGGATTATAGTTTTAAGGCTAGCTGCTCTTCTCGACAAGCTCCTATCTTAGAGGGGACTAACCCCTGACTACTCTAGTTTTAAGGCTAGCTGCCCTTCTCGACACCATCTTGGAGGGGCGTAAGCACCCTAGTTTAAGGAATGCTGCCTTCTCGACATGTTACAATCTTGGAGGGGCCTAAGGACCCTAGTGTAAGGCTAGCTGCCCTTCTCGTCATGCTCCTTCCCAACATCGGGGTCTAACTTCGGAGGATCCTAGTTTTTAGCTGGCTCCCCTTCTCGACATACCCCTTGCCGACACCATTTTAGAGGGGGCCTAAGGAGTCTAGTTTTAAGGCTAGCTGCTCTTTTCGTCATGACCTTTCCAGACGCCATGTTGGAGGGTTTAACCTTACAGCGTATACTTTTATAAGAAGATGCCTTCCCGACGCCATCTTGCGAGGTGCCCCTTCCGAACGTCATCTTATTTGACTGATGTGAAAATGGAACGCTCTATATCCGACAGCGTGACATCACGGAGGTCAGCTCAATCCCTCCTTCTCTTCCTCCTCCTTACAGTTTTACGAACAGATGCCTTTCCCCTCTACAATTTTTGGAGGAAGCCTAACTACTCTGTCGCTAAGGCTTTATGTCTATCCGACGCGTGACCTCCCCTCCTGAGCAAGATAAAACATGTTGTTAATCAATCCTGTTACAGAGGACCGGAAAATTGCATTGTGCTCCGCCCCTCTACCAAGAGCAAATGTTTGTGTGTTTAGAACATATAGTCTGTTGTTATCTTACAGTAAAGATTTGAATAGTCAGCATACATTCCCCATCGTGTTCTGAACAGAATAAAATACCTTGATTATGAACATATGATAGGAGAGCGCACTAATTTCGATTTTCTGAGATACTTACATGTGAAAAAGGACATGTTATAAGAGAGAGGGTAGTGACGCATACTCCTTCTTCTATCGAATAGCATTATGAGGTTAGCACAAAGCTTTACGTCTCTATCCGACAAATAAAATATCTATGAACAGGGTCCCCTCGTTGCGGAGAGGATTTAAAAAAATTAATCATGGCACACACACAGAATGATATATACTTCCTCTATTACGCTGAAATAGAGTAGACGGCGCTGGCCTTCACGTCACAAGCAAACTGGTTCAATCTTGTTTCTTAGCTGTGTGGGGTAGAGGGATGGGAGAGGGACCTGAAATTTATTCATATATTTCTGCTGTTAACTTACCTTTTTATAAAGTAATTTTACCCTTTTAGTCACCACTTACGACAGGCAGGGCGATACATAAAAATATATCTGATCTGATTAAGGTTAATAGAGGATGGATATACAGTTGTACTTCTTAAAACAAAAATCACTACTACTATTAATGATAATAGAGGATTGATGTACAGTTTTACTTCCTCTTAAAACAATAATCACCACCGTTACTACCATTGATGTTAATAGTGGATTAGCGCACGCAAGCTGCAGGCCAAAGTATGCTATTATTTTTTGGAAAACCTCTGACCTGGCTATAAACGGTGAATAAACGACAAGCAGGGGATACTGCACACTACCGCTATTAATGATAATAGATGATGGATGTACATTTGTACTTCCTCCTAAAACAATAATCAGCACCACTACTACTATTGATGTTAATAGTGGATTAGCGCACACAATCTACAAGTCAAAAATATTATTATTTTTACGACTGCAGAAAAAATTCACTAATTACGACTTTGAAAAATCTCCGACCTGTCTATAAACGGTGCATGAACGACAAGCAGGGGATACTATACACTACCAATATTAATGTTAATAGAGGATGGATGTACACTTGAACTTCCTTTTAAAATACTAATCATTACTACTATTAATGATAATAGAGGATGGATGACAAGTTGTACTTCCTCTTAAATCAATAATCACCACCGTTACTACTATTGATGTTAATAGTGGATTAGCACACACAAGCTACAAGCCAAAAATATGATTAATTGTTTACTACTGCAGATAAAAATTCACTACTTACGACAGGCAGAGCGATACTGTGAAAAAAATTATCTCTGACCTGTCTATAAACGGTGAATGAACGGCAAGCAGGGGATACTAGACGCTACCGCTTTTAATGTTAATAGAGCATGGATGTACAGTTGTACACCCTCTTCAAACAATAATCACTACTACTATTAATGAAAATAGAGGATGGTAATAATCACCACCACTACTGCTATTGATGTTAATAGTAGTAGTAGTACTGATTATAGTTTTTTTTGCTAGGGGCTTTACGTCGCACCGACACAGATAGGTCTTATGGCGACGATGGGATAGGAAAGGCCTAGGAGTTGGAAGGAAGCGGCCGTGGCCTTAATTAAGGTACAGCCCCAGCATTTGCCTGGTGTGAAAATGGGAAACCACGGAAAACCATTTTCAGGGCTGCCGATAGTGGGATTCGAACCTACTATCTCCCGGATGCAAGCTCACAGCCGCGCGCCTCTACACGCACGGCCAACTCGCCCGGTGATTATAGTTTTAAGAGGAAGTACAAATGTACATCCATCCTCTATTAACATTAAGAGTGGTAGTGTACAGTATCCCCTGCTTGTCGTTCATTCACGGTTTATAGTCATGTCAGAGGATTTTCCAAAAAAATCGTATATTTTGGCTTGTAGCTTGTGTCTGCTAATCCACTATTAACATCAATAGTAGTGGTGGCAGTGATTATTGTTTTAAGAGGAAGTACAACTGTACATCCATCCTCTGTTAACATTAATAGTAGCAGTGATTTTTGTTTTAAGAAGTACAACTGTATATCCATCCTCTATTAACGTTAAGCAGGTCAGATATATTTTCGGTATCGCCCTGCCTGTCGTAAGTAGTGACTAAAAGGGTAAAATTATTTTATAAACAAGGTAAGTTAAAAACAGAAATATATGATTATATTTTCGGTCCCTCTCCCATCCCTCTACCCCACACTGCTAAAACGCAAGATTGAACCAGTTTTCTTGTGACGAGAAGGCCAGCACCGTCTATGCTATTTCAGCGTAACAGAGTAAGTATATACCATTCTCTGTGTGTCATGATTAAATTTTAAAAATTCTTACACAGCTGAAAACAAGATTGAACCAGTTTTCTTGTAACAGGAAGACCAGCGCCGTCTATGCTATTCCAGCGTAACAGAGTAAGCATATACCATTTTTAAAAATCCTCTCCGCAGCGAGAGGACGCTGTTCATAGTTATTTTGTTTGTCGTCTAGAGACGTAAAGCGTTGTGCTAACCTCATAACGCTATTCGATAGAAGAAGGGGTATGTGTCACTAACCTCAGCCTTATAACATATCCTTTTTCACAACTAAGTGTCCCAGGTAATCAAAAGTATTGCGCCCTCCTTCTATCACATATTTATAATGAAGGTATTTTTTCTGTTCAGAACACGATGGGGAATGTATGCTGACTATTCAAATCTTTACGGTAAGATAACAACAGACTATGTATGTTCTAAACACACAAACATTTGCTCTTGGTAGAGGGGCAGAACACAATGCATTTTTCCGGTCCTCTGTAACAGGATTGATTAACAACATGTTTTATCTTGTTCACGAGGGGAGGTCACGCGTCGGATAGAGTCATAAGGCCTTAGCGACAGTGCAGTTAGGCTTCTTCCAAAAATAGTAGAGCGGAAGGGCATCTGTCCATAAAACAATGCACGTGGTTAGGACCTGTCAAGATGAGAGCTGTCAACACATTTCACACCCTCAGTCGGGAATATTCAGCACGTTCTGTTGGGGGTTGTTAAGCAATTATGTCATAAATGCGCTTAGCAGGAAGCTACACCCTGGTGCTATTTCCTGTGAGCACTCGCCGCACCCTGGGAACCCAAAATTTCTAAATTCTCCACGTATCCTTGTTAGACAGTGAAACAGGAGATGTGCGACAGGGAAAGAGGATAGCCGAAATCCGTAGAATTAGGTGGCTAGACTCCGTATAGAAATGGCTTAGCCAATCAGATTGTCCCAATTTTAAGTGCCAAAATTTCCCACTGAGTATATTTAGTCTATTTGGGGAGTTTGTGACATGTTGCACGTTAACTGGGCTTCTAATGCATATATCAGAGTGAATACAACTTTTGGTAGACTCAGTTAAATTAACTACAACCTAATTGAATATAGTCATTGTGTGCGACTGATCACGTGTTGATGGCGCGAATTGATGTGGAAGTGAAAAAAGTGTGGCCATCAAACAAATGGCCGACGTTACTTTAATCGAACCCACTCCAAGTGAATTATACAAAACTGCACGACCATACACATACTTTCAGCTCCGTACCGTGATACTTGAAAAAGTAGGAACAACGGACACCTGCTAATGACTTGTCGAAGCCATTGGATTAGTTTGTGACGCTCCGTGATATCACCGAAAGATGAGTTAAAATCACGTATTCGGACCGAAGGTTTGTAACGGAGAGGTGAACCGAATCCGCAGAGAGTGAGCAGACAGTCAGTGTGCAGTCAGTAAGCCATCAGTCAGTGAGTCAGTCTACACTAGTCTCAGTACGATCAAGCGTGTGCCTGTCCAACCGACCTCGAGTGAACGCCAGGGCTTACATCAATATAATTCGGAAATGTAAGTGAATATACATAAACTATATTTATTCATTTTCACTGGAAAGGATAAGCTCTAAACAGGTGACTTTCTTAGTTTAATAATGTGCCATTGCCTACGGCAAAGTACGATTTCATAAGACAAGGAGCAGATACATAGCCGAGATAAAAGTAGCCAGTTTGTGCCAAAAACAGTGGAGTTGGGCAAGCTAAATTTAGCAGAGACAAAGGGAACGTTCTTATTATGTAGTAAAGGGGACTTCGTGGTAAATGACAACCTCTTGTGTATTCACCAGTCTCCAAGTTTGCTAGCCTGGCCTTGAGCTCATTAAGAACATTCCTTTGACCCGACAAGCAGAGAAGATGGTAAACAACTGCTAGCCAGCCTGCGAGGACAGGTATTCCGTTGACCGTGATTTTAATGGGGCGCTTCGTTTCCCGCAGAGAGCACCAGCTGATAGGAAATTATGAATTTGTAGGACAGCGTCACACCACCATAATAGAGTGAAATAATCCCCGGGAGTGTGTTAGGATAACAATTAGTACTAGAGCATAGAATTAAGTTGAAGAAAAGTCTTACGCTTGTGCATAAAATAAGGCTGTGTTATCAGTGTATAAATAATGTGGCAATTTTAATATACACCAATCTTCACTATGACAACGTCAAGATTTAAAATGGCCTAAATCCCAAGGAAGGTGCTGAGGAAACAGCATGGGATAGCCCGATGACGCAGTTTGGATGATGTGAGTACCAGATCATTGAAATGTTGTTTTAATTAATATGTAAATAATTATATTCGTGACCACGCTGCCATCCAAAATATCAGCCGATATATGTAAGAATGCCAATTTTCTTTATCTTATGCTTTGGGAAGGACAGCTTAAGTAGCCCTAAATTTAAATGTTATGTCACGTACCACAAATTACGGGCATGTCCTGAATTAATATTGGGGGCCCGGCATAAGTCATTATCTGCTTAACGTGTATGATTCCACTCTAGCCATGTTTTTAGAATATATACTGTGTCGCTTAGTAATCTAAAATTATATCTATCGTGTCCCTAATTTTTAAGTCATATGTGAATAAGAAGAAGTAAAATAATAATAACAATAATAATATGGTTTGTAGCGAATGAAAATTTTGTAGAGATTGGTCACAATAATACGGTTTGTAGAGAATAATTGTCATGATCTTTTGGTGACGTATTTAACAATAACTATTTATGAACTTTTGTGAAGTCAGATAATAATAATAACATTAATAATAATGTTGCGATTCGCATGTGTTATTTAGCCAACTCTAAGTTATGGGATTTACGAAGTTTTCAACATAACGTCAGAATAGGTGGATATTGATATCCATGGAAGGATCTGTCATTGATAGCCATACAGTATAATAAAATAAGAGGGAACTTCTAAGTAAAAATTGATTATGTTTTTGTAGTTTACGTAACAGTGAGTTAATTGAAACAGTGCCGACCGTTGCGTAGAATTGAGTTGAGGTCTGATATAAATGAAAATATCGAGCAATACGGAAATTTTCTCCCACAATGAGAACGTAATAAACCCCCACCAGTGGGAGTAAAATGTTACGTAGAGGTACCAGTGAAAGTAATCCTGGTTTAACAAGTGTCGAGCTACGCGCCGTTATGAGAGCCAATGTCTACGAGTAAGGATGGAAAGAATACAAATAAATCTCCGAGGAAATAATAAGAGAGAAATAGAAATAAGAGTCTACGTTGAAAATAAGGGATGAAATAAAGAAGGACAAGTCGCTTTATAGTAGAGAAAATTAGACGCCTGCTTATAAATGCTCGGACACAGGGTATAAAGACCGCCATAATCACACCATCCAGACGCACTGGGAAGACTTAGTTGATATTCAGTTGATTCCAGATTGTGTCCTCTGATATAAAGTAGAGTCAAATTGATACCCAATTATTTAATACTTTAAATTACACCTGTGAATAATAATAATAATCATAAAATAATCAAATGGTAAATACCGTACACGGTAACGTTTGGCTACGAAGGTTAAATTATAAATGTTATGTCCATGATTTTTTCTTGACCTTTCATTCGTAATTTTATCTAGAAAGAATACTTATAGGACACTTTATGAGGATCCTACAGCTGGATGTATTTTCGTGAAGTTGGTTACATGCCTATTTATTTTTGATTTGACTATTTCAATTTTTTTACTTAACATATTGTGACTCATTAATTTTTTAAAGTTACGACTGCATTCTCCGAAGCATGGCGTTCTCCTGCATCAGCTCGTATCACTCCATTAGTATTCGTAAGTACTTCTGTATCATCATATCATGTTTTTCCGCGCATTCTGGGCATTCCTCCTGGTCTGAAGATTCATCATCGTTTCTCACATCTTGAAGATCTCTTTCCATCTCTACATAGAGTATCTCCTCTGCCTCCTAATCAGCTTCGGGATCGTCCGCGATGTCGCCGTCTTCTTCATCCTCATCTTCTAGCGGTTCTCCATCAGCATGGTCTTCGGGGTCTACAACCGGCATTTATCCTGCAACGTGGTATAATTTTAAATTGGAAGCGTTGTATATTGCTTCCGTGGTCCCACCCATGGATTGTACCTTTCAGGAGTTATTATCTAAGTTCGGAATGACTCTGTAAGGCCCTATATACAGCTCCGCGAACTTACGGTACAATTTCCTCTGAGGATCTGAAACATCTGGTCGCTTTACCAACACAAGTTCTCCTACACGTAGAGGTCGGTGGAATCGCCTGTTTCGATGTAGCCGTAAGCGTTTCTAAGCCTGTTTTGGAGGTGCTATAATGTAGTCCTCACTCTCAATTCCATCGATGGTCTTGGATCTTCCGGGCATGGCACTACATCTTTCCACGGCCTATCGAGTTTCTCATTGAAGTGGACAAGACTGGGAACTTTTCCTGTCGATTCATGTATGGTGGAGTGGATGCACTCCATGATGATTGAAATGACATCAACCCAACGCCAGTGCTGTCGCGGGCAGTAGATTCTGCAGAATTTCCCAATCTCCCGCATGATCCTCTCTGAAGGATTTGACTCCGGGTGCCTCATATAACTCATAATGTGTTGAATGCACATTTGTTTCATATCCCGTCTAAATGCAGCAGAGGTAAACTGAGAACCATGAACTGTGAGGAGTTTATCTGCTTTTCCCATCTTTGGGATTATTTTATTGCGAATCTGGTTACAGTGCGGGTGTTCGCCTTTTTGAACGGATATAGCAAGACAAATTTTGAGAACACGACCATGCAGACTAGGTTGAACTGTAATCCCCTGGTTCCCTTCGGGAGTGGACCATAAAAATCCATCGCGAATAACTTTCGCGGCTTTTCTGCAATTAAGGCCTTTGGTGGTTGTTTTAGCAAGTATACATTGGGTTTGATGCGTCGCCAAATGTCGGAAGTCATCAATACTCTACGGGCCATTCTCCTCATTTTAGACCGTGTCATGACTTTGTCGATCCCCGCATACCCTATCGCGTGATGCGGAAGCGAGATCAAGTCCACTTGGAGTCCTGGTGGCACAACAACTCTAAGTTGAGTATGAGCGTCGTCCACGTACTTATGCAGAATCCTATGTAGAAAGTTGTAATTCTGTGAGTGTCTCTCAGCGTCTTGGTATTCGGGTATTCCTGGTTGCAGTTGCTTTTCACAGAAACGGATTAGTCGACGAGTCTCGGGCCGGCTCTCCTGTTCCTCGGTAATCCGTCTCAGTCTGTCTAGGGCCTCTTCATCTCCTTCACTTAATTGAAGGAGGTGAATGACCTCCACGTCCAGCTCCGAGTTCCTGCTCAGTGCATCCGCGATGATGTTATCTAAACCGCGCAAAGTTCTACCTCTAAATCGAACTGTTGCACGAATAAAGTCGACCGATTCAGTCTTCCGGATGACATGATCATGAAGGTTAAAGCACAGTGAACTGTTCTGTGGAGGATGATAAAATCGTATATGTGCCGATAGCTATGGGTGGTGACGATAGCGAGCATTTCAAGTTCCATCTCGGTTTAATGCCGCTCATGCTCTCGTAGCTTCCTACTCATGAAGGTTAAGTAATTTATGCGTAGCTCAGCACCTTTCCTCACCTGGTAATGCACACCGCCGACGCCTATCATCGACGCGTCCGTCCAGATGATGAATTTCTGGTCAAAATCAGGGTATCCAAGCTTTAAGCTGTTACCCAGCAACTCCGTTTTGTTGAACGCCTCCTCACATGCTGCATTCCACTTCCATCGGTTGTTCTTCAGAAGATCTTGTAAAGGAGCAACCGTGGTCGTGTTAAATAGACAGTGGTCCGCAAAGAATCCGCATATGCCCAGAAACTGCCTGACGTTCTTAAACCTCGTGGGTTTCGGAAAATCTGAATTGCTTTGATTTTGACAGGATTCGGGGAAACACCCCCTGAGTCGATGATGTGCTCCAAGAACAATATGTTGCGTTGGCAAAAGTGCGATTTGTCGAGATTAATTTTGAAATTGTTCCTGTTTAATTCCGCCAAAACAAGATGCAGGTGCTCTAGGTGCTCTTCCAACGTCAGCGTAGCTATCAATATGTCGTCCACATATCGGACCGTTATTTCCTTCACCCTCTCACTCAGGTTCCGGTCTAATACCCTGATCAAGGCCGATCTAGGATTTTTGATTCCAAATGGCAGCGCTTGTAGACGTAGGTCTGTTGATCGAACATGAATCCAGTCAGAATCTTTGGCTCGCTGGACAACTCAACATGATGCTAGGATGCTCGTAAATCGACACTGGAGAAATATTGCATGTGCTGAAATCTCTAGAATATCCTTGATGTAAGGTCCCCGGTCGTATTCCGGCACCAAACTTTCATTGATGACCCTCGCATCCAAACACATCCTCAACGATCCATTCGGTCTTGCCACAAGGACCAATAGAGTTAAAAATGGTGTTGGAGCCTTTGAAATAAGGTACTGAGCCTCCATTTCCTTAATGATCGCTCACACCTTTGTGTGATGATGTTCTGGTGCGGGGTAAGAATTTTTCCTGAAGGGTTCCCAACTATTTACCATTAAATTATACTTGAAGTTTAAAATTTTTCAGGTTGTGACCCAAAAACGCTCCATTTCTCTCCAAAATCTCTTTCAATTTAAATTTGTCTCCCTCGTTGACTTTGGCTTCATTAATCTTGATTTCTACCACGCCTCAAATTTTGGCTCTTCTTCTTCCTCCTTTTCCAACTGAGCAAACATCCTTTCCATTTTTTCTGATGTCTTCCATCTTCTGCTGTACCCAATTCGGGAATTTCTCGGTGCCTTCTTCCCTGTTGCGGAGAACTTGAGTCGTCCAAATCGTCTCTCCATCCGTAATTTCTGGCCTGTCATTCAACTGAATATCCTCTTGGCTCATATTGTTGTGAAATTTAACTTGATTCTCGTCCATGTCAACGACGGCTTTACATTCTCGCAGGAGATCTACACCCAGAATAATATTGTATTCCATTTCCTCTAGTACCAAAAATGTATGTGCCAGCTTAGCGCTGCCTATCTCGAGGTCTAAATAGACTTGGGTGCCGCATACCTTCGTAAGATCCGGTACGTTCCCTCGTACTTTTACTTTAGATAGGGTAACATCGGAATCCTAAATTTCGGTTGGACCTCTCGGTCAAATGCTTTTGATACTACGCTTACGCAGGCTCCCATATCCACCAATAAGCGTACGCGTAGTCTCTGAACTCCAGTATATATTACTGGCCATTCTCTGATAATTTTCTTGAGATACTTACTCGGGTCATCTAGTAAATCTTCTGGTTGGACTACCCAAGTGTCAATGTTTACGGTTGTCCAATCAGATTCGTCCGGATGGTTGATAGTGGCGCGCCCTAGTTCGAATTCTTTTACAGCTCTGCCCCCTACAAAGTACTCGGTGGCGTGAAGTCTAAGACGGTTTTCTTGGTTATGGACGTCTCCGATAATCGTAGCTTCGGGAGTTCCAACCTTCTTGATACCGCGCCCTTGATCTGTTCCACGTCGGATGTTTCTTTTCATCCCAACTCTGCGATGAACGAATCTCCGTTCTCTTGGGTGTTCGTTCCCTGGGTTCGGAGTTTAGGCTGTCCTTCGTCTAGGGTTACGCTCATCGTGTGGATTGCTTCATGGTGCCTTTGTCGTGAGTGTCCCCCATTCCTTCTTTGGTCTGATTGGCGTAGGACGTGTTTGGCCTTAACGGCGGTCCTTACATTGGCCAAAATAAGAATCTTCTGTACTTCAGGAGGCAACTGCTTCCTTAAGGCGGAGATTAATTCCAATTCAGATGGCGAGCTATCGAGTTCCTTTATTCATCGTAATTGATGGAAGAATACTCACAAAATCGCGTTTGCCCCACGTTGGTCGCCATTAAATGCACATGTCCCTGACTGGGTGAAAAATGTTCATTATCACACTATATGCCGTAGAATGTTGCTGAATACGTCATATATTAATAACTGGACCTCATGATGTGCCCATGGCGTGGTGATGAACGGTTACAATATTACCACATGGTAAATGGTGAACGGAGACAAATGAGATATTGAAACATTGTACTCAAGATATCCATAACGGCCGGGGAAGAAAATCATAAGTTAAATCATTGTAGTATTCCTGAACTTTTCATAGCGAGACAGCATTTTCATAGATAGCTTTTGTGAATTACTGCGGACGATGTTATTTTTGGTAATCGGTAAGGTAGGACTGTAGTCTGGTGGAGATAAGCTTGTGTCTCACGGTCAGTCACACCTGTAAAACACCTGGATAGGAAGGATTTGGAAGATTCCACAAACTGTAATTGTTGAGTTCTCGATACGAATCGGTGCGGTGTAACTGTTGTATAAGTGTACATAATAAAATTATTTATATTACGCGTACGACTTCTCAAAGATGACGCTAATCACATTAATCCCTTCAACAATCAGATTAATCATGTTTGATTATCGAACATCACTTTTATTTAATTGATCCGGCACAACGTAGCAACGATATTGGCATGGGGCACCTAAATTGCCACACTACTCCATTGAGTACCGCAACCCTACATGACAATCTGATATAGAGTGATTCTACACAAACTCGAATAGACTAGAGCTGCTACTTTCAAAGAAATGTGCGAGAAGAGTTTACAAATCTACTCAATAAATGGAAATTTCTACCTATGGTAGATGTTTTGATTTAGCAGATGCAATTCGTTGTCTTTATTCGGCTTCAGGATATCCCCATCAGACTAAGGCCCTGCGTACCTTTTAATGGTACCTTTCCATTCTCGTGGACCAATCAGGTCCAATGATCAGTCTATAGACGAAGACACATCTAGTTTTGTGGTCACCGAAGTGATGGCATCGACGCCTATAAGGCGCGAATGGCGTCCTGGGGTATAACATCCATGCTGCATTCACCTGGTTCCATAGTTCATCTTTGGTGCTTGGCATTGGGTCACAGCGCCGCACCGTCGTTTCACCATATCCAACACATTTTCGATTGGAGACAAGTCCGGTGATTGGGCGGGCCAGCGCAACAGTCTGACATCCTGTGGCAACAAGAAGGCATGTGTTCGTGCAGCAACATCCGGTCGCGCATTGTTCTGCTGAAGTATGGCGACTGGGTTGTCCTGCAGGAAGGGTATGGCTACGAGTCGCAGGATGTCATTCACGTACGTAATATTAGTCACAGTGCCCTGGACACCAACCAACTGTGATTTGTGTTTTGCTCACTAGCACCCCACCCCATAAGACCTTGAGTTGGCGCATCCTCTCCCCCTGTCTGCGGCGAACCAAAATGCGGCCATCATCTTCAAACAAGCAGAACCTGGATTCGTCCGAAAACATTATCTGCTGTCATTCCTGTTCCAAGTGACGTCGTTCCATACACCATTGAAGTCTAGCATGTTTATGCACTTTAGTCAAGGTAGGCGGAGAAGTGGACGACGCGCCGGTAAACCAGGGCGTAATAAACGGTGACGGACTGTCACTCCTGATAGTGTACGAAGTGTGACACTATTCCACTGTTGCACCACAGCCGAGGACGACGCAGATCTGTCCAGCAATTTCATTAGGATGAGCTGTCGATCTTCTCGTGGGCTGGTCTGGGTGGTGCGACCAGACCCATCTCGTCGTGTTCTACGGACTTCTGTGAACCATTCTGCACACACCCGTCGCACTGCCGACACAATCGTCCCACATGAGGAGCAGTTTCCCGGATAGATGCATCACATTCTCTCATGCCAATAATGCGCCCTCTTTCAAACTTACCCGTTTGACGGTACGGTTCTCGCATACGTCTGCGAGACATCCTGCACGTCTGGATAAGTCACACTGATCCATTAACTTCGGTTTATTGCAACAACGGAAGCCGCAGGCACATTTTACCTGTCGGTGGTTGTGCGCCGAAATATCGACGTGGACCTTGATCCTGACGGCCGACATGGATGAAATGCTAATCATTTCTTTAGAACATACTAATGCATATCCCCTGTGAATATGAACTTCCTATCTCTAGTATTTCAAGGTGTTCTGGTTTTTTATGAACATGGGTGTACTATTACTGAGATAGGAAACTATTGTAAAGAGTGGAATCGAAAGGTTAATCCACAGAAAACAAGAGTAATGGTTTGTAAAAGGGGTGACAAGCTTTCAAAGGGTGAACAACGGTCGACAGGTAAGTCAGAGCTAGAAATTGTTTAAAAGTTGAATACTTAGGGACAATTCAGTACCTCAGTAAGAGAAGGGGCAAACCCACAAAAATTCAGAAATTCGTTTTATCGTGTTTTTGCATAGTGGTGGTATCTTTTAGCAATCTTGTGCACTATTTGTGGTTGTGGGATAATTCCTTGTCTGTCCAAGTACACATAGAAAGCTGAGTACCTTGGAAATCAGCTGTACAAATAGTGGTTTTAATCTGAGTAAATGTAAAAAAACGTAAACGAAACGAAGATAACTGGATGAGGTCCGTAGCTAAGAGATTGAGAAATAGTGGTGAAGCCTATATAAGTGATAAAACTAAGAAACTCATGCCAGCTAAAAGAATGGGTGAAGGATGTAAGTGCACAGTGAAGAATTAAAAGGCTAATGTTAAGTGGTGTGAGTATTACAAACTAACTGATATTGAAAAAGAAAACGGTTTTGTAGGATTTTACAAAATTACAAATTACAACTTACACAATACTTTTTCGTTCGGTCTGATTAAACAGAAGTCAGTGAGAAAGCCCATGCGAAAAGGAAATTGAGCCTGAGAGAAAAGTGGCATACAACTGCTACCTAAAAATGAAAGCGGAGACAAATCTCAAGGTTTTGATTTCCTGTGCTTGGATTGTGATTCCCTTTCCAAATTCTTCTTTGAATTCCTTTACTGCCTGTTCTATATAAACACTGAAAAGGAGTGGGGACAAACTGCAGCATTGCCTCACCCCTTTCTGGATTGCTGCTTCTTTTTCATACCCCTTGATTCTTATCACTGCAGACTGATTTTTACATAGATTGTAGATAATTCTTCTGTCTCGGTACCTGATCCCGATCACCTTCAGAATCTCAAGTAGCATGGTCCAATAAACATTATCAAATGCCTTTTCTAGATCTACGAACGCCATGTACGTGGGCTTGCTCTTCTTAATTAGATCTTCTAAGATCAGACGTAAAGTCAGGATTGCTTCACGTGTTTCTACATTTCTTATGTATCCAAATTGATCCTTTCCGAACTATGTTTCAAATTGTCTTTCCATTCTTCTGTAAATAACACGTGTTAGTATTTTACAGGTGTAAGATACTAAGCTAATGTGCGGTAGTTTTCACACTTGTCAACACCGGCTTTCTTGGAAATAGGTATAACAATATTCTGCCGTAAATCTGATGGCACTTCTCCTGTTTCATACATCTCGCACACTAAATGGAATAACCTCGCCATGCTGGTTCATTAATTCAGAGGGAATGCCATCAATTCCAGATGCCTTGCTCCTATTTGGGTCTCTCAAAGCTCTGTCGAATTCCTACCTCAAAATTGGATCACCCATTTCATCAGCATCACCCTCTTCTTGTTCCAGAACCATATCATCTCCGTCCTTACCTTGATACAATTGTAGGATAAAGAAGGGATATTAATCATTTAAAACCCAGAGATTTGCTGAGCCTACTGCCATGTTCCAGTAGTGCATCACGGACTATATTTAAGCCTCAAACCAACTACTAAGAAAGTGAATGAAGATCTTGACACTGAAAACCAAGAAGGGGAAAATCCTAATATACAGTATTATCTTTGCATACGTTATTACTTTCAAACTAAAATCTTTTAATTAACGATTAAACTTCAAATGTTATTCTACCCTTAATTTTCTGAGTTACACTGATATGTCATTAATTTAAAGAAATCCATTCATACATGTTTTCTCAATACAGTTAGGGAATCAGTAATTAATTAATTAATTCATTTATTCATACATTCATGTAGATAATCGTAGGCGTGGCCCTTGCATGTGGAATGGTGATCCGCCTGTGCGAGGAGGAACTAATTTAGGCAGGGAATCATAGCCAATTAGTTAATTAATTCATTCATTCATTAATTCATACACTTATGTAAGGATATAACCGATGTAGGACGGGATAGGACGGGCCTATCCCAGTCGAATATGTAGAATGACCCAAATGCAATAGAGAAAGAAGAATAGGGAGGGGGCACATGAGGAGCGGGATTTCCGCTTACGTGTGCCTCGCAGAAATTAGGGAATGGTGAGTAATTAGTGATTGACAGCTGTTAGATCAGGTGGGGTCTTCCGTTTGGGCCTCAAGTGAAAGGGCCGGACGTGTTATCCTTGGGAAGGTGGCCCCTTTTCTCACCAGGGGTGGATAACACGACCGGGCAGTAGTTATGCATAATCCCATCCATGCATTTATCCTGCGAACCGAATGCTCTCTCCGTAGTTGGTGGCTATCCGTGACTGGGAAAGAAGTGTTCATTCAATTATTCATGCATGAATGACAATTTAATTCGGTCATGGAATCATACATTAAAAAAACTCATTCAGGCATTTATGTACACCTATGTATAGTGTCTGTGAAAATGGAGGAGAACTCTGTACAGACTTATGAAAAATAAATAAAAATAATTTAAAGACTATAAATTAATACTTAAATTTTCAGTTTTGTTGTGTGTTTTGTATAATCTAATAAAAACGTATTTATCTCGAAACTTAATTTTTGTGAGTACTCACACTCCGGCACTCAATTCTAAGAAGCAATGGTAGATGGTCAGGACAAATAAAAGGAGCAAAAATGAGGGGAGTAAGTGCCTTAGCTAGTGTAAAAATACGGGATAAAGTGGTGCCTATCACAGAATATAAAGTGCAGAAAAACGTATTTAATTCAGTAAGTTAAAGCAAAGGTACTGTATGAACCTGAAATTCTTGATTTCGATGTAGTCATTAATACATTTCCGAAATAATTATGGGATTGCCGAACTGGGCTGCAAATATTCTAGTGAGAATGATGTGCGAAGGTATGAATATACGGGCAGATATTGTGAAACCAACTGTTAAGTATTGGTTTGAGATTAAAAACTGGAGGAGCAGGTGAAATTTTAGGCATAGTATAGGCCTATCAGCACCAAATGAAACATCAGAGTGAGGGCTACTGGGTGGATGGGTTGAGGAAGCTACTTGAAGACACAGGAGTTGGGTGCTACTGGGAAAGAAATGTATCAAGGTGTGATACGTGATTGTGTAAGAAGTTAGTCCAAAGAGTGGTAGACATGTTGTTGTTGTTGTTGTTGTTTTTTGAGTCATCATTCCATAGACTGGTTTGATGCAGCCTTCCATGCCACCCTATCCTTGCTAACATTTTCATTTCTACATAACTACTACATCCTATATATGCTCTAATCTACCTATCATATCCGTACCTTGGTCTACCCCAACTGTTCTTACCACCTGCACTTCCCTCAAAAACCGGCTGTACAAGACCTGGGTGTCTTAACATGTGCCCTATCATTATATCTCTTCTTCTGGTCAAATTTATCGAAACCGATCTCCTCTCACCAATTCGATTCAGTATCTCTTCATTCATGATTCTATCTACCCATCACACCTTCAGCATTCTTCTGTAACACCATATTTCAAAAGCTCCTATTCTCTTTCTTTCTGAGCTAGTTATATATATATATATATATATATATATATATATATATATATATATATATATATATATACCAGGTGGCTCACGGACGCCGTACTTTCTACTTATAAATGTCCCGCATGCACAAGTGATGTGTGGGGTGTCTACCAACTGATTTTAACAGCGAACTACTGCCAGCGGGCAGGTTACGTCAGAATATGAAGAGATAAAAAACAGAGTCACACTCGCAGCATGTTACTCAGCGCTGCCGGTCGAATGCATTCCTTGCATTAGTAAACATCGTTTTCGACCACATAGTTCTAAGCTTGTGTATGCTACAGCCGAACTATATTTGCTGTCTGAATATCGGCAGTAGCTAGTATGATCAGCAGCGGTGAATACACAGACATTATTTTAATCTGGACAATCTGGTCGGAATGCAACAGAAGCTCCAAACAGACGTAAGCCTTCTACATACGTACTTCACCGAACAGTATTAGTTTTTGTTTCATACATGCAACTCTTCCATCGCGTGGAATGTCTACACGTGTATACATAAATAAGTTATTAGATTTCCTTTTCTTCACCTTTGGAGTGTCTACAAACAGTAGTGGCGATTAGGGGGTGCGGCGAGGAGGGACAGTCGCTCGCCCCCCCCTCCCCGCTCCACTTTGTGGAGTACACATTACATTTTCATTCCACTTTAGCCAGCTGGAACTAGGAATAATTTTAAGAAGCTGTTTGTACAAACCTTGTTACCTTATATGCTAACTCCTTCGTTTATTTTCTTTAATTATTAACATAATTATTGACGGAAATACGCACATAATGCTGTTTGTCGCCGCTAACCAATTTGTATAGCACTACGGCACGTAATGGAGACTGCCTGTCTCTTTAGTGTCTGTTAGTTGCTTAGTGAGTATTCAAATACTAAATTATTTTAATTGCATAATCATGCCGTACTTCTATGTAATTATACCGGGCGGGGTGGCGGTGGGGTTACGGGCGTGCAGCTCTGAGTTTGCACTCGGAGATAGTAGTTTCGAATCCCACTGTCAGCAGCCCTGAAGATGGTTGTCCGTGGTTTCCCATTTTCACACCAGGCAAGTGCTGGGGTCACGGTCGCTTCCTTTCCACGCATAGCCCTTTTATGTGTCATCGTCGCCATAAATCCTATCTATGTCGGTGCGACGTAAAGCCAATTGTAAAAAAAAATATTCAGTTGTAATCGTATTTCAACAGGACCTAATATCAACGTTCCTAAGTTATTTCTTTGCATTATGTTATTTATTAAGTAAATGCCCCGTAGTATGTTTGTGAGACCTGGTGAAAATTTTATTATACAGCATTGAATCAAAATCTCAAAAAAACTATTATTACGAATAGGCGTAATCCACGGGGCTGATTAATTACATTTAGCCTACTTATAAAAAGCATAATACAAACGAAATAATGTAGTCCGGTGAATATAAAGCTGGTATTCTCTCGCGTTGAAATTACAATTACAATTAAATATATCTGTTTTTACAATTGACTTTATGTCGCACCGACACAGATAGAACTTATGGGAAGGAAGCAACCGTGGCCTTAATTAAGGTACAGCCTCAGCGTTTGCCTGGTATGAAAATGGGATACCACGGAAAACCATCGTCAGTGGTGTCGACAATGGGATTCGAAACCACTATCTCCCGAGTGCAAGCTCACAACTGCGCGCCCGTAACCCCACGGCCAGATCGCCCTGTACAATTAAATAGATGTACGGCATGATTATTCAATTAAAAAGAATGTCGTATGGCTTTTAGTGCCGGGATATCCCAGAACGGGTTCGGCTCGCTAGGTGCAGGTCTTTCTATTTGACTCCCGTAGGCGACCTGCGTGTCATGATGAGGATGAAATGATGATGAAGACAACACATACACCCAGCCCCCGTGCAATTGGAATTAACTAATTAAGGTTAAAATCCCCGACCCGGCCGGGAATCGAACCCGGGACCGTCTGAACCGAAGGCCAGTACGCTGACCGTTCAGCCAACGAGTCGGACTATGCAATTAATAATCATTTAGTATTTGAATACACACTAAGAAACTAACAGACAATAAAGAGACTGCCAGACTGACGAATGCGCGTGGCAAGCGGGTAAATTATAACTCCGTAGCCACGACCTCGGCAAAAATTTGTACCCCTATTACCCTTCCTCACTGCACATGCAACGTCTCCACTACTTGCCGTAGCGCTATACAATAAAGGAAATATTTAGCATATAAGACAACAAGGCTTGTACAAATAGCTTTTTTAAAATAATTCCTAGTTCCAGCTGGCTAAAATGGAATAAATGTGATATTTACTCTACAAAGTGCGGGTGGGAGCGACTGTCCCTCCTTACCCCACCGCCTAACCGCCGCTACTGTTTGTAGACACGCCAAAGATGCAGTAAATGAAATCTAATAACTTACTAATTTAGACACGTGTAGACATTCAACTTGATGAAAGAGATGATTGCATGGAACAAAAACGAATACTGTTCGGCGAAATATGTGTGTAGAAGGCGTACGTCTGTTTGGAGCTTCTGTTGCTTTCCGACCAGGTTGTGCAGCTTAAAATAATGTCTGTGTATTCACCGCTGCTGATCACACTAGCCATTGCCGATATTCAGACAGCAAATATAGTGCGGCTGTAGCATACACCAGCCTAGAACTATGCGGTCAAAAAGGATGTTTACTAATGCAAGGGATGCATTCGACCGGCAGCGCTGAGTAACATGCTGCGAGTGTGACTCTGTTTCTTATCTCTTCATATTCTGACGTAACCTGCCCGCTGGCAGTAGTTCCCCTGTTAAAATCAGTCGGTAGATCCCACACATCACTTATGCATGCGGGATATTCATAAGTAGAAAGTACGGCGTCCGTGAGCCACTTGATATATATATATATATAGGCTAGTGGTAGAGATAGAAAGACAAATAATAAGGATAGAATATAACAGCTAGACAACACTATTAGAATTTTGAAAAATAAGTGGAAATATCGCAAAAAGATCGCGAACGATAACAAAAAGGGAAACGAGAGGAATAATTTGGTGGTTGATGGGTGCATACAACAATAAAGCTTCAAGAAAAAAATAACGAAAATTAATATATTTTGTGTAATACACATATGGAAACGTCACATCTGCTTAAAGACTGTAAAGAAACGAGAAATATCAGAGTGAAATATATAGATGGGAAAGAAATACGTAAAACTGAAAATGAACCTGAACTTTACACACGCGCTAAGCTATTAAATACAGAATGGAAGTAACCAAGAAGAACAGCAAAATTATGTAACATTATCAGAGATATATGGGAAAAGGAATCTAAAGCAGGTGAAAACAGAGAAAATTGCATGTAGTTAAGGTAGTGATATCATGGACTAGATAACTTATCTGAAGTCCAGAAAAGCCTCAGAAGGTTAAGGTCATCTAACTTCCAAAGATATGTCAAGATAACTTTCATAGAATAGATATTGTAGCAGTAAATTATAGTTCAATCACGTGTTGTGAGACTTTGTTAGTTGGAGTAAGCTTGGTATTTTTAACACTAACAAAACTTGTTGCATGTGATTGCGATGAGTATGAGGTTCGGATGCTCTCTCCCCACGGTTCGTGGTCACCCAAGACTGGCGGGGAACGGGTCTGTTCATTGTTTTCATTCACACGTAGTAAGAATATGCATGATAAGGTATTCTGGACTCTATAACTTGGTTACGGCCTAGGAAATACTTCAGGAGAGCTAAGGTTGTCTGACTTTTAAGATAAGTACAAGTAATATTTATTTGGTACCGGTACGTATCATATTTCATATAACATTTCGTTAACTGGAATATCCTTGGTATTTTGTAGTACTATCAAAAAGTAACTACATGTAATAGTTTTGATTACAATAAACGAATACTCTCTCTCCTTACTTGGTGGTTATCCGTGACTGGGAGAGAAGAGCATTCATTCATAATATTCAGAAATACATTCCCAGTGATCTAATTTCATTAAAAGTAAACAATAACATCTTCACAACAGACTTGAGAGTAAGCAAGTTACCTCGTCTGAGCGCTTTCAACCGATTATGTTCGGCTATCCAGAGCATTATTACATAATGCGCACCAGCACTGGATCATCTTATTTCTTTCATTTTCAGTTTTAACAATCGACCACAAGCGCGGAAACACAGATTTAAAATGCTCAGTTCACTTCGAATGAGACAGTGCAAAAGCGAAAGAAGATCGACTGGCACATTTTTTTGGTGTAGCTGTATTCTACTGGGAATTACACGTAGCTAACGCAGTTCCAGGACATCTCCACAGAATATTCGAACAGTTCACATTTTCAGATATCTTAAGTAATACAGGAAGTTATGATGCGATGGATTGCTGAAGAAATGACATGATTAAGGAATACACAGTTGATTTGCTTAAAAGTCGTAAGTCACAAATCGGATGGTTTAACTGGCAGAGAGCGGCCAAGTAATTGTGCAGAATTTAATTTCATTAGTACCGAAACAAAATTGAAAAGATCTCATCTAAACTTATTTGAACATACTCATCACATGGAGAAGTCACTTCTTAAATATTGACAACGTTATCGTGTTACAAGAGCAAAAACTCCTTCCTACAGGCTCTGTGATATTCAGTTGACTTCCAACAGAGAAGTTAACACTCTAACCTATCTTTCGAAAGTGGTACTATTTTTGTTGGTGTAGCTGCATTCTACTTGTGATTACACGTAGCTAACGCAGTTCCAGGACATCTCCTCAGAATATTCGAACAGTTCAAATTTTGGTCGCCCCTTTGCAGGCTACGGGGTGTTTAAACATAGATTCACTACTCAGAAAGAGAGCGTGTTTTACTATCGACTTGATATTTTAAAACTAGTAGTTACAGTTATTTACAAGACCGCATCCAGCAACTGTACCAGCAAGAGCCTTGGAACTTTCTTTCTCTACAGCCGAGTATGCTTCTCCTGTGTGTATATTGCATTGAACGATACATACCGTGCACTTTCAGGCTGCTTGAAATCAACAAACGTAGAAAAGCTCTTACGTTATAGCTCAACCTTCAATCTGACGGCAAGTAGCAACTGAAACTGAAAAACTGGAACAAGAGGTGGACAACCATCATCCGCCCCATTGTCATGAAATAGTATAACAGCGTATCAGATCACGGAGAAGTTTCATTAATAACACCAGCCCAAAACCAGCCACACCAAGCGTTCCTAGGAATCAATACTGGCAGCAGCAGTCCATACTATCCGACTGCAATCGGCCAACAGAAATATCTCCAGCACATACTTCTTAATATTGGCCTGTCTGAAAACCCATAATGCCATAAGAACTGGAATGCCTAGAACCAAGGTTGCACTCAAAAGATTGGCTTCTACACAAATTGCTGACTGCGACTGTGGTGAAATTCAATTACCTGAGAATCTATTTCGCGGTTCAAACTACCTGTGGAAACCCAAATGGAAGACTTAATTCCAGTCAGTGAGAAAACTACACTGTTCAAAATAATAAGGGGAACATGTTTTTGAACGTATGCCGTGCTCCACAAAACAATACCTCACAACCAGGTATATTACCAACTAAACCTTTATTCTTTACCGTTGAAGCATACAAAAGAACATCGATGAATTTGGGTTCATTTTCAGAACACAGGCGGAAATGTCCAAATAGGGGCGAAAACTGTTATCACAGTGGCATGCTCCGTATAAGTCGACGGAGGTCGCGTTGCAGTATCAGGTCCCATTCTTCAATGAGAGCCTGTTCTAGGTCTTGGAGAATCTGTGGTCGAACAGGATGTTCACGAACACTTTTGTCAAGCATATCCCACATATGCTCGATGGGATTAGGGTCGGGACTCACTGCTAGCCATTCCATCTCTTGAATGTCCAGTTCACGCAAGACAGCTCTAGTGATGCGCGCTACATGAGCCCTTGCATTGTCGTGCATGAGTACGAATTTAGGGCCAACACCGTATGCATCAACCAACACATACTGTAGCAGTATCTGCTCGACATACCCCGCAGCGGTAAGATTACCACGGACAACGACAAGATCCGTACGGCCGTCAATACTGATGCCACCCTACACCATCACAGAACCTTGTCTGAATCGGTCGCCTTCCTGGACTACATTTGGTATGCACTGCTCACCGCGGCGTCTCCATACACGTTGACGTCCATCACGCTGTGTCAGGGGAAATCTGGACTCGTCTGTGAACAACACAGGTCTCCATTGGCAAAGTAGCCATTTGACGTGGGTACGGGCAAACAGAAGGAAAGCTGCGCAATGTTTCTGAGTTAAAAGGAGCACTCGAACAGGACGTCTCGGTCGTAAGGACATTTCTCTTAACCAGTTCTTTACTGTCTGGTCAGACACCGTGACTCCAGTGACCCTCCTGAGGTCTTGTTGCTGTTCTCTGGCAGTTGCTGAACGACGCCGCAACGCACAGATAGTCAGATATCGGTCATCCTGTGGGGTTGTCATGCTTCCACGACCTTGTCCAACCCTCCTTGTGAACTGGCCTATCTCAATGCAGCGATTCCACAAGCGTTGGATAACTGACGGAGAGACATTGAGAACCACAGCAACACGACGAAAAGTCTATCCTTCCTAGATCAAAGTGTCTGCCCTTACGCGACTTGAACCTCGTTAATGTGTCTCATGGGATGCGCTGGTTTACGTACAACGTGCTCAAATGACCGAAGTAGCCTGTGTACCTCACAACGACACACAGACGCACCGCTATTCACTTTGTTTTGAGAGGTCACCTGACAGTTTAATGCATGGCTACGCCTACAGACGGAGTATAACTTCGATTTGACATACCCTGAGTAGCTAAGGTCTCAAGGTATGCTGTACGACCATTGGAACCCCATCTGCCAAATAAACATTCACATACCATACGTTACAAAGTATATTCCCCTATTTTTGAACTGTGTGTTATGGCTTCTTCATACTGGAGCGCTTTCAATATTTGAGGATACTTGGATATGATCATCATCATCACTCCCAAATGGGTTTTCTAGTCGATACAGTTTTACTGAAGGACGCATTCGAACGCACAACCCTCTACTCCCGCTCTCTAATATGATATCACAGCCCGGTGCTTTTTTAGAACAGCTCACTTCATAACTAATTTGCCTCGCTGAAATCCGCGAAGCCACTGAAGGGCTCATTCCACACTGAATAATTATTCACGGACTCACGGCCGTCTCATAACTGCTTACGTTCACACACATGTGGCTCAAGACTGACTCCGCGCTTCCGTATCTCCGCTCTTTTGTAGATTTTTGTTGTTTCCACATTCAGATTATTCTGGTCATCCCCTTCACTATTAGCCATATGCCAGATTTAGACAGCTGGTCTTGACAGGTAAGTATATACGGTACCTGGTCTGTTTCTCGGTTTAATGTAAAGGACCAATTACATCTAATGCCACCTTTTCGAATATTGTAGTAGGTGTATCAGTAATGACCATAGGGGCTTTAACCTCGGGACACACAATCTTATTCCTCTGACATGAAGGACATGAGCGTACAAAGGCTTCCACGTCCTTTATATTCGGCCACTAGTAAACATATTTAATTCGGGAAAAATACTTGTAATTCCCTGACGACCACCAACAAGAGAATTGTGGGCGTCCTGTAAAATAGCTAACTTCTCCTCCTTAGTTAACTCCTTAGTTGCAGCGCCAGGCGAGTTTCCGTCCTCGTCAGACTCAACCTCCTCTGGCTCCTCGTCCTCGGTGTTAGAATCCTCAGCTCGATCCTCATCTCCCGATCTCTCTGCTTTCGCGTCCTCGAGATCATTCCGCTTATCAACCTATTCCGACGCTTACGTATCTCTTGGGATCGCTGTTTTTCAGGACCTATGGTTCCCACTGTCTTCTCAGGTACAGCGGGGATCCTACTTAAAGCATCCGCGCTCTTATTCGCCTTCCCTGTCTTTTACACTACATGGAAATCATACTAAACTAATTTTAATCTAAATTTTATTAACTTGGTAGACGGGTCTTGAATACTGAACACCCCCTGTCTTTTACACTACATGGAAATCATACTAAACTAATTTTAATCTAAATTTTATTAAGTTGGAAGACGGGTCTTGAACACTGAACACCCATTTTAAAGGCATGTGCTCCGTGAACACCGGGAAGAGCCGTCCAAATAAGTATGGCCTAAAGCACTTCAAACTTCAGACGATAGCAAATAATGCTTTTTCGGTAACTGAATAGTTCCTTTCCGCTTTATTTAAAGTTAAACTTGCATATGCTATTAGCAAGTCCTTGCCTATTTCGCCTTGCGAGAGAACAGCTCCTATGGCTTCGCCACTGGTATCTGTCGTTAAGATGAATGGTTTCTAAAAATCTGCGTACTGTAGTATTGGTCTGTCCGTCAGCTTCTGTTTCAGAATGCAGAAATCTATCTCTTGCTTATCCGTCCACACATAAGGGACATTGTTCTTCAGAAGTTCATATATAGGTTTTGCTATCCTTCTATATTCCGGTATGAACCTCCGTTAGTACCCTTTCAAACCTAAAATTCCCTTTAGCAGTTTAGTGGTTGTAGGCCTAGGAAAATTCCTTACTGCCTCAACCTTTCGTTCGTCTGGCTGTATCCCATTCGCAGTAATAATGTGGCCTAGAAATGCTGCATGCGTTCTCGGGAATTCGCATTTGTCTGGCTGTAATTTCAACCCGGGTCCCCTCAGTCTCTGGAAAACGTCTCTATGCCTCTGATTGTGTTCCTCAATAGAATTTGCAAAATTCAAAATGTCTTCAAGGCAGCTAACGCATTTTTACACCGATCAAACCTTATATGGCTATATTCATCAGCCTCACAAACGTACTAGGGGCATTTTTAAAGACCATCGGCAACCGCAGAAACTCATAGTGTTTACTGAAGCTGAGAATGTCGTCTTCTCACGGTCCTCAGGCATCATCAGGACCTGATGGTAGCCTGATGATAAATCCATTGTTAAAAATGGCTTGCCTTCCCTAGTGCATCTCCTAATTCTGATATCAAAGGAATTGGGTTAGCAGAACCTTTGGAAACTTAGTTCAGCGCCCTAAAGTCTATGAATACACGATATTTCTGCTTCTCTGAAGCGTCCATTTTCTTGAGGACTAATAGAAGAGGAGCGTTCCTTAGTTCAGCGCCCTAAAATCTATGCATACACGATATTTCTGCTTCCCTGAAGCGTCCATTTTCTTGGGCACTAATAGAAAAGGAGCGTTCCAAGCGGAGGTACTATGAGTATTATCTCGTCCTCTAACATTTTGTAAATTTGCCTTTGAATCTCCTGATTCTGAGCTTCGGGTAACCTATAAGGTCTCACATTAATTGCAGGCTGGTTTTCTCCAATTCTAATTCCATGCTGTAGTATATCAGTGTGCGTTAACTTACCGCACTCTAAATGAAATATGTCATTATATGCAGCATATATGGCATACAACTGCTCCCTGTCTATAGGTGCTGTTCCGACCTCATACGGACAGGTCCCTGAGAACACGTGGTGCTAGGAACCACATGCTGGTTCATACACATAAAAAGATGAACTGTACTTAATTATACATATACTAGGTTTATTTACACTATATACACATCGTGATACATTTGTTTAACCTGTCGCTCACGCGATGGTTTAGATATTTACAGAACTTGTCCGCGTAGCACATTTTAACATAGTCCGGCAGCCATGCTGCTTTCGCGTCAACCCTCGCTCACACGATGGCACGCGAAGGTGCCCGAACACTTCCAAGATACAAACAGCCGCTGGAAAAGGCGCAGCGCTAATGCAGTGGCGCTCTGGTCAATCACAAACATACCGCCACACCTAAATGTATCACATTTAACAATAACAAGAAATGATGAATTTAAAATGAACACATAGTCATATTATGAAGTTCTTTCACCATCAATACATATACCGATATGAAACACCCACAACTTCAACCAAAGTAACTGAGCAAAAATGTACACAGATGTTCAAATAATGAAACCTAAATGAACAAATTCAAATCCTACAATAAAAAGTACAGCACTTGACACAAACAATAAAGGACACTGATCATAATTAAAATCTTACAATACAAGAGCAAAGAATTTAACACCAACATGAAATGAAACACTGAATGTATTAGCAAGTATCAGTCTTGAGCTGGCAATGGACATAACTTATGTACAGAACGCCTCAAAATTCCATTGCTGGTGCGAATTGTAACCGTACGCACTCGTCCGTCCTTCCCAGGATGAGTTTCCTCGACCGTTGCAAGTCGCCAAGAGAGAGGAGGAATGTTGTCGTCCTTAACTAAGACGATAGTTCCAGGTTGAAGGTTAGGCTGACTCGTCAACCAATTCATGTCGCTGTTGTAAGCTATTAAGATAGTCATTAGACCACTGTTTCCAAACGTTCTGCTGCAACGCCTGAATGTAGCGCCATCTGGCAGTATAACAGTGCACACTATCACTAAGGTCAGGTTCAGGGAAGGATAGCAGGGGGGCTCCGATCAGAAAGTGGCCAGGAGTCAGGTATGAGGGTTCATCAGGGTCGTCTGACAGTCTAACGAGCGGTCTTGAGTTTAGGCATGCCTCTATTTGGCAAAGTAGGGTATACATCTCGTCGTATGTCAAGCAGGCATTGCCAGCGGTTCTTCGCAAATGATGTTTCATGGATTTCACCCCAGCTTCCCAGAGTCCCCCGAAGTGAGGCGAATCAGGAGGAATGAAATGCCAAGTGAATCCCTCTTGCGCTGCGTTGTTCAGAACATCTGTCTTCCACTGTTCCGACCGGTGCACCTTCAACAATTCATTTCTAGCTCCTACAAAGTTAGTAGCATTGTCACTGTATAGGTTTGTACACCTCCCCCTCCTGGCCGCGAATCTCCGTAAGGCGGCAATAAAGGCCTGTGTGGTCAAGTCACGAACTAATTCCAAGTGTATTGCCTTGGTGCAAAGGCAAACGAACAATGCTACGTAGCATTTTACCTTGACCTTGCTCCTGGTTGCACCCTGTTTAATGTACAACGGGCCAGCGTAGTCAACTCCCGTATTCAAGAATGGGCGCGATGGAGTCACTCGAGGAGACGGTAGCTGTCCCATGAGCTGCGTTGCTGTTGAGGCTCGTAGTCTGAAACACTTCACACATTGGTGAATGACACTCCGTACCACTTTCTTTATGCTCACTAGCCAATATCTGGACTTAAGAGAGGCTGCTACATGATTCGAACCAGCATGTAGCAGCCGAATATGCTCGTCAGCCACAATCAACTTGGTTATATTATGACGCTGAGGTAATATGATTTGATGCCTTTCTGCAAATGGTTTCAAAGAATTTTGTAAGCGTCCCCCTACTCGTAATACATCGTTCCCATCTAGGAATGGGTCCTGATTTCTTATTGAACTTTGCGGTGAAACTGATGAGTTCGACTTCAACTCGCCTATTTCCCTTGCGAATGTCACACGTTGAGCAAGTTTGATACATATCTGAAGTCCCATTGCTAGCTCTTCTGCAGATAATGGCCCTGTTCTTCTTACGTTGTGTCTTCTGGAATTGAAAACAAATCTGTTACAATAAGCCATCACCCTCTGTAGACGACGGAGAGATGAGAACCGTGTCGTGACTTCGTCAGATGGAGTGGCACTGAGTAAACATTGTACCGTATCCCTTCTTTCTGGAAGTTCGTCTGCAGAATCGTTTGAATCCTTAGTGGGCCAGGTACTTGCGTCTTGCACCAACCACGCCGATCCATGCCACCATTGTTCATTATGTTGTAGGCTGAGTGGTCCTTCTCCCCTTGAAAGAACATCGGACGGATTGTCTTCTGACATAACATGACCCCACTCGGCTCTTCTAGTTAACTGCTGTATCTCAGAGACACGATTTGCAACGAACGTTTTCCATCTCGTGGGTTCAGCTGCAAGCCACGAGAGTACTATGGTCGAGTCAGTCCGCAAGAAAGTATTGTCAATTTTCAGATTCAGGGTGTTGGTAGTCTTATCCACCAGACGTGCCAACAAAAGAGCCCCACACAGTTCTAATCTAGGTAGAGACTGTTGTTTCAGAGGAGCAACTCTGGATTTCGAACATACCAAATGTACCGAAACTTCACCGTGTTGATTGGTACTGCGGATATACACACATGCTGCGTAGGCCCGTTCAGAAGCGTCTGAGAAGCCATGAACTTGTATCTGGACGACTCTTCCCGTACAAAGAATCAACCTGTCGACATGAATGTTGTTCAGTGTTGGAAGATCAGTAAAGATTTTAATCCAGCCCTCAAGTAAAGGAGATGGTAGTGGTTCATCCCACTCTAGTTTTTCTTGCCACAGCTGCTGCATGAAAATTTTACACATTACGATTACTGGTCATATCAGCCCTAGTGGATCAAATATAGAGGCTATAATTGAAAGCACATTTCGTTTCGTAGGGCCTCCATTGCTCTCCTTGATGTGAACCTCAAACTGGAACTTGTCAAGCAAGGGATGCCACAGCAATCCTAGCGTTTTAATATTGTCTTCCTTGTCAAATCGTAGGGGTAACTGTGATTCTCTCAGTTCTGTTGGTATCGTCTCAAGTACAGCGGAGTGATTCGAAGTCCACTTGCGGAGCGGGAAGCCTGCGCGTTGCAGCAATTCTTGTAGTTCTCATCGCAGCTCTATAGCATTTTCCACTGTATCGCTACCACACAATACATCGTCCATGTAGAAGTCCCGCTTCAACACGCGAGATGCTGTAGGGAACACGTGGGCTTCTTCTTCAGCCAGTTGAGTTAGACACCTTGTGGCTAGGAAGGACGCTGAGGATGTACCGTATGTTACGGTCTTCAGTTGGTAGGTGCGTAGAGGCTCGGATGGATGTTTTCGCCAGATTATACGCTGTAAGTTAACATCCTTGTCGTCTACTCTGATCTGACGGTACATTTTTGTAATGTCTGCCGTCATCGCAATCTGATGTGTGCGAAACCTTGTCACAATTGATAGTAGATCTTGTTGAACAGTAGGTCCCACCGCGAGAGTGTCATTGAGGGAAACGCCATTGTCAGTTTTGCAAGACGCGTCGAATACAACCCGTGTCTTAGTAGTGGTACTCTCTGCCTTCAAAACTGCATGGTGTGGGAGATAGCAGAATGCTCCTTCGTCTTTGCATATATCTGGGGCCAGCTTCATATGACCCAGGGTCTCATACTCCTCCATGAAATTCACGTAATCAGCTCGCAGATCATGTCTCTTCTCAAGCTTCTGTTCCAGTAGTCTGAATCGTTTCTCCGCTATTTTGTAAGAGTTTCCAAGTTGCAGACCTTCTGCCTTCGTAGGCAACCTTACAATGAAACGTCCACTGTTGTCCCGTTTGGTGTGAGTTACGAAATGCTCTTCGCAGTACTGCTCCTCCTGTGTTAGGGGCATTTTTCTAGTTGTCACTTCTTCTATTGCCCAGAATTTTTCCATCTTCCTATTGAGGTCATCGTCCTGTCTGAGGAAAAATGATGAAGTGGGTGAAGTTTCTGCTCTCTCACTAGTCCGAGCCCGCGACTTAATTGGACCTGATAGTATCCATCCCAATACAGTATTTTTCAAGATGGGTAGCTCATTGCAGTTTTTCCGCCACCCTTCCTGCAACAACTGCATAAAAATCTCCGCACCGATGAGCATGTCTACTGGTCCTGGCTTGTTGAAGTGAGGATCCGCCAATGTGATATCCTCAGGCAGGTTCCACGATTTACAATCAATATGGTTCGCTGGAATATCACCTGTTATGTGAGGGAGTATAGAACACGTTATAACAGTTTCGAATCTGGACACATTAGAAATGATACGAACGTCAACACTTTGAGATGCGGTGACAGCAGTGTTATTTATACCACTAATTGGAATACAGTTTCTATGTCGTTGCAGCCTCAGCTTACTTGCAAGTGACTCGGTTATGAAATGTGATTGCGATCCATTGTCAAGTAGAGCTCGGCACTGGTGAATTCGACCATTGTTGTCTGCAACTCCTACTATTGCAGTAGACAGCATTACTTGAGACTGTGGCTTGAATTTTAGTGTGCAGTAACTAGCATTACTCTCACCCTGTTCGTCGTCTCTAATACCGGTACCTCTACTAGCTTAGGTATCCTTGTTTGTAGTCGTTTGATTGTGTGTGGCACTGTCAAAGTGAATCAAAGTGTGATGTCTACGCTGGCAAGTCTTACAGCTATCAGATTTGCACACGTTGACACTATGATGCCTAAAACAGTTAAAAAATAAACCCTTTCTTTTGACAAAATCATACCGTTCTCTTGTGTTAGCTTGCAGAAATCCTTCGTACCGATGTAACGGATGATCTAAGTCACAAAAGTCACACTTCCCCCTTGTAGATACGTATGAGTTAACTCGAATTGGGCTTTCATTGTTTCTCACATACTGGTGCTTAGCTGGATTTGCCGCGCTCCCCCTCTGTTCCCGTGTTGCCATCATCAGTTCTAACACTTGTGCCCTCTCTTCCAAAAAGGTGGATACCTCAGCGAGTCTCGGAAAATCATTGCTTGGAGCTTTCATTTCGAACTCTTTACGGGTAGCGGGATCTAACTTGTCTAACATCAGCTGCTGGAGTAAGGCTTCGTGTAAAGGCACTGAAAGGTTGAGGTTCTGAATAGCATTTAAATTGCTTACTAAGTGGTTGTTCAACTTCCTAAGGTCTGATGCTATATCTTTGTGACATGTAGGTAATGACAATAGAGCCTTGATATGTTGTGTTGCTATCAGTTTTCTGTTGTTGTACCTCTTACATACGACTTCCCAAGCTACTACAAAGTTAGAGTTAGAAACAGGAATGTTCTGAATTAATTGATGAGGCTCGCCCTTGAGTGCTGAAAGTAGATAATGAAAACGCTGAACGTTTGATAGTTTTAAATTGTCAACAATTAAAGCCTGAAAGGTGTCTTGAAAATGAGTCCAAGTCTCATACTGCCCATGAAATGTAGGGAGGTCAATGACGGGCAATCGTATTTCCATGGAATTTTGTTGGGAATTACCGCAAGAATGCTGAGATAACTGATCGATATTCTGCTCGGGGGCTGTGCTCTTTTCTATCAGTGTAGTCATTTTCGCCTCTAAATCGTAATAGTTTTCTTCAAACTGTTCCCTATCCCGTTCATGATTTTCGTAGTTCTCGTCGTCATTAATCTCGAGTTTACACTGAACATGCTTATATTCTTCCCAGAGTGAAGGCAATTGTTTCAACCTGCTACGTACTGCATTAATATCGGAGCCCGCCACAAACTTGTCTACATATTTACTGATACGTGTCAGTGACCCTTTAATGACCGCTCGTTGTTTCACTAACAGGTTTTTCTCACTAGACTCCATGATATGTGTTAGGAAAGACAGGAAAAATTAAAGGAATGACTGACCTCTGGTATACTGCTGTGATGTGCACTTATGCTTTGTCCGCCTCGTCAGTTCAGCATGCCGTAGGGATGATGATACACGTGCTCCAATATTCTCTCCACAGGTTGTCAGCACTCGAAACATACACTCACAAACACCGGAGGACCACGTAAACTTATAGCATTACGACACTTTAAAGAATCCGGCCCGGTATGACCATGTTCCGACCTCATACGGACAGGTCCCTGAGAACACGTGGTGCTAGGAACCACATGCTGGTTCATACACATAAAAAGATGAACTGTACTTAATTATACATATACTAGGTTTATTTACACTATATACACATCGTGATACATTTGTTTAACCTGTCGCTCACGCGATGGTTTAGATATTTACAGAACTTGTCCGCGTAGCACATTTTAACATAGTCCGGCAGCCATGCTGCTTTCGCGTCAACCCTCGCTCACACGATGGCACGCGAAGGTGCCCAAACACTTCCGAGATACAAACAGCCGCTGGAAAAGGCGCAGCGCTAATGCAGTGGCGCTCTGCTCAATCACAAACAGGTGCTAAATTATCTACTCTTAATTGACCTGTCACTCTCTGTACTCAGGGTTTTCCACTACCGTCGTACACCTGAGTTGCGTGGTTTATTGCCTTCGACTTCACACGTTGAGGGGATTCTACGGGTTCGATCTCGTGAATGTTAATAACGGGCTCTCAATTTCAACTTTGGTTTCTCTTGTATTTAATACACTCACTAATGCCTTATGATCTCGGGTCTTCGTTATACAGCTCGATATGTACACCGCTGGCAGAATCTCTTGCTTATAAATCACACCTTCTGCCTCTTGTTTGTCCATTCTTACTTCGACAATCATCTCTGTTCTGGGTTCGAGACAGATCATATGGACTCTAGCACTTTTCCCGTTATGTAATATTGAGCTCCCATCACAATGACATAGCCTTCCCTTCTTCTTTAAGTACAACCTGTGACAATAAAGTTCGGTGAATGAAGTCACAACGGTCGATCCGGCAACACTGGCGACACACAACGCTGCAACTGCATAGCAGGTTGTTTTGACCACCTGCTCCCAATGCTGTTCAGTTGAGCATCGGGTGTGTGCCGTGTAAGACCTGTTTGACACAGTGCGTGTTTAGTGCGTTGGTTCTGAACTGCGAACAGGAACATGAACGACCAAAAGATCAATGAACAGTTTTGTTTTAAGCTGGGTAAGGCACCGAAAGAAACGCATGCGATGCTGGTACGTATTTGTGAAGATCAAGCACTGTCCTGGAAGTGTGTGTACGACTGGTTCGCCCGTTTTCGAGGAGGCCGGGAAAGTGTTTCTGACAACCCCCGTAGCGGAAGACCGGCGACCGCCGTCAGTGACAAAAACATTGAGAAGGTGAGGACATTAATCAAGAACGATCGGCGATTAACCATGCGCATGATAGCGGATGAACTGCAGATTAACTATGAATCCGTGCGACAAATCGTCACCCAGAAGTTAGGGAAGAGGAAAACGTGTTCTTGTCTTGTGCCACATCACGTGACAGACGATCAGAAGCAGGCACGTTTAGAGGCTTCACAGGATATTGTCGAAACGGTGGATGCGACACCAAATTTTTTGAACTATATTGTCACTGAGGATGAAACCTGATGTCTCAGGTTCATAGTAAAAAGTGGGTTGGTGCAACTTGACCATCCCCCATACTCGCCAGATCTCAATCCTCAAGACTTCTTCCTATTCCCACGACTCAAATTCGCTTTGAAAGGAAATAGATTTGACGATATCCCTGATATCCAACGAAACGTGACGAGGATTTTGAGCACCTTTCCAAAAGAAGCCTCCTGTAAAGTTTCCAGAAAATGTATCGCCGTTCTCAGCATTGCATAGTTAGGGGAGGAGACTATTTCGAAGGACAGTAAGGTCGCTGTTGTGCATTGTTCGTGTATGTTGATAGTACAGGACTATTCACCGAACTTTATTGTCACAGGTTGTATATTTCTCCCTATGATTCCATTACAATCGAGGTGTACATCTTTGCCAACTTCATGAACATCAGCATTCGCCTATCCTACTGGGAGTCTTATTCCCCCCCTGGTTCTGATCCTATCTGAATCTACACTCGTTAACTGCGGGACAGACTCCCTCGCGGCACAAACTGCCGTCCTATGAGAGATACTTCGCTTCCACCAATAAAAATTGAAGTAGATTCTTCTGACCTGACACACCGATTTCTATTCTGTCCTCTGCAGTGTTCTGGAAATTACTATAGAATACGGTTATCCTGCACATTTCTCGATTTAGTCCCATCGAAAATCTTCTTCCGAAGATCTCTACATAACCGTCACGATAATTTATTATACTTTCTTGTAGGAGATCTCTCCCTATCAAACCATCGACAAACGATAGAAATTCGCCTCCTACAACATAGATTTCGGGAGAAGACTCTCCTGTATACAGAGTGACACTTCCCTTAGCACGGGAGGTTCATCCTGTTACCCTTTGTAATTATATGGTTGGTTTGCGACAGTTTACTTATTCCTTTCGCACAGTCCTCTCTCGTATGAGGCTGACGTCTGCCCTCAGTGTCCAGATGAAAAGGGCAGGGCCTTCTTCGTTCTTTGGCGTATACCTCTATGCAGCCAGTCCGGTCATGTTGCCTTTGGAACTTCTCCAAATTACTCGCTAACCGAGTACTCGCCTGATAACTCTCATCATCACCCCTATCATGCTTATTATGAGCATTACCATCAGGCTGTGGTAGGGTGCGTGACTTTCTTTTCGTTCGTTAGCTGCACTCCTCCACGGCCCCCTATTCCTTGGGACTCGCTCTTCGGGCCGATTCGGTGGTCCCTTTTTCGTTTAGTCCCTTATCACTTGGTTTTCTTCCCCTCTGTTCTTCTATTCGTTTAGAGGTTTGTGAAGGCATCACTCCATTACTCAAATAGTTACTTTGTCTATTGCGAGAAGTATTTTCTGCCTTATTGAACCAGAAGGATCGTTGCAACTGGCCCTTGGGGCCGCAGGTAAAACACTTCCTTTCACCTGCCTGTCTTTGCCACTCCTAGCACTCAGACTGTCTTGTTGCAATCATAACAACGGATTATGACCCAAACCTTAAATTCGTGTAACCGATCTTTTACTTTATCTCTGTGTTTAATACCACACCCTTTCTCCTTATGGCCCATCCTATAGTAGTAGGGCAACACCGGTTCTAAAACAATGGGTCCTGCTCCAGCATTTTCCCACAAGATCGTTGACACCCACTTGAGTAGGCACAGACGGCATTTGGAGGGACCTAACCTCACAGAGGCCATTGGAGCGCACGAGTAGTACAGCTAGGTACATTTTGCACCGAGCTTGCATACGTGAGCATGCCTAACCTCACAGGCGCCATTGGAGGGGCCTGGGGTACTTTTAGACACCCCTGCTAACCTCACTGAGTGTTCTTGACTGCATGACGTCATGGGCTACTTTGGATGAGCCGAATCGAACGGGTTCTCTTGGAGGAGCTGAGGAGGAAAGGTCAGCACGAGAGCAATGCTAACCTCACGAACCCATTTGGAGGAGCCGAATCGATCGGGCGCCCCATCGAGGAGCAACTGAACATGCATTGCCTTACTACTCGGTATAGAACGAACATTGCCATACTACTCGGTTTAGAACGTACCTAGGCGAACTACTCACCAATGGCGTCTGTGAGGTTAGGCATGCTCAGAACGGACATTGACTTACTACTCGAGTTTAGAACGTGCATTGTCTTACTACTCGGTTTAGAAAGTACATTGCCTTAATAATCAGTTTAATCATCCCGTTTGTCAGCAAAATTAGTTGTTGCAGGGCTGAGTGGCTGAGACGGTTGAGGCGCTGGCCTTTTGACCCCAACTTGGCAGGTTCCATCCTGGCTCAGTCCGGTGGTATTTGAAGGTGCTCAAATACGACAGCCTCGAGTCGGTAGATTTACTGGCACATAAAAGAACTCCTGCGGGACTAAATTCCGGCACCTCGGCGTCTCCGAAAACCGTAAAAGTAGTTAGTGGGACGTAAAGCAAATAAAATTATTATTATTAAATTAGTTGTTGTCTACAAGAAATATTAATTAAACTGATGGATAAAAAAGCAGTTACCATTTTTATTATATATTTTTAAGATGTTCAAGTCCGTTATACTTATGTTATTGATACGTCATCAAACTTGAACATAAGCTGGGTAAATGAGGAGGAGGAGGGCACGGTGAGGAGGACGAGACATTTTACCATGTGATAAGACGTGAGCCCTGGGTTCCATTCCCTATCATGTGCGTAGCACGAATTTTCTTCGGTTCTGCATTTTACTTACTTTTTCCATTTTATCCTTTTATCAGGTGAATAAGAAGGTGGAGGGGCGCGGGCGTGAGTGAGGAGAGACGTGGTGAGGAGGAGACATTTTGCCCATGTGATAAGACGTGTGCCCTGGTGCAAGATGAATGAGGAGGAGGGCACGGGTAGAAATCGACACGCAGGCAACCTAGATTGTGGCAAATGACTGCACATGGTAGCTGAGACTATACGATTATTATTTTCGCCACTGCGGTGACGGATTATCTGTTGGGGCGATCTATAACTGAGGTTATGAATGTTGTCGGGTAACATCATAATATATGAAATGTTCCATTAACTCTCGCCCATCCTTTAACTGATCCAGGATCGAACCTGCTGGCACATCAAGAGTCTGAACCACACAGCCCGGCTCTATTCACGAAGTTGTGCGCCGAATGTCTAGGTTACATTACATATCGTTTGGATGGAATGAAGACATATATCTCGAATAAGAGTGATTCATTCGATGAATGGAGGCGTTAAGTCTTGTGCTAACCACTTGATGTTATTCAACAGGAGTAGACTATGTACTAACACCGGGTTTCGCCCTCTCCCTACCCCATCATCATCATCCCACATCTAGCCGCACAGGTTACTCATAGGTTGATATAAATGTTGATTCCCATAGGGAATTTGATGGCCAAGCAGGCATCAATTTTTGGTAGTGAGACAAGGTCTCCCATAGTGCATTGGCACTGCTGGTGGCTTCAAGTAGCCTACGCAGTGGCCTCCACGGTATGCACTAGCCATGCGTCTTGGTAGGTGTGCTAGGTACCAACTGACGAGCCCAACCTAGCACACGAGGGCGAATCGCTGGCAACCAGGAATGAGTTAGCTGGAAAATTTATAATGTCCAATAACGGACCATTTACACTGACTAACAGAGCAAATGCAACACCAAGAAGGAGTGGTTCGAAAGGGATGAAAGTTGGGAAAAAAACAGAGACGGCACGGACGAATAATTGATGTTTATTTCAAACCGATATGCAGGTTACACAATGCGCACGGCATCGACTCAGTAGGATGCAGGACCACCGCGAGCGGCGATGCACGCAGAAACACGTCGAGGTACAGAGTCAATAAGAGTGCGGAGATGCGAGCAGTGTGTGGGCGGGCATTATCCTGCTGAAACAGAGCATTGGGCAGCCCCTGAAGGTACGGGAGTGCCACCGGCCGCAGCACATGCTGCACGTAGCGGTGGGCATTTAACGTGCCTTGAATACGCACTAGAGATAACGTGGAATCATCCGCAATAGCGCCCCAAACCATGATGCCACGTTGTCTAGCGGTAGGGCGCTCCACAGTTACTGCCGGATTTGACCTTTCTCCACGCCGACGCCACACTCGTCTGCGGTGACTATCACTGACAGAACAGAAGCGTGACTCATCGGAGAACACGACGTTCCGCCATTCCCTCATCCAAGTCGCTCTAGCCCGGCACCATGCCAGGCGTGCACGTCTCTGCTGTGGAGTCAATGGTAGTCTTCTGAGCGGACGCCGGGAGTGCAGGCCTCCTTCAACCAATCGACGGGAAATTGTTCTGGTCGATATTGGAACAGCCAGGGTGTCTTGCACATGCTGAAGAATGGCGGTTGACGTGGCGTGCGGGGCTGCCACCGCTTGGCGGCGGATGCGCCGATCCTCGCGTGCTGACGTCACTCGGGCTGCGCCTGGACCCCTCGCACGTGCCACATGTCCCTGCGCCAACCATCTTCGCCACAGGCGCTGCACCGTGGACACATCCCTATGGGTATCGGCTGCGATTTGACGAAGCGACCAACCTGCCCTTCTCAGCCCGATCACCATACCCCTCGTAAAGTCGTCTGTCTGCTGGAAATGCCTCCGTTGACGGCAGCCTGGCATTCTTAGCTATACACGTGTCCTGTGGCACACGACAACACGTTCTACAATGACTGTCGGCTGAGAAATCACGGTACGAAGTGGGCCATTCGCCAACGCCGTGTCCCATTTATCGTTCGCTACGTGCGCAGCACAGCGGCGCATTTCACATCATGAGCATACCTCAGTGACGTCAGTCTACCCTGCAATTGGCATAAAGTTCTGACCACTCCTTCTTGGTGTTGCATTTGCTCTGTCAGTCAGTGTATATTGGTATTACTCATAGGTTATCAAATAGATCTGAATGGATAAGTCGTACATACCCCTCAGACCCACTTAGATAAAAGGGATGATCTACGTACAAGATTTTACTGTCTGTTGGATGGAGACATAAAGCCTTGAGCAGACCTGTTGT
Source organism: Anabrus simplex (assembly GCF_040414725.1). Taxonomy (NCBI): domain Eukaryota; kingdom Metazoa; phylum Arthropoda; class Insecta; order Orthoptera; family Tettigoniidae; genus Anabrus; species Anabrus simplex. The sequence continues at coordinate 283,958,801 of NC_090266.1, read as the reverse complement.
TATTCACCATGTGTAGGCTATGTGTCGGCAGTGGGTTTTACCCACTCTCTTCCTGTTAACATATACCACGTCATTTCATTTCATCTTATTAATTCCTCTGATGAGGTTGACGCCAGGAACGGCATCCGGTCATAAAATCCACCTCGACAGATTCATCACACCCCATACACAACACAATAGAGAAACGGGTCAAGGATTGGACAAACGAACGTTTTAAATAGTAACTGTTAATTATTTATGTTACGGGTTTACCCGTGGAATGCAGAGGTGAAAGAAAGTGCGGGCTGGAATGGGTCTAACTACAAACCAAGAAATGAATTAAAATTTTAACGAAGGTTATATTTTTGAAAATGGCAACTTAACAATTTTCACATAGAATTTGAAAATTTAACAAGTCAACAAAATCAACAATCAGGTGCATGACTAGGAAAAGCCAAGATTCAGAACAATTCTGGGCCTTACGCCCCTCATTTTACAATTTCCTTGGGCTCATAGCTCAAAACACATATCTACCAAAGATCAGAAATCCCCTAATTACATGGAGCCCTTGCTCCCTCCTAGCAATGTCAAGCCTCCTAGAGGCACATATCCAAATATAAGAAAGAGCTGACCCGCTCTCAATTTTTCCAGCCTATTAAAGGCAATACCAGACTTTTACACAAAATTGCCATCAAGGCACAGCTTACATCAAATGAAACGGGGGTATCTTGTACCCAACCTACTGGGCCTTAGTAGAAAAATAACAGATTAAGTTAATGGCTCAAAATGCAAAATGAATGGAGGCGAGAGTCTGCACTCCTACATGAAACTTCTTAAAACCTAAGAGGCACTAGGCCGATGAAACAGGGACTATTCCCAAACTATGGAGGTGACTCGTCTACAGAATAAATTTAAAGCATTAAGGAAAGTAGAAGAACGGTTACGAAAACGTAGTCACCTCAAATTCAAAATGAAGGGGAGCTCGAGAGGATAAAGCACTCTCTATCCCCGATTTACAGTTAAAGATATATGAAGATTTACAAAACGATGGGAGATAACATGTTTATTAGATACCAAAGGTTTCGGACCTTCCCCCCGGATTAAACTGCTGAGCTAGCAAGAAATAAAGATGTTAAGTGGCCATTACCTTGTTGAAGAGCTGCTGCCGGATGAAAGAGGCGCTTCCCGCCTCCTGCTACACTTCCATACACTATGCTAGATGTTGTTCGAATGGCCGAGAGACAGGAAAATCAGCAGTTTTTATACTCTCGGGGAAGATTCAAGATCTTTCATGAATAATTAAGACACACCCATAGACGTTTATTGGGTAGCTTACAGTTAAACATCAAAATCGAAGAAGCAAGACACGATTGGTCAAAAATTAATTACAGAAATTCTGGATTGGCTAAGTTCAAAACTGGAGGAAAGAAAAGATTTATATTGCCAACCCACAAATGAAAGAACGAAATTTAGTAAAGAACAAACTTATGAATACAAAATTTCTTCAAACTATGGAGGTGACTCGTCTACAGAATAAATTTAAAGCATTAAGGAAGAGTAGAAGAACGGTTACGACCAGGATGCATAGTCATAGTTTTTTAGTAGAGACATGTATAAGAAAATGCCCACACTTCTTGATCAATGGAAAACAAAACAAGTTGAAATCCACACAGTATTGACAACTTCGTAATCACAAAATTTACTGTAGTGACATCTTCTGAGAAACTAATGAGTTGATCCAGTTTTTAAAGTTCAGAGTTTCTCCTGTAGAGGAGTACTTATTGGCGCAATATTTCAACTTGCGGCGTAGAGGTGTACCGCCCAGTGCAGGCCCCCCCCCAAAAGTCCTTCCAAGGGGTGACACAGACGAATGCTGAAGAAAGTTATTTTCCAAAATAAATTTTCCAAGTTTTTGTGGTTGATAATTTGAAGTTAGTTGAATTCCTGCTTCCTTGCAAATATATTCGAGGAAGAGGATGGAAGAGACATAAAGAATTTCCCAAGTTTAGTAGAAGAATTTAAAAAGAATTAAACCACCAAAATTTTTTAAACTCTCCTTTTTTAAGTGGATAGTTAGGAGTTAGTTGAACTCCGGCTTGAGAGCGTCTTTGTTGCCGTAGGATGCCAACTACATGATAATAATTATGACGGCAAGACCAGCCGCCGCTGCCGATGTCCAGTCGAGGTCCCCCGGACCCCTCAAGTACCCTGAGATACCTCTCTCCCGCACTATGAGAGGGGTAGTCGTGGTAAAGGACGCCGCAGATGCAAAGTTTGTTTACAGTCCTCAGATAAGATTGCGGTTTGTGCGCCGCACTTCAGCCTGTGCCGAGAGGTAGCCTCCGGTGCGCCGTACACAGAAGGACATCACGGGAGTGGAGTGGGCCCTTACCCAACCACGGAGGCGGTAAGGGGACGAACGGCTGCGGGGCACTGAAACAATAAGATCTCGGCGGCAGAATTGTTGTTGGTGATGTTCATTTCAGGGTATGATCTTTGTTGGAGAGGCAGAGGGGCCAGCGGCGTGGAAACCGTTTATATTAAAATACATTTCACCGTTTTTTAAATGATCACATGCCTCTTTTTTTAGAAAAATTGTAAATTTTAGTTTTAGACCTTCTTTGGACCTAAATTGCGTCGAAACCATTGATCCTACGAGTAGAACTTTCAGAATATAATTTGTAGGCAATTTAATTAGCTTTAAATTAAGCACAAAGCGGAGCCTGTGAGCCTCATTACCAAACCAAAAACAAAAGATAGGAAAGGTTATGTAACATTTCTGGGAAAATGCGATTTTGCCTTATATGGGTTTTTTGAGATTTTGAGAGAACTACGAGGCTTTCTTCCATAGATCTCTAATATTATCAGGATCTATTGTCTCAGGTAGAATATCACTAAGAGACCAAAGGTTAGAGAACGGCGTGTTGGGTACAAACTTAAACATCAATGAAGCTGGAGTGAACTTATGAGAGATGTTCATTTGGAAAGGTATGGACGGTGAAATTCGGGAATTGGTAAAAGCCTCTAAATCTTGTTGACTTAGTAAACCTACCATGTCCACTAAGCAAGGGCTATTGTCTTCTCATCAAGCGTCGTGCCCCATGGAACGACTCTATATCGACTACGTAGGACCCTTCCCCCAATTCATGAACCGCCGAATTCAAAGCGAAGGCCAACCAATGCAGGGATGTATCCCTCCTGGAGTGATCATCATGATGATAGGCAATAAGAGCCGATCTCAGATTACGATTGACCCGTTCAGCCAGAGATGGTTGAGGATAATAAGCTGATGTTGTTACATGTGAGATGGATAGATCAAAACAGAATTTACGGAAGAGTTTGGAGGTAAAGGCTTTAGCATTATCAGAAACTATATATTGACACGGAACAAAAGAAGCACAGATGGAGTTTAAACAAGAAATGGTAGACTGAGCGGTAGCCAGCCTAGTCGGAAATAGCCAGGAAAATCTTGTGAAACCATCTACACATACAAGAATGAATTTGTTGGCATTCCCCGTTGATTGGGGCCTATTTTCAAAGTGCCGTGATTCGATGACCAATTGATCTGTAGAGCTCCGGTTAGGCTTAATTTGTCACAAATCTAATGCTCGTAAAAACATATAGAGTAGCTTTGACGAAAATTGCATAGGTTAGGAGATATGGAGCAGAAACTGAAACAAGTCCGAAAATTTCACGGTTTTTTGTGTGTAAACATTTTTCCACAACTTTTCGAGCGTTGCGAACTTGAGTATACATAGCCCTACCCTAATGGGTCCAAACAACATACCAAAAATTACAGATACATCATGTCTTGTAAATTTATTGTCGATTTTGACCGGCCTATAAACCGGGCGGGTTGCGTACTATCAAATTTTATATCTATCAGTTTAAGAGCCTCTGTTATAGATAAGTAAGGACCTACATGTGCTATTTCTACATTCTCTCCGGCATTACTGGGAGCTGGACTGTTTGATCTAGTAGACCCTTCCATAATGAACTGATCAACTCACCCTACTGAAGACCGCCGGACTCTGAAACTGAGTCTCACTCCACTATTTACTGCTCCGTCTGTATAATGCCGCTGAGTGACGCTGGAACTTTCCTTCCTTTTCTGCACCAGTGAGCAATTCTGAGTCCTTACTCTGTAACACAACCCAATATCAGCTTAAAATAGCGGATTACCGACCTCGATAGCTGCAGTCGCTTAAGTGCGTCTAGTATCCACTATTCGGGAGATAGACGACCTCACGAACAAAATGCATTCTGAAACACGGTCAAGATAATACTTGATTATTGTAAATTGAATTCTATTCTATATCTTTACGAGATTAATATATCACTGACTAGAAACATTGCGGGTGTGAAAGATGAATTTTATTAGAATGATAGTCCAGCTTGAGTAGATTGATGGGAAGTTACTTCGCTGGACATTTCACGACGATACACGTTTGGAATGTTGACATGGTAGGTCAGTTGGAGCCTCACACCCGAGTTACACCGTGAATATCGTGATGGTAGTGATTATCGTTTTCAGTTATGTTACGTATTGTTAAACATGAGTTGAGTTTATTTTTATTTAGCGAACTACACTGAATGTGTTTAGATTGTATTGAGGAATAGATGAAACTATTCGGACATGTTGTTTAATTTCGATTTCACGCTTTATTGTAGGAAATAGACACAGTAATATTTCCAGGTTCGAGTTCATTTTGTAGCGAATTTCACGTCATGTGTTAGAGTTTCAACGAGGATCAGATTTAAATATTCGGACATTGTGTTAAAAGTTTCGATTTCGCCTGGCAGTAGGAATGATGTGTAGATGATATAACGTTGGCTCAACGATAGATGTAGGTTGCTGCGTGTATTATATAACTTAAGGATGAGTGGACACTGTAACGTAGGCTCAATGACAGGATTAGTATGTCGTCTGTACATAGTCAAGTCATTAGATTAGGCATTTTTGCGAATCGACTTGAACGATGTTAGTGTTTGCAGTAGTGGATACGAATCTGAAATATATTAGCAGGTACTATTCAGGCCATGTTTCGGCATAATTCATACTACCCAGAAGGTGCTCCCATAATAGTGTTGCATCAGTAGTGGCATGAATGTAAGGGTTGTCCCACGTGGAAACGGGGCTAATGGAGACATCCTTACTGCTTAGCCGCGCGTGTTCAAGTTCGATGAATTTTCGTTTTCTTTACTTTAAGATATATTGTTCGGGTGTCCAATATGATGATAATGCCGTGCGTTGACACTTAGTTGATTTTTGTAAGATTTACACTACGAATGCGGTTATAGAAAATTGGAAAGATTTTCTTTCCTGTGTTTTATTGTGGACTTGTATTTTAACAAACTTAACGACGTAATTGTTTTATAACCTGAAAGTTGGTTTAGTAAGAACATTTTCAAGTGATTTATCACTTTTCTTTAACTTCAGTGCGTGGCATTTCTTCTAAATGCAAAATGAATTAATATTTCTTGCTTTTCGCAGTTTTGTTCCTTCAGAACGATGTAACGTAAGATCCCATCAGATCAAGTGCTTTGGGTTATTTCTGAACATCTGTTTGGGGTGATGAATATTTCAACATGGTGAAATTATATTTTTTATTTATTTTCTATTGTGACAATTGCTGTTAACTTGTAATGAACACCATGCTTTCAGTAATATTTCGCAACCTATACAAAGCGACTGATAGTCGATTTGGTTCGATTAAGGATCCATTCGGGGGATACTCCAATATCCGATAGGATAGTAGACTGGTGGATAACCTTAATTAAATGTAGATCTGGAATTCTACTTGTTGAAGGTCAGATTTTCCACGGATCGCGTGGATTAACTCTCATTTATCGTTTGGATCAATTGTGCCCGATTTTCAGGATTTATTCTCGTTTTATGTTTTTTGCTGCTCACGAATTTTATACTACGTTTTCATTCTTTGAAAGACAATAATAAATATTTCAATAAAACTTTATCACTCGCGTTATGCATTGTGACTGCGTTAAAATATATTGTGAAAATTTTAAGTGACTTTTCTTGCCGATCTAATATTAATAAATTATCGTGATTTACATTGAATAAATATTTTAGTAAACACATTTTTGTTCCTCATTTGAAGTAGTTATGCTCTCCTCTGAACCCTATCGTTTGGTCGATGAAGTGACAGAAAGGAAAACCTCGCAACGACCCCCAAAATTCAAGAGTACGATGTTTTGCTACTGAAGCAGCCGAGGCAGACGACCAACGATGGAACGGTAAGTTCAAGGGTTCAGTAGAGTTTTATATTTTATTATTTTATGTACAGTGTAGTATGTTATAATTAAGTGCCTTGTGGTTGCAACATGAAGGAAACACAGTTTAAACCGCATTTTCGCTCATTCAGTAGCGCATGTTGGTGCTAAGGGGGAGTGGGCTGAAGGGCTTCCTCGCCAAGCGAAGTTGGCCCACTTTCTCCACAGACTAGTAGTAGTGAGGGACCAGGGAGTTGAGAAGAGTAATGGAGTGGCCTTTAGCCAGGTCAAACGGGACCACTCCTTGAAGGCGGCAGCCATATTGTTCGGCACAACGGCCGGCTTGGGAGCAGTACTTGCTATCTGCTAGTCATAAGTTTGTTTTCACCAAGTGAGTTAACTGCGACAAGTTGCCTAATGTAACCATTGTTTATCATGGTTGTGTGCATGGGTGCAAAAATAGAAGTGACAGGAACAGAAAACCCGGCTGTGCTTTTCTTCGGCAAGTCTTTCTTCTCGAACGTTGACACGCATGTTTATTTTTCATGGAGAGAACGCCATTGTCTTAAAATATGGATTAGTGTAAGTTCCCTAAGAACCCAGACCGTCCGGCCCTTCAGACGAAGGCAGTTAAGAGGAAAAACTGGACACCTCGAATTCGTAGTGCGACCAAGTAAATAATACATACAGTATTTGTCCGAGCCGAGACTGAGAGAGAATGCCTTCCCGAACATATTCGCTGCCTATCTCAATTAATTTACAGCCATCAGCGCCTAAGGTAATTATCACTTGAGGACTTAAATTAAGATAGTGGCTAATATGCATTATTGTTCCGTTTGGATGGCATTCTAAATAATAATGGTTTGTAGAAAAGGAAGGAACCACAGTCCAGGGGTATTAACACACTCGAGCGAAGTAATACCGTACTGAAGGCGGCTACTAGTGCCATTAATACTGTTCAGGTGCAAAAGTTGAGAACATTTACCATTTTATTACAGAAAAAGCTTTGAACATAATACACTCCTATTATAGTTCGGTAGTCCCCATTTTAACTAATAATAGTCTCGTTTGTTTATTCAGGGTGTTCAATGCCCGGAGGAGGAAACTGGATAAAATGTTTAACATCAACCCCCCCCCTCCGCCATGGCACTACAGCCGTGAAGGGCCTTGGCCTACGAAGCGACCGCTGCTCAGCCCGGAGGCCTGTAGATTACGAGGTGTCGTGCGGTCACGACAACTAATCCACTCGGCCGTTAGTCTTGGCTTTCTAGACCGGGGCAGCTATCTCACCGTCAGATAGATCGTTAATTCTAATCACGTAGGCTGAGTGGACCTCGAACCAGCCCTCAGATCCAGGTTAATATCCCTGACCTGGCTGGGAATCGAACCCGGGGCCTCCTGCTGAGATGCAGGCATGCTATCCCTACACCATGGGGCCGGCAAACTTTGAATGTGCACAGTGTAAAAATAAAGAAGAGAAATTGAAATTGTTAATTAGGAAAATGAGAGCTTCATTGAGACGTACCGTACGAGAATGATCATTAAAATTTTACGAAGAAGGAATGCTAGGATGAAAAAAGAAAGCGACAACTATGAAAACTTTATTTCACGACTTGAAATCAAAAAGTTTAATTACAAATGACTGCGCTATTCAGCTTACTGATATTTCAGGCGTTCGACTAAGACACTTATTCCGAGACTAAAATCAAATGATCCGAGGGAAAAAAATAGAAAACATTTCACCAAAGTTACACAGTTCAAATGACAGGGTAATGCTCAAAATTGGACTGTGATTGCAATGCTTGTTCTTGTCAATTTGTGGTCTGTGAGCGGCTTTAGTTTGATCAAAAATGCAGTTTTATACGTTACAGTTTTGTGTACAGTGTAGTATTATCCGCACACTTTATCTTGGTGCATTTACACCCTAGTGCTGAATCGGTCGACCTCGGCGATCTTCGAGATTCGTACTGGCAACCTTTGAAACACAAACTATGAATCGCTTAAGCATCGTTGTGCGACATCTGGCGTACACTTTACGTACTAGTACTGTTGTTGTTTACACAACAAAGCCAAAGTACAGAATTCATGCTAGGAACAAGATTCGCATCGAGAAATGTTTTATAATGTTATATAATGTGTATGTGACATAGTTGTTGGCTTAAGATGATAACGGTTTAGAAATTTAATATCGATCGATCATATTCTCGATTCAATTCAGATTTCATTTTCATTCAGTTGGCAGCACTATCGATACCGGGACAGCTCCCTCCTTACTCCCCACCCCCGTACACAAATGCACCAAGATAAAGTGTGCGGATAATATATTATAATTAGTAAATAGGAAGAAAACACAGTTTAAACCGCACTCTCCCTCATTCAGTAACGCACGGTTGTGCCGAATGGGCGTGGCCCCAAGGACCCAATTTCTCCACAGGCTAGCTGTGGTGAAGGGCCACTCCATGTGAGGGCGACTGCATTATTATTCTTAGCTCTCTGGTATAAGCGCACCCTCTGAGGTGGCAGGAAGTAGTAGTAAGTAATATTAAAGCACCGCCGTCTCGATCCTCCTATACTGCCTGCTCTATCCGAGCCTTTTTGCGACTACGCTGCAACAAAATTTCTCCGCTAGATGGCAGACATAGACTCACAATGTTCTAAACATAGTCTAATGACGACAGCCTACAAAATACTATGCAGTATGGTCATATGTTCACTGAAGCTCGTAAATTACATCAGTAATATTAAATATCGGCAATATTACCTTATGAAGTCGCAGTTGGCCTCTTCATGCACAATGTAAAGATTTTCCTGGACGGAGGCTTGGAGTGGTACGGTACCGTACTTTTTGTGTCCTTGCCAACGCAATATCAAATAATAGAGGTCTTACGAACTTGGTTAGGATAATATCACTAACAGTTTGCTGATGTTCTTTGACCTCACACTGTAACAAAACACATTCTGAAAGGGTTCTTTTTTTGCTATTTGTTTTACGTCGCACCGACACAGATGGATCTTATGGCGATGATGGGATAGGAAAGGTCTAGGAATGGGAAGGAAACGGCCGTGGCCTTAATTAAGGTACAGCCCCAGAATTTGCCTGGTGTGAAAATGGGAAACCACGGAAAACCATCTTCAGGGCTGCCGACAGTGGGGTTCGAACCCACTATCTCCCGGATGCAAGGTCATAGCTGCGAGCTCCCAACCGCACGGCCAACTCGCCCGGTATCATGACAGGGAAGACGTCGTAAGTCCTCGCATTATGCTCCTACGTTTGAAGGACTTCGACAATAGGGCACAGCAGCTTAAACGAACTCCTGCAGGTGCTTCACCAGAGCAGCAAACCTAGGTTTTGGGTATCGAACTTCTCCTCTGTCCTGATGCATAATCACTTCCATTTAGCGGTGTCGAAGCTCTAGGCAGTGAGCTGTTGCTGACACAAATGTCACACTCCATCATCTCTTCAATAACACGAACCTAGTAGGTACCCGCAAATTAGGATTTGATTTCCTGTTTCTAGTTTTATTGGAATATTATCGTATGGATATCTGAGGTTGTCCAAAATGTCTAAACATGAAGACGTTTTGTGATTGTCCGTCACAATTCTTATCACAAGGAATTCACTATCCTCCACGGCTTTAATCACCTTCTGGAAAAAAAAATCCGCAGCCTGTTTCCAGTCATTCGACCGGGTCAGGAATTGAATGAATGAATGAAGCCCCCATCTAGCAGCGAGGATAGGAATTGTGCCGGCTGCCGAAGCCTGTCGCACCCCTCCGGGGCAATTGTTAATGAATGACAGATGAAATGAAATGATATTTGAGAGTGTTGCTGGAATGAAATATGACAGGGAAAACCGGAGTATCCGGAGAAAACCCTGTCCCACCTCCGCTTTGTCCAGCGCAAATCTCACATGGAGTGACCGGGATTTGAACCACAGAACCCAGTGGTGAGAGGCCGGCGTGCTGCCGCCTGAGCCGCGGAGGCTCCATCACCTTCTGAAATAAGGTGTAAAGGCACAGATGCGAAAGTAATCTGAGGATATACAATTACTTCCTTTATTAGGTCCTTGCCTTGATAGAGCCGACAGCCGCTTTTCTCTTAATTCCCTTCTGGACGGTATTTCATGGAGTCGTATGTTTTCTGGCTGCGAACAACCTTGCCGAGATTGGCAAAATGGTACATAACAGTTGAATATTTCGGGGAAAGAATCTGAAGTTTCAGTTCTACGAAAAATATACCTTGCACGAACGGAAAGAAATAAGTACCAACACCTTAAAATCACTTTTGAAATATCTATAAGCATAACATGATTAATTCATTTCACAGTTCTATACAAAATATATCTTGTACGAACGGAAGTGACCAGACACGTTTACTCATTGAAAGAAATAACTCAGGTTTTCACACACATTCATGCACCAATAACACAGTGCTACACCAAGGCCGCACTAGATAGACAGGCCACAAGGCTCGGACCGTGACGTCACGCGAGTGGCTGGCGTTCAGTATGGCAGTGTAGGGCCCGCTCTCACTTTTACCATGATATTGTTCATTTATTCAACCTTAACGATAAAATTGAACACTCCTTCAATTGTGGATTTACTTAGGCTTGTATACTACACGAGTTTTATGCCGGGAGAAAACTGGCAGGGCAGTATATGTACATTTCTTTACGTAAAATTATGCTGACATCTGTAACTTGTAACTCAACACGGTATCTTGTAAAAGATCAGAACGCATAATACGTATACAAAAAGTTTTAATCTTACTAGGAAAATGCATGATGGCAATTCACAACAATAGTCTGAAACCTTTCTTTGAAATTAAGCTGCAATTTAAAACTTACCTAACAATTCCTAAGGTTTCAGTTTATACATTTTTATTTTCCTGAGGATTTCTTCTTCTCAGCCATGAGTTTGTCTACGGTAACTTTTCAATTGTTATTCAATAATATATTACAAAAGATTTATATACATTTGTCAACGAAATGTTTAAAACTATTTATTTAATCACTGCATGTTTAAACATGTTTTCGTTTTCCAGAACATTGTTGACAAGCGAGATCAGAATTTTTCTCTGAGAATCCTCATGTAAAAACATTAGTATACAGGTTTACATTTTGTAGCTCTAAAAGTGTCTGGTACAACACCTTTTGGTCCAGGGCAGGAGCAAGCCAAGGCCGCACTAGATAGACTCAGATAGACATTTTTTGTCTGACTCACAGTTGTCAAATTCAGGATAAGTTGTCAGCTTGATTAAGCCAGTTATTTATTAAGATTTTAAATAAATGACCAGTATCAAACAACTTTTTGTGTGTGTGTTTCGTCAAATGGATTTTGAAAAGTGGTTTGTAAATTGCTTTTGCACAGCTTTTCAAACATTTTCCTACTAACACTGTTATTATTAGAAATTATGCATGCTACCTTATAAGCTATAGGCCTATCTGTTAATACTTTAAAGACTTGCAAAGTTAGTTCTGCTAAGAAATGTCACGTTAGGTTCTTACATGGAAACAAATCAACAACGTCTTTATTTTTTTTTTACTGGATGACAACATAAACGTTTGTGCAGTTGTAGCTAATGTAGTGTTATTTTCTCCGCTTTTACTACTAAAAGCAACTCCCTCTACCTTTCCTCCTAGCGGGCGATCTGGCCGTGTGGTTAGGGGCATGCGGCTGTGAACGTGCATCGGGAGATAGTGGGTTCGAATCCCACTGTCGGCAGCCCTGAAGATGGTTTTCCGTAGTTTCCCATTTTCACACCAGGCAAATGCTGGGGCTGTACCTTAATTAAGGCCACGGCCGCTTCCTTCCAGCTGTTAGGCCTCTTCTATCCCATCGTCGCCATAAGACCTATCTGTGTCGGTGCGACGTAAAGCCACTAGCAAAAACAAAAATAAAACCTTTCGTCCTTTATAGTTCAGCTCACGTTTTATGTAGACTCCATTCAACAAGTTACAAAATATTTCATGCTCCTTTAACAACTTTTTTAGTAATTCCAATGTGAATCATCAATACCCGAATTTCCCGTGCCTAGTTTTGCAGTAAAAGACTGTGAATCACCAGGTGAGGCATTGTAAGAAACGTTGACTGTCTTATCTTATTTTAGGCCCCAGGAAATGCGAAAAATATTGAAGTGAACCATGTTATTAGAATACAGGTGTAAGCTACTTTCTTTGCAAAGGCTATATTTAACTGTTCCTTACAAAATTATAATTTATCAGTAATGATACACTCATCAACTTCACTTTCAATTTCATCGATTATTTTGTGTACAGATTCTATTTTGTCGTGGACAGTCACTTTTGAGTTACAAGCAGGTCTAAACAGGAAGTTACAAATACTTTTCTAATTTGACCATTTTAATAGCTTGCCCCCGTCACCTAATGCACATACATCAGGGTTATCACTCATTAAAATATCATGTTTAATGGATTTAAAATCAAGAGCCTCGTTTAATGTTAAGGAAGTACCAATTTCCGGAATATTTTCCTCAGTCATATACATTTTGAAAATACAGACTTTGGCTGTTAAAGTTGACGGAGGGGCCGATGACCTTCGATGTTAGGCCCCTTAAAACAACAAGCATCATCATCATCATCATCATCATCATCATCATCATCATCATCAAAGTTGACGGAAACTTTGTCCAAATCTAATTTGCGTTTAATACTGAAATTACCCTGAACGTCATCGAAGTCCCTGTCATATTCTTCCTCAGCTTTCTTTCTTTCCTTCCTCTTCCCGTTTTTCAATTTCTTCTTGTCTTTGAATAGGATTTTTGCTCGGTGTTGGAAGATTTTTAGACAGATAGGCAGGCACATTTTCAAACTTGGGAATAGCATCGTTTGAGAGTTTTAAATGGTTAGGTTTTACAGTTAAAAGAGACTCATCAGGTCTTTTAACAGAATCATCCCTAATTACGAAACTTCGTCGAAGTGTTTTATGCACACAACTGAGCTTGCTGAAGGGATGAATTCTGTTCGATGGATGGCTATGATCCACTTTTGTTTCCGAAACAAGCCAGTAGGAAATTTAAACACTGAAATATTAGGCTGTTTTGAACTGTAGTTGATTCTACAACCAGGTATACAACACGACGTGGCCTTAATTCACAATGTTCACACGCGTTTAAATCATTCAACACCATCGATAGCCTCACTGCTACGAGGTTCAGATCAGCCTACAAGTCACTGGCGAGAAGTGAAGCGGCTGGCGGCTCGTGTGACGTAGCGCCCGAAGTGGAGGGGGAGCCTTATGGCCTGTATATCTAGTTGGCCTTGGCTACACCCACACTGACAGCGAAGATTGTGCGTCTACTTCTGCACTCTTACGGTGACTTGGGAGAAATATTGGTAGTCGCGCCTTCTTGTGTTAAACTAGTGGCATAGAGCAGGCAGTATAAGAGGATCGAGACGGCGGTGTATTAAAGGCTTTGGAAGTAGCAAGCCAGCAGCACTATTGGGAATGCACTTCGAAAACGATAAAACACGGGTACAATTTTTCAATAATCGAACACATTTATTTTAACACACACACATGGAAGACATCTTGCGAACAACAACAACAAGCACTCAATCCAAAGATATTCTACACATACACACAGTTGAAAATAATCGATATTATACAAGTCTTAGGCTTATTCCTACATCTTATCCCACCTAAGTTAACGGCGGTCAGTCCAACGATAACTTACACCACACAATCAAAGGTTCAGTTTTAGAGGTTTACGAACCGCCCTTCCAGATCTTGTTTCCACCAGTTCACTGGGAGGCTCTTTTCGGTAATGTCCACGGTTTCCTCTTGGGGTTGTTCAGCAACTTCCTCTCGAAGTCTTCTGCTGATGACTGCAATTTCACTCTGTTCGTCAAGTTCCAGTTCCAACGGGTAGATTCTCTGCACTGGTGTCCGCCTCCGTAGCGTAACAGTTAGTGTTATTAGCTGCCGTCCTCGGGGGCCTGGGTTCGATTCCCGGTACTGCCAGAAATTTAAGAATGGCAGGAGGGCTGGTATGTGGTTGAAATGGTACATGCAGCTCACCTCCAATGGGGGTGTACCTGAAAAGAGCTGCACAACCTCAGGATGAGGACACGAGGTTACTTTTTCTGCACTGGTAGCAGAAGCAAGCCACCTGAGGTCTTCACTCTGACCAGTCTGGTTTCATCATCAGTTCCCTTTAGGAGTTCAACAACTCTTGCCAAAGGCCATTCTATACGTTTTGTGTTGTAATTTCCCACCAACACTATTTCACCAACTGAAATTGGTCTACGCTGCTGTTTATTAGCTAACAACATCAACTGTCCCAAGTATTCAGAACGAAATCTGCGTCGGAGGTCTTCTCGCAGCTTTTGCCGGTAGCGAAGTTTCTTCTTTAGCATGCCATTCCCCTGGTTTATAAATTTTCTGATACTACTGGTACGTAACACACTGGATCATCATAGCATTCGGGCTATTCAATCCCTACTCTGAGGCACTGACTGGAATGGACAGTGTGCATATTTAGCGGAATAATGGCAGATGAGTGTTCATGGCAATCTGCGGCCTGGTCATCCCAGCTCTGGAACTTTGGACTATTAGATTGGCACCGCAATCTAACAGCAACACTGTTCGTTAAAAGTGATAAAACGTGCGACTTTCCATTTAATCGAGTATTTTATATGACAGCATTGCTTTTAATCGCTACATTAATACTTACGTTTTTGTAATGACCTATGTTGATTTCAGTAAGGAAAACCACAAAGTCAGTCTTTCTGAGAATCCCGTAGCAAAGCACGGGTACATCACCTAGTTATCACTATAGACAAGAGATGGTCGACCTCTTCTACTAGTGAATCTCCTAAAACTCTGAATGAAGCTGTCAGTTGAGAGGGAAGATATAAGCTCCAAATGCACTGCTCGATACACTCCACAAGTATACAAACACACCCATGCCTTCTTATTACTGCCCTTCTCCATCTTGAGGTATAGTGGCCCTGCTAAATCAACACCAGTAACTTCAAATATCTTAGCATTTCGCACTCTGTCTTCAGAAAGAGGTGCCGGATTAACTTGTAAATGCTTGACTGTTTGCTTCTTACACTGAAGACATTTATCCAGAACTGATCGAACAGTTAGTCTTCCACGAAGGATCCAAAATTTTTCTCTAAGGAGCGACATCATCACCTGTGGATCTGCGTGACATGATTCTTTATGTAAATCCATTATCAGGCGAAATACAACAGGATGCTCAGAACTAGGCAGAACAGCTGGTTGACAAAAATCGTTTATATCCTTCCTATGCGAGACTTTGGTCATTAGGCGTAGAATTCCATTACCATCAATGAATGGGACCAAATTAGACAATTTAGGGTCATTCACTCCAGAGGAAGCTTGTTTCTGAACCATATTTATAATTTTAAGCTCAGCCACCACTAATTCCTCTGTTGTCAAGTTACCATGGAATCTGCCATGCTCTTTCATATGACAATCCTTCGCAAAGCGATATAACCAACCAATTAAACGTACGCTTTGCCTAAAAGTAGAGAAGCGGGCAAAAAACCAATCAGATTCAACTGTAGCTGAGAGCATGGAGGAAACAACACTTTTCTTCTTGCCGCGGGTAATCTCTTCTTCGTCAAACTGTATGTCTACCTTGGGCCATGTACTTGGTTGTTCTCGTAGCCAGTTAGGTCCATCCCACCATCTTGATTCTAACAACTTCTTAGCAGTAGTACCACGGGACGGCAGGTCTGCAGGATTCATGGTGCCTGGAACGTGCCTCCATTCCTGTCCTTCAGTCAGTTCCTTGATTTCTTTAACTCGATTGGATATGAACACGTCCCATTGATCTTCTCTTTGAATCCACGCTAAGACCGTAGTTGCATCACTCCTAAAT
Source organism: Anabrus simplex (assembly GCF_040414725.1). Lineage (NCBI taxonomy): Eukaryota > Metazoa > Arthropoda > Insecta > Orthoptera > Tettigoniidae > Anabrus > Anabrus simplex. The sequence continues at coordinate 283,942,718 of NC_090266.1, read as the reverse complement.
ATTGTCTTAACACCTGGGATGTTGAAATCATGAACAATATTAGAGTACACCCTAGAAGCTATTGTTGCCGCTAACAACTCCAACCTCGGGATTGTCATTTTCTTGTTAGTCTTACTAATTGGAGATACCCTTGCTTTAGCGAGGATGAGCTGGACACGAACCTGATCCTGATGTTCAACACGTAGGTAAGCCACAGCTGCATACGAGAGTTGACTTGCGTCGCAGAAGATATGAAATGTCCAGTTATCTTGCAAATCTGACCCCGGTAGCCATCTGGGAATTTTGATTTCTTCTAAGTATGGAAAATCCCTCATTGAGGTCAAGAATTGTGATTTAAGGTCCTCATTCACTTCCTGATCCCAACCTATCCCTGATTCCCATGTTTGCTGCAACAGAAGTTTGGGAAGCAAGGTGACACTACAAGCTACTCCAATGGGGTCAAAAATCCGATGTACTGCTGAGAGAATAATTTTCTTGGTGATTTTCTCCAGGCAAAGAGAATTTACCTTTTCTACATTTATGTATAGGGTATCTTCTGATTTATCCCACAGCAATCCTAAGACATTAATAGGCTTTGCTGATGGCAGAGAAGGGTTTGTGAACTCCCACCCTCGAAGGTCGAACTTTCTTTCAGTCATTATGGAAGTTGCTTCGTCAATAAACTGCTGCAACTGGCTTATATCATCTACACTGGTCAAACAATTGTCAACATAAAAACTCTGAGCTAACAGTTCTACCAAATCTTGAGAATAAGATGATGTACCTTCTTTACACTGGTCTAGTACAGTCTGCAGGTGGTACTTGATTACTGCTCCAAGAAGATATGGGCTACATGTCACCCCGAACGCTACACGACAGTGTTGATAGATCTTCAAGGTATCCTGACGGTCGATCCACAAGAATCTCAAAAATGGCCGGTCCTCTTTAGAGATGCTGATCTGCAGGAAAGCACGCCGGATGTCGGCCATTATTCCAATTCTCTTCAACCGGAAACGAGCCAAGGAAGTAGTTCTATGAGATTCGGTCCCTTTTCAACACAACTGTTAACACTGGGATTCTTATTTTCACATGCAGATGCATCAAACACTGGACGAACAGGCGTGGTACTATTCTGCTTCACGACGAGACATGCGGCAAATAATGAAAGGGAGAATCCGTTGTTTCGTCAGGTACTTCTTCTATTACACCTTCCTGTATCCACTCGCCCAGTACAGACTGATATGCATCATAGTAGCCTTCGGATTTCAATCTTTAACTATGGAGTGGACTCTCCTTACAGCCATACTGTAGTTGTTAGGTAGTGGAGGATGATTCTCTATCCAGGGTAGGCAGCACGCAAATCTACCATCCTCCTTGATCTTTACTGTATCCAAAAATGTTGATGAGCAGCCTCTTGAAGTTCTTATTTACTCTTCTTTTCTCAACAGGGTCCATTATACCAAGGGCATCCAGAGTCCATAAATATGATACACGGGCTTCTCTTGTTAGCATAGCGGTCACCACCATAGCCATACTTTCCTCATTACTATGTTCTGAAGGTACTTTGTCCATTAAAATCCATCCCAAACGAGTGTCCATGGCCACTAGTCCAGTACTTGGTATCTTGTGGCATCCTGTAAACAATTTGCCTGCAACATCAGCTCCAATTAATATTTCTATTGGTCCATAAGATTCGATGTCGCTCAAAACAATGTCCTGACTACTTAGTTCCTCAATCCAAGGACCTTGATGTACTGAAGGTATGGCACCACAAATTCTTGTTTGGTCTAATGCTTCAAAGTGACAGTTGTAGCTACCATCCAGACTAGAGAGATAAATAGTGTACACACAATGATGGTATACTCCAGTGGTTGTACCTCCAAATAGCGAGTGTTGGATATTTTCCTCTCTGTCAGTTTGATATCCCATTTCCGTGCCTGTACTCTTCAAAATGTAGGAACGTTGCGATGCTGAATCAATTAATGCTCTTACAGTCCGCTCAACTCCTTGGCCCCGAACCTTGACAACTAGTGTTTGCATCAGCACCCCACAATGGTTCGACAAACTAGCTAAAGCCTCACCTTTCTGGACTTGCGCAGTAGAAGCCATCTTGTCTCCTGTTGAGTTCGGTCACTCTACGGCTGAGTCTACCTGAGTTTGTGGCAACTTATCACACATAACCACAAAGTGTCCTCGACCACAAATGATGCACCTAGGCCTATTTCCACATTTTTTCGCTGGATGTCCGACCTTGAGACAACAAAAACAGCATCTTTTAGTCTCAAGTGCAAGACGACGTTCTTGCAAAATCATCTTCTGGGCCTTAATACAGTCTTGAGACTTGTGATTAGTCGAACAAAATACACACCCTGTTGTTTCTCTGTCAGATGAAGTAAGGAGACCTGCCGCTGTAGGAATATTCTCATTCGGATTAGTGGTGTAATTCAAGCTCTTTTCCTTCTTCTTTAGACCTCCCTTGACAGCTACGGAAGGCAAAACACCAAACCCTGACATAGCCAAAGTAATCTTCTGTTCCTGTTCTACTTCACATCTAAGAAATTGCATCAAGCTGTCTAAACGATTCTTGGAATTCACACTCTGGTCACCGACACTAGCGCCCCCTGGCTCAACAGCTGAATTTGAAGAAGACTGGCCAATGAGTGCGATTGAAGAAGTTCTCTCCCAAGTTCTTAGAGAGTCCTCGGGAAAACATGACTCTACTAGTGGTAAAAGCATGGAATTACACTTGTCCGTTGTGACACCTAAGGTTCCTAAGGCTCCTATGTGGCTCTCAAGCTTATCATAGAGGGATGATAAACACACCTTATTAGGGCTCACAGCATTCTGTAAGATTAAACTTAACAACTCCCTAATATACACTTCTAACAGCAAGTCATCCTTCCCATAGCGTGCTTTGAGACTTGATATTCCTTTACAATAATTTTCTCCGGTAGCAGGAAAGCTCTCAACTAAATCTCTTGCTCTGGATCCAGAAGTGGTGGCCTGTATGAGGTATTGGAATTTATCACTAGGGTCTAAAAGAGGGTCCTCGTCAATTTTCTTAAACTTCTTCAATTCCAACGCTTAACTTGGAGTGACGAGTTAGAATTAACTGATACTGCAGTAGCTTCTGATTTCCGGTCTTCATTTAATAATTTCGTAACAACAGTCTTAACCTTATAAAATTTGAACTTATACTCGTCAGCCATACTGATTTCTTTGTCTAACTCGTCATCCCTAACCTCCACGTTCTCAATCATATTAGTGAAGATAAGAGTATCCATAACTGTTAATTCATGAAATTTCGTTTCTAATAGATTCATATGTGCACCAATACTTTCCGTATCTTCCTCCGGTATCTGCAGTAACGCGTCGAGCTCATTGTAGATCTTGGTTATTGATCGCCGTAATACCGCTCTTGATTTCTTTGTCACAGCTATATTCACTTCCATGTTTGAGACACTACTTATGAAGCTGTTTATATGATTATATAACTGTCTAATGTCCTGTCACGGTCGCCAAATGTTGGGAATGCACTTCGAAATCGATAAAACACGCGTACAATTCCTCAATAATCGAACACATTTATTTTAACACACACACATAGAAAACAAGCACTGTCACTAGCATAGCATTCGGATCGTGCGTTGTTGAGTTGGAAGGCGATTGTTGATGTCGCAGTTTTGTTTTTAATCAATTCGTGTACAAATTGACATTGCTTTGGTTGCCAGTTGTGACCAAAGGCCAACACGCTAACCATTTAGCCATGAAGCCGGACACACATTAATTACTGAGTAAAGGAAGAAAGAAGGTAAATAAATCGGCAAGATTTTAAAAAATATTGACCTTCACTCTGTTACAATACAGCATGGAAGGTGGAATAACGTTTCCCATTTCTGTTCACATTAATGACCTTATGAGAAAATTGAGATTGTGTTGACTGGATACGCCGAGTACCGCCATGATGTTACAAGGGGAAACATACGGAACACACATTTTGATCGTAGAAGCATACCCTTTAGTTAACAAAAATACAGCTTCCTGTCTAAAAAGCTTGGAATACACCGGTAAATTTCTACCTGCGAGAATGTCCGAGTGCAAGATCGCCAGCGTAACTGTGGCTGTTATTACCCTGCAACTAACAAAAGAACCTGCGCAAAGCTCATTTCCCCGCGCATTCTCTCCGAGTGGATGTCTGACATCATAGGGAGTAGTGGAGGGGGTCACATGCTGTCTCGCCACCGTACTGCGCACACTGTGAAGCGCGGTTACACAAGAGTTTCGCCGTCACTTCTGTATCCGTTTTAGCGCTCTTGTTGTTTTGTCAGTTTTATTCACATTTATTTCTTTAATTGTAGTAATTGTAGTCCTATAATTCCTTCGCGTGTAGCGTGTACTGTATTGGTAAATGTTTTTATGTATATAGTGTTGAACAGTGTTACCTAGCGAAATTCAAGGGTCATTACTCATTGCGGAGCACATTAACCAGGTGAATAAACTAAGTTCTTGACTGTGTAAAAAACAGAATTAGAAGTATCGGCAGTTGCGCAACTGGTATGCCAACACACACACACACACACATCTAAAGCCGCTCAGCAGCGGAATAATTGACGGCAGCCCAGTCTTTCAGCTATATAGTATTCTAGTGAGAGTGTCATTTGAGTGTACAGTGGTTATGGCTGCTACTTCGAAGTCTCGTAGGAAATCTGGACGGCCTGTAAGGGTACACGCCATAGAAATAGTATATAACGTAGCTGCTCACCTACGAGAACAGAAAACAGCTCATAAACTGAATTATAATGTAGTGGCTTCAACAAGTGAAGCAACAGGGGTTTCTAAGTCACTGGTGAAACGTATTTTAGCGGAAGGGAAGACATCTATGGCCAAGGGTCGTTTGCATTTGTCTACACCTGATGGCAAGAAAACAGTAGACAAGAAAAGGATCCAAACAGACGACTTCACAAAAGGTGTGATACGTCGGAAAGTAAGCGAATTTTACGTGGTGAAAAAAACTGTACCTACACTGGACAAATTGAAGCGTGTGTTAAAATCGGAAAAGATACTTGACTGCAGCAGAGAGTATCTTCGACGTTTATTGAAGGAGATGGGGTTCCGGTGGACTAGGTGCCGTAGTTCTCGAACGTTGTTGATAGAGAAACCTGACATCGTGGCATGGAGGGGAAGGTACCTCAGACAAATTCGTCAGTACAGAGAGAATGGTCGGAAAATAGTGTATTTAGATGAGACATTCGTTCATTCTACTCACTCTGTCCCATCATGCTGGCAATCTGATACAGAGGTGGGAAAATTACAAGCTATAGGGAAAGGTCCTCGCATTATTGTTGTGCACGCTGGGGGAGAGGAAGGCTTTGTAAACAGCGTCTTATTGATATTCAAATCAAAACAAAAAACAGGGGACTACCATGACGACATGAACTTTACCAATTTTTCAACCTGGGTGGAAAGGCAACTGCTATCGAACTTAAGTCCAAACAGTGTGATAGTATTAGACAATGCTAGTTATCACAGCGTACAAGAGAATAGGAAGCCAACACTGTCATCGCTCAAAAAAGACCGTTGATTGGCTTACGCGCAACAACATCCAATTTGAAGGAAGTTTGACCAAAGCGGAATTGATGATGTTAGTAAAAAATGTTCCCAGTGAGAAGACCTACAAAATTGATAAAACGTTAGCCAATGCTGGTCACAGTGTTTTACGTCTGCCACCCTATCACGCAGATCTCAATCCTATTGAGTTGGTGTGGTCAGACATTAAGGGAAGAGTGGGTGAATCTGTGTCAGACTCTCTAGAAGTGAAGCGTAGACTTTGCGAGCAAGCAATTTCTGAATATTCAGTGTCCAAATGGAAAAACTGTTGGAAGCACGTACGCGACATAGAAGATAAATATTGGTCCAAAGATGCCCTCATTCATGACGCCATTGATAGCTTCTTTATTTCTATGAATGATGGCAGCCCCTCTGAATATGAATCAGAGTCCGAGGATGAAAGCAGTAATCAGAAAGACGATGGTGGTGAGATGGCAGATGAGATATGAGAATGACAGGTATGTCACACTGCCTCGTATGACTTAATCCTTTTCCTTCATAAGCGTGCATGAATTATTTTTTGTTGTTCATATTATGTCCTCTGTGTGTACGCTTATTGGAACAGTATATTTTTTACATTTTTAAAAATATGGTTTACAGCTTGGGTATTGTAAATAGTTCCATTTAACTCAATGCTTAATACTTTTGGCCACTTTACATTTACTTTCGTTCTTTTAATTGCATTGCGGTTCCGGCTTTAATGAAAGAATAATCTCAATCGAAGAGCCTGACTGCAGCTACTTGCAGTATGTGTTAACGCCAGTTTGACAGCCGGCATGCCCGTCAGCCAGCTGCGCGTGTGCTTGTCCTTGATTCGTCGGGTAACATCGGGGTGAACCGAAAACAAGCTGCGCGAACCGAAGTAGCCGAGGGTTCTTTTGTTTGTTGTCGGTTAATAGCAGCCCTCACACTAGTGATGGGAATATCGAATGTTTTAAACTATCGGTAGACTACCGATTGTGAGGCTTGACTATCGAATGAAAAAAAATGAAATGGCGTATGGCTTTTAGTGCCGGGAGTGTCCGAGGACATGTTCGGCTCGCCAGGTGCAGGTCTTTTGATTTGACACCCGTAGGTGACCTGCGCGTCGTGATGAGGATGAAATGATGATGAAGACGACACATACACCCAGCCCTCGAGCCGGCGAAATTAACCAATGATGGTTAAAATTCCCGACCCTACCGGGAATCGAACCCGGGACCCCTCTGACCAAAGGCCAGCACGCTAACCATATAGCCATGGAGCCGGACGACTATCGAATGAAAACATTCGATAGTTTTCATTCGGTTTGAAATCGGTAGTAATAGCCTATATGTTTTGTACTGCGGTAGTACTAGTAACTAGTAATAAGTCATTTGCTAGTAACTACCGAAATGTGGATTGTTGTATTATACTACCGATTTGTATAGCATGTTTGTTTTGTTAATATAAGCGGAAATATAGACACTACGACTAGTAACCAACGTTACACAATGTTCGAGTGAAGTAATTGGAAACTGAAATACGTTGTTCTATAAAATAAGATAAAATGTCCCGATTAAAGTAATTGTGGTCATTATGCTTCATTTTATATAAAATGCATTTTTGTGTCCCTAACCACAAGTTAATGAATGTAAGATCGTCTGTTCATAACAAATGTTAGGTAATTTCAGATGAAGGTTATGTCCTTATTGTAACGACACCACATATTAAAGTAATGTGAATACAGCAAACTAAACTAAATGAAAAGACAACATATTTTCCTAGGAACAAATATAGTGGATATAATAATTTTAAAATAATTCCATTCATGTAAGGTTAACGTTCAATCATTAGAGGTTCATGGTTCGTATATGGGAAGTATTTATATAAACTATAACATGATTATCTATTGATAAAGTGCACAATATTAAAATTGCATTTATCATTATATAACTTTGAGTCAGGTTAGTGCTTCTCTTTCATCTTCACCAACAAAGTAAATCTGCAAAAATTCAGGATCTTGATGAGCATTTGGCAATAGACTGCCTATGGAATGATAAATTTGAGCTTGTACTTTGAAAGTTGTCCGCTTCTGTGGTGTACTGGTTAGTGTGATTAGCTGCCACTCCCGGAGGCCCGGGTTCGATTCCCGGCTCTGCCACGAAATTTGAAAAGTGGTACGAGGGCTGGAACGGGGTCCACTCAGCCTCGGGAGGTCATCTGAGTAGAGGTGGGTTCGATTCCCACCTCAGCCATCCTCGAAGTGGTTTTCCGTGGTTTACCACTTCTCCTCCAGGAAAATGCCGGGATGGTACCCAAGTTAAGGCCACGGCCGCTTCCTTGTCTATCCCTTCCAATCTTCCCATCCTACCACAAAGCCCCTGTTCAGCATATCAGGTGAGGTCGCCTGGGCGATGTACTGGTCATCCTCCCCAGTTGTATCCCCCGACCCAGAGTCTGAAGCTCCAGGACACTGCCCTTGAAGCGGTAGAGGTGGGTTCGTTCGCTGAGTCCGAGGGAGAAACCGACCCTGGAGTAAACAGATTACGATACGATACCTTGAAAGTCGGCATAAAGCCGTGTTGGATGACTTGTTTAGCACCAAAAGATTGCTAATGACGCATGCGCGCCGGTCATAATGAGGGATGAACTGGTTACCAGTTGTACGGAATAAATAATTCCTTTAAACGGCTGCATAACTCACTAACGAAATATAAAACGGTAATAATTCTCCTTGATAAAACAATATTCCTATGTTAAAAACAGTCGCCAAGAGAAAGATTCGAACCTGTATCCCCACTGTTTGCAGCTCGTTGATTTACCCGTTGCGCTATCAGTGTTGCTCGAAGTAGGTGGTCATTAATTTACTCACAAACCTTCATATAAGTAGGCCTATATACTGGTAATTGCATTTTATTTTCATTAGAGATTTGGTTGATTACCGTCTTGAAATACACAGAAGCGGAGTGAATTGGCGCGTACACTTATATGTTGAAAACTACCGCAGCCATTTTAATAATAAATGACTGACCACTCCGTGACTAAAGAGGTGGCGATTTCAGCGCTAACTAGCGGAAACAATTGGAATTTGCGATCCGAATGAAAAACCGAATGCAAACGGAAATAATCGGTTGTAACGGTAGTTGACAACTATCGAATAATTCGGTAGTTTTAATTCGATAGTCCCATCACTACCTCACACAGACTTCGCAAGTTACCGTGACCTGTAGCTTCCTGCTAGCGTGGGGCAGCTGCTCGCAGACTTCCCAACTGCTCCGATAGAGTTGCTTCTCGTGTGCGAGCAGGAACTATATCGTCCTCAAAAACTAGGGTCGAAGGAAGAAACCATGGAGCTAATACAACTGTACGAGTGTCATGAGGAGTTATGAGATGTGAAATCTGCTACTTACGAAATTCGTCTGAAAAAATCGAGTGCAAGAAGTGATCTTGCATATCATTTTAAAACAACCAGTGACGAAATAAGTAGGAAGCTCAATAACTGCAGAAGTAAAATGTGCCACGAATGAATGAAGATAAAATCGAAGGAAAGTGGTGACGGAGCAGAAGACGTTTACGTGAGCACATGGCCTGCCGATCAACAACAGAGAGTTTGATATGTTATCATATATTTCAGTATCCTTAGTTTAGACTTAATGATTATTTTATTAGAATAATTTCTGGAGTTGGCCTGCCGATCAACAACAGAGAGTTTGATATGTTAACATATATTTCAGTATTCTTAGTTTAGACTTAATGATTATTTTATTAGAATAATTTCTTTAAAACATAAAAAAAAACGATTTTACTCCTATGACAAGTTACACAATTATTGCAATAAAATACCTCTTATGTACAGTCTGCCTGCCTCCTTGCATACAAGAGATACTTTGTCTTGATTATTTAATAAATACCCAACATTAAGTCAAATAAACTACTAGTAATTGGTTGTAAAACACAAGTGATGTGATTCTTCTGGCTTGAAGAAGATCTACTCCCAAACAAATACCTGTATATTAATTTGTTTACGACAATATTTAACTCATCAGGACACTCGCGTGGGTATGGTAAAATAACCGGAATAGAATGAATATTTTGGATTCCAACCCGTACTATTTTCGTTTCGGACCTTCATTGCATTCTCATGTGTGTCAGTTGAGTATTGTGTGTGTTGTTATTTTACATTTGTCACACTTACACGTTCTTGCGTAAGTTGATACAAGTTTCATCATCGACTGGATAGACATACTGATAAATGCGTCGGTGAGATCACTTTGTGGCACACACACACACACGACGATGATGGTGGAAGCGAAGAGAGACCTTGTTAATCAACATTTTAACTTTTAATTACAATTTAATGCATTAACTAAATTAAATAATTAGGTTTCAGAACTTCAGAGAGGGCTACGATGACTCCTGGAACTATTCTTGCAATAGTGCAGGCAGCAATACGAAAGAGGTACAGCAGTGGGACGGAAGAACCACCGGTAGTGCAGAAAACAAAGAAAATATAAGAGATATTATCAACTTCCTTCTGTTCATTTAGTGACATTTATAGTTAGACCATTTTTTATAATTATATCACTATGCAGTATTTGGTTGTTTTAATAAAGGATACTGTTCATTTTTCGCCATTGTTATACCTCTCACCAGAAATGTCAATGGTAGAACAAGACGTTCGCCAGCTGGGATAGATGAACGTATACGGGTATCATTTTCCTCAGTTTACGGACCAACAAGTTCTAGCAACACCTCCAAATCCACATTAGACAAGCGGGAGAAATCACTGGCCAAGGGCACCGCCGTCTGAAAATTCGGCCCTGGTGGTATCCTAAATCAGATGCAGAATTGTATGAAGAATAACACAGTATCACGAGCTGAAACAGTGGATCTCATACAGAGCGAGTCGACGATGCGGTACGCGTCGTTCAGCTGCAAGCTTACATTCGAGAGACAGTGAGTTCGAACTCCACCCTCCACAACGCTGAAGATGGCACTAAATGGTTCCGTATTTTCACACCAGGCAAATACTGGCACTGTTCTTTAATAAGGCCTCGGACTCTACCTTCCCTTGCGAGGCTGAGTGGCTCAGATGGTTAAGGCGCTGGCCTTCTGACCCCAACTTGGCAGGTTCGATCCTGGCTCAATCCGGTGGTATTTGACAGTGCTCAAATACGTCAGCCTCGTGGCAGTAGATTTACTGGCAAGAAAAAACTCCTGCGGGACACAATTTCGGCACCTTACCCTTCCCAACGAGCTACGTGTTTCGGGTCACGTATCCAAAAGCTTGTATTCGGGAGATGGGGGGGGGGGTACGAATCCCACTGTCGGCAGCTCTGAAAATGGCTTTACTGTGGTTTTTTTTTTGCAACTTACTTTACGTCGCACCGTCACAGACAGGTCTTATGGCAACGATGGGACAGAAAAGGGCTAGGAATAAGAAGGAAGCAGCCGTGATCTTAATTAGGGTACATTTGTGTGATGTGAAAATGGGGAACCACGGAAAACCATCTTCAGGGCTGTCGACAGTGGGGTTCGAACCCACTATCTCTCGAATACTGGATACTGGCCGCACTTAAGCGACTGCAGCTATCGAGCTCGGTACTGCTGTGGTTAAGCAAACGATGAGGCTGTACCTTAGTTAAAGCCATGGCCACTACCTTCCCAATCCTAGTCGTCTCATATCCTTACGTCGCTGAAAATCTTCGATGTGTTAGCGTGACATAACAACACTAACAAATAAAATGGAAAAGGTCCTCTAGAAATACAGTGACTAGAGAAGCTTGAAGAAGGGGGCATTGTGAAAGTACTAAGAAATCCCATAATGTTCTCGAGGATTAAAATCATATTTATATTATTATGAAATCATTTAGAAAGGCGGCACATTAACAAAATTAAGGCAGTTTTCGGCTAAAACCGAACTTCTTCTTCTTCTTCTTGACCTTTTCCCAATTTATTAAGGTCAACAGTAGATACAAATTAGTCTCAGGTTTACAGCCGGATGTCCCTCCTGACACCAACCTAGTCTAAAAGGATGCATTCACTTTTGCATGTTTCTGTTGTGATTGGTAGTGGGGTGTGTTATTCTGTATGTTGGAGAAGAGATGATACGTATTAAGACGAGCACAAGCACCCAGTCTCCGAGCCAGAGGAATTAAACATAGCCTGCATAGTTAAAACCCCCAGATCTCTGAATGGAAGGCCAGTACGCTGACCATTCAGCCAAAGTGCTGGACTATATACGAACTGCTGTTGTAAATGAAATAATCTTTCTTTCTTTCTTTCTTTCTTTCTTTCTTTCTTTCTTTCTTTACCCTCCAGGGTTGGTTTTTCCCTCGGACTCAGCGAGGGATCCCATCTCTACCGCCTCACGGGCAGAGTTCTGGAGCATGGGACTTTGGGTCTGGGTATACAACTGGGGAGGAGGACCAGTGCCTCACCCAGGCGGCCTCACCTGCTATGCTAAATAGGGGTCTGGTGTGAGGGATGGTAAGATTGGAAGGGTTGGACAAGGAAGAGGGAAGGAAGCGGCCGTGGCCTTAAGTTAGGTACCATCCCGTCATTTGCCTGGAGAAGAATTGGGAAACCACGGAAAACCACTTCAAGGATGGCTGATGTGAGAATCGAATCCCGCTCTACTCAGTTGACTTCCCGAGGCTGAGTAGACCCCGTTCCAGCCCTCGTACCACTTTTCAAATTTCGTGGCAGAGCCGGGAATCGACCCCGCGCCTCCGGGGTTGGCAGTTAGTCACGCTAACCACTACATCACAGAGGCGGATGAAATAACTAATCTGAAGCAAATAGTAAACCGTTCTTTATATCGAGCAAATTGGCAGCGCGGTTCGGGTCACGTAGCTGTGAGCGTGCGTTCGGGAGATGAAGGATTTGAACTCTACCATCGGAAGCCTTTGGATATGTTTTTCCGTAGTTTTCCATTTTTGCACGAGGTAAATGCTGAATTTGTACCTTAACTAAGGCCACGGCCGCTTCCTCCTTTGCCATCCTGCATCGCCCAAAACCTTTCGATGCGTTTGTGGGACGTTATACTACAAGAAAAAACAACCTTTGTTTCTTCAGCTTATTCCGGTTATTTCTGGAGTCGCTGGAGCCACTATGGCTCCTCGTGGGTTTTGGGCGGGTGATTTGAGGCCGGCTGACCTTTCCAACGCCATGCGATTTTATGTCCAACCTGCCATGCTATTTTGGGTAAAATGTCCAATCTGAGATCCATCGGGATTCGAATATCGGTCGTCTCGATGATAAGAAATCAGTTGAGGCGCTACGACAAGAGAGGCATTTTGCGGCCCTATCTAGAGAGAAAATTAGAACTTGTTTACGGAATGTAATCGGAAGGGCATTAGGACAATTGTTTCCAAATCACGGGTTATGTCAGAATGGAGGAAGTTTACTAGGACTAGTGCCAAATAGGACAGGGCAAACTATTTAGGCTAGTATCACCGCCCACTTTGGCACTATTAATAGAGAGACATCGTGCGGTAACAAACCGAGACCATTATATACTACTATTAGTTGTCTAAAATACTTCCCAATCAGCTGATTGAGGTACTGAGCTCCCACTATCCAAGTCAAGTGCAGTGGCGGTTTCTGGTATAGCGCAATGGAGTAATGAACCTCCAGTTTATATCAAATTGTACTCAATTACTTTATATTCATAACTCCCTTGTCAATCTCGAAGCTCTTGCTTAGCCCATCTATCCGTAATATACTCGTACTGGCTTTCAATTCATGTGAACTGCGCACGTTCCGTGGCTGGATACTTGTCTGAAATGAACCCCCTTGGAAGGCGATCTCTCCGTCTATACCTGGGCGAAGGGAGTGGCGAAGTGCGGGGCGACATCGGCCGGCACCTAAGCATAATAATTATATTTGCTTTACGTCCCACCAACTACTCTTTTATGGTTTTCGGAGACGCCGAGGTGCCGGAATTTAGTCCCTCGGGAGTTCTTTTACGTGCTAGTAAATCTACCGACACGAGGCTGACGTATTTGAGCACCTTCAAATACCACCGGACTGAGCCAGCGCCTCAACCGTCTGAGCCAATCAGACCGGCGGGCACGTAAGCAAGACCAGGATATCGCAGAAACAGATATCTGTGGTTTACGCATGCGCAATATGCCACTCTCTCAAGTCGTGTTGTCGAGGGTGTTGGGGTAAGTATGTGCCTGCCATCTGTTGCTCTTACAGGAGTTCATCTACGTAGCAGAAAATAGTGCACATAATTAGCGCTAGTGTTGAAGAGCATCATTACTACCAGCAGTCACATTAAAGAGCTAAATTCCAATTGATGCCTTTTCCAAAATACATCAATACTTACTAAACATCTATTCATTTGCCTTCTTTGGAATAAGTACATCTTGGAGAGAAAATTAACTTAAAAACCACCGACGCAAAGAGTAGCGGGAATGTAATACCAATGTAAACGCTAATTGCCTAGCCATAGGAGTTCTTAAAATTATGTTACCAACATTGTGAACAGTGCGAACATACATCCCTAAAGTTTACTCGTGATTTTCAAGTCTGTTGCTAGTGTTTACAAAAGTTTGCAATAGTTATCATAATTCGTAATATTATTGTACGCTGTGCAAGCGTGTGAGTGGTTTTCTGCACTGTTGTGCCGTTCAGAAAAGTAATTTTTAGAACATAAAAAAGTTACTATATTTTGTCCATGTGTGTATTGTGCACTGTAGTTGCGTCCATAATCTTTGCTCCCGGGAAAGGTAAGGAGCTACATAATGAGTTTGAACAGTGATATGATACTTAAGAAGACAAACTTTTCTTTTCTCTCTCTCTCTTGAGCGTAAACTTAAGATTAAGGATGCCGGACGCCCAATGCCTGATCTTGATAAAACGAGGCATCCTAAAAGTATAATAATAATGGCGTGTGGTCTCCGGGGAGACCTGGTGCAGGTCTTTTGACTTGACTCCCGTAGGCGACATGCGCGTCATAATGAGGAAGAAATGATGATGAAGACGGCACATACACCCATTCGGGTGCCAGGGAAGTTAACCAATCATGGTTTAAATTCCCGACCCTGCCAGGAATCGAACCCGGGACCCCTGTGACCAAAGACCAGCACGCTGTGGATCTGTGGGTGCGAAATTACTAACATATTGATTTGTTTTCCTATTTTTATGATTCATGAGTGATGAAGGCGAAGAGACTTGGACCAAAGTCGGAGTGGTGAAATGAAATGTCGTATGGCTTTTAGTGCCGGGATATCCCAGGACGGGTTCGGCTCGCCAGATGCAGGTCTTTCTATTTGATACCCGTAGGCGACCTGCGCGTCGTGATGAGGATGAAATGATGATGAAGACAACACATACACCCAGCCCCCGTGCCATTGGAATTAACCAATTAAGGTTAAAATCCCCGACCCGGCCGGGAATCGAACCCGGGACCCTCTGAACCGAAGGCCAGTACGCTGACCGTTCAGCCAACGAGTCGGACGTCGGAGTGGTAGATTTAGGACATTTGTCCTAAATAAAGAAACACAAAAGTTCTAAATCTCATATGCTTGCCCAGTTACAATTCGATCTCCTGGGAAGACACGATAACCGTCAGTAATTTGACTGTGCTTACAGGCAGTCTGTGGAAAGAGACAACGATCAAGTACGGAAAAATCGTTATGTGCTGTGTAAAGTTCTGTGGCGCGTTTGAGATGGCACTGCGCGGGCATGACGAAACAAGTAAATCATCGAATTCTGGCATATTCCGAGGCCTCGTTAAATTTAGTTCTGAAATTGACGTTGCAGTAAGAGACCATCTGTCCAAAGCTATTGTTTTCAAAGGCACCTCGAAAGACATTCAGAATGATTTGCTTTCGTGCATGTATACAATCTGTCGTGAGAAAAGAAAAAAAAATCACCACAGCGCACTTTATTTCGGTAATCGCAAATGAGAACACCGATATATCAATTTCAGCACAATTTGTTATCGTTCTTCCCAACGGTAAGCCAGTTAAAAGATTCTGAGGTTTCCTCTCACCCTCTAGTCATGATGCTAAGACAATAGCAGAGTGATTAAAATTTTCTTTGAGCGAAGTTGTGGATAGTCCAGATAAGTTGATTTCACAAGGTTACGATGGAGCAAATGTAATGAGTGGTCACCATTCAGGGTGCAAGTTCTCATCAGGGAAGATTTTAGGCATGCACATTATGTTCACCGTTAGGCCCATTCTTTGAACTTAGTCATGGCACAGGGGACAGGGAGGAGAGGAGATATTGAAGGGGGGATTTTTCCGTCTGTTGAACCCCCAGTGACGAAAGTCACGCGCCGCCACTGGTTCTGTCGTATCCCGGCCAACAGGTGAGACGCCGAGCGGTGAGTGGAATCACCTGATGGCTAACAACAGTACTAAAAACGAAAGGGATATAAGATGGTAATTTATAGGCGTTAGGTAAGTTGGTTGTTAAAAGCTGAAACTCATATGATTTCCTATATATGTGCGCATATTGACAGATTATGTACACAGAATATACACGTACAATTCAAGTCGGTCACTTAGTGTAACGTACTGGAACTAGCCTTCCTCAGAACGGCTACTCCAAGTAAATGCAAGTGGACTCTAAAACATTAGAGTACCACTGAAATGCTAAAGCGATGTAAAAACAGAGTATCGTGGAGTCTCACAGAGATTCCTCAAGCTTTAAGTTACCAACTACGATAAAACCCAGAAGAACTAGGGCTTAAGTCGAGAATCAAAGTATGAATGATGAATACCAAGTGTAAGCACCACCGTTCAACTTGATCTACTAAGAAATATTCTAAGGAGCGAGACCGCTTGGAGAATCGATCGCGATTCCCTGACGTGAGCGGAAGGCAAGGCTTCCAAGGCGAAGACTAATGCAATAAGACGCTTGTTCCTTTAATTACATACGTATTTAAAGGGACTAGCAATTGATATGAGGGTCTCCCCTCCTCTTAGATAAAGCCTTACTGGCTTACCATTGGTGCTACCACCTCCCCCATGTATCACAAATCCCACGCTATGCACGTGGCAATATTTATTAACATGAACTTGACTTCTCGCCCTTAACCCTGTGCTCATAACATAACTCCCCCATTTCTAATACTTGTCATCATAAACATGACTCTGCGTCCCCTTTCACTTAATTGGGTCGCCCATTAATTTTAAGTATGGGATCCTTCAAACTACCCCCCTTTCTTGCCATCTCCAGACGACAGGACGTGACTATTTAGATTTGTCCGTATCGACTTCCTCGTAAGACCTCTTGACCTCACAAAACTCTGTTTTTAACTTCATTCCTTATCACCCCAACACATGGCTGCTCAGACAGCACGGCCAATGGATTACCAAAGTAATCACTATGTACTACTTATGTAATGCTACTTGATGCAGGTTTGTGTCCCTGGACACGACAGTTCGGAAGGCCTGTGCTCTACCGGCCGAGCTACTCAGTCTGACTATATGCATGAATATATCACCTCAGAAACGTTGAAGTCGTGGGACTTCCGAAGACACTTCTGCAGCAGACTTAGATTCAGCAAGGATGTCATTCACGCAGTTGCCCTCACGGCACTGAAGGGATCCATGAGGATTTTGAGACATTATTTATATTCATGCTCATGTTAATGTACGAAAGTGCACTGCAAGTCACAGCGTATTTCTTTCCTTGTACCGTACTTTTATTTACTGTCTTCATAACCGCTGTAGGCAACTGATTTACAGATTTGTTGTAGTAAACTAGATCTCTGTAATGTCAGACAAAATAAAATATACAATTAAAAAATAAAATGGAAAATAGTCCGCCTCTGTGGTGTAGCGGCTAGTGTGGTTATCTGCCACTCCTGGAGGCCCGGGTGCGATTCCCCGCTCTGCCACGAAATTTAAAAAGTGGTGCGAGGGCTGGAATAAGGTCCACTCAGCCTCGGGAGGTCAACGGAGTAGAGGGGGCTTCGATTCCCTCCTCAGCCATCGTCGAAGTGGTTTTCCGTGGTTTCACACATTTCCTCCAGGCAAATGGCGCGATGGTACCTAACTTGAGGCCACGACCGCTTCCTTTCCTCTTCCTTGTCTAGCCCTTTCAGTCTTCCCATCCCCAACAACGCCCCTGTTGAGCATAGAAGGTGAGGCCGCCTGGGAGAGGTACTAGTCCTCCTCCCCAGTTATATCCCCCGACCTAACGTCTCACGCTCCACGACACTGACCTTGAGGTGGTGGAGGTGGGATTCCTTGGTGAGTCCAAGGGAAGAAACAACCCTGGAGGGTAAACGGATTAAGAAAGGAAGAAAGAAAGAAAGAAAGAAAGAAAGAAAGAAAGAAGGAAAGAAAAATGGAAAATAAACATTTGCAAATATTCTTTCCATTTTTAAGATATAGTCCGTCTCTGTGGTATAGTGGTTAGTGTGATTAGCTGCCAACGGAGGTCCGGGTTCGATTCCCGGCTCTGCCACAAAATTTGAAAAGTAGTACGAGGGCTGGAATGAGGTCAACTCAGCCTCGGGAAGTCAACTGAGTAGAAGGGGGTTCGATTCCCACCTCAGCCATACTCGAAGTGTTTTTCCGACATTTCCCACTTCTCCTCCAGGCAAATATCGGGAAGGTACCTAAGGCCACGGTCGCTTCCTTCCCTCTTCCTTGTCTATCCTCTCGGATCATTCCATTCCCACACAAGGCCCCAGTTTAGCATATCAGGTGAGTACACCTGGGCAAGGTACTGGTCCTTATCTCCAGTTGTATCCCCCAGACCCAAAGTCTCACGGACAAGGACACTGCCCTTGAGGCAGCAGAGATAGGATCCCTTGCTGAGAGAACCCTGGAGAGTAAACGGATTAACAAAGAAAGAAAGAAAGAAAGAAAGAAAGAAAGAAAGAAAGAAAAAAGAAAGACAGAAATATAGGCTAATCAAGCGTGCAGCATTTGTAGCCTCATTTAGTATATATTTCGAAGGCGTATGTCTGAAAATTTAAAACTTACCAGAAAGTCAATTCCTAAGGGAAAAAAATATTCCTAACCTCCATCCAAAAATCGCATAATTACCAGTATTTTAATCATTTAAAATAAATTCAGTGCCTGTTTCATACCAAAACTTTAACAGTACATTATGCAACAAGCCTATAATGGCAATAATTAAGACACGATTATGTTTATAAAACGAGCGAAGCCCCCTGAACCGAAGAGCTGACCGTGCAGCCAATAAATTATATGCTTACTGATTATTTTGAAATCAATTGTTGGAGAAAAGCGCTGAGTGATTATTGAGCTTCCCTGCATGAGAATGTCGACGTCAAGGTAGGCTCGATCTATAACAGAGTTCTCTGCTTTGCTCGCAGATTCTGGATGAAAGGTTGATGCACGACAGTAGATAATCAGAGGCCCCGACAAACGTGAGTAGTACCCGTTGCTCATACTCACGAGTACGTTCACGTAACCTCTTCCTCTCAGATCCGCACAATACCCTCCCCAAAAGACGTGTTTCCCGTTTAGCTAGCTCAAACACCGACGAGAAGAAGTCTTGTATTTTCTTAGAACATGAAATTACTCGTTACAGTTTACACTGGTATAGGGACAAGAGTCCGCCTCTGTGGTGTAGTGGTTAGTGTGATTAGCTGTCACCCCTGTAGGCCCGGGTTCAATTCCCGGTCCTGCAGCGAAATTTTAAAAGTGGTACGAGGACTGGAACGGGATCCACTCAGCCTTGGGAGGTCAACTGAGTAGAGGAGGGTTCAATTCCCACCTCAGCCATCCTGGAAGTGGTTCTCCGTGGTTTTCCACTTCTCCTCCAGGCAAATCCGGGATGGTACCTAACTTAAGGCCACGGCCGCTTCCTTTCCTCTTCCTTGTCTATACCTTCCAATCTTCCCATCCCCCCACAAGGCCCTTGTTGATAATAGCAGGTGAGGCCGCCTGGGCGAGGTACTGGGCCTCCTCCCCAGTTGTATTCCCGACCCAAAGTCTCTCGTTCCAGGACACTACACTTGAGCCGGTAGAGATGGGATCCCTTGCTGAGTCCGAGGGAGAAACCAACCCTGGATTGTAACCAGATTAAGAAAGAAAGAAGAAAGATAGGAACAAGAACGATCAGTAAATAAATGACCGGAAATAGGTTCATTGTAGACTATAGCATCATGTAACAAAAACTTTTCAGTCTGCCAAACACACAGCAATTTCAATATAAATTATACCACTATAAGCATACCTGTAAAAATACACATTATTATACAGTGAATGGCATGTTTCGTTCTACAAGAACATCCTCAGATTCTATCAAATAAGTTAAAACATGCTTATATATGTACAGTATTGTTTGCGTGCGTAAACTTGGAAGTTATAGAGAGTTTAATGATGAACCAGTATTGACAAAAAAAAAATAATTAAATTTACAAGTATTAATATAATGAAAAACTTCTGTACTTATCTAGACTGCGGATGCTAAGTCCGTTGTCACCAAACACTATTTCACGAAACAAAGAGACTATAGCACCCTCATTTCGTGCAGGCACACATGTGCCTTTATCAAGTTATTTGAATGGACAAGGCCAGGTCGAGCCTCATTTTGTCCTCTAACAGAGTCAACCTTATGAGACTGATGGCGTTTTTGAGAAGCCGCTATATTTAACTACTAGCAAGGTACCCGTGCTTCGCTACGGTATTATACTGAAATTTGTAATTGAATGCTTATTGTTTTAGATATATAA
The DNA here is from genome assembly GCF_040414725.1 of Anabrus simplex. Lineage (NCBI taxonomy): Eukaryota > Metazoa > Arthropoda > Insecta > Orthoptera > Tettigoniidae > Anabrus > Anabrus simplex. The sequence goes on along the minus strand of NC_090266.1, from coordinate 283,922,491 downwards.
TCCGCCGAAATTCGCGGTCTGACACGATTTCAGCGAGAATCCACCAATATTCCCGATCTGACTCGTTTTCTATTAGATTACGCCACGTTTCCTCCCATTTTTCAATCTTCCTTTCCAGCAATCGATTTCGTACTTCCCGGGCTAGGCTCAGGTATTCTTCCCGGTCAGTTGGGTCCGTAAATCTTTGCCAGACCGTATTTTATTTTAATCATTTTTAATCTGGATAAAATCCTTCAGGAGATACGGCGTGGTGTCATATTGGGTGCCTTGGCGGCACTGAACCCGCGGCCGGACTGCATTCTAAGTCATTACCCGTCCAGGAGCCGTTTCCAGCGCGGTCCGCACATTTGACGACGGTCCGGAACATTATTATTATTATTATTATTATTATTATTATTATTATTATTATGTGTTGCTGGGATGAATGATGACAGGGAAAACCGGAGTATCCGGAGAAAAACCTGTCCCGCCTCCGTTTTGTCCAGCACGAATGTCACATGGAGTGACCGGGATTTGAACCACGGAACCCCAGCTGTGAGAGGCCGGCGCGCTGCCGCCTGAGCAACGGAGGATCCTTATAAGTACATTAAGAACAGTAAAATCAATTGGTCTCACCTCCTTTTACACCCCAACGCCGTTAGTTTTTACTGCCAACCCCCTCCCCCAAATTAAAAGAACGCGTGTTTCTTTATGTTTAAGGGAGATTCTAAACACCAATGTTCACGTCTATTACCTTCAGTTTTGAGATATAAGTATCCCCATAAATATAATTTACTTTTGTCACTTCATTTCAAACTACTCCCCCCCCCCCCTTAGTGAATTTTCCCGCAAAAAATACTTGTTTCTTTAATAGTGAAGGATCTTCTAAATACCAATTATCACGACTCTAACTTCTTCACTTTTTGATTTATGTGTCCTCATGAAAGGAATTCAACTCCTTTACACTCCCGCCCCCCAAGATGGTTTCCCCCCCCCCCAAAACGCGTTTTTCTTCGTTTTTAAAGGAGATCCAAATACGAATTTTCACGTCTGTAACAACTTTAGTTTTTATTAGATGTATATATTCTCATACAATTAAAGTCAATTAATTTTTCAATTCTTTCACCCCCTCCCCCCGCTTCATTGGATTTTCCGAGAATACGTGTTTCTTTACTTTTAAAGCAGATTGCAAATATCAAATTTCACGTCTGTACCATCTTCATTTTTAAGATATCAGTAGCCTAATTAAAAGAATTCAACACCATGTTCAGTCACTTTCACCCCCCCTCCACCCAAGTGGTATTTCCGAAAATTAAAAATACACGTTTCTTTAGGTTTAATAGAGATAAAAATACCATTTTTCACTTCTGTAACATGTTAAGTTTTTTTAGATATACTGTAAAAATTCTCATTTTAAAATTTCACCCTGTTTGGGTTCCCCTTAAATGGAGTTTCCAAAAACAAATCACCTATGTTTCTTTACATTTACAGGAGATTCCAAACACCCACTTTTTACGTCTGTAACATTTTACGTTTCCAAGATAATCTTTCAAAAATTTACCCCAATTTGTCACTTCTGTTTAACCGCCATTAATAGGATTTTCCAAAAACTAAAAAAATATGTGTTTCTTTATTTTTAAAGGAGATCCCAGATACAAATTTTCAGTTCTGTAATATCTTCCGTTTCTGAGATATATGTATCCTCATTAAAGGCATTCAACCCATTTTTCACCCTTTTACACCCCTCCTATTGGGATTTACAGGAAACAAAAAAATACGTGTTCTTTTATTTTTAGAGGAGATTCTAACTACCAATTTTTACATCTGTAAATTTTAAAGTTTTAAGATGTAGACACATTCATTTTTTAAAATTCACCCCCCTTTTCACCCCTCAATATTTGGATTTTCCAAAAACGAAAAAATACGTGTTTCTTTACATTTAAAGTAGATCCCAAATACCAATTTTCTGGTCTGTAATATCTTCAGGTTCTGAAATATAAGTAGCCTCATTAAAGGCATTCAACCCATTATTCGCCCTTTTACACCCTTCCTATTGGGATTTTCCGAAAACAAAGGAATACGTGTTTCTTTACTTTTAAAGGAGATTCTAAATACCAATTTTTACATGTATAAACTGTAACAGTTTTGAGATATAGATACACTCATTTTAAAAAATCACCCCCTTATCACCCCCCCCCCATTAACTGGATTTTCCAAAAACAAAAAAATACGTGTTTATTTATTTTGAAAGGAGATCCCAAACACCAATTTTCAGGTCTGTAATATCTCCAGTTTCTGAAATATAAGTAGCCTCATCAAAGGCATACAACCCCTTTTTCACCCCTTTTCACCCCTCCTATTGCGATTTTCCGAAAACAAAAAAATAATTGTTTCTTTATGTTTAACGAAGATTCTAAATACCAATTTTTACATCTGCAAACTTTAAAAGTTTGGAGATATAGATTCACTCATTTTAAAAATTCATCCCCTTTTCACCCTCCCATTAATTGGATTTTCCAAAAACCAAAAAACACGTGTTTCTTAATTTTTAAAAGCGAACAATAGTTCCAATTTTCAGGTCTGTAATGTCTGCGGTTTTTGAGATATAAGTACCGGTATCCTGATTAAATGGCATTCAACCACTCTTTTACCCTCTTTCACGCATCCTATTGGGATTTTCTGAAAATAAAAAAATACGGGTTTCCTTATTTTTAAAGAAGATTCTAAATACCAATTTTCACATGTGTAAACTTTTAAAGTTTTGAGATATAGATACACTCATTTTAAAATTTCACACCCTCTTTTCACCCCCTTAGCGACGGAATATCCAAAAATCCTCTCTTAGCGAGCACCTACATCTTAAAATGAATATATCCTCAAAATTTCATTCATTTATGTCCAGTAGTTTTGGCTCGGCGATGATGAATCAGTCAGTCAGTCAGGACAAGTTACTCCTTTATATATATAGATTTCATTTATTACCAGCTGTTGTACCTTTATTTGACGGGTTCGTTTCTGTACAATTGCAGAAAATGCATCTTTATGACTGCTTCAGCAATAACGTCACCTAGTGGTAGCGAGTTGGCGCAGAGATAATATCTCAAATAACAATAGTTAGTCACTCTAATGCTATTCTTGATTACCATCGCCAAGTTTATGAAAAACGTACTAATCGCGAATATCTCCGTCCATGGTCCCGGTGTATATGTGTTCGATACTCGCTTCGATCTCTGCGATGTGCAACTCATTTCGTGCTGCGATTCAGTTAGTACTGGTAGAAATCTACTGCGTTTTAAGCATTCCGATTGTCACGATCTTTTTGTTAAGTCCGACTCGTTGGCTGAATGGTCAGCGTACTGGCCTTCGGTTCAGAGGGTCCCGGGTTCGATTCCCGGCCGGGTCGGGGATTTTAACCTTCATTGGTTAATTCCATGACCCGGGGGCTGGGCGTTTGTGCTGTCCCCAACATCCCTGCAACTCACACACCACACATAACACTATCCTCCACCACAATAACACGCAGTTACCTACATATGGCAGATGCCGCCCACCCTCATCGGAGGGTCTGCCTTACAAGGGCTGCACTCGGCTAGAAATAGCCACACGAAATTATTATTATTTTTGTTATTCCTCATAAGGTAAAACTCATAAAGCACAGAAGTTCGGAAATTATATTTTTTGGACAACTCTAATTACAGTTTTCCGATGCAGTAAATATTAACGTAGAAATTTGACACGTCCTATTTTGGCCCCTATAATATGTAGCATAACGCACACGTCGGCCATTCCTGAAATTAAACACCAAGTTTCTAGTAATGATGTCAGTTCGTTTTCCCGTGATGTCGTAAGAGACAGACACAAATTGAATCATTAGTTTTCCTTCATAGCAAACTTTCTGTTCGATAGGATTAGACACCATCTCTTGGCACAGGCCAGAGTAAAGTGTAGCTTCCACCGAAGTCCCAGTCAACATTCATGGCTGTGACAATATGGAAGCTGCTGGGGTGTGGGTAGTGCTGAGTAATTACATTCAGAGCATGACTTGTGCATTTGAGTGTTATGAAAGGTGCTGCTCATAATGTCAGTCGTGCTGCAATAGTACTTTCTGACCCAGTGAGGAAAGCAATGGCAAACTACCTCACTCCTCATCTTGCCTAGTACGCCTCATTTTGGTGCTGCCATTGGTTTTTGGGGTTTCCTTATAACCGCATAACCTCTGGTGGTGCTATTTGAGGATCCAACCAGCCTCTGGGCTGATGGCCTAACAGACAGACAGACAGGATTAGACAGTGTGTTTCTTGCGTGATAGCTTAGCCTAATACATACTTTTACCATAAGCTGGCATAGTTCATGTCCCTCTTATTGTCGAATTTGTCCCGGCAAAGAAGGGTAATATTCTAGGATGTGATAATAATGGTCATTACGATCAAGAAAGTTCATATGAAAATGGTATCAATAGCAGACGGTTGCAGAGATAGTCCTGTTTGAATGTAAACACTGATAACCTGGCAAAAATAAATTTATTGTTTTAATTGTTTTTACGATTCTGTATTCTCCATTTTGCAACGTGCATTACCTGAACTACTTGAGTATGCTCTTTCGGTTACACGTCTTGTATTGTACCTTTAGCATGATAGAGCCCCTCATTATTGACACCAGATAAGGGAGAATATCAATACCACATTTCCTAATCGGTGGGTTGGTCGTGGTAGTACCATTCCCTGGCCACCCAGGTCTCCCGATTTCAACCCCTTAGATTGTTTATGGGGTTGGGTGAACAATGAAGTCTACAGAAGAAAAGTTAATAAATGAGACGTACTGCTTGCTCGCATAACGAATGCTTTTGCTGACATACGGGAACTTCACGATGATATTCAACGGACAACACGGCATATTCTTCAGCGAGTTGACAAATGCATTAAGGTCGATGGTGGGATTTTTGACAACTAAATATGAAATCATTGTCATTGGACCACAAAATGAAATAAAAAATATGTATTGCAATCTTGTTATTACTTCTGTGTGTGTCATGTTAGGTCATCAGCCCAGAGGCTGGTTGGATCCTCAGATAGTACCACCAAAGATTATGCGGTTATAAGGAAACCCCAAAAACCAATGGCAGCACCAAAATGAGGCGTACTAGGCAAGATGAAGCGTGATGGAAAGAAAAAGAGAAACAAAAGCAATCTAAATAATAAACTTATTTTCCCAAGTTATCAATGTTTACATTCAAACAGGGCTATCTCGACAACTGTCTCATATTGACCCCATGTTCATATGAACATTTTATGATCACAATGACCAGTACTATCACAATCTAGAATATTGCCCACCGGCCGACTTGGCCGTGCGGTTAGGGGCGCGCAGCTGTGAGTTTGCATCCGGGAGATAGTGGGTTCGAACCCCACTAACGGCAGCCCTGAAGATGGTTTCCCTGGTTTCCCATTTTCACACCAGGCAAATGCAGGGGCTGTACCTTAATCAAGGCCACTGCCGCTTCCTTCCCGAGTTCTTTTAAAACTGTTTTGTCTAGATACTCCCTGGGATGTGTATAATTGTGCAGATGTTGAGATGTTACACGGTTACAGCATCACAAGCAGTGTTTGGATTTACTACTCCGGTAATGCGACTATTTTTCACATCAAGGACTCCATCAACAACACATAGTGTGTTCATTTGCAACTTTTTTGTCGGATGGTTTTCTACATATCCATGTAAATGTTCCAAGGAAACTGCGTCAGATGGTTCTACAGATTGAGCAAACACCACTTATTCGATTATTTTTCACGTCAATAATATCATATCCAATATCAATGATTTATTTAAATTCATGTTTGAGCACATCGGCTACTGCATAAACTACAGAAGAATTGTCTGTAGATATTTCTAATTTCAAACCTCCCACTTCAACACCGTTAAAAATTGTATTCTTTAATTCGTTAAGAGAATCTACAACAAATTTTATTACATGAATCATTTTCGAGTATAGGGTCAGCTACGCAAAGTAGTCGTTTGTTATTTAACGAATAATCTCCATCTTCAGTGCAATATAAATGATTGGCTACAGCTTCAAACAAATTACCTTCAATATAAGCCTTAGTTGGCATATCATCTTCAGGTACTGGGTAGGATAGAGCAACCTTAACATTTCCATATACCTCCATGATGTTTACACTTATCACTTGTAACGAGCACTTGCCTATTTGACTTCGTACGCCCGGCCGTTGCTCCGCACAACGCTTGACTCACTCAACATGCTGCTACATACTGAACTGCTATTTGCTATTCCCCGTGGCGTACGTCACTCGTTTCTCGAATTTTATTGCGCTTCAAGAACCTTCCTTCGCCTTATAAATTCTTCACCCCGATCGCTAGGTCTGCAGTCCAGCACTGACACCGAGTGAGGTTGGAAGGTTGTCTTACCTGCTCGCAGTTTCACCACTGCGAAATACTGCTACTGCTTCAAAAATATTGGGTCAGCAACAGAGTGCTATGATTTTGTCATTTTGCCCCGCGGACCTTATTTTGCCGGCATAGTTCCACACTTTTTTCCTTTTCTGTTACGAGAATGGGCAGCTCATATTATGCACAAGTATTTAACTTCAGTACTTCTCTTGACTAGTTAAAAAACCTAAGAAAATGTATCTTCGGTTGAGGCTAGAGTTGCGAAAAGTGGGCCTAGACTTCAATTTAAACGAACCATTCGGCAAGTGAACTTTTGAAAACTGTGGCACTTCATCTAGTTATTTGTGAACGATCCCCGATGTTGTGATTCCGCCCCTTCCTTCTCCGACCTTCCTTGTTGCAGACTTACTCGCTTAATTCTTCTAAACTGTGTTTCCCTTTTTTTGTAGGCTAAGACTTGCAAAGTCGTAAGATCTTTTTTATTGTTATTAAAAACCTTCTGTAAGTGGTCTAGGACTCTGCACATAAAATCTTGTTGTAACTACGCTTTTTTCTCAAATTCCGTCGCAATAACGTCATTTCCATTTAAATCTTGTTGTACCTTAGTTTTGAAATTTGTAAGATACTGTGTTCAGTTTTGATTGTGTTCCAAGTAGAAAGAATACACAATATTGTTAAATATCACACTTATTCTTTCTTGTACCATCCAAGGATACCTCACTATTCCCAGCCTGCTTCCAGTTCAATTGTCATTTGTCATCACTTTGATTGTTCGCAGTTGGCTACACGTAAAACCCGTTACGAATTAGTATACGAGTGATGCACACCAATTTCTACCATCATAAACGTGACAAATGGTAGTAGACAAATTTTGTTATTCATTTAGTGCTGTTCTTGTTCTTGTATTATCATTATATTTGTAGTCACAATATCTCTTCTTGTCTATTGTCGTTTTGCTTCCCTTTTGAGGTTATTTTTCGATTGTTTTCGTAATGCTACTCCATGCTTACTCTGTCAACATGACAAATTTCTCTGATAAATTCCCATTACATCATTCTGGTGATAATTCACCCCCACCCCCAGGCTTTCTCTCTTTGCCTAATCCACCTTGTGCGGATTTAATTTCATTTAATGTTACTTCATCCATTTCATTAGAATTCCCACCTGATACTTCTTCTTTTCTTTATCCCACCACTTCAAACTCATTCGAACATAACCAGAAACCAAAACAACCTGCAACTGCCTCACCCTCAAACCCATTTTTCTCGGCCATTTACCTCTTCACACATTTCCCAACCTAGTTCGCTAACTAATTCCGTCAATTTCGAAATTATCAGGCAGTCTATAACATAAGTGCCCAACCTAGTGGATACGGATCCCAGAAACCTGACTGTCTGGCTATTTTCGGTCCGTAAATTCTTAAAAGTTGAACTAGCTTCATTTCCTCAGCTTAGCTTGCTAACTTCTAAAACTACTAGTTTTGAACCAATTTTTGGTTTTAAAATATGACACGTTTTTATGACTGGGTACAATTTCGAGTGAGTATTCATAGTTTCTTTTATCACATGAGGTACGGCACAAATTATGTCTCGAATTTGTCCGCCGTCATCAACGCCCTGATGAGCATACGCGCGACTATTTAGAATCAATTATTACGTTTAGTGATGTACTTAACGTCGCTAATGATCCATCAGAACTGATATCAGTTGTTACATTCTATGCTCTACTTTCCTTTCGACAACTTATTAATGTATATTCTCCCCCTACATCTTTACTGCAGTTGTACAATACAGCTCATGTTCACACGATACACTTTTATGCTAATAACTCGTACTATACTCATGTACCGCCACCCATACTACCTCCCTAAGTTACATCTGCTCCCCTACTACAGTGTAACTACCAAAGCCTAGCCTGCTTTCGGTTAGTAAGCTTTCTATTATTTGCTTCCGGTGTAAAGGTACCGGGCATAGGGTTACATTGTGCTATTCCCACTTCGGGAAACGCCTACCACCCTCGCCCGTAGGCAGTGGATGAACCTATGGGACAAAACTGCATATCCATGCGAACCTTTCTAATAATAATCAACTTCCTCACAAAAGTAACTTTTTTCATACCAGACCATTTCCTCAATGTACAGCCAACCACATTACTAAAACAAACTCAAAATATGGTTCATATATTTTTTCCATTACCCAGGACTTCCCATATTGTAACTTAGTATTGCTTCATAACATTCCATCTCTTGCACTGGTGCTACTGCTTCTTTAATTAATTTAGAGCTTCTTCAATGTCTTCAGAAAATTTTTCCGCATATTCAAATTTCTCAGTCTTCACTTGTCTGTACTTCTGCATCGAATAATGTACTTCTGACACTTGGCCAAGTAACGCTTAAGGTAAAAATGAAACATTTTTCCTTCCAATACTCTTTCCATATTATAGAAAATTTATCATATCCACTAATTTTAAGATATGATTTCTTCCACTACACTGGATTGATACTTGACTCCTTCATCTCCTTTATCCTTTTTCATTTTTCGGACATTAGGGTCACATTAGTGAATTATCATGATTTTCCTTTTTCACATTCTTCTCCTGTCCTGATGGATTATATTTATTGTAATCGTTCTCAGTCTGACCAACTGGATAATCAATTACTTGAATTTTCGGATGTTGTTATCCGTACATTAGGAACTGTTACCAATTTTAACGCTCACACTGGTCTCACCGACACCACTCTTATTCGTTCTCCACATTATCACCTGAGCCCACCCAGGATAAAAATCCTTAATCAACTCATTCACAAAATGATTGCTAATAAAACAATTGTACCATCCAGTTCTAATTATGCCTCTCCTGCATTAATCGTTGATAAGCCCGATGGATTCTCCCGCTTTATAGTGGATTATAGGTAACCCAATTCCAAAATTCTCTACGATGCTTACTCCTCGCCTTAAGTCCAAACTGCTTTTCAGCATTTCACTAATACAAAATATTTCTCAGATCTTAACACTCAATACCTCTGAACGATACTAATTCGAAGTATACTGCCTTCATTAACCCTACTGGTCTGTACCAGTTTACCAATGTACCTTTCGGGTGGAATCATGGTTCTCAAATCCTGCAACGGTTTGTTGACTCTCCTTTTGCCGATATAAAATACGTAGGTCGAGTCATAAGTCATGGCGACTATTTTTTTCTCGCGAACACGAGCCAACACGGAAAGTCTGATATGCATTTGGAAACGTACGGTATGTACTTGCGTACGATGCCACTAGATGGTGTATGTAAACAACAGTGTGGGTCTAAGCATGTCCCCATGTTCAGTGTGTGAGTGAGATCTTCACAAAATGGAAGTCAACAAGCAGGAGCAAGGATAGTATATTAAAATAGCAGTTCTCCGCGTCAGAAATGCACGCCAATGCCATGCAGAGCTGCGGGAAGCTTTAGGTGTGCATGCCATGCCCTATAGAAGAGTGGCGAGATGGATGGAGACGTTCAAACGGGGTAGAGTATCAACTGCCGATTTGCCTCGCCCAGGCCGTGCAGTGTCCATGGACAAAGGTTTACAGATAATGGTGATCGATCAGTGTTTACATGAGGACAGGCGATGGACTCTAGCGGAATTGCAAGAACATACATCACTACCAGCAGCAACAATACGGCGCATTTTACACAAGAACCTACAGATGCGTAAACTTCGTGCAATGTGGGTGCCACGTCACTTAACTGAGGTACAGAAGTTGACTCGTTACGAAACATGTCGCATCAATGTGGAGAAGTTTCCGCAAGAAGGACAAGCCATGTTGAATCGCATTATTGCAGTCGATGAAACATGGGCACGTGCTTATGAACCTGAACTGAAGAGACAATCAAGTGAATGGCGTCGTCAGGGGTCACCACGGAAACACAAGGTTCGACAAAGTCAGTCGCACAATAAGGTTATGGTAATCCTGGCATACGATGCTCAGTTTGTTCTTGTGTGTCATCCAGTGGGTGAGGGGCACACTGCCAGTGCAGTTTATTACAATTCCTTTTTGTTGTACCAATTGCGCCGTGCAGTGCGAACCCAACGTCCAGATATTTTGGACAACGCCATAACCCTACACAATAATGCGACAGCTCACACAGCAGCCATCGTTCAGCGTCGCTTACAACGGTGGGGATGGGAGGTTCTTCCACACCCGCCTTAGTCGCCTGATATGAGCACATGTGCCTATGATCTAATACCCAAAGTCAAGAAGCCATTACGTGGACAACGGTTTGCTAACAAAGAGGACATCGTAACAGCATTTCGGAGAGAAGTGTCACACGTTAGCGATACACATGCATGCACCGAATGGTATTCAGCGCCTTCCCCACCGCTGGCCACGCACAGTGGAAACCCTGGGAGATTATTTCGAAGGTCTGTAACCAGTGCAGACCTGTCCTTTGTACGTAGTCTTGTGTATTTGCTGCCTATACCATAATAAATAAGTGTTTACCAGTGGCCTGGGCCTGGACTTCAGTTTAAAAGAACCATTCGTCAAGTGAACTTCATCTAGTTATATACGAACGATTCCCGCTGTTGTGATGCCGCCAGTTCCTTCTCCGACCTCCCTGTGGCAGACTTACTCGCTTAATTCTTCTGAAACTGTTCTCTCCCTTTTTGGTAGGCTAAAACTGGGCCTAGACTTCAATTTAAACGAACCATTCGGCAAGTGAACTTTTGAAAACTGTGGCACTTCATCTAGTTTTTTGCGAACGATCCCCGATGTTGTGATTCCGCCCCTTCCTTCTCCGACCTTCCCTGTTGCAGACTTACTCGCTTAATTCTTCTAAACTGTGTTTCCCTTTTTTGTAGGCTAAGACTTGCAAAGTCGTAAGATCTTTTTATTGTTATTAAAAACATTTTGTAAGTGGTCTAGGACTCTGCACATAAAACCTTCTTCTAACTACACTTTTTTCTCAAAGTTCATCCGTCGAAATGACGTCATCTCCTCTTAAATCCTGTTGTACCTTAGTTTTGAAATTCGTAAGATACTGTGTTCAATTTTGGTTGTGTTCCAAGTAGAAAAGTACACAATTTGTTAAATATCACACTTATTCTTTCTTGTACCATCCAAGGATACCTCACTGTTCCCATCCTGCTTCCAGTTCAATTGTCGTGTGTCATCTCTTTGGTTGTTCGCAGTTGATTACGCGCAAAACCTGTTACGAATTAGTATACGAGTGATGCACACCAATTTCCACCACCAAAAGCATGACACACTCAATAGAGCGAATGAACATTATCCATATTATGTTCAAAGTATTTATACCTTCCTTGTATCGAAATACTTATCGAATCCATTGTGATATCGTCCGTTATGTAATTCGCTATCTTTATCGATGACAAGGAAGCCATACAGATTTTCATTCCAACACTTAGCGCGGAGTTCTTTAAACTCATCGAAGCTCATCTCCGTATGAACATGATCATCGTACACATGTTTCAAGTTTCCAACTTACTGTCGAAATAATATAATAAAATTTGTATTATCTCGAAGTGAATGTTTGGATAGATGTGTGTAAGTTTGATACAAATGAAACAAATCAACAACAAAATGCCCAGCCGTACTAAAATAAGCTTTCATAATACTTTGTTTATCGCACGCTACATCATCGAAAATAATCACAGCGTGACGTTTTGTTTCCTCAGGACGTATAATACCTTCTGTACCGTGAATTATCACTGGCGAAACCTACAAAAGGTGCGGCCTCCATAGGATCTGGACCTTACGAGAATATAGCACAACCCAGAGGGCAAGAACACAGATAGCCGAGGAAATCAGGTTAACAAAGTTTATTAAACAAATAGGTAAACACCAAGAAAGGTAAAAAGAATTAAAGTATTTAAACACCAACATCACTCAGGTTCCTCCGACACGTGCCCTATTGTAATTTACAGGGATCCAGCCCCTGTTCACAGTTCATCTCCCCCAAAAAACAGTGTAAAAGGTAATTCTGGATAAGACTTATTGATAAAGCGCCACTTCAGGTGGCTCAAGGAGGAGCGCAATTTTCCCTTAACATGACATACCATGATACCATATACATATATATACTTTCAACCACTAAGGGCACAAGCGCCCAATAAGTTAAGTTGCAGTAAGACTGCAATAAACGATCCCAAGAGGTTCACACATACCTTACGATTTAGAGGCAACTCTGCTTTTATAACAACTTGAAACAACTCTAGCGCCTATTCAGTGGTTTACAATCAAATAATGTCCTCCCATCGTCTGTGATGAAGAGCGAGTTTTAAGTGCTTACCTCCCATACCCCCTTAGCGGTCCGGGCTTCGAAGGCGGTGCGTGAGATGCTCAAGTCAGAGAGCGAGGCAAGAATGACACTTGCTCCCAGCCAGGCCGCACGGCCTGGCCAAGAGCAGCCGTGACGCGAGACCACGTGACGCGAGGCGACACGGTGTGTCTGCGTAAAGAGCTTGGCGCATCCGCAGGGGTACGGGAGGGAAGACAGAGGGGAGGCAGCACAGGCCGGGCCGTTCCCAGGGCGGAAATACTTCCTTTACCCTGGGAGCATCTTTTAGGAATAATTTTATTATTATTATTTGCCCAAAGGGACAACAACGGGCGAAAAACACAATAATACATAAAAGTTGAAAAACACAGACACAATAAATAGTAGAAGAGGGGCGGGAAAATCAAATACATGGCTCAGATCTCCCCCCCTAAAGCACCAACCAGGGTGAGCAATAAATTTTCATCAATAAAATACTCTTGCAGTATAGTCCATACACTTGCCCATAGGCTAATAACTTAATAAAAATCTTGCCTTACAATTAATAAGCTCAATACATAAATTACTTGGAGTACAATAGAAGAAATTCTTGTAGTATAATAGACGACAGTTCTTGTAGTATAATAGACGAAATTTCTTGTAGTATAATAGAGGAAAATTCTTGGAGTATAATAGACGAAAGTTCTTGTCATAATATCCCGGGATGTAGACAAGTAACAGCTTCAGCTTAATTCAGTTAGTTAAATAATAATTTCACCAAGTGACATCTCAGTAAATTTTCGAGACCAGACCGGCCTCACACACCATCGCCAATACAACCAAAAATATCTTCCCAGACAGCTGGACAGTTCTCGTGGCAGACACACGCCACGTGACGAAAGGCAGTAGCGACCTGCACAAACTAGGTCAGCAGTAGGCTGGCAGTAGATAGTCCAACAAGATCAAGGCCGAAGGCTCGGGAACTGGAGACGAGGCACGCCAAGGCAGCCCACACGGGGGGCCCTTCCCATGCAGGCACGGGCGAAGATCGTCACTCCAGTACACTGTAAAACAAATCAAGCGCCAGCAATTGTGTCGAATAGATGCCCAGCACATTGGGGAGATGCAAGCAAGAGATGGTTCGAAGAACCGGACCGGGGTATGGGAGTGATAAGGGAGAAACGGGACTCCGGGAGGACTCACATAATCATTAAACATACCACTAAAATTTTTAAATCCAAAGAAAATAGCTCCTCTTTAGGCAGAACACGTGTCACGGGAACCGGAGGGAAGGAAAACACAAGGAAAAGAATGACCAGAAAAGAAAAATACTCATAGCAAACAAAATGCCACAAAACCAAGATAGCACTAGGCAGCCTTAACCTGGGACAAATGGACTCGGAACACTCTCTCCGTATCCGGATCTTTCACCAACAGGGTGACTGGTGTCAAGAAATCAATAATTTCGCAGGGCCCGCGAAACCGAGGAGCGAGTTTCCCAGAAGGAACGAAATTCTTAACAAAGACCCTGTCACCGATGGCAAGATCGGTAGGACGGCGCCCCTTATCATAGCGCTCCCGTTTCTTCTCATATGAGACCTTCAGATTTTGCTTAGCCTTTCTCCAAACGGCCCTGATGTTAGGGGGATCAATCTTTTCAGGCAACAACTCATTTACATTCCACAAGTTGGTGAGCGGAGAGTTAGGAACGAAAGAAAACATGAGAGAATTAGGGGAAAATTTATGAGCCTCGTGTACCGCAGAATTGAAAGCAAATGCAAGCCAAGGCAACGACGTGTCCCACCTCAAAACATCGTCGTGGTGAAATGCAATGAGAGCAGACCGCAAATTTCGGTTAACCCTCTCGGCGTAAGAAGGTTGTGGGTAATAGGGGGATGTGGTGACATGCGAAATGGACAAGCTGAAACAAAATTTCTTAAACAGGTTCGATGTAAAGGCCTTGGCGTTGTCAGAGACCAAGTACTGGCAAGGACCAAAGGACGAAAATATAGACTTCAAACATCTAATAGTGGTCTCAGAAGTGGCTAACCTCGTCGGAATCAACCAGGAAAAACGGGTAAAACCATCCACACAAACGAAAACGAACCTATTACCATCAGTTCTAGTTTTCGGCAAGGGACCTACATAGTCGATATAGAACCGCTGCATAGGGAGGGTAGCTTGGCTAGAAGACAGTAAGCCGACACGGGTGTTAGGAGAAGGCTTACTGAACGCACAAACCTTACATGCCTTAACAAGTTCCCGTACTTCAGGGTCCAACCCTTTCCAAATAAAATTTTCCCTAATCTTCTCCCTGGTCTTAAATACTCCTAGATGGCCACCGAGAGGAGTTTCGTGAAAGTATTTAAAAATCATAGGCACCAGGACTGAGGGAATAACGACCTTCATTTTATGATCGTGACGGGCGGGACAACACAGTACGCCATTCCTTAACACATAAGGATCAATAATTTTCCCTTCCTTAAGATCTTGAACAATCGGTCCCAAAATAGGGTCCTCCACTTGAAACTTAGCAACGTCATGTTACAGTAATGGGGTATCAGACAAGATAGCCCCCGCTAAGGGTAAGGACAAGGGAAGCTCAGAACTTGACGATTCGCCCTCCTGAGAAGGCTGATCCGAAAACATGCGACTAAGAGAGTCGGCGACTACGTTGTCCGAACCACGGATATGACGTACGCTGAACTGAAAAGCTGAAATCCTAATGGCCCAACGGGCCAGACGGACGGTTTTCCTAGGTTTCCCTAAAACCCAACTCAAAGCCTGATTGCCGGTCTCGAGTTCGAACCTTTCATGCTCTAGGTAAATACGGAACTTTTCCAAAGCGAACAATACCGCCAATCCTTCTAGCTCGTATACAGAATACTTGGCTTCGACAGAAGACAAGGTCCTAGAAGCATATGCAATGGGACGTCTCCCCAATTCCGACTCGTGCAACAGGACAGCCGCAACGGCAGACGCCGACGCATCAGTCTGAACAATGAAAGGCTTGGAAAAGTCAGGCATAGCCAACACCGGAGCGTTAGATATGGCCAACTTTAAATCATCAAAGGCAGCTTGTTGGGAGGGCCCCCATTCAAATTTAACCCCTTTACGTCGGAGGGCGTTAAGAGGCCCTGCTCGATTGGCAAAATTTGGAATGAATTTTCGAAAAAAATTCACCATCCCAATGAAGCGAGCAACACCCTTAACATCCAGAGGAGGTTTGAACTGGCGAATGGCCTCGGTACGAGAATGATCAACAGAGACGCAATTGGATGACACGATATGTCCCAAGAAGGACATTTGGGGCTTGGCAAAGGATACCTTAGAAAGTTTGACCGTGAGACCAGCCTTGCGAAGACGGGACAACACTTCCCTCAAATGGCGGAGATGATCCTCAAAGGTTTCGGAAAAAATTACGACATCATCCAGGTAGTGATAAAGATAGTTGAAGTTGATGTCAGAAAACAGTTGATCGAGCAGCCTAGTAAGGACAGCAGCGCTAGTGGAAATACCGAAAGGCAAACAGCAAAATTCGTAAAGATTCCAGTCCGCAGCGAAGGCTGTCAAGTGACGAGACTCTTCAGCTAACGGAATCTGGTAATACGCCTGATTTAAATCTAAAACTGTAAAATATCTAGCCTTCTTGAACCATGAGAAGCAAGAATGCAGATCAGGGAGAGGAACTGACTGCAAAACGACTTTCTTATTCAAAGCCCTATAGTCCAAAACAGGTCGATAACCACCTTGAGGCTTCGGGACAAGGAAGATGGGGGAGGAGTAGGCAGAAGTAGACGGCCGAATAATGCCCTGATCCAACATTTTATTAACTATCTCTTTTAACGCTTGCATTTTGGGAGGAGCCAAGCGATAGGGCGGTGACCTAACCGGAACCGAGTCCGTGACCTCGATCTTGTACTCTAAAAGGTTCGTCATCCCCAATTCTTCGGTGAAAACGTCCGGGAAGTCATCACATATTTCCCTAATACATTCAGCTTGATTCTCGGGCAAATGACTAAGGTCTAATGCCATTTGGTCCTGAGGAGGTGAGGCAACACATGAAGAAGAAGAATTACACATAAATAAGGGTATCTTAGTAGCCTAGCAGAATTTAAACCAGCAGGAGCCCTCCTGCATATCCAACAGGAGCCCAGTATGGGCAGAAAAATTAGAGCCGAGGATTATAGGATATGGCAAATTTTTAGTTACATAAAGGGGAAATTTCCAGGAGAAATTAGCCAGTCGAACTTTACACTTTACCACGCCGGAAACTTCCACTCTGGAAGAATTTGCAGCAACAAACGACAGAGATACAGGCAGTACATCGGAAAATTTACAAGCAGAACTATTGAGAGCAAACCACTTCTCACTGACAAACGAGACTACGCTTCCGGAGTCCAAAAGGCCGATACCGGTTCATTATTTATCTCTACCTTGACGAAGGGGGCTAATCCCTTGACCTCGGTGGATATGGCTAAACACTGATCGGGACACCCAAGAGAATATTCGCGGGAGGAAGGGCGAGCATAACCCGGTTCTACAGGCGCTAGATCTGGGAGGCCAACACTTCCCGCTTCCCGATCTAGTCAGCTAACATTTGGCTTACGCGAACACTGCCGCGCCACGTGGCCAGGAACCCCACACCTGAAACATACAACGCTAGAAGGCCTAGACTGAACCCTGGTGCCCGAACTAGCACCCGACCCCTGTGCGCCAGTAGGACGAGCAGGGCACTGATTTCGAAGATGATCGGAAGCCCCGCAACCAAAACATCTTTTTAATGGGGCAGGTTTATTAACCAACGAAGAAGCAGAATTATCACAGGGCAAGGAAGAAGTATTCTCAACTCGAAGTGAATCAGCATGCCGAAAACCCTCCGCAGACACAACCATCGCTTCCAACTCTTCAAAATTACGAGGCTGGGACGCGAAGCATAAACATGAACGGTATAAGGGAGAAATGCCCTCCACGATTGTAGCTACAATTTGCTCTTCAGTGAAATTCAGCGCAAAAACCCTGGCATAAAACTTGATATCCGAAATAAACTCCGATAGAGACTCATCCAGGCGCTGCACTCTGAAATAAAATTTCTGGACTAACGAATGTAGAGCCCTAGGAGGAATAAACTGAGCCAATAAATGAGCATGAAACTGATGTAGTGACGATTGACTCGAAATAGCATTTACTATTTTATTTGACAAAACCCCAACCGTGTATGGGTAAATAATCTGTAGAATTTGAGCATGCATTAACCCAAAGACTAAGGCATGATCCAAAAATTCAACCAGAAACCGAAGAAAAGAAACCACATCGCTTGCCGAGTTTACTGAGTAACGAGGGGCACCTTTCAACATCATATTCAAAGGGTGAGGCATATTCGAAAAAGGTGAGCTCAAAGATGGCACAGTTGATTGTTGATTCAACGGGCGACAATCGGAAGGAGCATTTAAACGAACAGACTGCTGCGGTGGAAGCGAAGCTCTCTCCTCGTCAAGCTCACCGCTACGAGACTGTTGATTCAACTCGCCTTCCGCCTGGGCAGGTGGGGGAAGAACGGGCTTTGATTTAATGGAAAGCCCTGCTAACCAGGCCTCCACCTTCTCTAAAAGGTCAGCTGATGTGTCCTTTAATTCGAGAACCTGACCCGATATCTCTTCCTTCAATTCCAGGGAAAGGAGATCTTCCACTCGTTGACAATAGTGATTTAATCTACCCTGTAGTCTCTTGAGTTGATGAGGAGAAGCCACGTCATTCTCCAGAAAATCCATGACAGATGCAATATTAGAAAGGTTAGCCTGAATAAGGGACAGCGCGCTAGCGACCTCGCCTTCAGCATAATGGGGTACCGTAATCGGTCTATTTAAGTTATTCCGTAACAAAATTTCATCGGCCTTGACGGTACCTTTAGACTCTAAGTTACGTATCCCAAGTTCATACAAAAGCTCCTCCTTCCGCAGGGAACCCGGATAAGGTATGTCTCGAATGGACATGGTTGAATTGATATAAACCACACAACGACTAGAGAAATCCCGGAAACGGAAAGAATGTTACGGGCTCAAATTCCTCGGCTAATCGAAAACAAGTCCAGATCCAACGAACGCTCTGCTACCAGTTTTGTACCGTGAATTATCACTGGCGAAACCAACAGAAGGTGCGGCCTCCATAGGATCTGGACCTTACGAGAATATAGCAGAACCCAGAGGGCAAGAACACAGATAGCCGAGGAAATCAGGTTAACAAAGTTTATTAAACAAATAGGTAAACACCAAGAAAGGTAAAAAGAATTAAAGTATTTAAACACCAACATCACTCAGGTTCCTCCGACACGTGCCCTATTGTAATTTACAGGGATCCAGCCCCTGTTCACAGTTCATCTCCCCCAAAAAAACAGTGTAAAAGGTAATTCTGGATAAGACTTATTGATAAAGCGCCACTTCAGGTGGCTCAAGGAGGAGCGCAATTTTCCCTTAACATGACATACCATGATACCATATACATATATATACTTTCAACCACTAAGGGCACAAGCGCCCAATAAGTTAAGTTGCAGTAAGACTGCAATAAACGATCCCAAGAGGTTCACACATACCTTACGATTTAGAGGCAACTCTGCTTTTATAACAACTTGAAACAACTCTAGCGCCTATTCAGTGGTTTACAATCAAATAATGTCCTCCCATCGTCTGTGATGAAGAGCGAGTTTTAAGTGCTTACCTCCCATACCCCCTTAGCGGTCCGGGCTTCGAAGGCGGTGCGTGAGATGCTCAAGTCAGAGAGCGAGGCAAGAATGACACTTGCTCCCAGCCAGGCCGCACGGCCTGGCCAAGAGCAGCCGTGACGCGAGACCACGTGACGCGAGGCGACACGGTGTGTCTGCGTAAAGAGCTTGGCGCATCCGCAGGGGTACGGGAGGGAAGACAGAGGGGAGGCAGCACAGGCCGGGCCGTTCCCAGGGCGGAAATACTTCCTTTACCCTGGGAGCATCTTTTAGGAATAATTTTATTATTATTATTTGCCCAAAGGGACAACAACGGGCGAAAAACACAATAATACATAAAAGTTGAAAAACACAGACACAATAAATAGTAGAAGAGGGGCGGGAAAATCAAATACATGGCTCACCTTCGTTTTCAGAATAGCTGTGATAGGAGATATTTGGAATTGAAGCTAGTACATTTTCTAAGCGAGCATATGTACTTTGCTGTAACGATTTCGAATAGAAGTAGACATTGCCGAAACGCAAACCTCTTGAATGTTCCAGCAGATTAATCATAAGATTTGTCTCTCCACAGTTCGATGGGCCACACGTGATACAACGTAAAGAGTTTGAAAGGAGAACGCTGTGACGTCGCATTGCATTTTGTTTTCCACCTCCATCAGGCCTTTTATAACACGAACAGGTAGCGAGATATTTTGTTTTACCGTTTTCACCAAAGCGGGCATTGATATGCATAACCTGAATGCTTACATATATTGCAAGCTGTCCACTTCATGGCCGTATCGATGAGTTTAATCAACAAATTAATCTAAAAAGCCACCTACTCGATACTTTATTTATTTTGCCTTTGGCAAACTTAAAAATACATTAACAAACACAGTACATGTTTCGACCACTTAGTGGTCATCTTCAGCTGTATATAAAAAATCTTAGATGATAACATTTAAAAGCAAGCACATTGGATCTTATAACTATATCCCATGGGAATCCAAAAACTATTGTTCTAGATGCTTTAAATGAATTGGAAGATGGGGGGCTTGGGGGTAAGGAGATTTATGTTAATGATACTTAAATTACAGTATCGTTTACAATTGTGTTTAAAAAACTTAAATGATGATAAACATATTTAAAATATTTAAAAGCGTCTATGGTAAAATTATTTTTGATAAAATTAGGTGGCCTGATTAAAAGTTCGTGTTTGTAACAATCTTCAGGCATTTGTGAGAAAATGCTAACTTAATTAAAATTCGCTTCTATGGTGCTGTTAAACACTTTGTTTTTAATAAACGCACTTAAAATATTCTAAAGTGTCTATGGTAAGGCACTTATTAAAAACACTTGTGCTTGAATGAAAGTTTATGTTAGATGCACCAGTCTTCAAGTATTTATTGTTTATATTTGATAACCTCCTTGAGTGATATTCTTGTGGTTAAAAGGCCGTGTTGACTGTTTAACTTCCGAGAATTGCTCTTCGGAATGTGATAAAAGAATTTGTGTTAGTCGTTTAACTTGTTAAAACCCTGTGGTGGCTTCTGTTATACAAAATGGCGATCTGATTCGGGCAGCTTGCCTCGCGATCTTATCTGGCAAACGTTTAATCCGCGTTGCCTTGGAGAACTGCCTTCGTGCACGACCTAGTGTGATAGCGGAGTGACATGGTCCGAAGAGCAATTCTCGGAAGTTAAACAGTCAACACGGCCTTTTAACCACAAGAATATCACTCAAGGAAGTTATCAAATATAAACAATAAATACTTGAAGACAGGTGCATCTAACATAAACTTTCATTCAAGCACAAGTGATTTTTAATAAGTGCCTTACCATAGACACTTTAGAATATTTTAAGTGTGTTTATTAAAAACAAAGTGTTTAACAGCACCATAGACGCGAATTTTAATTAAGTTAGCATTTTCTCACAAATGCCTGAAGATTGTTACAAACACGAACTTTTAATCACGCCACCTAATTTTATCAAAAATAATTTTACCATAGACGCTTTTAAATATTTTAAATATGTTTATCATCATTTAAGTTTTTTAAACACAATTGTAAACGATACTGTAATTTAAGTATCATTCACATAAATCTCCCTACCCCCAACCCCCCCCCATCTTCCAATTCATTAAAAGCATCTAGAACAATAGTTTTTGGATTCCCATGGGATATAGTTATAAGATCCAATGTGCTTGCTTTTAAATGTTATCATCTAAGATTTTTTATATACAGCTGAAGATGACCACTAAGTGGTCGAAACATGTACTGTGTTTGTTAATGTATTTTTAAGTTTGCCAAAGGCAAAAGAAATAAAGTATCGATTAGGTGGCTTTTTAGATTAATTTGTTGATGCTTACATATATGCAAACCCTAAGATGTAAGCATTCACACGATGTTTGTCACTCGAACGAGTAACAAAAACGTTACCAGTACTACGAAGAAGATCAAGAAAAGAAGACTTGTCGTGGACATGGGTTATTGAATAATATTATAAACAAGGGTATTGACGACCTCCCATTTGAAGCACTCATTCCACGTTACCAGTATTGTGGACCAGGCACTCGACTCGATAAACGATTAAAACGTGGTGATCCAGGCATCAATCTTCTAGATAAAGCGTGCAAGGAGCACGATATTGCGTACCAAGAAACTGACGCAAATTTATCGACGAGAAACCGATCGAGTATTAGCTTTTAAGACTTGGGCTCGAGTCAAGTTACTGGACGCAAACGTGCGAGAAAGACTTGCGGCGCTAGACGTAGCTGGAATTATGAAGTGCAAGGTATAGCTGGGAGCTGGAAAACAAAGAAAACAAAAAAGAAAAATGTCGTTAACCATTCGGAAAGCTCAGTCTGCGCTCGCACGTCTAGTGTCAGGTGTCGGCATCAAGCAGGCAGCTACCGCAGCACTCAGAGCAGCGCGCAAAGCCGTAAAACAGTAACAACAACAACAGAGTAGGATAAAGAAGAGGTGTCTCGATACCACAAAAAGGTGGGAGGAATTATACCACATATTCCGTTATTCGCAGGCCTATCAGCCGTAGGAAGCCTAGTGGGCGGAGCGCCAGATGTGGTCAACTCTATAAACAAAGCCAAATAACAAAAGAGCAACTGTCCCAGATGCAACGCCACAGCCACGTCATGGAAGCAGTAGCTTTACCGGAGGAAAAGATCTATATTTAGCTCCTTACAAAAAAGGGCTGGGTCTGTACCTCTAAAACTACCATACAAACCGCTCTCCAGCATTGAATTACATCACTATGCCTTGCAATTAGATATTCCTCATTTTCGTGGTGTTTACATGCGCGAAACGTTGCCTAAGTTTGCTTAGCGAAAACCTTTCTGTTTCCCTTATCGAATAAACACATGGGTATCGTCTATAGAAATAGAAGCGATGGAAGTGGTGGGGGTGGTCAACATCAAGCTTCGAATCGCGTCTGTCTAAAACCGTTAACATTAAGCAACAAACGACATCTAGAATCTTTAGTATAGAAAGTGCTTCGCCCTTTTGAAAGTATTAAACTAACCAAACACACCTCGTTCTCACCTGTATTGAGCTAAACCTTTGTATAGTAAACAACACCTCTACCATGTTTCGAGCGCTAAAAGTAGAAGAAAAACCAGTTTTCGATCGTTTTATTACTGATATTTAGGAACAAACTTCCCATCCCTCGGCATGTACAAAATTCGGATACAATGATGAAATACGAATCCCCTATCTGTTGTGATCGAAAAAGTTAACGTTATAGGTACAGTTACAGACGGAATATTTAAGATACAAAAGGGCTTTCACCTCTTATAAAGCTATAAACACACCCGTCGTTCTCACCCATAGTGAGGTAAACCCTTGTATTTTAAATAACACCTCCACCATGTTTCGTACGATAACAGTAGGAGAAAAAACAGTTTTCAATAGTTCTATTACTGCTATTAAGGAGCGAACCTATCGCCCCTATACAGGTAAAACATTCGGATACAATGATAAAATACGAATCCCAGCACGCAAGCAAGAATATATCTGTTGCCTTCAAATTGTTCTGTTCTTGTTATAGATAAAATTACGAACGTCGATCGTTTCCAGTCAACATACATGTAGAATTTCAAACCGACGCCAACATTCCTGCAAATAAATATTTTTACGCACTACTTCTTCATGACCGTATTGTTACCTATAAACCGCTTAGCGATGAAGTTACCTTAGAACACATGTACACTTACCATGTGTGCATACTTCTCTCTTACTATGGAACATTCTATACTAGAACATGAAAATAGGTGTGATTCGACAATAGCGTGGTGTCAATATAAATCAACGCTTCCTTCTTCACGCTTGTGTCACCATATATAAATTGCTTGGTGGTGAAGTTACTATAAAACAGAGGAGGGCTGAGAAGAAAACCTCACTCCATGTGTGTGTGCTTCTCTGTCAACATGGAACCTTCTACACTAGCTCTCATCGATCTGAAGCCTTTGGATAATGAACGTGTTGAATGTGCTTTCTGTGAATACAACTAGGATTCTGATTTCAGTTGTGCAGCTTTAATTAAATTCGACAAACGAGATAAGTTAAAATGTTTTTAAAAGACATACAAAACAAATGTTTTGTTGTGGTTAACGGATTGGAGGAAGAGTTTAAAACCGTGTTTTCAAAACCTATCTCTGATTTATCAATGTATGGATGTTCGAAAGCAGTCTTGGCAGCAGAAGAAACTTGTGACGACGAACACTTTCCGTGTGTAACTACATTAAGAACAAAAACAAAAATGTGCTTTATGGCATAATAAGCACATGCATGATTGGCTCTATAAAGAGAGTAATGTTCTGCGTATGATGAGTGCTTCTATGAAAAAATATCGTCATAGTACTTAAATTCTTCAACACTCTGGACTGCTGTTATATGCCTGCTGATATTCCTATTTCACTTGCTGGTCAGCAACTTCCTTATCTTTGGAGCATACTTCCAGAAGAATTAAAGGAAAACAATCCTGGATATGAATATTGTTATGAATATTACATCAACAGCGATCCAAACGCTACTACTCATATAATTGGTCCTCCCAGTATTAAGAAAGTCTGTCGTATGTGTAAAGAAAATAAAGGTTTGGGGGATGTCTTAAGATAGTCCTTGCTACTCAAGGACATAAATATTAATAAAGATGGTGTAATTATGTTTATACATACATTATTGTATATATGAGTTTGATAAATAAAAATATAATAATATTTTTGTGTACTATTTATTTCGCCATCTTCCTTATTGTTAAAATAAAAACAAACAATATATGCCAATTTATTTTTTATTTTTACGAACTAACTCTTCCGTATGTTATTTACATACAGTATATAATCACTTCCTTATTACTTTAATAACAATAAAATAGTTACACAAATGATATATTAGTTCTCGTACATTTATCTTGTTTAGTGTAATGGAAAAATCAAATAGTATACATATTATAATTCTTCACTATCACCATCAGCGCGGTAATGACCCCACACTAAATTTGAAATACCATCGTTTATCATCACCTGGTGTTTTTACACAGTAAACACATTATGAAGATTTGATTGTATAGAATACTGATTTTTCATAATATGCATATTTTCTCTGAAACAGTCCTCATAATCCTCCATAGTCAAATTCATTAGATGTCACACCTTTGGCTTTCGTTATAATTTTCTTTTCTGCTTTACAGCATACAATTTTGCTCAAATTCCTATCAATTTACAAAACAACTCACCTGACAGTTCGTCTTTCATGTAGCCTATTTCAGGCCTACTCATCTTAGGAATTCTGAAAGAATTGTCCTCTGAATAGTCCCCCTATCGAACCATTCAGGAATATCTTCGTTTATATCTGCGTAAACATCCTCAGTTTTTACATGGTAAAATAAACTATCTGTATCAGTATACACCAATATAAGGTCTCCCTCTTTTGGATGTTTTTGCTTCATGAACGGATAATGAAAATCAACCACATTTGTTTTAGATAAATCTAATATCACCATTCCTACAAACATTGGTTTATCGCTCTTTACTCACACGCTTTCCATTTCAATAGCTGCACACGATTAATCGAATATGGTACGTTTCCTAAAGTTAGGTTGCGCTATCAAATGTTCAGCACCAACAGGCCCACCCCAACGTGTAACCATTTTAACGTCTCTAAACATTCTCACATCCATTAGTATGGGAACAAAATCATTTGTTCATCAACTTGAAAAGTTTTTCTCGAGTTCGTTTTTGTCTTGCTTACGTTTCTCAGTATTCAATTCAACGTAAGGTTTCATCCAAGGAGCCTGATTAAACTGGAGTATTCTATATATATTTAAATATATCAAACCATACTTTCAACATTGTTTCAGGTTTCGATAATGCAACACATGCCGATAATTATTATGTAATGTTGTCATAAGATTAGGAAGAGCTATTTGTGCATGAGATTTTCTCATTTCAGGACAGAGCTGGAAATCGTTATGCTTAACCTGTATTTCTCTAGGATACAATAAATCCACTTCCAAAATATAACCTATTTCGGATTCATCATCAACATTTTGCACATGAAATTCATCTAAATTTTCTACCCAAGAAAAATTGTCTATTGGGAGATACTGCATCATAGCAACCCATATGGGTTGATTACATCCAAGTACAGTAAATAATAGTTGGATATTTCTCGGTTGAAATCGCTCATGTATATTTGAAAACATTGATTAGCTTCAACATACCTATGGGCACAATATACTAATCCTCGAATACCTCTTTCCACAAATTGCGTCATATCCACATCGGTGATGAGTTCTATGTGAACTTTTGTTGTCTTTAGAAACGAACTCCAGCTAAACCAGGAGCAGGAAAATAATGAGCAGGATCCAAACCATAAGTCGCTCTGCACACCTTTCGAAAGTTTTCAAAAATATCTGCCATAAGAAGCACATCAGTTTAAATGCAAATCTGAATAGTCACCCAAGGTAACACAATTAAAAGTGTTCCATACACGTTGTGCTCGTTCGTATTCTATCTCAGAAATAGAAGTACCCGTAAGCAAACTATCAAACATGTCCGTCGGTGGTAAATTTCTTTCATCAAATATTATTATTTTCTTTGCACATTCGTAAGGAAAAACACCTTTTTGATATCAATTCAAAATGAACAGTATCTGGAAAATGTTTTCGCGTGATGTGCTTACCATCATTGTTCATGTACAAAGCACATTTCTCTAACGAACTACCTAAAAGTTGAATGAATCAAGAAATTGTAATTGTTACGACTTGAAATGTTTACTATCAAAAATAGGAACAACTTTTGTAAACGACTTATAGCGTTCTGTATTAGTCGGTATAAACGTTACCTTTCCTGGATTAAACACCTTACTTGCATTAATATCATTCTCCTTTACATCTACAATCTTCTCACACAATTGTTTTATAATAAAATGGCTATCGTATCCAATCAAATTATGAAAGCTGGTATGTAATTCGGTAAGGCTTACTGTAGATTACAACTCTGGTGACTAGCACCATAAAATTTCCCAGTTAAGTGGTCATGATCTTTAACTTTAACATCTGTTGCAACAAACTCTTTGCGCATATATGACAAGTAGTTGCTTCTAAATATTGTTCTCCCTGTTCTCTACTAAGTTCCTCTGTCGAAACTACTTGAGCATAATAATGTGCTATATCTTGAAAAATACTGGATAATTCTCTAACAAACAACTCGCAGCAATAATCAACGCGATATAAATTAAATCTACTATATGTTTCATTGTAAGAACAATGCAAATAGTAAGCAACACTGTACACTCTGTGATAATTCAAGCGAGCTGTATATGAAGTTTCATTGTTTGGCAAAGCCGTATCAATTGGGTTCAAAACGTACTACTTTTTATGTTTATAATGAATAAACTTAATTAAGTTTTCATGCTCTTTCGGCGTTTCTAACTTTACAGGATCAAACTGACTGCAATCGATCTTGTGGTTATCTAGTTTCGGTTGTGTATCTAAGTATGATAAATAGGGTTCACACACATAGATCTTATGATTACGTTTACTTACTGTTGAGGACACTGACCGAGACAGAGGTTTAATTCATGAAAAAAGGTGTAAAACAATATCTTGGTCCGTTTAGAGTAGCAATAGGTTTACATGTTTCCTTGTAGAACAATATAATTTCCTTGTAATGTAAATAGGTACAAGTATAAACGGTTGATTGCTGTCTTTTTGTGCATACATCCTCTCTCCATTTTCATACATTACCCCGTACACATTCAACGATATATCGTTTTGCTTTTCAAATTTAGAAAAATTTTGTATTTCCATAGGAAAGGAAATTCATTTTTAAGTTTAAAACATTGCTATAGTGTGGATATGATGATTGACGCTCGGTATGCGTTCTCGCTGTTTTAGGGGTAGCTACAATTGACCATGCAAAACAATCATCATCGTTGCATTGTACGTTAATGACAGCTTTATTATCATGCATTGCTTTAGGTAATTTCAAATGGTGACCTGCATGAAATCCTGCATATGAATGTATGTTTATTCGCAGTTCCAACAATGAGTTAAGAGCCCACTCAGAATCTCCCCCGGAGAGCGACTCAATTTCGTTAATGTTTATTACACAACATTTTTTCATACCACTCTCGCAAATCTTTTGCAATAGTAATAATATGATTTTTGTGTTGGTATGAAGTTTAGTTGTTTGATCTGAACTAGGCAATATGTGTTCAGATATCAATTATGTGTTCACTTCGAGCGCACTACTTTCTAACATTTCTTGCCATACTTTTTAAACCATTAACATAATTTAAGTAGATACAAATTGCGGATCCTGGAGCAAATTCAACTTTTAACCATTCCCTCATAATTTTGCGTATTTTTTCTAGGAATTTCGTATCATTTTCCAAAAATCACCCGCTTTAGTAAAATTTATCAAAAGTTAATATTTCTATAAAATTAAAAAATAAAAATCATAAAAATATTAGGAAAAAATAATAAAAATAATATTTTTAAACAAACGAGGATCCTGGACCAACATCAGCTTTTAACCATTCCCTCATAATTTTGCGTACCTTTTCTCGGAACTTCATATCTTTTTCCAAAATCACCCATTTTAGTAAAAATTACCATAAGTTAATATCCTATAACATAAGAACAATTAAAAATCATTAAAGATTTTAGGAAAAAATAATGAAAATAATAATTATCATTAACATTGTATCAGGGATGCCATCGATACCAGTGCAGAAATTTGTATTTAGCTCCTTTACAGCTATTTGTACCTTATCCAGTGCTATGTGATTTAGAAAGAGAAGCGGTTAACTGTTATAAAAACAGGAGAAAATCTATAAAAATGTTCAAAACTTATGTCAATATTTGTATTATTTTTGAGGTTGAGTCTTTAATGCACAGCAGATGGCCGGTCGATGGTGGAGGTAAATAGCCGATGAATAGTCAAGGTAATGGAGACCAAAGTTGACGGCGAAGACGGTCGTCGTAGAGGAGGTCAGGATCCAAAGAATCGGACCCCCAAGTTACCCAATGATACTGGTCTCCCGGTATACTGAGAGAATGGTGAGTTAATATAAAGGCCTCAACCGAGGACCTTTGAATCCAGGCAGCATACGGACGGCCGAACCATTAATGCACCAATCTCAGTAGCAACGATAGAAGGATTGCACGACAAGTCAACGGCACAGAAGCTATAACCAACCGGGCCTGGCTGCTATACAACTGCCAGTAGCATGATGAAGTATGCCATCCACGGTGGTAGTTGGAGGACTGAATCGTAGCCTCACTCGGCACCAGAAAAAACTTCATTTAATGGTCCAAATAGTTGAATACGGCAGTAGTGGGTATGCAGTGGGGCATAAATAGCAGTAGTGCATTTTCAGCTCCGTCGAATTTGAAGACAGTGTGGCTGCGGCAGCTCTACTGAATTTAAGTTGCTTAACAATTCAATTTGACAAATAAGAGGTTACAAGGGAAAATCTTACAAATTAAGTTAAAATGAGTGCACCCTACCTAATATATTGTTACATACTATCCACTTCATATCCGTATCGACTATATGATCCAATTAATTGAAGGAACAAGAACCTTTTTTTGCTAGGGGCTTTACGTCGCACCGACACAGATAGGTCTTATGGCGACGATGGGATGGGAAAGGCCTAGGAGTTGGAAGGAAGCGGCCGTGGCCTTAATTAAGGTACAGCCCCAGCATTTGCCTGGTGTGAAAATGGGAAACCACGGAAAACCATCTTCAGGGCTGCCGATAGTGGGATTCGAACCTACTGTACTATCTCCCGGATGCAAGCTTACAGCCGCGCGCCTCTACGCGCACGGCCAACTCGCCCGGTGGAACAAGAATCCACCTGATCGATACTTTCACTTTTATTTAGCCTTAGGCTATTTCAATAGACATTAAATTAAAAGTTCAGAACATGTTTCGAATGCATTGCATTCATCATCAGCTGCTTACATTTTGCAAAAGTAAAAAATAGCTAAGAACAGTCTCACAATTTTCTTAAAACCTTAAAAACAAGTGTTAGTAGTGCGTGTGTGAATGGATGTGGGGGGTGTAGAGGGGGAATGCATTGAAGGCGATTGTTAGTTAAACTATGACTTATTATTAAAAATCTTAATGTTAAAAACACTGATGGACTAAAATATAGTTCACTAAAAGTCTTGTGAATTTTCCATAAGTTCGTTGATTACTGAAGAACTTGTATGCACTATGTGAAGTATTTCTGTTGAGCTATTGGTAAAAAGTTTCCTTAAGAAGGCATCTGGTGTTTTCACGTCTCTTATCTCCTGTTGGGTGGAGAGGTGTGGCTTGTTTCGAATATGAAGTTTGCTATTTGTAGTTTGAATTGAAAAAAGTTGGATCATCTGTATCACGACCCTTGTCTTGCCTGTTACTTTAACTTCCCGTACTACGGGAGTGGCTTTAATCCGGCTGCCTTCAAACTAACACGCAAGACAAGGGTCGTGATACAGATGATCCAACTTTTTTCAATTCAAACTACAAATAGCAAACTTCATATACGAAACAAGCCACACCTCTCCACCCAACAGGAGATAAGAGACGTGAAAACACCGGATGCCTTCTTAAGGAAACTTTTTACCAATAGCTCAACAGAAATACTTCACATAATGCATACAAGTTCTTCAGTAATCAATGAACTTATGGAAAATTCACAAGACTTTTAGTGAACTATATTTTAGTCCATCAGCGTTTTTAACATTAAGATTTTTAATAATAAGTCATAGTTTAACTAACAATCGCCTTCAATGCATTCCCCCCTCTACCCCCCACATCCATTCACACACGCACTACTAACACTTGTTTTTAAGGTTTTAAGAAAATTGTGAGACTGTTCTTAGCTATTTTTTACTTTTGCCAAATGTAAGCAGCTGATGATGAATGGAATGCATTCGAAACATGTTCTGAACTTTTAATTTAATGTCTATTGAAATAGCCTAAGGCTAAATAAAAGTGAAAGTATCGACCAGGTGGATTCTTGTTCCTTCAATTAATTGGATCTACCTAATTTACTGAAGAAAACTATCAGATAAGTGAGTAGTATGAACAAAGTATGCTCTGGAACAGTAGCGGCTGAATCAGCACCGTCCCACGCTGATTCAGCACTTTTCCTGGTAATAGGACAGTAAGGGTTCTGGACCAAGTCTGGGTCTAGTAGTAGGGCAGTGAGAGTTGCGACTGGGGTCAATGATCTCTAAGTGAGCTTAAGACGCAACATAACGTATTAACATTACCTACGAGAGCAATCCTAAACTCACAGGATCACTTGCAGGAACCCAATCAATCAGGACATTGGATGTAATGACCTGAGAGTTGTTTACACCTAGGTGAGGTTAAGGCGTCATAATATCATCATAACCTTACTTATGAGTGCAATCCTAACCTAACAGGCTCACATTGGAGGAGCCCAATCGGTCACGTGACCTTAAGATGAGGTTCGGACGTCATTATGATATATTATTTATCCTTGCCCATAAACGCTATTCTAAGGTAAAACAGGCTCTTTACGGCTACCCTGGAGGAGCCCAATCGGTCAGGTGACATGTAGGTTGAGGTTAGGGCGTTATTGTGACGTGTTAACCTAACCTTTCGCACGAACGTTAACCTAACATCGCACAAGCTCTTTTGCAGATCTCCCAATGAAGGAGCCGAATCAGTCAGGTGAAATTTAGATGAGGTTAGGAAGTTATTATGACTTCTTAACCTATCCTTGCCCATGAATGCTAACCTAAGCTCATACAGGCTCTTTACGGGTTACCCCTTGGAGGAGCCCAGACGGTTAGGTAAGCTATAGGTAAGATTAGGACGCCATTATGATGTGTTAACCTATCCTTGCGCACGAACGCAAACTTAACTACATACAAGTTCTCGGACTGGCTCAATCCGTCAGGTGACCTGTAGGTGAGGTTAGGTCGTCATTATGACGTGTTAACCCGACCTTGCCCACGAATGAGTAGTGCATTTTGAGGACATCGGCCGTATCCTCAAATCCTCAAGCCTGAGAAATAGACATGATCCTGACGGAGCTCTGGCTTCTCAGCGCGGGTGATTTGAAATGCGGAGTGCTGTCTAAAAGTGCAAGCTTAACCTCACATTACGTAATAACGTAACGCTGGCTACGGGTGAAATCTTAACATTACAGGCCCGAGTTCGACTCCAGGCTTAACTTCACAAGGACGTTAACTGCACAGACTATGGCGTATGCACATATATCACGCATTTCGAGTATGCATGGACTTGGAAATTATTTAAAGGTTATTCAAACCGTGATGGAATTGTACACGATTCGTAAGACGTGGGTTCTTACTAGTGGAAAAGTCGGCTATCATACTGAGCGTTCCATCTGAACTGCATGATAGTGAGGTTATGTATTATCCATGTAACTATGAGTTTGCTTATCTACCTTCAGTCTACGTTTCAGTAAGCGAGATAAGTCATTCTGGTTGTACTATAATTACCTTCTTCGGTGGGTAAATTTCTATTGGTAATGAGTAAATGTTACTATTGAGCAATTTTGGTGAGTTGTGTGCTGATTATCTAGCGACTAAGGATCCTTAAGCCAGAGGAGTGAAGTAACAATCCCCTCTTAATTTGTTGATATGGTTTTATGGTCCTTGTTGGGAATTATTTGTGTGATGATATAGTGGAAATGTTTTAGCAATTGATTGTGATTACATAGTGATTTGTTGGCATGTGTTGTGGGTTGTGAAGTTTTTTCCTTAACCTTCGAGGAATAACTCATGTACTCTGGTATCATTTTAGTAGCGTTATACTATGGTGTGGTTTTGATGTTGCTGTTCTTTTTTGCTTAAGACACTTGGTGAACCTAGTCCTTGCTTCTTTTCATGTTACCTCTGTGCCATGAAGTATGGGCTGTAATTTATTTATAGGAATCTGCAAACTATCCTTTGCTTCTTAATTGTAAATGCAACCTTCTGATCCCTCATGTGAAGTCTTGTTCCCATCCCATGTTTGCTTGCATAACCTATTTTTCTGACATAATCATGAAACTGTCTTTGTTCTATTGAGTATTGGTTATTAATTTGACTCCTTACCAGCCATTAGCGGTTTGTTGGTGGTGTATAATATAGGTTACTGCTCCTTGATTTCCTGTGGTTACCTGGTTAGAGGTAAATTTCTTTACCTTTTCATCTAATCGGGTGATCATTATGGAGATATATTTTGGGGTATTCCTATGAATTTGGTTAAACGGCTGGTACCAAAACCTTTTACTCTCATGTATTCGATTCCTAAAAACTTCTATCCTTCCCCTCCCACGGTGTTTATGGTTATCTTGTATTGAATTGTTACCAATTCTATCTTGGTGCTATGCTTTGCTTGGTGTTATTCGATGAATCTGTTGTTGATGACAAACATAACGCGTACCTTCCATCTAATTGAGCTCGAAGTCTCCAACCGTGTTCATCCTGTTTCTCCTTGGTCGGCATGTTGTTATTTTTAAAACCATAACGTTTGTGGTTTTTCCTGTACTTGTTACAAACACTGTTTCTATTCTGCTGGCATGATTTTTCCCTACATGCCCCTTTCCTTCCTTTTCTTCCCCTTCTTCTTATTCTCTTCCTTTTCTTCTGGGGTATGTATTGTGTGCATTTGGATGTGAACCTGTGCAGCTGTAAACAAATTGCACTACTTGTCACTTAATTTGGGAAATTTTAATGACTCGCTCTGTGGTTGTGCTGTGCGTGAAAAGTTCTGATTTGATTTTGAATTTCTTTTGTCTGGGAACTGTAATGTTATTTAATGATATCCTTTCTCTAGTCGTACCTAGACTAGTTTACTAATTATTCTGAATGATTATGGGGGATGATGATGCCTGATACCTGTTGGTGATGAGGTTGGAATGTAATTGATTGTAAATATTGATGCAATGACTTATTCAGTCGTTTTTCGGTTACCGTCTTTCTTTTCCCCCTATTATTTTCCCGGGATTTTTTACCTTGTGTGTTGCGAAACAAGGTAACATTGCCTTCTCTAGCTTGGAGTCCCAAAGTTGTGTTAACGAAGCAATGGATGGTCTAGATTATTTCTATCGAGTTCCGATCATCTGCAAACCATTCTCTTAAAGCTTGGTGCAACATAAACTTTTGAAAGATTTTCATTGACATGCTAACGGATTGAAAATTAGTTGTTACTGAACTGTGGTAAGTTAACTGGTTGGAAGTGCGTTGCCACGAAAGAACTGTGAAACATCATAGACTGAAAGGAGGACAAATTATTAGTAACTAAACTGGATGTCTCCCATATTTGGTCAAACGTCTCTGCTACTTCTACAATATGTCAAATAAGAGTGACAAATTTAGTTAAAGATGCTAGAGAAAATTTCGATGCGATATCGATCTGTTTAAAAAAATTCCCTGGTGGGCGGTTGGCCTCACCCGTGTTGAGCCTTTGCTGGGGAGGCTATGGCGTATGCATATATATCACGCATTTCGAGTATGCATGGACCTGGAAATTATTTAAAGGTTGTTCAAAGCCTGATGGAATTGTACACGATTCGTAAGAAGCGGGTTCTTACTAGTAGAAAAGTCGGCTATCAGACTGAGCGTTCCATCTGAACTGCATCCTACTGCCATCTGCGAGCACAGTGTGAAGTTCAGCGCTGCTCTGCCAATTATCGATCGAGTTTGACAATATGTGCGTGTTTGTTTTGTTTTTTTCTAGTTGTTGTTGGACATCGTGAAGCCAAACTGTTGGAACTTGGTCGCGGATACTTGTTTTTTTAAAGAAACCCGATCAATAAGATGAAGACGGGCGAGATGTGGTTGATTTTCGACCCTGGTTAAATTTGTGGCCAACCGGCCACAAATTCTAGTTGGATTTGTGGTTTGTTTATCAACTTATATTTGCTTCCGAGAAATTGCAGGATGAAATCTGCATGAATACCCTTTCCCACCGAGGTATCTCCACAATGTTCAAGACTTTTGGTTTGGACTGAACAAGTTAAAAGATTCGAATTGCGAGTATGTTTTAAACTACAGTTATCAAGAGAGATTTCTTTGTCACACGGTAGCCTTTACTCTGGCGTTAGTAAGATGTAATTTTGTTAAAATCGGGACTCAGATTTCTTATGTGTTGGTAAATTTTCATTTCAAAACTTCTTGTAACAGATAGTTAAGCGTTATTTCGGTGGATCACAGATGAAAATCGGTAAGTTGGAGTTGTTTGGTCGATGTCTATCTGATCATGTTTTGAAGCCATATTTTAATCGCGACACGTGATTCGTTTCTATTGGAACTCTTGTAAACAAAGGTGGTTTCCGTGTGTTGAAAAACAACAGCTGATGGCTGTCGATTGTATCTTTGATCTGGTGTGTGGACTCGTATTGTACTCCAGTTTACTAATTCTATAATTGAAATACGTCTTCCTTTCCTATTATTTAATTTAATGACGATTAGGTTCATTTTCGCCTAAAACTTGGTAACATTTATTTGCCACTTCGGTTATTTCATTGAATTATACTAGACGTGTCGAGAAACAAGTCTCAACTTACCGTTAATTATTCCACTACTGCTCTACTAATTAAATTGATTGATTAATTTGGTTTCCAAGGATTGTGATCCCAAGGTTTATTTCTTATATTTTCAAGGGTCGACCCAAGTTATTTTATCTTTTCTTTTAGTGTGATGATAATTTTCTTCTTTTCTTTTAATCATCGAAGTGTAAGTTCGAAAGTTATTACTGTCCTTTGAGAATTGAAGTCCAGATCCATTAAAGTCGGTTTAAATTTCTAATCTGTCTTTCCTTTATAGTTAGTATATTCTCTTGGGTTTTGATTCACATAGCCTCTGGCACCGAGTGTCCGTTTTTCATGCCTTTTCTTCTTTGGACATCGTGGTAAGTATTTCATTTCCGTAGTTTTTTTCTAAGGTCCAGTGTTGCCAAACTACTACCGATTGGGAAGTTTTGGAGACACCAAGGTAGAATTGGTTGTTATACTGTTGTGTTGTAACAAGGCCCAAGTTCGATACACAAGACTTCAAGCTTAACCCAACAGGCTTAAGCTAACTAGACAAGACGGCGACTTTACTGCAGGTGTTTTAATGCTAATACGTACACCTTGCTTATATGGGAATAACTTTTTAGGGAGACTTCAGGGCCTTGGAGATGCGCTTGGAATTTTTAAAAAGTTGACGACTATACATTGCTCGTATGGGACTAGGGAGGTGGTGTAAGGGCTAATACGTATGCATTGCTTATACAGAAATAACTTTGGCGGGCGACCTCTGGGCCTCGGATCTCAGCTTGAAATTCTTAACAAGATGACGACTATATATAGTTCGAATGGTCCTAGGGATGTAGTTTACGGCCTAATACGTAGGCATTGCCTATATGGGAATAACTTTGGAGAGCTACCACAGGGTCTCGGATCTGAGCGACCGCGCAGCTCATTAAACGGCCTCTGAGCTCATGCGTAACGCAAAGTTGTTTCAGTGTCTGGAACACTGTTTTTATCTTAACTTTTAAGCGTATAGATTTGAATTCTAGAGACTTATAGTAGCATACAGTATTGTTTACATCACTCAGAGACCAAACTTTTGTGTTTAGAACACACTCGAAATTTCAATTCACTACGACAGCTATGTCGAACGCGTGGGACAGTTGGTGAGGCTGAGCATGCGTCGCGTTCTTTCGATATGCAGTGATCACGTGGACACAGTTTCGCATGTTAAGACTTGTTCGCTATCAAGCCCGCTCTCTCTCGTAAACTCAAGTCTTAATATACGTGAAGTGTTCGTATCAACTGCGCTATCAATGTGGCGGGCAAGGTATCATAATTCTTACGGAAGATATAAAGGGAACATGGAAGCAACATATACAAGTGCTTGTCAGCGAGATATACCGAGTATGGTATAAAGGGGGAAAATATAAATAGCAATGAACAAGCCGTTAGGAAATTACAAGGACACTAAGGGATGAAGAAGAATTTGCAAATTCGGATGAACAAAATAGATGTATTGAAACACAAGACACAACAAGTTAGGAATAGTACAGCACAAAAATGTCGAAAGATTAGAACTCTTGTAACAAATCACGAAGGAAATATTAGAAAGATCGGTGACAGCGACAATTTGGATTTCATCCGAATAACATTTATAGTTACATTCATTAAACAGAAGAGATGTTTCCTAGCCAACTGCACAACGTAAAACGGGGAACATTAGGGAAGAGAAAAAATAGAATAGGAGAATAAATTAAAGATCAGCATTTTAAATTACAAATTACAATGTTCGTGTATACCGTATGAATTCGCCTGACAAGAAAATTGTGTGCTATTTCAAATAACAAGTTTTAGAAAACACTGCATTTAGCCCAACAGGATAAAGCTAAACAACTTTAAAAGAAATGGATTACGCAGTACAAGAATGTAAACAAATTTTGAAGTACCAGAAGTTTGGAGAATATTGAAACACAAAAAGTTAATTTTCACATAAATTCCAATAGCGTTTCAAACCGAGGGATTAGACATCCAGCTGCTCCTTTATGGATACATAATCCAGTACAAACAATCGAGAACATAGTCATGCGAAATTTACAATACCTCATGGTCGAAGAATAAGTCCTACACTGGTGTGAAAATTTACATGAATGTAACACAAAGACGTTGCCCTCTTTCAACAGCCGAAGAACGCCTCAAGGTAGCAGGCAAAGAGAGCTGCTTGTATAGGCCGGTTGGAGAGGGGAGGTACAGGGGAAGTCATAACACACAGCACTAGAAACGCCGAGAATATCCATGAAGAGTGTAACTCTAGAGCCAATAACGTCATCCAAGTTTGACGGAGGTAATCGGCTGACAGTAGTCCCGTGGCTGTGGCTGTGTGCGGATGTAAATCGCCGGGAAGAAAGTAGCGAAAAATGACGAATGTGGCGGACGTGTATTGACAATATGCTATTAGTGAGAATATTTTCTTAGTCGATTTCTGTGAAGAGTTATATGTGTTTATTAGTGGGTGTATTCTGCGGATCCAAGACCACTATCAAAATTTATCAATATTTCATCATTTGCGTATTTTTCACGGAATTTCATATCTTTTTCCACAAATCACCAATTTTAGTAAAAATGATCAAATTTATATAAAATGAAAACGTAAGAAAATCACCAAACATTTTAGTAAAAATAAAAAAATATTATACAATAAAAAAGATCCTCGACCAACATCAACTTTTAACCATTCCTTCATAATTTTGCCTATTTTTCTCGGAATTTCATATCTTTTTTCCAAAAGTCACCCATTTTAGAAAAGATTATCAAAATTAATATTTCCATACAATAAAAAATAAAAAATCATCAAAATGTTAAAAAATAATTAAAGGAATATTTTTTAAAAATCTGGTCCAGGTCCATGATCAACTTTTTAATAAATCTGGAAAAAATAGAGGTAGCCGAATTATGGTAGCTGAATGTAAAGTAAGGTGCTTTTCGTACTTATATGAGGTAGTTGAAATTGGGGTAGCTGAAAGCAAAATGCAGTGCTTTCTTTACCTATATGAGGCAGTCGAAAGCAAAGCAAGGTTCTCCTTTACCTTTATGACTCATTTATATACATAAAAATTCTATTCAATTTCCCTTATTTTATAATGGCCACAAAGTAATGTATCAATTCCATTTTTCACATATATATGTATTATCATCATCAGGACTTAAAACTATTTTATTACATTCAACAGAATATAATTCGGGTTTATAAGATCTAATCAAATTCATTTTTCTATACTGTTTTACTTTTTCGTTTATACATTTTGGTTGCATAATATTATAGTGAAAATATCTAAAATACACATTCCAGTACAAATTGGTTTATCAAATTTTATTTTTATTTTTTTCATATGAACAGCAACTACATTTTTAGAAAATATTGTTGTGTGATTATAATTTGGTTTAGGAACATATTTTGCATACTTTTCTGGATCAGCTATTTTAATATTTTGTCTATTTCTAATGTGTCCCGAAGACGGAATCATTCCTTAATTTATTGAAATATTTTTTAAAATCATTAGTTGCCTTCGTTCTCATATTTGCGTTCAAGTCTATATATTTTTGTAGCCAGTTTCATTGTTTAAAAGTTCAAACTATGAATTTTTGTTCATTTTAATCTGCTATTGATATACTGATTTAAGTTTCTTAATGTAAAATATTTTTGCTTATTATTTAAAGTTGTTAAAAGTTTGTTTCCTTCTTCTGGTCCTAAAGGCAAAAATCTTTATGTAAATCATGGAATTTTGCAGGATATTCTAAATCAACTTCAAATATAATACCATATCTATAATTATGACGTACTTAACATATTTTCACTCTAAAATAAATCGATTCTATCCATTCAAAGCCGCCATAGGGTAAATATTGTGACATAGCCCAACCATATAAATCATTAGCGTCTAAATAGGCAAAATAATTTTATTCTTCCCTAAGATCATAATTTTACAAAATACCATATCATAATCGTTTAATAAATCTAGTTCTACTTTAGCCATTTTTAACATAGCACCCCAAGCTAAATCAGGAGCAGTAAAATACCAAGCAGGATCTAATTTATACGCTTTATTAGAAGTATCTCCATATTTTAAATGTATCTGCTAATATTAGTACATCAGGTTTATAACATAATCTCGTATATTCTTCCATGATTTTGATATTAAATTTCTTCCAAACTAGTTTTGCATGAAGATATTCTTCTGTAGTTACATGAGATTTGTAAAGTTGGAATAAAAACATTCTTTTTTTAGGTAATTCTGTTGTTTTGAATGTTTCTTCACAATTCATATCTTTTAGGAATGTACGTGTTTTCCTGGGATTTTTCGATGATGCAGACCACTATCTGATCTGTTGTGAACTAAGTATCTCTAGGCCTAGCATAGAGAAAGTGAAATCTGTCTGTAAACGAATAAGGGTAGAAAATCTCCAGGACGAGGAAATTAGGCAGAAGAACTTGGATATGATTAGTGAGAAGTTTCGAACAGTGCACAGTAAACAGGTTAAGGATATAGAAAGAGAATGTGTGGTATACAGCGATGCTGTAGTAGAAACAGCAAGGGAATATCTAGGAAAAAGTGTGTAAAGATGGGAAAAGGCGAAGATCTTGGTGGAATGATGAAGTGAGAGCAGCTTGTAAACGTAAAAAGAAGGCTTATCAGAAATGGCTCCAGACAAGGGCCGAGGCAGTCAGGGATTTGTACGTAGATGAAAGAAACAGAGCGAAACAAATAGTTGTTGAATCCAGAAAGAAGTCGTGGGAAGATTTTGATAATAACCAGGAAAGGCTGGGGCAAGCAGCAGGGAAGCCTTTCTGGACAGTAATAAAGAATCTTAGGAAGGGAGGGAAAAGGAAATGAATAATGTTTTGAGTAATTCTGGTGAACTCATAATAGATCCCAGGGGAATCACTGGAGAGCTGGAGGGAATATTTTCAACATCTTCTCAACGTAAAAGGAAATCTCCCTGGTGGTGTTGCAAACAGCTAAGCTCATGGGGAGGAGGAAAATGATGTTGGTGAAATTACGCTTGAGGAAGTGGAAAGGATAGAAAAATAAACTCAATTTTCAAAAAGCAGCAGGAATAGATGAAATTAGACCTGAAATGGTGAAATATAGTGGGAAGGCAGGGATGAAATGCCTTCATAGAGTGGTAAGATTAGCATGGAGTGTTGGCAAGGTACGTTCAGATTGTACAAAAGCAGTAACTGCACATATCTATGAGCAAGGGAACAGGAAGGATTGCAACAACTATCGAGGTATCTCATTGATTAGTATACCAGGCAAAGTATTCACTGGTATCTTGGAAGGGAGGGTGCGATCAGTAGTTGAGAGGAAGTTGGATGAAAACCAGTGTCGTTTCAGACCATAGAGGGGCTATCAGTGTCAGATTTTCAGTATGTGCCAGGTAATTGAAAAATGCTAAGGCCCGTATTCACCAACGCGAGTAAAAGCTTTTTATCTTGGTTTAAAGATACGTAAACCGAGATAATAGTTAAGTTTGTGTTCATCAACAACGTTATCTCGGATAACGGGTATTATCTCGGTTTAAAATTTTACCGGAGATTGGTTGCCCGGTAAAATAGGAAATCTAAGATAGTAGCATTCCAAAATGGCAGCTCGTAGTCGGCTGGAATAACTAATTGAAAGGGAAAATCACAGCGAGTAGGAATATCATGAAGATTATGTAGTCATTAAACGTCCTAGGTGGATAAAAGAACGAGCGACATACTTCGAGGACTACGACGACACTGTTTTTCAGACACATTTTAGGTTATCTAAAGCTTCGACACTGTCAGTGTTATCCATGATTGAACATAACCTGGAATTCCCAACAAATAGGTAAGGCGAATTTTGGATTATAGCTTATATCTTGTACAGTACAAGATTAGGTACGATTTGTCAATGAAGAACTAAGGGATGCTGCAAACTTTTTGAGTGAAGTAAGTCGCACAATTTCTTTTGTGGTTATTGAAGAAGTGACGGGCATACCAGTAACCAAAAAAGAAAATTTAGTTTAGGGCTTGTTCTCGTATTTTCGTATAGGTATTTACAACTCAATTCATGGTTTATCTTATAAACACTATCCGAAATGTAAATATTACCGAAATGAATACCGTATATATACCGTTAATTTATACGTATTTTAATTAAGTTACGTATTTCTTATTGCAAATTCTGTTATTTTGCTTAATTGCATTTATCCATTCAATTTCCACGTACTTTTACACGTTAACCGCGAACTGGCCTCGTACTGGCATCAACATGCTTAACAAAGTAATGCAAAAGGCATTTTTTGCAAGTCAAATTCAGTATCTTTGATGTATTACAATTACAAGTAGGCCTAGACATGACGGTACTAATTTCAATAATTGCTGTAGTCAGTAAGTAACTTGGTTCTTCTCAGCCTGTGAAGTAAATTGTATCTGCTGTACTTTTGGTCAGCGTTAACAAATAACCTTGTCATTCAGTGAATGGTATGAATTAGTTGCACAAATAATCTGTGTTACTGTATGCCTGGTCATAGTTTGCCTTTGCCCATCATCTGATTATCATTGCCTTTTTGGAATATAATTCTTCCTAGATACCAGACCTTTTCATCTGTCAGTTACATATTTCTCTGAAACCGTAGTAGACGAGAGCTGCAGTCTTGCTTTGAGATCCACTATGAAGAAAAGTTATTTCGCCAGTTCATACATTAGCCTTGTTGATGTACATTTCGCTGCACATATTGCTCTCTTTGGGAAACTTGCTTTTACCTTCTCTAGGACTGTTACGTCTACAGGCATTGTAGCCTACACATGGTATACTTCACTCGATAAATAAGGCGATTTCTTTAATTCTTCACAAAAATTTACACCCTTGTCTTAACTTAGTACTGTAAGAACATGCACATTTAGGGAACCACACTGCTTATCAATACATCCCATTTTTTATAATACAAAACTCTATGGATTGTCTTTCTACCCTTTCAGGAATCAAGCTGTTTCACCCATAAATCAGCTGCTGCTTACTTTAAGATATTACGCTACTGGGAGTGGTCAGCTCAGTGTGGCAGATTATGCTGGGCTGAGCCAGTCTACGGCATCTCGAATTGTACATCGAGTCAGCGCAGCCATAGCAACTTTACGACCTCGCTATATTAATCTTCCTCAACACCTCAGTCTATACATCGAACACAGGTTAACTTTTACAACATCGCCAGGTTTCCGAAGGTGATAGGGGCAATGGACTGTACTCACATTCGGATACGATCCCCTGGTGGTAATGAAGCAGAGCTCGTTCGAAACAGAAATATGTACTTTTCATTAAATGTCCAAGGAATATGTAATTCTGACATGGAATTTTCCAACTTTGTAGTTAGATGGCCAGGCAGTAGTCATGACAGCACTATTTTTAATA
Organism: Anabrus simplex; assembly: GCF_040414725.1. Lineage (NCBI taxonomy): Eukaryota > Metazoa > Arthropoda > Insecta > Orthoptera > Tettigoniidae > Anabrus > Anabrus simplex. The sequence continues at coordinate 283,879,700 of NC_090266.1, read as the reverse complement.
ATTGTGTACAACGAGCCAGATTTGAGCGAGGTATCTACAGCGATTCGGAATGCTGGTAGATGCAGGTTACCCCTGTAGACCATATATAATGCCTCCACTGGACGCAGTTCGAACACCGGAAGAGAATCTTTACAATGAACCACAAATAAGAACAAGAAATGTGATAGAAAGAACACTTGGTATATGGAAGCGAAGATTCCCAGTTCTTGCTTTGGGAAAGAATGTAACGTTAGATAGTGTACTTCCTGTGATAATTGCTACAGCTGTTCTTCATAATATCATGCGTCAATCTGGAGAAGAGCTGCCTCCAGATGATCCACATCTACAGCTACCTACACCGTGGGATGAACACTTAGGAGAAGGGCAGATTGATAGACGAAAGGATCAACAGGGCATACCTCGCCGTGACAGTCTTGTTAGACGAACAATAATTAATTCCTAGTTTAGAAGTCTTTTACGGCAATAACACAGTACTGTGAGAGTGATAATCCTGTGTTCTGTTGTAACTTCACGAACATAAAGAGGTAAGTAGGAAAGAAACTTAACAATGTTTTTGTTACTTGCTTACATACAGCATACAATATACTGTAATTAGATCTTATTATCTAGCGTATGTTGATGTTTTATAGTATTCTCTTGATTTTCAGATGGCTCCAAAGTGCTGTATTCGGGAATGCTACAGTAATTACAGTAATTTTGAACAAATAGATGTCTTCTCAAACCAGAAGTGATTTTGAGACGATTCCCATGTCTACCAGAACATTTGAACTACAAACCGAGCTGGAAGGATTGAAGAAAGATATTTGAGACGAGTGAGAGTTGTTTATAAAGAAAGATTGCATGGGTTTTTGTGTTTTACAAATTTAGAAATGTGCCCATAGTGTGTGAAAATAGATACGGTACCAATGTGGGACTCCAAGTGTGTGTGAATGGTCATATAATTACTTATTTTCAGTTGTCTTGGATAATGTCACAAGGGAAGCAGCAGAGGTGTTCGCACTTACAAAGTTTGTTAGCAAGGTATGTTGACAGGAGCAGTGATTCCGCTGTGAAAAATACTGAATTTTAGAACAGGTGACTCTTAGACAATCTTTAATTAATAATAATAATAATAATAATAATAATAATAATAATAATAATAATAATAATAATAATAATAATAATAATAATGATTATTTGCGTTAGAAAAGATGACCGGGTCACTTGGGCAATTTGTAATTAATAATTATTTGTGTGAAAATGTACAGAATCAGCTAACATTTTATTAGAACAATTTTTTCTTGGTATGTAAAAATCTTGCAATGTTGGTACAATCCTTATTGTTTTTGTGTTGTATGAACAGTTTTCGTGTTATTATGAATAACTCTATTTCAAATATATTTGAGAGAAATTCCACATTTTCCATACATCATAATATGTATTATCTATTAAAATACAATTGGACTATGCAAAAACATGTTTCATGGCTAAAAATGTCCCAAAAAAGGGACGAAACATATTTCACTATAATCCAATTGTATTTTTAAAATAGATAAATACAATTTCTGAATTATTGAAAGTGTGGAATTTCTCTTAAATAGAGGCTTTTAACCATGGCATTTATTTCATATAAGTTTGGTTTGTGCCACCACATCCAAAGTATCTCCAAAGTTTCTCGAGAAAGCTCCGTCTCTCTCCTTTTCTTCGAAAGAGAAAATAGGAATTATTTTTAGGAGTTCGTATTGTATGGAGCTGACGAGATGGTAGAGCAGAGGTGGGGAAAGTATTGTTACTGCTTGGCCCAGAAACATTGGTTCTGTAAATATCTGCAAATAGAATCCAAGGCTTAAAATACAACAATAATTGCACAGATGCTGACCAGAGTGTACCCACATACATTCATAATGATCTTCTGAAAATCCCCTTTGATGCAAAAGAAAGGCCTAATATGTTATTCATACGTTTTACACAATTCTCTCCGTTATAGGCTATTATATTAGACCTCTCTGTCCGTTTCAAAGTACCAGGTCTCTCGATTGCTGTATCAGTGAATAATATTGCAGTCATAGTAATAATGATAATATTAATCATATCGCAGCAGAATAAAAATATGAAACTGATTTGGAACGAATTATAGGCTACATCTTAAGATGAAAAATTGCTTTACAAGTGTGAAGCCAAGTCTGAATAGGTTTTGTTGGAAGAGGATAATTTATTAGAATCTTCTTCACTCCTGTTAACTGGGTTGCCATGACTTCAATAATCCTGTCTCTCTGTCAGTACTACTCATTTTCCAACTTCTGGACAAGACAGTTAAACCCCACGCAGACATCCTTTGTTACTGCTGGTATCTTGATAACTTCCTTGGTTAGCTCTCAAAATGATATTCACACCAAGGTCACTAGCATCATTAACATACTGTTTTTCTTTACTCCATGGACTGAGTTCACAGTTGAAGTAGGGTAGTCTAAGTACGATGTGGCTATGAGCAGCTAGAAATTTGATGAATTTTTAATAGCTATTGGTTTCATCACCTCAGTCCAAGTCTCATACCTGCGCTCTGCACATTTGGACACAAACATGGTACCCCTTGTCGTAGCCAGTGCGTTCAAACCTCTCAAAGTTTTCATCGAGAGTGGTATCAGATATTGCTCGCCGCAAGCCAATAATAGGTCATCTGCCTGCCGTTCCTCTTCACCTTCAGTTCCCCCTACCCCACCACATGCGACTGCTCTTTCAGGGATCCTCTCTCTCAGCTATGTACAGTAGTAAGTAAGTGATCTGATGGGGAGAAATTTAAAAGAAAAACTAACATAATGGCTGCAGAAAATCAAAGTATATTAGGCCTTTGAGCTAAAACTATTCGGAGGCCTATATGATTCTCATATGAAGGAAATTGATGGGTTATTTCCAGTGAAAAACCTTACTGTTGCAGAATTGTTAAAGCTTCCATAGGAAGTATTGTCGTTCATTAAAAGTAAAGGGCTGGTTTGAGGAGCTGAGATGGTAGAGCGTTGGCCTTCTGAACCCAACTTGGCAGTCTGCTGATATTTGAAGGTGCTCAAATATGTCACCTTGTGTCGGTAGATTTATGTTACTAGCACATAAGAGAAGTCCTGCGGGACCAAATTCCATCTCCTCGGCATCTCCGAAAGCTGTAAAAGTAGTTAGTGGGACGTAAAAACCGATAACAATAAAAGTTTTTCAAGTTTTGATTTTAATAACACAAATAGAAATGTTTCCTGAATTTCAGAATGTAAAATCTGTTCAATTCAATACTCCATACAAGAAATCCACCTTCGATTTTGTGCACAATTTCAAGAGCATTCATAGTAAGTGGTTTAATCTGAAAAATGCCAGCAAAACTTATTATATCTCAGTTTGATAATTTAGATGGCAGTATATTGTATTTGTATGCAAAATTCTCAGAAGTTAGGGATATTTATAAAAATATATTATTGAATACTGATACCTGCCCGGTGGCCATGATCGTGAATGCATTGACGTCTATACAGTCTGACACCGTAGCTATCCAGTTCGAGATCCGTTGGTTGAAAAACGTTTCACCATCAGAATGTTGGCCAGGAGGGTAGGTGTTGGTATACAATTTCTAATCTCTACATTGAGTGCCGAAATCATGGATTAAATTCCAAACATCTCAGCAGTGCTCATATGGAGTGAGGGCATATGACGCTGTTGATGGCGAGTCATCTATTGGATGGAGGTGTAAAGCCTTGAGGAGATCATGTGGTGCTATTCGACAAGAGTAGTAAAGTATGTACCAGCATCGGGTTTCACTCTGTCCCTTCCTACTACCATATTAAACGCCATGCATTTCATCTTATCTTATTAACTCCTCTGATGTGAGGAAGAGCACCCGGTCATATAAACCTTGCTACGCAGATTCACCTCGCATCATACCAGACCCCATAGAGGAACGGGACAATGTTTGGACATGTTATTGAATACTGAACTTGAAACATAAGATTGTCTAACAATTCGGAAAGAAAAATGGTTAGTTTGGTAGATAACCTATTTCACGAAACGGCAGGCACTGCATATTTAGGAAACAGGAAAATCATATAAAAATAACGCGAAGTGGTACCAGAAGTAGCAGCGAGGAGAGATCCTTCCTTTATGCTAGTCAGAACGCACAAACCCCCACCTAGAAGTATTCTTTCTTATACGGAAGAAGTAAATCCAAATGTACGGAATGCGACCATTTTCTGTGTTGATATTAGCTGGCTGTAATGAAGACAAGTTTGCTGATGTCTCTGATAGAGCTCGCATCATGTCTTGTCTGGCCACTGGGCTGCCACATCGGGTCAAAATAAGTGAAACGCCCAGTTTAAAAATTGCCATGGCTTGTATTGTTGGGAGATCAGAAGAATGCACTTGCCCGCTGAGGCACGGGGCGAAGGGGTTTTCACCAGAGAGCCAGTGACGCAATGGTTACCATAGCAACTCCGCTACTATCCAGGTGACTTTATATTATCTTCTACTGGCAGCTCTTCGCTCTTGTCAGTTGTAATCCAGCAAACTGCAAAGCGTGAGTCGATGCTTTCGTGTAGCAGATACGAGCAGATAAGAGCCAATCTGTCTAGGCATAACAGGAAGTTCGTGCTTGCAGGCCACATTCCTCATTCTTGCATTCTTCTCATCTCTACACAGTACTGAATCTCTGACATATTTACAATAACTAGCGATAAGTGAAATTCATAAACTTTTTAATAAGTAATAGGTTAATAAACTTAGGCCTGTTCATTTGGTGTGCAACGTGTGCCAGAGGTCTGTAAGCGTCAGGAACAAAATTAAATTTCTTGTGCCAGAAGAAATGTGGCTGCAACTTCAAGCAAATGATCAGAAAGGGTATATTTTTGGAAGCTAGGCTTTGAAATTGATATGTAACCAGACCATTGGCCTATCCAGAGCAGACCAGTGGTTTTGTACAGGGTATAGTACAGGGCTGGAGGCTGATTCATGGCAGCTAACCTGGGGGCTTATGCTCCACATCCCTTTCCTTGCTGTGCAAATCTAATTCAACTTTCGTCCAGTCTCAAACATAAAATACAATGTTGTACTGTGTACGTTAATGCACCCACATTGCCTGCACTGTTTACTGAATTGTGACATCGTCTAAGCCGCACCATGTTAGATCTCTATGTTATATTTGGTGTACCTGCAGTCGACATGAAATTACTTTGAACGCTTTTAAACCGTATAGTATGAATCAGGTACTTGTACTGTTATGTTTGCTGAAGTTATATATCAGTAGTGGAAAATTCTTTAACGGGACATTAAAGAGACATATATTATAACTTTTCCTCTCCTCCTTAGACAAGAAACATTCAATATTTCTTCAGAAGTTTCTGGAGTGATTGAAAATCTGAGTAAGAAGAAGTGTTTTAATAGGGGAATGGTTTCTTGACAAGATCATTTTTTTCTTCTTTGTTGCACTCTACCAGAACAATAATATAAATCACCAAAGACTTCGTACAAGTACTGAACATTTCCTGTGTTCTCCCGGGGAATTTTCAAACTGATGGTGGTTCAGGAAAAAATGTATGGACAGCTATCCGTGTGTTTGGGTGTGTATGTGTTTGAACAGATTTTTGATAAAGTGGTGAGGACTCTACTCAGCTAGGTATGGGAAGGTGAAATTTAATTCTGAAGTGTTAGAATTACCCAACATGGAAAAATGGTAGTTAATGATGCTGTGATTGTTGAACGTAGTGTACTGAAGGCTATCATCAGTGATTATTTTACAATAGTTTTGAGATTAATATCTCTCTTCTAGTTTATGTGAGCGGGTATGTTGCATATCAAGCTTTGAAAAATTTAAACTGTGATCCGTATTCTCGGTATATAACTTTTGACTCAACAGCAGATATTTATTTGAATTAATTAAATAAAAATGATTTGAGCTGAATAGGTTACCTAGGAGAATAATGGTCTCGGTCCCGAAGGGTATGAATTGTAGAGAGAAAAATAAGGCGATCATGGTTAGACTAAATTTCTAATGATTTAAGTACAAGTGGAATGGAACTGAATGATTCCACAGAGTTAGTTAAGAATAAGAGGATTATGGAGGCTTGCAGACTGACTGCTGAAAGGCATAACAGTCTATATTGAAGATGTATGCACGTAGCCTGTATGTTAAATAGAGGTGTCCAAGTATTCCCAGAAATGACTCTGCAGTTAGGATGGTGCTTGTAAAAAGGTACTTCAGCACTTGATAAGTGAACCGTATGACAGTATATTTTTACAAAGCGTAACTCCTTGCTGTACTAATGAACCTATTAAAACAAAGCAGCTCTCTGATGTCACTATATGTACATGTGGACGAAAATATGCTGTACTATGATTCAAAACATGCTTTTAAATCCATTTTATAAATATTGTCACACATTACACAAGGTTGAGATATGATAACTGTCACTTCATTCAATAAAAGAAAATATTTCCCACCTTTTTCAGTACTTTGTATAAATATTACAATCTCATCAAGAAATGATGCTAAAACATTACACAGTGCATCCCAGCCTGCACAACTTGCACATACTCTTGTGTGATGGTTTTTTAGGGATGTACGTTGTTCATAAGACCTGGTAGCAACTGAGGAAATGTGAGCACAGGTGTGAGATGAATATAACTTTTTACCCTTGGTTTCTTTACAGCATGAATTAAGTTGCTAAGGGTTAGAAATGTTATCAAAATTATTTTAAGCATAAGGAAAGGGTTATACTTTCGGCATGTGTGCGTGCATGCATTAATTTATTACTGTTGATTTAGGTTTATTGTGCCATTAGTTCGTAATGACATCTATGTCAAATTCTGGGAAAGATGCCCAATTGTATAAATTTCAGTGAAAACAAAAACATTCAAAAAAGGCAATGGCTATTGATGTCAGCAATACTGAAAATGACACACTATTTATATTAGGTTATAAAAGCAAATATGGTGAATTTTGTGAGGTAGGACAATGAACACTTAGCTCTTCTATAGAAGACATTCTTCCTACTAAAGTTTTGCTGAAATGATTTTTGAGGCTTAAAAATGTCTATTAATATTTGGTTACCATGTTGTTGTAAGTCATTCTGAAGTTGATTAATATGTAAATATAGTACCCTATGTTAAAACAGCTAATTTCATTTTCCACGTTCTTACCAGTATTCCAACTGCCCTCATCACTAATTCCTTCACCACCTTATTATGGTAAATTACAATAAGGCCAAGAAATGATGAACAAATAATTTGTGAGGCTTAAACTGTTCCATTTTCTTTGTGTGTCTAACACTTATAGGCTATATTAAAAAATTACTACAGTAGCACTGTGATTAGATTTATCATGATAAAGTATTAAATAACCAACATCAGGTAAGGAAAGAATTTTTCCTAGTGCCCGCGGTGTTTGGATTTAGCTACTTCTTGTACAACTTCAGTTCGTTCCATTCTTAAATTAACTAGGCTTGAAAATTAATAATTCCTAAATGGAGAACAATTAAACCGTAGGTATCTCGGCATAACCTATATTTTGACCAAGTAGGATAGAATATAATCGCCTGAAAAATATTTCATCAGGTAATTTTTGAAATAAACTAAAATTCTGTGCCTTCAGTGCTATGTTAAACATAATTCAATTTGTTGCTCATGACATTAGTGAGTTTTTTCTCTAGTCATCATAGCAGAGAATTTTTACAAGCAGCAACAGCAGCAGAATGTCAGTGCCAGCTGTCCAGCAAGTTGTCAGTGAGAGTTTGTATCAATATGTAGTCCAGCCTGGAACATTATAGAATTCTGTGGTATTGTACAAGAACAAATGTTACATAATGATGTTCGTTCAATTTGTTCTTAAATATGACACTATTATATAGTGAAACTGGGGAGATTAATTTTTCAGATTTTAATTTTTTAAGAATAGCCTACACTGTTTATATATTTTCTGTTTCGCTGCACAGTTAAAGAATTAAATAACAAGAAACACACCCAGAATTAAATAAGAAAACAGACAATTAAATAAGAAACACACAAAATAAATAACTAAAACACGCAAAGAATTAAATGAGAAGCAAAATACAAAATAAGTAAAAATACATTATAACAGAGCTTAACACATTGTACAGTTTTTTCATCAACAATTCTGTTTTGATTTTATCTTCTTCAGAAGTTCATACTCCCTCTCAAGTCTGACTTGTTCAATTTTCAGTTTTACTCTCTCCTGTTCTAAATGGAGAGAGTGAAACTCCTGTTTCCACAACTGTTCCTGCGTTGCTTCCTCCGTGCATTTCGTTATCGCCTCAGCTTCTAATTTGTGGACTTTCGCCATGTGTTCTTCTGATATGCTAAGCGTTGGCCTTCTACGCTTAGCCCACCTTGCAGAAATTGACACTGGAGGGGCTGGGGAAATATTCAAGTTTACACTGCTCACTTTAAAGGGAATCACTTTCATTAAAGGTAACACAGCTTGTAGTCAGTATCAGAGCTGGAAGTATTGAGGATTTTAACTTATTTGAAGTATAGTCGCACCAATCCAACTGCACAGCTTCACCCTTCATATTAGGCTCCACACATCCCTCTTCCAACACAACTACATTACCGGTACCAATGTCTATAGTCAACTCTAATGGTTCTCTATTACTTACAGTTGTCACCTCTAATGGTTCAATATCGCCATCGTACGAATTCTTCATTCCCTCTACTGCAGGGCGAATCAGATCGTATGGATGTTCGTATCTGATCGAAAATATCCATAGATATAGGTTTTGGATAACCACTTACAAGCAATAAACTCGGATAGTACATCATGTAAATCTGGTAGTTGATAATCATGACAATCTCACCAGATGGCCTTTGATAAGCAGCCGTGATATTTTTGAAATCTTGAGGCAATAATGTCAACCCAGCAGTAATGAGCTCAGGACGCGTATTTTGTCGTTTTTGAAATATTCAGATCGAAAATCCAGAACCATTTATCGTGAAATATATACATTAACTAATTAACAATTAAAATGTATTTACATTTATTTCGCATAAAATAGGATCATTTAATGGTGTTCTCCAGGTAGTGGTATATTAGTATCTTTATCTTCAGAAGGTTTTCCATATAAAATCTGAATACCGAGAATATCGTCTTGATGAAGTTCTATTAGATTATTATTGTACACGTACAGAGTAGCATCTGGATTATTTGAATATGATATTCCTAGACCATGTCTGATTTCACGTAATAAAACGGTATAAAGATTTGTTTGAACTTGAGGTGTATTGTCATCAATTAATAGTACCAGTTTTCATGTTGATCGATATGAATTTAAATCGGTGAATTAACGCTATTTGGGTAATCTGCGCGAGCTAGTATACCTCCTTTACCATCAAATTTATCAAAACATTGTCCACCAATGTTCTTATTTCGATGTGGATATCCTCGCTTGTTAGAAATAGCAATATCTGGATTCCGTATATCATTTTCAAACTGTAGATCAGCATGTTGTTGCCACGCTTCGAAAGCGGCGTCGGCTAATCCTAATACTTGTTGACAAGCTAAAGCATAACGCCATTTTATATTTTATTATTCCATTTATATCTGTTTGTCCTAAGATTTATTTCATAACTTATAACACCACATATAGGTCTATTTATTAATTCTAATGTTGCTTTATCTAACGTTCCAGTTATATCCAGATTATAGTATTCTTGAAATAATTTAAAGCCTGTTAGTTAGTAGATAAATTTGCTTCTGAAATTTGTTGTTCATCTACAGCCGCTAGATAACCAAATTCATGTGAATAATTGCTATTGTTATAAAAAGAGAAAAAAGAATTTTTCTTGCCATTTATATAGAAAAAATATCTTTAATAAATATTACATTTAAAATGATCTTGCCGGGCTAAAATAACAAGAAATGTATATATATTGAATCCGTTTCAGGTATGTAAAAAATTGCAGGATTATAAAAAGTTCCTTTCTAATAAATGGAAGGAGTTATCGATATCAAAAACAACCAACTCGTTTTCAATAGTAAACAAGTGTTTGTGATTATTAATTAAAAAATAATCCATGGTTTCAAGGAACAGATATAGCTAGACTTTTAGAATATAAATGACCAAGAGATGCGATTTATTGGGTTACTAAAGATGTTTTACCAGCAATTAGAAAATTTGGTGAGTATAAACTACAAAATAAAATTAGTTATTTAGAAAATAAATTTGAAACTATGAAAATTAGTAATAGAAATATGCTCAGTACTGGCAGAGATATTATTCAAGAGAAAAATAAAATTATTGAAAAAGATGCTACTCCACCAACCAGTAATCGAGAAAAAATAGTGAATTTATTTTAATCAAAAAATCATATGTGGGAATAACCATATTATGTTATATGAATTCGAAATAATTCTGTAAATTCTAGTCTGAATGAATTACAAGAAGATTATCCCGAATGGGAAATACATTTAAGAATCAGAAATCCATACTCGATAAATCTATTTAATTTTATGAAATAAAGATTACCAATAATTTCTCACAGAAACCATTTTGAAACAGGTTTAAACTAACATATTCTTATAAGAGAAATAAAGAATATTAAAATAGAGCAGTAAATCATTACTTTATTTTTATCAAATCAAAATTTGGTGAATTATCAAATACCAACCATTTAATATAATCTTTATTTAGCTTCTTCCTTGAAACTTTTTCAACAAGATATATATCTGGATATTCTGTTTTCTGTAACTCTAATTCATAAAATTTTCCTTGAATATCTTCATTATTTATATTTTTAACTTCTATGTAATTGGATTAGTTAGTAAAACGTCTTTTATTTTGAATAAATCTGTAGACCAATTTGCTGTATCACTTTTATCAAATATTTTTTCATTTTACTTACTCCAATGGTATCACCAATTTTATATTTTGGCTTATTTTTCAAAGTTACATCTTTATTAAAATATTTTCTAAAATGTGTTTCTTGTTATATTGATCTACTTCTTTTGGTTTCATTTTATGTACTATGGTTCGTATTATTATAACTATCTAATAATTTATAAAAGATATCAACCCGTTTATAATTACCTTGAATATCACACTGTTTCCACATCTTCTCCTTTAATGTTCTATTAAATCTTTCTACAACAGAACCTTTTAATTCTGAATAAGTTGAATAAGGATTAATAATAATAATAATAATAATAATAATAATAATAATCGTATGGCCTCAGCTACCGTGTGCAGACATTTCAATTTGACGCATCTGGCTGTCTGCTCGTCAATTTCGACGTTCCGTTTTACTCTAGGCCCCCACTAGATGGCAGACCGAGTAAACTGAAACTCTCTGCTGAGATTTAATGAATTTTGTCGGGTAAACACCAAATGTGTCACCAGAGATCTTTTACATCCCGACATCGTACGACATGGAGTGTCGAATGGACTTTTTTCCGCCCTTCAAAAATCCGACTCCCTCTGCCGGGTTTGAACCCGCTATCTTGGGATCCGGAGGCCGACACTCTACCGCTGATCCACAGAGGCAGCTATAAGGATTAATAGTATATATTTTCATTAATTCCGAAAATTCTATATAATTGTTTCACCTTTACCAGTTCGCAGATTTCGTGGAAGGTAGTTTTAAAAGCTTTAACAATATTTTACCAGATTTAACTTCAACAGGAACAGACGAAGGATATTTTGAAAAAAACATCTATAACTGTTACTAAATATTTATATCCTTTATTAACTTTAGATATACGTTTCAAATTTCTAGAATACATTTCCGCTAAATTGGCTTGCCAAAGATATACAGATTTTACTGATATCGCCTCCAGAATATATAACAGGAAGGGGAATTTTGAATTAAAATTTAATATAATTATTTTTCTTACATACAGCTCGTACAAGAAAAAAGTGAGAAATTGCAGTACCTCTTTCCGGTATAAAATCTTAATCCAGTTAAATTTTATCAACTAGTTTTCTTTCTAATTCCTCTACCTTTTCTTTTAAATAATCTGCTTTTGATTCGATAGCTGTTAAATGTTCTTTAAACAAAAATTCTCTTCTTCTTTTGTATACTACTTTTTGAACTCATTTTTAGATATTATATCTTTTGAACTAGTGACTTTTTCTAATGCTGTACTAAATAGTTTCAAATTAACCGCATCATTATCCTTAACACCATCAACGATATTTCTTAATAACATTTTTGAATACATAATAATCCTCAGTATAACACGTTATATTTTCGAATTCTTCATCAAATTTGTCTTTAATTTCGACATTATCATCAATATTCATCATTACATTTGATTACTTTTTGGATTCGTCATCAAATTTAATTTTAGGTAACAAATCTTTACTTTTGTTATATACATCCACATCTTTATATACATTATCATCTATAGTTTTGATAGAATTTGATAGTCTTTTGGATTCATCACCAAATTTCTTCGTAGGTAAGAAATCTTTAATTTTATCATCTACATCTTTCTTTTTATAAACAGTATCACCAATGTTATTTATTAATGTTGATATCTCATCAAATTTATTTTTAGGTAACAAATCTTTAATTTTTTTATCTACATCTCCCGTTTTATAGACATTATCGTTAGTAGATTTTACTAAATCTGTTGGTTTCATCATCATATTCCTTTTTGGGTAATAACTCTTTAATTTTGTTATCTACATCTCTCTTTTTGTACATATTATCATTGGTAGATTCTACTAAAAACAATATCCGTTCGGATTCGTAATCAAATTTCTTTTTAGATAACAAATCTTTGATTTTGTTACCTACATCTGTTTTTATGAACATCATAATATATAGTTTTTATTAAATTTGATATTGTTATGTTAAGCGGGGATATTTCTTTATTATCATCATCCTTAATTTTATTTCTGAATATGTGCACATATTCCATTTAAAATGTAATTAAAGTTATAATTTTCTGAAAACAGTTTTGAAACAAAAATACACAAATATCCACATGTATATTCATAAAATTTTTGAATTATTAGTGTATTATAAAACAAATTATTTGAATCTAGATAATTAACTAATTGTATAGGTATATTACCTCCAAATGAATCAAAAACAAAATTTAATTACTTATTTTGAAATAAGTACCAACATGATCAGAAGTATGTAAATTAGAAATTCCTGAGTCAAATCTTTTTGGTTTAGATGGTAATTGATCAATCATAAAAACACTTCTGAAATATTTTAATTTTAATTCCTTAACTAATTGTTCTAAATCGTAATTACTCAGTAGTTTATTACATCTTTTAATTATTTTTCATTTTTTTACCATGGTTGTTTTCTAACTCAATTACCATTCCATTTCCAAATCATGCCCTTTTTGTTCAGCTAGTTCAACATAATGTTTTTGTTTATCATGAACAGGATTTGCAATTCCTGCTGCTCCACCAGCTAATTCTCCAAGAACACCACATGCAGCAAATAAAATTGGTAAAATCCTCCCTCGTGTTTTATTAATCCAGAACCTTCTCTTTTCTTTTTGGATAATCATGCATTTGTTTTACAATTGGAATAGTCAATGTTAATAACAAACTTCCACCTTTTTAAGTTTTGTTGATTTCCGACATTTTTTGTGTATCGGTTAAGTGTGTATCTAAAAAGCTATTCGTTTTTAAATTTTGTTTGAGAGTTTTATTTTAACAGCTTTAGGTTTTGCATCCCCTTTTGGAGAAATATTATAATCAATACTAAATCCTGTCATATATTAAAGGAAAATATTAATATTTAAAGACACCCAATTTTTTCCAAACATAATTCCAGTAACAGCTGTTGCTGCTAATCTTTCTTTAAAATCTGCATTTTTAATAAACATTCTTCCTTTTGCAGCTTGCTCTAATTTTTTATCACCTTCATGTTTACGTCATAAATCTTTGTAACCTCCATAATCAATATAATTTTGTTTACAAGCTTCATCAAATTGATTTGTCCCTTTATCTCCTCAGCTAATATTTCATCACGTTTGGTAAAAGGCCCGCTAAATGAATATCCTGGCAAATGCATTTTAGCCATTGTAGATTATTTAAAGCCCAATTGCCTAATAATTTGCCATGTTTTTCTAATTTACAGAATGTATGAGGAATGGCAATTAAAAACCTAATTAGGTACCTTTAGATTTATTAATAATAAAATCATTAAATGTATTCATCATCATCTTTGTAATTCCAACATTTTCATTATTATACGACTTATTTCCAGTATTTTCATCACTGTGAATGACCATTAATCTATCTAATAAATCTCTAACATCATTCATCCAAACATATTCAATTGGTGTTTCTGATTACTTCCTGGCAAAACCAAATCCAGACTTAGGAGGAGGGGATAGAGATGCAGATCTTTGTATTCTATTTGTTATTTCCGAGTGCCATATATCACTTATCAAGTAATTATACTTTTTACCCACACTACTTTTAGGTTTTGGATTATTCGGATTATTACTTTGATGCAATGCGTTTGTCATTTTAAAAATTGTTTCATAAGTAGTTTTGTCTTCATCAGTATAATCATCATCGTTTGGTATATCATTTGAGACCGTATTGAACATCAGATTATGAAACTTAAAATAAGAATAATAGTTAACACCACCTTTCCGATACTTGGAACTAACTATTATTCTTATTTTAAGTTTCATATTATTTGATGTTAAAAATTACATAAAGCATTTTGTGTCTTTAAAATTATCACCTTTAATTATAATATCATTATGAAATTCAACACTTGAATCACCTAAAAATAATTATGGTAATCCTCATCATATCTTAACTCAAACTTAGGATCACTCATTAAAATTATATATTTTGAAATTATTGGTCCTAAGTGTGTAGTAGGATAATAAATTAGTTCTTTTAAGGCTGTGATTCTAATTTTTTCTGATATTTCTTGCTGATTTTAAAGCTTGTTTTTCCTCATTACGAACATCCAATTCATCTCTGTCTGTTAGGTCATCAGCCCAGAGGCTGGTTGGATCCTCAAATATCACCACCCAAGGTTACGCGCTTATAAGGAAACTCCAAAATCCAATGGCAGCACCAAAATGAGTCGTACTAGGCCAGATCAGGAGGGACGTAGTTTGCCATTGCTTTCCTCACTGGGTCTGAAAGTTCTATTGCACCACGACTGACAAATTCATCTATAACAAGGAATCTTCAGAACTAGAAGCAGAATCGTCTTTATACTCATTTCTATAAGGAATTAATTGTTTTTCAACCTCTCTATTTTCTTCTATAGCGTCAATAATGTTTTCACCAATATTATCCACCTTATTTCCTAAAACATTAACAGCATCAATAACAGGTTGATCTTCTTTATGTTTCTCATATTCTGTTATAGGTTGCTTCTTCCCTCGGCATTCTTCTCTCATTGCAAAAATTTGCTTCCTATATTATTTCGCTTTCTTAACAGCCTCAGTATCATAATGAGCAAACTTTAGTTATTAACAAAAATGTGTTAACGTTTATATTTATGAGATTGAATCAAGGTGTCGTAAAGCTAATGCAGTGAGCTTGCAGTTGCGATCAACAGTATTCTGTAAGAAGGAAGTCAGCTCCCAGACGAAACTGTCTTTACATCGGTCTGTTTTCAGACCAACTTTGCTTTACGGGAGCGAAAGCTGCGTGGACTCAGGATATCTTATTCATATATTAGTAGTTACAGACATGAAAGTAGCAAGAATGACTGCTGTACAAACAGGTGGGAACAATGGCAGGAGGGTACTCGGAATGAGGTGATAAAGGCTAATTTAGGAATGAACTCGATGGATGAATCTGTACGCATAAATCGGCTTCGGTGGTGGGGTCACGTGAGGCGAATTGAGGAGGATAGGTTACCTAGGAGAATAATGGACTCTGCTTTGGAAAGTAAGAGAAGTAGACGTAGACCAATACGACGTTGGTTAGACTCGGTTTCTGTCGATTTAAAGATAAGAGGTATAGAACTAAATGAGGCCTCAAAACTAGTTGCAAATCGAGGATTGTGGCGACGATTTGTAAATTCACAGAGGCTTGCAGATTGAACGCTCAAAGGCATAACAGTCTATAATGATAATGTATGTATGTATGTTTATATTTATGTTTATGTTAACGTTTTTTATTTGCAGGTATGTTTTAATTTTATTGCTGTATCTGCCATCATTAGTATTGTGATTCGTATCAATAGTAATAAAACCAAATTCTTCATTCCAACATTTACTAAAATAGCTTTAAAATCTTCACACTTCGTATCCCCACCCACAAAGTATTTATAAATATGATTTAAATATGTTTAAATACTTTTAAATATTTTTAAAAAGTTCAAGTTAATTCTAGCCAAACTGTTTTGGTATTTTCGAATATATTTGAGCTAAATAAAAGAATCAATGCCTTTATGTTTTCCCCGGGTAAAGTATTCACAAACAATATCTTGGTTTTCCAATATAAAATCATCAAAAATTACAAGTGAATATTCTTCACATTCACAATTGATTTTCCTAATTTTTCATCTTTTCACATTCTTTCATAAGCTGTTGATAGTTTGGTTGATCTAAACTTTTAGAATAAATATAAGGTTTATTTAATTTACTCCAGTTTCACCACCCAGGTTTTAAAATATAATTATCAGTCATTAACTTTGTTTAGCCGCAGCCACTAGGACCAATGATTCCGCAACGAATAGAATTAGGCAAAAGTTTCCCATGTCTATATTTTATATTTTCTCAGGACGTATTACTGTTTGATTCTAATCTACTTTTTATTTTACCCTTTTTATCCATTGCTTATTTATTAATGAATATAATTTTTGAATTAAGTGGTACATCATCAGTTTTAGAAGAAAGGTTAAATGTTCCATTGCGAGATAAATTTGAAATTTTGGATTAATGGGATTTTATACAACTTTTTTAACTCCACATATTACAACAAAAAGTAATATAATACATTATGAAAAATTATCCGGTACGATAACTGAAATTCTTATTCCACCAGGACAATATAATATAGAGCATTTACAAATGCTATTCAAAGTACAGAACCCAAGATAATTAATGAACAATATAAAATTCTAAACAGATTAGAAATAGTTAGTGATTATAACATAAATTTTGATTAAGAAGAAAGTCATGGTTCAGTTTTAGGTTCAAATAATGACATTGTAAAACAAAAACAAAAACACTTGCTCACAACTTTCCAAAATTAATTACTTTCCAAATGATTATTAAAGTCCATTTTAATTATGCTGATGGTACGTTTATAAAAGATTCTGAACATTTTCACCGTGAAACAAATATTATTGCTTTTTAAATCTCATTCAATATTTGGCACACCAATAATTTTTGAACCAAAATGCCCAATATTTTGTTCGGTTTTCGATATAATTCAAAACTTAAAAGTAACTATAACCAACGAACACGATGAATTAATTGATTTTAATGGCGCAAATATAACAGTGAATTTGGAAATGAAATAATTATTTCCTTTATTACTATTTTCTTTGTAATAAATGGATAAACTAGAAAGTTGCCAATGGCCGTCATTTCCTATCAATGAAAAACTAAAAATAATTTGAATTTGCCTAACAAGGATGTAGAAATAGATATTAAATTTGGATATGGTTGGATTTGTAACAATGACTGTCTGTATCTAACTTTCGATGCAACTCATGCTGATGGAACTGATTATACTAATTATGAATGAAAATCAAATGTGAAACTAATTGACAGTATTCCCACTAAAATATGGCAAACAGTAACTATAAAAAGTGAGGATATACTATCTGTAGAATTGACCATCCAAACATTTCTTCTACAGGTTTTTATCACCTAATATTCCACTCAAAATTATAATATCGTGTATGAAGGCAATTTTATTATTAATAATAAACCGCAGAAAAAATAAATTGAGTTCTTATATCCCTTAAGACTCTTCGGTGGATTTTTTAAAGATTATAAGGGAGTAATGTGTGTAGGCGATTTAACTGTTACTTTTACTTTGAGCCAAAATGCAAAAGATGCAATATATATATGGTTCACTAAAAATGCCGAAGCAACTGATGTCGCTGGAAGTTGGCTTGACGAAGAAAAAGTTACTGTAAATTCGATGGATATAAGAATACCTGTTGTTAAATATGAACCATTTTATGACCATGAAAAAAGGCAAAAATCCTAGGTGAACCGAAAATATCTATATCACTCTATGCCCTACAAACTCAAGACATTTCTGGCGTTGGTGGAGAAAGGAACTTCGAAATAGATGTTACAAACTACTACAATTCAATGCAGTTTGATATGCCGTATTTTATTTTTGTTGTGTTTCAAACTAACAGAGGAGTTAATCAAGATTCTTCTAAGTTTGACCATGTTCAACTTCAAAATAGAAAATAGAAACTGGATATTCCCAGAGGAAATGTGGAATATAAGTCCTCCTAATACTTATCCCAAAGCTTATCATGAATTTTGAGAACTTAAGCGCGTAACTGTTTTAAAGTCGGTTCCTTCTGTTAATCCTCGGGAGGTCATTAATTATTACACCATTTATGTTATCAATATGATTAGGCGAAGAAATATGATAACACCTCAGGAAACTACTATGAAGCTCTATGTGGAATTTAATGCTAATATTCCTGATAACTGAGACTGCAGACGATCTCGAGAAGCTGCTGAATGGCATGGACGAAGTCTTGGGTAAGGAGTACAAGATTAAAATAAATAAGTCCAAAACAAAAGTAATGGAGTGCAGTCGAACGAATGCAGGTGGTGCAGGAAATATTAGATTAGGAAATGAAGTCTTAAAGGAAGGAGATGAATATTGTTACTTGGGTAGTAAAATAACCACCGATGGCAGAAGTAAGGAGGACATAAAATGCAGACTAGCACAAGCAAGGAAGATCTTTCTCAAGGAAAAAATTTGCTCTCTTCAAACATTGATATGGGAATTAGAAAGATGTTTTGAAGACTTTTGTGTGGAGCGTGGCATTGTATGGAAGTGAAACATGGACGATTACTAGCTCATAAAGAAAGAGAATAGAAGCTCTTGAAATGTGGTGTTACAGATTAATGCTGAAGGTGAGATGGATAGATCGAATCACGAATGAAGAGATACTGAATCGAATTGGTGAGAGGAGATCGATTTGGCTAAATTTTTCAAGAAGAAGAGATGGAATAATAGGACACATCTTAAGGCACGCAGGACTTGTGCAGTTGGTTTTTGAAGGAAGAGTAGGTGGCAAGAACAGTAGGGATAGACCAAGGTTTGAATATGACAAGCAGATTAGAGCAGATGTAGGATGTAGTAGTTACGTAGAAACGAAAAGATTAGCACAGAATAGGGTGGCATGGAGGGCTGCATCAAACCAGCCTATGGACTGATGACTCAAACAACATTCCTGATAACACACTCGCTTACATAATTATGTGGGGTGAAAAGCATTTAGGCTATGATGTTAAACATGGAATAGTAACTGTAAATTTTTAATATTAAATTAAGGAGTTGAAAGGATTTCTTGAGTTAATTACTGTTTGTTTTCATTTCTTAAATATTTCTTTAGATAATAATAATAATAATAATAATAATAATAATGTTAATATGTCTTTAATATAATGCGTTTATTGAAATAAAGTTCAATAAACTTTGTTTCATTAACATCGGCCCATAAATAGCTGAGTTATAGCCAAAAAAGTTTACTTCCGTTTTGTATCGAAGTGATGTGCTGCAGATATTGGAATACACATAAGTGATAATAAATAATATATTTTGAGGTGATAGTTTGCGAGACACGAACTTCTTCGATTGTAGTTAGCTGATATGTGAGCGCAGCAGGTATGAGGTCGACCGGAAGGGATAAGAGACAACGAGGCTGTAAGGAAAAAATGGTAAAATTCCGATTCCACGGAGAAACCCCCTACGGTCTTTTTCGAAGCCGGCGCCGGTTTTCTAATTTACCCTCGTCGGACCATAGAAATTTTTTGTACTTCGTATTCTTGAACTTACGAGTTGATTACAGCTACGCCCCAGAGGTTCAAACACATTCACACCTTTCCCGAAGCTGCCGTTCTCCAAGTTATTCCGCCTCTGCGTAATCCTATCTGCTAACGACTCACAGGACGCAATGGCGGAATTAACCGATCTTTCTAATTACTCATCTCTTTCCTCTAACTGCCTATTTTTTGCCCAAAGTTTGTGGAAATGTTGGGATTCGAACTTCAAGATACGAGCGCCTCGTATATTAAACAACGGAAACCTACATATCTCTACCTCGTCCAACTGAGCTATTGGAGAGGACAAGAAAAGATATTGAAACAACGGATTTATTAAATTACTTTCTTCTAAACATTGTTTTCGCTAATAGATCGCGGCCCAACTACTATTATTTTCTGAAATATTCATTAGAAGCCAGCGGCTATCGGGTTACCGGGAGCCATTACGTTTCTGTGGTTGAAACTGCAACGTGTCATTTCCTGCTTGAAGATAGCTCCGCCCCTTTGGCTTATGAAAGAAAATGGTGAATAAATTAGCGCTAATTCATATAGATATAAAAAGCACCTCACTTTACTTTCATATAGGTAAGAAAAGCACAGCGCTATGCTTTCAGATAGGTAAAAAATCGCCTTACTTTATTTTCAAGTACCATGTTTCGGTTACTTCTCTTTTTTCCGGATTTCTTAAAACGTTGATAATGGACCTAGACTGGCTCTTTTTAAAATGCTTTTATTATTTTTCCCAAAATTTTTGATGATTTTTATTTTTTAATTTTATTGAAATATTAACGTTTTTATTTTTCCCTAAAAATGAGCGTTTTTGGGGAAGCCATATGAAATTCTGAGAAAAATACCCAAAATTATGTGTGAAAGGATAAAAGTTGTTTTTCCAGGATGCGGCTTTTTAAAATATTATTTTTATTATTTTTCCTAAAATTTTTGATGATTTGAATTTTATTTTATAGAAATATATACTTTTGAAATTTTTACAAAAATGGCTGGTTGGATACTCAACAGTTTGGTCATCAGCTGTAAGAGATGGCCTAGGCATCACTGAAGAGGCGTACTAGGGAAATGAGGATGGGGTAGTTTCCCGTTGCTTCCCTCACAGAGCCAGAAGTAGCTATTATATATCAGTCTTCCAAGACCACTGAAATGCATGTACCAACCGACCCTATGAGCCAATTTTCACACCATTCATAGCAGGGACTTGCTGCATAAAGAATGGCATTACTAGCATCACTCTTGCCTCAGTCACTTTAGTTTTGTCAAAACCATGTATAACGCTGAGACATATCAATCAAAGTAACAAAATTGCTCTAGCCCATGCCAGAACACATAGTGCCCTGCAAACACTAGGTCCCGCCAGCAAAGGTACGAAAAAGGTATTCCTCAACGCTTTTGAACTATGTTCATGAATGCTCATTTTCCAAGAGCAAATCTAGTATTCGTAAAGGGTTTTGGATAAAACGAATGATTGCATGAGTATCTACCATCAAATTGTGATGTTATCGAATTGCATGAATTAGGATGTCCATCATTTAAAATTCTTCTCAAGGAGCATGGTGCAGAAAAGATTAAACAATTTTACGCCAAATGAGTATGCTCTTTGATTTGTTTTGTCTCAATGCAAGCCTGGAGGTGATCAATAAATGTACTGTAAATTGCAGTGTCGAAAAGTCGACAGTGAGGGAGAATCATTTGTAGAGTAAAGACATGTCATTTCTCTCTGATACTAAGTGTAACGGACTTGAAAAGGCTATCGTGAAGTTTTATACTTTGAATAGGAAGCTAAACACTTTTACTGAATAATAGTTGAAGACCTTACCAAAGGTATTTTAGTGAAAGTAGCAACGAATGCTGCAAAGAAGATTCGGGAGAAAGATCCTCGTGGGTGGGCGCAAGATACTGTTGTGTCGTATCTGCAAACAAGTAACAAAAATAAGTTTATGTAAGAGAACCTCACTGAGAGAGTGTCGTACGTGTCAACGGATTAAACTGTATCATATACCTAAAACTATTGAGTTAACTTCACTTATGAACACATACCATGGCTGAGAAGGAGTGAACATAAGGACGCAGAAAAACATTAAGAGACGTGGTGGGGGAAAGGTGAGGAAGCATGCTGGATATGGGCTCATCAATAAAGCAGTCGATCTTCCTTTTAAGCTTCATCTTCCTTGCTACCAATATTGCGGTCCAGGTACTCGACTCAAGGTTCGCTTCGCGCGTGGTGATCCTGGTATTAACATGTCGGATGCTGCTTGCTTACCTTGATAGAAAACGTGAATTTATCCTGAGCTGAGACGTATAGCTCATGAAAATCTTCTTTGTCGCCAAAAGACCTATCTGTGTCGGTGTGACGTGAAGCCAATAGCAAAAATCTTCACCGTAAAGCTATGCAGCCTGTGACATCACCTAATGCTATAGTTGCTGAGATGATAGCAGAGCTTTTCGTTGCCGGTGCAAAGAAAGGCAAACCGTAGCTGGTTTGAGGCATTAGAAGACGAAGACAGCAGAGAAAAACTATGTGAGAAATTACTATACAAATTTACTTGGTGATAGAAAAATGTACACATGCTAAAATGATTATGTTCTGATAAAAGTAATGCAGTTGTTTGATTTCTTTACATTAATCATACTCTGCTCCAAATCCTAACTTAAATAGTAGTAATGATATTGACTAAGATGTTTAAATTTGTTTTAAGCAATAGTAGACATGTGAGGTAGAGGTACTAGAATAAAACACATCCAAGGTTTAAAGTACACACTCGTTAATAATCCATGAATTGAAATAGCAACTAAAACCAAGCCATTTGACATACTGTTTATTACCAATGGATAACACGTTCGAATAAATAGTGATCAGGTTATTTTGTTTTCTGCAGCTCTTCGGTGTGAAATCCTGCTTCGATAGGCTGTCCTGAAAGATGGTGAAGTAAGTAGGTAACTGGATTAGTAAGCTTAACATTGTTTATTTGAAAAACTTATGTTCTCAGGTTACAAGTGTATCCTTTTGCGGAGAATGACTAATATTTGTTAATGCGAACAAAATCAACTTTTGAAAGCGATGGAGCCATAGATAAGCTGTTTTGATTACAAGATGAATGGAATCAAAGCGTGGTGTACTCTTGGTAACAAGAAATGGCTTTGTGCTGACGGTGCAATTTGGGAGTATCGTTGTAGGTAAACACAAGCCTAGATAGCAGATCAATCCAACGATAAAAATCTTGGCCTTTAAATTCTTGCCAAATCATTGTACTGCGCGAACGATTAAAGCTTTCTACAGCACTTGCCTGTAGATTGCTGTACGCAGAATAGTGATGAATGCCAAGTGACTAGAGATAGGAAAATACGTTGTTGTAAAACTCTTTACCTTGATCAGATTGAAGAAGAAAAGGGCAGCGTTCTGACTGTTGAACAATACCTTTGCAGGCGTCTGAGCCTTGAGCTGCTGTCTTATAACGCCCGGGTTCTTCAAAAGAAGACTTAGAATATACAATGCTAGTTGCTTTACGTCGCACCGGCACAGATAGGTCTCATGGCGACGATGGGACAGAAAATTGATAGGAGTGGGAAGGAAGCGGCCGTGTCCTTAATTAAGGTACATCCCAGTATTTGCCTGGTATGAAAATGGGAATCCACGGAATACCATTTTCAGGTCTGCCGACAGTGGGGTTCGAGCCTCCTATCTCCCGAATACTGGATATAGAATATACAATGATGACTGTAAGTAGATACTTATACCGTTTATCTCTAGAGGCGTAAGGCATCATTTCTACTAAGTCAGCTTGCGAGAGATTATCTTCTCCGCATGTGATGACGCGTCTGAGACAGCAGGTGCGACGAGCTAGTTTATGTAACTCGTGAGCGATGCTTATCTTTACAGACGTATTCTTGCCTTGATGTGACATTTTAGTCATATACGCATGACGTATTTCTCTCCCTATTTCTAGAATGTCTGATATGTGACCTGTGAGACATGCATCTTGGGAGGCTCCTAGCATTTGCAAACGTTCTGCGGGTAGGTTGGGGTCATTCGAATATCTTACGTCTGCATAGGGCAACAGAGGCTTGTAGATAAAATTGAGACCACCTGCAGAGAGTTGACATGAGGGAAGAGCTTAGAAATAATCTCTCGATATTTGCGATTCTTATTTGCATTTACAGCTTCTGCCTTCTTGTAATTACGTTCAGTAGCGTTAGTAGCAAATGTAATCGAACTGTACTTCTTACGTTCGTCTGGCGTAATTATATTGTTGTCGGATATCTGAGAAAAGAGGAGTTCTAAGAGGCCTTGGTAGGTTTATAGGGGAAACCTTTTACGATGACACTGTCGCTCTTAGTTTTAATATCAGCATCACCTTTAGCGAATACCGTAGGTTGTGTCGGTTTGTTTTTCTATATAAGGGGGGAAGAATGGACCGTAATTGTTATGAATAAATATCTATAAATGTTTACGATACTCTGGTGTGATCATAACCTCCAACAAAGAAGGTAGATCTGGACATGATGCAGTACGTTTTCAGCTATAAGGTTAGTGTTTGAAACTTTACGCGCTTGGATGGTTAAGGGGCGTTAAGATCTTCTTCCTCGCCTTCGCCTTCTTCCCGTTTATCCCGCTTCTCCACTTCCTCATCCTCATTCTCTTCTTCTTCTCCTTATTCAGGCTTGTCCTCTTCTTCCTTCTCTTTATCTTGAGATGCTTGCAAAGTGACAGATCTTTCAGTACACTCAGACGATGAAGTAGAATTAAAAATCTCCTTTAGTGGCGTACCGAGTTGCGTTTTCAATAGAAATCAATATCTGCTTGAATGCGTTTAAGCTCTTTAAATTTACTTCCCATATTGTTTCGGGCTATGATGATGCGTTTTGTAAACCCTTCTCTTGATATTGACACGCTGTCGGTTTCAGATCAAATGCTGTCTGTAACCGCTGTGTTGATGCTTATAAAATTATCAAAGCCCATGTGTTACCGTCCATATTGAATATCATTATCTTTATGAATTACTAAGAAACCGTGAAGTTTCGATGACCAACATGTAGCACACAGATATTTTAAGGCATTGAATGTCATATCGTTGTTAACATGGTCGTCATACACGTGTCAAATGTTGCGGTCTCCTTGTCGAGAAAGCACAATGACATTAGCGTTGTCACGGATCATCTGCTCAGGTACACGAGAATTGGCTTGATATATATTTTTAAATGCTATTTGTTCGGGGCGTCGACCCTTGTGGATCATTTGCCACTACTCGCATCATATTTTATGAACCTGCGTGTTATTGGAATGGCGGAATTGTGGAGTGTTGTCTGTGAGGAAAGGAACATTAAGGACGACGCAAACACCCAGTCCCCAGGCCAGGGATATTAATCATTACAGTCAAAACCCTGACCCGGCCGGGAATTGAACCCGCGGCCGCTGGGTCACAGGCGGACGCGTTGCCCCTACGCCGCGGGGCCGGACTGGTTTGACATAAGTAAAAATCTACCAATTTATGACATCCCATACTAACCTTTGCTCGTATAACTTCTTTCTATTCTGTAGCTACATCGTCAAAGATCATAAGAGAACTGGGAAGCACATCATCCCTTGACATTACTTGCTCATGCGCATTAATTTGTAAATATTTCAAACAATCTTTAACCAAATCATGCATGATAAGTTGTAGAATGGCGTACAGTGTTTGACAGAGTGACTTTGGGAAAATGTAAATATTCTAGAAGCGTATGCCAATTGAGGAGGAAGTAAGTGTGAGTAAAATGTTTGTCTTTCCGCACCCCGATAGCCTGGTAATGCTATGTCAAATGGCAGAGGGGAACAATGTTCCATGACGAATTGGCATAGTTGTAACACAACAAGGTAAATTTGACGCTATGCCTCTAACAGGTACTGTGTATTGCTGTTTTATAATCTTCATGTTGACTGAATTAAAAAGTGGCACATGATAAGAATATACAACGAATGAGACAACGAGTAACAATCAGTTCGTGAATCGTTTTTGACGAGTGAAGCCGTGAAAGAATGGTGGACAATCTGTATCCTAACGTTATGACGGAGAAAACTAAAACTGTTGGATAGAAGGGAAATATAAAGACAGCGCGAAAATCTATTCGAAGGGGACACAATCCACGAGTCGTCATCGCTGAGGCATTAAGCGCAGCAAGAGCAAGGCTTTCAGAAAAGGGTGAAGCAATGTTTAGCAATCGTGCTCGATTTATTCTTGGACCGAAACGAGCTGGATTTATTCCAGCGCTGTTTGCTGGACTGCCGGGTTTAGGATCTCAGCTGGGTGGCGCTAGTGCTGTAGCCAGAACGGTTAAGGCTGTAGAAAAGTTGAAGCAGCAGTTACAAGATAGTGAACGCCATAATAAAAGGATGAAGTTAATTGTATTGCAAGTTAACGCGTATACATGAATCTATTGCAATACAAAAAAGGGCTTGGTATCTACACAAAAATTACTGAATTCACTGCCACACGAAGAAGTTGCTAATTTTGCTAAATAAATAGGAATTCGGGATGTTCGCGGTGTGTGTATGCGAGATCATCTACCAGCATGCCCACATGATCGTGAGAGTGCTGTAATGAACTTAGACGGAATCGTGAACCTGGAACTCACTACGATGCCTACGTAAAACGTAAATCAAACGTTAGTATTTCGATAGTTATGGAGACTTACCCCCTCCATTTGAAATCATACGCAATTTCGAAAGCAGATGAGACATTGTTTACAATAAGATGAGGATGATGATGATGCTTGTTGTTTAAAGGGGCCCAAAGTCAAAGGTCATCGGCCCCTTTACAATAAGACCACGAGCAAAAATTTGAATACACGCATGTGTGGGCGATTATTTTGAACGTTCTTATGTATAACCCAGACTGTAGACAATGATCATCAATGTGTACGTGATGACCAACGATGCAAAAATGTCCACTGTACGCTGACATAGATCTGAAGAAAACTGTCTACTTTAATCCACCGATGGAACTCGGTCATTGGCCAAATAGCCTTCGATTCGTATCGATTGACGCCTATGTGGCCAATGACCGAGTTCGACCGGTGGATTAAAGTAGGCAGTTTTTTCAGATCTTTGTCAGCGTACAGTCAGGCACCTATTCAGTTGCCGACATTCATGAATGCACTACGTAAATTGAACAGTTTGGTCGTGAGAGTTTTAGAAATAATAAATACAATTACTCTCTTACTGTGAGCAACATCACGCGTAAATGTGTCATTGGACCTTTGCTCGGATTTTCATCAAGAGAACAAATACCGAACGTCCGTTATGAGTTTGATCAATCTATAACACTCTTGGATGATGATCATATTGTGCCCGTTCGCATCTCGTAGACCAACAACAAAATGGCGGCGTAGGAAGGTATGGCCCATGCAATCTACTAAGGCAATGAACTTCGTATCAATGCAACGTATAGGAGGCTATGTACGTCACGGAAAGGATAGGTTTCGAAGACACTGGAGAACAGTAGAGGCTCATTTGAATTGTTTTAAAAAAACATAGCAGCGGGTGAATTGTTTAACGAGACTCTCAAAAAAATTACTTCACGGAGACAAGACGCAGATGCGAGCAGATCTACATATTCGACGAATATACTTACCTATAGAAGAAGAATATTAATTATATATATATTCGCGACAGCATATAATTAAAGTATTCATCGCTGTATGCAAGTAGAAGAGCCGAGAAAAAAAATATAAATATATAAAATATTGGTGATATACGACGGATTTGGGCTAATAAGCAGCAACGTAACGATCGAAAGAATCGGAATTCACTTTTGTGAAATATTAAATAACTACATACGAGAAGATTATAACTTCGTAGCAGTACAAATAATAATTATTTACGGAGAAAATATTTCACAGAAAGAAAAACTTTGACGATTATTTTAAATAACAGAAAAATGCAGAATACTATGACTAATTACTGCCCACAAGGAATTCTTCTCATTGTCTACAGATACAAGATGATGACTGTCTGCTAATTCATCAAGATGGACCGAACTGGGGATATGTACCGTCGAACCAGATGACCAGTCGGAGAGTATTGGACAGGCCACCAGTGGAGATGATGACGTTGGATGAGGATCGGTCAGCCAAAAGACCGGACGATATGAAGTGGTCTGACGAGCTATGTGACCAGCAGATGACCATGAACGTCCAGCCCAGCCAGATATCCAGTTCCAATCTGAGGGTCTAGCAGCAACAGAAGGACGGAGCAACCACCAGACCAGATGTAGCAACTGACGAGCTAAGTCCATACTTTTCTATAGTAGAGTAGTTTCTTGTAATCTGCACCCTCAATCTATTTTGGCATGTGCTGAGAATTTGGTGATTTATGAAGTAATTAAGAACGTGTGTGTAATATAAGTAATGTGTGAAATACTTAAGATTTTAAGATTAGATGGAAGTGATGAATTAGAATAATAATATGACATATACTGGATACCACACTAGCACATCGACAGTGGAACTAATATCCGATAAGAGAAAGGTGTGTTACTTGTGTAGAGCTAGAATCAATGAGTCTAAGTCACTAGTAAAGGTTCGATTAATCTCGTTTTACCTAAGTATAGTTTACGTCACGAATTACCTGCGCAATACGATGATCATTGACAAATTAAGTATTCCTTTCGTCAGAGAAAGAGGGCATATGAATTCGTATTACTGTTATTAAAAATAGAGGTTATTGACTGCGTATTTTGCTAAGCAATTCTTGAATATTTAGCATATGGTTTTGGAGTTATGGCTATATGCATGCGGCTAAATGGAAGCCGATAGTGTGTTAAAGTGACGACGGTATTGTATTGAAATGTGATTATATATTGATGAATGGTTTAAGTGAAGAGATTTATATATGTTCTACGGGAAGTGTAAGAATTGCAATTTGACGTGTTGATGATTTATTAGTAATATAAGGTGAGTTTCTATGCCATATTTGAAAATATACGTCAAGAAGAGAATTCCGCGCAGATGACCATTTCAAGGTAAGGTAAAGATGAATTATGTAGAATTGTGTATCGTGACAGTGATATTGTGTTTGACTTGGGTGAATAACAGGTATTGCGTAAGAGAGAGTGTTCTTATATATGATGCAATTGACTCATGATTGATTATATATCTAGTATTTCGTGGAGCGGTGATCTTACAGGTTGATATGAAATACCTGCGTTCTATACTATCCATAAACGTTCAGTAGCACGTATATAAATAAAATATTGAGACAGTGCAGATAATAAGAGTACATTGAGCCACTAATAGATGAGTGTGTAGATTAGAAACTATTCGAAAAGTTAGTTAGATTTTTTTTTAATTTCTACTTAAATAAATATGATTTTAACTCAGTATATAAAAATGAAAAATATTACAATGGTTAGTTAGGAGCCAGATATCGTAGGCACGAGGGTGGTATTGCTTTAGCTCGTAAGTCGTTACTTGTTCACACTAGAAAGAAATTACTTAACACTCTGAGTTCAAACTTATGAAAGACTTTAACTTATGAATGGAAGGTCGGTGAACACTGCCACTATTTAATGCACGCGAAAGTGTATTTGGGAAACATGTCTCATATGTTGAGGATAACTTTAATAATTAACAGAGCAGTATTTACAATATGAAAATTTTATTTGATTCCTTGAATGCTCAATGATCGCAAATATTTTAAAAAAAAGATGTAATACTTTCGGAACATGGCTACGAAGGTTCACATGTGTATTTATTGGAATTTGAACTTTATTAATAAGAGAATGTTAGCATTTTTTTTAAGTTCCACTATTTTATCTTAAATGAGCCAGCGCTGACTCTAACTTATTTTCAAAGGATGAGATAACACGGAAGTAATACTACCCAGATTTCACTATATCTCGAATATTAATTTTTCTCAATAAATAATCTTATATATTTTCTTTAGTATGTGACTGTGTTATGATTTCTGTTCTGGCAACGTTTAGAGTTAAGTTAGTTGATAAGTTTACTAGATGTAAGCAATTAATAACTTCTCACAAATGAAATGCGAGAGACTTTTAAGTTATCGGTCGTCGTTCTCGCGCATACGGATACTTACATGTTGCGTACCCCAGCGGTCGGAATCTCTTCAGAAACCACGTTAAACAATTACATATAAAATCTCAGATTTTATGGGCGGAAAAAGGATACCCTGAGAAGAAATAATGAGCTACCGGGATAATCTTGCACTGACCGCTGCAAGAGCGGGTGCAAGTATTTAAAATGGCTGCCCAACTGTGGGGCAATTGAAGAGAAACGCACCGTGGGAAAGTTATAAAAATGACTCCGCAACGTGTGCCGATTTGAAGAGAAAGACACCGCGGGATCATTGAATATTGGTCGCCAGAGGTAAATTTTGACATCATAACGTGATTTAAAATGAAGAAAGACGCCGTGGGAACTGTTGTTGCCAAAGGATGTAATAAAATGCCGCAATAGTGGAGCGAGTGAAGAGAAATACACCGTGGGAACGCCAAACAAAGTAAAAAGTATTGGAAACGGTCTTCATTCTGAAATAAATTAAATGTCGCATTAATGGGTGGCGACTGAAGAGAAACACATCGCGGGAGTGTAAGAAATAGTCTGATAACTTATATTACTTAATAGGCAGTCATGTATCCAAGCTCGAAA
The DNA here is from genome assembly GCF_040414725.1 of Anabrus simplex. Classification (NCBI taxonomy): domain Eukaryota; kingdom Metazoa; phylum Arthropoda; class Insecta; order Orthoptera; family Tettigoniidae; genus Anabrus; species Anabrus simplex. The sequence continues at coordinate 283,849,099 of NC_090266.1, read as the reverse complement.
TGTAGGTATCGGGCATAGAAAACATGTCACTAATGTGTAGAGTAATTTATTTCATTATTACCACATGGCTGAACCTGTGAAGATATATTAATAAGGAATTATTGAATTTATTAGACGATTGCTTTTCTTTAATAATAATAAGCTAGGATAAGGTGATTATAAGTCAATATGAAATGAAACTTAGTTGATTTTAATTATGGTATAGGCTGATGGCCATACATATAAATATGGAATGCAGCATAACGGAATTTTAATTTATTTATTTCGTAACATGATCCGAAATGTGAACGAAATCATAGGTTTGAACTCTTGGTCTGGTTGTTGTTGGTTTATCTGGTGAGATGGTGCCGATCTCCAGGAAGGTCCATCAATATTATTATTTACTGAAGAGAAAACTTCAAACTAGTGCATATAGTGCAAACCTTGAACTATTTTAAACCTTGTAGACTAAGTTATTGTGGTGTGTGTGATATAATATTTGATATTTTGTGAACTTAGAGGACTGTTAGGCAAATAAGTGATTTTTAACAAAATAGAGAGCTTAATATAAACTTTGAGATATCGAACCGAATATATTTTAAACGACATAAAATGGCAACACAGGGTAGAGTCCAGACAAGAAGAGAACAAGAAGAGGAGATGAGAAGAGCTCAAGAGAAACAAGAGGGAGCGCCATTATGGTTTCTCGAATATTTGAAACAACAAGTAGAAGAAAAACAGAAAGAGAAACAGGAGCGAGAAGAAGAAAGACAGAAGGAGAAACAGGAGCGTGAGGAGAAAGAGAGGAAACTAGAAGAAGAGAGACAGAAGGAGAAACAGGAGCGAGAAGAAGAAAGACAGAAGGAGAAACAGGAGCGAGAAGAAGAAAGACAGAAGGAGAAACGGGAGCGTGAGGAGAAAGAGAGGAAACTAGAAGAAGAGAGACAAAGAAGACGGATAGAAAAGGAACGAAAGCAACAAGAACAATGCGAAGAAAGAAAGAAAGAGCATTATGAGTTGATGCAAGAATTGCAAAAGAAACAAGAAGAATGGCAACAGAAACAGAAAGAATCTTTAGAAGAATTTGTTAGGAAAATAGAAGACGAACATAAAGGGATGATCGAGGAGCTACGCAAGAAACAAGAGGAAGTGACTGAAGAAACAGCGAAGACACGGTTAGAAGTAGGTGAAGTTAAGAACGAAATCCAAAACATGCAGATGAGGTTGACTGAAACCATGGAAAATAGAAACAGGGAAATACACGAGGAAATTAATAAAATAAATGAAATGGTAACGGAGAACCAGGAAACAATCCGAAAATTAGAGCAAGAGAAAATAGATAATATAACAGTTAGTATGCAAGGGTTAAATCTAAGACAGCAAGACTTAGATGAAAAATATGACCAAGCTGCGACCAAAGTAGCACAGAAGATTGATGAATTGAAGCAGAAAATAGAAGATAACAAACTGGAATCGGAACGGAAAATTGAAAAGACAGAAGAGCAGATGAAACAGATTAGAAGAGAAATCCAAGAGATGAAGGTGGAATCGCACACGGCGAAATCAATGGCCTCAAGCGCTAGTGATAGGCAGAGAGCAGTAGAGGTACAGATTAATGAAAGAGAGAACACACCTTCAGGGATAAGCGACCCAAGTAGAAGAGATTTGGAAATATTAAACGGTAGTAATCAAAGTGAGGGAAGCACGATAATTAATATCATTAAAAATTACGACGACCGCCCAAAACATTTTGACGGTTCGGTTAAAACCTCACCAAAACAATTCCTTAGGGACATTGAGGAATATTTTAGGGAAGGAAAAATCCAGGAGGAAAAGAAATTGAGAATTATCGAAAAACATCTGGACGGGAACCCAAATATTTGGTTCCAGGCTTTCAAGTACACATTCCATAATTATGACGAGTTTAAGGTAGCTTTCCTGAAGAAGTTCTGGGATCCTGAGATCCAGCAACAGCTAAGATTGGAGCTGTACTCAAGGAAATTTTCGACTGCAGGCCAAACTCGCTTTAGTGATTTCTTCTCCCTACAATTTCATCGTTTTCAGGACTTAGATTCTCCACCTAGCGAACTGGAGGCAATTAAAACTATTCAGAGGCAATTACCACTCGAAATACAAAGATTATTAGCAGCCTCTGATATACAAACTGCTATTGACATGGAGAGACGATTAAGACAGATCGACCTAACGTCATCCTGCTTAATAGAGAGGAACCCCAGAAATATAAGACAAATAGAAGCAGTCAATACGCTCAGCTCCGAAATCACTAACCAAGGACTAGATAAAGGTCATGAAATTAGGACAGAAGATTGTATTAGAGCCCAAAACAAAGAACCAAGAAAATGTTGTTGTCAGTATAGTGGTCAACAGCACGCAAGATGTGGGCAAATTGGAAATAGAAATAGTTTCCAGTATAGGAGTAATACTCGATATGGGAACAATAGAAGTCGACCATATCAGAGGAACAGAAGGCGATACGATGAGAGGAGAAGACCTGCACAATATAATCAAAATGAAGAGAATAGGCGATATCTTCAAGAGCTAAGAGAAGAGAGACAAAATAGGAGCCGATGGGAGGAAGCCATCAAAAATAAGGATATAAACGGGGACCTCGAAGGCGCAGAAAGTCTCGAACTTCAGAATTATAAACGAAGAAGACAGGAGGAAGGCTGGAAGGAGCAAGAAAGTCATGGGAACACAGAAATTTCACAAGCATCTGAGGGAAAAAAAAAACGCCGATGACGAACTAGTTAAACACGAAATTGTAAATATTAAACCGTTAATGAATATTGTCAAAATTCGCAGTTGGGTAGTAGCGCAAATGGATCATTGGGACATTCAACCTGAAGATTTAATTAAAGAAGATACTTGTCACGAAACTCAACCTAAATTCAAATTACCAGTAATAGTTGTGAGAGTGTTCAACACCCGATTGTACTGCTTAGTGGACTCTGGAGCTAGCATAAGTGTAATGTCATATACCTTATTCCAAGAGCTAAATCAGAAAATACAGATACCAATCATACCTGTATCTGGTGTAAAAATCCGAGGCATAATTCCAGACAAGTCTATTGAATGCAAGATACAAGCCTACTTAAGTATAAAGATCGGAAAATATGAATTTGAGCATCCATTCATGGTTATGAAGAAAATAAAATACAACGTCATTTTTGGAATAGACTTCATGATAAGCTCTAGGATGACAATTGATATGGATAAGGGTGAAATTCGATTTCCAGTGGTAGAAAATGATGGAAATAGAACTGTAGAAAGAGTTCAAATTAGTAGCACACTTGAAGAGAACGAATTGTTGAAGATTGAGGGAAAAGAAGTGGATCTATTGGACGAAGAGAGCCAAGAACTAGAAGAAAGAGATCTTAACATAGAATTAGAGCCGGAATTGGTCATGAGAATTGAAGAGATAGTTGCAATCGAAGAGGAAAGCAGCGAAAAACCCGAAATTTGGGAGGCTATTACTCAAGCTGCGGTATCTGCAGAAGAAAAACGAATATTGTACAACATCATAAACAAATATATTGAAGTTTTTAGTGATAAACCAGGGCAGATTCCTAACTACAAGTACAAACTGATAGTAACTGACTGGACGCCATATAAGGGAAAAATATATGATGTGCCAGAGAAGTACTTCACTGAAGTAAAACAAATCATCGAGGAAATGTTAGCTGATGGATTGATCGTGAAGACTACCACTCCATTTCTGAACCCTATAGTAATTGTAAAGAAAAATAACGGAAAACTTCGTTTGTGCCTCGATGCGCGAGTCCTAAATTCCAGACTGATTCCAGAGTATAGTCAGGCCCCTAAAATTAAGGACATTGTGAAGAGATTTCGAGGTCAGAAATATTTTACGAGTATGGACTGCACAGCTTCATTTCACCATATTGTACTTGAAGAAAAGTCACGGTTATTAACAGGTTTTATGTTTAATAACCAAACATATGCCTATTGTCGGTTGCCTTTCGGATTAAAAGTCAGTTCGGCAGTATTGATAAGGGCACTAGACAGAAGCCTAACGAGTGAAGTAAAGGACTTCGTAAATTGTTATGTTGATGATCTAGTCTTTGCGAGCACTACCTTCGAAGAACACTGTGTCAAATTGGAAAAGCTATTAAGTAATTTACAGAGAACTGGCTTCAAAATAAATTTATCAAAATCTAAATTTTGCCAAAGCCAAGTACTTTTTGTAGGACACGTGATCGATGGAGAAGGAATAAGACCAAATCCCGTAAAAATAAAGGCAATATGCGATTTCCCAAGGCCGACTAAAGTAAAGCATATAAGGCAATTTCTTGGGTTGACTGGATTCTTCTCAGACCATTGTGAAGGTTACACAGATACGGCTGCACCGTTACAGAACTTGCTAAAGGTCAACAATAAATGGAAGTGGAATGATGAGGCAGAAGAAGCATTCATCAACATGAAAGAGCTGATGAAGAAAAGTATCAAACTGGGATATCCTGATTATCAACAGAGATTCATAATTCAAGCTGATGCATCACACGTTGGTGTAGGAGCATGCCTATATCAAGAAGATAATGAAACTAAAAGGCGAACTTATTTGGCATTTACCAGTAGGAAACTTAGAAAACATGAGCAACATTATACTACTACTGAGCTTGAACTACTCGCAATAGTGCACGCATTACAACATTGGAGACGTATAATTTATGGCTACCCAGTAACAATACGGACAGACCACAAGGCGTTGACTTTTGGGTTAAAAGCCGTCATGATCAGCGAAAGGATAACGCGATGGATGTTATTCACGCAACAGTTTGACCTAAAGATTGAACATTGCAGTGGAAAGGAAAACATCTTAGCTGATGCGTTAAGTAGAAACCCACATGAAGGTGAAGAACATGTGCTAGCAATCGAACTGGATACTCAAGACGAACAACTACTAAGAAAGTTAGAGAATCTGAGAGAATTTCAAGAATCTGACCAGAAATTAAAGATCATCATCGATAATTTGGTTAACAGGGAATCAACGCCAGAACTTACAAAGAAATATGAAATCGTAGACGGAATACTATTGAAAGTAGTGGACAAGATCAGTAACAGCAAAAGAATTGTAATACCGGAAGAGCTACAAAGAGAATTAATCTGGCATACTCATAAGATGACAGGACATGCTGGTATAGACAAGGTTATAGGGACGATAATGGAGAAGTTCACGTGGAATGGATTACGAAGATCAGTAAGAAACATAGCAAAAACATGCGATGTGTGTCAGAGAGTAAAGCATAACAATTACACATGCGGACATAAACCGATCCCAATTATACCATCTAGAGCTCAGGAAATTTATGCAATAGATATTTTTGGAAAGTTGCCCACTGCTAGGAAGGGAAAGAAATATATACTAGTGGTTATCGACATATTCTCTAAATATATTTCATTGCAAGCCATACAGAGAGCCAATACTAAACAAGTTTTACACGGCCTCATTAATAAGACATTTCCTGAAATGGGAAAACCTGAGAGGATTCTTACTGATAGAGGAACACAATTTACTTCAGTTATGTTCCGCGAACGAATAAGAAATGAGGGCATCAAGCATACGTTATGCTCAGTTCGTCATCCAGCAGCTAATCCCGTAGAGAGATATATGAAGGAGATCGCTAAATTCGGGAGAATATATTGTGGTCAACAACATTGGAAATGGATAGATATGCTAGATATCATAGCTGAAAGTTTAAACAACACGGTTAATCAATCAATAGCCCAAATTCCTAGCGTAGCCCATAAAAATGTTCACCCACAGAGAACATGGGACAGCATTTTCACTATGCAGCTAGAGAAAAAGCCAGATCCTCAAGAAATAAATCTAAAGATCCAACAGAGACTCAAGGATCAGTCTCAAAAACGGTTAAGAAGACTACGGAATAAGAAGTTCCATCCACATTTCAAACAAGGAGATCTAGTTCTGGTTAAGACTGCACCAATATCAAAGGCACCAGCAAAAATATGTGCTAAATTTCTGCCGTTATACAATGGTCCCTACAGAATCGAACGCGTACTTGGGAATAATGCGTACGAAATAGCAAGTTTAAATGGCAAATATCGTAACGTACATAATGCATGCAATATCAAGTTGTACTTCCAAGAGAATCAGCAAATGTAACAAGAACTTAAGAGATAAGAAAGTCTAAAGCCATTAAATGACCTACCATTGTGAAATGCGCAAAGAGGAAGGAACAAATATCTTTATTATGACCACTAAAATGAAGAAAAAGCAGTTGCCAAATACATGGTAACGGGATATGTAAACAAATTAATGCAACTAGGACGTAATCGATATCAATCTGCTGATATTCGATAATCGAAGAGATAATATCGCAATGGCAGAGAATATACGAGATGCAAAGTCACATTCGAGATTCAAGTTAACAATGAGAAAATATATCGTGACCAATATATTTTCTTTGTGCCTGGGGGATTAAATGTGCCCGTTCGCATCTCGTAGACCAACAACAAAATGGCGGCGTAGGAAGGTATGGCCCATGCAATCTACTAAGGCAATGAACTTCGTATCAATGCAACGTATAGGAGGCTATGTACGTCACGGAAAGGATAGGTTTCGAAGACACTGGAGAACAGTAGAGGCTCATTTGAATTGTTTTAAAAAAAACATAGCAGCGGGTGAATTGTTTAACGAGACTCTCAAAAAAATTACTTCACGGAGACAAGACGCAGATGCGAGCAGATCTACATATTCGACGAATATACTTACCTATAGAAGAAGAATATTAATTATATATATTCGCGACAGCATATAATTAAAGTATTCATCGCTGTATGCAAGTAGAAGAGCCGAGAAAAAAAAATATAAATATATAAAATATTGGTGATATACGACGGATTTGGGCTAATAAGCAGCAACGTAACGATCGAAAGAATCGGAATTCACTTTTGTGAAATATTAAATAACTACATACGAGAAGATTATAACTTCGTAGCAGTACAAATAATAATTATTTACGGAGAAAATATTTCACAGAAAGAAAAACTTTGACGATTATTTTAAATAACAGAAAAATGCAGAATACTATGACTAATTACTGCCCACAAGGAATTCTTCTCATTGTCTACAGATACAAGATGATGACTGTCTGCTAATTCATCAAGATGGACCGAACTGGGGATATGTACCGTCGAACCAGATGACCAGTCGGAGAGTATTGGACAGGCCACCAGTGGAGATGATGACGTTGGATGAGGATCGGTCAGCCAAAAGACCGGACGATATGAAGTGGTCTGACGAGCTATGTGACCAGCAGATGACCATGAACGTCCAGCCCAGCCAGATATCCAGTTCCAATCTGAGGGTCTAGCAGCAACAGAAGGACGGAGCAACCACCAGACCAGATGTAGCAACTGACGAGCTAAGTCCATACTTTTCTATAGTAGAGTAGTTTCTTGTAATCTGCACCCTCAATCTATTTTGGCATGTGCTGAGAATTTGGTGATTTATGAAGTAATTAAGAACGTGTGTGTAATATAAGTAATGTGTGAAATACTTAAGATTTTAAGATTAGATGGAAGTGATGAATTAGAATAATAATATGACATATACTGGATACCACACTAGCACATCGACAGTGGAGCTAATATCCGATAAGAGAAAGGTGTGTTACTTGTGTAGAGCTAGAATCAATGAGTCTAAGTCACTAGTAAAGGTTCGATTAATCTCGTTTTACCTAAGTATAGTTTACGTCACGAATTACCTGCGCAATACGATGATCATTGACAAATTAAGTATTCCTTTCGTCAGAGAAAGAGGGCATATGAATTCGTATTACTGTTATTAAAAATAGAGGTTATTGACTGCGTATTTTGCTAAGCAATTCTTGAATATTTAGCATATGGTTTTGGAGTTATGGCTATATGCATGCGGCTAAATGGAAGCCGATAGTGTGTTAAAGTGACGACGGTATTGTATTGAAATGTGATTATATATTGATGAATGGTTTAAGTGAAGAGATTTATATATGTTCTACGGGAAGTGTAAGAATTGCAATTTGACGTGTTGATGATTTATTAGTAATATAAGGTGAGTTTCTATGCCATATTTGAAAATATACGTCAAGAAGAGAATTCCGCGCAGATGACCATTTCAAGGTAAGGTAAAGATGAATTATGTAGAATTGTGTATCGTGACAGTGATATTGTGTTTGACTTGGGTGAATAACAGGTATTGCGTAAGAGAGAGTGTTCTTATATATGATGCAATTGACTCATGATTGATTATATATCTAGTATTTCGTGGAGCGGTGATCTTACAGGTTGATATGAAATACCTGCGTTCTATACTATCCATAAACGTTCAGTAGCACGTATATAAATAAAATATTGAGACAGTGCAGATAATAAGAGTACATTGAGCCACTAATAGATGAGTGTGTAGATTAGAAACTATTCGAAAAGTTAGTTAGATTTTTTTTAATTTCTACTTAAATAAATATGATTTTAACTCAGTATATAAAAATGAAAAATATTACAATGGTTAGTTAGGAGCCAGATATCGTAGGCACGAGGGTGGTATTGCTTTAGCTCGTAAGTCGTTACTTGTTCACACTAGAAAGAAATTACTTAACACTCTGAGTTCAAACTTATGAAAGACTTTAACTTATGAATGGAAGGTCGGTGAACACTGCCACTATTTAATGCACGCGAAAGTGTATTTGGGAAACATGTCTCATATGTTGAGGATAACTTTAATAATTAACAGAGCAGTATTTACAATATGAAAATTTTATTTGATTCCTTGAATGCTCAATGATCGCAAATATTTTAAAAAAAAGATGTAATACTTTCGGAACATGGCTACGAAGGTTCACATGTGTATTTATTGGAATTTGAACTTTATTAATAAGAGAATGTTAGCATTTTTTTTAAGTTCCACTATTTTATCTTAAATGAGCCAGCGCTGACTCTAACTTATTTTCAAAGGATGAGATAACACGGAAGTAATACTACCCAGATTTCACTATATCTCGAATATTAATTTTTCTCAATAAATAATCTTATATATTTTCTTTAGTATGTGACTGTGTTATGATTTCTGTTCTGGCAACGTTTAGAGTTAAGTTAGTTGATAAGTTTACTAGATGTAAGCAATTAATAACTTCTCACAAATGAAATGCGAGAGACTTTTAAGTTATCGGTCGTCGTTCTCGCGCATACGGATACTTACATGTTGCGTACCCCAGCGGTCGGAATCTCTTCAGAAACCACGTTAAACAATTACATATAAAATCTCAGATTTTATGGGCGGAAAAAGGATACCCTGAGAAGAAATAATGAGCTACCGGGATAATCTTGCACTGACCGCTGCAAGAGCGGGTGCAATATAAACATCACTTGTAATATAATTACAGACTTGTATAGTAATCAACAACCTTCGCACGTCTTGCACTTCATCATTACAAAAGAAGGTGGTTATAGCATTCGAGAGAAACCGTCAGTATTGCTTTATCATTCTATGACTGTAAAACCCTCAGGTAACATCATCCTTAGTCTTTTGAATAATCGTAATCTGTTCATTAATTTAGATCGCAATACGTTTGTACCTTACAAACTTCATCTTAAACCAGAATGAAACCAATCTATAAAACACAATATACACCGAGGAGACGTATCACATGTTTGCGAAGAGTCATCGAGTTAACAGATGCCCATAGGCCGATTCTGTAAGACTTAGGTTATTCATATCATAACTTATCATCTTTATTTTCCTTCAGATCTACAGTATTGCTACCTTATTGATCTATTAAGGGAGAAAAATAATAATGCCTAACCTAGACAGCTTTTATACTGACACACACATAGAATAAATCTCGTAAAAAATAAGTAAATAACAAATAAATAATAAATAAATAAATAAATAATAAATAAAATAAATAAAAATAAATAAAAAATAAATAAATAAATTTTCTAGCTTTTGCAGATGACTTTGCCATACTTTCAGAAAGCCTTAACAGATGCAGCAATGCATGTCAATCTCCTTGAAAAGACAGCCAACATGACAGGCTTGAGGATCTCTGCTAGAAAACAAATTTTTTGACGAATATAAAGTGCCCCGAAGTTTTTAGTAACGGATATTGGTCAAATAGAAAAGGTAAAGAAATTCAAATATTTGGGTGAGACAATTTAAGAAAATGGTTTAGAAAAATCTGCTATAGAGGAGAGGATAAAAAGATGGAAAGAGCTTACGGTATAACTAAGAATACTTACAACAAAAGGTGCTTATCAACAAAACATAAAATAAAGCACTACAACACAGTAGTGAAACCAGAATGCCTGTATGCCATCGAATGTCTAGCACTAGAAAACATATCAGAAACAGTAATAAAAAGGAGATTGCTATTTCTTGGACACATTTACAGAATGTATGACAATAGACTAACTAAACGAATCTTGAAGTACGTTTGGGAAAAGAAATCAACTGTAACTTGGATTAAAGAAGTCAAGAAAGACCTGGAAGGGAACAACATACGAGAAGAAGAATAATTGGAAAGCAAGATTTTTAGGAAGAAAGTTTTACAAATGAAAGGATTCCAAGGGAGGAAGGAAAAGAAAACAGGCACAAAGAGGACTGAAGACAGGAAAAAGAAGCACAGTGAAACAATGAAAGAATACTGGAAGAAAAGGGAAGGACAACAAAGGAGGAAGAATTGAAATTGTAACGTGGTACTTAGAAGGCCAGAATGCAAGAAGAAGAAGAATAAAAAAATAACATAATCGGTACCTGCTGCCATTTGGCCCACTGACATCTCCCTCACGGAGAACCGATAGCCATGCTAATACAGCAATAAATGAAAACAATCCAAAAGGCAAAATTAGGCAAAATTAAAATGGTAACTAAAATGAACAGTGCAGAACGGCACATTAGCCTCTTGTTACAAAGCCGCCCATATGGGGAACAATGTCCTCCCTCACCTCTTCTGACTGACACAGCAAGATATTACATTCCACTCCAACCTCTCCTCACACATACTATTATCGCTTGCTGCCTAGTCATCACGTTGCTTCACTGCTGAGTTGTAACCTACATTACCTTCCTGTTCCTACTTGGTGCTTATTCTGCTTCCGTGTCACTTCTCATTACTTACTAACCACACATATTCTAACTTCCTGCCATGTTGCCAAACCCGTAGTTTATCCACTATGCATCCCTACCTCCCTTTTCCTCTCTCTTTCACTCACACTCAGCATATACTAACCACCATCACATTAATTGTATCCATAACCCACCTATTGCCAACAAAGTGAATAATCACATTTATCAAAACCACACTGAACCACTAGGTGCACTAAACTTTTCCGATCTCCAAACTAATCACACTCCATTTCCACTCAAATTACCACATCCATCCTTTTTGCTTGGTAATTAAACTTCTTGCCATTCGTTGCCACAAATATCATATCACCCTTCAATCTTAATTCCACTTTACCTCCTTCACTCCCGGCTGCTTCCTTCTTCCCTCGCCCCTGCCAACTTCCGCTAACTGCCCGATATTGATCCAGGCCAATCATCTTCCTCTTCACCCCCGTCTTCCTTCTTCCACGCACCGCTCGCACTCCACTCCCTCTCTACCACCACACCCGACTCAGTACGTCTACTCCTGCTGACTGTCTAGGTAAGATTGGACTTAGGTTATTCACTACTGCAACAAAATGAAAGTGATACTAGAATTCATGAACACTCACAAACTTCAATTAGGTGTAAAACGAAATGAGGTCCATTCTTATCAAATTTTTACGTTTGGACTCAATAACGAAGATGAAATTCGCATCATCATCATCATCATCATCATAAACAACCAGCAAGTTGTATACAACCTACCTCTTGAAACCTACCTCTGTATCGAAAGATGCATAGTTAAGGCAGATGGGAGTGGATTGAACACGTCTCAAATAAAAAGCCATGATCTAGTTTTCCTCTTTTCTGATTCGCGTTATGAAGTAAATCTTGTAGAAATAGATAGATGGTAGAATGTTGGTATTACAAGTACAATGGAACTCTACCCTTCTTTTAGAGTTGAAGAAAGTAATATTTTACGGAGGGCAGGATGGTGTCCAAATGCTAATAACAACTGGATGATTAAACAGGACGATACATTTACAGGTATGTAATAATTAACACATATCCCCGGCTTCGCTGAAGACTATAGACTTATTATAATCAATGCAAAACACGAGCTAATTCTGATCCGTGATCGAAGTTTTGCAATGCTCTTGAAACAGCAGAAACACCTACTCGAAAATTACCATTCAGCATATATTGTGAAGGGATCCACATGTGACATTATCTAATCGACAAAAGCTTTGATTCCTCAGGATTGTAGAAAATGATACACCATTGCCTATACGTTTTCCAAGTCGGGAGCTGCATGAATATCCTGTGTTACTGTCTACAGGCAAACATATCTGAGCTGTAAAAACGTCACATTTTAAAGAAAAGCCCATGCACATTACTCGCGGATTTCAAACTCATCGTAAATCCAACCATTAAAAAGATAGCTCTGAATTTGATCACTGCAAATCATTAACATCAGTGTGAGCTTCTACACCGAAGAGTTTGGAACAGAAAGGAGAAACGTAGACTGAACAGTTACAAAAAAGCGTCTTGATAATAAACAACACTGTGAATGTGCAATCTGTTTGCCTAGCACCGAAACTGATATGCTACATCTCATTTACCTCTTTCAAGTAAGTGAAGCTTCTAAGATATTCTATAAACACAGAATCTTAAATTGGATGCCAAAGCATCTAATTCAGTGTTTACCGCCTGACCTTTTGTCTACGTGCGCTGCTTACGAAGTATATGCTCTTTAGAACAAGTTACCCCTCCACAGTAAGATGTGAAGTAACGTAACTGCATGCAGACATTGTCAGTGAAATTAAAGGCAAGGAGATAACATGATATCGTTAAGGATTGAGCTAATCAGAAGATTGTAAACTTTACGCAATGTATACGTGAACTTGCAACCATACTTGTTGTAGTTGATGACTGAAGAAAACCAGGCACGTGGATCTCACCATTAGTAGGATGAATTATCAGAACAGCAACAGCTTCTTTTGAAAGCGTAACATGCATAATGTTAGATATTTCCGAAACTTAAATTGGTAAAAAATTAAAAAAATAAATTTCATTTTCTTGCTATTGGCTTTACGTCGCACAGACACAGATAGGTCTTGTGGCGACGATGGGACAGGAATGGGCTAGGACTGGGAAGGAAGCGGCCGTGGCCTTAATTAAGGTACAGCCACAGCATTTGCCTGATGTGAAAATGGGAAACCATGGAAAACCTTCTTCAGGGCTGCCGGCAGTGGTGTTGGAACCCACTATCTCCCGAATACTGGATACTGGCCGCACTTAAGCGACTGCAGCTATCGAGCTCGGTTTATACATTTTTAGCGTACCGGCTATGATAATACAGATAATCATGAACTTGGATTTTTGTTACTAAATTTCAATGTTGCAGAGGCTTCATTATTTTTCGGGCATGCTACCTCTTCGCAGTAAAACGTGAAGGAGTATAGCAAACTTCTCAACGACATTACAAGTTTTGAACTAAGACCGATTATAGTTTGCATAATTTTGTAAATAATTACACAAGAAATATATCGATAAGTTGAAAATATTGTGCTTGTTTCATTCCCCTCGCCTCCTCACGCCTATCACATATTTTCCTAGTCGTCGCCGTTTTTATTTCGAAGATGTAGTCATTAACTCATCACCTGACCGTTGTTCGCCCCTTTGGTTGATGTGGATACGGCAGTAACTAGTTACATCATGCACCCTGCATAAGGTTCGAATCTCGAACCCAGGAGGTGAATATTTTATTTCTTCAACACGCAATAGAAAAAACCTTGCACGCAAAAGGTAGCCTAGAGCTAACAGTAAGGGAGCCTGTCAGTGAACAAGCCTAAACATGCAAAAGCATGTCTACATGACCATTGCATGTCGAAACAGCGTAACCTTAGTACGAAACATGCTCAGTCCCACTATTTTGTCCTCGCTTTAGACATAGCTGTCATAGTAAATTAAAGTTTCGAGTGTGTTCTGATCACAAGGCTTTAGTGTCTGAGTGATGTAAACAATATTGTAGGCTACTATGATTCTCAAGAGTTCAAATCTATACGCTCTAAAGTTAAAATAAAAACTGGGTGTTCTAGACAATCAGAACAAAGCGTTATCCTTCAGCTCCGACTCATGCGTATTTGACCCCGCGGTCGGTCATATACGGGGCCCTCAGGTTACCGGCCAAAATTATTCCCATATAAGCAATCTATACGTTTTAGGCCTTACACCACCCCCCGTATAACCGCGACCTCGTCTAGTTAGGTTAGTTGCTTGCACTCTTGGGTATCGAAATTGGGTCTCTAAGGTTAAAGCTCCTTGTAAGGTTAAGCAGGAGGTCGAACCCCGGGCGAGCAAATTTAAATTAAGCCTGCACACGTAGCCAACTTTAGGTTATGACGTAATGTGAGATTATGCATGCTTAACCAGAATTTCGCAATTCAAATGGCCCGTGCTGACGTCACAGCTACGCCATGAGCAGACATGCTCCTCAGGTGTGAGAAGTAAGGATGCGGCTGATGTCCTTAAAATAAACTCCTCATTGATGAGCAACTTTAGGTTAGCACGTGATAATGACGTCCTAATCTCACCTACAGGTCATCTGATTGGGCTCCTCTAAGGAGAGCTCGTAAAGGGCTTGTATGTAGTTAGGTTGGCGTTTAACACGTTACAATGACGTTCTACCCTCACCTAACCAACTGGGCTCCTCCCGAGGGGTGCCCGTAAAGAGCCTTGTGATGTTGCGTTAGCGTTCATGGGCAAGGTTAGGTTAACACGTCATCATGACGTCCTAAATTCACCTAAAGGTCACCTGACCGGTTCAGTTTCTCCAAGGGGAGGTCTGCAAGTAGCCTGTGTGATGGCCTGTCTTTCGTTGCCAATGTTAGATTAACACGTCATAGTAACGGCCTAACCTCAACCTACATGTCACCTGACCGATTAGGCTCCTCCAAAGGGAGCCAGTGGAGTTAGGACTGCCCTCGTACTTGAGGTTGTGACGCTATTATGACCTCTTAACTTCACCTAGGTGTAAAATCCCCAGGTCATTACACCAATTGTCCTGACCTATTTGGGATCCTCCAAGGGGGTCTGTGATATTAGGATTGCTCTCCTACTTAATGTTATGACGTTATTTCAAGTCTTAATCTCACCGTGAGTTTATCGCCCCCATTCACAACCGTTATTCTCCTACTACTACAGTAGAAATATTGAGCCAGAAACCTCATTGTCTTGCAACTAGAAAAGGCAAACTCGGCGTGGGAAAATGTTGATTCTGGATGTATTATTCCAGAAAATACTTTGCTCATACTACATAAATGATTACACATCAGACAAACGGTGCAATGTGGGTAAGGACTATTATGCCCTTCTAACATATTTGTATAATGTCCATAGTTTGAGCTACTGGCATAGCGATTTTCAAACATTTTACTAAAATACTTAATAATCATCTTAGACCTATATAAATTAAAAAGTCAAATGAAGGACAGAGAAAGAAATATTAGTAGGTTTCCAAGAGAAAAATGCCTCTGCAGTTATCAGGAACGGTGAATACGAAAGGTCCGTTAAGCGGGATTAATTTAAGACACGTGAACCTTGAATATGTTCTGAGTCTCTAGATTACTAATCAACAGAGTTATCGGCTTGAGAAATTCATAAATTGTACAAAGGGCACGGAATATGGGAGCAAGTTCACCAGACACCACAAAATTCTTAACGAATACCTTGTGCCCGACCGCCAAGTTAGTGGATATACGTTCAACATTTTACCTTTTTCTACTCTCGTCTGAGAAGCCCTAAGTTTACGCTATTGTTCCGTAGATCCCAGATATTATCCGAATCTATTGTCACTGGTAAGAGATCGTTGATCGATCAGAAGATGAAGAGTTGTGAGTTAGGGACAAAAGAAAATGTTAAGGACATCGGAGTATGTTTGGGCGATTCGTGAACTGCGGACTTAAATTGCGAAAAACAGCCACTGCAATGTTGTATGCCAGCGGGTATGGTCATCATGATGAAAGGCGATTAGGGCTGTCCGGAGTTTGCGATTAATATGCTCAGTATAGGAGGGCTGGAGATGATACGCTGTAGTTTTACATGATATATTGATAGGTCAAAAAATTACGAAATAAGTTTGAGGTGAATGCTTTCTCATTTCTCGACACAAGATGTTGACAAGGTGGGAAAGAATGGAATATGGATTTTAGACAAGTGATGGTTGATTGGGCAGTGGGCAGCCTTGTTGGGATTAACCAAGTAAAAGATGTGAAGTCGTCCACGCTCGTAAACATTAATTTGTTCCCATTTCCCTTTGACCGGGGAAAAGGTACCACGTAGTCGATATATAGACGCTCCATAGGACGAGTGGCTTGATGAGAAGACCGTGAGACTACCGTGGTATTCAAAGGAGGATTGCTAACCATACAAGTTCTGCAGGGCTTGGGAAGTCATCTCATTACTCCGTTCGTAGATTTCTATATGAGAAACTCTCGAATTTCGTCCCGGGTCTTGGAACCTCCTAGGTGATCTCCTATGGGAGTCTCTTAATAATAATTGAAGATCATGGACACTAAGATGGCAGGAATTACAACTTTTATTTTTTGATCTTGACGAGACGGACAACAAAAACACCATTTCTCAAAATGCATGGAACAACAGTCTTGTCTGAAGAAATGTTACTAGTGATCGGCCAAAGAACTATCAGTAAACAACATGCTTAGGCTATCAGTGACCACATTCATGGATGCCATAATGTGGCCACATCATATTTAAAAGCCGAAAATCTGAGGGCCCAGCGAGCTAGGCGACCAGTACGACGGGGTTTACCCAAGGCCCAATTTAAAGCCTGATCGTACGTCTACAACTCAAATTTGAAACGTTAAGAGTACATACAAGACTTTTCCAGGGCGAAGAGAACAGCAAACCCTCGAGTTCATAGAGAGAATACTTGGTTTCCTGAGATGAAAGGGTTCTTGAAGAATATGTGACAGGTTGCCTACCTAACTCAGGATCTTGTAGTAATGCAGCAGCGACTTCAGATGAAGATGCGTCAAACTGCACTATGAACTTTCAAAAAAAAATCGGGCATAGCTAGAACCGGGGCATTACATAATGCAAGCTTTAGGTCATCAAAAGCAGCTTGCTGGGAAGTTTCCAACACAATTTGAATCCTTTGCGTCCCAGTAGGTTAAGAGGAGCACCACGACTAGCGGAATTAGGAAAAAACTTCCTGCAGGTGTTTATCATTTCATTGAATTTGGCAACACCCTTAACATTTTTAGGAGGTTTGAAGTCATGGATAGCCTGAATTATTGACTAGTTAGGAACAGCGTGACTTAATTAAAACACGATCGGCTTGGCTTGGAAAATTTGAAGGACTGGTCTGGCGATTCTTGGGCACTGTAGAACTTCACTGTATCAGCAAGGTTTTCCTCAAAAGAATCACTGTACACAATGACGTCGTCTCAGTAATGGTAGACGCAGTAGTAGTTGACGTCAATCAGGATATGATAGAAAAGCCTAGTTTGCACATCATCTGCCGTCAATAGACGAAAGGAACTCGGTTAAATTCGTACAGGTTCCCGTCACCTGCGCTAACGGAATCTGATAGTATGCCAGATTCAGAACTCAGGTATTTAAAAACCTTGCCTTGGACAACCAAGATAACTAAAGTGCAATTAAGGGAGGGGTACAGATTGCAAAAGCAACCTTCTTATTCCATCCCTTATAATCTACCACGGGGTGAAAACCATCTAGTGGTTAAGGTACGAACAAAATAGGGGAAGAACAGGCTGATGAATATGGATGAATGGTTCCAAAACTAAGCATCTGACTGATGAGTTTCCTCAAGGCGTTCTTCTTCGCAGGGTCCAAACGATAGAGCGGAAACCTCACGGGACAAAACATGAACCAATACAATCGGTTTTGGAAGTCTAATATTAGAATTGAATGAGACATGAAATTAGCGCTTAGAATAATGGCGTATCGAGCTCGATAGCTGCAGTCGCTTAAGTGCGGCCAGTGTCCAGTATTCTTGAGATAGTGGGTTCGAACCCCACTGTCGGCAGCCCTGAAGATGGTTTTCCGTGGTTTCCCATTTTCACACCAGGCAAATGCTGGGGCTGTACCTTAATTAAGGCCACGGCCGATTCCTTTCCACTCCTAGCCCCTTCCTGTCCCATAGTCGCCATAAGACCTCTCTGTGTCGGTGCGACGTAAAGCAACTTGTAAAAAGAATTATGGCACATGACAAATTTCGAGTTAAGAAGTGTTGACACTTCCAGGTTAAATTTGCATACCTGATTTTACACAGAATTAAACCCTAATTGTATGAACTTGAGGAATTATCTGAGACCATTCAATGAAGCTGGAGAATAGTCCGTAAATTTACACGCTTCCTTAATTCTGGAATAACGTACTTTACTAATACAGGGCACACAGTGGCGTATCCTGGAATCTTCACCGAGGCAGGCAACTAGTAGTCATGCAGTAGAACAATGTACGTATTAAGTAGGTTTCAGTTCTACTCACCCTAATTGCATGTAGGTGAACTCGACCCTGCGATTCTTTTTTTGCAGAATTCCTTCGTGACGTCGCTGTAGAAGTCCTCACGTGCATTAATCTCAACAAGAAGATCCTTATCTATAGACATCATTCCTAAAGCAGAGAGATGACTGACGTTGAGAATTATGGACGAAAGATTTTATTCGCTTTAGGAACGAGAAAAAGCTTTCTACAAATGATACAGCGAGAATAGTTGTAATCAATGTGCACAATTTGTAAACCTCGGGAACACCACTGTGTAGACTACTGGTCAATAGGAATTTCTGGATAACCGTTTTAGGCTAATCCATAGTTAATACCACATACGCACAAAATATAAGAAAACACCGAAAACGAGGAACAGCACAGGAACGGCACAGGAAAAATAACTCACTAATCAGCAAAACACACAGTGAATGAACTCACTAGTCAACCACAACTCAGGCATTGGAGGTAAATCACTCCAGTGGCATTGGTCATGTTCGTCACGTTAGGTCCTCGCTAGGGAAGTAATCCGTGGGTCCCGTTCGTTGTAAACTCGGACATGCTGACTTTCTCCAAGTTGCAAACAGATGGCAGAGGGTAGCACATGTATGGGGTGACAAAGTATGATCAAGTTTCAATTGCAGCCACATCATTTGGAGGGTTTCAGAACTATGTCTGCCATCGAAAGCAATTTTGATATTTAATGACTTACGTCCTTATTTCTCCATTTGCTCTCTCTCGTTCTGGAGTGGAATAGATGGCGAGACTGTACCAACATCACACGTAGTCAAGCAACGGAACTAGTACAGTTGCTCGGAACTTTTGAACTTCTGAGAGATGAAGTGGTTAATACTTGACTTTGTACCGTACCTGCCGTGCGGTTAGAGGCACGCGGCTGTGAGCTTGCATCCAGCAGATAGTGGGTTCGAATCCCACTGTCGGCAGCCCTGACGATGGTTTTCCGTGGTTTCCCATTTTCACACCAGGCAAATGCTGGGGCTGCACCTTAATTAAAGCCACGGCCGCTTCGTTCAAACTCCTAGGCCTATCCCATCGTCGCCATAAGACCTATCTGTGTCGGTGCGACGTAAAGCCACTAGCAAAAAATGTACCGTACCTGTCTTCAAAACTAGCCGGAGTCAGTCGGTAGAGCGCTTGGTACTGTTCGTGAAATATGGGCAAAGCCAACTGATCTAACCTTCTAATAAGGTAAATACCGTGGGTATGTGGACAGGATTACGGGTACATATCTACGTGAATAAGGGAAAGAAATGGGAGCAAAATTGATTTATTAGCAAAGGCATTAATATTATCCACACTAATTTACATGATAAAAACGAAAGAAACACACACGAAGCCAACTAGGGCAACAAAAACAACGAAATATGTCCCGCGCTTATATACATTACAATTACATTAGGCAAATTTAAGTACAAAGAAAAGCTAGTCACGGCCCGAATAAAAATAAAACCTTTGACTTCGGAGTGACTTGGTATGGTAACATTACGAAATTAGATCGACGCAAACTTCATTCTCATGTCCAGATCCCCTATGGATTTGCTTATTGAAAAGTCTTTAAAATACCTGCGGCAGTAAGTTATCACACTAATATCTGATCCACTATTTACATACACTGAAGAAAATGGAAATTGCAACACCCAGAAGGAGTAGTGCTACATTGCTGCAATTGAACATGCAGGACGAGTGTTCGGTTGTGATTCGATTATTACACTTTCAGGTCCCTCTGACCGCAAGTTTGGACAACAATCAATACAGGATGTGCCCTCCACGAGCTGCAATACATTGATGAATTCGTCGAGGCATGGAGTCAATAAGGCCCTGGATCGCTTCCTGAGGAATTGTGGCCCATGCTTGCTGCACTGCACGAGCCAGTTGTTCCAGAGTTGTGGGTGGCTGAGGACGGTTGGCCAGTTGTCGACCCATCATGACCCACACATGCTCAATAGGACTGAGGTCCGGGGATCTGGCGGGCCATTTTAAGGTTGTGATGTCGTGGAGAGCTTCTCTGGTGATACGTGCAGTGTGAACCCGGGCATTGTCCTGCTGAAACATCCCATTAGCAATGTTCGCCATCATAGGGACACCCACTGGATTGAGTACTCTATCAACGTACGGTCGAGCAGTCATAGTGCCCTCAACAAGCACTAATTGTGATTTCACATTAAAGCCAATAGTTCCCCAGACCATAATGTTTGGTGCTGGCCCTGTGTGCCTCTCGACAACAAGATCTGCGCGGCCCCACACCCCGGTACTTCGGCGCACACGATTCCGGCGATTACTGTGGGCAAGACAGAAGCGCCATTCATAACTAAAGACGACCCTATGCCATTCGTCGACCCACGTCGATCTTTCTCGACACCAGGCCAGCCTTACACGTCGCTGTTGTGGGGTCAATGGAACACCTTCTGCAGGGACACGGGCTCGTAAGCCAGCTGCACGCAGGTGATTGCCAACTGTTTGTTGTGTAACGTGGCGTGCCACAGCTGTTCGAATTTGCGCTGCTGTTGCATTGGGTTCCATCCGGGGCATCCGAATGATGCGGCGATCCTCTCTCACAGTTGTCTGTCGCGCTGGACCTGTGCCAGGTCTACGAGTGTGGGTTCCTTCATTTGACCACTGCTGCCATACACGTTGTACCGTAGATGCCTGTCGGCCAACACGTGCAGCGACAGTCCTTAGCGATAATCCAGCCTCACACAACCCAATTATCCGAGCCTCCTCAAACGGTGACAGTTGTTGATAGCATGCTCTTCTCTGTCGTTGAGACATGTTTGACGGAGAACACTTCACTGCACAGACTGCAAGTGAACTACGCTACACCAGAGTCCATATACTTGAGTTGATTCCTCCGCGACCATTCACGTGGGGAGACCTGTAGCACAAATCCAATGGGTCTGAAACTTTGATCGTTTACATACCTACAAGGCATCGTTCCATATCTTGAAAATCAACGCAAACGACCAATGCCTTCATGGTGTTGCAATTTCCATTTTCTTAAGTGTATGTATAGCAATAAAAATGAAATAAAATCATTAATTAAATCTAGTCCATCACTTCACTAACTTATGTCTAGCACAGACTCGAACGTACGGCCGTCCGTACACAAATTGAATAGCACAGAAACCTCAACCAATATTTAGCTTTCGAGCTAATAAACAACAATATTTACACCAGGCAAATGACGTTGACACACACATCAAGAAATCAATAAAATGCAAATATCAGACAGATAAATCAAACATGAAAAATCAAAGCAAAACAAGAAAATAGCTGAAAGAAAAACATATGCAAATGAGGTGACTCGTATGGGATCCTGTAAAAAGCATGTGAATACACACACTTCTTCTTAGCATGGGTTAGCGGGATCGCCAATAATATGCAGAAGCAGCATTACGTCTCCAACTAACACGCAAGAGCGTGTCACTGATGTCACACTTCCAGTGTACTCGAACAGCTGATACCTGCTAAACGTCTCCCTACCAGCAATGGAATGCAGGGCTTAAGGCCACGAGCGAACTTCACAAAAACACGGTCCCGGCGGATTCATACAATACACACAAAGGGGGCTACCGTTAAGAGGCTAGACTTTCACTGGAGACTTGTTTCCCTTCTCAAACGTTGCAGTCCAACCACTGCCAATTCATAACATAACCCGCAGTTTCTATTTAGTACAACATTCAGTTTCAGGACTATAAGGCCTTCAGCCTCTTTCATTTGATTAATCACAACATTATTCATAATTCTAAGGCCAATTCCGGCCCTTCATTTGGCGGTACGCGGGTTCACGACTCTCAACTGGTCATAAATATAGGCACATTTAGCCTCCTCTAATTAACCCAGTATAGCTCCCCTCCAATTATTTATATCTGTATCAAGCCACCAAGCCTTCTCCTAACCAGCCCTAGTTCGCAACCAGCTTATAATTATGTGCTCTTCTAGCTTCCTACATATCAGATTCCGTAGTTCGTGCGTCCCGTATGTCCTGCCTTCATTGCACAAAAAAAGGACTCTAGCTAGACAACGTCGAGTGTCTCTTGGTCCTCTGCATCATAAATACGCCTGAAAATCTCATACATTACCATAAAATTATAAATGTGCACTACTGCTATAAACTCATCCCATACGAATGCTAACGGCGTGTTGCCTATGTAAACAATGACCGTACCCAACATTTTATAACATATACATGGAATACACTTTAAAGAAATAAACGCACACTATATTTACACTAACATTCCCTTATTCCCATCTAACTGAATATAAAAAGGAAATCAAACATGCAATCAGCTCTGGACGCATTTACTTTAAAAGAGAAATAAATCAAATTCAGTGCCGGCTGGCTGACAAGTAACATTAAATGATATATACAACTTATTTTTACCAGCGTGAAACTACTATACGCGATCTTTATCTTGAGCCCGATTCTTACGGGGTGAGGGGTAAGGAGGGAGCGCTGACGGCTCCGGTTATACTGCCAACTGGATGGAAATGAAATCTGAATTGAATCGATAATATGATAGGTCGATATGATTTTTTTAAACATTTATTATCTTACGCCAACAACTCTGTCACACATACATTATTTAACATTATATAACATGTCTCGATGCGAATCTTGTTCCTAGCATGAATTATATAGTTTGGCTTTGCTGTGTAAACAACATCAGTACTAGTTCGTAAAGTGTACGCCAGATGTCGCACAGCGATGCATAGTTTGTGTTTCAAAGGTTGCCAATATGGATGTCGAAGATAACCGAGGTCTACCGATTCAGCACTAGGGAGGTCAGGGCTCAAGAAGAGGTTCGCGTATAGTATTACCCCAGGAATGCTTAATATTTTGACATGGAGAACTTAGCTTTCGTCGATCTCAGCATTCGTGACGGTCACATGACCGCAATTGTCACCACGACTTAGGCCATGACCACGTCCATCTCCAGGTTGCTAAAAGTCACACCCACGATCCTAGGTGATGGTTCCATTGTCCTAGGTATGTGGAACTCCTGCAATACAGATAATGTTAAGTACTTCCCCTCCAACCGAGCTCGATAGTTCCAGTCACTTAAGTGCGGACAGTATCCAGTATTCGGGAGATGTTGGGTTCAAATCCCACCTTCGGCAGCCCTGAAGATGGTTTTCCATGGTTTCCCATTTTCACACCAGGTAAATGCTGCGGCTGTACCTTAATTAAGACCACAGCCGCTTCCTTCCCAGTTCTATCCCTTTCCTGTCCTATCGTCGCCATAAGACATATCTGTGTCGGTGCGACGTAAAGCAACTTGTAAAAAAAACTTTCTCTTCACCGCTTTTTTTTTTGCTAGGGGCTTTACGTAGCACCGACACAGATAGGTCTTACGGCGACGATGGGATAGGAAAGGCCTAGGAGTTGGAAGGAAGCGGCCGTGGCCTTAATTAAGGTACAGTCCCAGCATTTGCCTGGTGTGAAAATGGGAAACCACGGAAAACCATCTTCAGGGCTGCCGATAGTGGGATTCGAACCTACTATCTCCCGGATGCAAGCTCACAGCCACGCGCCTCTACGCGCACGGCCAACTCGCCCGGTCTCTTCACCGCTAGTAGTGCACATGTACAATGATCACACCCCTAATGATAGGCCGACAATTTACTACAACCTGTACACGAATGTAGGTCCAATTCGTGCACCATTAAATTAAGGAAAACTAGGTCCGTGTATGATCAGTTCTTGGCGCGGCAATATATCGATACGCATGCGGATAATCATGCGACCACGAACGCGAACCGTTGCAGTCACAAGTAAACACAGAAGTTAATATTCTGCGGGATTTAATGCGTTAGTGAATAACACCGTTCATTACCGTCTTAAACAGCGTTTGAATATTACGCGCCAACCCGCACTTTGGCGTCACCTGAATAACCGTCACTGGTAGAGGTAACTACCTTAGTTTAATCAAATTAAAATCACTCCCGGATCGGAATATAATGCACAGCACAGGCATTGTGCAGGAAAATCACAGTCATAACTACAACTTCCACGAATATAGCACTGGCTTATCTCACAAATAATCAGAAGAAAACGTCATTAGCCAAATACGATCTCGGTGAGAGAACATGTAACATCAACGAACAGCAAGGAATAACCACACTCTCCCCTCTCCTTGTTCTTATAAAGACAGTCATACGCACTTCTATTAGAACCCGGGGAGCCCCCTTTGTTGAATAGGGTGGCGGTTCAACTGCCGCTTGATTTTGAACGACAACCCGTTGAGAGTGCGAAAATCTTATTTAACCCGCCATCGGTATCGTTGTCCGCACTTACGCGAGAGGTAGCGTGTATAGGGGCTCCCTAACATCGGCTTGGTATATGATTTTAGTTCTTATACGAGCTCTTCTCGGCAGTTTGAATAAATTATACTAGTATTTGGTTATTTAGTATATATACTTACATATTTGTATATATCCACAATTGTTTATTACCTAAATATTTGCTACTACAATTTCGACTCGTACACTGTTTTCGTTCTTTTAGAAGGTAATTATAATTTTGTTTTAACAGACTGGTTTTATGTTAACTATTTATATAAATTTACATAACTATTACTAAATATTATGAAAAATAACAAAAATCCTTGGCATTACAAATACATTACAGTACAAAACAAATGTTAACATGATTTGTAGACCACATTATTTTGTATCATTGTCCTGTTCACTAATTTCTTTCAACTTCTTGCGAAAAACATTCACTTCATACTACTTTTGTTAGTCCAGTGTGCTCTTTGCACGTTGAGCGTTTGCACGCATCACAGCAAGCTGACGTAAATCGTTTTTTTCGAACTGGGAGTAGGCACATCTTGATTTCCGCCCGGAAACGTCTGAAAATATATACAGTAAACACCATAGCTTTTTTTGGTAATGATTATAAGCAAGTTTTACAAAGTGTTCAATTAGATACTTGTAAAAATGGAGAAGTGAGAATTGTTAGCAATACTTACCTGGGGCTGCTGGTGTCGCATTTCTGACGGGAAGTTCTTGTCCAAAGATATTTTTTATGGAAATTCTGAGACCAGTTGACAGAACATCGACTAAAGCACGTCTCTACAGATGTGGCTTTACGATTTCCAGGGCAAGATTCTTCAATCCAGCTCAAAATAACAGATTCACTAGGCCTATTAGACATTATAATTTCACTGTGATACTGTTTACTAAAACAGTACACCAGCACGGAATGCGCAAAAATTGTGACGCCAAAGGTATCGAGGCTAGAATGTGCCTAACACTGCCTGTGACGCGACCGGTATCGTAGCGAGGCGCGGACTAACACTCCAGACAGAACGCACTTCCCCCACTCCTCCACGTGACACGTGTGCGTGAATCATCGCGTAACGAAGGAAAACATGTGACTCATAAACTCATTTGAGAATACCTGGAGTTTGAAAAGTGTGAGTCTTAAAGCAAAAAACTTTTCTTAATAAGGAATGTTTTTGTTAGGGGCTACCTAACAACTATACCGATGGCGGGTTAAACTTTAATTAATATACATTTATATCTCCAGGCATTAGAAAAAATACATCTGTCATATCAGAACTGTGTACTATTGGAGCAATGACGGATTACTTTCGTAATATATCACTGGTGCACTCCTGCAATTACAAATTTGGTTGTCCTCATGTCGGGGTTCGGTAGCTCCCAGGCTCCCCGTACTCATCTTACAAGCTCGTGATTGGCGGAGTTCGAAACTCGCCGAACAAAGAGTGATGCGGCGGTTCTCCCCAGCGACTTCGTTCAAATTTAATAAGGATCTTCGTTACTAGCTACGTACTGCCAGGTCTCTTGCATAGCGCGGTCCAGTATCCAACCGTCTTCTAACTGCCTCCCTCACAAAGCTATGTTACGAAATGAGCCCACATTGTTATGCATGTAAAAATTATTTATTTTGAATCAAATGATGATATGGTTCAACATGAAACAACCTAAAATCGTACTTCAAACTGTTCTTTGCGTTATCATAAAGCATGCAGTAAATGCCTTGCATGCAAGGAAAATTCCCCCGTGAGGGCACAACACTCCTAAAAATGATTAGGCAGAAATGGGCTCATTATTTATCTTTGCAAATATAAATGGCGTAGATCCACTTAAGTCTGAGCATATATTTAAGCACTCAAAAGGACCAGAGAATACACCAGAAATAGATCTAGGCGAAATATTAACATAATCATCGATTGGAAATAGCCCGTTGGAGCAAAATTTCCCCATTGGCGGGGTCTGGAAATAGATGGACTTCACAAAACTAAGCGGCACCATCTTCGAATATGATCCGACGATCCACAAGCAAAGAAAATGCAGGAAATCATTGTCCTACGTGAGGGAGGCCGGGATACAAAACTCGAAGGTGGGGAATCGCACGCTATAACAAGGGTATCTGCATATTTCACACCCTCAGCAGAGACAGACATAGAAAGTTAGCACTTAGAGAAGAAATTCTAGTGCTCAGGGAATCAGCTGATTTTCGATGTTCGGCATTTAACCTTAAAGACAATAAATTCCCAATGCGGTTTTTAAAGTATAAAAAAGCGTACCTCAATCATTTCACTTAGTCGAAATCGAGTTTCAACCTATTAGGTGATGTTACGTAAGGTATATGTAGTTAAGTACAAAACAAAAATGGCCATCTGGACACCAGTGCGATCCGAACCCACAACCTCCCAACATAGCGTCGGTTGATCTACCAATTGAGCTATGGTGGGAGTGTTATAATCCTTCCTGTGTTTGAAAGACGATCCAAACAATTGCGACCTAGCTGGTACCGCGCGTCAATAGCATCTATATTTCTGGCATCTTAACGAATCACCTTTCAGGAAATAAATTCTGATATTTAGATGACTCTTAAAATATGCGATAATTATTGGCCATCTCTGTTGTCATCGAAAGAAAAGAAAAATATGTGCACGACCGTTGATGTATTTAAAAAAGCTGAAACATACGTTTTTCGGTCATTGATTTAGTAGATATTCTGTACTTCATACGATACCCAATATTTCACTCTCAATTGCGGTATTATTGGCTAAGAAGATTCGGACTCTTTGATCCCCGGCTATGGCGAATGATTTCACGAAATAAAGCGAGAGATATATGGCATCCATATCTTGCATGATTTGTTCTGTTGGAAAGGATCTGCTGGTAGTAGTAGTAAAAATAATAGGCATTTTATAAATTGGTGAACACTGCGTTAGTCCGTTTTTTTTGTTTTTTGTTTTTTGCTATTTGCTTTACGTCGCACCGACACGGGTAGGTATTATGGCGACGATGGGAGAGGAAATGCCTAGGAATTGGAAAGAATAGGCCGTGGCCTTAATTGAGGTTGAGCCCCAGCATTTGCCTGGTGTGAAAATGGGAAACCACGGAAACCATCTTCAGGGCTGCCGACAGTGTGATTCGAACCCACTATCTCCCGGATGCAAGCTCACTGCACACTACGTCATTACCGATTTCGATAGACTTCCATGCTTTAAGAGCTCCACGGCAGACTGCAATGTACGGCTAAATGCGCCAGTTATTCCAACACGTATACTGTCACTCTTCAGGCGAAGCCAATCGGAAATCTGACCCATGTCAGCAGATTCGCTGGCATCTTAACGAAGCACCTTTCAGGAAATAAATTCTGAAATTTAGATTACTCTTAAAATCTGCGACAATTATCCTGCCGTGGAAAAATACCGTACTATTCTGTGATACCGGTAATTACTATTGAAACTTGAGATCAGGCGTATAACATATGAATCGTCAAATGATTCATGTAGGCTAAAAATTGAACCGCTAGATTCTTCCTATATTTGTGCAGTTAAAATAAAAGAATGGATTGTTATAATTCCTCCAGTATTTGACAGTCGATCCAAACAGTTGCGACCTAGCTGGTGCCGGGCGTGAATCACATCTATATTTCTGCTAGTTCTAGGCAATGCCAATGAGTTCCTGCAGCTGACGAAAAATGCTTATGAATACGGCATTTGTAGACTTGCCTGCTGCCATTTCTTGATGGACACAGTACTTTTGTATCCATCTCTTGGCACAGGCCAGAGTACAGTGTAGCTTCCACCGAAGTCCCAGTCTCATCCATAGCTGTGACAAAATGGAAGCTGCTGGGGTATGGGTGGTGCTGAGTAATGACATTCAGAGCACGACTAGTGCATCTGAGTGTTATGAAAGGTGTAGCTCATAGGGTCAGTCGTGCTGCAATAGCACTTTCTGACCCAGTGAGGAAAGCAATGGCAAACTACCTCACTCCTCGTCCTGCCTAGTACGCCTCATTTTGGTGCTGCCATTGGTTTTGCGGTTTCCTTATAACCGCATAACCTTTGGTGGTGCTATTTGAGGATCCAACCAGCCTCTGGGCTGATGACCTAACAGACAGACATTTGTAGACGTGATATGCAGCGCCTTATTTCACTTTTATTGATGAGTGTCGTGATATCGCGCAAAATTTTGGTAGGGGCCGATGACCTTCGATGTTAGGCCCCTTTAAACAACAAGCATCATCATCATCATCATCAAAATTTTGGGTTGGCGTTGCAGTTTCTGAACGCACCTTGAACGTGATCGGGAGGCATGTTTTGTTTGCTTTTAAATGGTTCTCTTGTCAGTGCCACGTGAAAAGGAACTAATTTATGACTTTCATCATTATCATGCACAATGAATCTACAAATTTATATGGTATTAGCGTTACATACTTACGTTTTGCGAACGTTGTCAGAAATTCGCCACAATTATTGGCCATTATTGCTGTCATCGAAATACTTGAGAAAGAAGAGTATGTGTGCGACCGTTGATGTGTGCAAAAAAAAAAAAAAAAAGCTGAAACATATGTTTTTCGGCCATTGATTGTAATAGATATTCTGTACTTCATACAATACCCAATATTTCACTCTCAATTGTGGTATTTTTGCCTAAGAAGATTCGGCCTCTTTGATCCCCAGCTATGGCGAATGACTTCACGGAATAAAGAGAGATATATATGGCATCCATATCTTGCATGATGATGTAAACACAGTGACCTGTGTGTTGTGTACTGGGAATAACACCTAACCCTTAAATCGTAAATATGGAACTCTTCAGTGAAGGTGGTTGCTATCATTGTTGCTAAAAACGTATCAACTTAAGCTTAACTTAATGCTTAAGCTGTATCTTTCATGGCCATGTTGGTGATTCGGGGGCCTTAGGCAACGAAGTACATAGACAAGACGTTTGATCAACAGTTGCTCATCTGTCAGTGGTACGTACGTTATGTTTCCCTCCAAGTTTGGAGCAAAATGTGTCACGTTGTTTCTGTTCGCATTACTGTTTCAGTGGTGAATTGGATATACAGTTACTGTTATTGGACAAGTAAGTGATTTTGCATAAATTGCCTTAGGTAGGCTTTGAATAGCCCCTGTATGAATGTTGGTTGGTAAAATGCGAATTATGTACCGTGTTGAGATTTGACGTATTTTCAAATTATACATTACTAGTTTGTTGCTATCTGACACTTTTAATGTGATTATGTTTTATTCAGAAAGAACTTTCTTTTCAACCTATGAAGTAGAACACTTATTGTCTGTATTCAGGTTTTAAGTGATTTCCTGTAGAATTTGAAAGAATTTTTAGTGAACTTCATTTGTTTTTTCTTCACACTTTAAAGTAATATATATTTATTATGCTTCTGTGTTTTGTAGTTAAGTAAGTGCTTACGTTCCTAACCTAGGATAGCATGCAATATCTGCTTTAAATTTACAACGCTCTACTCTTGTGGACCTATTTCATGTGATTGCTCGACTTAAAGAGGTTATAATATCCCTCGATGGGATATTGGAAATCTGCAGAAACGTTTTGTGTACACAAATTTTAACATCACCCCTTTGTGAAATTCATGTTCGCTGTGGTACCGTACTCAGTTCTGCGAGGTTCTTGTTTTTAACCTTTTTGTTTTGCCGTTATTTTTAAATAGGCTATAATATTTTACCGTATGTGATCATTACAAATGAGTGACTTCTTAGCTCAAGTTGGCGGGTTCGATCCTGGCTCAGACTCAAATACGCCAACCCCGTGTCGGTAGATTTACTGGCAAGTTAAAGAACTCGTGTGGGACAAAATTCTGACACCTCGACGTGTCCAAAAACTGTGAAAATAGTTAGTGGGACGTAAAACCAATAACATTATTACTGTTATTACAAATTGGCTGAGTTGATAATCAGACAGTTGCAGTAAAATGTTTATCTATGATCTCATTGGGGGTTTGTAATATGAAGTTACTTGTTGGACTAAATAGTTGTTATCAAAAATTGTCTGTTACTTATTCATTAGATAATCCATACCCATCAAGTATCGGTAGGTAGTCTAATCGACTAATTAACTTATAGGCCTATAGGCTATCACAGCTGGATAGGCACGTGAATGGTGTGCCAGTGATTGTACAATTGCCTTCTGGTACAGTCAGCTGACATTTAGGGTTGCTTAAAGATTTATTAATATGTTACAAAAACATTTTGATCATCAGCTTCATGTAGGTCTGCATATTGTGTGTGAAATTTTACAGTTAACCAGAGTTGTTTCATGTAAACATCTTCAAATGCCACTGACCTCAGCTGAGATTGAATCTGTTATCTTGGGAACAGGACGACAGTGATTTACCAACTGCACCACTGGCTGAATGAAATGGTCATTGGCGCTATACAGTAGAACCTCGGTGGTCTATTCGGATTCGAAAATATTTCAGATTTTCTGGAAAAAACGCGTAATGGGTTACTGTGTGTACAGTTAACTTACAGCTTCACTATTAACAGCTGCAAGGCAATGTAGCATTTAGTTTAGCAAGTGTAGTTCCTTACGCTAAAAGATTACTGATTTTTCCAGTTATGGGAAAGTTACTGTGTTTTCATGTGTGCATTGTTTCCTTGCTAGGAGTTTGAGGGTCTGTCTAACATTTTGTTAAGTTATGGAGTAGTTCTGTGTAGAAATCAACAAGTACTAGTTCAGTTGGTTTTTGAGGTTGTTGCACTGTTTGAGGCCTTCAATCAAGCTATAATTTTCATATAATTTCTTACCGTTTTGTACAAATCCCCTTTTTACTTTATTCTCATAATGTTTCAAGTTTGTCACTAAGCACTCATAGCTCTTCTCATGCAAAAGCATTGCTCTCTCCTGTTATTATTAATTTGTAATGACTTGGGGTTTGCGACAGCAACCATTGCGTTAGTGAGAGTTTCCTTTACTGCACCAGTTATTAACCTCAAGGTTTTGTACTCGTTAAAGGGGCATAGGGTTATGCTGAGATGTTCTGACAAGTTTTTTCACAACAGATGTCATTATTGGCAAGAAATACTTCTGTTATGCTAAGATTAGATTTGAGCCAGTCTGAGTGGCTCAAGACGGTTGAGGTGCTGGCCTTCTGATCCCAACTTGGCAGGTCCGATCCTGGCTCAGTCCGGTGGTATTTGAAGGTGCTCAAATACGTCAGCCTCGTGTCTGTAGATTTACTGGCACGTAAAACAACTCCTGTGGGACGAAATTCCGGCACCTCGGCGTCTCCGAAAACAGTAAAAGTAGTTAGTGGGATGTAAAGCCAATATTATTATTATTATTATTATTATTATTATTATTATTATTATTAAGATTAGATTTGAAGGAGAACAACCCCATTTGCAAGCTACAAGATGTATAAACACACTTAAATATTTATGAGAGATAGTTTTCTTCCTTTCATTTCTTCCAGGTTAATATCTGATCGGATATTACTCCAAGGTAATTTTGGCTATTGTTTGATGATTCAGTGAAAAGGACTAGAATGCTGTTTTTGAGGTGTTCATCGCCAAGTTGTTCTTTTTTCTTAGTTTTCAAGTAACCAGTGCACTGTTGAGAATTTGCTCAGTTCTTATCTCAACCCTTCTCTCTTTTTTTCTCTCAGTCCAGGAGACCAGATCATTGGCATTAAGTAGACAGTTAACTCCAGGGACTGAGTTGAACTCTCTAATCAAATCACTGATACATGCATTGAACAAGGTGCAACTTGATACATCTCTCTGAGCCAGACAGGTTTACAGAATCTTCTTCTTCTACTGCGTTTCCCATATCTGTGGGGTTGCGGGTGCGAACTGTGTTTCACATGGTGATTTGGCACTGTTTTACGGCTGGGTGCCCTTTGTAACGCCAAGCCTATGTGGAGGAATGTAATCACAATTGCGTGTTTCTGTGGTTGTTGGCTCTGTAGTGTGTTGTCTGAATATGAAGAGGAAAGTGTTGTAACAAACACAAACAAACAGTCCCTGAGCCAGAAGAATTATGAAAAAATGAAAACCTACAACCTGTTTTCCAGTCATTGACCGGGTCAGGAATGTAATGAATGAAACATATATAGGCTATTACAATGGGGTCGCCACACCCAAGGTGATTTATTAATGAGTGATAAATGCTATGAAATGATATTGGAGTGTGTTGCTGGAAGGAAAGATGACAGGGAAAACCGGAGTACCCGGAGAAAAACCTGTCGCGCCTCCGCTTTGTCCAGCACAAATCTCACATGGAGTCACCGGGATTTGAACCACGGTATCCAGCGGTGAGGGGCCGACGCGCTGCCGTCTGAGCCACGGAGGCTCCCAGAAGAATTAATCAAACACAAAATAATCTCTGACCCGGCCGGGACTCAAGCCCGGGACCCTCTGAACTGAAGGATTCAGCGCTGACCATTCAGCCAAAGAGTCGGACTAGCAGGTTTACAGAACATGGTAATTAAAGTAACGGTCCTCAAATCGTATCCTAGATGATCATTGATTAACAAATGATTCAGTCCAGTGGAGTAAGTTTTATCAGACCCCAGTGGTCAGTCGTGTCATATATTATTTTCCTTCCAGACGGAATCATAAAGTTGACTTGAGATTACAATCAGCTTACCTGACTGTTTGGTGTGGTTTTACAAGCTCCTTCATTCTTAGTCCGTTTTTGACTGAGGAGATGACCCTTCGTGGGCCTGTTAGGTGTACAGTGACATGTACGTTATAGGGACCTCCTTGTGCAACACATGCTTCCAGCTTTGCAAGAACACAACTGTGACCACACTGTTATTTTCATGCAAGATGGGGCACCGCCACGTCGCTCACCAGGTGAAAGATTTTCTGTGAGAAACGTTCAATAACGACCACATCATCTCTAGGTACTTCCCATATGCATAGCCTTCAAGATCCCCCGTTCTAAATCCATGTGACTTCTGGTTGTGGGGATATTTGAAAGATCGTGTCTATCAGGGACCTAACCGGTCTCAGCCTGATCTAAAGGCTAGTGTATACGACATGTCACTCTGATTTCACCCGATATGCTGTGGTCAGGGGTCAACCCTGCTGTGTTACAGATACAGCATGTTGTTGAGTTCGGAGGTCATATTGAACAGTGCTTGTACCCAAAAATCCTAATAAACGTGCCAAAACCACCATTACCATATGTTTGATCTTTCCTGCCTTTCTTCTGCGACCCCACTGCTGCTTACAGTACCATATTTTCATATGGTGGCAAATCTTGGAACTAAGAAATGTGGCATAATTCGTGACTGCTTTGCTTAGTTCCCATATCCACGAAATATGAGACTCTTACAATCATTACAGCCACGCTGTACTGCGCTGAGCACCGTCAGGTTAATTGTGGACATCCCTGTATGTATGTATGTATGTATGTATGTATGTATGTATGTATGTATGTATGTAGTCCAAAGGTTATGGGACCATATTTTCAAGGTCCCCAGATTTTTCAAAGTTAATACTATGCTGGAGAGATTTTTATATTTAACACTTTTTTTTAAAAAAATCCTGTACTTCCCAAGGCTGAATGTCCCCATGCTTTGTCCTGATCATTCCATGTCTTTGCAGTCCTTCATCATTGTATATCTGTGATACTTTTACTGATGTTCATTTCCTTAGTGTTGAGCATATGGGTAGTCTTAGAATGAGGGCTGATGACCTAGATGTTAGGCCCCTTTATACAACAATCATCATGTCACAGAATGACCGAGCGAGTTGGCCGTGCAGTTTGGGTCGCGTAGATTTGAGCTTGCATTCAGTAGATAGTGGATTCAAATCCCACCGTTAGCAGCTCTGAAGATGTTTTCCTGTGGTTTGGACCTCCAGGTGAAAGAATCATAAAGAATATTCCTCAATTTGGAGTTGATTTCTTGATACACAGTAGAATTCTAGATTCTATTATTGATTTTATCCTCAAATTTGTCAAGAGTAGCATTATTAACAATTAAAGTGGAAAACAAGATTTATACATTGATAAATGTTTATGCTCCAACAAATGAAAAGAACAGAACTGACAAAGAGGGAACAGATCAATTTTGGAATGAACTTGACCAATTGGTAACAAATGTACCTGATACTAACATTAAAAGTCTCCTTGGTGATTTTAATGCAAAGATTGGACGTGAGGGACTTATCAACCTTAGACAATAAATTCTTCAAAAAATAAGTTCATTTTTTAACTCTTGATAATTTCTTTTCTTCCCAAAACTTCTTCATTCTAGTTCAGTTAAACTTGTCAAGAAGACTTTCGTGTGGTGATTGTTGAGAGAAATACTGTAGCGTTTCAGTCGCCCAGTAAACAAGAATATGAGGGAAGAGCATGTTTAGATCTCGAGACAAGAAAACTAATTATAGAAGCTGCTAAAGGACTTTCAGAGAGAAAAGCTTGCTGCAGGGAAACTCAAATATACACAATTGTGAAGAACAAAAATACAATTTTAAGTGAGTTGGAGGAAGACAGAAATTGAGCAGTGAAAAGAATGCGGGAGTCAGTTTTCGGAGAAGTGAACGTTGCGGTGTATGAGTGGTTCCGGTGTGTTCGATCACAGAAACTGTGAGTGAGGAATCAGAAATGTGAGATTAATTCAAGTAGAAAATTTGTGTGTCACGTTGAGTCATTATTCCATTTTTGAGAATATTGCAGAAAAGAAAGAATTTGCTAAATTTACACACCCAGCTGAATTATTACTTCCCGGAGCTGTAATGATTGTTAAGGCTGTAAAATTGCTTCTAATATCTCTCAGGCAAATATTTAGTCAGAAATTATTTAGAAGAATCAAAATAATGATGTATGCTTCTATTTAAGATGGATGTCCTCTGCTGTTAAAATGTTTGACTAATTTTTGCAACCTTGTTTTAGTCGACTCCTCTTGTAATGGGCATTTTTCCACGGGACTGATAATGTCCGCCGAAGAGAGGTTCGGCTGTAGTAGGAATATACCACCTATATGCTTAAAATAAACACTTTAAAACTACGGACTGTATTATACATTTGCAGAATAAAAGTATGTTTTACTCTGTCTTGACTACTAGAATTTGTTGATTTTGACGTCCTCTTGCTAGGCCTACGTTAAATATGACTTTACTATTTTAGTTATAGCTATGTAGTTATTTAGCTACGGTATTTACTCGCGTATATGCCTCCATCGCATATTTCCCCCGCTCTTTTATTTTTTTTCGGGACTGAAAACCAAATTTTATTTTTCCCAGCAGAATT
The DNA here is from genome assembly GCF_040414725.1 of Anabrus simplex. Classification (NCBI taxonomy): domain Eukaryota; kingdom Metazoa; phylum Arthropoda; class Insecta; order Orthoptera; family Tettigoniidae; genus Anabrus; species Anabrus simplex. The sequence goes on along the minus strand of NC_090266.1, from coordinate 283,812,936 downwards.
TATAGTGATTAAGAAGATTGGAAGAAGAGGTGAAAATTCAGAAAGTTTCCTTATAAATCGGAAGGGTTGACTGGTATGTCCTAATGTATAACACATGCTTTCCAGCTGGTCACGGTTGCACCCCTTCCCATGCACTCCTTTTAAAAATAACTTGCAGGCTGTGCAGTGGTGTTCCAACTTCCGCATTCCCGAAGGAAACTTTCCACCAGGAATCCACATTCGAGTGCAAGAGAATAGTTGGATGGTCGGCGAATTGCTGGAAGAGTGGCTGAATACTGTATGGAGAAGACGTCCGGGAGCCTTATTACAGCTGAAGTCTATGCTTGTTTTGGATAGTTTTAGAGGTCATCTTGTGGATTCCGTGAGGGTAAAAAATTACAGAGATGAGATCGGACCTCGTAATCATATCTGGCGGTCTGAACTCAGATCATGTAAGGATTTAAAAGTCGAACAGACTTATTAATTAAACTGATAATTTCACTCCTGCCAGGAAATACTCAACACAACTTAACACAATAAATTCCAAACTCAACAATATGGACAATAAATGCTTACGTTTAGAACAAAAAGTTCACACTCCTATTAAAAATACTAGAATCAAGACAACTCAACTTATATTTATTACCATTGTTCTTCAGCCTCTCAATGTTTCAGTGAACAAGCCCTTCAAAGATTACCTGCGTAAATTTTATACGGAATGGATGTCAACGAATGTGCATAGTTTTATACCAACAGGAAGAATTAAAAAACCATCAATCGAACATATGCACCAGTGGATTCTCCGAGCATGGGCTACGATCCCTGAACGTGTGATTAGCAAAAGTTTCAAAAAAAAAAAAAGGACATATCCAATTCTCTCGATGGATCAGAGGACGACATAACGTGGGTGGAGGACTCGGACATGCAAGACGATGATGAGAGCGATGGTCTACAAGCTGAATCATTAGATGAGAGTGATCGTGCATGAGAAAGGTAAGTTGCAACATGTCTCTACTTCGTGTCCGCATGACGTGAAATAATCGAAAGGCGTGGATATTTTCAGAATGGATTTTTGTCTCATTGGCAGGTGGCTGAAAGTGCGGTAGAGCGAGTATGCTCTTAAGCCCAGAATCAAGCTTCTTTCTTCCGTGAACACCGTAGAAGTGGAAACCTATTACACGCAACTTACTGAACATTGTTTCAAGTTTTAGCGCAATACCTTTCTTTATGCATATATTCATTGATTTGCATGATTAAATAAGTGTTATTTATTAACGTCCTCTTTCCTGCAAATCAGTATTTCTCGTGTTTTCTTTAAAATGGCCATAGCCTACAACTTTTGCTCGAACTCGGAAGACATTGTGTAATTCCCCCCAATTCCTTGCCTCAGAATAGTGAAAAAAGTGGGGCAAATATGCAAGTAAATACGGTATTATTTAGTTATTTTTCTATGTTACACTTGACGTAGACTTAGCAAGAGGACTTGAGAATCAACAAATAGTAGTAGCTAAGATTAAGTAAACCACATTTTTATTCTGTAAATTTATAATACAAATTGTCAATTTTAGTTATAATGGCTGAGGATGACTCTTAAACGGTCAAAACCGGTCCCATGACGCATTTAATGTAAATATAACCCTCATCAAATATTTATTTGTATTGAATAGGTAGACCTCCCTTCAATTCTTATACACTAAAACCTCGATTAACCGTTCTGCGGATTATCCGTCGCCAAAAAAAATCTATTTTTTAAAAATGCAATGTACATTTGCTCCAAAACTGAATGAGCGTACTCTTGATGTCAATAATAATGTTATTGGTTTTACATCCCACGAACCACTTTCACAGTTTTCGGAGACGCCGTGGTGCCGAAATTTTGTCTCGGAGTTCTTTTACATGCCAGTAAACCTACCGACACAAGGCTGACGTATTTGAGCACCTTCAAATACCACCGGACAGAGCTAGGATCGAACCTGCCAAGTTGGGGTCACAAGGCCATCGCCTCAACCGTCTGAGCTACTCAGCCTGGCTCTTGACGTCAAGGTATCTTCAGACAGTATTCTGTTTTGGAGCGACTGTACATTGACTCCCAACTCCTGAGTCCACGATCATAATGTACAGTAACTACTGTACGTACACGCGCATAGACCAGCAATCTGCATTGGAAGCATGACTTCATACATTTTTTTACTACGTAATTTTATGTTGTGTAAAATTATTTAACTTTTAACTGTTACAAAAGAAGAGGGATGCTATTCAAATTCAACAGTCACAAACTTTATTATCCATTCCATTGTTAACAAATAATGTACTGTAATGTGCCCTCTCCCACCCCACGGAGCATCGAGTACGGTATGCTGGTCATTTCTACTTCAGAATGATACCTACAACTTATTTGGTAGCGTGTAACACCTCCGAGTACCTTACGTAGATCTTTCATATCGTTCTCTCTCAAGGTTAAATATTTTCACCACAGGCTACTGCATCATTAATATTTCACACTGCACAGGAATCGGAAACCAGCCTAGCGGTCTGTCATGGTCAACCTCCGCTATTAATAGACAGGTAGGCTACGTTCTGTACTGTAGTGCAAAGTAAGGAAATGTGAGAGTGACTGATAAATTTGAACATTTATTTTCCATTGTAACAGCCGAGAAATGTTGAGATTGAAATCTACAGTAAAATGAAAACGTGTAGTTTTAACCATACAAAATAAAGTTAATATAATCGAATGGTTAAAGAAAGGTGAACTAGTCTCAAATTTAGCATCAGAGTTTGGTGTGGGTGTGACAGCAGTGCAGGGCCTAATAAAGAATAAAGACAAGACCTTTTGAATTGAAAAGGTGTATTTCCTTACATTAAAATTACTTGTGTGATTCTCAGTTCAGTACGGAACAACCATGAAGTTTTTAACTTTAGATGAGTTCTGACAGTTCACATGGACTCGCTAAAAGAAAAACAATGAAAGCATCATCTTCAAAAGAACTGGATTGTTAAAAAAATGAACAATATTGGTGATAATTTACATCCCTGCTTAAGTCCAATATTTGAATGTATCTCTCCTACTGTTAAGTCTTCCTTTACTTTAATTTTATGGATCACATCTGGAAAGGATTGATTGGATTGATTGATTGATTGATTGATTGATTGATTGATTGATTGATTGATTGATTGATTGATAATTCCTTGGCCACAATCATTTTGACATCCCTATTCTAGCCAGCTTTGCAATGACAGCCTGCTTGCTCAGAGAGTCAAAAGCTTTTTGAAGGTCTATAGCTTCAATATACATCGTGATTCAGCCGCCCCTTCCAATGTAGTTTTATGCAACCCACAAGATTTATTTATTTATTTATTTATTTATTTATTTATTTATTTATTTATTTATTTATTTATGTCTTTCTGTACATGGCCGGGCTCAGGCTATGAAGCCTGCTATTATGCCAAACCATATAATTATGCACCTGCATAAACATAATATATATTGAATATTATAACTACTTAAAATTAAAAATAATTTTAATTTAATTTAAAGTTAACGTGAAATGTAATTTAAATGAAATTTAAAGTATCATAAAAATAATTTTAACATTTTAAACTGAATTTATATTTACTATTATTAAATCTATATCTCAAAAAATTTAAAGTATAATGTTACTAACCTTTCATTTACATTTTATTCATTTAACTTAATAATCTAACGTAGGGATCATACTGATGACCTTGAGGGTGTTTCTGCCTGAAGGAGAGAGGTAGTTGAAATCTATTCTCAGGTAATCTGGTTTACCTGTTCGCAGTATTTTGTGCAGAAGAGAAACAGTATCGTACTTATAGACATGATACATAGGCTTTTGAGCTTATTCCATGTCAAGAAAATAAGGTTAAATTCTTATATTTCGCAGAGAACTGTGCTCTGCGTCATCAGAAGAAAATCTCGACTGTCCACAAGAAAGGCTTCTTAAACAACGAGCTTTTGAATTTAGACGTTATAATAGAAGTGGAAATGGTATGTTCATTCGTCACCAGATGGCTCCCCGGACGCGGTACAGCGCTAGCGTTCGAAGCGGAAGCTGACAGAACCATCAGAATCAGTCTAAGAGGGTCACATAACATGTGTAACTAACATATCACATTGATAGGTGTATGACATTGACACAAGCTTGGAATGAAACATCTGGCGACGAGGAACGTACGAATTTGGAAAACACTGAGACAAAATAACAATAGTGAAGTGACAGGGAAGGGAACTACCTACGTAAATCCTTAATGGCTGGCAACCAGGTATTACTTAATTGATAACCAGTGTCCCTGTTGAAATTGTTAGGATTTCTACGTATGGACAGCAGGATACATCCTGGGGTATACGAAGTTCCCTGTACTTGCGGTAAGGTATATATCGGCCAAACATGCTGGTGCATTGGTACCCGTATCAAAGAACATGAACGTAATGTTCGTCTCGACCAACCAGACAAATCAGCAATAGCTGAGCACGCTCTATCGTCGGGTAATGATGTCATATTCCAAGATGTTATTGTTTATAAATTTCATTTTCCGTATTGATAGATTCAATGTATAGACAAGAAATGTGTTTTTCCACGAATCAATACACGATTTATTGTAAATAGATTACACTAGTACCGGTTTCGGCCCTTAACGGCCATCATCAGCTAGTACGTTATTAGTTTCCAGCCATTAGACAAAATCACAAGTTGTTATTGTGTTAGACATCCGGATGTCTAATGGGGGATGGAAATGCAGTATACAGTAGCATGAAGTTAAAATATTTGTGGTCAAAGGTAAAAAGTTACAATAAGTTAGAACATGAGTATACAGAACACATTAAAACATATGGGCCACATATGGCATTTCCATCCCCCATTAGATATCCGGATGTCTAACACAATAACAACTTGTGATTTTGTCTAATGGCTGGAAACTAATCATGTATAGCTGATGATGGCCGTTAAGGGCCGAAACCGGTACGGTACTAGTGTAATCTATTTACAGTAAATCGTGTATTGATTGCTGGAAAAACACATTTCTTGTCTATACATATATTCCAAGATGTTCGAGCTCTTACCCACATTAGACACTACAGGTCCAGAATTATACGGGAAGCTGTGGAAATACGTAGAAATCCTAACAATTTCAACAGGGACACTGGCTGTCAATTAAGTAATACGTGGTTGCCAGCCATTAAGGATTTATTTAGGTAGTTGCCTTCCCTGTCCTTTCACTATTGTTATTTCGTCTCGGTGTTTTCCAAATTCGTATGTTGCTCATCGCCACTTATTTCATTCCAGGCTTGTGTCAATGTCATATGTTACGTACACATGTTATGTGACCCTCTTAGAGTGATTCAGATGGTTCCGTCAGCTTCTGCTTCGGACGCCAGCGCTGTACCACATCCGGGGAGCCATCTAGTGACGAATAAACGTACCATTTCCACTTCTGTTGTAACATCTAAATTCAAAAGCTCATTGTTTAAGAAGCCTTTCTCGTGGAGAGTCGAGATTTTCTTCTGATGACGCAGAGCCCAATTCTCTGCGAAACGTAATGAATTTCACCTTATTTTCTTGACACAGCATAAGCCCAAAAGCGTATATTATGTCTATAAGCACGGGCCGTGAAAGCATCAACGGCAGCACGGTACTTACGTCTATCACATCTTAACCAGGGCAGTTGATGGAGGAATGGGCTGATGTGGGAATGGAGCGGAACATTTAGAATGAATTGAATGCAGGCGTTATGCGCCCATTGAAGTTTAGAACCAAGTAAACAACTTTTGTTGTTATAGACTACATCACCATAATAAAATATTGATAGTATTAGTCCTTGAATGAGCAGTTTCTTGGTTTTGACAGGTAGAAAGTCCCTCATTTTGTAAAGTGTAATGAACCGAATACACATTGACATATTTTTGTTATGTGATCTGACAAACTTAAATATTTATTAAAAATTATTCCAAGGTTCTTAACCTAATCTTTGTGTTACAGGTGTTTCATTGATCTTGATAACTGGTATATTGATGCTTTCTAACTTGGCATATGCTTTGTTAGATCTTATTATGATGACTTGCGATTTTAATGGGTTTACCTTCAGGTAGTGGCTACTGGTCCATTTGTTAATGTTATATAGGTCTTCGTTTAATTTCATGGTTGCTTCTTGTATGTCATTTGCCTTGGTATGAATATACAATTGGATGTCATCTGCATATAAGTGATATTTACAGTTCGTCAGTTGTTCTGATAGGTCATTCATATATAGGGAGAACAGAAGGGGTGATAACACCCCACCCTGTGCTAACCCCATATCAGTATTTTGCCATCTAGATATATTATCTCCCACTGACACACATTGTTTACATCCACTGAGATAGGAACGTACCCAGCATGGGGCTATCTTTTGATGACTTGACCCTAGTATAATGTTCCATGAAGATTAAAATCTGTCACAATCAACGTAACACCGTAACACATGGATTCTAGCCAAAAATATAATTTTGTTCTATCATGAATACATATGATCCTAGCTTGCGTCAATCGATTCATTACTCATTTCAAATACTTAGGCTCTTCTTTTTTTCATCGTAGCACATTTTCCTATTCAATCCATTTTTTATTTCGTTCATACAATATTTCTATATCTTCTTCAGAAATTCATTTCAATTCATATCACTTATTATTCTCAACTCTTCACACTTAACCTCTCTTGACGTATATGTAATTTTCTTCTTGTATATTCTCATTATCGCATCAATGTCTTCTCAAACGGTATCAATATTTCTTCTGTCTTTTGACATTTCCATAACTTGTGACATCCTATCTTATAATAGCCATATATTTCCTTCATGCATTATCAACCTATATCGCCTACATTCATATTAGCCTAACACTTGGAAACTATAGCATCATAAAATACTCTTCTTGTCAAAACTTCTCATCTCTTATGGCATAACATTACTTGGGTTGCACATTACTCTAACTGGCGTTTTGGTTATATTGCTTTAGAACACTATTTACTCCCTTTATTTCAATCTGTTGAGAAATCACTCGTGAGAATCTAACATATTTAAGCTTATTTTGAAGATTAAAATGACACAGTAACAAGACTGATTAGAAATGAACTACTTTAAATAACGTCCACTAAGCTACGTGATTTTATTTAAGGAAGTTATCCCTTTTCCTCTGCTTCTCGGACGATTTATGTCTCATTCATTGTGCGTTGTCAGGAGTGATCATCCTTCTGCGTGGCTGGTTCTGCAGATGTCAACTGCGGTGTTGGCCCATCACGGTTCAGCTCAGGTCACTCCAGGTAGTCCCCCGCCCATCTTCTTATAGATTCATCATCGCCTCATCTTGCTCAATTACAGAAAAACATATGTGAGATCAGTTGTTGCATGTGATTACAATCAAAGCCTTCTATTGTAACAATTATAATTCTTTTAAAACTTCTTTGCTTGGCCCTTAATTTTATCTCAGCCTTCCAAAATGTCTGCTATAAATTCAATGGGATTTGCGTCTTATTTGCTTAATCTTCGTTGGAGGAGGGAAATCACATATCACTTTTATTTTGATTGGGTTAGGTTGTATCCCTTCTCCATCAATTAATTGACCTACGAATAGTATCTGTGCTTGAAGGAACTTCGACTTCGCTAGGTTTATTTTAAAACCTGTGTCCTTTAAGTTTTTTAGGAGTTTTGCTAACTTTTCAGTTCTCTTCAAATGTCTGCGTTGCGAATACCAGATCATCTACATAGCATGTTACGTAATCATTCACCTCAGATTTTTTAAAACCGAATGGGAGCCTACAGTATGCATATGTCTGGTTGTTAAACATGAATCCAGTCAGCAACCTCTATTTTTCTTCCAAGACAACATGATGGAATGATGTGCAATCCATGCGAATAAAATATTGCATATTCCTAAATTTCTTTAAAATGTCTTTTATTTTCGACACTTGATCGTATTCTGGAATTAGTTTTTTGTTTAGTTTTCTGTTATCTAGGCATATTCTGAGGTTTCCGTTACTTTTTTTTTACTATTACCAAAGGATTGAGATACGGAGTAGTTGTCTTTGTTATTATACCATCAGATAACATCTCTTGTATGATTTCTTAGACTTCATGGAAATATTTTTCTAGAATATCATAAATTTTTCCCTTATATGGAGTCCAATCATTTACTAGTAATTTATATTAACATTTTGGTATTTGCACTGGTTTATTCATAAATATTTCTTAATGTTGCTTCAGAATTTCATATAGTTTCATCTTCTCCACTGACAGAATCTCAGTTTCGACGATACTCTTCCATATGTCCGAGTTTTCATCTTCTTCCTCAATGCTCATGATCCTTTCAGTAGTACATATCATTTCTACCTCCATATCATTGTTATGATCCTGCATTTTATCTTGGTTTACATCTTCTTCCAAGATGTTCCGAGGGTAATCCCAAAAATAAGATCTCCTATTTTTTTTTTATAAATACAGAACTCTGTTCGTGTGGCTGTTGGTCGCAACATTGTGAAGAGTGTTTCCCGTGCTCGCGCATAAACATGCGTATGCCGTGCTGAGGTACTCTCTCTTGGCTTGGCAGCTGTTGAGAGTGGAGCTCTCGTTGGATGTTACCACGAAGTGCGAACTGCATGCAGTTATTTGGTTTTTGAACGCAAGAGGTACTGAACCGATTGAAATCCATCGTCAATTGACGGAAGTATATGGTGTGTCGTGTATGGATGTCAAAAATATTTGTAAGTGTTGTCGAGAGTTTGCAGCCGGTCGGACTGAAATTCACGACGAACAAAGGAGCGGGAAACCGTCAATTTCCGTCAAGACAGTCTTAAAGGTTGAGCAAATCATGCGTGAAGATTGATGGATCACCTTGGATGATCTCTGTACTTTTGTTCCTGAGGTTTCCCGAAGCGCCGCTTTAGAATATTAATGGAAAAGTTGAAATACTGGAAGGTGTGCGCAAGATGGGTGCCACGCATGCTGACTGAAGACCACATGCGGCAATGAGTTGATTCTTCCCTGCATTTCTTCAATGCTTTGCAGCCGAACAGGACAGCTTTTTTGACTCAGTTGTCATGGGTGACGAAACCTGGGCATTCCACTTTACGTCTGAGACCAAGCAACAATCACGCCAGTGGCGGCATCCCTCTGCGCCAAAGCCGCGGAAATTCAAGCAAACACGTCTGCCAGTAAAGGCATGATAACTCTGTTTTGGGATCGAAAAGGTGTATTGTTGGTCGACTTTATGCCCGCTGGGACAACACTTAACGTTGACAGGTACTGTGAGACCCTGAAAAAACTTAGACGGGCAATTCAGAACCGGAGAAGAGGAATGTTGAGCAAGGGCGTAAACATTCTCCATGACAAAGCTTGCCCGCATGTCGCCCGGCAAACCGCTGCTCTCCTGCAACAGTTTCAGTGGATCATTTCCTATTTCCTATTCCGATTCTCAGATAGGTTTGCATCTTACATTCCACAGTTTTGTCTGGAATAATTCCCCTAATTTTTATTCCTGATACTGGTATTGTTGGTAATTTCACTTTCTCTCAATTTCTTGAAATAGTACTTGCGATATGATGCTGATACTTGCTCCGGAATCTGTTAAACAGTGAGTTCTCATTCCCTTTCTTTTGACTATAATTATTGGTAAATTAAACTGCTGTGTCCTTGTGTTAGCTGTATGCCACCCACTAATTTGTCTGGTCCTATTTCCCATGACTCGATTTGCACAATGACCCAACTTGAAATTTTGCCATTTTTCTATTCCTTAAAATGTTCTATGTTTTTAACTACTCTAAAATTGGTGGGTTTTTTTTTTTCTCAGCTGCCTCTGAGTTAGCATTGAATGTTTGAGCTCTAGGATTCAGTCTACGTTCTTCTCTTTCCTTGTGCTTATGTCTTTGGAGTTCAAGACTCGCTGTCCCCTCTATATTGCCGTTGGCATCTTGGTCTCTGATGGCTTGCTCCCATCTCTGTGTTCTGGGTGGCCTCTCGAAGATCCTGTATATACCTTTTATTCATATACTCTCTCTCTTGGAAACTTCTTTCTTGCCTATTGTCATACATCGGTTTTCTCCTGTGATTGAATCGATTCCTATTCCCCTTACATCTGTTTCTTGGTCTATTGTATGGTATGAATCTATTGTCCGTATTGTACCTGTCATAAGATTCATTGTTTCATTTTCATTGGCATCTATTCTGGTCTCTTCTCCCTTCTCGTTTGAAGCTCTTTGGGATGCTTCTTTGTTCTTCTGATACGTTTCTACCACTATTCTCCTGTGTTATGTTTATTGCCTCTTCACTACTTGGGTTGCAAATGACTCTACTTGTAGGGTGTATTGTCGTCATATCCAGTTGTCTCAATATATTTTCCATATCCACTGCTGACTCTACATTCGCTTCTGCTAACAGTCTTTGCACGTCTGGTGGAAATTGCTTCTGGATCGTTTTGATTGCCTCTAGCTCACTAGGTGCTGCATCCAAGTCTTGAAATCAGTGAAATTGGTTTGCAAAGTAGTCACTAAATCTCGTTTGTCCAGTCGATGCAAATTTTCTTGAGTATAACTCTTGCCTCACATTTTGCTGAACTTCAGAATTCCAGAATCTCCTCAGGAATGCAATCTTGAATTCGTCATAGTCGTGGAAACTGTATTCAATGCCTGGTGCCAGTTAGGATTCGAGTCTAAGTGCTTCTCAATTACACGCAATTTCTTGTCCTCGGGAATCCTGTTTTCTCTGAAATAGTCTTCCATCTCTCTCAGGAATCACTTTGGTGATGTGCTTGTGGTATTGTTAAAGTGTTTAGGCCTACCATCACATGTTTTATTTGATGTTTATAATTGTAATAATAATAATGTTATTTGTTTTACATTCCACTAACTACTTTTTGAGGTCTTCAGAGACGCCGATGTGCCGGAATTTAGTCCCGCAGCAGTTCTTTTACGTGCCAGTAAATCTACCGACACGGGGCTGTCGTATTTGAGCACCTTCAAATACCACCGGACTGAGCCAGGATCGAACCTGTCAAGTTGAGGTTAGAAGGCCAGCGCCTTAACCGTCTGAGCCAATCAGCCCGGCTGTTTATAATTGTGGGATTTCCGTTGTTATTGTTTCCCATTATTACAGCGTAGCTATTCTGGTTTTGATTCGGCTGTAAATGCGGGCGTTGTTTCCCTCTCGTTCATTTGGACTTCGATCGCTCTGTGCCTTTCATTATAATTTGATATGACAGATTTTGTCGCTTGGTTTTCCGTTCTTATTTCTTATATTTCCTTCCGAATCTGTCTTAAGCCTTCTTCCGTCTTGTCAACCGTTTCGTTGGCTGTATTTTTATTCAGTTCTATTTCTTCCTTCATGATGTCCAACTTGTCTCCGATCTCATCACGAGCTATTATGAAGTTAACCTCCATCTATCTGTTTGTGATTTCAATTCCTTCATTTAATTCGCTTATTTTTTCTTGACATTGTCCCCATTTTTCTTGCAAATTGATTTTCAATGCCTCGATGTTCTGTCAGTTTCTTTACCTCTTCTTCCTTCAAGCTTTGAATGTAATTCCTGTTTTCCGACAGTTCTTCTCTGATTTTGCTGACTTCTTCATAAACCTCTTTATTTTCCTTTATCTCAGTAATTTCTCTGCGCAGGTTTATAATATCAGTTTTGATATCTGTGACTTCTGCTCTGATTTTCCCGATTTCAAATTTTACAATCTTTTTTCTTTTTTTTCCCATGTTTCTCATCTCTTCCATCTGCTTCTGTTGTAGTTCTTCCTGCCTCTGCTGTCCTCTCATGTTTCTGATTTCTTCAATCATCTTATCCTCTTTCTCTTGATCTCCTCGCTTTTCCTTCCTCATTTCTTCGACCATTTCCTGTTGTTCCTCTTCTTGTTTCCTCATCATTTCCTGTTGTTTTTCTTGCTCTTCTCGCCTTTCCTTTCTCATTTCTTCAATAACTTCCTGTTGTTTCTCTTCCTGTTTCCTTATCTCCTTTAGGATTTCTAATATTCCCCATTGCTCTTCTCTTTCATCTTTTCTATCTCTTCCTGGTTACTTTTTATGGCTTCATCCATTTTCTAAAGTTCCTCTTCGTGCTCCTTCTGGCATTCCTCAAATTGTGCCCTCATCTGACTATGGTTTGCCATCTTTAAATTTATTATTTCTCTAATTCTTTCGTGATACTTTAAAATTCCTAAGTTTCTCTAATATTTTATGCTAAGCTTAAATCTATCTTAACTGCTAGGTACTTTTACTTACTTGTATTTGTTATGCAATTGGGTGGACTACCCAGAATTCCCCTTACTGGACTACGTAAATCGTTCCAGATCTTGAGATAATCCAAGTCCTAATTATTATTATTCAATTATAGCCCATTTCAGTGTGATCATTAGAAAATAAATTAACATTTTATGATACATCTTCATAATTTTATCTTATAAATTACTAAAATCTGTACTTTATTCTACCGTTTTCCTTTGAATTCTCCAAGTTAATGTCTACTGCCGTTGTAAGCAATTTACTGGGTGAGTTGGCCATGCGGTTAGAGGCGCGCGGCGGTGAGCTTGCATCCGGGAGGTAGTGGGTTCGAATCCCACTGTCGACAGCCCTGAAGATGGTTTTCCGTGGTTTCCCATTTTCACACCAGGGAAATGCTGGGGCTGTACCTTCATTAAGGCCACGGCCGCTTCTTTCCAACTCTAGCCCTTTCCTATCCCATCGTCGCCGTAAGACCTATCTGTGTCGGTGCGACGTAAAGCCACTAGGGGAAAAAAAAGCAAGCAATCTCTTTCTTCACTTTACTCCAATGTCGGGTGTCATAATTTCTCTTTGTCTTTCTCTTCTTGTCTGCACATTAATAGCCATAATTTCTTTTTATCACCTTCTTGCCCCTCGTCTTTTCGAGCCCCATGTTCGGGAGCAATTATTTCTTTTTACGCCCCTCCCGCGTCCAGGATGTCACGTAAAAGAAAAATCCCGACCAGTTTCTTAGGGTTGTCGATTATATAATTGTTTCACGTGGGATCAGAAGATAATGCTGATATGCCGAGTAATATATTACCTGCCGGTTGACTCGATGGACGTCTCCATCAGACGTATCAATATTATATGATTACCCAATGATTCATTGTTTTAACTCTAAGGTATCTTATATTACTATAAGCCATAAATAAGACTCAAGTAAAACTTAACCACTAATATTTATAAAAATATAGGAAAATCTTGGAGAAGAGAAAATGAAAATATAAAATTAAAATTCAAAGTTAATAGATTGGTAAAAATCTATTTTGTTAAACTTATTTGTCAATGATCAAATTTTTCATTATCATCTTGTTAATCATTATTGAATTGTGCTAATATTAATCATATCTACAATATTCACACATAAAAGTGAAAATATATGCATTTTGAGTATGGGAAAAGTTTTGTTATATAGAGTTATTCCATTATTTTCTAGCTAACATTGTCTGTCCATTACAAAATTCCTACTTCTCCTAAGACACTTCGTTAAAATTATATTCATCAAGTTTTAGGTTGGATTATCTCATGATATTTGTTGTATCTCAGAATAAGCATCAGGAAAAGTGATAAGTTTCTCGTAGGCTTCAGCACAACTTTGCTTTAAAAATCAATTAAATTACCAAAACACGCAAATGCATATCTTAAATTAATCTTCATATATACACTAGAGTAATCATTAGGCCCAGTCACGTATATCAATCTTAAATGAGCCAAAAATAATTATATTTTTGTGATCTCGTGTAAAATTAATTAAAACATTTAGGGAAATATCGTTCTGGAAGATACTATACAATATCACCTCTACCTTCTTATATACAGTAACAATCGTCTTTCATATCAGTCGAAGTATCCCATAATCAAAATAAATAACGTAAATTTTCAGAAGAAATCCTACATTACGATCTCATAGTGCATGAATATTCGTTCTCATGGGGCTACTGTATCTATTGATGTCATGGCCCTAGTATAATATTCTATGAAGGTTAAAATCTGTCACAATCAACGTAACACATGGATTCTAGACAAAAATACAATATTGTTTTATCACAAAGACATGATCCTTGCTTGCGTCAATTGATTCATTGAAAAATGAAAATCTACGACCTGTTTTCCAGTCTTTGACCGGGTGGGGGATGTAATGAATGAACCATATAGGCCTATAGACTATTATTAAAATGGGCTCGCCACTCCCAAAGCGATTTATGAATGACTGATAAATGCTATGAAATGAAATGGCGAGTATTGCTGGAATGAAAGATGACAGGGGAAACCGGAGTACCCGGAGAAAAACCTGTCCTGCCGCTGCTTTGTCCAGCACAAATCTCACATGGAGTGACCGAGATTTGAACCACGGTATCCAGCGGTGAGAGGCCGACGCGCTGCCGTCTGAGCCACAGAAGCTCCAATCGATTCATTACTCATTTCAAATACTCAATATTTTATTTCATTGTAGCACATATTCCTATTCAATCCATCTTTTATTTCTTTCAGACGACATTTCTATATCTTCTTCAGTATTCATTTCAGTTCATATCTCTTCTTATTATTCTCAACTCTTCACACTTAACCTCTCTTGATGCATATGTAATTTTCTTGTATGTTCTCATTATCGGATCAATGTCTTTTCAAATTGTATCAATATCTCTCCTGTCTGTTGACATTTCCGTAACTTTTGTCATCCTATCTTGTAATAGCCATGTATTTCCTTCATGCATTATCAACCTATACCACCTACATTCATATTAGCCCAACACTTGGAAACTACAGCATCATAAAATACTCTTCTTGTCAAAACTTCTCATCTCCTATGGCATAACATTACTTGGGTTGCGCATTACTCTAACTGGCGTTTGGTTATGTTGCTTTAGAACACTATCTACTCCCTTTATTTCAATCTATTGAGAAATCACTCATGAGAATCTAACATATTTAAGCTTATTTTGAAGATTAAAATGACACAATAACAAGACTTTGATTAGAAATGAACTACTCTAAATAACGTCCACTAAGCTACGTGATTTTATTTAAGAAAGTTATCTCTTTTCCTTCGCTTCTGGGACGATTTATGTCTCGTTCATTCTGTGTTGTCGGGAGTGATCATCGTACTGCGTGGCTAGTTCTGCAGATGTCAACTGCGGTTTTGGCCCATCACGATTCAGCTCAGGTCACTCCAGGTAGTCCGCCGCTCATCTTCTTATGGACTCATCATCGCCTCATCTTGCTTAATTGCAGAAATGCAGAAAAACATGTGAGATCAGCTGTTGTATGTGATTACAAACAAAGCCTTCTATTGTAACAGTTATAATTCTTTTAAAACTTTTTTGCTTGGTCCCTAATTTTATCTCAGACTTCCAAAATGTCTGCTGTAAATTCAATATATGTGCTGTATAGGATTTCTGTTATAAACTTTCTTGCGGTATAATTGTGTTGTCCCAGACTATTGCTTCTCTGGTTGATATTATGTTCTTGGTGTCTTAGACTTACCGACTTTCAAATCTCGTTGAATTTGTTAATTGGATATAACGCGTTTTATTAATATATATTGATATTTATTTCGACGTTTTCTTGTAGCTAATATGTTCTTTCCTAAAATTTTCTTCTTTTCTTGATACTTTTCTTATGAATCAGCTTACAACTTATTCGCGACATGTCTTCTCGCAATGATAATAATTTTGTGTTATCCTTTTTACAGTGTTGCGTTTCTCAACAATCCGAATCACCGGTTTTTGTCTTCCTCACTGCCATCATGATTATATAAATTTTGATATTGAAATTTTCTGAATTTCTATGACATTTTACAAAGTTACTCGTTCTGCTTAACTTGCTGTGGGTAATTGCGTTTACTCCAACTCGATTGAAACTTCACCTTTGGAATAGTGTAATGGCACAGTAAGGTCAAGAAGAATTAGAATTGTCATTTGTCCGTTGTCCTTTGCTAGCTGAATGTCGTTAGTTACTTTTATTAATGCTCTCTTAGTACTGTAATACAATCTAAACCCTGTTTGATATCTTTCGCTTAAGTTATGATGTAAGAGTAGTCTGCCATTTGTTTGTGTACTAGTTTCTCCAGTACTTTTCCTAGTACAGGGAGGATACTAACAGGACGGTAATCGTCACGGGTTGTGAGGGTGCTATTTTTCGGCAACGGTCGGATGATGGCATTTTTCCAGTTCTCAGGAAAGATTCCCTTCATAAGAGAGATGTTAATAATGTGCGTTATTGTAGGAAGAATGATGTCTAGAATTTTTCTTAAAAGGGACAGGTTTGTTCCGTCGTGTCCAATAGACCTTGATTTTATGTCATTGAGAGCGCTCTTTACATCACCTAGAGTCACGTGAGAGAAGTACAATGTTTCTCCACCATGCCTTCCCTTTGAAGATATTCTGTCAATAGTAGCTCTCTTGGTATTTCCGTTTGGTCGTTTCTTGAGCTAAAATAATCATTCAGATTGTCCAAAGGTACATTACGGTTAGTATCCATCGTCGTTTTATTTAGACCCATATCGCAGAGAGTTTTCTGTACAACAGCAGAGTCATGTGTATTTAAAATTTTGTACTATTGGCATATTTTAGCATTTCTTATCATCTGCATTGTTTTATTTCGGAGTCTTTTATAATTCTAAAAATTTTCCTGTGCTGGATGTTTCACATAATAACTATAGGCTGTGCCTTTGTCTTTCATTTGATCACGAATTTCTTGATTGAGCCAAGGGTTAGAGGGTCACTTTACTTGAGCAGTACGTAATGGAGCATGTCTGTTTTATAAAGGTAAGGGAAGTTCATTAAAATGATACACTTTTTTGTCAATGTCCTTTATATACTGAATTGTGTGCCATGGTGTGCTCAGAGCGTCCTGTGAGGGCTGCTTCATTCAAATTTTTGAAACCCCTGTATGTGATTATCTTAGGCTTGTATTTTGGACACTTCAAAGAGTATGCATTGTCATATTCATGGATTCAAACATGCACGTCAGTTGCCTAGTCTCAGTAGTTTCATTTGTCAGGTCAGTGTTAAAGTCTCCCATTAAAATCATATGTTCATACCTGGATATTAAATACTATAGCGCTTCCTCTAGATCTGTTGTGTTTCCAGTCTTCGTTGGGTGGTACACTACACCGAGTAAACACTTTGTACCACGAACTTCAATTTCTACGTACAAGAACTCTGGTCTGTGAGAGTATTCACTTGGCGATTACATATTACCTTGTATTACAAATCATCACGTATGAATATTCCGACTCCACCTCTAGTTTTTCCCTCTCTATCATTCCTAATTGAAGTGTATCTACTCACTTGAACCATTGCTGAAGGGATAGACTGATACAGCCATGACTCTGAAAACATTATAGCATGCAGATTACAGGTTGAAAATATGTTAGAG
Organism: Anabrus simplex; assembly: GCF_040414725.1. Classification (NCBI taxonomy): domain Eukaryota; kingdom Metazoa; phylum Arthropoda; class Insecta; order Orthoptera; family Tettigoniidae; genus Anabrus; species Anabrus simplex. Next base: position 283,795,553 of record NC_090266.1, on the reverse strand, counting down.
AAATCTCAGAAATGTGAGACAATGCTCTGTGTATTAACGTGCTATTTGTTGGGAAGTAGGGTTGGGTGCAAAAATGTCTTTGGACGGTTAGCGGTATTCTGCGAGGGGGCTGGCACGACGGGGTAATGACCTGCCTGGGACAGTGGTGAAAGGAGTCTGAAATTAGACACATTTGTTTCCTGGTTGCTTAAGCCATATGCACCCACCTGCCCTTTGCTCTGACATTGCTAGGAATCCGCCAACTTTTTAGTATGCAAGGTGGGTGTTGCAAGCTTTCGGTTAAAACAGTATAATGGGTGATCGACTGCGTGTATTATAATACCAATATAAATGGTCCGTTATTGGACATTATAAATTTTCCAGCTAGCTCATTCTTGGTTGCCAGCGTTTCGCCCTCGTGTGCTAGGGTGTATTATCACGGGACCTGTTTTATATTATTGAGAATTTCCACACTATTGCTCATGACACAAAAAACAGAACAATGCAGAAATATAACACACACAAAATCCCTTGAAATCTTAAATTTTTCATTAACTTATCTCACCTCGGAAGTTCTTTCGTGTGTGTTATGGCTTTAATTATACGACACGAGCCTAACATTTGCCTGATTTTGAAATAAGGAAATAATAGGAAACCAATACAACATGAGCCTAACATTTACCTGATTTGGAAATAAGGAACTAATGGGAAACAAATCATGAGTAAGCGAATGATGAGATTCGAACCTATCTCCGAAATGGGAACTTACAACCGTATATCTCACTCAGTGTATTATTATTATTATTATTATTATTATTATTATTATTATTATTAAGTCTGAGGATCAGTGACAATGTATTCACATCCTGGTACCGAGATCGTAGGTTCAAATCTGGAAATCGCAATCGGATCTTGAGGGGCGGGAGAAAGTTCATTCGGCATTCCATGTCGTACGGTATTACTATGCGAAAGATCTCTGGTGTTATATTTAGTGTTCATTCATGCACAGGATCACTAATAACTTCTTCCTCACTAACACTGCTGAAATCAGAGCCTAAAACATCAAATACGCTTTGAATTTTGCTATTACTGAGTATTTCGCGCAAGCAAGCAACTTCCTTCTCAGCCATCTTGTCAACAGAATACAGATTTCTCGATCGATATTTTAATCAATTCTCTTTGCCAAAGAAGCATACCAGAGCACTCTGGTGACACTTTGAGACACCAAGAACAGATTTCAATCAGAAATGTTTCCAGAAAAAGCTAACAGATGTCACAAATGTCTCCAATATGCGACCTTGCATCCTGGCGTACCAGTCCGCTTGTGGAGTCCTGGCCCAGTCGCTCGAGCGCGTACCAGTCCGCTTACGGGTGCATAGGGGTTGATGCTGTCAGCTTGAAAGTTAAGTTATGACGACTGATAGTAAGTAGTACCTACTACAACTATAAGATTAGCAACTAAATCAAAACTACGACTATGTGGAAAATTAACTTATGTGAACTAAAATAACTGTGGCGGTCCTTATGTTGCAGAGAGTCTGCTCATGATTAGTGAATACTGTTCAAATCTGCACGATTTGTTATGGCTATTTTACGGTTCAATTGTTTTACGTATTTGATCCCATCTCTAGACCGTACGTTCTGGATGGTAAATTTTGCGACCACGTCCTGAAGAAGTTGGAGTCTTGCTGGAGTTAGGGCCTTGCGGATGGTTTTATCGGAGTCCTTAAGTTTCTTTTTGTGATGATGATGCTTGTTGTTTAAAGGGTAGGTCATCGCCCAAAGTTTCTTTTTGTTCGTGAACATATCGTTTCTCTTAGGGTATGACACAAGCTTGACAATTATAGGTCGCGGATGCCCGCTGTTGTTTTTCCCAACGCTCTAAGATCTATCAATGTCATCCACAGAAAGACTGACTCCGATTTCTTTTGCAATGTCAAGAACTAAGTTGTCACTCTTCTCGTCCGCAGTTTCAGGTATACCGAACATGTAGGCACTGCCTTCTTTGATACTGTTCCAAACAGTCAGTTTTATCCTGCTGTTCAGTTTTTAAATCACTGATTGTTTTGTCCTGCTTCTACAGAGCCCTCTTAAGTTCTTCAATTACAGTCGTATTAAAATGAATAGTCTCCTTTAATTGTTCAACAACTGACTTTGTTACCTGGTCCTGGATAAGGTTGGCAGTCATGCCAAGTGTCTCCTTGCTGCTCAGTACTTCCTGTATGGCCTGCTTAACTCTGGCTTCAATTGGCACTTGCTTCACCTTGCGTCGCATCATTAATTTATTGAATTTTTGCCTTTTGCTTTCATCAATCACTTCACTAACACTTACTCGGACCCACTGCAGTGGTAGAGATAATGTAATACACTCTGAGCTGCCACACTACAAAAATTCACCTGCTAAATTCAAGTTCGCCATGAGCCTCTTATTCTGCGTCTATGCACTCTGCCATTACTGCTATAAATATCTTGGTATTTACCGCCTCACCATGATAGGACGCCATAATGTTATATTCCTATTAAACACTGGAAGACATGCGTATGCCTTCTAGTCATATGAACCTGACATGCCGGTGAAACACTAAATTGATATTGCAACTGCAGTAAACCTAATACTTGCTATAAGCTGCCCATTGTGCCATAGGGAACCGTAGTGTAGTTGGTAAAGGCGGGACGAAGATTACAAGTATTTGAAATATTTGTTTTATGTACCGCACACACTGTAAGTTCAATACCCACTTTCATGCAAATTGTGTGTGAATGAATGTGTTTGTGGCCCTAAGAAGGGCCGATTAGTTAGCAGACCGGACACGTACAGACCTGAAATAATAGGAACCGCCCTGACAATGTTTTATCGCAGCAAATGCTCGATGTGATGACCATTTTAGCTTAAGCGCATTCGGGCCCGGTGTCCAATAGATCGTCTTGCATGCTGAAGCATTCCAGGTGTAATTGATCAGCGGGCGCCCGTGATGAGTTGCCGGAGCTGGTCGGGGTTTTCCGGCACTTGAGTGTAAACAACGTTCTTCAAATGTCTCCACAAGAAGAAGCCAAACGGCATTAAATCCGGTGATCTGGTGGGCCAAGAAACAGGGTCTCCTCGTCCTGGCAATTCCTTGTTCAGATGGTTATGAACGGGCAAAGTCATATGTGGTGGAGCTCCATCCTGTTGCAACCACATCGTCAAACGATCATGCAAGGGCACATCCTCCAGCAGCAGTGGGAGTTCCTGGCGCAGAAAGTGCAGGTAGCGTGGGCCCGTACAATGGCCCTCAAAGAAATAAGGTCCAATCACACGATCCCCCAAGATTCTACACCAAACATTCACTCCCCATCGTACTTGACGGGGCGCCTGTCGCACCCAGTGAGGATTGTCCATACTCCAATAGTGCATGTTGTGGCAATTCACATTCCCATTATTGTGGGAGCGTGATTCGTCCGAGAACAAGATATGTGATATGAATACTGCATCATTGTCCAGCCTACCTAATAGCCACAAACAGAACTCCATTCGAGATTCAAAATCCCGCCCATGGAACCCTTGGTGTAGCTCAAGATGGTATGGGTGAAATTTATGTTCATGCAGTATTCGCCTGACGGGCAGCTGGCTGGTGTTCACCTGTCGTGCAGTTGCCCTTGTCCTAGTATGTGGATTATTACGAGCTGCCTCCAGAATGGCCTCTTCCGTTTCACCCTATGTAACAGGCCTGTTATGTACTGGTGGCTGGTTGGAAATCACGCCTGTTGTCCTTAGGCGTCTTTCAACATGGCGGAATGTAGCAGCCGGGTGTCGCCTGTCGGGATACCGTTCCTGGTACATACGTAGTGCCTCGCACGCGTTTTATCTTGCTTCACCATAAATGAGGAGCGTGTCAATGTATTCTTCTGTGGAAAACATGCCGAATGACAGCAGAGATTACAGTATATTCAGGCCCTAACCAGCGGAGTATGCAGACACAAGTTGAATAACACGTATTCAAACAGTATTCGAACAATGCAGGATTCGAACCACCGCTGGCACATTCTGTCGATTGCTAGGTGAACGCCTAACCCCATCCACTACGCTACACTGCTGAAACCATGCTGGTAGTACGACGAGAGCAGAGCCATCCGGTTCAGTGTTCAAGACATTAATTACTGCCCTGTTACCTAGTTTTATGCATCGATTCCCGTCTTCGTTACACACGGTCACGAGACACGATACATTAACATAGTTACGTGGTAAAAGGACATTACTACATTATTTCAAGGCGTCATGTTTTGCGAATGGGCGATATAACATTTCACTAGGGTTCAGAATCATGTGCAAAATGTGCTCACTGAACATTAGTACCATATAGTACGCCTGCAGGTGAGTAGCACCGCTATAACCATGTGCACATTAGTGGGCTGCAGGAAACAATATTGGAAGGCGCTGCTGATTCACACTGTATAATCTTTATTGTTTTAATTATATATATTATCTGTGGTTCTCATTCCTTTGCTAAATCCTGACTGGAACACAGGGTATAGAGTAATCTTCTATTTTATGATTCTTTTTGCAAAAATACTGGTATAAATCTTGCTAAGTATATCCAACAAGGTAATACCCCCGTAATTATTTGTGTTTGATCTTTCTTCCTCTCTTCTTGACAGAATCTTTCGATTTTTCTAGCATAATTTTTTTTTTATTAACTACCGTATTTTAGTTACTATTCCTAACATCTGACAGTTATTACCTACCTCTTTCCAGAATTCATAAGTAATTCCACTAATAGCACCTGATTTATCCCCATTTCCTTTTTGTGATTGTGTCTAATACTTCATCTGTAGTTATTGGGTTGTCTAGTACCGGCAGTGTGTTCTCCACATGTCTAAGTATACCAGTCTTAGTTTTATTCATTTTTGATGTATCTTTACTGCCTAGCAACTCCTAGAAATCCACTAGCCACTCCCCATTGCTTATACTTGCTTGTTTACTACTTTTGTTTTCCTTACATATTATGCTTGTTTAATAATTGTAATTTGGCCTGCCAGTTATTTATATTTTCACTCATTAAATCTTTGTACTCCTTCCTCTTTCTACAGAAATTTTACCTTAATTCCCCCGAGATCCCTCGTTTCTGTACACTTGTCATTTCAGTTGTAATTTTTTTTATGCTCACCATTATACCATAAGATTTATTCATGAGGTATATTTTTGGGCTTAGGAATAGTTACACGGGGCGTGAAAGTCTAAATGATAATACCATAAGATTTGTTTATTTCCCTTTCTCTTTCTTACAACACTTTTTTGCCAGCTATTGCTATTGTTCTTTCAACCATTGTTATTGCTTTATGTTGTTATTCTCAGTCATATTCTCAATAACTAACTTCAAAATTTCAAAACTATTCCCTTATAATAATCCCTAAGCTATCTCCCAAGTTCCTCACTCCATCTATACCTTCCAATTTGTTCTGTACATAGTTAATCTGTTGTTTTCCTTTTGATTTTCCTTCGCCTCTCAGCAATCGAATAACAACTGGGATATGATGAGAAACTTCCCAGTTCTTTACCTTTATCATTTCCTCAGCATTCCCCAGTTTACTCAATATGCCCTTGATATTTATTAATCCCACGATCCAGTCTAGTTATTTGCTCGTGGGTATATCTGCCAAACTCACAGCCCTACTATGCGCAATTCATGATTTTGCTTAATTGTATGATGGATCCACGTGGGGAACTAGTTATTTCCTCTTCTAAACCCTTGTCTTCATCCATAGTCATCCCTTTTCTAGCCTTTCTTTTAATTCTATTTTTTGGGGCATCGACCTATAGAGATCTTTTGCCCCTACTTGCACCATGTGATATGAACCTGCGTTTAATTAGAATGGAGGAAGTGTAGAGTGTTGAATGTGAAGAAAGGAACGTTACGGACGACACAAACACCCAGTCCCCAGGCCAGGGATATTAATCATTTACAATTAAAAACCCCTGACCCAGCCGGGAATCGAAATCCGGGGCTGCCGGGTGACAGGCGGACGCGTTGTCCCCTACACTGTGGGGCTGGACTTTTCTAGCCTAAATTCTCATAAAATTTAACGCTGTTTTGTCTTTCCTTCTTTTATTCTGAGCTGGCTTCCCTGCTGGAAACCTATTCTACCTGCACTGGTTGTCTGGAATGAAGATGTCTCAAATTCATTGCCGAGTCATTGTGGCCGCTAGTTCTGCCTTGTTCAACAATATAAACTGACTCAGCTCTGCCGTGATCGCCCGCTGTGCGCGTAGCAGACACATCAGGACCTTCAAGCATACAAACAGATAGAGAGTGCGCTCCGTATGTTTCTGCCAGCAAAGCGTGGCGCCAACATCAAGCTCTGAGCGATCGGCTGATGTAGGGCAAAACAAGGCAGTCTTCCCTAAGAAGAGCATTACAGAGTGTTTTTAAATCCCAATTTAAGCGTGCTCCTTATGATTAATTGATTTAAACTATTGAAGATGGTGATAAATGCAATTCCCTAGGAATATTTCCTTTCCTTTTTGTGTGAAAAGTGTTATTATACAGGGTGAAACGAAATTCACACACTCGGGTGTCGCAGCGTGACTCCTCACATGCCAGCAATAAAAAATGTCTCACAAAAGTTCGTCCTGCGAGTATATCCGGCAGAAAAAGAACACTGAAGAGTGGCAATCTGGCAACACTGTAACTACATGTAGGGTAACTACCTCTGTCAGCACACATTAGTCATGCTGTACAGTTGTTGCAGTGGATAGAGTTTTGGGTTAGCATGCAGGAGGTCGAGGGGTCGATCCTGGGCCGAGGCGTATGTTTTTTATTTCATAAATGTAGTCCGGGTGGTATGATATTCGGCTTCTTAATCGTCAACAGCGAATAAATTCACGCCCACGACATGGAAAGGGCATCTTTAAAAGCTGACCAATGAAAACAATTGTTCGTCCATTTCTAGGATCGTAGTATGTAAGTGCAAATGGTTTCTAGAGGACCCGCTGCAATCGCTGTTGACAATTAAGATGCCAGATACCATACCACCTGAACTAATGTCAAGAAATGTTCAAAGTAATATACTACATCATGAACTTTTTCTTTTTCAGCATGAAATTTCCTGTAATTTGATACCACGTATAATTTTCTAAAGATTTTTTCTTAATTTTTGATGTTTTTTAGGATGGCTGCAAAAGAAGCATTCTGCACGATAGTACACATGCATATTTTGAGTATGTTGATTATGAGTGCGTTACCTACCATTTACAACAAGAATCAGTTTTGTTGCAATTAGTTTCACCTCTACCACTATATCTACTGCTGTGGTTGTGTCAAGTGGGTGCTATTTGATTGAAGGCATACAAATAAATATACTCCCGTCAGCATTTTTGGAAGACAGACATTCAGGTGTGTGGACAAGGTGTCAGTAATAACAGCTTTATTCCTTTCTAGTTTCCTCATTCTGAGTAACAATGTTTTCTCAAACCAGTCATTGAATTAGATTGCACCGAACCACTCAAAAGTAGACTGATGAAATGTACCAGGTTTAGAACTTTAATAGTGGCAACTATTTATTTACTACTAAGACAAACGTGATACCTGTGTGAAATGACTGCAGTCCTTCAATGTATTCAGCAGCATTATCTACAACTCGTTGGCCAGCAATGTGGGGGTCGTAGAATCCCTGTAGCAGCTCCTGTTCTGATGGAGTGATCTACTGCCTGCAGAATCTCTGAAACAGCACAAGAAATGAATGCCACAAAGTGGTTCCTTCATCTTTGGGATCACATCATAATCATGGGGCCTTGAGTCCTGTGAATATGGTGCAAGGAATAGCTCTTCCCAACCCCAGCTGCTGTACAAATCAGGTACAGGATGTGTCACATGTGCCTGCACATTATGCTGCAACACAATGGAAGGGTTCTGCAGGAAGTGGTTTTATGTTATTATTATTATTATTATTATTATTATTATCATTATAATTATTTTGTAATACTGGTCTTGGGTTACGCTCCAAAGATATACGGAAATACTGTGCAGTAAGAGTGTCCATGTGGTGTGTCATGTGTTAGGATGACATCATTGCAGTCGTAGACAAGAATCACCATAACTTTCATGTTAGTAGGAGTTTGATGAACTTTAATTTTGTGTGCCACCCTGTAATGACGCCACTAATTGGATTGTTGCTTAAGTTCAGGTTCAGACAATCTGACCCATGCCTCGTCAAGCGCAGTAATATATGAACACAGTGCTCCAAGTGATTCAAATGGTGGTGTACTGTAGCCATTGCTGTGTTTCCGTCAACTTGCAGGCAGCCTGCTGCAGTACAGTTTTCCACATTATCAGGCATTTCTTTAGAATATGCAGCACAGTCGTATGCAATAATCCACATCTTGTGACCTAACTCACGTGTCCTCAGATGTTGATCTGTGTCCAGTAACACAGCAGAAATCTGCACTTGCTGTTAACTGACACTAGGTTGACCTTGCCAAATCAAGTGTGCCACGCTTTAACATCCCTTACTGAAAGCGCTGTATGGTAACACCATTTTCTCATATGCCCCATGAAGACTTTCGTGACATTGTCTTCCTGTGTGATCACAGGCACATTTAATTTTCAGCTAACGTCTCTGTTTCGTGAACATGGCAAATGCACAAAAGTTTAGTGTGTCAACTCACACAAGATTGACTACTTCTCACCACAGTGCAGGTGCATATACTTGCATTGAAAGGGAGAGTTCATTTACTGTGAGGTAGGTTAGACATAGACTAACATGTGATAGAAGTGACAGTAATTAATTCAGTATTTTGCATCCACAGAAGTGTTTTCATTATTAAAGTTCCAACCCATGTATGTCATTTTCGGTCTTCCTCTGTTCACTTTCAGACTGGCGCAAAGTGGCCCCATCAATTGTTGAAATTGTCAGCATGGTTCAGATGTTCAGTTCTGAATAAGTGATTAATGCAGTTACAGTATTAGTTTGTTTGGGTCATTGGTCCATAGACTGGTTTGATGCAGCTTCCTTGCCATCCTATCCTGTGCTAACCTTTTCATTTCTCTGTGACTGCTACATCCTATATATACTCTAACCTCTTCATCATATTTATGACTTTGTACCCCTGCAATTCTTACTGCCCACGTTTCCCTCCAGTTAGGCTAATTGGCTCAGTCCAGTGATATCTGAAGGTGCTAAAATGTGCCAGTCTCATGTTGGTAGATTTACTGGCATGTAAAAGGTTTCCTGTGGGACTAAATTTTGGCACCTCGGTGCCTCTGAAAACCATAAAAAAATAGTGTCACTTAAAAGTAATAACATTTTATTATTACACTTCCCTCAAAAATTAAGTGAACAAGTCCTGGGTGTCATAAAGGGCACGTTTATGCTGCAACTTTTCTGCCGGCATATCGCCAAGCCTCGCTGTTCGATGTTAGGCGATGATGAAACAAATTAATGGATCTCAATCGGTGCTTTTACCCTGGAGCCCAGCTTATCACTGCGCTGCTGGCTGCTATCCTCGCCACATCGATGGTCTCAAATACGTTTGATTTTGAGCCTGGCACATCACTGGCTATCCTGTAATTTGGACTGTGATTGGTTCCTTCAAGGTCACCCACTCTCCCACTCTTCCTCTCTTCGTACTCTATACAGATGTTCTGTAATCACTTGCTATCTGAACCTGTCTTCGAACGAAATGCGATTTGAAACCAGCAGCATGCGGATCATCATAAGAAGTTCAAATGGGATAAATGGAGTAATGAGATGACAAGCAGCTAGTAGACCTCGTTCTGCAGTTTATGAGGGATAGTGGCCTGTTTTATCGTGTTTAAAAGTGAAATTTCTATTTGTTTTTAATTTTTTTTATTGTAATGACTGTGTGTTTGTCTTTGTGTATTTTAAATTTGAATTGAATATATGATTTTACTTCTGTGTCAGTGCCTTATTCAATTTTATTACATTTTACTCATTGTAAATTAGATCCACTGATTATTTTTAATTCATAATAATTATTACATTTTAAATCCTAGTCAGTGGGTTAATTATAACTGTTAATCCAATTTCTCATCTCGTCCCACGAGGGACCGATGACCTAGATGATAGCCCGCTTTAAACAAGCATCATCATCGAACTATGGAACGAAGTGACAAAAGAATGCAAAACGAGTATGTCAACTTTTTTTTTTTTAAATTTTAGCTATTTAGGGGACCTCCATCCTTACAAGCAGGTGATTTATATGAAGTATCTAGATTTTTATTGAAAATTTGACAGTTATTTTTTATGCTGTAAATACATTTTGCTTAGGGAACCTAACTAAAGTCAAAATGAGGTACTCCATAACCCCTTATTTTACATTATTCAAAAGTACACTATTAAATTACAAAATGAAGCATTTGTAACTTCATTCTTCAGTCAGTTCCTGCAGTAGAAAAGCACTGAAAAATCCGGGCGAGTCATTTTACATTTTTTATTACACATTCAACACACCAAATTATTGCAAGATACACTCGCAAACAAAATGTGTCTTACTTGTTAAAAAAATCTGAGTTTATTCTGCACTTCAAGAGCTCCAGCCTGAGCTGCATTGTTTCTCCTTGACGGGGTAGCTCTTGGAAGTATGTCTTCGTAGTCAAGTGTTCAGCTGCTGTATATCTATAATCACATTATGCAAAATACGAATGGCCTTAACTATCATTTCAGCTTTTTTGAATTTTCAACTGCAACTGAGAGCTGCCAGCAGCAAAGCTGCAGCATAAACGTACCCTAAGATGTGTTCTATTCTCTCTTCTTCTGGTCAGGTTTAGCTTAATCATTCTCTTCGCACATTTGATTCGGTATCTCTTCATTCGTGATTCTGTATTTATTTCTTTTTCTCTATGTAGCTATCTATCTCAACATCATTGTTTTGTAACACCACATTTCAAAAGCTTTTATTCTCTTCCTGTCTGAGGTAGTTGTTGTCCACATTTCACTTCCATACAGTGCCTCCAGTCAAAAGTCTTAAGATACATCTTTCTAATTCCTTTCGAAGCGAGCAAAATTCTTTTCTTAATCGAGGCCTTTTTTGTGGTTTCCAGTTTTCACACTAGGCAAATGTTTGGGTTATACCGTAATTAAGGACGCAACTGCTTCCTTCCCAGTCCTAGCCTTTTCCCATCCTTGCATTGTCAAAAACCTTCAATGTGTTAGTGCGACATTAACCCACCAGCACAAAGAAATAAGAAAGGCCTTCCTTGCCTATGCTAGTCTGCATTTTATGTCCTCCTCCTGCCATCTTTAGTCTACTACCCAAGTAACAATTTTCACCTACTACCTTTAAGACCTTATATCCTAATTTAACATTTCCTGTTTTATGTCATCATTACTTTTGTTTAGATTGATTTATTTTCATCTTATGTTAGAACCATGTATTTTAGTAAGACTGTATAATCTGAATGGACGGTGGAGGAGGGATGGAATAGGAAAGAAATAGGGAAAAACATACAGTATATTATGCAAGGGGGTAGTGTAATTAATTGATTAGGTTGTGTGTACAAGAGATATAGAAATGGTAAATAAAATAGAGATTAAAGAGTGGGCTAAATCACATCATTCCCAGGTACTAATGTTAATGGTATATGAGGAGGTAAATATAAGAAAATGGAGAATAATAGAATAATGAATAAATATTAATGGTGCGGAAACACTTCTTAAAGAATGCTTGTTTAAAGGGGCCTATCACCTAGGTCATCAGCTCCAAATGCTTCTAAAGGAATAGCCACATATTTAAGAGAAGAAATTCAAATAAGGTGGAATAGAGTACCTAGCAGCAGAATTGGTAGAGAAATCTTTTAAGACCGTAGCTCACATGAAAAGAAATCAGAATAAAAGTAAAGATAAGGGAAGAGGATGGTATAATGAATTGTGTAAAACTAAGATATTGCAGGTGATTAGAACCCTAAAGGCCTCCAGGAACGAGGGTTATCCTGAGGTATGAGAAAAGTTCGGGAAAGTAAGAAAGGAATGTAAAGAGCCATTGGTAGAACAGAAGAGGATATGGCAACAGGAGCAGCTGAAATTAATAAGTACTGATTGTAAAAATAATCATATTGATGAGGTATGGAATAGAATTAATAAAATAAGTTGAGGAAATAATCATCATCATCTTAATTTCCCATTTCCAGCTTTCCGGGTCGGGTTGCGGCTCCTCGTTAAGACTATTTCTCACTTAACACGTCGTAAATTTGGAGTCCCGATTCATATCGTATTAAATCTATATAAAACTACATCACTTACTGCATTACAAATGTTCACTATTACTGCTTAATTATGATCACAGTTTTCCTAGCCCTGAAAATGTTCTTTATCATCCCTTGTGAAAGGAACAGGTTAGGGCCCTTGCCACAGGAGTCAGGTCGGGGAAAGTTGCACGAAAATGGGAAATGGCCGTGAATTCGTGAACTTGACAGGGTTCTTTTTTACGTTTGGGGAAGCAAGCCGTTAGCCTCAGGAAAGTTCAGTTTTGCTCTCTGGCTTTCATTGATATTGCTGAATAACTCAGTAAGCCTGTTTGTGCATGTATTTCACATTACATTCAGAGACATTTATTGTGTATTAAGTGATACCATGAAGGGTAGTAATTATTTATTGCGTCATAGCCAACGTACGGATTAGGAAGTTGACTACCGTGGTGCATATTTGTCTTCTGGAATGGTTATGGATACTGAAAAAGACATGAAATTGCCAACTAATGAAGACAAAATTAAAATCCAAGAAGTGGACAGGCATCCGCATCTTTCAACGGTGGCATGTTCGAGTTTCGACTCGAATCTTATCAAAGCGTTGTCACATTGAAGATGACAGTCATTCTCTCGCACTTGGCCGAGTTTAACCTCCAAATAATTCTTGGCCGAAGAGTGTGACCAGAATTTTTTTTTAATAATCCACTGGTCCGGAATTAAGGCTTCAGCTGACATTTATTTTAGAAAGTGTGTTTCGCCTGCAATAATGTGCTGATACTTTCATGGATCCCAGTGTAAATGTTCTTATATTTGTTGTCTGGTGTTTTTTGGACCTTTTAATACACTGTCATTTAATAACACTCAGTGAAAAAGCAGTGTTCTCCACAGAAATTTTCATTAGATGGATGGCAGAAATGAGCAGCCTGGTGGGGAATACTACGTAAAAATGATAGAATTTCAATTTATTCTCCTCAGGGCACTAACAGTAATATCAGACAGGTAAACTTAACTGCAAAGTTGAACTATTTTAATGTTATGATGAACAAGACATACCAGAATAATTTGAATTCTAGTGTTCTACTGCTCGTTCATAATCATGTAACACTGGAGATTACCACCCGGTTGCTGTGGTGTGACGTCATGTCGAATCAATCCTTGCTCGCATGCGTTTACTCATCACACTAAACACTCAAAGCAAATATCGCCACCATTTTTTTTAATGGCTCATCACTCCTTAACTGCAATCATGCTCAAAAATTAAGGATAATTGCATATTGTGGTGCCACACAACGTGGCACTACACAAAACTGGCGCTAATAGCATAGGCACATAGTGAACACAAACTAAACATATCTGCAAGTCCACCGTATTGGTGATAAGTTGAGAAGACCGTCCCAAAACACATGTGCTACAAAACGCCACTATTTCCTGCACATGTACCCCGACATCAATATGGGATGTGATCACCATGCACACGTACACAGGCCGCACAATGGGTTGGCATACTCTGGATCAGGTGGTCGGGCAGCTGCTGGGGTATAGCCTCCCATTCTTGCACCAGTGCCTGGCAGAGCTCCTGAAGTGTCCTAGGGGTTTGAAGACATGCAGCGATACGTCGACCGAGAGCATCCCAGACGTGCTCGATGGGGTTTAGGTCTGGAGAACAGGCAGGCCACTCCATTCGCCGGATATCTTCTGTTTCACAGTACTCCTCCATGATGGCAGCTCGGTGGGGCCGTGCGTTATCATCCATCAGGAGGAAGGTGGGACCCACTGCACCCCTGAAAAGGCTGACATACTGGTGCAAAATGATGTCCCAAGACACCTGACCTGTTACATTTCCTCTGTCAAAGACATGCAGGGGTGTACGTGCACCAATCATAATCCCACCCCATACCATCAAACCACTACCTCCATACAGGTCCCTTTCAAGGACATTACGGGGTTGGTATCTGGTTCTTGGTTCACGCCAGATGAGAACCCAGCGAGAATCCCTGTTCTGATCATACCTGGACTCGTCCGTGAACATAACCTGGGACCACTGTGTTCTTGACACCATGCTTTACGGGCTCTCCTGTGAACAGGGGTCAGTGGAATGCACCTTGCAGGTCTCCGGGCGAATAAACCATGTCTGTTCAGTCGTCTGTAGACTGTGTGTCTGGAGACAAGTGTTCCAGTGGCTGTGACAAGGTCCCGACAAGGCTACCTGCAGTACTCTGTGGCCATCTGCGGGCACTGATGGTGAGATATCGCTCTTCTTGTGGTGTTGTACACTGCGGACGTCCCGTACTGTAGCGCCTGGACACATTTCCTGTCTGCTGGAATCATTGCCATAATCTTGAGATCACACTTTGTGGAACACGGAGGGCCCGTGCTACGACCTGCTGCCTTTGACCAGCCTCCAGTCGCCCTATTATTCTACTCATAACGTCATCAATATGTGTTCGTTGAGCCATTTTCACCACACAGTCACCATTAGCATGTCTGAAAACATCTGCACACTTACTCGCTGCACCGTACTCTGACATGCACCAACACCTCTGCGGATTTGGACTGCTGCCAGCGCCACCGTGCGACAACCGCAGGTCAAATGCACCACATGGTCGTACCCCGAGGTGATTTGAAACCGCAAACCACCCACCATAGCGTTGCTTCACCATGTATCACATTATCCTTAATTTCTGAGCATGAGTGTAGTTACATATTGAAGTCATGAGACAGAACCATCATCAAATTAACCTCAATGTAATTATCAATATTGAAGGTTCCTTTACCCTAATAACTTAAATGATCAAACAAGATATTCATAATTAAGTTGGTTTTCAAGTTCAGTGAGCATTTGTGGAAATACACACTCACTCCCACCCTCACTTAATTTACATACGTACATAAATACATCATTGCAGACCATTATGCCTTTCAGCGTTCAGTCTGCAAGCCTCTGTGAATTCACCAAACATCGCCACAATCCTCTATTTTTAACTAGTGCTGTGGCCTGACTTAGTTCTGTAACTCTTACCTTTAAATCGATAGAAACTGAGTCTAACCATCATCGTCTTTGTCTCCCTCTACTTCTTTTGCCTTCCATAACAGTCTATTATTCTCCTAGGTAACCTATCCTCCTTCATTCGCCTCACATGCCCCACCACCAAAGCCAGTTTATGCGTACAGCTTCATCCATCGAGTTCATTAGTAACTTAGCCTTTACTTCCTCATAATAATTTTGTGTGGATATTTCTAGCCAGGTGCAGCCCTTGTAAGGCAGACTCTCTGATGAGGGTGGGCGGCATCTGCCATGTGTAGGTAACTGCGTGCTATTGTGGTGGAGAATAGTGTTGGTGGTGTGTGAGTTGTAGGGATGATGAGGAAAGCACAAACACTCAGCCCCTGCGCTATTGGAATTAACCAATGAAGGTTAAAATCCCCGACCTGGCCGGGAATCAAACCTGTGACCCTCTGAACCAAAGGCCAATATGCTGACCATTTGACCAAAGAGTCGGACAAAGTAAACTCTTGTCCTCATCCTGAGGTGGTGCAGTTCTTTTCAGGCACACCCCCAATGAAGGTAAGCTATCTCCTCATTCTGAGAACCCTCCTGCTATTGTTCCCACCTGCTTGTCCCAGCCATTATTCTTGCTACATTTGTCTCTGTTCCTTCTAACTTATGAATAAGATATCCTGAGTCCACCGAGCTTTCACTCCTGTAAAGCAATGTTGCTCTGAAAACAGACCAATGAAAAGATGGTTTAGGCCGGGAGCTGACTTCCTTCTTGCAGAATATTGAAGATCGCAACTGTGAGTTCACTGCATTAGCTTTGCTGCACCTTGATTCAATCTCACTCACTATACTGCCATCCTGGGAGAACGCACATCATAAATACTTGAAATTCTCTATCTGTTCCAAGCTTTGTATCACCAATCTGACATGCAGTTCTCTTGGATTCCTTACCTATTGACATCAATTTAATCTTAGGAAAGCCTAATTTTCGTACCGTACTCATTGCACCTATTTTTATCTGCACAATCTGCCATTAAGACCAAGTCTTCATCCTAGGCCAGACTGCTTACTATATTTCCACCTAACTGAATCCTTCCCTGTTACTTTACCTTACAGCAGATGATCGATCCAGGTTATAACCAACATCACCCCATGACTTGTGTTTGGATTAAAGAACTGTTTCTCTCTCATTCTGTAATCTAACCAAGAACTTGTTCTATCATCATAGCATTTTTCAAGTACCTGGTGCATACTGAAAATCTGACAACCCCTCTGTGGTTGAAACCACACTGGTTTTCATTCAATTTCCTCTCAACCACTGATCGCACCCTTCCTTCCAAGATGCCAGTGAATACTTTGCCTGATATTCTGATTACGAGATACGCAACCTCAATAGTTGTTGCAATTCTTCCTGTTCCCTTGCTTATAGATATGTGCATTTACTGCTTTTGTCCATGCTGAAGATATCTTACCAACACTCCGTGCCAATCTTATTACTCCATGAAGACATTTCGTCCCTGCCTTCCCACTATACTTCACCATTTCAGGTCTAATTTTATCTATTCCTGTTGCTTTATGACAATGGAGTTCATTTACCATTTTTTTCCACTTCCTCAACCATAATTTCACCATTATTTTCATTCTCCCCATGAGCTCAGTTGTTCATGACTTCACCTGGAAGATTTCTTTTTATGTTGAGAAGATTTTCAAAATGTTCCTTCCACCTGTCCAGTGATTCCTGAGATCTATTATGTATTCACCTGACTGCTCAAAAACACTTTTTCCTTTATCCCTCCCTTCCTAAGATTCTTTATTACTGTCCAGAAAGGTCTCCCTGCTGCTTGACCTTGCTCATCCAGGTTATTACCAACATCTCCCCATGACTTGTTTTTGGATTAAGGAATTATTTCTTTCTCTGTTTCTTTAATCTACTTACAATTCCCTGTCTGCATCAGCCCTTGTTTGGAACCATTTCTGATAAGCCTTCTGTTTATGTTTACAAGCTGCTCTCAATTTATTATTCCACCAAGATGTTCGCATTTTCCCATCTTTCCACACAGTTGTTCGTAGGCATTCCCTCACGGTTTCTACTACAGCATCCCTGTAATGCCACCCATTTTCTTTCTATAATCTGAACCTGCTTACTGTCCATTGTTTGGAACTCTTCGCTAATCATATCCATATACTTCTAATTTCTTTGTCCTGGAGAATTTCTACCCTTATTTGTTTGCAGACAGATTTCACTTTCTCTATCCTAGGTCTAAAAGTACTTGGTACCCTACAGATCAGATTGTGGTCTGTATCGTCAAAAAATCCCCAGAAAACCCGTACATTCCTAACAGATTTCCTGAATTTGAATTTAACTTTAATTCTTATATATTTCTCCCTTTATTTTGATATGTGTGTTACTATAACCGTATTCTTCAGTGTTTACCTGGTGTAAATAATTCAGCCCACTTCTTGAAATTTGCTATTACTTGTCACACTATTATTATTATTATTATTATTATTATTATTATTATTATTATTATTATTAACAAATACATTGCAAATGGGAAATAACCTTGTGGCAATGGTCACTTACAGTAATGTATTAATAAAGGGAATTTTACATAATTACCCAACAACAAACAAACAAGCAAGCAAGCAACATGAGTACAACCAGCAAATCCATGGAAAGAAAATATTACAAGAATTACTGCTAGTTTAACATTCTAAATCCAGCATCATCAAATACAAATTCACACACAACTTAAGTATTTCCAGTGCTTAACACTACAGCTTACAATACTATTGGTTGAACTTACTACTAGCTTAACACTACTAGTGATAATGAAGTCAAGTTAAAAACATAACTACCCAACATCTGTAACAATTCGAGTACAAAAAGCAATTCCATGGGGAAATGTTTTTTTACAAGAAATACTACTAGTTTAACATTCTAAATCTAGCATCGTATACAGTTTCATACACAACTTAATTATTTCCAATACTTAACACTATGGCTTACAAAACTATAGGTTGAGCTTATTACTACTGTAGCTTAATGTTGCAAGTTATAATAAAGTAAGTTTAAAACATAATTACCCAACAACTACAACAACAAGAGTACAACAAGCAATTCCATGGAAAGCAAATATTACAGGAAATACTAGTTTAATTTTCTAAATCCAGCAACATCATATGCACATTTACACACGACTTATGTATTTCCAATACTTAGCACTAAACCATGCTCTATTAATAAACACAAGCCAAATACACTGCTGTGCAAAACTTAAGGACGGGATAAATAAAGCAACTTAACATATTGTGACCGTGGATGTGGGTGGTTCGAAATGACATGATTTTCTTCAATTAAACCTTGGCTAGTATCAACGGTTCGCAAGAAATTCCACTCGCGGGCATGGCCTTTCGGCGAGTACCGGTCAGATCTCTTCCAACATCAGCTCAAACACAGAGTCATTTCCACGCCCTACCTGTGTAAAGGCTCTCAAATTGTAATTTTAAAATGAAAAGATCGCAATAAAATTTTGGAAGGATACTCTCATTTAATTACTCATGAAAGAAAATATAATAATATTAGTAATCATCTGACTAGACAACATGACGGAGAATTACAAGTAACACATTGATCAATCTTTGTTTGTTCCACAAACAAATTATAAACATTATCTGATGTTAACTTCCTAAAATTCTTAAATAATTCATCACAATATCTGAAATATTTTCCATAAATAATGAAATTATTAACAGTTCTCCGAAAAATCTGCCAATCATAAAGTATCATTCACTTTGTTCATTCATCTGAGTCAATATCTGCCTTCCCACGTTCTATCTGATCATTTAACTGTCTAACTATCTAACACACAACTTGAATATCCCGACGGTTAGTCTCCCTAACGTTGCATGAGAAAATATAATCATCTTTCAATCATCCAAAGGGACCCAAATAAATTCAATAAATAAACAATCATGGTGATGTCAACACTCATCTGGAACATTCAGCTTCGCCGTACCTAAAATCAACACCATCTAACTACTGGCATGTTCAATGAAACGGTAATATCGGAATGTCCGTGCTGCATCTGCTCTCCTCCAAAATTTCCTGAAAATAACACTACTGCCCAAAATTAACTACAGTAAGCAATTACTTTGAACGCTAACGCACTTCAACAGCTGACATTAACCTCTTAAAACAACTTACTTTACTGTTTAGATATGTCATTTACCGAAGATCCTAACAGTTCATCCGCTAATACATTCGTTTTACCTTCATGCCGTGCCGTAAATTCGTATTTTGATGATTTCCACATGCTTAACATTTAATCTCTCCGGGATACCTTTGAAAATACTAACATCACATTATTTCGCTTGCCTATCCAAAATCTTTAAAATCACATGATGAGCATCTCACTTAAACATTACTACACTAGGTTCATTGACATTCTTGAAGATTTACCACATTACTGTATTATCAATCTCAACAAACCACATTATTATAATAATCACATTGTCTGTCTGTCTGTCTGTTAGGTCATCAGCCCAGAGGCTGGTTGGATCCTCAAATAGCATCACCAAAGGCTATGCCGTTATAGGGAAACCACAAAAACCAATGGCAGTACCAAAATGAGGCGTACTATGCAAGATGAGGAGTGAGGTAGTTTGCCATTGCTTTCCTCACTGGGCCAGACAGTGCTATTGTAGCACAACTAACCCTATGAGCAACACCTTTCATGACACTCAGACACACTGGTTGTGCTCTGAATGTCATTAATCAGCACCACCCATACCCCAGCAGCTTCCATATTGTCACAGCCATGGATGAGACTGGGACTTCAGTGGTAGCTACACTTTGCATTGGCCTGTGCCAAGAGATGGATGCAAAAGTACTGTATCCATCAAGAAATGACAGCAGGCAAAATAATCACATTATCTTATCATAATTTATTTGACGACCCTAATATTTACCATATCTCATCTCAAAATGTGCACCATGTCTACATCATCATTCAAATATACAAGCGCAGGTAACGAAGAACCTCAACTATACGCGTATAAAATCATATCATTT
This sequence comes from Anabrus simplex, assembly GCF_040414725.1. Taxonomy (NCBI): domain Eukaryota; kingdom Metazoa; phylum Arthropoda; class Insecta; order Orthoptera; family Tettigoniidae; genus Anabrus; species Anabrus simplex. The sequence goes on along the minus strand of NC_090266.1, from coordinate 283,775,323 downwards.
ACAGCATACCCGCACTTCATTAAATTATTCTGCGGCACAAGTTATTTTAAAGAAGATCTCGACACTGACATTAATTGCGTATAATCACTCACTGAACTTACATACGCAGCACTCAATATTATCTCAATGCAAATAGATTCTCACGATTATTCAAACAGTATCAGGAAATTAGATGAAATGTGATCGAACTTGTATACCTTCACTACTTGGCATTGACGATAGACCGAATTTCACTCTTACCAATGATCAGATCAACATCTCTCACAGATACATAATGACAGACACGTTAGGTTACTCAAGCCGTATTCTTAAAGTCACCTGCATTATATGATAAATTTAACACTACTATAAGCTTTCTACAGATAGAATAAAGGAAGACAATGCTTGGGTACTTATCACCCGATGACTCGGTTGTTCATCCCATCCTGTAGGTTGTGGTAGCTATGGACATCTATTTTCATATCATTGTGGTTATTCCATCAGAGCTCGGACCCATCAAGATACCAGTTTTGACTTAGGCCCACATCTCCGTCTTAATTGGATCCTTCGTCATACTAACCAGTTTCGTTGTTCTTCCACCCTGAAACTCGTACAAATAAGATTAGTATAGTGCCAAATAGATTTTAAATTCTCAGTTTCGTTTACTACACTCGCCTATATTGACGTTGTTTAATTGGTTATTGAGCTCTTTAAAACCTTGCGATATCTTAAAACTCTTACCTCATCAATTCCTTTCAATATGCATCAGAGCTATTCTCAAATCAACCCAACCGAGCTCGATAGCTTCATTCGCTTAAGTGCGGCTAGTATCCAGTATTCGGGAGATAGTAGGTTCGAACCCCACTGTCGGCAGCCCTGAAAATGGTTTTCCGTGGTTTCCCATTTTCACACCAGGCAAATGCTGGGGCTGTACCTTAATTAAGGCCACGGCCGCTTCCTTCCCACTCCTAGCCCTTTCCTGTCCCATCGTCGCCGTAAGACCTGTCTGTGTCGGTGCGACGTAAAACAACTAGCAAAAAAAAAAAAAAAAACTAGCAAATCAACCTTCTACGATGTTTTTCCCTCACACATTGTCATAAAACAAAATCCCGTTTTAATAACATCACAATAATACTTTGGTTCGCATTTTATGATTCGTACTAAAGTTACTATGCCGTAATCTCCATTACATCTCTCTTTGACATTTGAGGAACATTTTGCCTAACACAGTCACTCTCTTCATTCACGGAAATGCACAAAGGAACACATTCTGCCATTCATTTACCTTCTCAATGTTCCATGGCCTCTGCCGCGTGACGTTTCTGGACCTGAATGTTACATATGAGATTTCTCCTTCACAGCTGTTGATGCGATCTTTTATCTGCTTGTCTCTATTTGTATCCCAACTCATGTTCTTAATTCAATCATCCGAATACCACGGGGTTCTGAGCTTGTGAATTTCCTGATTTCACTCCATTAAATTTCCTTTTAATGAGTGAGGTGTCTCGGTTTACGTACGTAGTTGGACGTATTCCAGCTGGATGTGTACTTATGCACCGCTTCTGTTGATCTATTTTGTTTGTAACTTTCAATGGCTCCTTTGTACTTGACCTCGAGACCATTGAAAGGTTATAATAACTACTCGGTGGAAATGAACAAAAGTGCGGTAACATGTTGCCTGATGTCTCCCATACGTGAATAGAAACCTGGCGTGAGGTCAGCGCGACTATAGCGCCAAATGTGTCTAGTCCCACAAAACGAGGCAGTTGAAGTAACGGGACAAGACAGTGTGAGTCAATCAGCGAGCTGTTACGGTGCACTGTGGTGGTGTTATTCATTACAGCATTGCCTGGAGACAACATTTGGATGACTTCACATGGGGGAAGAATCATTGGGAAACTGGAAGAAGGACTAAGTGTGATGAGTGTAGCCTGGAGTTTGGTATTGCTCACAGCATTGTTTCACATGTATGAGGAGCATTCCGAACCACAGCCACTGCTACCATAACGAGAGAAAGGGGTCGACCACCGTAAACTACCTCAGCAGATGACCGCTACATTGTGCAACAGCAAGAAGAGGCTCAAGTCAAACAGCGGGTGCAATTGCAACCACATTTAAGAGGACTGCAAGGCACCCAATCTCACGCTCCACAGTGGCTCGGCGACTGCATGGCGGGGTGGTCTGTTTGTCTGACGACCATTACAATGTGTTTCGTTGACAACCGCACATCGGCGGCACCGTTTGCGGTGGTGCCAATAGCATCAGGTCTGGACCGACGAGGAGTGGCGTCCCGTGTTCTCAGATATGAGTAAATTCAGTCTGAGCAGTGATTCTAGACGTACCCCCATCTGGCGAGATGTTGGAACACGTAATGGATCCAGGGGAATGTCGAACATTTTCATTTTGGTGGTCCAGGTGTTATGATGTGGGGAGGCATAATGTTGCATGGGCGTACCGACCTCCAAATCTTTGAACAGGGTTCACTCAACGTTACTGTGACAGAGTACCCCTTCCCCATGTGCATCTTTCTTAACTTTTCAGGGGTGCATTTAGCCCTGACTTAATTTTTATGGATGACAATGCATGACCGCATCGAACACCGCAGGTGAAGGACCTCTTGGAACGAGAGGATATTCGGCGAATGGACTGGCCCGCCCGTTCCCCCGACTTTAATCCCATCGGGCACGTGTTGGACATGTTGGGCAGACGTATTACAGCACGTCCACATGTACCAACGACCATCCAGCAGTTGTCAACCGCGCTGGTGGAGGAATGGAACGCCCTACGGCTAGAACACTATACCAATCTTGTGGCCAGCATGGGAACACGTTGCAGAGCATGCATCGCTGTCCGTGGTGATAACACACCCTTTTAAGAACCATGTCCCTTTAATGTGCAGGGGACCATCATGATTCGCAGTAACTTACGTGTAATTTATCGCCTCTGTATAAAAGTGTAATTTCTGTTTGTCTCCTCGCATATTCCTTTCAGTATGGTACGGTTCAAGTTTCGAGCTGTGTTACTTGTCAGTGACACAACATGCGAAAGTTACTTTCTTCCTTAAGGTTTGCACAGCAGTGTATATTGCATGTACATATGCTGTAAGTCGGTAAGAATACACAACAGCTAAGTCTGCAAACCGTACCAAGGTCGTGAAAAGAGAAGGTTAGGTTGGTAACGAAATTTCCTCCCGCCGGGCTGAGTGGCTCAGACGGTTAAGGCGCTGGCCTTCTAACCCCAACTTGGCAGGTTCGATCCTGGCTCAGTCCGGTGGTATTTGAAGGTGCTCAAATACGACAGCCTCGTGTCGGTAGATTTACTGGCACGTAAAAGAACTCCTGCGGGACTGAATTCCGGCACCTCGGCGTCTCCGAAGACCTTAAAAAGTAGTTAGTGGGACGTAAAACAAATAACATTATTATTAAAATTTCCTTCCATTTCAACCGAACTTATCTTCGTAGAGGAGGTAAGGTTGCTTTCCTTTTCGGAGGAGTTCTTACATAATTTTCTTGACCAAACAAGCGGCCGTGCGGATAGGGTCGCGCGGCTGTGTACTTTCAATCGGAAGATAGTGGGTTGAACTCCACTGTCGCAGCCCTGGAGATAATTTTCAGTGGTTTCCCATTTTCACACCAGGCAAATGCTGGGGCTGTAACTTAAGACCACGGTCGCTTAATTCCCACTCCTAGCCCTTTCTTATTCCATCGTCGATATAAGACCTATCTGTGTCGGTGCAACGTTAAGTAAATAGCAAAAGAAAAATTCTTCGTACAGATCCTAATTGGATTCTATACATATGAATTGGATAAAATAAGACCGTATTATTAAAATGCTGTGTTCGTCATTTAACACCAACTACGTTATAAAATGCATTATTCGAACGTGTCACAATTTTAATTACCTAGTTTTACCCAAAAATAGTTATAATTCTACAGAAAAAGAAAATATATTTTACTTGTACCCGCTAATACAACACTAGTCATTTTCATAATAGGGCATTGACAATACGTAAATTTCGCTAGTCACAAAGAAAACCATGACTGTATGGTGCAACGAGCTAGAATATAATACATAGTGGCTATCACGCTGCCATCTTCGAAGAAAGTTGAACTGGCGACTCCCATGTACCCCAGTAGGTGGAGCGCTGTGTAAGCGAGTGCGGAGCAAAGCGGGAAATTAAGATATTTTCACACATCTTATTCCTTAGATATAATAGCTAGAGATTGAGTTGGTGAAACTATCGGATGGAAAGCGTAACTATTGATGCGTATGTTTTTCTTCAGCAGAGGTTCCCTACAGAATCGCAATGTACTGTAACTAAAAATAGAAAAAACAAAATACGTAACAGATTGTTTCTTCTTGAAGCGATATGTATTGTTGGAAATGATTAAATCAGTAATTATTTTATCACAAAGATATCCATACTTCTCCAATGTATCAACATGCAGAAGTGTGTAGGTCTACGGTACATGATTACGGATTATGATACATAATCTAAACAGCCAAGAACATTAAACATTTCAAAGGCAACCTTTCTCCGTAACATTTTTATAACATAGCCAGGAAATAAAATTTGCAATAAACAAATTGAATTTTGTATTGATCTATTAATAGTCACATTTCTCGATTCGAAACAGCTCTCTCATCTATGTGAACCTTACGTATTTTCTACCTCTGATTCATTGCCCCATGAAAAGTATTCATTTTATGTGCATCTGCCTTATGGTTACTCATTTCAGTTCCTGCGTAATAACTCTGTTTCTGTGGCACAGTCTAATTTAAAATACTGCTTTAAGATAAATTTTGTCATGCTGGCGTAATGGCTTTCCTCACTGAACTCTATAGCAGTAAATAAATTCTCGTTATTGTAAAACAACTGCCCTGCAACTGACGAGAGAGTTCCAGTTTGTAACTTTAACATAAGGATAAAGTTTGTTACGTCTCCGCGTCAGTGACTTTTACAGCCACGTGACAATTTCACAGCAGCATGAGCTGATTAAAGACTGTATTTTATTGTATCTTTCTAGACAATAAGTACCCACTTCCTTCTCTTCGGAATGCTGAGCAAACGTAATCTTCAGACAGTCGTGACTTTAATCATTTTCTTTACTACCACACGGATGATATTTCCTGCTATGTACTCAACATCATTTTCAGAGTACTTGGCGAATGATTCGTAATTTATAGCACAGCAATCATGATCAGTATAGGTGCTGTCATCAGAAGGAACCATAGTACATAGAAAAGAGAATCATCCCTTCTTATCAGTGGGTCAATCTGTCCGAGTGAACACTACGTGTATGCTAACTGAATTGCTCTGCTTTGGAATTTGAATATTTCTGTTTCCTCTCATATTACATATGGATGAGAAGAGCAATTCTAAATTGTCGGTAATGCCTAGGGTAACGTTTCCTGTCATTAACTAACCACCCTACCCCGTAGAGAAACGGGACAAGGATTGGAGGCACACACATAGTGCTCTTCAAATGTTCTGAACAGAGAGTATTTTGCTGCTTTGGATACCACTTGCATACTTGCCAACTCTTCCGATTTACCCGGAAACTTTCCTTTTTTTAACTCTTCTTCCTATTTTCCGATTTATTTTTACTTCTTCCTATTTTTGACCAATGTAACCTCTAGTACGGCCAATACTCTTCCCCTAGGATAAACAAGGAGTTCTTATGTGCTTATGTAATGTACGAAACCTCATTTTCAAGCGTATTTATTTGATGCTTTATTTCGTGAGTGTTTCGTCCGTTGCCTTCGTGTATCGTGTTTCCCGCTCACCAGGTGGCAATCGTCCTGCAAGCACGAGACGCTAGCGCGCGCTAGCAACTCAGTTAATCGGGATGAAAGAATGAGTTTGTGTTGTTCGCGCGCTGTTAACGCCGTTTCTGTGCGTAGTTCCGTCGGAGTTGTAGGCCACGTGTTTTTTCTTGCATTTGTATGCTTTCCCCTTCTGTCAAAGTCGTGTGTTAATAATGTATGGGACATATTGAATTGTTTTGTATGTGGTAGTTTCGGGTATTTAAGTGCATAATGAATTGGATGTTTTTAAGGGGGTTGTGTCGGTGACAGTTTCTGATATTTTCTCGTTATGGTCAAAAAATATAAGAAACGTTTTCTCCAAGTGTTCAGATATATCTATAGATTTCCGTTCATTTTACCGTCTGATGAAGAAAACTACCTTATTTTCCCGCGTAATTAACGCCCTTGCATAATTTACGCACCCCAATATTTTGGGGTCGAAAGTGGAGAAAAAGAAATGTTCACGTATTTGACGCACCCACAACTTCGAATAATACCCATCACGCAGCTCCGGATGGGTTTCGAAATAAAGATGTCAACTACTCAAGTAGCAGGGTTCCTATTGCGAAAGCGGGCATTCCAAATACAGGGCAGCGTGCTGTTATTAGCCTGCAGGAAATCCCACTGCACAAGTTTTACGAGTGTTTCGGGTACGGGATATTCTGTGATCTCAAAATTGTTTCACTCCACAGTATTCCAGTAATACTGCATCATACAGACTCGCGGTGATCAGTTACGCGGAAACATACGGGAATAGGGCAGCGGGCAGCAAGTATTCAGTGTCCACATGAAACGTGCGCTACCGGCACCGCGGTAACAAGTGCACTTCAAGCGGCCAACTAGTCTCGCAAAGCATTTCGCGGAGCAAAAAGCGGCAAGTTTCCGCAAGTAGAGGAGGACCTGCTTAAAAATATGGTTTTGTTACGCAACGTTGGTTAAGCCGTTTCTCACGAAATAAGAATGAGAAATAGCCGCTGCACATGAATCAGTGTCTCGGATTTGAAAGTTAGCCGAGGCTTGATTAATTTTATGAAGAGAAATGGACTTTCTCTTCGACGAACAACAACATTATGCCCAAAAATAACGAACGATTTCAACCATTTTCATCGCTTTGTGACTGAGAAGCGTAAAGTGAAGGAATATTTGATCTCCTTTATAGGGACCGCAAGTCAGACGCCAATCAGTTTCCACACGCCACAAAGTCGAACTATCGATAAGAAATAAACATAGTGTTATCGAACGCGCTAGCGGAAGCAAAAACAACAATGTACTGCAATGCTTGCTGTAACAGCTGATGGCTGAAAGCTTGCACCTTGCATTGTTCTAAAACGAAAAACAACGCCTAAAGCAAAATTTCCGCGAGTGATCCACGTTCGTATTCAAGAAAAAGGGTGGATGGACACATCGCTCGTACAAGATTGGATACGAACGGTTTGAGGTAATGTAACAGGGTCCCGGCCCTTCTCGTGTTGGACAGGGTTTTTTTTTTTTTTTTTTTGCCGGTACCGGTATGTCATTGTTATGACTTTACATGAATTGTACTTTTATTAGTTCATGTTTATTTCACTTCAGGTCGTATTGTCAGCTCGTAACGGGAAGAATATTTTCCAGTGTCGGTACTTCAAACCCACGTGTCTAACTTACCTGATGTACTCTATTTGACCTTTCAGAAAAAATTTCACGCCAAATGACGATAACCGCAAATGAGTTGAACCAATTGTGTTTATATATTATTTGATGTATCTTTTAAATGTGAATTGTAAATAATTTGTACATATCTGAATTCCTTGAATAATTAACGCATCCGAAATTTTCGCCTGTAGTTTTCGTCAAAAAATGCCTTAATTATGCGAGAAAATACGGTATTATGCATTTTGTTCCATGTGCCGGTGTGACATAAATGTTATTCGTATGTGTGTCATAAATGAGAATGATTAGGTACATTTCCTTGTAACCATTTTTATGTTAGTTTAAGATTTTAAATTTAATGGTCAATTTGCATTGTAACTGTAGACGAAAATGAAAATCCACAGCCTGTTTCCAGTCATTCGACCGGGTCAGGAATGGAATGAATGAAGCCTCCATCTAGCGGCGAGGATAGGAATTGTGCCGGCTGCCGAAACCTGTCGCACACCTCTGGGGCAATGATTAATGGATGACAGATGAAATGAAATGATATTGGAGTGTGTTGCTGGAATGAAATATGACAGGGCAAAACCGGAATACCCGGAGAAAAACCTGCCTCGCCTCCGCTTTGTCCAGCACAAATCTCACATGGAGTGACCGGGATTTGAACCACGGAACCCAGCGGTGAGAGGCCGGCGAGCTGCAGCCTCAGCCACGGAGGCTCTCTTGTAACTGTAGATATGTATGCCTTTTATCCTGATCTTTTTTTAAAGCTAGACCAGGGCCTCTCAAACACCCAAAATCTTACGCGTGCAAATTGAGGCGCAGAGTTCCTGTGCACAGTGCATCGGTCCCATTCGGCTCGGCTCGGACCAACGCTTCGTCTCTGGGCTACTCGGCTAAGCTCGGCTCGACTGGGCTCGGATGTGGAGCGCTACGGAGCAAGTGAGGAAGAGGGAGACAGTCGGAGCGAGCGAGACAAGCGTGGGGAAAGAGATAGACAGCGCTATTGCTCCAAATCGAAGAGTGGGGGTCTGCACTCTGGTCAACCAAGCGAAGTCGTATTTTGCACAGTGCATGCACTCTGAGAGGCCCTGACTTAGACCATGGTGGAATATATGTGATGAAATACGAGAATTTAAAAAATCTTCCTATTTTTCGTTTCTAAAAGTTTGCAGGTATGCACTTGTCTCGCTTCATGTTATTCACCCATTGCCTAGTTAGCTATTTGTCTTTTAGTGAGAACCTATGACGAGAGTTTGTGCGTTACAGGGGCGAAAATTAAGATATCTTTCAATATACGTAGCCCTCTTATAATAGAAATGAAATGAACTTACCTGAAATAAGATACTCGGTGTTGCTCAAAAATACCATGCAAAGCAGAATGTAGGTATATTCACACTACAATAAATAAATGGCAAAGTATAAAATAATTTCTATCAACAATGAACTTGATGCACATGCGAGATTACTCAGAGAACTGTTGTCGTTAGCTGGTACATTTACAGGGGGAGAGGTGATACTCCCACGTGGCGCGTCCCAGGTGGCGGATAGGGGGTTCCTAACCGGCTTGCCGGCGGACTTGAGGGGAATAAAATACCTCTCGCGGACCAAACACACAAACCCCTGTGGGTGGGGGACGCAGACGAAGAATACACCCACGGTATCCTCTGCCTGTCGTAAGAGGCGACTAAAAGGGGCGACCAAGGGATGATTGGATTAGAACCATGAAACTCTTTATGATTAGTACCACCACGCGGGGAACACCACGGGTCGCTATTACTTGCGCGCAGTACCGCTATGTTAGGTACCAAATAGGAGTGCGATTAGTAGCACGCAGGAGCACCGCGCGGTCAGGCTTTTACGGTACCTGTGATTAGTAGCACTATATGAGGGACACCAGGGTTCTGGCTTGCCTATGGTTAGTACCCACTATATAAGGAACACCACGGGATAGTACGAGTCCCTGTGGTTAGTACACTTTCGTGATGAAAACCATAGGTTTGCGTTGCCTGTAAATGGCGCCGCTATGTGCGGAACACCATAAGTCAGTATTACATGTGCGAATTTCATAACCTGTCAGTAGTACCATAATGTGTGGAATACCGCGAGTCTACGATACTTTTGATTAGTACCGCACCATGACAAATACCATGGTTCTACTTTCCAAGCGATACGTACCTTTATGAGAGGCGATAACCTATTTTTGGACCCCTTTAGCTTGCAAGCATCACCGATTCAGTATTGAGCTATAGCAGTCCCGTGGTCAGTATGGGGTTGGAACACTTGCACGAAGTGACATTTGCACGGAGCCTCTTACTCTACTTGATGAGTCAGAAGTAGGATGGTGACACTTGCACGGAGCTTTCATTCTACCTGATGAGATGAGTCAGAAGTAGGATGGTCATACTAACATAAATTTTGGTTACCTAATCTGATTTGATAGGTACTTTGACGATGCACATAAATAATGGCCTTCAACATGTAAGAAAATGACTCAAAAAGTATAAAAAAATTTTCGGCTCGCCAGGTGCAGGTCTTTTTGATTTGACTATTGTAGGCGACCTGCGGGTCGTACACCCAGCCCCCGTGCCAGCGGAAGGAACCCAGAACCCATTATGGTTAAACTTCCCGACCATGCCGGGAATCGAACCCGGGACCCCTGTGACCAGAGGCCAGCACGTTAACCATTTAGCCATGGAGCCGGACAATAAATTCCATAAAATGACCGCATAATGACTAACACATTTATAAAATGACCTAATAATACAAAATGGCAAAAAAAGACAAAAATAACCTATTAAATTAGCATTTTTTTGCTATTTGTTTAACGTCGCACTAACATATCGAAGGTTTTCGGTGACGGAAGGGTGGGAGATTGGGAAGGTAGCGGCCGTGGCTTTCATTAAGATAGAGCCCCAGCATTTTCCTGGTGTGAAAATGGGCAAACACGGAAAACCATCTTCAGGGCTGCCAACAATGGGGTTCGAACCCACTATCTCCCGAATACAAGCTCATGGTTGCGCGACCCTAACCGCACGGCCACTTGATCGGTAATTAGCATTTCTACAAAGTGGGAACTATGATAAGGATTTCTATTCAAGCTAGCCATGTCTATTTAGAATCAATTAAAAGATTAGATGTCATCAAAAATCCTATCTCTGGTAATCACGGTAGTGAATTTAGATGCAATTTATAAGTAACTGTTAATTTTATAAATGCCGGCCCCATGGTGTAGGAGTAGCGTGCCTGCCTCTTACCCGGAAGCCCCGGGTTCGATTCCCGGCCAGGTCAGGAATTTTTACTTGAATCTGTGGGCTGGTTCGAGGTGGTTAGATTAGAATTGAGGAGCTATCTGATGGCGAGATAGCAGCGCTGGTGTAGAGAGCCAAGAATAACTACCGTGAGGATTCTTCGTGATGACCACACGTCACCTCGTAATCTGCAGGCCTTCGGGCTGAGCAGGGGTCACTTGGTAGACCAAGGCCCTTCACAGGCTGTTGCGCCATGGGATTTGCTTTTCTGGTTAATTTTATAGATTGTAAGAGACATTTAGCCGACTTAGCGCCGTTTCCAGGGAACACCACGGGGAGGTAGTTTCTTTGCGTTCCCCATAGATATATTTTTTTCACTTTATGCAAGTTCGTCAAGTTTATTTTTATTTTTTAAGTGCTGATTCAAGATGTTTGCATGGTTATGCAGTGATGTTCCACTGTCACGTTTTCTCTTTATTAATTATGATTCAGTATATTTATATATTTACATGATTTACAAATCCTGTAATATTCCAGGGTAGTTTCACTGCAGTTTCTGAGCGTAAACAACACAAACTAGGAATGATCTTAGTTTGCCATCAACTTCAAGTACTTTTAAGACCTTTGAACTACTCTCAACGATCTTCACTGCTCATTTCTTTCTTCTCTTCCCATCGATATTCAAAACTATCCTGTCAAATTGGTGACCGTAGTACTCTGCGTCATCTCGAAGAGTCTTGATCAGCGAATATACATTCGGGTGCGCTCTCGAAATTAAACTGTTTATTCTATGGTTCCAGCCTTCAGAAACGTTATTGGTCCGATGCCGCCTTCCACAAACTCCTTGGCATGTGATCGTTATCCAGCCATTGATCGACGACATGGTCGTTAAACACCTGTAGATTCTGATTTTCAGGCGAGCTCTCCTGAATACATAGCCAACCATCATCAATCATTTCTAGGGAAATGTGCGCTAGTGCTGAACACATTCTAATATGAAGTCTAATTTCTTCATTTTCCCTGTACGCAGTAACAAGGCCACAATCTAGTATTGTCCTCCATAGACATTGATTAAAATGATAGTTGCAATCAAAAATCTCAGCTTGAGGAAACATCGTTTTACAGGGTGTCACAGGGTCCCATCCTGGTACGTTGTTTTTAACAGCTTCGAAGAAACGAGCATAACGTTTCCCGTATCTTGTTTGGTAACAGCGCGTAGACAGCTGGTATCGTGTTGGTTTCTTCCCAAGAACTTCCAAGATCGGCCTGAATGTTAAATAACTGCCCAAACTGCTTGCTTGAACTTTTGAAGGTCTCGTCGACAAAGAAGGAAGAGCAACTTGATAAAGCAGATTTTCCTTTCTCGCTGGCAAACACTAATATCCTGTTTTTAATCCTCCTGTTGTCGTCTTCAAGTAGGAATTTTCCACCATCGTTCATTGCTGTGTCTTTCCTGTATTATTACACCTCCAGAATCGACCGGGTCTTTTGTAGGTCCCATTCTCTTCCGTCGGATGCGATATAATGACTGTTTGGCACTTCTATGTGATGGCAGCGATGTCACATGTCATAGCCTGTGTTGAAGAGCTGGCCTACGTCTCCGGTGTAAACTGTTGAAATCATACTATCTGTTTCCCTTGCACATTTTTTTTTTCATTTCATTCGCCGCGTCGTCCGGAATGCAAACATGACTTGTCTCGCCTAAAACTGTATTATCTTTCGTTGTTATTCTTCCTTCACTTATACTTTTCTTGAAATATACGCACCGCCAATAAGTCATTTAATCTTTATTCGTATAGTCCACAAAATACTGATGTCCGTCGTAAATCGATAAAGGCGGTCTCAGTGAACTCCATAGCTGCAGAGAAATTATCACCAGTTCAACACAGAACACTACTTGTTACACACGTATCAACTGTAGCAATGAATTCCACTTACCGGGTGGGCATTGCCCTCCCCTGTTTCTGGTTTTCCAACCCTCCTTGGGCCTCCGTGCAAGTGTCACTGTTTGAAATAGTCATGCTTAGTAATTTCCAGGAATTTCTGTCTTTCCGTGCAAGTGTCAACACATTCCATCTCCGCGCAAGTGTCACTCCGTGCAAGTGTCACAACTTCGGTCAGTATTACTATTTTCCGTCAGTTACTGAGACTGAGGCATTTCGGGTCGGCTCCACTGATTGTTTTAAATTCATATCCATCCGTTCATTTTTCGTCCTCACGCTTTGAATTCTGGTCAGTGGAGGATTTTGGATTTTGTTTTTTCATTGCATTTCGTCTCATTTCGTACCATCAGGGGCCGATGACCTAGATGTTAGGCCCCTTAAAACAAGCATCATCGTCATCATCGGTACATTTACATCTTGGCGGCTGTAGTGTTGATTGCCTCCGGCCGGAGCGCTAATCGAGCTTCTTATAGCCTATAGCGCAAGGTCTATATACAGTACACGAAACTTTTATTGATACTTCAGCTCCCTAATGCTGAATCGGTAGACCTCGGTTACCTTCAAGATTCGTATTGGCAACCTTTGACACACAAACTATGAATCGTTTATGGATCGCTGCGAGACAACTGAAATTTCGTGCTAGGAACAAGATTCACATCAGTGTGTGTGACACAGTTTTTGGCTTAAGATGATAAAGGTTTAGAAAATTCATATCGATCGATCATAAGATCGATTCAATTCAGATTTCATTTCCATTCAATTGGCAGTATTAACGGAACCGGGGTAGCTCCCTCCTTACTCCTCACCACCGTGAAACGAATAATCACTAAAAGTTTCGCGGACTGTACACAGGTCAAGACACGAATGTTACTTATGGAGCTGTCATTTTGGGACTCAATGTGGCCGATCGCGGCGGCGTTTCAATGTTGGACATAGGCGAATTTAGGATTTAAAAACATGTTCTGAAGAACACAAAAGCTGTTAAAATTAGTTTTTTTTGCCTTGGACTACATGTAATTAATAACTTTCCTATAACCTGCGAATTGTGATATAATAAGATATCTATTTGCTATCTATAACAACTCAGGCTTTATAAATTGTGAACGGTTGCAGTGGAATTTAAACAAGACCATACGACAAAATTATCATACTTTTGAGCTAGTAGACCTGAGCATGAACAAAGTAATATAATAAAAAACGTGTGGACGGTTAAATTAAGTAATAACATATAGGTATGCGGGGGGGAACTAAAAACATAGCCACTACACCACAGAGTTGGACAATAATAATAATAATAATAATGATGATAATAATAATATTAATAATAATAATAATAATAATAATAATAATAATAATAATAATAACTGAATAAGTTGTGTAAATTTTACATTACATACCTGCCAACTTTCCCGATTTAGGTGGGAGACTCCCGATTTTCGACAGTTTTTCCAGCCTCCCGATTATTCTGTTATTTCTCCCGATTTTACTTTTTTTGTGAACTTCAAACATTTTTTTTTTAAATCCCGCCATTTCTACGCCAATGGCCGGAAGTCCTTCGCTCATTGGCCGCTTTCAAACGAAATATCGATGTTTATTAATGCGAGAAATATGCGCGAATGTGCGATGTTTATTGAAACCTGTATATCGCGACGCGTATATCGATTGTCAATCTCGTTCTCGCGTGCTATGTTCGTGTTCGGTCAGTCGAGTCGATTCTAGATACTTAAAAAAAAATATTACTTTACGTCGCACCGACACAGATAGGTCTACAATGGGATAGGAAAGGCCTAGGAGTGGGGAGGAAGCGGCCATGGCCTTAATTAAGGTACAGCCCCAGCATTTGCCCGGTGTGAAAATAGGAGACCACGGAAAACCATCTTCCGGGGGGCTGCCGACAGTGGGATTCGAACCCACTATCTACCGGATGCAAGCTCACAGCTGCGCGCCCCTAACCGCACGGCCAACTCCCCCGGTGATTCTAGAGACTAGTCGCTAGATATGGAGTCTTGTTTAGTAATTTAGTGACAGAATTTCAATGATGACTAGTGACTTTTCTAGACATTTTAGGAGCCATTTGGAGACAATTCTGACTAATTTTAATTTATCTCATTATAAATAAAATAGCCTACGAGTTTTGTCTGTACATTGCTCAGGATGTAAGAAGAATGATATTTCTGTACCGATCGTGACCACAGTAACAAGGGGAAATGCACGTTTTAATTTTCCATAATGTATGTATCTATGCGCATCACGAGAAAACGGCTGGAGAGAATTTAATGAAAATTGGTATGTAAAGTCGGGGAATAAGTCGTTACTACAATCTAGACCATAAATAATTTTATTCATGCTGAGTGAAATGGTAGTTTAGGGGAAGGTCTAAAATTTAATTCTCAAATATTTGTTATTATTGGCCCTATCGATAAATACTACATAACTAAAGTTATATATTATTACATTTCCTATCATTTATGTCTTATACATTTTTACCGTACTGGCTATGATAACAGAGATATTCATGAATTTGGATTTGTGTTGCTAAGTCCATATCAGCGCCGAGGTACGAGAAAATGGGTGAACAGAATTTAATGAAAATCGGTATGTAAAGTTGGGGAATAAGGAGCTATAGTCTATGCTATAAAAAATTTTACTCCCCCTGTTCGAAATGGTAGTTTAGGGGAAAGTGCCAAAAATTTTAATTTTAATTACCTATCTTATGGGTCATATCGAAAAGTACTACGTAACCAAATTTATAGAGAATACAATTTCCGATTATTTATGTCTTATTCGGTTTTACCGTACTGACTAAAATAATATTGGTGGTGATGGTGATTAAATTGTGAAGATGATGATAATAATAATGAGAAAAAGTCATGAAGGAACAATCGATTGAATAATAACACAAGAGGGAGTCATGAAGGAAAGGAGGACTCACTTTACATTAAATGCTCTAATATCACAGAGTCGGAAGAAAACTAAATTTGAAGGCTTGCAATATAGAAAGCTCATAAAATTGATCAACAACAACATTACATTGACCATTGCTTTTTGTGATGTGCTTTGTCAATCAATACTGATCTGCATTTAGGGCAGTCACCCAGGTGGCAGATTCCCTATCTGTTGCTTTCCTAGCCTTTTCCGAAATGATTTCAAAGAAATTGGAAATTTATTGAACATCTCCCTTGGTAAGTTATTCCAATCCCTAACTCCCCTTCCTATAAATGAATATTTGCCCCAGTTTGTCCTCTTGAATTCCAACTTTATCTTCATATCGTGATCTTTCCTACTTTTATAAACGCCATTCAAACCTATTCGTCTACTAATGTCATTCCACGCCATCTCTCCGCTGACAGCTCGGAACATACCATGTTGATTCCCATAGGGAATCTGAAATATTTGTTCCGAATGAGTAAATGAGTAATGAGTAATACCACTTAGTCGAGCAGCTCTTCTTCTTTCTCTCAATTCTTCCCAACCCAAACATTGCAACATTTTTGTAACGCTACTCTTTTGTCGGAAATCACCCAGAACAAATCGAGCTGCTTTTCTTTGGATTTTTTCCAGTTCTTGAATCAGGTAATCCTGGTGAGGGTTCCATACACTGGAACCATACTCTAGTTGGGGTCTTACCAGAGACTTATATGCACTCTCCTTTACATCCTTACTACAACCCCTAAACACCCTCATAACCATGTGTAGAGATCGGTACCCTTTATTTACAATCCCATTTATGTGATTACCCCAGTGAAGATCTTTCCTTATATTAACACCTAGATACTTACAATGATCCCCAAAAGGAACTTTCACCCCATCAACGCAGTAATTAAAACTGAGAGGACTTTTCCTATTTGTGAAACTCACAACCTGACTTTTAGCCCCGTTTATCAACATACCATTGCCTCCTGTCCATCTCACAACATTTTCGAGGTCACGTTGCAGTTGCTCACAATCTTGTAACTTATTTATCACTCTATAGAGAATAACATCATCCGCAAAAAGCCTTACCTCCGATTCCACTCCTTTACTCATATCATTTATATATATAAGAAAACATAAAGGTCCGATAACACTGCCCTGAGGAACTCCCCTCTCAACTATTACCGGTATAGGGTCAGACAAAGCTTCACCTACTCTAACTCTCTGAGATCTATTTTCTAGAAATATAGCAACCCATTCAGTCACTCTTTTGTCTAGTCCAATTGCACTCATTTTTGCCAGTAGTCTCCCATGATCCACCCTATCAAATGCTTTAGACATGTCAATCGCGATACAGTCCATTTGACCTCCAGAATCCAAGATATCTGCTATATCTTGCTGGAATCCTACAAGTTGAGCTTCAATGGAATAACCTTTCCTAAAACCGAATTGCCTTCTATCGAACCAGTTATTAATTTCACAAACATATCTAATATAATCAGAAAGAATGCCTTCCCAAAGCTTACATACAATGCATGTCAAACTTACTGGCCTGTAATTTTCAGCTTTATGTCTATCACCCTTTCCTTTATACACAGGGGCTACTATAGCAACTCTCCATTCATCTGGTATAGCTCCTTCGACCAAACAATAATCAAATAAGTACTTCAGATATGGTACTACATTCCAACCCATTGTCTTTAGTATATCCCCAGAAATCTGATCAATTCCAGCCGCTTTTCTAGTTTTCAACTTTTGTATCTTATTGTAAATGTCATTGTTATCATATGTAAATTTTATTACTTCTTTGGCCTTAGTCTCTTCCTCTATCTCGACATTATCCTTGTAACCAACAATCTTTACATACTGCTGACTGAATACTTCTGCCTTTTGAAGATCCTCACATACACACTCCCCTTGTTCATTAATTATTCCTGGAATGTCCTTCTTGGAACCTGTTTCTGCCTTAAAATACCTATACATACCCTTCCATTTTTCACTAAAATTTGTATGACTGCCAATTATGCTTGCCATCATGTTATCCTTAGCTGCCTTCTTTGCTAGATTAAATTTTCTAGTAAGTTCCTTCAATTTCTCCTTACTTCCACAGCCATTTCTAACTATTTTTTTCCAGTCTGCACCTCCTTCTTAGTCTCTTTATTTCTCTATTATAATAAGGTGGGTCTTTACCATTCCTTACCACCCTTAATGGTACAAACCTGTTTTCGCATTTCTCAACAATTTCTTTAAACCCATTCCAGAGTCTGTTTACATTTTTATTTACCGTTTTCCACCGATCATAGTTACTTTTTAGAAACTGCCTCATGCCTTTTTTATCAGCCATATGGTACTGCCTAACAGTCCTACTTTTAAGACCCTCCTTTCTATCGCATTTATTTTTAACTACCACAAAAACAGCTTCATGATCACTAATACCATCTATTACTTCAGTTTCCCTATAGAGCTCATCTGGTTTTATCAGCACCACATCCAGGATATTTTTCCCTCTGGTTGGTTCCATCACTTTCTGAATCAGCTGTCCTTCCCATATTAACTTATTTGCCATTTGTTGGTCATGCTTCCTGTCGTTCGCATTTCCTTCCCAATTGACATCTGGCAAATTCAGATCTCCCGCTACAATCACATTTCTTTCCATGTCGTTTCCCACATAGCTGACTATCCTATCAAATAATTCCGAATCCGCATCAGTGCTACCCTTTCCCGATCTGTACACTCCAAATATATCAAGTTGCCTATTATCTTTAGAAATGAGCCTTACACCTAGAATTTCATGTGTCTCATCTTTAACTTTTTCGTAGCTTACAAATTCTTCTTTCACCAGAATGAAAACTCCCCCTCCCACCTTTCCTATCCTATCTCTACGATACACACTCCAGTGCCGTGAGAAAATTTCTGCATCCATTATCTCATTTCTCAGCCATGATTCAACTCCTATTACAATATCTGGTAAATATATATCTATTAAATTACTTAATTCTATTCCTTTCTTTACAATACTTCTACAGTTCAGCACTAACAATTTTATGTCATCCCTACTTGATTTCCAGTTCCCTGTTCCCTTATCACCGCTCCCTAGGCCATCCCGTTTCCCTGAATGTACCTCCCTATTACCCTTCCAAACAAATTTCCTAACTTATACGTACCACTGCGGTTTAAATGAAGGCCATCGGAGCGCAGATCCCTATCTCCTACCCACCCATTAGGATCTAGAAATTTCACTCACAGTTTCCCACATACCCACTCCATAGTCTCATTTAAATCCCCAATCACCCTCCAGTCAGTATCCCTCCTACACAGTATTCCACTAATAACAATCTCCGCTTTCTTAAACTTCACCCGTGCTGCATTTACCAGATCCCACACATCTCCAACTATGTTGGTACTTATATCAGCTTGCCTTACGTTGTTGGTACCAACGTGAAACACTACCACCTTCTCCTTCCCCTCCTCCCTCTCTTCTACTTTCCTCAACATCTGCCTCAACCTAATTCCTGGATAACATTCTACCCTGGTTCCCTTTCCTCCACACACTTTCCCCACGTGTCTAACGATGGAATCCCCCATGACCAGAGCCTGAACCCTACCCACCTCATTTGATCCCCTCCCCTCCTGGTCAGCCCTATCTTTCCTGATAGCTGCAGAAGCTACTTCCTCCTCCCTTTTCTCCTTCCCATGACCCTGTTCCACCTGTCTTTTCCTATCCTCTACTCTACATTTCCCTTTCCTACCTTTTCCCTTCCTCCTACTTCCATGCATCTCAGCAACAGTTCCCTGTCCCTCATCTTCCCTCTGTTCTACCTGGAGTGACTCGTACCGATTTCGCACAGACACCTGTCCTGAATTCTGATCCTGAATAGAGCCCTTGGCCTGCAATCTCCTTCCCCTTAGAACATTAGACCACCTGTCTTCTACAACTCCTCCCTTTCCTTCCCCTCCCTCTTGTACACCTACTGTAACCTGTACATTGTTTGAGGGAGTCCTATCTTCCTTCCTGTCTTCTGTGAGAATCCTAATTATCTCCCTCAAACTTTCCAACTCCTCCCTCATACCCCTCAATGCCTCACCACACCCACAATAAGTACACTCGCGCTCCTTAGCCATTCTTTATGGGGGAAAAATTATAAATTAAAAAAATTAAGTAACTTATTTGCAAAAAAATAAATGAACGGATGGATATATTGTCTGGGATAGTACACAACAATAAGGTAATTAATATATGACTACACTACAATACTACTTAGTC
Source organism: Anabrus simplex (assembly GCF_040414725.1). Classification (NCBI taxonomy): domain Eukaryota; kingdom Metazoa; phylum Arthropoda; class Insecta; order Orthoptera; family Tettigoniidae; genus Anabrus; species Anabrus simplex. The sequence continues at coordinate 283,755,536 of NC_090266.1, read as the reverse complement.
GTGCTCTATTTTTTTTTATATCCTACAACCCCTAACAGGATAAAAACTGCTGTTAATTACTGAATATCGAAAGTAATACACAAGAACTACACAATTCCAAACTGCAATTAAGCCTATCCTAATTTCAACAATATTTTAGTAAGAGTTTCTACGGATACCTCTACTACACCAGTACTACACAAATATTTTACAATAATAAAATAAGCACAATAAATTCTAATAGGATATTACTCGTATACTACTGTACAGTACACTACAGTAATTTTTAAACTACTTTCAGACGTATCCTAATTACGATACCGGTACCGTACCGTATGTCACTACTAAGCACAACAGAAATGAAATTTGCAAGAACTACTGTACTCAAAGATTACCAACGAAGCTAAATGCTTAGACAAATTATTATTAGTATTAGGGTCTAATAGATACACACGAATATAGCAGGCAAGATACGGCACTATCTAAATGTACCGTACTGTATCTATACTACAATGTATCTACACTACACTATACTGCGTTTGGTTAAATGCTTAAGTATCAAAAGGATTGCCGTACACGAAGAAAAACACGAATATAACTGGCAAGATACTATCTAATATATTATACCTTATCTTCTCTACAATGTGGTTATGTGATTATTACAGCTGGTGGATTACTATTATTTTCCCTACTCCACGGGACGGAGAATAAAAGTGTCCTTAATTAGGCCTACTGAAAAATACGAGGTTGTCTACAATAATTTCTCAAATATTTCTGTCAAAACTACTACTACTATTACTCCAGGGACTTGAACTGCAATTACTGGGATATATGAACTTTATTATTATTAGCTAACCGCTCATAAATACTGAAAGATCGAGGGAGCGAAATATAAATTACGGATACTAACTACCTACTCAGAAGTACAAATGAATGGAATACAAGGTCAGCTGATTTTTATTTATATTTACTTGACTACACTACACCCTTTGTTCACGACTGTAGCCAACAATGCAATATTTGAATATGAGGAGCGACAATAATCAATAACAATACGACTGTTAACTATTACCGTGTAATCTCTTTAACTTCTTTTTAAATGGAAGTTTACAGGCGTATCGTGTTTTTTAATGTAGTAAATTATTACCTTCGAGATAGTTTGAACGTATATCTATACGAAATACCGGAAAAGTTGCTGCAGAAGTTACGGTACTATTCCTTATGATAATCTGCCTTTGTAAGTACAACCAATGAACCTACAGATACCGGTATTTACAAATATTTTTAAAGTTAATATTGTTACCTAAAGTATTACCTAAACCTAAATTCGAAACAAGGTGCACCTAGCTAGCCTACTTAACCTAGAAAACGTAATTTACTGAAGACCAACTGAATTACTTGTTACAAAATTTAAATAATTATTACTACTCCCAATTTCTATCAACAAGCACTAAACACTAAGCACTTCTACTGCCATTCATCTCCGATAGATGGGATTACTGCTGCGTACCGAGTATAACAGCCTGTTTGAATATTGGCGAGAAGTAGCTGGGGAGTTAGATCTCTCTCTTTTTTAGCATACCATTCCTCTGGTTCATAAATTTTCTAATACTACTGGTACGTAACACACTGGATCATCATAGTATTCCAGGTATTCAATCCCTACTCTGAGGCAGTGATTGGAATGAGCAGTGTGCACATTTAAATGGAATAATGACACAGAAGCGGTGGCGTGCGGTGAACACATTCGTTACCCCAGCAGCAAAAATATTTTTTTAAATATAAGCAATCGTAGTCCCACTACACACCGTAAGTCAACCTTACCATTTTATAAGGCTGCATTTTTCGTGGAAAAGTCAGCCTGAGAAGGTCTTTCAAGAATATTTTCAACCACACACTCGCACATATTTCTAAATTAATATTCACGGCAGTGATGACACCATTATAACTTAATCTATAGCAGATTTTAAACATTACAGTTTCATCCGGTTACGTTTTGTGATGGTACAGTCATGGTTTTCACAAAATACTATACTATGAATTAGGACTTCATTAGGGGTCGATGACCTTAGATGTTAAGCCCCTTTAAACAACAAGCATCATCATCATCATCATCACCACTCACATACTTCCTGTGTAATCAAGATATGGCCAGTAAAAAAATAATTAGATAGACAAGATTTTTACAAAAGCAAACAGTATATACTTGGTGATTCTGGGAGCGTGACCAGACCTGTATGTATAGACCTTGCTATAGCCACTCTTATGTATTATATTCTATCTTGTTGATATAATTCCAACAGGCAAGATTAACAGTAGATGTCGTATCTGCAAGTAGGGTCCCTAAACTGTATGGTTAGCAACTCTAAATCGAACCCAAGAGTTAGAAAATATTAACAGGGGAGAAAGAGTAAAGTTGAAATCTTAGTCTGTAAGTAGCCCTGCGCGGATGAACAAAATATTGTCCACACCCGCGAATGGGTTATTCGTGGATATTGTAAATATTTAACAACAGTATATTATACCCAAGGTATTGAAACAGATAGATCTGTTAACATAATACAATAGGCCTGATACCTGGGCACCAGGACCCCCTTCAGTCACAGGTTGTATGAGGGGGTTTTTTCCTTGCGACTACTACCGACGTATTAACCTTTGTTCCTTCCTTCCACTAATTGCGGGCAGGAGCCAGTTAGGCTTGGGTCAGATTTACAGCTTTATGGTCTCAAGGTTCTATATATCACCATTCTCCTATACCACTGTCAAGGGTCGCCTAACCGCAAGCAAAAATAAGAGTATGCCAGAGTGAAAATTAATATACTTCATTATTTAGAAATTATCAGCAAATTTATCCGCACTGCCATGCAGTTTGCATTTGCCAAGACACTAACTTCGCACATATCCGGGATATCCGCATCCGTGCAAGGCTCTATCTATAAGCTTGCGTGGCAGGGAGAATAAGCCAGGGACCGCTCGCGCACACTACGTGATAATCAAACAAAACATTTAAACTCCGATGCAATTGTTGCAATTATGCTGACAATATTGAATATTTATCATTTAAATCCACAGTTTTACAGATTTAAAATTTGATTTTTGAACACCAAATGATTCAAATATGTATTAACAAATGTAACTAGCAGATATCTAGGTTACGTTAGCTGGTCAGTCTGTAAAAATGGTAGGGCAGTGCACCCAGTATAAAAGGTCCTAGGAAGAACACTGAAAAGGTTTTCGTATTTGTTTCGTCTTTCTCATGCCTTATAATACCCTAATCTCATTTTTGGAAACCGTAGATAGCCTATATGTTTCACTGTACCTATACATACACGACGTAAAGTGCATGCATGTCAAGAAAGAAGAAACATACCGTACTGTGCCGTATCAGAGCCATGAATTTGTGATCCAGGCACAAACATTCAAAATTTTATTAAACATGTTCTGTATTTGGCGCGCGGACCCGAGAGAGGAAACGCGTAAGCATTGAAAGCTAAGGGAAGTTCCATCCAAGGAATGAATGCGATAGAGATAACTGTCGGACGAGAACAGAAGAGGGCAGGCCTCGATCCCATACCACGTGATAATACAGTGGGGGCGAAAATCGCGGACAGCGAACATTTCGCACATAAATTTTATGTGGGAAGCCAGCTTAACGGGACGAAAAGGCGAGGAGAGAGTAAATTATCATCTCAAATTATACTATGATTAGGAGAACGAATGACACCACATGCATCTTTGGAATTATGTGGAGAGATTGTCCGAAAGGGGTATGCTAAATATCCCGTGGAATGTAAATTACGCAGTAGTGGCTCTTATCACATAAAGAAAGCGTCCCCACGCGATATACCGAACACGTATCCTGTCGCGGGGAGTCTCGCAATTGCTGAAGAGGCAGGGATGATGCTATGGATATTGCAAGATAGTTTAAGAATGGATAATCTTCCACACACAATCGAGATTCATAGAATACGTTTAGCTACCTCTCGAGCGCACTACCTCACTAATATTCGCGATATCAATGGAATAGATTGATATCCTCTCCGGGATAAGTCTAGGGTCAGCCATCTTGTGCGAGTCTTATAAATAGACCAGCAGCAGGCGCATCCCAGGCCAGAAAGGGTTCATCTTGGCGCCCACCGTGTTTGGCAATTTTACAGGCTTTTCCGGCATTTTCATAGGCATTTTTTCCTTGCACTTTCTATTATTTTTTTGACATTTGCAATATGGGCGCAAAGTAATGGCAATGCCATATTGGAATTTTAGGACTGGCCAATATTAAAGGAGCGCTACTTTAGCTCATATTATGGACGCTAATAATTGGACCAGTATTTTAGAATGAGTGACGTATTTAATTTAACATTTAATATATATATACTGAAGGCAAATGAAATACAGTTGCGGGTCCAGGTAATTGGACAATATCCGTGACGGTCACTCAAGTTCGAAGACCTACCCAATTAATTTAGGATATAGTTATATCCTGGGAAACAGCCAAATGATTTTCCCAATAGTGAGGTGGAGGATGAATATTTAGGCCCCTCGGGCAGATGTAATCTTGGTTAGTAGTAGCGAGTTCTGGTTGAAATTAATCTCAATAACAATACTAGAAAATTTAACGGGATTTTGGGCATTTGTGAGATAGAATGGTAGACCTCATACCGTATATCTTGTCAAAATGGCAGTGAACTAGGTTCATGCAGATAGTTTGAGGTTATATTAGCTTTTGTTCTTGTATCAACCTTAACGCTGGAAAAATTACTTAACTTACTCGCATTAACCAATTGTGCTGGCATAAAAATTCAACCCCAATGAATCCGTGTATACAGCCGGCATTTTTGTAATTTAATTATGGGGCTATGTATGTTTAGTCCTCAGCCCGAAGGCTGCTTGGATTCTCAACAGCTCCGCCATCTGCGGTCATAGATGGCCTAGGCATCACTGAAGATGCGTACTAGGGAAATGAGGAGTGTGGTAGTTTCCCGTTGCTTTCCTCAGTGGGGCTATTATAATAATAATAATAATAATAATAGCCAGCTTCAATAGCAAAGCCATTTTCAGGCTTTAAAGTATTATTTTGATATAATAATATAGAAAATTTCTGAAACTGCATTTGTGTTGTTTGAGTCACCAGTCCAAAGACTAAGTTGATGCAGCACTCCATGCCACCCTATCCTGTGCTAACCTTTTCATTTCTACGTAACTATTGCATCCTACATCTGCTCTAATCTGCTTGTCATATTCATATCTCGGTCTGCCCCTACCATTCTTACCGCCTACACTTCCTTCAAAAACCAACTGCACAAGTCCTGGGTGTCTTAGAATGTGTCCTATCATTCTATCTCTTCTTCTCGTCAAATTTAGCCAAATCGATTCAGTATCTCTTCATTCGTGATTCGATCTATCCATCTCACCTTCAGCATTCTTCTATAACACCACATTTCAAAAGCTTGTACTCTCTTTCGTTCTGAGCTAGTTATCGTCCATGTTTCACATCCATACAGTTTCACGCTCCACACGAAAGTCTTCAAAAACTTCTTTCTAATTCCTATATCAATGTTTGAAGTGAGCAAATTTTTCTTAAGAAAGCTCTTCCTTGCTTGTGCTAGTCTGCATCTTATGACCTTATTTCCACCATCATTAGTTATTTTACTACCCAAGTAACAATATTCATCCACTTCCTTTAAGACTAGACTTCCTAATCTAATATTTCCTGCATCACCTGTCTTTGTTCGACTGCACTCCATTACTTTTGTTTTGGACTTATTTATTTTCATCGTGTACTCCTTACCCAAGACTTCGTCCATACCATTCAGCACCTTTTCGAGATCCTCTGGAGTCTCTGATAAAATAACAATATCATCAGCAAATCTCAAGGTTTTGATTTCCTCTCGTTGGATTGTGATTCCCTTTCCAAATTCCTCTTTGATTTCCTTTACTGCCTGTTCTATGTAAACATTGAAAAGGAGTGGGGACGAACTGCAATTTGCCTAACTCCTTTCTGGATTGCTGCTACTTTTTCAAAGCCCTCGATTCTTATCACTGCAGACTGATTTTTATACAGATTGTAGATGATTCTTCGTTCTCGGTATCTGATCCCAATCACCTTCAGAATCTTAAATAGTTTGGTCCAGTCAACATTATCAAATGCCTTTTCTAGATCTATGAATGACATGTACGTGGGCTTGTCCTTGATTCGATCCTCTAAGGTCAGACGTAAAGTCAGGATTGCTTCACATGTTCCTACATTTCTTCTGAAGCCAAACTGATCTTCTCCCAACTCAGCTTCAACTTGTTTTTCCATTCTTCTGTAAATAATACGTGTTAACATTTTGCAGGCATGAGATATTAAACTAATGGTGCGGTAGTTTTCACACCTGTCAGCACCGGCTTTCTTGGGAATAGGTATAACAACATTCTGCCGAAAACAGATGGGACTTCTCCTGTCTCATACATCGTGCACACTAAATGAAATAACCTTGCCATGCTGGTTTCTCCTAAGGCAGTCATTAATTCAGAGGAAATGTCATCAATTCCAGATGCCTTGTTCCAATTTAGGTCACTCACAGCTCTGTCAAACTCTGACCTCAAAATTGGGTCTCCCATTTCATCAGCATCAACAGCCTGTTCATGTTCCAGAACCAAATTATCTACATCTTTACCTTGATACAACTGTTGGATATGCTCATGCCATCTTTCTGCTTTGTCTCCTTTCCCTAGAAGTGGCTTTCCATCTGAGCTCTTAATATTCATACACCTAGATTTCCTTTCTCCAAAGGTTTTCTTGATTTTCCTGTATGCAGCATCTACCTTTCCTAGGACCATACAACCTTTGACATCCTTGCACTTCTCCTTCAGCCATTCTTCCTTAGCTACCATGCACTTTCTATCCACCTGATTCTTTAATCGCCTGTATTCTTTTCTGCCCTTTTCATTTCTAGCATTCTTGTATTTTCGTCGTTCATCACTCAGGTCTAGTATCTCCTGAGTTATCCACTGATTTTTAGTTGATCTTTTCTTCCTTCCTAACATTTCTTCAGCAGCCCTACTGCCTTTATTTTTCATGACTATCCACCCTTCCTCTATTGTGTTTCCTTCAGCCTTTTCATTTAGCCCTTGTGCAACATGTTCCTTGAAACAAACCCTCACACTCTTTTCTTTCAACTTGTCTGGATCCCATCTTTTTGCATTCTTTCATTTCTTCAACTTCAGATGGCATTTCATGACCAACAAGTTGTGGTCAGAGTCCACATCTCCTCCTGGTAAAGTTTTGCAATCCAACACCTGGTTTCTGAATCTCTGCCTAATCATAATGAAGTCTATTTGATATCTTCCATTGTCTCCAAGTCTCGTCCACGTATACAGCCGTCGTTTGTGGTGTTTGAACCAAGTATTGGCAAGGACTAAATTATGGTCGGTGCAGAATTCAACCAGCCGACTTCCTCTTTTGTTCCTTTGTCCCAATCCGAATTCTCGTGCTGTATTACCGTCTTTTCCTTGGCCTACCACTGCATTACAGTCTCCCATCACAATTAGATTCTCGTCACCTTTTACATATTGTGTTAAATCTTCTATCTCTTCATATATTCTTTCGATTTCCCCACCATTCGCTGAACTAGTAGGCATATAGATCTGCACTATGGTGGTGAGCATTGGTTTGGTGTCTATCTCGACGACAATAATTCTTTCTCTATGCTGGTTATAGTAGCTTACCCACTGCCCTATTTTCTTATTCACCGAGCTTGATAGCTGCAGTCGCTTAAGTGCGGCCAGTATCCAGTAATCGGGAGATAATGGGTTCGAACCCCACTGTCGGCAGCCCTGAAGATGGTTTTCTGTGGTTTCCCATTTTCACACCAGGAAAATGCTGGGGCTGTACCTTAATTAAGGCCACGGCCGCTTCCTTCCCATTCCTAGGCCTTTCCCATCCCATCGTCGCCATAAGACATATCTGGTCGGTGCGACATAAAGCAAATAGTAAATAAAATAAAATTTTCTTATTCATTATTAAACCAACTCCTGCATTTCTCCTGTTTGATTTTGTGTTGATAATTTGTTAGTCGCCTGACCAAAAATCCTGTTCTTCCTGCCAACGTACTTCACTTATACCAACTACATCTAACTTTAGTCTATCGATCTCTCTTTTCAGATTCTCTAACCTACCACAACGATTCAAACTTCTAACATTCCGTGCTCCGACTCGCAGAATGTCAGTATGCATCTTCCTGATGATTGCCCCCTCTCATGTAGTTCCCACCCGGAGATCCGAATGGGGGACTAGTTTACCTCTGGAATATTTTACCCGGGAGGAAGCCATCATCAGTACATCATTCATACAGAGAGAGCTGCATGTCCTCAGGAGTTAGTTACATCTGTAGTTTCCCGTTTCTTTCAGCCGTGTAGCAGTATCAACACAGCTAATCCATGTTGAGTGTTATTACAAGGCCATATCAGTCAATCATCTAGACTGCCGCCCTTGCAACTTCTGAAAGGCTGCTACCCCGCTTTCGATGAACCATTCCTTAGTCTGGTCTCTCAACAGATACCCATCCGATATTGTTGTACCTGTGGCCCGGCTATCTGCTTCTTTGGGACACGCAAGCCTCCCCACAGCGGCAAGGTCACATGGTTCGCAGGGCGGAAGCTGCATTCAAAATTCCGATAAATTTACGAATGTTTAAATATTTTACGAGATGATTGTAGTGCCGAGCTCGAGTTAAAGGGGGGATCCAGTTATCTCAGTGCATATCGTAATGGATCTTGAAGCCATAAGGGCGTTGATGGAGGAGATGATGGACAGTATGAAGAATGATTTAAAGATACTGGATGAGAAGATGGAGCAGAATAGTGCGAAGAATAGGGAGGTTTTGAATACGGTAATGAATAAGGTCCGCGAGAATATAAATAAACAGTTGGAGGAATTGAATACGGTGGTGAATAAGGAGCGTGAGGATAGAAATAAACAGTTTGAGGAATTGAACGCGGGAATGGATAGGAATCGCGAGGAGAATCAGAAAATTTTGCAGGAGCAATGTGCTGACCTATCGTATCATATAAAAAGGGTGCAGGATGACTGCAATGAGAACTTAAGGAGGTTACACGCCAAAGTAACACAGGTATTTGAACGAAGCTATAAATTGGAAAATACAGTAGGTAAGGTAGTTGAGCGTCTCGGAGAGGTTAAAGCTAAATTCACGGATGATATCGAGATTGGCAGTCGAGTGACAACGCAAGAAAAGAAGATGGGGATTGTATATTTCAGAATAAGTCAGGCGTCGTATGATAGAAATGAGAAGCAGTCAGGATGAAAGACTAGTCAGGAAGACATCCATCCAGGAACTGGAGAGGTCAGATAGGACACGATCAAGGTAGATGAGTGTATGCCAGAGAGGCGTGAACAGACGACCGGTGTAGTCCTTTTGAAGAGGAAAATTATCGAACAGGCTGACATGCTTGATTTAGCTAACAAGGAATTTCAACCTAAACAGTGCAGACAGCAAATTAGTGCTGATTCTAAGGCGCACTCAAAGAAGCCTACCTGTAAGAATGCTAGCCGGAAGAAGAAAAAGAACAAAGGTATGCAACGTACGATGATAGGATGTCATTCTAAACAGCACCGAGGGTTGAATGGGAAACCGAGGCAGCGAAGAGGAGAGAGGCTACTTTACGGAAGAGAAATTAGGTGGCTACCAGTACAGCATGCAGGACGTAAGAAAAGACCACGGAACAAGGAGTACAGATACCATTGTGGGAAATCTGGCAGAGACGGGAAGAAGAAAAATGAAAGCTTCAAACTCTATGCTCGGAGAAATGGAGCCAGGGATAGTGAGTTAAATCCCCATATTACTGAATATTGTTACCGAAGTCAAAGAGAAGACAAGTGAGACCAATAGTGAGCAATGGTCTAATGTAAACTGTACAGTATGTAAATGAACTTCATCTTAGTTAGAATTCATTGTGCCGGGCGAGTTGGCCGTGCGCGTAGAGGCGCGCGGCTGTGAAGCTTGCATCCGGGAGATAGTAGGTTCGAATTCCACTATCGGCAGCCCTGAAAATGGTTTTCCGTGGTTTCCCATTTTCACACCAGGCAAATGCTGGGGCTGTACCTTAATTAAGGCCACGGCCGCTTCCTTCCAACTCCTAGGCCTTTCCTATCCCATCGTCGCCATAAGACCTATCTGTGTCGGTGCGACGTAAAGCCCATAGAAAAAAAAAAGAATTCATTGTAAATAGTTTATAATTAACTTTAAGAGACTTTGAAGTCGCGGGACCAATGAACATAAAGAATAAGAAGACAAAGAAGTAGATTCAGAAGAGAACTTGTCCTGACTGACTGACTGATTCATTATAGCCGAGCCAAAACTACTGCACATAAAGAAATGAAATTTTGAGGATATATTCATATTAGGATGTAGGTGCTTGCTAAGAGAGGGTTTTTGGATATTCCTTCGCTAAGGGGGTGAAAAGGGGGATGAAATTTTAAAATAAATGTATCTACATCTCAAAACTTTAAAAGATCACAGACGTAAAAATTGGTATTTAGAATCTTCTTTAAAGATAAGGAAACACGTATTTTTTTGTTTTCATAAAGTCCCAATAGGAGGGGTGAAAAAGGGGTTGAATGCCTTTAATCAGGATACCGGTACTTATATCTCAGAAACTGAAGATATTAAAGAGCTGAAAATTGGTATTTTGATCTCTTTTAAAAATAAACACGTATTTTTTTTGTATTTCGAAAATCCAATTAATAGGGGGGTGAATTTTTAAAAGAGTGCATCTATATCTCAAAACTTTTAAAGTTTATAGATGTAAAAATTGGTATTTAGAATCTTCATTAAAAATAAACGAACACGATTTTTTTTGTTTTCGGAAAATCCCAATAGGAAGGGTGGAAAAGGGTGAAAATAGGTTGAATGCCTTTAATGAGGCTACTTATATTTCAGAACCTAAAGATATTACAGACGAAAATTGGTGTTTGGGATCTACTTTAAAAATAAAGAAAATGGTATTTTTTCGTTTTTGGAAAATCCAATTAATGGCGGTTAAACAGGAGTGAAAATTGGGGTGATTTTTACGAAAGACTATATATAATATCTGAGAAACGTAAAATGTTACAGACGTAAAAAGTGGGTATTTGGAATCTCCTGTATTTGTAAAGAAACATAGGTGATTTGTTTTTGGAAACTCCACTTAAGGGGAACTAAAAAGGGGTGAAATTTTAAAATGAGAATATCTACTGTATATCTCAAAAACTTAATATGTTACAGAAGTGAAAAATGGTATTTTTTATCTCTGTTAAAAATAAAGAAGCGTGTATTTTTAGTTTTCGGAAATACCACTTGGGTGGATTGGGGGGGGGGGGGGGGTAAAGTGACTGAAAATGGTGTTGAATTCTTTTAATTAGGCTATTGATATTTCAAAAATGAAGATGTTACAGACATGATATTTGATATTTGGATTCTGCTCTAAAAGTAAAGAAACACGTATTCTCGGAAAATCCAATGAAGGGGGGTGGGGGTGAAAGTATTGAAAAATTAATTGACTTAATTGTATGAGAATACAGACATCTAATAAAAACTAAAGTTGTTACAGACGTGAAAATTGGTATTTGGATCTTCTTTAAAAACAAAGAAAAACGCGTTTTGGGGGTAACCATCTCGGGAGGGGGGGGGGGGCGGCGGGAGTGAAAGGGAGTTGAATTCCTTTCATGAGGACACACAAATAAAAAACTGAAGAAGTTACAGAGTTACAGTCATGATGATTGGTACTTAGAACATCCTTTACTATTAAGGAAACAAGAATTTTTTGCCGGAAAATTCACTTCGGATTGGTGGGGAGGGGGGAAGCAGTGTAAAAGGAAGTGAATAAAGTGAATTATTTTTATGGGGATACTTATATCTCAAAACTGAAGGTAATAGACGTGAACATTGGTGTTTGGAATCTCCTTTAAACATAAAGAAACACTCCTTTTATTTTCTGGGGGAGAGGGGGGGGGGTAAATAAACTTAACGGCGGTGGGGTGTGAAAGGAGGTGAGACTAATTGATTTTACTGTTCATAATGTACTTATAAGGAGCCTCTGTTGCACAGGCGGCCTCCCACAACTGGGTTCCTTGGTTCAAATCCCGGTCACTCCATGTGATATTTGTGCTGGACTAAACGGAGACGGGACAGGTTTTTCTCCGGATACTCCGGTTTTCCCTGTCATCATTCATTCCAGCAACACTGTCCAATATTTCATTTCATTTGTCATTCATTGATCATTGCCCCAGAGGAGTACTTCGGCAGCTGGCACAATTCCTATTGTCGTCGCTAGATGGGGCTTTATTCATTCCCTTCCTGACCCTGTCGAATGACTGGAAACAGGCTGTAGACTTTCGATGTACTTATTCTGATCATTAACCGATCATTTTTAATCTTTCCTGGGTTCGTTTTCAGCAGCCATCTTTTCCTTCGGAGAACGTTTTTAGATTACAGTAGATTCTCCTGGCATATATATAAAAATTTAAACACATTTGAAATAAACGATAGGAATGAGATTGACCGTCAAATTGTTCACCTCTCTAATAAGGTCAATAATGCACGGAAGTATGTCATTCGTATCGCCAGAAATCCCGCACACTTGCCTGCACGCGACAGTTGTGCCGGTCACATTCTCAACAATGACAATGCCAGCAGATGTAATTGACCGCTAAGTAGGGGTCTTGCATCTTGCTGTGGGATCCAGAACATCTAATGATGATAATAATAATAATAATACCTATCTGTGTCGGTGCGACGTAAAGCCCCTAGCAAAAAAAAAATAAATAATAATAATAATAATAATAATAATAATATTATTCTGTACCATCTTCAAATGTGCGGACCGCGCTGGAAGCGGGTCCTGGACGGGTAATGACTAAGAATGCAGTCCGGCAACGGGTTCAGTACCGCCAAGGCACCCAAGAACACACTGCCGGATCTCCTGAAGGATTTGGTCTATAATACAAATGCTTATAGGAAAAGATGGCAAAGATTTAGTTACCCAACTGACCAGGTGGAATACCTGGACCTAGCCCGGGAAGTACGAAATCGATTGCTGGAAAGAAAGATTGAAAATAGGAGGAAACTTGCCGTAATCTATTAGAAAACGAGCCAGATCTCGAATTTTGGCGGATTCTCGCAGAAAACGAGTTAGATCGCGAATTTTGACGGATTATATATCTAAAACAATAAGCATTCAATGATAAATTTCAGTATAATACCGCAACGAAGCACGGGTATCTTGCTAGTAATACATAAATGCAATTACAGTATGAAGTTGTATTATGAATGCTATGTTATAAACTACGCAGGAGGGGATTGTTGAAAGTGTGATCGCTGTGGAGAGTTCTGAAATGGATGAATATGACCAGGATGAAGCAGGTGATGTTAACCCTAAGCCAAAACTTAGTGAAATTAAAGACCGTCTAAATATTGTCATTAATATGTTGAAGATAACAACGATGAAAACACCTTCATTTTACAAACATCTGAGGCATCTGCGTGAGTTAATTATTAAAGAAATTTATGTCAAAGGAAGACAACAGAAAATCAGCAGTTTCTTCAAACTGGTGTGGTCGGTGAAGGTGTGCCGTGATTGCCATGTTCTAATTCTGTACTGCACTAGTTATTCTGTATTTTGTAGGGCCTAATACTGTATTGCATTATATCTTGTATGCTAAAGTAACCTCTGTATTCCTTAAATTTAAAACACTGTACATGTTATTTTTACTGAATAGAGTGTTTAAGTAAGTATCATTGCTCATTTCATAAGTTACTTTTAATCCGGGCTTGCATTAATTCGGGCAACCTGAAGTCTCAATTAGTCCGGATTAATTAGGCTCTACTCTACTGTTCTATTTACCCCCTTTTGATCAGGTGAAATGTGCATTGCAATTACAGAACAACTTCACTAATGAAAATTACATAAAAATAATAATTGTTCAATAATAATAGTAATAATGAAAATAGGAGCTCTTATGAAATTTTATTTATATATTTCTATGCGATGAGACTGGCTCGGAAAGTGATGTTAGCGAAGATATTCAGTCACTTTGAATGATAACATCTACTAATGCACACTCTCAATAATATTGTACATTCTCTGGCTTAGACAGATAATACAACCATCTGTTGAAATACTCTTGTAACTAACACAGGAAGAAACACGATGCAGCCACCAGAATGCATGCATAGATCGTTCTCGAGTTTCAGTGAATTGTCAAACTTTACTACAGGCTATGCTCGCAGCGCAGCATGAATGTCATTATAGCCACTGCATTAGACTGGAATGAGTTATTATATAAAAATATAATTTGTTGGGTAGGCAACCCAGTTGTCAGAATTGTCTTGCATTTTGCGTAAATTTCTGGAGTTGGCAACCCGCTCGTCAAGAGTTGTTATCTGGTTTGCGTAGCTTTATCTGTTCGTTTCGCCCACGTGTTGTCGTAAAGTGTTTGCTGTCTGGTTTGGTCATCATGCCGTGGTTACTCGAAGCATTATAGGTTAGTTACGACGCCATTTTACTTTGGTTTCTTCCTGTCTTGAACAGCCTGATATGGTTTAGATAGTGGGAAGCATAAATTGTCACAAACGTAAATATATTGTGAGTATAAGGAATCTGAGGGGACCAGCAAAAAATGTTTTAAACAAAGAGAAAATATAAAATGCGGGAATGTAAAAGTGGGGTAATTCTGCATAAATTTCTCCAGGCTTATTAGTACCTACCTTTAAAGCTGTATGCCCTATTAAAAATCCACTAGAATGCCATAGTGCCAAGACTTATTGTGACCACCATAGGAGTGATTGGGTCTTCTATAACCTGATAATAGGCTATCTATATTTTACGTTAAAAGTACAAGACTCTTCATCCGCATCCTCAGGTGTATCAATATTTAAACACAGACTTGCAGTGTGTTTTGACTAGTCACCTTTTATAAAAGTTTTGTTATCTGTAGGTTTTCCATCATTATACACAGAATTACCTACCTACTTGTTGGCAGTATCAGAAGAATGTTGCAACGTTACCTATTTTCTCTAAGCGATGACTTCTGTGATGAAACATGAGCTCCACTGATACCACCTCTATATCCAGTAATAAAATCAGACTGTAAGTTCCATGGCTGAGGATGCTATGTAAATTAACACATTCATCGTCTGACTGCATGGAACTTGCAGTGTAGGTAAATTGCTGTACCAGAAGCATAACAGTAAAATTTTGCCATGTAATCAGGGTAGATTGGAAGGTTTTAGCCAGCCTGGTGAGATCAAACTCTGATGGAACTTTGAGCACCAAGCAAGTTGACTGTGTGGTTAGGGGTGCGCTGATGTGAGTTTGCATTTGGGAGGTAGTGGGTTCGAACTCCACTGATGGCAGCCCTGAAGATGATTTTCCGTGGTTTCCCATTTTCACACCAGGCAAATGCTGGGGCTGTTACCATAGTTAAGGCCACGGCCGCTTCCATCCAACTTCTAGCCCTTTCCAATCCCATTGTCGCCATAAGACCTATCTGTGTCGGTGCGACATAAAGCCAATTGTAAAAAGAAAAGGAACTTTGAGCCAAAAAGTCTACAGGAAGCCAACTTCCACAGATTGGTACATCCACTCCTCTTACTACTATCCACAAAAGAAGGGTGAACCATTCTGAACACACTGTTTATTACAGTCATAGCATTGTCGGGTACAGAATGTTGTGACTAAGAGAAGAAGCATTTAAACAGAGCTATCACATAGTATTCAAGAACATTCAGCGTGCTTTGAAGAAACAAGAACACCATTGCTTCGGGAAAATTGTCACTGACGGGAGGGGAACCTGACTTCCAAAGACTGCAGTACTGCCTTAAGATAGGAAATATATTTGGTGAACATGTCCCAAAGACTATTTTTAAGACACATAAAAATATATATTATCTATAGCGGGTGCAAGAGGCAATAGACCTACAGACTTCTGTAGTATACCATTTACAGAATAATTTGCCATAGAAAAGATAAAAACTAATTTATGCTGTACTAAAAGAACACATCATTCAAAGTTTCATGACACAGACATTTCACCTGTAACTAAACACTCTTCCAAGACCAAACATATTCTCTCTCTTGCAATAGACAAGATTTTAGTGGAGATGCCTTGGAATCTTATGGGGAAAAATCAGCGAAGTTATCAAAATCAAGAAACACCAAACAACATGAGGCACAAATGTTGTATACCATGCCGTAAAAAAAAAAAAAAAAAAAAAAAAAACATTCACCTCGGAGAAATAGAATATATAGCTTCTTAATTGAAAGATATTACTATTTGCTTTGGGTTTCACTACAAGTACTATGGAGCCGTCTGCCTGTTAGTAGCATATCTAGCTCTTTGAAATGTTAATTTGTGATGCTGTGTCCATAATTTTAATTTTGCATGTTACCATCTGATATGTTGCTCTGTAGCAGTATAATAGAAATCTTGGTTTCATGCATTTCATGTGTGGTTTGTAACACAAAAACAGCCATTTTCCTTGCTTTATCAGAACATCTCTCTTTGTTTCACAAGTTAGAATGAAGTGATTCTGGCTTAATTAGTCAGTTTTTGATCATATCATTTTTTACTATTTTGTTTTCCTCACTCAGTTTCACACACATTATATCGATACTATCATGGTATATTACTTCCAGGTCAACCTCCTTCAATTTGAAAAATGGCGGCTGCTCCTTGCTTAAGCAGTGTGACCGAGGAAGGAACAATGATATCGAATTTACCACTGCTCTTTGCTGATGGCTTTCCAGCATGCCTGGAGACTATTACAGAGGTAAGTGAGTTTAGACTTGGATATTCAGTATTATTTTTAATAATGTGACCTACTTACTTTCACCATTATTTCTCTTACATATAACTTAGTGTATATGATTTTTTTTTAAATGTTTTCAGAAAGTTCTAACATCCAAGTATGTTTAAGTTGCTATATTGATCATGTTCATTCTATCACATTTGCAGTTTGGGTTTGAGTACTATGGCTTTGGGTGCTCTTGAATTAATAATGAACTGTGTATTCAATCTCTTTATAGCCTACCAGTATTTAGTTTAGGAATCATCCTCAAAATTAAATTTAATGTAAATCATACTTTTTGTAATTTTTAACATGAGTGTATAGGTGGATAACTGGGGTTCATTAATAACGACAGCCGTTCGGGATTCTAAGCCTTCAAAACACAACTGGTCAATGCCTCTTTTGTCAGAAGGTTCCTTACCATTAAATTAGAGGGTTAGTTTAGTGGCTGTGATGTGTTGGCTTAGAGCTCAAGCCTTCGTTCCCAAGAAAACTGGCTTAGAGTGCTGAATAAGTAACTTAAGAATTGGATTTCATATTTGCTAAGGTTAACGGTTTACCTATAAAATTTGCAGGAAGTAGAACCTTCCTTGGGATTGAGGTTGCAGAAATGTTCTTTTCAGTTCAGTGGTCTCTTGGTGTAAACAAGAATGTAACTGACAAGTGGGATTCAGAACCTCAGTTGTCTTGAAATATCATGGTCAAAATAGTCGAGATGTGCCTTCAGCAACTACTGTGTTGTGCAGCAGCTGGTTTCCAAGCTCTTTTATGCAGGCTGCCAAGTTTACGCATACCTTCCCTTATGCCTGTTCTACGCATCAAATTTTTGTCAAATTCAAGACTTCGCAAGAATTTTCAATACTTGATGTCCTGAGAGTTCTTCAAAAGTCTTGAAAGTGAATTAGAACATGTCTTAATCAGCCAAAGAGTTGTCAAGTCTCGGACAGAATTGACCAGTGTAATTCGAGTATTAATGGTGTGCACTGGGCTCCTAGGCATTGTTGGGAATCAAAATGACAAACAAAAATGTCTTAATCTTCATAGCCAAGGAATGTTGCGTGTGTTTTACTTGTTAAGTATGAGCACATCCCTGCATATATTCATTGGGCTCTGTAGAGTCATCGTCATCATCATCACCATCCTCTTTTCCCTTTATCCAGCCTCTTCTGGGTCAGAGTATTTATGGCATTTCTCCACCTTCCTCCTTTCACCATTCCTCTTCCATCATTTTGTCCCTGTCCAGGTTTCTTCTTCTTGCACTCCTCTTTACTGAATCGATCCACCTTGTTCTAGGTGTCCCTTTCGCTCTCTTTCCTTTGAACTTCATCTCCATCATCTGGTTTGGTATTTTTTTCTCATCCATCCTCTTTACATGTCTAAACCATCTTAGTTTATGCCTATCAATTATTGTCTCATTTTTAGGTTTTCTATTCCGACTTCCTTTTTAAAATCTTTGCTTCTCACTCTGTGTTTCCTTGTCTTTCCTATCATACTTTGTAGGTATTTAATTTTGCTGGCTTGAATTCTATTCTCCTCCCTACTTGTCATTGTCCAGGTCTCAGCTGAACACATCGATATGGGTGCATAATACACTTTATACATTCTCTCTTTACATTCCTTACTCCAGGCAGGGTTCTTTACACTCTGGTAGAATGCATTGTCCTGTTGCACCCTCTTGCTAATCTCCATGACCAGCCTAGCATTCTGATTAATTCACTCCCTAGGTATTTGAAACTTTCTACAATTTGAAGGCTTTGACTACCAGTTTTCACAATGCCTTTCCCTTGTCTTTCTCCTCTTGATATTGCTATGCTCTTGCTTTTCTTTGCCGGGCTGAGTGGCTCAGGTGGTTGAAGCTCTGGCCTTCTGACCCCAGCCTGGCAGGTTCGATCCTGGCTCAGTCGGATGGTATTTGAAGGTGCTCAAGTTTGTCAGCCTCGTTTCGGTAGGTTTACTGGCATGTAAAAGAACTCGTGCGGGACTAAATTGTAGCACCTCGGAGTCTCCGAAAACCATAAAAGTAGTTAGACATATAGCCAATATTAATATTTGCTTTTCTCTGTGCTGATTTTCATACCATACCTTTTTATTTTCTCTTTCAGCGCACCTATTTGTTCTTGTACTTCTTTGCTGTTCATGTCGCAGACTACCGTATCATCTGCAAATAGGCCTAGTAATAATTTCATCTCGCTGTTCCCATGTGTTTCCTTTGTCTCCTTTACAATTTCATCTATAACCATTAGAAACAAAAGAGGTGACAGCACACTCCCCTGTTTAGTCCAGTTTCATTTCTAAATCTGAGCTTCTGTGGCACAGGTGGCAGTAGCCGGCCTCTCACCACTGGGTTCCGTGGTTCAAATCCCAGTCGCTCCATGTGAGATTTGTGCGGGACAAGGCAGAGGCAGGGCAGGTTTTTCTCTGGGTACTCTGGTTTTCTCTGTCATCTTTCATTCCAGCAACACTCTCCAAATATCATTTCATTTCATCTGTCAGTCATTAATCATTGCCCTAGAGGAGTGTGACAGGCTTCGACAGCTGGCACAATTCCTATCCTCGCCGCTAGATGGGGGCTTCATTCATCCCATTCCTGAACCGATCGAATGACTGGAAACAGGCTATGGATTTTCATGTTCATTTCTGAACCATTCCGTCTTTTCAACAAGCCTGTATGTTGCCAACGCAGTTGTACATTGCTAGCACCATTTGTACAATTTGTGCTCCCAGTCTATTTTTGACCATGGCTTCCCAAACCTTGTGCATGGGAACACTATCTTATGCCTTTGTTAGATCTATGAATGTCATGACCAGATCCTTTCCATATTCCCAATTCTTTTCCATTAATTGCCTCATGGTGAAGATTGGGTCCACTGTAGACTTTCCACTTCTAACGCCATACTGTTCCTCTTGCAATTCTCCTTTACCTTTCTTCTCATTCTCCTCTGTAATATTCTTTCCAGTATTTTTCCACTTCAGATAAGAGTGTGATTCCCCTAGAGTTATCGCATACTCTTATTTGTCCCCCTTCTTAAAGACTTGTATTATTATTCCCTTTCACCAGTCTTCTGGCACAAGTTTCTGTTTCCATATGCACTTTAACAAACTGCACACCCATTGTAGTCCAACAGATCCAGCAGCCGTTGTTTCCTCACAAATTTCATCCATCCCTCATGCCTTCCCCATTTTCATTTTATGGACTCCTAATTTTAGTCTATTGTTACATCATTGTTATATCATCTTCTACTGTTGAGTCGTCACACTGTATTACTACCATCTCACATTCAGCAGTTAATCAAAATACTCCTTCCATCTTCTCTTTATTTCTTCTTGATGTGTTATCAACTTTCCACTTTCTTCAGCTTTGTAAAATCTCTTACTTCGTATAATTCCGTACAGCATTCTTTTACTGCTAAGCTCCATCCGTTTCCAACTTTTGTGTAAATTCTTCCCAACTTTTCTCCTACCAATTTCTTAAATTTCCTTGAATTGGCTACAAAAGTTAGAACATCAGCTGTAGAGGGACAGGACGAACTGGAAGAGGCTCGTAAACACCTGCACCCGCCTTGCTAGAGTGGAAAATCGATGATGATTATGATCAAGATACTTCCTTTTGCTTTCTCTTTATCTCTTACTGCTTCTCTCACCTTCTCATTGCACCACAGTGTCTCCTTTTCTTTCTATCTTTCACTCTCGTCGATGTTCTACCACAGGCACTCGCTGCCCGACTTACAAATGCCCTTTAGAAGTTGGACCATTCATCTTCCACATTTCCTATTTCAGTAACTGGAATTTGTTGTTTCAGTCTCCATAAATTCTTCCTGTATATTCCTATCTTTTAATTTCAACTCTCTCATTTTTGCTAACACAATGGAATGAATATCCTGCTAAAGCTGTTACATCCATAGTTATTGATTTGTCTTTTCCACTAGAAAGTAATCAATTACTCCATAGAGTATCACAGTAAATTGAAGAAAACAACAGCGTATGAAGAGATTAAAAGAGAAATACCTGTAAGTAAATGCTATCAGCAATATTCAATTTATGACTGTCTTCGTATAATATTATTATATAATTCCTAATTTTTCATGTAATAAAGATATGATTTTCCATTGCATTGCTATAATTTTTATTAAATTCATGAGAAGATTCAATATAACATCTGCAATTGATGCTATGGTAGTAAATACATCGAAAAAAATATGTTGAAGGTAACCACATTAATCTTTTCCCCATGTAAATTATGCTTTATTGATTATTTCTCTTCTTTTTAAGAACTTTCCAAGAACCACAACTGCTTCTTGCCTTCCCTCCATTAAAAAAAAAAAAAAAAAAAAAAATGCTATCAGATCTTGCCAAATCTTGTCAGACCTTCAGCAATGTTGAATAGTCTTTGACAAGATTTCACAAATTTTCTTGTGAAGTATTGAATTGAAAGGAAACTAATTGTGTACAACAAGTATTAGGCACTGCATATGCAAACATTCTGGGAACAGCGCACTGTAATGTAGCCAGAATGCTGACCGATGAATGCACATGGCTAAGTGTACACTCACTTTTTGGCAGTTATTCAGACATTCTACTTTTAAGAAAACAAGTAATGTAATTTCAGGGTGCCTAAACAACTTAAATTGTGTCCAGCCTTTTCACTTTTGCATTATTGAAAAGGGTAGCAGAAGAAGTAATGAGTAACAGACGAAGACATAAAAAAAAAAAAAAATTCCAGTTGATATTCTTAAGAATCAACCTAAAGAAACTTCAAATCATCATCACTTTCTGGATATTCTTAACATTAATGGTAATTATTATCTCCATGAGTTTATACCCTGTAACCAAGGTTATCTGGTTTAAATCATGCTTTAAACTATTTTCCTTAAGCACTGCACTTTATTTTCGCTACTTCCTAATTCGGAGCAATGACTCTTCAAGTTTAAACAACTTTTAGCTATTTACTGAATGGCACTTGTCCATTGTTAGACCAATATCCAGCCAGTGCCGGTTGTACTAGTTCATATCCTTTTTGCTTGTGTTGTGACCTAGTTCTGAACTGATGTTGTAAGATAAGTGGTTGGAAAAAAGACGTTTGAGATACAAAATGAGACCAGAAGTGACTGTTGAACGAAGTGCGGATATGACTTGGAAGGCCAGGTACAGAGAAATGCAAAGAAGCCAACTGTGGTGGTGAAAGTATGATATTAATTTAATTTTGATATATTAGTTTAGCATTAAAAGTTCCTTGTTAGGTTTTCTGACATTAAATCTTAAGCTAATGTCCACTTCTTTAAATCTTCAATCATTTTATTTTCCTTGTATTTGTATCATGATTTTTTTTTAACTTCTAACAAAAACATACTAGCTCCCTGAAAAGCAAGGTGCTAAAAATATTTAGTAGGAGTTTATTTTATTTTTATGAAGTCCTGTTGAAATATTTTGCCATTTTGTGTCTTTCGATCAAATCCAAACAAACAGGCCTGGTACTTTTTGTCAACAAATGTTTACAAAAGAAAGTATTTTATCATCCTTTAAATATTATCTAGAAGATATAACCATGTATTTTTTCTTTGATTTTTCCATCAGAGCCCCTGTCAAGCAAGAAAAACAAAGTGTCCTAGACTTCGTCTTCATTGGATTTGTTTGTATTGAAAAACCACACCTGAAGAGAAACATTCATTAGATTTACAAGTAGCTCAATAGGCATATGCCTGCAATACTGAATTTTTCAGTGTGGAACACCCTTCATTTCTCCAGTAATGCAACTACTACGTCCTAGGCCCTGTTTTATAAAACGTCTTTCACTAATATTATTAGTAAGAATCCAATAATATTAACTAATAATATTAGTATTATGTTTCATAGAGTTATTAGCTAATAGTATTAGTAATTAGTTTATGAGTCAAAATTATTATTAGATATTCGTAATAATATCAGTAAATTGTTTCATAGACAACATGACTAATAAAAGTTACTCATATTATTGGGATTATTTCCGTGAGTGTATTTTGACTCATAATCAAATTTATTAGTGAAACCAAGGTGAGTGGTATTTTAATATTTTGGCATTAAATCGTGAAGATCAGTGAAATGGTTGACTGATTCAAATAGTGATGAAGAACTAGTGTAGGTATTCACCGTTTAGTAAATGTTAGGCCAAGAACAGCCTGTACTGGTATGTAACAAGCATACGAATACAATGAGAGATTGATTGATTGTTTTATTTATTTATTTACTTATTTATTTATTTGTTGGTTTATTTATTTATTTATTTATTTATTTATTTATTTATTTATTTATTTATCAGTGGCAAAGTTAGGGCTCGTGGCCCTCTCTTACACTTAGGGCCTGTACTACGACTGTCAGGTAAACAGCCAGATATGTAGGCTGCAGTTTTGCAAACTAGAAGTTAATTATTTTCTTGCGTACTACCAACGGATTTTAACGACGGTATTGTAATGCTGAAGCTGTAGTAACATTTTTATTGGGTTGGTGAAAAGGTTATTGAAAATATAGTGATATTTAGCGCGGTGGTATACGTGTTCCCTGGTGTTTTCGTTTGTCTAGCTCTATTCCTTTTGAAATTGTATTACTAGAATCCAATATCAGACTCTTCTTAAGCTATAATGTGGAAGATCAGGTCAAAAACAGAATTAGGACTGAAATCTACACATATGAAGAAATGTTAAAATTAATTAACTGTATAACGAAACTGAAAGTGTTACAGAAAATAAAAAGACTGAAAATGTAACCTGGACGCAACAGTTAAGATTCAGGTATGTATCTTTTTTGTCTAGTACTATTTACGAGAATGCGCGTTACAGCGAAGGTAAAATTTATATTCGTAATTAATGCCACTGATGCAGCGTAGGGTCATCAATTTTATTATTGATTCAATTTATTGTTTGCTCATTGAATAAGTAGTTAGTTTCTTTCTTTTCAGTACGGTGTGAGAATAGTAACTGGCAAGCATTTATCTCACTTTAGTGTAAATACTTAGTAGCAAGTTGTTATGAAGTCAAAGAAATATAACCTCCATAACATTCTTATTCGATGGACGAATCGCCATGAACGTCGTGTAACTTCACTCCATATGTGCGTCACGGACAGATTTGGAATAGAACCCACGCTTTTGACTTACATTCTAATGATTAGACAATGTGTACTATCACCTCTAGTACCCTACCGACTAACATTTAGAAGGTAAAAAAAATGTAAAACAGTTGGGGCTCGAACCCACAAAGAACCATATAGCAGCAAGCAATGCTGCCCTGACGACCACGGCTATCCATGAAGCTTGCTGAAGACTTGCTTGTGTGCAACTCATATACTGAGTAGCAACAACTTGCTAGCTTGGAAAATCTTTAATAATTTTGTGATAGCTGGACAGGAAGCATGCTATACTTTATAAATATATACATAGATTACATTGTAACAACTTAATTTCGTACGGCATCATGCAGATGTAGATTCATCTTGATGTGTAGCCATCTTGATTCTTACAGTAGCGTCCCCGAAATGATCGAGAGTCCCAGATAAGAGCATTAACTGCCTCTACGACTTCGGCGTAGCTAACCTCGAGAATATTCTCCCAGATTGCGCATAAACGAAAGTCGTACTACGCGTTTTCAACTGAACTTGCAGATAAATGTGCAAACTGCCAGATAAATTTGAATCGCACTTTTATCTGGCTGCCGTAGTACAGGCCCTTAACCACATAATTAATCTACAGATAATACATATATAAAAGAAATGTACTATTCTATCATAAAATCAAAGATAAGCTAAAAATTACGGATTTGGACAACATATAATGAAGAATGAAAGCAGAGTTCAACAAATAAAACAGAATAAAATTCGGAGTGTATAGATAATGAAGTCATAATGAAAAAGTAAGATACAAACTGGAAAAATAAGCAATGCATAAAGAGAACACAATAAGTAATAATGTAAATGGAAATATAAGTATGGCCATAAAAGTGATTGTTCCGGCCTAGCTATGGCTAGACCACCTAGTTGCTCGCTACCACTTCCTAGGACAGATAGCAGCACCCTTCAGCACCCAGCCGGAAGTGGTTGGGATGGAAGGGGATGAGAGACTGTTATGCTTGGGTGCCTCGTGCGTGAGGAGACGGGAACATGTGACTGACTGTTATCGAGGGCATCTGCCCATCAATACGCAGTATTATGTATTTATAATGTGTTATACTAGTGTCTTAAATGTAATAAATGTTGTTATTTAATCAAGTGAGTGAATTACATTCAAAACATGATGGTCCTCCGGGCCGGATTATCTACACCACGAGGACCTCGTGAAAGCAGTGTGGCGTGTAGTTAGTTTCAACAGTCACATGGAAATACTTGGAAGTTCACTTTAATGATATCATCTGGCAGTACCAGGTTCGATGTTCCAGCACCAGAGGTAAACTAAACTGAGAAGGCAGGTCAGTACTATTCATTTAAGGCTTTCCTTTTCTCCTTGTTATTGTCTTACCCCCTCCATCAAGGAATCTTCAACAAGGCAAAAGCTTCTTAAGCAGAGGTCGCGATTCAAAGCGCAACTTACCCGCTCGGAAACTTTTGTTGAGAATTTCATCGCTCAACAACATTCGAATTCGCATGAAATTAAACTGCGATACGAAGACATGAGTGCATTAATGTCGAAGTTTGATGACGTGCAGTCAGAATTAGAATTAGGAGACGCTGAAAACTAGCAAGCTCATGATCAGGCGCGTGCCGAATTCGAAACCAAATACTACAAGGTAAAGGGCGAAATGAATAAAATAATAGCGAACCTTGAAGAATCATCACGCGACACGGTAGATTCAGGAAGAACTCAGGTCAGCAGTGTCGCGAGTTTAAAGTTACCGGCTATTAACATTCCACATTTCGATGAAAAATACGAAAACTGGCTCTCATTCTCGGACAGTTTTCAAGTTATGATTCATAACAACAATAATCTGCCAAGTGTCCAGAAATTTCACTACTTAGCATCTGTTCTCAAGGGCCCAGCCAGCCAATTAATTCAAAATTTACCCATCACAGAGGCAAATTATGAGGTAGCGTGGAAAATGTTGAAGGACAGATTTGAGAACAAGAAACTAATAGCAGCTACTCATGTTAAGGCACTCTTAACTTTAAAATCAGTCTCCAGTGAAACAGCCACAGAACTGTTACGGTACTCTAACACTTTTAATAGTCATTTGAATGCACTCAAGGCCCTAGAACTTTACATTCCACTGCATGAAGTTATTTTGACTCAACTGTATGCTCAAGGACTTGATGCTTGTACTAGACGAGACTGGGAATTATCACAAGCAGACACTCGGGTTCCATCACTTGATGACTTGCTGTCATTTGTTGAGCACAAACGGCAAGCTCTGGAGAACTTCCATAGCTCACAGCACACTGCACCATCGCACAGACAACAAGCTGACAGAAATAAGCCTAAACCTCAAGGGGATACTCAACCACGTTACACTTACACCACTACCAGTCTCATAAAGTGTCCCTGCTGTCATGGTAATCACCCGATATTTAAATGTGAAGGGTTTGCAGCTCTGAGTGTGGAAGATAGACAAAGAAGGGTTAAAGAAATGGACTTATGTTTTAACTGTTTGTGTACACAGCATTCTGCCAAACAGTGCAAATCATGTGTCTGTAAATTATGTAGTAGGAAGCATCACACCTCATTACATAATCCATCAGGTAGAGAGGGAGGTACAGCCCATCAAACTGCATCCAACTCCTCTCACACATACTGCAATACAAGAGACCCTGAAGGGGTTCTGCTGTCCACTTCCATGGTCAAGGTACTAGATTCTAGGGGGCAAATGCAGGTCTGCCGGGCACTTCTTGACAGTGGCAGCCAGGTTAATCTTTGCACTGAAAGTCTAGCACAACGATTAGGCCTTAAGAAAATGAAGAATCCCATACCAATCAGCGGCATAAATGATTCCATTTCTCAATCAAGGTACAGTGTTCAGTTAGAATTGCAATCCACTGTAAGTAACTTCACTGTGAGTATGACTTGCTCTGTCTTTCCACGTATCACAGGTAACATGCCCAGTAGTTACATTCAGCATGAGCGTTGGAACTTGCCCACTGATTTGAAGCTCGCTGACCCCAAGTTCTTCCAGCCAGGCGACATTGAATTGTTAATAGGCGCAGAACATTTCTTTTCATTACTGAAACCTGGGCGCAGAACTCGATCACCAGATTATCCTATCCTTCAAGACACTGAACTAGGATGGATTGTTGCTGGACACTACCATCGTAGGGAAGAGAAAAATCCTACTCTAACTACATGTTTCTTGAAGTCAGAGGACTGTTAGACACCCAACTACAACGGTTCTGGGAAATAGAAGAGCTTTCGTCACGAGTCATGACAAGAGAAGAGAGAGCCACTGAAAAACACTTTACAGAGAATACTACTAGGGATGCTACAGGTAGATTCATAGTTCGCTTACCCCTCAAGCAGAAACCTGAGGTTCTGGGAAACTCCTTCAATCATGCCATGTCAAGACTAATTCAATTAGAACGGCGTTTCAGCAGGCAGCCCTCACTTAAGCATGAGTACTCTAATTTTCTTCACGAGTATGAGGCGATGGGGCATATGGTTAAGGTGGATACATCTACTCAGTCAGGGAATGAAGGTGGAAGCTATTATCTACCCCATCATCCAGTTTTTAAGCTTAGTAGCTCGACTACCAAAACTAGGTTGTATTTGATGCATCTTCTAAAACTTCTAACAACATTTCATTGAATGACATATTAATGGTTGGAACGACAATACGACAGGATCTTTACTCTATCATTCTAAGATTCAGAATGCATACCTTTGCCTTCACCACAGATATTGCTAAAATGTATCGGCAAGTCATGGTTCATGCAGATGATAGGAAACTTCAGCGGATTATCTGGAGGGAATCACCTAGGGACCCACCCTCTCACTATGAACTGACAACTGTAACATATGGTATAGCATCAGCACCCTTCATAGCTACCAGATGCCTGCAGCAACTTGCTGAAGATGAAGAATCGAGGTTCCCCAGAGCAGCACAAGTTGTTCGCAGAGATTTTTATGTTGACGATTTATTAAGCGGCTGTGACGATATCCAGGATGCTCTTCAGTTGCAGTCTGAAATTATTAATTTACTAGAGAGTGGAGGATTCCACTTCAGGAAATGGTGTTCAAACTACCCAGCATTACTAGAAGCAGTTTCAGAAGAGGACAGGGAAACCCAGCTGCCTTTAAGTCTTGATGAAGGCACTAGCGTGAAATCTTTAGGCCTATTATGGCATCCAGTTACTGATCATTTTCTCATTTGTGGCAATCTGTATTCAGACAGTCCCTATCATGCGGACTCTCATGTAACTAAACAAAAGGTCTTATCTGTTATTGCATCAATATTTGATCCACTTGGGTTGGTCAGCCCTTTGGTAATTTCTTACAAGGTTTTTATGCAGAAACTTTGGCTAGTCAATCTGAACTGGGATGACAGACTACCATCTCAACTAGTCAGAGAATGGGAAGAACTTCACTTTAAGCCACAGGCAGTAAGAGAATTTTATATTGAGCGGTTAGTCACATGTAAGGGACCCCCTGTTGATATACAAATTCATGGTTTTTCTGATGCTTCAGAACAAGCTTATGGAGCTTGTCTTTATGTACGGTCTGTCGACAAAGGGGGACAGACCTGTGTCAGATTATTATGTTCTAAATCCAGGGTAGCACCAGTGAAGAAACTGACACTACCAAGACTTGAACTGTGTGGAGCGCTACTACTTGCCCGACTACTCCACAAGACCCTTCCAGCTTTGTCTCTGCCAGTCAGCAAGCTGTACCTGTGGACAGACTCCACTGTTGTCTTAGCCTGGATCGCATCTCCTGCTACTCGCTGGAAAACATTTGTGGCCAACCGAGTCTCTTCAGTTCAAGAATACACTCACAAGGCAGAATGGAGACATGTTCCTACCAGTTGTAATCCAGCAGATTTAATATCCAGAGGTGTTGCTCCAGGACAACTGCCACTGAATCATGGCCAGACACAATCTCAGCCCATGCAGAAGAGGAACTACCTCAGTCACGAAGCACACTTCCTGTAGTCATGTTGATAGGTACAAACTGGGATGAACTTATGCTGAAGTACTCGTCACTGTCCCGACTGTCTCGAGTTACTGCATATTGTTGGCGATTTATTCACAATAGTGCCAATCCTCAAGACAAGTGGTTAGGGATATTAAGTACACAAGAGCTGCATATGGCCTTGCACTCCTGTATCAAAATTGCACAACAAGTGTGTTACGCTCAAGAGATAGCCAGTCTCAACTCTAAGTGTTGCATTTCAAGGAAGAGTAAAATTGCAGATTTACATCCTTTCTTAGATGATAAGGGAATGCTAAGGGTAGGAGGAAGACTAGTAAATTCAAAACTACCTTATGACACTAAGCAGCAGCTTATCCTTCCTCCCCAGCATGCTCTCACAAACCTTGTTGTGATGGCAGAACACATTAGGCTTTTACGTGCAGGTGCTCAATTAGTAATTGCATCATTAAGAGAAAGATTCTGGATTCCCACGGCTAGGGCAGTTGTTCGAAGAGTTATCCACAAGTGCCTGACCTGTTTTAGATTCAAGGCGTCAACAGCTGAACAGCTGATGGAACAGCTCCCTGTTACCAGAGTGCAACAGAGTCGCCCATTTCTTAATGTAGGAACTGATTATACTGGTCCTTTCTTCGTCAAGAGGGGAAATGTGAGAAGCAAACAGACAACGAAGAGCTACATTGCATTGTTCATCTGTCTGGCTACCAAGGCTCTTCACCTGGAGGTGGTGAGTGACCTCTCTACTGATGCCTTTATGGCAGCCCTGAGGAGATTCATAGCTCGACGTGGGAAATGCTCCATCATCTATAGTGATAATGGGACTAACTTCATTGGTGCCATAGAAGAATGCAGGATCTCCAAAAACTATTCCTTTCAACCAGCTTTTGTGAAGAGATAAGGAATTCATTAGCGATGGAAGGCATCACGTGGCACTTTATACCTCCCAGCTCTCCACACTTTGGCGGACTGTGGGAAGCAGCTGTCAAGTCCATGAAGTACCACTTGAGAAGAGTTGCGGGTAATGCGCTACTGACATTTGAGGAGCTACATACCCTTACTGCACAGATAGAAGCCTGTCTTAATTCTCGCCCCCTATCTGCCTTATCTAATGACCCCAGTGACCTTAATTATTTATCACCTGCTCACTTCCTAATTGGTGCCCCCCTTACAACCATTCCTGAGCCTGACATTACTGACCTGCCCATCAACAGATTGTCTCGATGGCAGCGTATCCAGTCAATGCAGCAGCAGTTGTGGAAGAGGTGGTCTGCCGATTACCTGAACTCACTGCAGCAGAGGAAGAAATGGACCTGTCCCAAGGAGAACCTAGCTACTGGAACAGTTGTTCTTCTGAAGGAGGACAATCTTCCTCCTCTCTGTTGGAAGTTGGCTGTGGTGGAGACTGTTCACCCTGGGAAGGATGGACTTGCACGAGTGGCTACCATCAGAACAACCAGTGGTCTTTTTAAACGACCTGTTAACAAGTTAATTCCATTACCTATTGAGAACTAAACAGGATTGTTGTGGCTAAAACATAATGTGTTTCATGTGAATATTTTTTCTTGTTCATTTCAGAGTGTAATTATGGTGTTGTGTGTGTGATTTGAACTGAGAACTTATAGTGTGCTTAATTGATACTGCATAATAATGGATGAGGACACAGTCAACCTACTTAGTACCTTCTGTTAACAGTGTGTAAATATTTTGTTGCTTGTGTTTCTGTTTTGCGTATGTTTATATGTATATTTTGTTGAATGATCAACTCATTTTGGTTACTGTACATGAACTCTGTATGTCAGTGCCTGTGTGATATTTTAAATGAACTCTCATGAGGGCATATCAGGCAATTTAATTCGGTTGAATCACGGTGATTCGACGGTGGGGAGCATGTTCCGGCCTAGCTATGGCTAGACCACCTAGTTGCTTGCTACCACTTCCTAGGACAGATAGCAGCACCCTTCAGCACCCAGCCGGAAGTGGTGTGGATGGAAGGGGATGAGAGACTGTTATGCTTGGGTGCCTCGTGCGTGAGGAGACGGGAACATGTGACTGACTGTTATCGAGGGCATCTGCCCATCAATACGCAGTATTATGTATTTATAATGTGTTATACTAGTGTCTTAAATGTAATAAATGTTGTTATTTAATCAAGTGAGTGAATTACGTTCAAAACAGTGATCTATGTAAATGCATACCTGCCAACTTTTACGGTTTATCTGTAACATTTACGGAAATTGCAGCATTTTACGGTTTTATGGATGGACGGTGTCATTTTACGACTTCGCAGACAAAAATTTGAAATAACATTCGATAAACGCTCCACTTCCGTACAATCGATTGTTTGCATGGGTCGAAGCACGCTCGGTCTTGGTCGAAGGCAAGTCCACGATAGTCGATAACTCATTCTTTGATTTGATTGGTATTTTTTACTGTGTGTTGTTTGTGTCATTATTAGAATTGAATTTAAAGCCGGGATAAGAGTTATTCCGTGTGAATCTTAGGTGTCGACAGGCTCTGCTTCGCAAATTCTTTGTTCCGCTCCGTTCGCTTGTTGTGATTTAACCTATATTCTTTGACCACGCGAGTGTCATTCTTTGTTTATGAACAGTACTTCCAGACATTTAAAGAATCATATTCTGTTGATTTTCCTTGCATACTAAAATCTAAAATGTTTTGGCCTTTTAAGGTCATGATTTATTTTTATTTTTTTTTTTTTTTATAACTTCATGCTTCGCAGTTTCCTGTATTCGTTGGACTAATTACATTAGTTCCAGTGCCTTGGTATACCACTGTTAGCGAAGTCCATTAAGTTATAAAGAATAGTAATAATAATAATTACATTTGTTCCATGTGTGTGTGACATGTCTTAATGAAGTGTTTTACTGCCTTGAGTGTTTGTTATAATTTTATGTGACGTTCAGTGGTCCAGGTTCCTTTCGTTGTTTCAGTTTGTTCTTGGACATTTTCATTCGCTATATTCCTATTGTAGATTATCGTGAATAAATCCAGCAAAAAAAGTACTTCCAGACATGTATTCTGTTGATTTTACGTGCATACTAAAATGAAGGGAGAAAAATTTGTCTTTTGCACGGTAATAATAATAATAATAATAATTTCGTGTGGCTATTTCTAGCCGAGTGCAGCCCTTGTAAGGCAGACCCTCCGATGAGGGTGGGCGGCATCTGCCATGTGTAGGTAACTGCATGTTATTGTGGTGGAGGATAGTGTTAGGTGTGGTGTGTGAGTAGCAGGGATGTTGGGGACAGCTCAAACACCCAGCCCCCGGGCCATTGGAATTAACCAATGAAGGTTAAAATCCCCGACCCGGCCGGGAATCAAACCCGGGACCCTCTGAACCGAGGCCAGTACGCTGACCATTCAGCCAACTAGTCAGACTTTTGCACGGTACGCGAGTGTGATATTAATATTGCACATGGTGGAGGCAACAATTTAGGTGGTGGTGAGTTAGTTGTTGGCATTCAGGCTGCCAACATAGTGAATGATCTCCAGAATACAGATAAATCCCTTTTCTTTTCATCAGTGAGAAACTACTTTTGTAGTGCCTGTGACTACATCATCATCAACAAGTTTCCACTCAAGGTTGATGTGTTAAAGCATGCTCAATTTGCTAGGTTAGACAGAATTTAAGATGCACAGTTTTCTTCCATTCGTTTTATTCTTGGAAAGGTTTCCTATCATGTTATGCAAGGAAGAGAATGAAACTACAGATGAGGTGAATGAGTTCAGGTTGATGATACTTTGGTTGCAAATCACGATGCTACAAGCGATTCCAGTTGGACACAAATATCAAGAATTCGTGGAGCCGATGGGCTTCTTAAGTAAAACTGAATTTCTAGAGTAATGCTGTCTATTCTCACCATACTCCATAGCAATGTAGAAATCGAACCTGATTTCAGCCTTGTGAAGAAAAATAGAACAGAGTTCAGATCATCCATGTCCAATGAATCTCTGGAGTCTTATTTCTATTCTAAAGACCAGGAGTTCTGATCTTTGTTATGAAAAAACATTTTCTCAAGACTTTTTGCTGGAAGCTAAAAAGGCCACAACTATGACTTTCAAGTCGAACTAGCATTTGATTTGCAGTGTGTATTATATTATTTCTTGCCTGTGTTACGTTAAACGAGTTTCATTGTGTAAAGCCTTTTTCAGTTATCGCATATGTGGTTAATTTATCAAGGAAGTCCTGTTATGTATGCTCCGAACAAACATTCTCCACGCCTGCTGCTGTTTAACATGGATTTCTTCTTGATTGTTATATTAATCTACAAATCATTGGCGTATGATGTAAGTTAGATATGACTTCTTTTAAGTATCCTGTTTAAAACACGAATTCTTGTATTTTGTAGCCCAGAAATATTATTTTCGTCAAGCCAGGGTACATCGAAAATCGTTAGATTTTTGCCGCACGTGAGTTTTACTGATAGCCCTTTTTAAAAGTTGGCAGGTATGTACATGAGTAAGAAGCTAAATATTATGTACATTGCACTATAAAAATAATAATAATAATAATAATAATAATAATAATAATAATAATAATAATAATAATAATAATAATCACAATCACACAATCTATCATACGTCATCATACACATGAAACAATCAGCGGTATTCAAACAGGTAATCTCTACATGCAGTCTTAAATTTCGATATTGAGTTTGAGTTCCTGACAGCAGCTGGTAGTGAATTCCAAAGTCATGACCCAGCCACAACGAAGGATCTGTTACATATTGAAGAGTGATTGACGGGAATAGCGAGGGAAGTGCCATATCTAGTGTCTTCAAAGGACTCAATTTGTCTCTCCAAATTGTTACTAGGCAGGTTGAATAGATTTTTAATAATAAGGAATCTCAAATACATCAAGATTTGCAATCTTCTGAATATTTTTCACTCCAGTTTGAAGGAGGTTTTTTTACAATTTGTTTTACGTCGCACCAACAAAGATAGGTTTTATGGCGACAATGAGACAGGAAAGGCCTAGGAGTGGGAAGGAAGCGGCCGTGGCCTCAAGATACAGGAGGAGCTATACCAAATGGAAGGAGCTATACCAAATGAATGGCGAGTTGCTATAGTAGCCCCTGTGTATAAAGCAAAGGGTGATAGACATAAAGCTGAAAATTACAGGCCAGTTAGTTTGACATGCGTTGTATGTAAGCTTTGGGAAGGCATTCTTTCTGATTATATTAGACACGACTGCAAAATTAGTAAGTCCTGTATCCCAACGTTCCTTGTACAGTCAAGAACATAAGTCGGTACACATTTTGGCCCAAGTCAAGAAACCAAAACAATTATTATTGTCTAATTAGATTGGGAAAATGGCACACTGTGCGTTACATATCTAGTGTTACATTTATGGAATGAGGATAATAAATGGAATTTTGAAGAAATGTATTTGGGTATATTTTCCTTTTGAGTTCGATGTTGTAATGGTCATAGCGTCCGCCATGTCAACAATAAAAAATTTAGGTAAAAAAAGATCACAATTTTGTAAATAATTGGTATGTTAAGAGGTTAAGAAAGCGAACTTCACTGCAACTGAAGAACGACTGCAAGTGAGCAGAGGAGTTGGGATTCGTTTATGCTATCTAGTGAAAACAAATGCCTGGTGAAGACTTGACTGAAGAGATACAAACCTTTGTAAGAAGCTATTGTCATGTTATGCATTGACTGAACTGGCCTCTTAAATGCACATTGCTGCAGTGTGTGTTTAGTTTTTAGATCTGTCACTTTGTGTTTTCTTAGTTCAGATATCACTGGAAATTCACTGATACATTTTTTGTGACTATTAAAAAAAATGTTGCTCTACGTCATCTCTTCTAGGAACAGACATGCTAACATTACACAGTAAACACAGGTTTTCCCTTGTTTTCAATAAAGCAGTATTGCTCCTATTCACTGTTACAGCAAGAATGACTCAGTATTGGTTAAAGCTGTAATTTCTTTTCCTTTTAGTCATACTAAGAAGAGTTATGTTTAAAATATAATTGATAACTGTATAGGTTGAAGTTTAAACAGTAATAATGAAAGTGCATAAGCATGTTGAATGTAAAACTTATCTCGCACAAGGCACTCAAATCGTATTCCTTTAAGCCATAAGTCGTCCTCCTTTCCCCTTATCCAACGCCTGCCAGGGTAGGGTATTTATAGCACTTCTTCCCCTACCAGGCAAATGCTGGGGCTGTACCTTAATTAAGGCCACGGCCGCTTCCTTCCAACTCCTAGGCCTTTCCTATCCCATCGTCGCCATAAGACCTGTCTGTGTCGGTGCGACATAAAGCCCCTAGCAAAACTTCTTCCCCTTCCATTCTTCTTCTACCATTCTTCTTGCACTCTTCTTTATTGAATCAATCCACCATGTTCTAGGTTTCCCTCTTGCCCTCTTTCCCTCTAACTTCATCTCAATCATCTGGTTTGGTATTGTTTTATCATCCATCCTCTTTACATGTCCGTACCACCTTAGTTCATTCCTATCAATTCTCTCATTTAGGCTTTCTATTCCAACTTCCTTTCTAACATCTTTGTTTCTCATTCTGTCTTTCCTTGTCTTTCCTATGATACATCTTGGGAATTTCATTTTACTGGCTCTCATTCCTACTTGTCATTGTCCAGGTCTCAGCCACATAAGTCAATATGGATGCATAATACATTTTGTAAATTATCTCATTACACTTCCTTGTTACTTCCTTTTTTCAGACGAGTTTTCTTACACTGATAGAATACATTGTCCTGCTGCACCCTTTTGCTAATCTCCATGACCAGCCTTGTATTCTGCATTAATTCACTCCCTAGGTATTTGAAACTGTCCACAATTTCAAGGTATTGACCACCATTTTTCACAATATCTTTCCCCAGCTTTTTTCTTCTTGATATCACCATGGTCTTGCTTTTCTGTGTGCTGATTTTCATACCATACTTTTCAATTTTATCGTTCATTGCATCAAGTTGTTCTTATACTTCATTGCTGTTCGTTCCCCAAACCATGATATGATCTGCAAATAGCAATAACTTCCTCTCTTTATTTTCCCTTATGTTCTCTTTGTCTCCTTTACAATTTTGTTCATAATCATTAGAAACAAGTGAGATGACAGCACACTTCCCTGTCTTAGTCCAGTTTATTTCTAAAGCATTCAGTCTTTCCAGCCAGAGTCTGTACACTGCTGACGCATTGGTTGTACATTGCTTGCACCGTTTCTACAGTTAATGTACCGAGTCTGATTTTTTACCATGGTTTACCAAACCTCTTCCCTGGGAACACCATTGTATGTCTCACAAGTAGTACTGAGTATTCATTTGAAAGCAAGGTACGTGGAACATTCGTATTGTAAGACTGTTATAAATCGTTTGTTCATTGCTTGTGATACAGTTCTGTTGGGATAAACTTACTTTATGGGGCAAATTGGGTGCCCTGTTGTCGTCCTGTTGAAACTCTTACATGGGAGGTAGTTTATGGCACTGCAATGATGTGAACCATAATGAACCTGTCTTGTTTTGCAGAATAATAATGCCACTCTACAGCACTTGCTCCATGAATAGATGGAGCCTTAAACCTAGCAGTAGCCCTTTCTCCCCAGGGTGAGATGTTAGCGAGGGATTTCCTCTTGTGACTACAGACATGTTGAGTGATTCTCTTTCTGAACCTTTGTTCCATCCTTTTACTAATTACAGGAATGAGTTGAGTTAGGCGTACATCAGATTTATGGCTGTATAGACTCAAAGCTCTTTATATTTGGGGGCACAGATATAACATATTTCCTGATCTTGAAGACAGTGAAAGTAAGAATGTAAAACAAATTGTTTTCAAATATTAGTCAAAATTTAATTTAGAAATTAATTGCTAAGGGCGCCATAAAAGGGCATCGCGGGCGACATAGAACCTGCAGGTGCTATGTTGGACAGAGCTGCTCTATACAGTATGGCATCATAAAATCATTTTCAAAAATGTCTTGTGTGTGGTTCCAGTTCTTTAACTCACATCATTTTATATATACACTAGCTGATGTACCTGTGCTTCACTATGGAATTCTACATTGTATATGGAATTCTAAGTTAAGTAGTGTTTACGTTGCGAGGAAGCTTGTGTTAAATTGCATAGCTCTTAACATTACCCCAGAAACGTGACGGGGAATTCACCATGTGAAGACTGGGTTAGGGAATTTTTATTGTAATGGCCAGCCCTTTTGCCTACTACCAGCTGCAATCAAGTTGGGGAGTTTTCATTATGATGTCAGGCCCACTTGCCTACTGCCAGTCATAATCGAGTTGAGCAGGTTTCATTATAATGGCAGGCACTCTCTCTCCACATGCCTTTCTACATCCTCAGGAAGACTGTCTTTGTGGTTTTCCCTACTGAAATCAACATAGGCCATTACAATGAAGTCATGTCGCGATTAGAAACAGTGCTATTATATGAAATACTCGACCAAATGAAAACCCACACATTTTCTCGCTTTTAATGAATGGTACAAAGGTGCCGATCTAAAAGTCCAAAGTTCCAGAGCCGGAATGACCAGGCCACAGGCAGCCTTGAACACTTCTCTGCCGTTATTCCTTATTGTGCACACCACTCATTCCAATCAGCGCCTCAGAGTAGGTATCGAATAGCTTGAATATTATCATGAACCAGTGTGTTACGTACCAGAAGTGTCAGAAAATTTATGAACCAGAGGAATAGCATGTTAAAGAAGAAAGTTACCTTAACACCCAACCCAAGCTACTTCCCACTAATATTTAGGCAGGCTTTTATACAGGGTGAAGCGTAATTCGCGCACTCGGGCGTCGCAGCGCGATTCCTCACATGCCAGCAATAAAAAAATGTATCTTACAAAATTTCGTCTTGCGAGTATATCCGGTAGAAAATGGACGTTAAAGAGTAACAATCTGGCAACACTGTAACCATGTGTAGGGTAACTACCGCTGTCAGCACATCCACGTAGTGCTGTACAGTTGGTGCAGTGGGTAGAGTTTTTGGTTGGCATGCAGGAGGTCGATGGTTCGATCCTGGGTAGAGGCGCATTTTTTATTTGCTAATTTCCATCTGACATTACCTACTGTAATACAGTAAGACACCGTTTCTGAGGTGACATGTATCCTACATTTACAACATAATAATAATAATAATAATAATAATAATAATAATAATAACAATAATAATCATCATCTGTTTACCCTCCAGGTTCGGCTTTTCAATCGGACTCAGCGAGGGATCCCACCTCTACCGCCTCAAGGGCAGTGTCCTGGAGCTTCATACTCTTGGTCGGGGGATACAACTGGGGAGAATGACCAGTACCTCGCCCAGGCGGCCTCACCTGCTATGCTGAACAGGGGCCTTGTGGAGGGATGGGAAGAGTGGAAGGGATAGACAAGGAAGAGGGAAGGAAGCGGCCGTGGCCTTAAGTTAGGTACCATCCCGGCATTCGCCTGGAGGAGAAGTGGGAAACCACGGAAAACCACTTCCAGGATGGCTGAGGTGGGAATCGAACCCACCTCTACTCAGTTGACCTCCCGAGGCTGAGTGGACCCCGTTCTAGCCCTCGTACCACTTTTCAAATTTTCGTGGCAGAGCCGGGAATCGAACCCGGACCTCCGGGGGTGGCAGCTAATCACGCTAACCACTACATCACATAGTAATAATAATAATAATAATAATAATAATAATAATAATACATTGAGATACGTACTAAACAGCATGCGGTTACCAGACGCAACACGCAGTGTTGAAAGGCAGAATTATTGGGACCATGGTGATAACACATACAAATTGTAACCGAGTTTGGACATTATTCGCAGAGCACGTTGCTAGGCCTACTGGTAACGTAAGGCCCTAACGAAATGTAATGGACCTGAACGAGGCAAGAATAATAGTTGGTACTAATCTATGGGACCATTGGAGGAGGGTACAAAGAAAACAGGCTTCACATCTCGTAGATGAAGTGGTGCGAATAAATTCACGCCCACGACGTGGAAAGGGCGCCTTTCAAAGCTGCCCAATGAAAACGATTGTTCGTCCATTTCTAGGATCGTAGTATGTAAGTGCAAATGGTTTCTAGAGGACCCACTGCAATCGCTGTTGACGATTAAGATGCCAGATACCATACCACCTGGACTACACGAAATAAAAAACATACGCCTAAACCCAGGATCGACCACTCGACCTCCTGCATGCTAACCTAAAACTCTATCCATTGCACCAACTGTACAATACGAGTACCTTCCGCTGACAGAGGTAGTTACCCTACATGTCGTTACAGTGTTGCCAGATTGGTAATCTTCAACGTCGTTTTTCTGCCGGATATACTCACAAGATGAAATTTTGTAAGAGACATTTTTTTATTGCTGGCATGTGAGGAGTCGCGCTGCGACGCCCGAGTGCGCGAATTACGCTTCACCCTGTATACTCAGTATGCACCAGTAATCCCATCTATCGGAGATGAGTGGCAACAGAAGAGACAAAGCATATCACAAATAATAATAATAGTCATTGTAGTGTTATTTTTGATCAATCTTATGAGCTTTCAATATTGTAGGTCTTCTCATTGTTTTCTTCCGACTCTGTGATATTAGGGTACCTAATGTAAAGGGAGTCTTCCTTTCTTTCACGACTCCTCCTTGTCTTATTCTTCAAGTGATCTTTCCTTTACGTTTTTTTTTTTTTTTTTTCATTTTTATAATCACATAATTTTCCTTGTCTATGTGGACTGAGGACCATGCATTTTTAAACCTGAAGACAATCATAACAAAAACCATCACCAGTTAACACAATTGAACAATATTTTCATGTCTGGAATGCTCGGCGTTGATATGGGCTAAGCAACAAAAGTCTAAATTAATGAATTCTCTTATCATATTTGTCCCCGTGTGGGAGGGGTTGTTGCCAGCCCTGTGGTGTAGGGGTTGCATGCCTGCCTCTCACCCATAGGACTCCGGGTTCGATTCCTGGCTAGCTCAGGGATTTTTACCTGTATCTGAGGGCTGGTTCGAGGTTCACTCACACTATGTGATTACAGTTGAGGGGTTATCTGATGGTGATATGGCGGGCCCGGTCTAGAAAGCCAAGAATAACGGCCAAGAGGATTCGTCATGGTAACCACACGACACCTCGTAATGTGCAGACTTTCGAATTGAGCAGCAGTCGCTTGGTAGGCAATGGTCCTTCGGGGCTGTTACACCACGGGATTCTGGTTTGGTTTTTGGGAGGGTTTGGTAGAATAACACCCACAATATCTGCTAAATGGGGCCCCAGGGCCTCTGACATGGGGGAGTGTGTATTGGCGATCATGGGGCCCTTAGCTCAGTCCTGGCATTGCTTCCACTTACTTGTGCCAGGCTCCTCACTTTCATCTATCCTATCCGACCTCCCTTGGTCAACTCTTGTTCTTTTCTGACCCCGACAGTATTGCGCACTTCGTGGCCCTTGCCTTTTTTTAGGCCGATACCTTCATTTTTCGAAGTGTCAGACCCCTTCCATTTTCTCTCTGATTTATGTTATATGGGGGATGGTTGCCTAGTTGTACTTCCTCTTACAACAATAATCATATAAGTCTCTGGTAAGACCCCAAATAGAGTATGGTTCCAGTGTATGGGACCCTCACCAGGATTACTTGATTCAAGAGCTGTAAAAAATCCATAGAAAAGCAGCTCGATGTATTCTGGGCGATTTCTGACAAAAGAGTAGCGTTAAAAAAAATGTTGCAGAGTTTGGGCTGGGAAGACTTGGGAGAAAGGTGACAAGCTGCTTGACTAAGTGTTACGTAATACCAATATAAACGGTCCGTTATTGGACATTATAAATTTTACAACTAACTCATTCCTGTTTGCCAGCATTTTGCCCCAGTGTGCTAAGTTGGGCTCATCAGTTGGTAAATAGCACACCCACCAAGATGCATGGCTAGTGCATACTGTGGAGGCCTCTTTTTTTTTTTTTTACGGGGGGGCCCCGTAGTCCGCTCCCCCGGCGTGGCAATCGACACAATCTACATTGCCTCCGACATGCTATTAGTTTCTGAGTAGAAAAGAGATAGCAGGGAGAGTGGGAAGTGATACAAGGAGTATCTGCCGGTTTCCGAGTTAGACTCGCTACCACGGCAAGAGTTTGTATTGGTTAGGTGGTGTTGAGGTATGGTATTGAAGGGTCAGGGAAAAACCACATAGGCAGAAAGAAGAAAGAGCCTACATGTAAAACCTGACATCTTTTGATAGCACATGCAAGGATGTGGGCTGGGAAAAGACCATAGGTTGTGTTAGTTAGGAATAAGTGTCATGCAATCATAACCATTTCCTTTCCATTTTCTGTTATTATGGGGATCAGTCCTTCTTGTCACTGCCGGGTCGGCTCGGGTCTGCTAGCATCTGGGCTTTGGGCCACAGCTTCGTCCCATTGTCCAGCAGCCAGCAGTCCCTGGTGCGAAGTATCCTTTTGGAGAGGGGGAATTAGAGCCAAGCCTTGCATGCAAGGGGCTATCTTCTTCCGCCTGTCGATGTCCCTCTATGCGGTGTTGTTGGAACACACTTGTCACTGCAGATCTTAAACTAAGGTTATTGATAAAATATGTATATACAGGTTCTCATTGGAGTGCCGGCTGTTTGCCTGCTCTCATGTCCAGCGTTCTACCTAAAGAGGAGTGAAATAACTCATTAAACAGATAGATATTAGTGCTGTTTGTAGGGCGCGGGCTGGTGTTCCGCTCCCATGTCTCTGTCGGGGGGCGGGGGAGGATTGATACGTCCTTGGCTGTCTGGCTGCGTTGCCGTCGTCTTCTTAAGTTGTACTTCTTATCAATCTTCCTCGCCTGGTGCCTGGGTCTAGGACAGTTGAAACATATTTACGTAGGTGTCTGCAGTGCGTGGGTTTATGTGGTATGTAGGTGTCAGCTTGGGGGGAGGGGGTTGGCTGTCGGCCTCTCGCCCACCCAACCCTGTGGCTGAACAGAATGTGCTTCGGTGTGGGATACTTTGTGTAAAGATAGACGTCGTAGCGTCCGATCCCGCTTACTAACGGGTTGATCTTATTACTCCATGACTTTCTGTACATTTTTAGTGTCTGTTTACGTATGTGGTGCCTTATCGTTCTGACTTTCGCAATACCGCGTAGTTGGCGTATTGGCGTGTCGTAAGGGAGTCTGGCTGCTGCTCGTATGCATTTATTTTGTATTAATTCCAGCTTATCCAGGTTCGTCATTGCAGTGAACCCCCACGCTGGGGCTGCGTACATGATTATTGGTCTAATTAGGGCCTTATACATGTTTGTGGCTACTTCCGTGTTTATACTGGACTTTTTGTTCAGTATAAGATATAGCTGGCTAAGTCGTATGTGTGCTTTTCTTTGGATATCTTTGATGTGGTGTAGCATGGTGAGCTTTCTGTCTAGGACTACTCTTAGGTATTTGGCTTTGTCATGCCATACTATATCTTGGTTGAAAAGCTTTAGCGGTTTTATGTTGACTGGTCTGCGTGTACGTCTGTTCTTCTTAGTGAACAGCACGGCTTGGCACTTGTCAACATTGACCTTGATGCGCCATTTCATTAGCCATGGCTCGAGAATTCTTAGCGCTACTTGAAGCCTCTTTCGAGCGCACGCTAGCTGTGGATGTTGAACTGTGATAGCGGTGTCATCAGCGTAGAGGTGTGTGGTAGAGAGTTCTGTAGTAGGCATGTCGTTTGTATACAGGACGAAGAGGATTGGGCCGATAAGGGACCCTTGGGCTACACCCGCTCTAATCCTACGCGTATTTGACAGTGTGTTGTGTACGTCTACTTTGAACTCTCGGCCCTCCAGATAAGATTTTATAAGTCTTATATAGCCTGGGTGGAATTCGTGGTCTATTAGTTTCGCTAGTAGGCCTTCGTGCCAGACTGTCAAATGCTTTCTGGATATCAAGGAAAACCGAACCTGTGTCTCTTCGTTTATTGAGACCTATGGTGGCTTGTTCTATGAATCATGTGAGCAGTTGTGGGGCAGAATGTCCGTTCCTAAAGCCAAACTGCTCGTTGCGAATTATACCTTTTTCCTTAATATGCCCTATTAACCTTTTCAGTAGTATTTTCTCGAATACTTTACTGAAGGCGTCCAGAAGGCTGATGGGCCTGTAGTTGTTAGGGTCTGACTTGTCTTTGCCTGGTTTCCCAAATACGAGGATCGTGTGTTTCTCGCGTGAAGTGTCTCGCTAGGTTCCACACTGGCCTGGTGTTTGTGTCGAAAAGTCTGAGGTGGTTGTTCCACTTTTCTGACCTGCATTCCAGTAATTGTGTTTGTATTTCCGTGCTTAGTTCGTTTTTCATCTCGCGATCTTCGTCTCTGTGATGTCGAGCCCAGTTACACCTGCGTATTAACTCTTTTATGTGAGCTGGAATCTCGAAAAGTGGGGATTCTTTTGTGTTTGCTTAGCGGCATGCTCGCAGTTGTGGCTGTTTGAATTGCTTCTACTAGGGTTTTGACTGCTTCGTCAATTTGGGCTGTGCTGTCTAATAGCATGCCTTCGCTTCCCTGTAGGAGTGTGTCTAGCATGCGTTCGAATTTGCCCCAGTTGGCTGCTTTATAGTTGAGCCGGCGTATGGGGTTTTTCTGATATTCCTCTGGGTTCGCATCTAGTGTAAATATCACTGGTTGGTGCCTCGACCCCAGATCGTTCACTACCGTTAT
Source organism: Anabrus simplex (assembly GCF_040414725.1). NCBI lineage: Eukaryota > Metazoa > Arthropoda > Insecta > Orthoptera > Tettigoniidae > Anabrus > Anabrus simplex. The sequence goes on along the minus strand of NC_090266.1, from coordinate 283,711,987 downwards.
GCTATGCCCTTGAGGAATATGTCGCAATAGGGCTATGTCTAGTATGTCGGATACGTGATCGTTCGGTGCTAGGAACGTGGGCTTGCTGGGGGCTGTTACCACATAGTCCTGGGATAGCATGTGGTTATACAGCCTTGTGCCTGCTGGGTTTGGTTTCAGGCATCCCCAGCTGGCATGTTTCGAGTTTAAGTCTCCTCCTAGCATTGTGTTTCGATTTAGCCTTAGTACTGCTTCTATGTCCTGAGTGCTTAGGCTTGTCGGTCTGGAGTATGCCGCTATGACATTTATAAGTGTTCTTTGCACTGGTAGGGCTATTCCGCATGCCTCCAGCGTGACCAGCTCTTGCATGTCTACCTGCATGTGCTTGATGTCCTTCCTTACCAGGACTGCCACTCCTCCAACTCCGTTACCCTTATCACTTCTATGTATTTTGTAGCCTCTTATGGTGAACTTCCTCCCCGGTGGGAAGAATGTTTCTGTTAGGAGTGCTACATGTATGGTGTTCACTGTTAGGAAGGCTTCGAGTTCATATTTTCTTGACCTGACGCCCTGGCAGTTCCATATTAGAACTCGAAGTCATTGTGTGTTGTAGGTGTTATTATTATTATTGTTGTTATTATTTTGTTAGGTTGTTCAGCCATCCAGGGTCAGGAGTTCAGAGATTGCGTTCGCCAAGTCCCCTAGCCATGGGAATGATAGGGTCGCAGCCAGCATTTTGGCCATCATAACTCCGGAGGTTATGATCGCGGTTAGGTTCAAGTTCGGAAAGACGTTTTTCAGAATTTCGTCTATCTTTTCCTTGAACACCCTTCCTGCCATGTTCCCTTCTGGCTGTTGCACCTGTGTTAGCGTTTCAGGTGTAGGTGGTGGGATGGTAGTGGCTGGTGTAGTGGTAGGGGCGGGCGTTGGGAGGCGTAATGCGGATGCCGGTTTGCTGTCGGCAGGTATCTCGTGGGAGGTGGAGCTGGCCTGGGGCGGGCCCTCAGGTAACTTGGTGGGAGCTCGCTTGGGCTTAACCTGCCTTTGTTTCTTTACATGGGCCTTCTTGTTGTTATTGCTTGAGGTCTTAGCTTGGACGGTGGTGGCGGCTGGTTGGACCGAGGGCCCGGGGTTGTGTTTACCCTCCGTCCGTACGGGCTTAAAATTTAAAATGCCTCCGCCTGATTGGCGCTGCATGCCTGAAGGTCCTTGGTTTTGGCCCTTTGTACTTGAAGGGCCAGCAGGACCTGAAGGGTCCTTTTTGCCTGAAGGGCCTGGATTCTTTTTTGCATGAAGCGCTTGAGCCTGAAGGGCCTGCTTGGGCTTTAGGGTTGCCACGCTTGTCACCCTTTGGCCCTTTGCCTTGATAGGCGGCTTCGAAGTCCCAGCGGCTGGGACACTCCTTAAAATTAGCCGCATGTTTCACCCCGCAGTTGGCGCACGAGTACGCGGTGTCGTTGCCGTAGGGGCAGTCGCGGGACAAGTGGGAGGCGGCGCATCTGCAGCATCTGGGCTCTGATCGGCACGTCGCCCCTGGATGGCCATGCCTCTGACACAATCCACATTGGGGTGCCAGTGGCTGGGGGGCGGTGCGGCTCGACCGACACCAGCATTTTCGCGAGCATCCGCATTTTCCGCAGCTTGTCCGCTTCTGGGATGTCCGCCACGGCAACTAGGAATAGGTTGCCCTTGGCTGGCTTATTCCCTGCATGCATCCGCACCACGGAGAATGCGGGGATATCCTGTGCTTTCAATGCAAGCTGGATTTCGTCCGCATTGCCTCCGTTAATGGGGGTCCTCACTACGAACCGCTTCATAGTGCTGTTGGGCAATACTTTTACAAAATTAATATTTAGCCCTTTCAGCACTCCGATAGCAATTTCGTAGCTCTCAAAGCTTTGCATGTGCAGCCGGATCGCTTCGTGTGCATCAACTCTCGGCCTGGAGAATTAGTATTTTTTCTGGTCATGCGGTAGCTTTGTGAGGAGCTCCATTTCAAGTGTCTTAGTGTTGGTGGTGTATACCGTAAGGGGGGGGGGGGTTGAACCCTTACGGGTGTTTGGTTTCATTTATTGTGGTTGAGGTGGACTCTGACGAGTCTGCCTTTTGTGTGTGGAGTGCTGGGGCTGGGTAGATCCGATAGATATCTCGATGCTACTATCGGCTCGGGTACTGGGTTTACGTGTCCCGCCTTTCTGGGCCTTGCGGCTCAGGAGCTGGGTCACTTTGCCTTTCCCCTTCTTCCTCCCTGAAGCAGTCACCCTGGTTTCTCGGCTGGGTGGCTGGGACCTCGGGTTCGGTCACCCCGTGCTCACTGAGTCCCTCTCCCTCGGAACTTTCAGATTCGGTCTCCCGGGATGTGCCTGAAAGGTCAATCACCAGTGGAGCCTCGTTTTGAGTCCGAGTTTCTTGTTTGCACGGGTGGAGGTTGGACTTTATTTAGCGCCATCCGTCGAGTCCGTCTCTTCCTCTCTTTCCTTCCCTTGTGCATTGTTGCCTCTGCGCTCCGGTTGGCGGAACTGGGTCCCGCTTTCCCGGCGTCCGGCATGCTGACCACTGGGTAGGGTTTGAGGGTTCGGTTCATGTTGGGGGGGGGAGGTAGCCTCCAGTTTATGTTGCTCCACAGTCGCTGGCTCAGCGGAGCCATACTACTGTTCCTTCCCGTGTTCGGGTTCCGGCACGTCGGGGCCTAGCCCCGGTTCCCGTTCGCCCTTACACATCGTCACGCACTCCAGGTCAGCTTCCAGGCTTCGCCTGCTCTTAGTTCAGGGGTCAGCCCGGTGGCTGGCCGACCAAGTGGGAAGCGGCTGCACTGGTATGTGCGAGCTGGCTTGTGCTGACGGGGTGGTGATCGGAGATGTCGTGGTGGTGGTGCGCTCATAGTTCCGCATAGTGCAACCCGTCAGGTAAACGTCAGACGTTAGGTTTACTTGCTGTGAGTCAGGTGTGTAGTCTGCTCCCAGCTCCTTAAGGCCGCTATTAGCCGTGGGCGACTATTGTCGTGGCCACCAAATTAGGCGGGTCAGAGAAATTACGCTGTTGCCAAGGTTATGTAGCAACTGGCGAAGAAATGTCTAACTGAACACATCATTTCGGAGCGCGAGGCAAGTTGTTATCTCTCAAGCTCCTGATATTACTTGATACAATGTTTCAAAACAAATTATACTACAAGCTTCAGAAAAGATTGCTGATTTTAGTGGTATAACTATTTTCCATATAAACCACTTCAAATAATTATTAAAAATAAAATCTTGAACGAGTAAATTTAAATCCGTAGAATCCTGTATTGAAAATTTCAGTAAGCGGCCAAGTTTTTATTTTATCAGCCAATAAAATTTTGTCTGCGGGAATAATGTAAAAAATTGCCTGACATATTTTTTATCTGAAACATATTTCCGTGAGTCTTGTAATTTTCCTGGAAAATGACCCGGAAAGTGATCATGTAAATGTCGCTGGCTGAGGGCAGTTCGGGGCGCGCGCGCCAGCACAGGCTGCAGGATGCCGTAAATACTTTCACACTACATATTAATCCGTATCAGTTTTATTACATTATAACTTTAAATATTTGAATACTGTATATTGTACTGAGTAATATGGAAAAAAGAACTACTTTAAAGAATAGGTTAACATTAATTTACAATTAATTAAGAATCGGGTTCTAGCTTCAAGGCAGTCTAAGATTTCTTAGTCACTGTCATCACACATCTCACTATCTGTCGAGTCGTCATTTACACTGATGATGAATGGCTCCATTCTTTCGTCCCTTACTATTTCCTTGGCCCAATCGTCTGATTGAAGATTTTCCGCGCGATTGAAGCACTTTTCCCAATTTGCAGCAGTCACACGGTCAATGGTTTCTGACGTTAGTTATTCTACGTCCTTTATTTTGAATGTCTTGGTCCTCTCTACCACCTCTCTCTTGACTTGAGCCCAAATCAATTCACATTCACTATCCATTTTAACTGCACTTACGGTGCGAGCTCAAGAGCTGCATGACAGGGAATGACATGGGTAAGCTGGCCTGGAGCGGATGGGCTGCAACTAGACAGCACTGTACGATCAGCGTTACCAATCTGTGCTTGGAGATAAGCGACTCTCGACCATCTGCCGCTTTGCCGTTCCCATATCTGACAACAGCGCAGTTTTCCTCACCCGCCTAATTTGGTGGCCGCGACAATAGAATTTGAAGCAAAACCCGAAGGTGAGAATAATACTCTAGGTGAGTATTATATTCCTTTTTAGCTAATGGCGTTACATCGCACCGACACAGATAGGTCATATGGCGACGATGGTGGGAAGGAAGCGGCCTGAGCTTAATTGAGGTACAGCCCTAGAATTTGCCTGGTGTGAAAATGGGAAACCATGGAAAACCATCTTCAGGGCTGCCGACAGTGGGATTCGAACTGTCTCCCGGATGCAAGCTCACAGCTGCGCGCTCATAACCACACGGCCAACTCGCCCGGTATGTGAGTATTATAAAACGTTTACTATTCTTATATGGAAATATGTAATACCCATAACAATTCTGTAATCATTTACAAGTAGCATTGATCCATTATATGGCTATATTAGTGAATTACAGCTCAACTGGGATACACTTGTTTAGTCCTGTGTCGCTTCCTGTTATTTCTTCTTTTATGTGGCCAAGCAATCCTTAAAATGAGGACTTTGACATGCGCAGGTAATTGAAAAATTTACGGTCACCCTCATTTAGATCGTCAAACAATGTATAATATAATCCTCTAGTCAGCCGAGAAACAAATATAGGATGTTTCCACACTTTCCTAACCCTTCGGTTCTCCCTTTTTAATAGAAGAGCAAGAAGAACTTCGTAGGTCGCCATTCTCTCAACTGACTATTCCCCGGTATAAGCCGAGCAATTATTTACAAGTTGCACCACTGATCGCCCGGTACTTAAATCCTCTGGCAACTAGTGGTGCAACTAGTCGCCCACGGCTAATAGCGGCCTAACACTTGTCGTTTCCCGCTCGCGGAGCACGCTAGGCGGTGAGTCACCCCCCAGCTCTAGCTCGGCCGGGTCATTGACATTGACCATTAGTCGGTAGCGAGACGCTATGCTCACTTGTAGCATTGAACCCTACTGACATATTCAATACATTACTACTAAAGAATAATATATTGCCGATGGGAGTAATTGGCGGAGGGCGGCGCTGTGATAACTGCGCTTTGCCCTCCGCTGATAAATTGACGACCGTAGAATGGTCAGAGTGCCGTGATAACGACAGCTCCTCACTCCGTCAGTTCTTGAAGATCGTTGCTGGTTGTCTGTATGGTTCCAGGCTTGCTGACAAATTGCTCTTTACTAAGCGTATCATTGCTCTTTCTGGAAAAGCAAGCCTGGTCCGTGTGTGTTCGTGTAGGGACATTCTAATGCGAGCTAGTGGACGCGGGATTATCCGTTGTTAAGCGGGTCCCTGGGCCACAGATTCCCTATCTAACCCTAGGTACCGAGAAACGGTAACCGGCTGGGACAGGTGGTGTATCCACTCGACGTTCTCTGAAGGTCTCGGTGAAAGGAGAGAGACAGCGGAGCGAGAGGCACGTACGTCCTTCCGCTACGACAGTCAGCTCGTCCTTGTGTGTGGTATACTGTGGAGGCCACTGCGTAGGCTACTTGTAGCCGCCGGCAGTGCCAATGCACTATGAGAGACTTGGTTTCATAACCAACAGTTAATGCCTGCCTGGCCATCAGATGATATAGATGTTGATTCATATAGTGAACCTGAAATATTTGTCCCGAATGAGTAAATTCATAATACCAATATAAATGATCCGTTTTTGGACATCATAAATTTTCCAGCTAACTCATTCCTGGTTGCCAGCGTTTCGCCCCAGTTTGCTAAGTTGAGCTCATCAGTTGGTAAACAGCACACCCACCAAGACTCATTGGCTAGTGCATACCATGGAGGCCACCGAGTAGGCTACTTGTAGCCACCGGCAGTTGACAACATCTATATCATCTGATGGCCAGGCAGGCATCAATTTTTGGTAATGAGACTAAGTCTCACATAGTGCATTGGCACTTGTAGTCTTAACTCCAGAAATTTGTGAATTCGACAAATTTTGACGTTAAATATTTAAAGTAGGACAAAATTCATAACCTATATTCAACAGTGTGCATCAGTTTTGTAAATTTTAAGGACGAAAAGAATAATATTCACGCCTAAACTCAGCTGTTTTGAGAGTGTATTAAGATTTCAATTCCATATGGTACAACATGAGAAAAAGTTTACATCCAATTGTAACAAAATGTTTTAATGTGTATACAACAAATAATTTTAAAACATTTAGCAATTTAACAGATTGTAAATGTATTTATACAGAGATTAACTAAAGGCATTGTATTTCAAATAGCCTATTAGAATAAGATTTTAAAGTTTCAATCTCAATAAATAGTCATATTATTTTCAATAAGATGACATAATATATAAGCACTTTATATTTAAGAGGTTTAAGTTTAGTATGGATAAGTTTGTTAATGGCAAACCATAAGTGTAAGTGCTAGACCAATGTTATCAATTTAACCTTGTAAGAATATTTATACCTGAAGATGTTCAAAATATGAACGAAACATGTCCTCTGTTTTAACAACTAAGCAATAAAATAAGGATGAGATCCTAATTTTATAATTGCTTTTAATGTATTGAATAGGTGGAAATTAAAGTTTTATTGTTCTCCTTTTAACAGACTTTCATTGCGGAGAAAATGAGGATAGTCTCTTGCAATGGCATCAGTAGACGAATAAGTTTGAATGGTGTCTTTAAAAGTAGGAAAGATCACAATATGAAGATAAAGCTGGAATTCAACAGGACAAATTGGGGCAAATATTCGTTTATAGGAAGGGGAGTTAGGGATTGGAATAACATACCAAGGGAGATATTCAATAAATTTCAGATTTCTTTGCAGTCATTTAAGGAGAGGCTAGGAAAACAACAGATAAGGAATCTGCCACCTGGGTGACTGCCCCTAAATGCAGGCCAGTAGTGATTGATATTGAATCACCACCAACACTACTCTTATCATAGTTGTACTGTAAAATTAAATAAGACATAAATGATCAGAAATTGTATTCTCTATAACATTTATTATATAGTAATTTTCGATAGAACAAAGAACATAGGTATTTAAAAATTAAATTTTAGGTGCCTTCCCCTAAACTACGATTTCATCCAGGGTGAATAAAATTATTTATAGCCTTGACTGTAGTTCCTTATTCCCCGACTTCACATACCGAGTTTCATTAAATTCTGTTTACACATTTTCTCGAGGCTCGGCGTTGATATGAACTTGACAACAAAAATCCAGATTAATGAATATTTCTGTTATAGCCGCTATAGTAAAAATGACATTGATGATCGGAAATTTAGTTGTATATAACTTAAGTTATGTAGTATTTATTGATAGGACCACTAATAACATAAATATTTGGGAATTAAATTTACATACCGATTTTCATTATATTCTCTTCAGCCATTTTCTCGTGATGCCGGTACATACATGCATACATACAGACAGATAGACAGAGATGATTGAAAATTAAAAAGTGCAGTTCCTTGTTAGTGTGGACATGGCCGGTACAGAAATTCCATTCTTTTTAAATTCTGTGCAATATACAGACCAAACTCTTATTTTAGGTAAAAGATAATAAATAAATAATCACCGGGCTGAGTGGCCCAAACGGTTGAGGCGCTGACCTTCTGACCCTAACTTGGTAGGTTCGATCCTGTCTCAGTCCGGTGGGATTTGAAGGTGCTCAAGTATGTCAGCCTCATGTCGGTAGATTTACTGGCACGTGAAAGGACTCCTGTGGGACAACATTCTGGCACCTCGGTGTCTCCAAAAGCCTTCAAAAATAGTTAGTAGAACGTAAAAACAATAACATTATGTTCATTAATACTTCCTGTCGGAACCTCCCTCTTAATTGTTACAGGATCAGATAATGCTTCATCTACTTATACTCCTACACACATAGCTACTTTGCCTGAATTGTAGGTAATATGATTTGGTATATTTGGAAATTATTCTAGGAGACTGGAAGTGTTAATAGGTTCCCTGGCATGGGCTGCCAATGGAAAACAACCTCAGGACAGGATTGTTTTTTGCATATATGAGCTCTCCGAAACTGCAGTGTTACAGCACGAGCACTACAGGAGGAGCTACAGCAGGCTTCTGGAGTATGAGTTAGTTATAGGTCAGAAACAGGCTTCAAGAGGCCAATTTAAAGTCCTAGACCTGATTCGCATTATATCATTCAGATGATCTTTTGCAAGCCTGGAGAAGACGTAGGTAGCTATTTCATTGACAGTTGTACATCTACCATTGCTTATGGAGGTTACGGTGTGGGTAAGTGTAAGTCTTGACACGAAAACCAATCTACTGATCATTTGCAATGTATGCTTAACTGCTAGACAGTACATTGATGAGATCTTAGTGCCATGTGATTCCTCACTTGAGGCAAATTGGTGAAAATGCATTATTCATTCATGATAATGCTAGGGCACATGGTGCCAATATTGTTCCGAGCTTCCTGCAAGAGCACCAGGTGCAATGAATGGAGCAGCCATCCAGAAGTTCCTACTTGAATCCGATCAAAGAAGCCTGGGACCAGCTGGAGCAGTGCATGTGAGCAAGAAATTGACCACCCCGATTACTACAGACCCTGGAAAGATGCTCTTTTGGAAGAGTGGGGATGTCAGCCTTAACTGAACGTGCGATGCATTGTCAGAAGCATGATAAGGCATTGTGAAGCTGTTATCCATGAGAGGGGTGGCAGTACTCCCTATTAAGACTTAAAAAAAAAAAAAAAAAAAAAAAAAAATTTAATCAGGGACCACATTATTTGACACAAGCTGATAATGTGACCTGAAGTGAATTAAATATGAATTACAGTAACTAAAGTACCAATCATGTAAGTAATAGTGAGATACTGATAAAAAAAAAGGGGGAAATATGTTACTTTCCTTTTATAATGTACTGTCTTTGGTGTCACCTGGAATTGTGTGGTGGAGTAGACAAAGCAGGACTTCATTAAGATAGGCTCAAAATTTCAAACTCCTAGGTGTTTGGACAGCAGTAAACATAAATATTGCCAAATATTGAGTGTAACTTGATAGAAACTGGTGATATTCTTTTAAGAACGAAACATGCCATTCTTTGTTTAATAGTGCATATTTTTATTCCGTGTTTACGAGTGTTTTTTGTACAGGTATGTTACAGTGTAATAAAGGGTCTCTCATATAAACTAAGACCGAATGCACAGTGTATGTACTCTGCGCTGCGGCAGTTGCCTCAGCCGAACTTATCTCGTGCATAGTCGCCATGCTTTAAGCATGTATAAAATCTTACTTGAAATCTTACCTTATAAAGGATGCCAGAAGCGTTGCCCTTCCTGCGTTGTACACGCATTGCTTCTGGTAACCATGTTCTGGTTGATGCTAGTGAGTTCTGCCACTGCAATGTTTCTGATTTCATTCATAATGTTTTCTTTCAGTTCCTCCAATGTGTGAGGATTTGTTCTTGGATTCATGAGGGTAATTGGTGTCAGTCCCAATGACAGTTGGAATTGTTGTATATCATATCTATTGCACAACACCTAAACACATACAACCATCACTTAAGTTATTTTTTGTTATTCGTCTGAAAGGATCATCTAATTCACAGACAGTATGGGCTGCAACAACGACAAACTTCCACCCAAAACAATCTAAAACTTTAAGAACTTAAAACTTAAATAAAACTTCATATTAAACGCACAACAATAATTCTAAAAGTACAAAAAGTTTGTAAAATATCAATCAGTATCACTATAAAAATAAATTCACTTGACACATTAACAGGTAACGTTAAATCCTAAAAGAAACTTTTCAAAAAAGTACCAGGGCAACGCATGGAGCAATTTCATATCAAGACATGTTATTTGACCTATGTATAATGAATGCTGCAGAGCAGCATCGGTCCTCCAGTAGAAACCCCTATTTGTTGTGCTAATTTTGTGAGTGATTTATTCAGTGTCCATTCAAGATTTGCACTGTCACCTAGCTTTTCCTCTGTTAAAACTGTTTGTGTGCGTGCATGTTTTTTATTGAGCATTGAGGCATTAGATTCAAATTTATTTACAATTAAGTTACGTGAATCTGTGTGCTTGTAAAGGTGGCACCTCACCAGGAAATTGCTGAACAAATGCATCGCGTACCCGTCGAGCCGACTCGTACTTAAAGTAACTTTTACATACGGAAGTATGGTGTTGCATTGATAACTTTCTCACCATATACATAAACAAAGTGGCATAAACAAAGGAATGGATAGGGAACAAGCACTGACTTGTTGTAGGAAGCAGGCAGTATTTACATGGCCTGCCTGCTTCCACCAGGAAGTCAGTGCTTGTTCTACATCAGACATTAGAGATGAGTGTCATGAATAATTTTTCTCCTTTTAATTTATTTTCTGTATGTTTATTCAGTCCTAATTCTGGCTATCATTTCCACGTTTACTTCTTTGCCTGAGGTCTTAAGTCAACTTAAAGACATCAATCATAATATTATGACAAGAAGATCATAACCATAATTTGTTATTATATTAATATTATAATTTTTCCTGCAACATTGTCTTTGTCTGGTATACATATGTTTTAGTTATCACGTAATCTGTTTAATTTTTTATTTGGCTGAAGATGGCCACTAAGTGGCTGAAACTAGTCCCAAGACTGATGTAATGTCATTTACTTGATATTTCTTATAATTACCCTTCAATATGGAACAAAAATGAAATTTATAGCTTATTACTGTCTCACCATGTTAACGTCTGAGATTCAGACAGGCGACTGATGCTTGCGAGGTCGAACATGTGCACGTTTCTTGCAAGGTCAAGAACTATGCACGTGTCTGCAATACTGCAGCTTATGTACTGGAGAGTAAAAACACCACTTGGGTTTTAGTTTATATGAGAGACCCTGTATTTATATCGAACTTGTGTGTTCGACAGACTGAAAAGCTTTTAAGTTACATCTGAGCCCACACAGGAAAGTATGGCTTCCTTCTTTAAAAAAAAAAAAAAATCATACATCGAGTTTGTCTTACAGTGACCATGAAAACAGCGACGTACATTCATCCAACACAGATGAAACATCTCTCTTTCTCTCTCTCAATTGCACTCGCAATAAATGTAGTGAAAAGTTGCAGACTGTGATTTAAAGTGTAATATGAGAAAATTTATTACAGACAATGCAAGCTATATGCAGTTGTGCCAATTCTCCTGATTTAAGCATGAGACTTCTAGTTTTTCATCGTTCTTCCTGATCTCGCCATCGCCGGGACCGATCCCCCGATTTTCAGAGCAGTTTCAGTAATTTTCATATCATTTTAAACTCTTGCGCGTTTCCTCGTTCTATTGATGTATGGTCGAGTATGGCTGGCCAATAGTAGTTCTAATAATCACAACCAGATGGCAGAATGGGGCATGGTGGCCAGCCATGTGTTCCTCTTTGGTCTGTAATACAGTCAAATATTGAAATAGCTTAATAATAGGAAGTGGAAGTCGCAAGTGAGTAACCTAACCTCAGAAGTAGTACGCCATAGAAGTCTACCCGGGGCAGGACCTGCATAAGTGCTCGTGTTAAGTCATGTAGTAGTGCTTCTTGGTTGTATGTCTTAATATTTGTTTTTGGCCAAAATGTCAAAATAGAAATATGATGCAGTGTTTGGAAGAGTTTCCATCTTTCAGTGAATTCAGGAAGGGACCAACGTTCACATTCTGTACTATATGTAAGTGTGATTTTTCAGTTGCGCATGGCAGGAAGTGTGATATACTCAAATATGTGCAAATGAAAAAACATAAGGAGTGTGTTCAGTGTGTAGAAAGAAACCAGAAACTGAACTTTTCATGTAAAACCAAGATGTAAATCCTGTGACGAATGCCGAGGCTTTATTTACATCATTTATTGTAGAACATAACCTGCCTGTAAATTGTGCCGACCATGCAAAAGTTTTCCTGATACAGAAATCGCTAAACAATATGGGTATGCTAGAACATAACCAGCAGATATTATTACAGAAATGTGCATGGAAGAAAGGGCAAAAATTGTATCACATTTGCAGGTGAATGCATTTTCTCTTGCTACTGATGGTAGCAATAAAAACGACTTGAAAATATATTCTATTGTTGTAACATTTTTTTAGGCCTTAACTCGGTGAAATTCAGAATTTTCTACTCTCTGTGCATAATTTAGAAGGGGATGCTACTGGATCTAACATTGCCAATCTTTTGCTCTCAACTTTTCAGGAATTCTGCATTCCATTAAAAACTTCCTAGCTTGTGATGCTGATAATGCTCCACTAATGGTAGGATTAAAGAGTGGTGTGGCAGGTTGTTTGAAGCAGGAAAATGGTAACATAATCATCGTAAACTGCTCTTGTAACCTAATTAATCTTGCTGCAGAGATGGGTGCAGCGTGTTTGCCTGTAAATGTAGATGAAAGTATAATTGTTATATTTTATTATCTGGAGAGGTGTGCAAAGAGGAAAGAATAGTTCAGAGAATTTCAGACTTTACACAACTCGGTGATCAGGAAAATTCTGAAGCATGTGCCTACTTTATGGTTATCACTAAGAAGCTGTTTAGATAGTATTGTGCTGCGGTGGGATGTTTTGGTTACTTCATTCAGGAGTGAAATTGTGAGTAAGAATTCTTAGATGGGAACTTTGAAGACTTACAAAATTTCTAAGCACAGTCTTAGTGCAGATATGTCTAGTCTGTCTGAAAAGGTCAAGCATTGTCATAACATTTCACCACACTCCTCAGTTAAAAGGAAAACCCAGTCATCAGTTTCACCCAAAGAAAATTAAACGACTGATGGCACCAAGAGCCATGCTTTGTCATGTGAAGAATGACTGTTCATGTTCCTTTCATCAAATTTGCATAAATCTCTTTGCCTTCTTCTCATGGATATCTTTGAGAATCCAAGCGTAGCTCTTCAGTCAAGTATGCCACACATCCACTTATTGAAGTCACTTTTGGAGGAACTATTGAAGAATGCAATGGCAAAGTTTGTGAAACCACACATTATTAAAAGATCCTCCTCTCTCCTTGATGTAGATTATTATACTCCAGCAAATTAAAAGGATGATTGTGATCTGAAGATACGGAATTCTGCATTTATTTTGGTGAACACTTTGAAGTCTGAGGAAGAGTGCATAGTCAAGTCTGTTAGAAAGTGTTTCTCTCCATCGTGTGACTACATGATAAACAAATTTCTGTTCAAAGATGGTTTTAATTAATGCAGAAGTTGCAAATATTTTTGTTATAAGTAAGGCATCATTTTCTAGCCTTAGATTTTTCATTAACAAATATCCAAACATTCTGTCTAGTCAAACGAAACATTTAGATAAAGAAACTGACAATCTGCACTCTCGGTTCTGTAACTTTCAGCTTGAAGAAAGAGACCTGGCAAAAGGAGGAATTGATGTTCAGTGGGCATTGGTAGGTCAGATGAAATCAGCTGGGGGTGTACATAAATATGACAAACTCTCAAACGTGCTACTTGCTATTTTATCAATTCCACATTGCAGTGCAGAATGTGAAAGGATTTTTAGCAGAGTCACAAAGACGAAAACACAGTTCAGATCCTTGCTATCTGAACAAACTTTGGAGAAACTTTTAACCTTAAAATCAGTTCATCAAGGCAAGTGCTTTGAGCAAAAAATTTAGTTTGGAGCTTCTGAAGAACACTTAAGTCACCTACGGGTGTGTTGAACAACAATTAGTCGTAATGAATTCAGCATGTTGAAGGATAAGAAGTCACATGCTCTTAAAGTTCAGGTATGTCCCTGATTACTGATTCCCCACTCCACAGATTGGCAGATGTGTCTGTAATCTTACTTTAAAAACTGGCCACTGCTTCTGAAGATTTATGAAGAAAATAGAGACAAGATTCAAGATTCCATTGAGAGAAAGGTTAGTGGCTTTCAAATAAAGTGAAATGCGGATGATGTTTTTAATGTGTTAAAACCAGTAGCACTAGCTCTTGATGTAAACTTGAGAAGCAATTGTACCATTGGACAAGCAAGTGTGGAAAAAACGAAAATATGACCTGGAGGAATTAAAAGTCTTCAGGAAATCTGGAACTAATGACACAAAAACTAAGATGTTTGAAAAATTTTATTATCAAGCATTGGCTGCACTATATTTTCTGACTTTCATTGTTCACCCAGAATTAAACAACTCAAGCATTTGTTTTACATCCATCCTAGCATGAATGTGCAATTCAATTTTCCCAGGGAAAATATGCGGGAACATCATTTCTATCAATACTTGTGAAATATCAAGCAAACTCTCAATCCTTCATTTCAACGATTTTGTGCCGATGAGGTGGTGCAAACTTCTGCAACTCTTAACAGCTAGAACACATTCCACTGATGTAGAAACCTGTTTTTTCTGTGTTTGGTGGTGTTCATTCAAAGTTAAACTTTTTTTCCTCAGAATCTCAGGTGAAAAATCATGGGTCGACTTGCATTTGCGATCTAACAGTAATTAATGCCATTGGCAGCTACCACAGTAACCACGCTGCTTCCCTACACACACACACACACACACACACACACACACACACACACTTGTGCGCATAAAACTCGTTGACCATCAACGTCCGCATCTTTATTAAACATCGCTAGCCGCGGCAGTCGATTACACAGTGCCTCTCTGCGCAACGTCACTGGTTCTCGGGAAATAGTGAAGAGAGAATGACATTCTACTAGCCTCTACAAAAACTCTTTTAAAATCCGCAGAATGGCATCATAACATGTGAGACTTTGAAGCATTGGAAAGGCCACAGCTACTCATTGCCAGAGTTATAACAAGTCTACTGTACCTGATGCTTAGTAAAATTAAGCCTAACAGTTTTTTAGACAGTAAGAATATTTTCGTGATACAAAAAACGCAAGGGCGGAATGGTCATACCACAGTGCAATAAACTCATTGACTTTCAATGTTCGCATCTTTATTGCTATCCACTGAAGTGGGCCGAAGGCGAGACGTACGCCTAGCAGCAGCCTCTTGTACCAGACGCTTAATAAAATTTGGTGTAAGAGTTTTATAGACAGCATAAATATTTTCTTGATGGTTCGTCATATTGTAGAGACACGTGGAACAGGTATTGCTGGCAAATTTTCAACGGGTTCTCTTTGATACGATAATGACAATTTTAAGTTAATGGTTATTGAACTCACGGAAATAAAGAATAATTGGGCAGCCACAAGAAAATGCGGCATAACAAAAACTGATGTTCGGCGTGCAGATAAAGTTAGTCTAAAAGTTACTGTACTGGAAAGGCATTCATATGTTTTCACAAAGTAATTTTTAAGCCTGATAGAAATTTTTGGAAGGAAAAAGTGGGGGTCATCTTGCGTTCGGGGTCATCTTGGAGAAATACAGTAGTTTAGAAATTTGCTTGGTGTAAACAAAGTTTCTAGCCTGTGTTTTTATTTAAAATAATAAATCACGAGGCAGAAACTGGTTGAAAAATATAATACAATCGTCCAAGTCAAAATATTGTTAAAACACAGAATTTGGATTGATCCTTCATTATTCATCTTAGGTAGGTACTTAATACATAACGAAGCATACACCAGTCTGAAAATAATGTCAAATTATTGGTAAACATGTACAATTGAAGAAAATCAGATTTAAATAAAATAAATCTGACTTAAATAAAGTTATCGATTTTGATTTTTTAAATATCTCATGATTTTTTTTTACACCCTGCTTGGAAGAGGCCAGTACCACAGGCATTGAGGCAGTGATTATCAAACATTAACTTCAGTGGGCTAGCCATGTCATCGACATGCCTAACACACAACTTTCAGAGCAAGTGATGTACTTTGTTGAAGAATGGTCAATCTAATCATGGAGGACAGCAAAAATCAATGCAGGCACATTCAGAAATCTAAAATGGAGAAGTGCCAAATTTACATTGGCAACTGGGAGGGTGTATAGTCTGATCAGTCAAGGTAGTGATGTATGGACCATGGAAGCCCGCAACATTCTAAACAATAATGGTGAAGGCACAAGTCTGATTGAAGTGATTGTAACAGAAGAACAAGAAAATGAGGGAAGAAATGAATAGTGTCTACAACAAAGAGCTTGTGGTTATAGAATTACTTTCTTCAGCCATCTAAGAACCCATAAGTGGCAACCTTGATATACTTGAAAGATGACATTATGTTTGTCTGTGAGTGAATATCTACCCCGTTGGTATCCTTACCTTCTCATGGTGGTGGGGTTTGCGTGGTCAAATGATCCTGAGATATGTGCCGGCGGTAGCTTAGCTATTGGTTGGGCCTCCCAAGCTGGACAGGTCGAAGGTTATGATCCCGACTGAATGGAATACCCTGGTCCTCCAGGTTGGGGGAAACCTAATCACAGAGAGAATCAGACTGCCTTAAACCTACAATGATCAGTGTGTGTTAAGCAGCAAATATTTTGGTATTGCGGGACATTAAATGTGAAAAGTATCTTCTAGGCTGGAGCCAGGAGAAATTTGGAGGAAAAGCTGTTGAAGTACAGAATGGAGGTAGTAGCTCTACAGGAGATAAGTTTGAAGGAAACCGCTGGTAGAACTATAACATTATATATTGATCAGCAGTGGGAAGAAGAAAATAGACTGGGACATGAAGTCGATCAGTCAGAGCATGAGTGAATATGAGACAGTAAATGCTAGAATATGTCATTTAAGACCGAGAGAAACTTTTTCTATCATCTTGCTAATCATTGTGCATGCACCCGCTGAGAATACAACTGAAGAAGATTAAGAAATATTTTATGAATAGTTGGAGAAGGTGTAGGATAGGTGACCGAAATATGGTGTTAAAATTGTCCTAGTGGTTTGTAGGCAAAGAAATCAACCTGTTGCAGGCTTTCATAGCAGATATGTAGAAACAAATGAAAATGGATTGCTGTAAAAATCAAAGATGCTGGACTTTAGAAGAACAAGGTTTACAATGCAGAGATACTTAAGGACCAGAAAATACGGGAAGAATATCAGGATGAGGTATAAGAGAAACTATAAGGAAAGGAAACATCAGAATACTGACGTACTGTGGGATAAAACCAAACTAGCAGCAAATGTAACAGTTCAAGAGGTACTTTGGGGGGGGGGGGGGGGAAGAATAGAAATGGTTGATTTGATAAAGACATTTTAAAATGTTTGGACGGAAGAAACCTAGCCTGACAAAAATTCTACAAAAACCCAATTGAAATAATGTGAACATGTTAAAAGAGAAGAGTAGATAGCAAAAACTTTCATAAGATATAAAGTGAGAAGGTGAAAGGAAAAGAATAAATGAATTTCAAAATGACTTTGGAAACAAACAGGGAAGAAAATTCTTCCATAGTGGGGCAATCAAAACAAGGTACCAACCAAACATGAAAATGCTGAAAGATGGGGCAGACTGGATGGTTGTAGGGAAGGAGATAATCCTAGAAATATGGAGATAATATTTTGAAGATTTCCTGTCAGGCAGACGGATAGTAAATGAAGAAAGTAATGAAGCAAACTAGAGCAGAAAATGGACAGCAGGATCTTGTAGGTGGTGGTGGTGGTGATGATATAGAAGATAGTATTGTGCCTCCAATTGATTAAATAAGGGAAATAATCAAACAACTTAAGAATAATAAAGCTCCTGGGAACAATCATATAATGGCAGAAATGGTAAAAAATGGAGGTGAAATATTAGTAAGAAGGAAACATGGAGATAATTAGAGTGGTTTGAGAAACCAAAAAAAGTCAAATGATTGGACACTATCTACCATCTACCAAATACATGGTCATGTTTGCAGTACAAAAACCTCTGAGACATATCTCCGCTGAGTATTATGTACAAAATACTCTCTATTGATGTAACTAAGAGAGTAAGTAGAAGAGCTGAGAGAATTCTACGGGAGTATCAGGCTGGTTTCAGGTAATTTCAGCACTTGGCAGAGCAGCTAGAGCACATGGTAACTGAAAGGACGAGAAGAAACAGTGTCTCTCCCATGTTGGAGGGTACACCTTTGAAGCAGTAGACCAGCTTCATATATCTTGGCTCGATTGTTACATCAGAAAACAAAGTGGAAGCAGATATAATGAATTGCATTAAGACTGTCAGTAGAGCATACAGGGCATTGTACTCTCTCCTGGACAGTAAAAACGTAAGCAGGAAAATAAAACACTCTATAAAACAACAATCAAACCAGACCTAATATATAGCAGTGAGGCATGGGTACTGACTGAAGCTAAGGAGAAACTGAATATCTGAAAACGGGAAGTGTTGAAGATATTTGGCCCAGTAAAAGGAGGCGCGACATAGAGGATTAGAACCAACGAGGAAATAAAAGTCTTATATAAAGAACCTGACAAGGTAGCCTCAGTCAAAATGGGAAGAATAGGATGGTTACGGCATGTGCAACATATGGAAGGAGAAAGATATCCAAAGAAGGCTCTAGCAGGACATCCTAGTGGTAGAAGAAGGCGAGGTCGACCCTGTGTGAGATGGCTGGATGAAGTGGTGGCGAACTTGAGGGCTATTGTAGTAAGGAGATGGCATAGACGTGGAGAAGATAGAGTCCACTGGAAATGTGTGATCAAGGAGTCCAAGGTCTTCAAAGGACCATAGTGCCATGGCGTAAGTAAAGAAATAAAGTAAATGAGAGTTAATATCTATGGTAATGATGATGTGTGTCATGATTAAATCCACAACATGGTCATCACAGCACTCTAATTCCTTGGAATTTATTGTGATATTGTGTAATCTGTCCAAACACTCATAAAATATAACGCCCCGCAGATTATGTTCACGAGGGAGTTTTTGTTCCACTACATTTTCTGGCTGTACTTAACGTGCCACCTTCATGTACTGTAAACATTTCTTGCTCTTTAAAACTAAAAGATCTCTACTTGAATTTATACATTTACAATACAATATATTGAGTTCTAGATTTTTTAAATTCTGACTGTTTTTAGACTTATTTGGCATGGCATTTAAAAGGCATTAGAATAAGGATTATCAGTTGGTCTTATGAAAATAGAGCTGGAAATACATCAGTTTTCCCAGATGTGGTTCACTAGAAAAGAAAATTGAGTAGGTGTACAGCTGTTTTAGAAGATCCCTTGTGGTACTAGGTCATAGGAACATTGCAGTATCTCTCCACATGTGTCTCTTTGATCACTGGGACATTTGAGATTGCTTCATTCATTCAGACCACTTGCTTAGTGGGTCCCTTTTCTTTCTTTGATTACTTTCCGAACTAGTGTGGTGATTGCTATTCTAAAGAGGACTGTAGAACTTCTAGAATCAAAGTCCATTTTGATCACCTTAATTTTTTGCAGTATCCTCAAGTATCTAGATCGTTACATTTTCCTATATTCCTTTAACATTTTATCATTTCTGCTTATTCGTTGCCTACTATTTTCTGTGTATTTCTAGTGTGACCTTGAATTAAGAAAATACCTTTGAGTTTCTCATAAGAAACTTGTACTTTTCATGTGATCTAGAATTACTGATTGAAATGAACTTATCTTCTTTTTAGGAGCAGCTGGAGAAATTTGTTCCTTTCATGATCAGCTGTTCCAAGGGACACACAGTAGGGAGCTCCAATAGTATCCCTAAATGGTGGCCGAGTGATGTTCCATTCATGCTTCCATTAATTCGGCCGCAAGGTCTAGAAACTGTAAGTAAATTCTATTTTGTCTCTATGTTGTGCATTGTGATACATTGCTGTTAACACAATATTTTGTAAGTTCACAAAATATGGGAGTGGTAATTCATTGGAAGTGAATGACCCCTTATGTCATATGTAGATACATATATACAGTACATACGTACATACATCCTGGCAACTTTAACTGAGGACCTGTGAAATATGTGAAACTGGTGACATCCCCTTCCCCCCTAGCCTTACATGTTACAAGATCAACTGTTATTTGTTCCCGCGATGAGTGTGTCTTCCACACCACTGCGCAGCACAAACCAATAGGAGTTAGTTTCACACGATGCTGCCAGATATTGCGCTATCCCCCTTTTGGCAGCCCTGAGGATGGTTTTTCACACCAAACAAATGCCGGGGCTGCTTGTTAGTTAAGGCCAAGGTCGCTTCATTCTTAGTCCTGACCTGTCCTATCCCATCATCACCGTAAGATCAGTCTGCGTCGGTGCAACGTAAAAAAATGTAGCAAAAGGCAGTGCTGGATTAAACTCTGCTTACTTTATTCCTGATAGGATGGACTATTTCCTCATCCCTCATTTCAGCAGTATATGAAGAGTGCACAACACTCATTTGTCAGCATATTTTATAATGTCGGGTCCCATTATATGTTTAATTAACTACAGATCCTCGGACATCTAGGAATTCACAGAGCTACCTAGCAGTCACGACGCATTTTATAAATGAAAGTTTCGAAGTAATAGTTCTCGGAGTGTAAATGGATTGGTGCAAACATTTTATAGGAAGATTGTGAGTAATGAGCTGGTGAAAGGGACAGTGGGAGAAAAGAAAGAGCGATGGAAAGATGAAGTCTAACTATTAGCGTACATTCTAAGGTGTGGTTAGGGGCTGTATAAGCCAGCAGGGGGTAAACGACTGTTGCTTCCAAAAGCTGACCTGCAACTTGTATTATGTTACTTTTATATCCTAATACTCCAACCTAATACCACATTGTAACGGATACACAGGAACATAATACTGTAAAGTAACCATTTGTCCCGTCCCTTGAAACAGGTATTCATTCTACCATCAATTCTCACTGCAATCCAATTGTCAACATAAATGTCTTTGATTTTAATAAGCTACCTTTAATCCCATAGTTCCCCAGTACTGTGGAAATCTTTTCCCTGCCTCTTTAGGTTTTGTGTAAGTGAATTTATTGTGTTTTTAGTTGTCTGAACCTACTTAATTTCTTTTAGCACTCTCAGAACAATGATCAAAATTTAATTTGCAGTGAGGCCTGTGTAATTTGTTTCTTGAACTGTTCTCTCTTCAGAGGCAGTCTTTTTTTGTGGTGATTTTAGTTTCTTTAATTGTTTCATGAGATATTGTGGCATGTTGTGGAATATATGAGGGTAAGCACCAGTTTTCAGTTTCCATTTATCTGTGGGAATTTCCACCTATCCACTTTGTACTACAAATGAGTCTGATTTCACTATAAATTCGTCGGAAAAATTTAAATTGCACACAAAACACTTATCAGAAAGATTTTTGTCCTGTTGATTTGGAGTTGCTAACCCGAGTGCGGTACCTTATCATCTTAATAATAACAATTTCCACCATCTGCATAAATTAATCGGAGGTCATACACGACGTTCTATACCTCGCAAATTTGCCTAACATAACTTAACTACCTACATTTGTAAACAAGTTGATCAGCATCTTTCAACTAGAGCCCACATTTGACTCCTGCACACATTCTGTGTCCTGTCTGTTACGTTTAAAGTAATATGGATTATTGTTTTCACAATTCAGCTTGTGGGCACTCTATTTTAACGTACATTCTGGAAATACCACGTCACTTAAGTTGCATTTTAATATTTGTCTTTCCAGAAGATTGGTGTTCATCTTGGTGCTGTTTTTATAGAAAAACATTTACTACTGTTTTTAAGACGAAGATTCATTAATAGTTTCAGACAAGGTTTTAAATGGACATTGTGGTAATTTTAATTGTTTATGTTATCATGTTTTTAGAAGTGCTTTAATGTTGTTTTTTAGATGTAATGTAATTTGGTTTTTAGACTACTGTAATTTTAATTTTGACTATAGTCTTTTTAATATGTTTACGACTGTTCAGGAACATCATTTTAAGATTAAAAAATTAAGGCTGAAGATGCCCTTTATATGAGTGAAACATGTCCCTTAGAAGAATTAATTGTATGAAAGTGTAAACACCAATGATGGTGATTTGTATTGAATAGGTGGACAAGAAATATTTCTTATTATAATTGCTGTGAATGAGGTCTTTTCTGCTCAATGATAACTCGTCGTCTATAACGGGGAATGGGAGCCTCTGTGGCTCAGGTGGCAGCGCACTGCGTCTCTCCACTGGGTTCCGTGGTTCAAATCCCAGTCACTGCATGCGAGTTTTGTGCTGGACAAAGCGAAGGCGAGGCAGGTTTTCTAGGAGTACTCCGGTTTTTCCTGTCTTCTTTCCAGCAGCATTTGCCAATATCATTTCATCTGTCAGCCATTAATCATAGCCCCAGAGGAGTGCGACAGGCTTTGGCAGCCGGCACAATTCCTATCCTCGCCGCTAAATAGGGGCCTCATTCATTCCTTTCTTGACCCAGTTGAATGACTGGAAACAGGCTGTGGATTTTAATTTTCAATGGGGAATGGGTTAAATAAAGAGAGAAGGTTGTGATATATTTCATCCTGTTAAAGCGCAACTATGATCCCTCTCTCCAGCAATTCTATGTTGTCTGTTGCTGAACATTTTCTTAATCAAGATACTGTAATTGAAGTATTTCATCATTTTAAGGTACCAGGTTTCACTCACTTAAGCACTGGTTTCTTTTCCACAAATGAAAATGAAGTCAATGAAGGCAAGTCAATGAAATATCTACCGAGTGAGTTTGATACGTGTTTTGGGTCACATAGTTGCCAGCTTCCATTTTGCAGAAAGTGGGTTTGAACCTCACTGTTAGTAGCCCTGACGATGTTCTTTCCATGGTTTCCCATTTTCTCACCAGGCAATTGCCGGGGCTGCACCTTAATTAAGGCCACAATTGCTTACTTTCCAGTCTCGGCCTTTTTCTATCCCATCGTCGCTCTAAGACCTGTCTGTGTGGCTTAAAGCAGATATTAATTTTAAAATATCCATTCAGGCGTAGCATCCAGTTCTATACCTGTCCTTTGTACAAGCTAATTAAGGCTTATCTTAAAGGGCACTCTTAAGTGTATTTCAAAATTACTGACATTGAATAATTATGGGTGTTCATTATTATGATCATAATGTTGACCAGATTTTTGAGTGGGTGAAATATGGCAAACAGGTAAATCGAGTACCCTACTGAAGAACTCTTTCATGTCACCTCCCAATGAAACTTGTGTGGGTGATTATTTGTAATAAATTCTGGGAACTTTTGGAAGTGTGTATTTTAAGTAAAATTCTGACATCTGGTATTATGAACATTAAATAATTTTGGTCTCGTAGAAGATAATTTTGAAGTCTCAATTGATACTTTTGTCATTTTCATTAATTCTTTAACTCCATATTTCATGTTCAATGTCTTTTTTGTATAAATTACAGTGAAAAATAAGTTAATTTTGTTCATTCTTTCAGAAACCAGTTTACTCTACCCTCAAATAGCATATGAGTGTAATTATTATAAGGCCTATTACGCGCAAAGTCAGCGGTGAAGACATTGCCACCGGTGCCTTCATTGTCTACTTCAAGTTTCAGTGTTATCACAGAAAGTGAAGGTAACAACCTATCATTGCAGTTTTAGGCCGTATATCCCGCCTCCCATGCGAACACTAAATGTTCAGACACAAGGTATTTTGTTGCTCGAATCAGTCTTTGTGCGGTTCATGTGGAAGAGATGCTCATGGCGCGGAACAGCACACCTCCGAAAAGTGCACTAACTGCCCTGGTTTTCATTCTCTTGAGATAGAACTCTCCTGTTTATCTCAGTGAGAAAAAAATACAGGAGATAAAGATGCTGGAGGGTCTTTCATACCAGGAAGCACCCCGTAACTTTAATTCCTTGAATTCACAAGCAAATCCACTAGACTTCAGTGTGATAGCAGTCTACAAGGTTTGTCGTTTCTTGTAGGAACAGCTGTGAAGATCCTGCACCCAAGACGGCAGTTGCTCCTGTGGGCAACACTGCAAAGAGTTAAAGCTCGAAGATGGGTACCACTCAGCCTTTGACCACAAAGAAGCCTGTTCCGGCTATGAAAACTAAACTGAAGCAGCAGGGGGCCCAAGAGGTCAGCGAAAGCCGCGTCCAGACGGTTGAAGGCAGCACCATCGAATGGGTCTGTGTGAATCTAATTTCCAGCCCATTTAAACTTGAAGAGAAGGTGTGGAAGAAGGGATACCTTACTAGACACTCCCTCACTCTTCCTGTCAAGTGGAAGGGATGCTCTCCATCCGGAGGGTATGTATCAGCACCAGCATATCCACCTGCTAGGAGAACTTGCGCACAATTTTTCCGCTACCGAAAAGCATCGAAGAAGCACTCAGCTCCCTTAACCTCATCCAGTGACGAGGTGATGGAGATAGAGGGTTCATCTCCATCCTAGATGGAGATTTTAGTGTTTAGGTTATTAAGCATCTTCCTGTTTATAAACCTAATATCTTTGTAAAGTCTGCACTATGGCGCTGTTACAGTGGAATTGTAATGGCTGTGATAGCCATCTTACTGAGTTTCGTCAGCTAGTCAGTCAGTTTGTGGCGAGTATAGTCTCTATAACAAGAAACTAATCTCAGGCCAGGTCATCATACTGTCTTCAGATAGACTTTACTCGACAGAAGAGGATTATACCAACCGGGCTTCGAGTGTTGTTGTTATTTTCACTCATTCTGACACCTACAGCGAAGTGATTCCGTTAAGAACCCAACTGGAGGCAGTAGCTGTGTATATTTTGTTACCAGTCATAACTACAGTTTGTAATGTTTATTTCCCACCAGTTAGTTCAATGCTGTAATTGGTTTTATAGATCAGCTCTCACCTCCTTTCCTCTTATTGGGTGCTTTTTATGCCCATTATCCATTAAAGAGCTCTGAAA
This sequence comes from Anabrus simplex, assembly GCF_040414725.1. Taxonomy (NCBI): domain Eukaryota; kingdom Metazoa; phylum Arthropoda; class Insecta; order Orthoptera; family Tettigoniidae; genus Anabrus; species Anabrus simplex. Next base: position 283,687,240 of record NC_090266.1, on the reverse strand, counting down.
TGTCTTATCCAAGGGGAAGGGAGTTGAAGTCGATAAAAGAGCTGGATTTATGCATTTTGAATAGAGGGGATCCAACACTTCAGTGTAACGCATGGTATCTTCTCCCGCATTGACATTAGTCTGTGCAGATGTGCACTTGTTCCCTGCTTCGGTGGAATGTACACTACGACCTCTGTATCGGTGACCATTTCGCATTGTTCGTACTTTCTTGTAAGAGAAATCCATCGAGGCTCCTCCCTGATAGATTCCAAAATGACCTGAATACCCTGAGCATAGACGATGATAAAATTTACATTACACAAGTTATTCTCGCTGCTGCTGAGTAGTCAGTTCCATCTTCTTTTGGGATTCCTCGACGAAAGACTCATTCCTGGGTGGAACGAAGACATTGCAGCAGTTATGAAAGTGTGACTTGAGCTTATAAGCCCTATTGTAGGCAGCCTACTGTCGCCAACTTGGTAAAATTAACAACCTCCGTGCTAAGGTGCAAGTTCTTATTTGACAGAGTACAAAAGCATCATGAGAACGATATGCGTCATTCATGATGTCACATACTCGGTCATTTCAAGTGAGAACTAAACTTGGACGCATTTCGGGTGGACAAGGACTGATCTTAGTACCGGGAATCTCCATTGCAGGCAGTTTTGTCACTGATCCATTATTATCTAGCAAGCTATTTTGTAGATGTGTCTGGTTCCAGGATTTACCATCTTGATTCCTTGCTCTGAAGCGTGAGTCAGAACGCCATCATCTGTGTTTTGCCACTCACACCTCAGAGGATTATAACGAGCCCTTTACGAAGTGGGAACTCGGGAGCACCTTGATGCTTTACAAGGATGCGGTTCCCAGACCTAATGCCCATAATCAGATGTTGAAACACCTCAGCGAGGATAGCTTAGTATATGTTCTTGGGATGTTCAACTGCATCTGGATAGAGTGTGAGTTTCCATGACAGTGGCAAGAGGCGACAGTAAGTCTTCCTCAAGCCTGACAAAGATGCCAAATATGCAGGAAGTTATAGACCTATTCATCTTGCCAGCTGTCTGTGTAAACTGTTTGAGAGGATGGTGCATAGACTACTTGTGTGGTGTTTGGAGGAAAGAGGATTTTTGTCAGTGTACCGGTGTGGTATTCAAACTGACCACTTCGTACTCCTAGGGAGTACTAGCCAGGACACTTTTCTCTGAAAACACGTTTTTATAGTCGTTTTCTTCTATTTGGAAAAGGTCTATGACACCACATGGCGATATGGAATCCATTCGACCCCCCACGAACCTACTACACTGGCGTAGCAAGGGGAGAGGTGATACTCCCACGTGGCGTGTCCCAGGTGGTGGATAGGGGGGTCCTAACCGGCTTGCTGGCGGACTTGAGGGAAATAAAACACCTCTCGCGGACCAAACACACTACCCCCCTGTGGGTGTAGAATACACCTGTGGTATCCCCTGCCTGTTGTAGGAGGCGACTAAAAGGGGCGACCAAGGGATGATCAAATTAGAACCATGATACTACTTGTAATTAGTACCATTATGCAGGGAACACCACCATGGGTCGCATTTACTTGCGCGTAGTACCACTATGTTAGGTATGCAATAGGTTTGTGATTAGTAGGGACAGTGTGTGAATTGGGATGAGGGTCTTACAGTACCTGTGATTCTTACCCCAACATGAGCGACACCATGTTTCTGCCGTGACTGAGCTCGATAGCTGCACTCGCTTAAGTGCGGCCAGTATCCAGTAATCGGGAGATAGTGGGCTCGAGCCCCACTGTCGGCAGCCCTGAAGATGGTTTTCCGTGGTTTCCCATTTTCACACCAGGCAAATGCTGGGGCTGTACCTTAATTAAGGCCATGGCCGCTTCCTTCCCATTCCTAGGCCTTTCCTATCCCATCGTCGGCATAAGATGGTAAGACGTAAAGCAAATGGCAAAAAAAAAAAAAAAGTTCTGCCTTGCCTATGCTTAGTTTCCACTATGTGGGGGGAATACCATGGTATAGTTCGGGTCCCTGTGGTTAGTCCGCTTACGTGAGGAACGCCATAGGTTTGCGTTACCTGTAAATAGCGCTGCAATGTGCGAAACACCCTAGGTCTGTGTTACATATGCGCATTACACTACCTGTGAGTAGTACCATAATGTGTGGAATACCGCAAGTCTACGCTACTTTTGATTAGTACCGCCAAATGACAAATAGCGTGGTTCTACTTTCCTAGCGATACGTACCATTACGAGGGGCTGATGACCTGGATTTTGGGCACGTTTCGACTGCAAGCATAATCGATTCAGCATCGTGCTATAGAAGCAGTCCCCTGGTCAGTAATGCTATCGTTTTGTGCGAGCTTCTGTGCATGTGAGGCACTATGGGTCGGTTCCACTGATCCATCCATTCATTCTTCATCCTCGCGCTTTGAATTATGGTCAGTGGAGGATTTTGGACTTTTAATTTGTCATAACATTTAGTCTCATTTCGTACCATTAGGGGCTGATGACCTCGATTATAGGCCCCTTTAAACAACAAGCATCATCATCATCACATCAACCTTTCAGCCCTGCATCATTGAAAATTCCGAGGCAACGTACTGATTTTCGTTTGTATATTTTTTGTCCCTTCATCTGTTTGTGTCTGAGTAGGGAGGACATGTTTGCAGTATCATATTCGGGAAAATGGAGTCCCACAGGAATTGGTTCTCAGTATCAGTCAATTCAATCACTCATCAATGATCTGCATTTGGGGCTGTCGCCCAGGTGGCAGATTGCCTATCAGTTGTTTACCTAGCTTTTTCTTAAACATTTTTACAAAGAACTTGGAAATTTATCAGAACATTTCCTTTGATATCTTATTCTAATCCTGTACTCCTCGCCCTATAAACGAATATTCACCCCATTTTGTCCTCTTGAATTCCAACTTTATCATCATATTATGATCTTTCCTACTATTAAAAGCTACGCTTAAGCTTATTCGTCTACTTATATCATTCCACGCCAACTCTCCACTGACAGCTCATAACATACTACATATGTAGGATGCTAAATGGTTTATTTTGTCACCTATTCAATACATTATAAATTTTACATTTAGGAATTTATTATTAATCAGGTACCTGATTTTTACCTTGAGGAGGTAATTTGACTGATGCCCTCAATGAAGGGCGAAACATGTCTCAAGCAGAATTAATAATAAATTCCTAAATATAAAATTTATATGTATTGAATAGGTGACAAAATAAACCATTTAGCATCCTACATTCAGTATCTTCAATACGGACAACAATGATTTTTATCACTTGCAACATACTACATATTGAAATAATAACAGTAAGTTATTTATTAGACCACCTAATCAATACAAAATCGTCTTGGATGATTTACATAAATTTGTTAACTAAAAGTGGTACATATTTCGCCTTCCCTGAAGCCATCATCAGCCATAGTCTTAACCTTAAATTAAAAATAAGCGTCTAAATAACATGTAATAATGAAATGAATTTTAAAATCTTGAAGAGATTTGAAGTAAAATAACATTAAAAATAACAATGATGGTTTAAAAAATACAATGTGATGAGATATAATAGTGGAAGTATTAACAAAAATTAACATTAGAAGGCTGCTAAAATAAGTGCAGTGGATAAAACAACAGATTGTTATACAACAAGTAGTAAGATTGCATAAAAATAAAGTTGATAGTCTGGCGGTTATAATTACATGTAACATACTACATAGTCGAGCATCTTGTCTGTTTACCTCAGAGTCCTCCCTGCCCAAAGTTTGCAACGTTTTCGTACTACTACTCCTTTCTTGGAAATCACCCAGGAAAAATTGTGCTTTCCTTTTAATTTTTTCCAATTCTCGTATCAAGTAGTCTTTGAGGGTCCCACACAATGGAACCATACTCTGAAGTCTTACGGAGACTTATACGTCTAAATACTCTCATAACCATATGAAGAGATCTGTAACCATTCTTAACACATTGCAGACGGGAGATGAGTTCACCTGTGTTTGGCTGGCCGAGCGCTGTGGACGGGAGACGAGTTAACTCATCTTTACGAGACTTGTACATTTGGCGACGTGTCAAAACCTCTGAAACTCTCTGGCTGTCAAGGTTACTAGAATCTTGGAGTTGAAGCTTTTGCTTATTCCATGCTAGCTTTGCTTTACGTTCTTCTTCTGTTTTATGATTCATTTGCTAAGTTTTCTGACCTCGTATTTACATCGTTCAAGGAGCCATGTGGTGGGTAAGATGGTGCTTCCCAGGCTGAACACGAGTGTAGAAGCAGACGAGATTTTTAATGCATTATATGCGGATAAGTATTCAGATTGCCCCAGTGATGTTGACAATCGCGAGTTTGATTTTGATAGCTATTCTGACAAAAGTGTCTCAGTTGATAGTAATGATGTGCGCCCTCCAAAACAACGTGAAGTATTGGTGGTCGAGAACGAGGCTGAAAGTGATGTTGTGAGTGTAAATGGAAGCGATATGTCCATTTCTTCTGATTTATTTATTTATTTATTTTTTTTATGCCTTTGTATGTGGCGAAGTTAGGGCTCACGGCCCTCTCTTACACTTAACCACTACGTACAGTACATAATCACATACTTTGGTAAAACAACATTAGCAGACCCTAGGAGCTACCTAAATTTATGGAGTAATATTATAACAGATTATAATTGTTATTTTTAATGATTAATATTATCTAGCCTATCTACATCTACATCACCTAACAATAGTTCTAAATCACGCTTGCAATCATACACACTAACATTCATACAAGCTGGTCACGTATTTAAGAGGAAATCTCGACAAGACCGTTTAAATGAGACTGTTGAAGTGCTATTACGTATACTGACAGGGAGTGTGTTCCATAGCCTTGCCCCAGATACTTGGAAAGAGTGACTGTATACAGATGAATGATTAACCGGTATCATAAGGGTAGAAGTCGATCTGGTATTATGTCCATGGAGAGATGAGAGGAAGTTAAAATGTGAGGATAGGTATTCAGGTGTAGATTCGTTCAGAAGTCGATAAATTAGTGTCGCAGTATGTAAATTCCTTAGTTGATCAATTTTCAGCCAGGATAGGTTCTCATAATAAGGGGAAATATGTGTCCTAAAGTTCAAAGAAAATATAAATCGTATGCAAGAGTTCATTGCCCTTTGAAGTTTCATAGTTTGTTCTGCAGTTGCATCGGTTAATACGACATCACAGTAATAAATTATTGGGAAAATGAGGGTTTGAATAAGTTTTATTTTCATGCTGTGTGGAAGAATGGATTGTTTCATTTTTAGGGGGTGAAGAGATGCATATACTTTTCTGCAGACATTTGTTATATGGTCATTCCAGTTTAATGTGTCATTCATGACAACGCCTAGGTTTTTTACAGACTTCTGAAAAGGTATAGCTTCTCCACAGAGCATGAGGTTAGGCTGTTGTATGATGTTTAGCGTATTTAAAAGTCTAGATTGTCCTATAATGATAGCTTGCGTTTTCTTCGGGTTAATTAATAGGCAGTTCTCTTTAGCATACGAGCTAATTGTATTTAAAGTCGAGTTCATATGGTGGATTGCTTTGTCAATGTCGGGGACCTTAAAGTGTGAGTAAATCTGAAGATCGTCGGCATAAAGATGATAGTTGCAGTCGTTCAGATGAGAAGAAATGTCATTAATATAGATTAAGAACAACAGAGGTCCAAGAATAGACCCTTGGGGAACGCCAGATAGCTTAGTCCTCCATTCTGTAGTCTTCATGTTTGATACAACTCGCTGTCGTCTGTTTTTGAGGTATGAGCCCAAGAGCTGAACAGCAGAATGCGCCATGTGAAGTTTTTGTAACTTAGCTAACAATATGTCTATATTTACAGTGTCAAACGCACTGCTAAAGTCTAAAAGGATAAGTATAGTCAGTTTTCGTTCGTCCATAGCCCGTCTAATGTCATCCGTGATTTTGATTAGTGTAGTTGCAGTACTGTGTCCTTTCTTAAAACCAGACTGTAAGGGGTCAAGTACAGAATGTTTTTCCAAGTATTTAACAATTTGTTTATGCATTATCTTCTCCAGAACCTTAGAAAGTGCTGTGAGGATGCAGACAGGTCGGTAGTCAGATGTATTGCTTGCAGGAGAGATTTTTGGGACAGGGACAATGAGTGCATCTTTCCATTTAATTGGGATTTTGCCTGAAGTAAGACAGGTATTAAGTAAATGCGTAAAAATGGGCAGTATTATGTCGATTATGTAAGTCACAAATGAAATGGGAATTTCATCAGCTCCTGTTGCGTGAGATTTTATTGAATTAACTTCCCTTCTTACTTCATGTTCTGTAACAGTATCAAATTCAAATACAGGACGGACTGGGGATTGTTGCCTTAATATATTGTCAATGGTGTTTTGTACTGTCGTTGTGTCAGGAGTGAGGCGTTCCGTGGAGAAATATGTATTTAACTCATCAAGAGACACCTCGGGAGCAGTATGCTTCGCAAGTGGTTTGCCAATACCCAGTGACCGAAGTTGTCGCCATGTGGAACCAGTGTTAATGTTTTTGTTTAAATGCTGGAAATAATTAAATTTCTTATTACGAATTACAAGCTTAATTCGGTTTCGAAGAACACGGTACTGCTCATGTACGTCAGCTAGTTGAGTCTGCTTATAGCGTCGGTGTAGTGCGTCTCGTTCTTTCATCATAGTCTTAACATCAGCAGTCAGCCAAGGGCAGGGTGGACGTGTTACTCTCACAGAACGCTTTGGTGCATGTTTGTTGTACAATTCATGTAAAAGGGAATTAAATATTTCCACTTTCTCGTCAATGTCACTCTTCATCATTGTCATACCAGGGGCAAAGTTGTGCATCTTGTCTCAGTTGTATTAAATTCATCCTTTTAAAGTCTCTAAACGTTACATATTTCGGTCGATACTTCGGCACGCGAAGAGAGTATGCTAAGTATATGAGGTCATGTTTAGATATGTCAGGAACAGATACTTGACCTTGGTGAAGGATTTTTTGAGGGTTATTTGTTATTACTAGGTCTATGAATGTATCAGCGGAAATAGTGGAAGTATGGACGTGGTGGGTGGGTTTAAGGGGTAATATAGTCATGTCACAGGATTTAAACATATTTTGTAGTCGTGAGGCGTCGTTGTTCAGAGTTAATAAATTGGTGTTAAAGTCTCCAAAAAGTATTACGTGCTCGTATGATGGTAGCAGTCTCAGTAAGCTGTCTTCTAAGTCATGAAAATCTCGCACTGCGTCAGGAGGCCTATATACTACACCTACAAGTACTTTTACAGAATTGACAAGCACCTCTACAAACATATATTCAGGAGCCGTTTTTACAGCAGGAGTAGACGTGTGAACAACTTTGCTCTTGAGCATTGATTTACAATATAGGGCGACCCCACCACCTCGTCTGTTCGTCCGATCATGTCTGTGAATATCATAGCCCGATATGTCAACCATGCTTGCGGGAATCGAACTACGGAGCCAACTCTCGCTTACAGCAACGATATGAATAGGGCTGTCTTCAAATACCATCTTCAGTTCGTCGAGGTGAGCAACGATGGATTGGCTGTTGACATACGCACACAACAGGGCGCGATTAAATGACATCAGTTCCTTCTCTAAAATGGTATGGGTAGAATAGGAAGTAGAAAGTGTTGAGGAACGGTCAGTGGCAGGTCGTGTCCTTCCAGACGTATGTTCCGGTGAAAGGGCTGTGGAGGGAGAGTGTTGGGGGTCTGTCCTGCAGGGGAATGCTGAGGGGTGAGGGAGGGAGCAAGGAGGGGGACTTTCAATAGCACTTCTCAACTCAAGCATGCTAACGGAATGTAAAATATGCGGCTTACCTTAATTTCCTCGTACATACAGTGGCCAGCTGATTCACACAAACACACACACACACATTCGCCACTATGCACTAAATTAAAAATAAATAAACTACACAGAATGCACATTGTTCATATGTTGCTTTCACCATATTGCCTGATTAGTGATTGTAATTCCGCGAGTGAGTTCACTTGGAATTTCTTGCCGGATACGTGAATGATTATCCTTCCGTCTTGGCTGTATGTGTTGCGCAGTCCAAAAGTGTCTCGTGCCTTATTCAAGATGTCCTTTCTCAGCCTAGTGAGGGATTCAGTTATTAGTAGTTTGGAGCCTTTCAGCTGTCGCTTAGCGCGCCAAACTTGATCCCGCTGGTGGTAGCGGAGGAATTTTATTATGATAGGACGATTACCCTCGGTCACTACGTCCGCAGTCGATCTACGCTGGCGTCCCAGTCGATGACAGCGATCGACGGAGTCCATGGACAGTTCGATTTTCAGGTTATCACGGAAAGTTTCAATGACCTTTCCATAGATATCCTCATTAGGTGTCTCACTCACTCCATGCAGAAGGAGACAATTACGCCTACTGTACTGTTCCGCTTCGTCACTCCGAGCCTCCTGAATTTCCAGTCGTTTCTCGATATCTACGACATTGTCTTTTAGAACAGAGAGTTCAGCACAGATGGAATTTCTAAAAGTTCGGAAGTCCGCTTGAAGCACAGTCAGAACATCGCTGGGGTTGGTAGCACTGCCGGTGGGAGCAGACATGGCTTCCTCTAGGCGGGCTTGGAATTGAGCCATTTGCTTTTCGAAGCCTGTAATTCTTTCCTTCACTTCTTTGAGGGTCATAGTTGCACACACGATGAGATGGTATCCTAAACTTTCGAATTACACTCACTCGCGATTACTACTTGCTAGCTGTCTTGCGATTTAGGCAGGTGAGTTGCAGAGCACACTTACACGCGTCTAGCTCTCAGCGCCATTACCATGAGTGGATAGAAAATAATAGTTCGCCGACTTTAAATGATTTCCCAGGAGTTCCTGTCATAACGGTAAGACTTGATGAGCCTCAAAACATCGACAAAGTAGTAGGGCTTTTTTGTGATGATTTCTTTGAACTTGTTGCTGAGCAGACGAACTTGTATCCAGCGAACTAATTCATTACACAAAATATCCCCTAAGGGCTTGAAGTGGCCTGATGTAACTAGTTGTGTATAATACCAATATAAATGGTCCGTTATTGGACATTATAAATTTTCCAGCTAACTCAACTGATGAGCCCAGCCTTGCACATGGGGGCAAAACGCTGGCAACAAGAATGAGTTAGCTGAAAAATTTATAATGTCCAATAACGGACCATTTATATTGGTATTATAAATTTACTCATTCGGAACAAAAATTTCAGATTCCGTATAGGAATCAACATGTATATCATAGTTGTGTATTGCGAAAATTGTTTGCCTTGTTTATATTGACGGGACAGGTGAAAGAATCATGTTGAAAAGACTACTGGTCAACTGATCCCCTCAAAATTTGCTGTGTGTCCCTTCACGGAGGTCATTGCTACACAGCCTACCACACCAGGAAATATTATTAGGACTCTTACCAAAGGTCTCCAGTAAATTTCACCATAATCAGTAGAAGGTTAGTGCAGTTAGACTAATTTGTTTATGTGCAAATGCTGTAGCAGGAAGTTACACAGAAAATGGCCGGGCGCAGGGGTTGAGCATTGTGATGAGCACCTGGTCCGCAATGTGTTAACAACCTTGTTAATTTTATTACCCCAGTAAAGATCATTCCTTATATTAACACCTAGGTACTTACAGTGTTCCGCATGAGGTACTATCATATCAACACCATAATTAAAACTGAGAGGACTTTACCTCTCGGTGAAACAACTTGACTCTTCATCCCCTTTACATTCATACCATTGTCTGCTGTACATCTCAAATTGTTTAAGCCTCCCGGCAGTCGCTCACAATCCTGAAACTCATTTACCACTCTATACAGTATAACATCATCCGCAAATAGCCTTATTTGTGATTCCAGTTCTTTACTCATATTTATATACAGCGTGTATCCATGATGACGTTACAAACTTTCAGGGATGATGGAGGGCGGCAAATGGATCAATTTGAGATACGGAACCATATTCTGGAAACGATCGAGTAAAAAGTTTAGCAAAATTCTACTCATTTAAGTCCTTTTACCTGCACAAGTTTCACAAGCTGCTCCATTTACAGCAAATGTTCAAAATGGTGTCCCCCTGCGTCAATGCAGGCATGCCATCGTTGCACAAAGTTCTGTCCTACCAGTTTGAATATCCCCGGTGTCATTTGAACAGCATCACAGGCAGTGAGAATTCTTACCAAGAGATCCCCTTCAGTCTCAATGGGTATCTCATACACAAGGCTTTTCATGTGGCCCCACAAGAGGAAACCAAGTGGGGTGAGGTCAGGTCAACGAGCGGGCCACGAAGCAGGACCTCTTCTTCTATCCACTTTGCAGGAAACGTCTGGTCCAGATGTTCACGAACCCTCAATCCAAAGTGTGGTGGGGCTCCATCATGTTGGAACTACATCTGTTGACAAAGGGCAAGTGGGATGTGTTCCAGGAACGTGGGTAGTACATCTCTGAGAGCTACTGAGTACACTGTTGCATTTGGGCGGGGAGGAAGAAGAAACGAACCTACTACTTAATCACTGACTATGCCTGCCCACACGTTGACTAAAAGTTTGTGCAGATGGCTCTTCACCACTGTAGCATGGGGGTTCTCATCTGCCCAGACGTGACTATTGTCACTATTTAGAATTGCATCTCTGGTGAAGAAGGCTTCATCTGTGAAAATCACATACGCAGGAAAGTGAGGATCGACTGCAAGGCGCTGCAAGACCCATTGACTGAACACGACTTGAAGTGCAAAGTGAGCAGAACTCAAAGCCTGCCCTTTCTGTGGATAGTAGGGTTGCAGCGGCATTCCACGTGCAACTGCTCGAGTGCTGATTGCAGGTGCCTCATCCACGTGAGCAAGCACTACATCTTCTAAGTCGGGAGTCCATGTAATTCATCGTCCTCCTTGGTCATTGTACTGTTGTACCAATTGCCCTGTTTCACTTAATCGTTGGAACAGTCGTGGAAACATGACATGAGCCGGATGTCTCCTAAGTGAATATTTTGTCCTGTACAACCATTCGGCTTTTCTGCTGCTTCCATTTGCCTGCCCATACGCGAATACCATATCTGCAAGTTCCGTAACCGGGTACAACTCCATTTGGATAGGGGTGATCAATGTACCACTTCAACCTGTAAATACAGAATGAAGCCTACAGTACAGACATCACACACCGATCACGTCAGTACTCAGTACGCCATCAGCATTGGAGTCGTTGAGTTATTATCCTAGTCTCTTCTGCTCATCGGGATTGTCTCCCTTGTTGTACTCTTAGCACATGTAGTATACAGTACAGTCGGAGGTATCAGACCGATTTGTTTCTTTAACTTTTTTCAGTGGTGTAGTGGATACGGCGTTGGTCTACTAATTCCAAGTTAATGGGTTCAGACCCGACTGAGGTTGATGGCTTCTAAGGGTGTTTAAAGGTGACTACCCCATGTCATTGACTTCTGGCATGTTAAAGAACTACTGCGAGATGAAGTCCCGACATCCATCTGTTAAGAACGGATGGACAAAAACTTGGATTATTAATAATTTTTGACTCTAACATTCCTGAACTACGGTTCCTTTTCTCAAATTGATCCATTAGCTGTCCTCCATCATCCCTGAAAGTTTGTAACATCACAGATACACCTCGAGTATGTAAGAAAACATAAAGGTCCAATAATACTGCCCTGCAGGACCCCCCTCTTAATCATTAATATTGTTGTTGTTTTTACATCCCACTAGCTATTTTTACTGTATTTCGGAGACGCCGAGGGGCCGGAAGTTTGTCCCGCAGGAGTTCTTTTACGTGCCAGTAAATCTACCAACACGAGGCTGACGTATTTGAGCACCTTCAAATATCATCGGACTGAGCCAGGATCTAACCTGCCAAGTTGGGCTCAGAAGGCCAGCGCTCTGCCATCTGAGTTACTCAGCCTGGCCCTCTTAATCATTATGGGATCAGACAATGCTTCACCTACTCCAATTCTCTGAATTCTGTTTCCTGGAAATGTAGCCACCCATTCAACCACTCTTTTATCTAGTCCAGTACCACTTATTTTTGTTAGTAATCTCCCATCAAAAGCCTTGGATTGGTCAATAGTGATACAGTCCATTTGACCTCCTGTATCTAAAATATCGGCTATATCTTGCTGAAATCCTACTGAAATAACCTTTCCTAAACATGAACTGAGTTCTCTCAAGCCAGTTAGTAATTTTTCAAACGTGTCTAATATAATCAGAAAGAACACTTTCTCAGGGTTTACAAACAAACCAACAGTATTTTTCCCTCTAGTTGGTTCCATCACTTTCTGATTCATCTATCCTTTCCATAATAACTTATTCACCATTTGTTGGTCATGCTTTCTGTTTGCATTCCCTTCCCAGTTAACTCATGGCAAAAACAAATCGCCCACTACAATAACGTTCCTTTCTGTGTTGTTCCCCACATGGCTAATTATTATAGCCAATAATTCTGCATCAGCATCAGCATCAGCGCCAGCCTTGTCCCACAAAAAATGTTGCCTATTGTCTATAGAGATGTCTTACACCTAGAATTTTATGTTCATCATTAACTTTTTTGTAGCTTACAAATTTCGTAGTTTCTTTCACCAGTATAAATACTCCCCCTCCAGTCTCTATGGTAAGCACTCCATTTCCGTGAGAAAATTTCCGCATCCATAAGATCGCTTCTCAGACGTGATTCAATTCCTTTTACAATATCTGGTAAGAACCAATTCTTCGTTCAAAAAAATTAAATCCGGGTTAAAAAAGTGCTTTGTAAACTCATACGAATGCCTTTCTTGTACAATATGCATTGTTAGACTATCTTTGTCTTCACACCAACTCCAAACATTGGCTTTAGCTATGCCTTTTTTTTTTTTGCTGCTGCACAAGTATTCTTTGTCGAGCTGAGTGGCTCATACGGTTGAGGTGCTTGCCTTCTGACCCAAACTTGGCAGGTTCGATCCTGGCTCAGTCTGGTGGTATTTGAAGGTGCTCAAATACATCAGTCTTGTGTTTGTAGATTTACTGGCACATAAAAGAACTCCTGCGGGACTAAATTCCGGCACCTAGCGTCTCCGAAAACTGTAAAAGTAGTTAGTGGGACATAAGGCAAATAGCATTATTCAATTATTATTTATTTCTGCAGATTTAATAACCATTAACTTGAAATTAGCATCATCATATCAAAGAAAACCCGTTGAAAATTTGCCGACAATACCTGTTGCACGCGTCTCTATAACACGACAATCCATCAGGAAAATATTCCTGCTGTCTATAAAACTGTTACTTTTACTGTGCGTTAAGTATAACTGGTTGCTGCTGTACGCACGTTTCGCTTGCCGGGTTCGGCCGACTTCAATGGCTAAGGGATGTATAGACCTAATAAAGGCGTGGACATTGAAGGTAAACGAACAAGTTTATTGTGCCGTTGTATGGCCATTCCACCCTTGTGTTTATTGCACACATTTTTGTCCAGTATGCAATTTTTAAGCAATCTTTGTCTTCACGTTAACGCCGAATATTTGCTTTAGTTAGGCTTATGCTGTATTTCCTTGCAGCTGCAAAATTGTTCTTCATTTCTGCGTGTTTAATAACCATTAACTTCAAATTGGCATCATAATATCAACGAGACCCCGTTGAAAATTTGCTGGCAATATCTGTTTCGTTTATCTTTACAATACGATGATGAAAATGAAACCCCACAACCTGTTTTCCAGTCATTGACCAGGTCAGGAATGTAATGAATGAAGCATATATAGGCTGTTAGTACGATGGGGCCACCACTCCCAAAGTGATATATTAATGACTGATAGATGCTATGAAATGAGAATAGAGAGTGTTGCTGGAATGAAAGATAACAGGGAAAACCGGAGTATCCGAAGGAAAACCTGTCCCGCCTCCGCTTTGTCCAGCACAAATCTCACATGGAGTGACCGGGATTTGAACCACGGTATCCAGCGGTGAGAGGCCGACGCGCTGCTACAATACGATGATCTATCACAAAAATATTCCTGCTGTCTATAAAAGTTGACTTTACTAAGTGTCAGGAACAGAAGATGCATTATAAGTTTAGAGGCTAATAGAATTTCATTCTCTTCACTATTTCCCGAGATCCAGTGACATTACACTGGCACTGTACACCTGGTTGCCGCGGCTAGCGATGTATAATAAAGAGGACGATGGTGATTGTTGAGTTCTGTGTGCTCACGCGCGCTATGATTGGGATGAAAAGCAGCAGCTTGCTTACCGTGGTAGCTGCCAGTGGTATTTGTTACTGTTAGGTGGCGAGTGCAAGACAACCCTTGATTTTTCACACAACATTCTGAGAAAAAAATTATTATGAATTTTAAATCAAACCAAACCAAACCCCATGGCACTACAGCCCTTGAATGGCCTTGGCCTACCAAGCGACCGCTGCTCAGCCCGAAGGCACGCGGATTACGAGGTGTCGTGTGGTCAGCACGACGAATCTTCTCGGCCGTTATTCTTGACTTTTTAGACCGGGGCCGCTATCTCACCGTCAGATAGCTCCTCAATTCTAATCATGTAGGCTGAGTGGACCTTGAACCAGCCCTCAGGTCCAGGTAAAAATCCCTGGCCTGGCCGGGAATCGAACCCGGGGCCTCCGGGTGAGAGGCAGGCACACCACCCCTACACCACGGGGCCGGCGAATTTTAAATCACAATGGCTTATATTTTTATAAAGTTATTTAAAAATAGATTAAAATGTACTAAAATGGAATAAGGCATTGCCTTTGAAGTGAAAATATGTATTTTATTCAAATTAAATTTTTAAAAAACATTAAAAATGTACAAAGGAAGACTAAAACATAGTCAACAGAATAAAAATGCTGTGAACAATAAAATAAAAATTAAAAACAAATACACACTTTTAAACACAATAAAACAGGCCGCTATCCATCATTACAAAGTCTACTGACTGCTCGTCACCTCATTGAATGAGGGAGATTGTAGTCAGAAGTTTTGGACTACGGCGCAGATAAGCCAGGTCTGCGCACTCTGTGAGGATGTGAACTACGATTAGATGACCGCTGCAAGTACACACCAGGTCTTTTCACTTCAGTAAGTAAGAGCGCATTGTTATACCTTGGCCGATCCAAAGAAGACATACCACGGCTTCCCTCGAAGAAATCCAAAGGGAAGTCTTCTATACCTTCGTAGTTCCTTTAATCCCTCTCAGCTTGTTTGAAAGAGGGATGGCCTGCCACTACAACTCCCAATGGGACATTACCAGATGTCTCATTTGAGAGCAAATATAACTGGCTGGAACCATGTAAGGCAATGGGGGCAGTGTAACCACCTCCTTGATAGCCCTATCAGCTAACTCATTTCCTGCTACACCCAAGTGGCTTGGGAGCCACAGAAACGAAATTATGGTGTTAATTCTCCACAACCTGGCCCACAGGTCTTGGATCGGCTGCTCCTGAGGGTGCCGTGGGAAACGTGCATCAATAGATTGTAAGAAAATCGAGGAGTAAGTAAACAGCAGAAAATGCCAACGTTCACTGGACATTGTGTATCACAGAGCTTCAGGGATAGCATAGAGCTCTGCTGTGTAGGCCTACATGCTACAGGTTTCAGGTAGAAGAAAAAGAAACCTCTTATTATTGGACATTATAAATTTACTCACTCGGAACAAATATTTCAGGTTCCCTATGGGAATCAACATCTATACCAAACCTCTTATTATCGACAATGAATGCACAGCCTACTTTCACTTCTATCTGTGAACCATCCGTGTAAATAACTACTGACCCTGGTTGCCAGCTAATTACAGAGATGAAGAGCCTCTGATGAATGGAAAGGTCCGTTTTCATCCTTGGACCGTTGTGCAAATTCAGCATGATTTCAGGTCGTCGTATTAACTATGGAGGTGCATTACTTGGTCGCGTAATAAGGCAAGGAACTAAAGATGCATAAAAAAATCTGTCATTGCTGTCTTAGCTTATACCAACCAGCTGCATTGCTCATGGATAAGCAGCATACAGCCAGTGGTTTTCATTGTGGAATACACGGAGATAGCTTGGGCGAAGTGGCATCTGTCGCACATTCGCACCACAAGACAACAGTATTTCCTGGCGCCTAAGGTGTAAAGTCGGTACATCACATTCGGCGAGAAGGCTAGCAATGGGGCTTGTACGGAACGCTCCTGTTGCCAAACTAACTCCGCTGTGGTGGACACTATTCTACTTATAAATATGTTTTTCCTTCTTGACCCATATGCTGCACTGCCATGGTGTTTTTTTTTTTTTAACTCAGGGCGTCGACCTATAGAGAACTTTTGCCCCTACTTGCACCATGTGAGGTGAACCTGCGTGTAATTGGAATGGAGGAAGTGTTGAATGTGAGGAAAGGAACCTTAAGGACGACACAAACACCCAGTCCCCAGGCCAGCGATATTAATCCTTTACAATTAAAAACCCGTGACCCAGCCGGAAATCGAACCCGTGGCCCCCGGGTGAAAGTCGGACGCGTTGCCCCCTACACCGCGGGGCCGGACACTGCCATAGTCTAATCTAGATAAAATATATGCCCTATAAAGGTGCGATCAGCCCTCATAGCAGCTATCTTTGAAGCTGAATAATCAGAAATATTGCGAATCATATTCACCTTCCAGAATACCACACACTTCACAAAGAAATTCCAGTCCTGGATTTCTTGCTCCTACTTTTTGCACTTTTACCTTTATAATTATTCCTACTTACCCTGGGATAATTTTCCTAATGGCTGATTTATAGACATCAAGAACAGTGGTCAAAGGCATTCCTCTTTCCTCCAGTCATGATAAAGTTAGTCATTCAAAATTTGTTTTGATGAATGCTAATTGACTCTCTGTAGTTCAGCTGCATCGAACGCCTGGATAGCTGATGGAATACGTTTGGCTTCTATATCCAAGACTTCTAACACCTGCAGAAGAATATTTTGTTTCTCAACCGGGAGATATGGCCGTGCGGTTAGGGGCCCGCAGCTGTGAGCTTGCATCTGGGAGATAGTGGGTTCGAACCCCACTGTCGGCAGCCCTGAGGAAGTTTTTCCGTGGTTTCCCATTTTCACACCAGGCGAATGCTGAGTCTGTACCTTTAATTAAGGCCACGGCTGCTTCCTTCCCACTCCTAGCTCTTCCCTATCCTTAGTCGTCATAAGATGTCTCTGTGTCGGTGCAACGTAAAGCAACATTCTAAAATTCTATTTTGTTTCTTAAGCGCAAAACTATTCCAAAATTTAAATTATCATTAATTCGCATACTTTTACCCCTTCCTTTTAGATACACTTACATGACCCACACTGTCTGGGCCTATAATTAATCATTACCTTCTTAACATCTTCCAAATGATCAATGTAGTAGACAGCTGTGTTTATCCACGTCCCCCATCTAGTTAGTATTGTTTTGGAGGCAAAGAAACAATTGGCAATGGATCCTTGAAAAATTTGATCCTAGATAATGCCTTTACGAAGACCTTCTTTACCGAAGGAATAACTGCATTCACCTCCAGCAATTGATATTTTACTGCTGTACTTCAGCTATCCTATGAATTCCATGTGCCAGACAGGTAACATGTTGTAACTTAGGATAGAAGACATTGACCTTGGCCCGCCTTAATCATGTAGGCTGCTGTATCTGTGACCATGATTAGAAGTTTCTCCTCATTTTCTTTCACAAACCACAATGCACCTACAGAAAATGGCAACATTCAGCATAAGGACTGAATTTTTTTAAAAATGTATCTCTCCTTAATGACTTCCAAGACTTAGGGTATCACAACTTGATGCGTTCTGTATGATCCAAAGACTTGCAGAGAATTAGATGAACTAAGGTAGAGAATTAGATGAGGCATTCCAGGTGCTTTTGCACCAAGTTTTCCAACAATTACATTGGCGATATATCTGCCACAGGAATCGGTTGTCTTGTTGACAGATAACCAAATGTATGAATCGCCAGTGTCCACTCTGATACATTGTGAAACCTGGAAATCTTTCTCAACTATAGCACCTAAAATATGGTATTCAATAAAATTGCTCGTCACAATCTTCAGGCAAGCTTCGTTAAACAAAGGTATGTGCTAACCTTTACCAACAGCCAGAAATTAAAATGTAGTATTTTTCTCAATTTCTTGATAGAAAATGTACCAAAACAAAATTATGATTACAGATTTTTCACAAAATACAGAAAATAAGTATTTTTTTCCCCTTAGGTTTTGAATTGAACATTTGAGTTGCCTTTAACCATATTTTAACTTACCTCTGAATGTAGTGGGTTGAGGTAGTTTTTCCTTAGCATTGATTCATTCGGAATTTTCCTGTGAGAGTACTTTTCAAGAAATCCTCTAAAATGTACATTACTTCATTTCTTAAAAGGGATGTTGGTGGACACACATGTGCTGCACGTATCCTTCCATAATTCATCCCTCTCTGTGCTCTTCGCCGGGAGCGATTCCAAAGTCCCCTGTTTAGATTCGTCACTGTAAGTTTAAGCACTTTTCTGACGAATCGCTGTTTGAATATGTTGTGTTATTTGAAAACACTTTACACAAGGCACCTGAAATATAACATCATGCTCTCAGATAAAAAATATCATTTAAACATTCTTTAAATTAATGAAGTACATTATTTTACTTAGGTGTTTATGACATACTCTGCAAAATGCTTGTTTTTCATCTATGTACAGTACAACCTCATTAGACCCCTTTAGTCCAGATTTTGCTTAATCTGGACAGCAGTTCAATAATAGTAATACATAAATACAATTACAGTATAAAGCTGAGTTACAAGCACAGTATTGTAAACTATACAGGAGGAGATCACTGCAGAGAGCTCTGAAACGGATGAATATGACTAGGATGAAGCAGGTGATATTGTTAACCCTAACCCAAAAATAATTATATAATTAAACACCATCTAAACATTGTAATTAAATATGTTGAAGATAAAAACTATAAAGTATATCTGCATATTACTAATATTTGAGGCATTTGCATGACTTAATTATTAAATAAATTAATGTCAAAGGGAGACAACAAAAGATCAGCAGTTTCTTCAAACCAGTAAGCATGTCATGTGTGGTGCGAGTTATGTGTTTTGAAGGGGCGAGTAAAATGAGTTTAAAATCTTCATGTAATTTGCTCGAGGTCAAGTTGTCTAAGTTTAATGCCTCATTATCTGAAGTGGGATGGTGAAAATGTTCCTTCCTTCATACTTGTGATCTATTGGAGAATTGTGCTGTATCGGATTATCTAAATAAAAGTACAGCAATCCTTGTCATCTGTTTGTTGCCTTCAATTATATGATGAGGCCATTCATGTTTTGCTTAATGTAACAATGAACTAATATGTTTTGTGCACTAAACGATAAAATAAGGTGTCTAATTACTATCTTCGTCTCACAAGAAGTCACGGCAGCTTGTAGGTACGGCACGGGTAACATATACTACAGTAAGCTACAAACATTAGCCGTGATTAACTGTGCAAGCTCTCTGAAAGAGCTGTTGTTAGTTATTGAACAGTTACAGTAAATGTGCAACTAAAGCGCAGTTGCACTACCAATTTGAAACTTCACAGCAGCACTTTAGTTCACGAGAATCACTGCAGACGGAACTGACGTTTCTCGTCAGGCCTTGAGACTTGAGATTAGCATATGCACAGCAGCCGTGCTTACCCTCCGCACCCCTTACCCCGCATGCATCCAACTTCTTGTTAGTCGACCATAGTAAGCGCAAGTAAATAATAACAAAAATAAAAAATAAAATTCTTACTTTCTCCACATACCATCATAACTATGCTATTAATAGTCCAAATGCTGTTGTACTGCTATATAGGGAAATGAAACGAATCTAAGTAAGGGAATTACGATAACTGTTCCCTGTTAATATTGTTAGTGTATTCCAAAAAATGACTGTACTTACAAATTGTTCTCTTTAGATACTGCCACTTTTCACACGGGGCTGTGTGCGAGCGGGATACATGGAGGGTTATAGGCAGGCCATTGGATAGCACCACTGTTGCTCAATGATCAAGATGGAATACAGTATATCCTAGCCATCTTATGTTTTCAAGCAAATGTTCACCACAGTACTGTGTAGTAAATCTTTTATACCACTTCCACCATAATATCCGGTGCATTGAGCCACATCCGGGTCAGAGTGAACAATGTTCAGGTTTTTGGGTAGTTAAAAACACCATGAACTGTAACAGCACTGATTTATTCACACAATAGTGTAACAGCACTTGATTCGTGGGCCGCTGCTGCCAATAAGACTACTTGAAATACTAACAGTCATCAGCATTACTGCATTAATTTCCTAACAAGGGCAATGAATTATTTAAACCACTTTGAAAGGTAATGTTATCCAGGGCAAAAGTGAAAGCAAGTTTAAATGATACCTTAAAGGAATAGATACATTAGTCAGTGGTGTGAAAGAAACACATTAAATTGAATTTGAGAGACATTGATCATAACATGTTTTTATACTTTTTATTGAGTATAACATTTTAGTGTACCTTAAGTCTGGCTACTACCTTTGCAGTCCTAGCCCTCTCCCATTTTTGCCTCGCTGAAATCCTTTGATATGTTTGTGTGACGTTAAACCACTAGTAAAAAAAACGTTCTTTTATTTTTATGCAGGTTATACAATTCTTGATCAATGTTACTAGAAGTACATATATAGGGTGATTAAAATCAACACTGACAATGCTTACTATGTTGTAAGGGATGGCAGACTGATCGTGGTTCACCCCCTGCGGGTGGGGGATGCACATGTAGAATACACCCCCGGTATCCCCTGCCTGTCGTAAGAGGCGACTAACAGGGACCCAAGGGGCTCTCAACTTGGGAGTATGGATTGGTGACCACGGGCCCCTTAGCTGAGTCTTGGCATTGCTTCCACTTAACTTGTGCCACGCTCCTCACGTTCGTCTATCCTATCCGACCTCCCTTGGTCAACTCTTGTTCTTTTCCAACCCCGACAGTATTAGAGCATGATATACATGTTGATTCCCATAGGGAATCTGAAATATTTGTCCTGAACGAGGAAATTTATAATACCAATATAAATGGTCCGTTATTGGACATTATAAATTTTTAGTGATGAGACAAAGTCTCTTAGTGCATTGGCACTGCCGGTGGCTCCAGTTAGCCTACGCAGTGGCCTCCACGGTATGCACTAGCCAGCGTATTGGTAGGTGTGCTAGGTACCAACTGATGAGCCCACCCTAGCACACGAGGGCGAAACGCTGGCAACCAAGAATGAGCTAGCTGGAAAATTTATAATGTCCAATAACGGACCATTTATATTGGTAGTATTAGAGCATTCGAGGCCTAGGGAGTCTTTCATTTTCACGCCCTTCCGTGGCCCTTGCCTTTCATCGTCCGTTACTTCGTTTTTCGAAGTGACGGATCCCTTCTTTCTTCTTCTTTTTTCTCTCTCTTTACCCCATGTGGGTGGGAGACGCAGACGAAAAATACACCCACGGTATCCTCTGCCTGTCGAGAGGCGACTAAAAGGGGCGACCAAGGGATGATTGAATTAGAACCATGAAACTACTTTTGATTCGTACCATCACGTGGGGAACACCATGGGTTGCCTGTACTTGCGAGTAGTACCACTATATTAGGTACGAAATAGGTTTGTGATTCGTAGCAGAAGAGGGGGTTCTCCCGTGGGTTTCCAGTACCCGTGTGTCGTACCCACGAGAGCAACACCCACGGGTCTGGGCATTGCCTGTGAGTTGTACCACTATATGAGCGACACCGTGGGTCTGCGTTGCCTGTGATTAGTACCCACTATGTGAGGAACACCACAGGAATACAGGCACCCGTGACTAGTATACCTAGGTGAGGAACCTCATTGGTTTTCATTGGCTACGAGTGGCGCCATTGTGTGAGAAACACCAGAGGTCTGCGTTACCTGTATGAAGTACAATACTTGTACCATCTTGTGTGGAACACCGTGAGTCTTCGCTACTTTTGATTAGTACCCCAACATGACAAATACCATGGTTCTACTTTACTTGCGACATGTACCATTCTGAGGGTCCTTAGACCTGGATTTTGGACCCCTTTATACATCAAGCATCCTCGATTCAGGATTGTGCTTTATAAGTGGTCCCTTTGTCAGTAATACTATTATTTATGACTTCTTTGAGTCGGATCCACTTTTTTTTCTGGATTTCATGTCCATCCATTCGTTCTTCATGACATTTTTTAAAATTTTGGTCAGTGGATTTTTTGAACTTTTTGTTGTCATTTCATTTCGTACCATTAGGGGCCGCTGACCTCGATGTTAGGCCCCTTTAAACAACAAGCATCATCATCATCATCATCATCATCATCGCTGATCGTGGTTCAAGAGGGGACCCATTTTCGGAAATGCATGGTTTAGGTGCTGTGAGGCGTTTACTTTTGACAACACTTTGGACATGGTGAAGAGTGTTCATTCCATATTTTGTTAAGAAACCTTCACCAACCCAACAGGAGCATCACATCATGTATTACATTACTAATAGGTTTTGGATTGTCAACCTCCAACGTTATTACGAGCCTACGTTGGCATTGCAGTGATTGACTTTGGTAGAGATATGTGGTTATGTGCTCCAAGGCCTCACACTGCTGGCTGCGCAGAAGCGTGTGACTGGGGAAGACATGTCCATGCGCGTACCGCCGTGTTGCGGGCGCTCCTCAGCTTGACGCGGAGATTGTATGGAATTCATGCTTTAACTTACATTTCGCACTCATGAAAACATTCGCCTTATTAAATTAATGACAGCCTTCACCGACTGCCGTGTACACACGCAATAAATATACATAATATCAAGACTGTGGTAATATTAAAATATATTTCTGTATAAAAACTGAACAATCTACACATCCTTTTGATAGCCTACAGGTGGCGCATCTATAAAAGGAAACCTTTAGCAGACTGAATAAGAAGACTGAAAAATACACTACTACAAAAATACACTAGCGGTACCTCGAAAATGATCATGTAGCTCACTTTAATATAAGGGTCATGTTTGTAACTGATGTTTTTGAACATTGTACATATGGCAAGAAGGCCATACTCAAAGGACGAGAATCACATGGCAATCTGTCTCTTGAGAAACCTAGGGTCAACAATTATTTAGCTTTATTGAAAATATGAAGACATGTTCAAAAAGCGGTCTACAAGTTAAGTATGATTACGTATCGTGATATAAAAATTACCTGTCTCTCAGCAGACTGGAGAACACACAAATTAAATATTTACAAACTCCTGTACCGATAACAATAATCTTCAATATCAACAAAAAAGGAAACCTGTGAAATAAAATATTTCTATGAAAGGTACATCGCTTATGATTCCTCTTAGATAAGTCATTACAGCAAATTTTACTCAATTATCTGAACAGATTGTTTAAAAAGTACATGACTGCAGAAATCTTTCTTTAAAAAAATCAGAGAAACCATTTTCTGAATAAGAAATGCCGGCTCTGCGGTGTAGGGGTAGCGTGTCTACTTCTTATCCGGAGGCTCCGGGTTCAATCCCCAGCCAGGTCAGAGATTTGTACCTGGATCTGAGTGCTGGTTCGAGGTCCACTCAGCATACGTGATTACAATTGCGGAGCTATCTGACAGTGACATAACGGCCGGGAGGATTCGCCGTGCTGACCACATGACACCTCGTAATCTGCAGGCCTTCAAGCTGAGCAGCGGTCGCTTGGTAGGTCATGGCCTTTCGGGCCTGTTGTGCCATGATTTTTGGTTTGGTTTGGATATGAAATAATGTAATTGGATGAGTAGAAGTTAAATTATCATGTTTGTGTGATTTTGATTTAGGTAAATGCTGCCTGACATTCGTTACACTGGTGCTTGTCTTCTATTGTGTATTTCTTAAAATGAAATTAATGTCTAGGGTTAGAGTTTCTCTGCGTGGTTTAGCTTTATTTTTTACAATTTGCTTTACGTCGCACCGGCACAGATAGTTCTTACGGCAACAATGGGATAGGAAAGGAATGGGAAGGAAGAGCCCGTGGCCTTAATTAAAAGTACAGTCCCAGCATTTGCCGGGTGTGAAAATGGGAAACCACGGAAAACCATCTTCAGGGCTGCCGACAGTGGCCAACTCGCCCGGTTAGGCTTAAGTAAGAATGGTATGATTTAAAAAGTAAAACCCTCCTCACTATATTATCTTCTTAAATATTACTGCTTTTACAAACTCATTCTGAATTAACATTATCTGAGCACATACAAATTGATAGTGTGTTCTAATTTTTCTCTAATATGAGTACCATGATTTACACCAGAAAGAAAATAAAATGAAATTGTAAGTAAAGCACTTGCAAACACAAAAGATTAATATCATAGTGAAAAGTTAATTTGATTAGCGTTTTCTAATGCAGACTAGGATTGACAAGATTGTAAAGAGCTTTGTTTAGACTTTATATTGTCAGATTTTTTTGGAATAGCGTATTAACAATAGTATTTTTTATTATAAAGCAAGTGGGAATATTGGAGAAATTAAGACATACGATACTAATAAATCATTTTTCAGATAATTGATAATTTGAAGCAGTACCTTACCCTAATATTAGGTTTTATCAAGTTGTATCAATCATATCTTACAGATTCTAGGCCCAGGTTTATCAAATTTGCAATACCGCTACACAGTTTGTACAAAAAATATGTATTTTTTTTTTTTTTCAGAACAACTTCTTCATTCTAAACAATTATCCCCGATGAATTGGAAAAAGGCAAACAATAAAAAGAAGCCTAAATATTCTAAATTTCATGTCCATGCGTTCTCTGAATCAACCACCCTATAACCTTTTTAGTTCTCGATTATGGTAAATGAAAGTTATTTTTTAACAGTTCAATTTCTACTCACATGTGAAAAGAAATACCAGTTCCCTTCTGATAGCAGTCTGTACAAATGAAGGCTGCACATGAATTCACCCTCGTGAATATCTTTCCATTCCACAGGTAATGCCTAACTTTAGGCCTAATATTGCCGATCAGTTTAACTAACGTTATGTATCAGCTCCCACATTGCTTGAAAATATTTGACAATATATTATCACTCCATCACATATAATACCAAACCAGATCCACTAGCAGGCATGATTCAAATCGAAAACATGCAAAGGTCTGTAAACATTACCACGTGCCAGCCATGCATTCCAAGCTGAAGCGCCTGCACATGGCGATGCGCGAAAATGTTCAATATTCCGCTTGCATCAGCGCGCTCTGTGAGTCTAGATAAGTAATATTAAAGTCTTTGATGTGCTCAGTATTTTAGTTACTGTGTGGATTCATGTAATGAGGTCCACCTTTGGTAAAATGAAACAGGAGTCTTATACACCATATCTTGATAATGCCCCTAACAAAAATCATCTTTGACCATAAATGCCAGTCTTGCAAGTTGGAGGTTGACAATTCTAACCCCCTTTTTAATCTAATGCTCAATGTGATGCTGTTATTGAGTTGGTGTAGGTTGCCTAACAAAATATTGAATTTACACCCACCACCATAACCGAAGTGTTAACCAATTTTGATGTATTTGAATCCCACTGTCGGCAGCCCTGAAAATGATTTTCTTTGGTTTTGCATTTTCACACCATGCAAATGCTGGGGTTGTGCATTAATTAAACCCACAGTTGCTTCCTTTCCATTCCCAGCCCTTTCCTATTCCATCGTCACTATAAGACCTATCTGTGTTCGTGTGACGTAAACCAAATTCTAAAGAAAGTAATTGATGCCCCACAGCACCCAAATTGTGCTCTTCCAGGCATGGGTTCCCTCTTGAAATATGATCAGTTTTCTGCTCCAGTTGACATACTATGCGTTGTCAGTGTTGCTTTGACCTGTCCTGATAGCTGAATGGCTAACTCAAGTGACTGAAATTCATATCCCGGCCAATGCATGTGGGATGTTTGAAATCAAAAGGCAGGTTCCATGGTTATGATCACAATATCAGTTGTTGCATAGCTTGTTTGTTATGCAGCTTGTTCAACTTCACAATATAATTTATTACTATGACTGTTTATATCTGTTGTAATCTCTAAGTAGGTACCATTTCATTCCACCAGCAAGGACATACTCAAGATTTTGATCCTTATTATGTGGACGGGATAATAGTGGCGCTGTTAAACTTTAGGTGAACTTGCTTGAAGCGATAAGGAATAGCTGAAATAGCGAATGATAGAACTATTTTATTTAGAGCACAAAACATCATGTTTCCCTGATCATAAAACTAAACATAATACAGTAATTAGTTTGAACCTTTAGACAAAAACTGCTCTTATTTTCAGTACAGTATGCAGCTCCCCCCCTTCTCACCCCCTCATGTGTTATAAGGGGAATGTGAACTTAAACTAACTTGAAATTCTAATGGTTTATAAATCAGAGCATGCTTTAAAGAATGTGCTTTAATGAACCCCATGAATGTTTGCAAGTTGAGACATGGGATTCTTGTAAGTTCAGTTAAAGATTTCTACCAGTTTTGCAATACACCTACCGAGTGGATTTTAATCTTTAATGCTGCTCATAAATATTGGTGAGACAGAGTAAAGAACAGAGAGAGATTTCCCCAGGAAGTAATTGGCATAGAATGTAAATAGGACTCCCAGGTGATGGCTGATTATGTCTGGTCTTTAACTGGAGAAAACCTTTAAGAATGTGTGAAACATTTATGACCAAAATCTGTTCTGTGTTGGCCATGAACGTCAGAACCTAGGATGGTTACTTGGATTTTGTATATGCATGGGACCAAGCAACCACTTTCACTGATTTTGAAACATGTAGTGATAAAAAAAAACATTTCATAAACAGACTTGAGATAACAGTTTTTCTACCCTGTTGTCAGATATATTCAACAGTTCAGATCCTGGACAATGTAAAATTTATTTGGAAATTGCCAGGGCTCCTTCACAACCCATAATCTAGCTAACAGTATTTTCTGCAGTTCTGAAGGTGGTTTAGTTAAATATTTGCAACATGCTGTTATTGATATGTTGCACACCTTGGAATTAGATTTTGGAATTATTATAGGTATGTACCATTGCCCTTAATATGAAAGCTGAGATTTCTTGCAGTACCGGTATTATCCTGTTTCGTGTAATACTGTGGCCATTTAACAATGGGGTTGGTCTCAATTCAGTGTTGTATTTTGGTGACATAACATAATTATTCAGCCTTCTCTCTATATCAGGTGTGCTCAACCTTGTGAAGTATGAGGGCGAATATTTTATTAAAATTCCGATTGAGGGCCACAGGACCTTACCCACCATTCCCTGATACATATATTACCAATTAATGATTTGTTAATGCTGATTATTATTATTATTATTATTATTATTATTATTATTATTATTATTATTATTATTATTATTATTATTATTATTATTACAGTGGTCCACAGATGGGGCTGTACAAATAAATGACCACATCAAGGAAAACACAAAATATTTTGTATATTTTTTGTTTGTTTGTTTCTTTCTTTCTTTCTTTCTTTCTTTTTGCTTTAGCAAAACAGTATATTAGATAACAATGGTGATTGATCACACTTCACACCAATTGGTAATTAGACAAGTAATTTTATAACAACTCTTGGAGCTTCATTAATATCAGGGGAGAATAGAGCTCACAATTTTCCAGGCCAACGAGCCTTCACATATCATAAAAGCTCTATTGAACACTTGCTGTGCTTTTATTTTTCGGGGAAGTCAATGAACGCAAGAATGGGGATAATTCTCAGCTGATATGCTGTGAATATAGGCCAAGAACTAGTTAAATTCCAAAAAAGATCTGAAATTATTATTTGGTAAAAATATAGACAAACACACCAAGAGGAAGGGGATGTTGAAAACACCGAGCAATCCATATCATCACATGGCCATAAACCCTAAAGGGACATGAGGTCCAGTGAAACAGAGGATAACCCCATACTATTTTGCAACTAGGAGAAACAAAAATTAACATACGAAAAGTGAAGGATATGATTAAATTTTGAAAATCCTAGTCGGAAGAATCAAAATTGGGAAAAGGGAAATTTGGGTCCACACTTGTGCTTCCTTTTAGATGTTGCACTAATTAGGGTGGTTACATTCTCTCCTAGAAGAAGCTAGAAAACCTCCATGATACAGAAATTATTTAAGTTACTAAAAGTCCCTACATTAAAATCGAAGTATGTACGGCATAACACTAAACTTTACATTCTAAGGAAGGCTACTATCTTCCTGATGTCACTAGAATGTATTGTCACATGGTTTAGGAAGCAGAAGCCTACCTTACTCGTTGCCCCAGTGCACCACCTGCCTTAAGCAAAGTGAGAACCTCAGCCGATAATCCCACAGTCAAAATAATCTTTAGCAGACAATTGGCCCTCCCTTTTATAATTGCAGACTAGGCAATGATTGGTTGAATAAAGGTCAGTAGGAGTAACCCTTAGAAGTGACCAAAGAGGAAGAGTTGCCAACACCTAACTATTACATTTCTTACTAAATGAAAGTGTATTAAATTTACAACATAGGTTCCTAGATGGTAGCCTCAAACAGGAGAGTGCTTTCTATAGGTAGGCTTGAGAACTTCATATTAAGATATAGAGTTCAGCATATCTCCAAGATGTCAGTATAGGTAGTTGTTTAAAGAACTACCTGCCTAATTCTAGGTAGAGACCTTCTTTATGTCCCAATTATTGTTAGTGTTATTATTACTATGTCCAGCTCCATGGCTTAATGGTTAGCATGCTGGCCTTTGGTCCAGAGGGTCCCGGGTTCGTTTCCTGGCCATGTCGGAGCTTTGAACCTTAAATGGTTAATTCCCTTAGCTTGGAGACTGGGTGATTGTGCTGTCCCCAACACCCCCTGCAACTTCCACACCACACACAACACTATCCTCCACCACAATAACATGCAGTTACCTACACATGGCAGATGCCGCCACCCTCATCGGAGGGTCTGCCTTACAAAGGCTGCACCTGGCTAGAAATATCCACATACAATTATTATTATTATTATTATTATTATTATTATTATTTTAGTTAACCTAAAACTATCTATATATCAGTGGTATCCATGTGGAGTAGTCCTGCTTGATGCATGTAAACTAATGTTAAAGGTAGCATACATTATTATAACAGGATTATTTAAGCTGCTCTCTAAGACTGATCATCACTGTTACATGTCTCCATGAACTGTTGGCCTGGAACAAATCTTTATGTAAACATGTCCATAGGGTAGAATGGTGAGTGAAATTTCTATTACTCAGTATTAATTTTATGTATTAAAATAATTGGATTGTAGTTTGCTGTTTCAGATTTCATTTTGTATAATTTAACAACTCCAATGTTGTATTTATTATCATAATATGACAAAAAAATTAGGTTAGTCATTTATTGATTGGGGTTTAGCATGTCAAAGGGTTCTTAAATAGTATACTCATAAAGTCACTCCTTGGAAGAATATTCCCCTTATTCTTTCATCTTGTCCTTGAAATTTTCCCATAATTATCACTACAGGATGTCACAAAATATTGTACTCACTCCTGAAATAACGATGAATTCAGTGTTGTTAATATTAATTACAGTAGAAGTCCGCTATAGCGAGTGTGGTATATAACGAGAACTCCGTTATAACGATAACTTGTGCGCGTCCCTTCAAAATTCCTATATTAAACTGTATTATCCTTCGGTTACAGCGAGAACCCTATCACAGACGCATCCGTTAATACGAGCGATTATGCGAGCTCGATTTTTCCGTTGCCGATATTTATGTACCCAGTCACTATACTGCATGCGATCGATCATCTTCTGTACCGTATCGTTTCCTCGCTATGCCCACCAGCGAGCTCTCTCGTCGATATTCGAAGGCAATGTCTGAGTCGATTAATAATATCCGTCGAGTGCTCTTCCGCGAGGAAAATGAAAGAGAACATGTTTTCGTGATAAATGCGTAAATATTGTGTCCGTTAGCCATTGTTAACTCGTTAAAGATAAACGCTGAATAAACGATCGCTTAATTTTAATGCTAAATACCGCAATTAAGTAAGAATGAGATAGGCCTACACATCTAGATATGGCAGAGTAACGTCATTGATTACGAGGTTCGTTTATATTTTCTCGCGTCCGTTAAATTACGGAAAGGCTATTATTATGTAAATTTATAGCGAGAATATTATAATTTCTCTGCTTCCGCTTGAAGTATGTTTTCATCATACATATAGTACAGGTAAGTTAGGATATGTGACGTTATTTGAATAACAAAACTGAAACGTTTGCCACAAAATGCGATCGATCATCTTCGGTACAGTATAGTTTTCGCGCTATGTGCATTTGCGAGCTCTCTCGTGAACATTCGAAGGCGATATTGGAGTCGATTAGTAATACGCGTCGACTGCTGTTCTCAAAAGAAAATTCGAAATGAAAGAGTATAAGACGTTTTCGTAATAAATGCGTAAATAACGTGGCCGATAGCAGTTATTAACTCGTTAAAAATAAAGTCTGAAGTAAACGATCTGTTATTTTTAATGGTATACCATATACTGAAATTAAGAAAGTGGTACACTTCAAGATATGGCAGGGTACTATCACAGATTTCAGAGGATAGTTTATATTTTCTCGCGTCTAGTTAAATTTCGAAAAGCTATTCCCGTGTCAATTTTTAGCGAGGAGGTTATAATTTCTCTACATGCGTTTCAATTAGGTTTCCATGATACATATACGGTAAGGTTAGGTGATGCAGTTTGAAAAAGAAAACTTAAATGTTTGCCACAGAAGCCTCAGGAGTGATACAGTATTTCATCGAATCCAAAACGTTATTTTCTCAGAATCTCGTGTGAAAAATCAATGGTCGTTTTGCATTCCCGGCCTGATAGTAATGAACACCACTGGCAACTACCGCAGTAACTACGCTGTTTCTTTTCACCCCCGCGGCGGGGCCCCGCGGACGCGCACACATACACAAAACTCCTTGACAATAAACGACCGCCTCTTTATCATAGGCCTACATCGCTAGCCACGGCGACCGGTCGTACAGTGTACGTCACTGGATCTCGGAAAATAGTGAAGATAGAATGACATTCTATTATCCTCTACGAAAAAAGGTTTCTCAAATCTGCAGAATGGCATCAAAACATGCGAGCCTTCGAATTCTTAGAAAGGCCACGGCTATCAGTAGCAGAGTTATAACGCGTCTGCTGTACCTGACACTTAGTAAAAGACGGCAGGATTATTTTCGTGATGGACCGTCGTATTGTAATGATACGTGGAACAGATATTGCCGGAAAATTTTCAACGGGTTCTCGTCGATGTTACGATGACAATTTTAAGTTAATGGCTATTAACCACTCGGGAATGTTTAATAATTGTGCAGTCGCAAGAAAATACGGCATAGGCCTAATTAAAGCCCATATTCGGCATTACCGTGAAGACAAAGATAGCTTAAAAATGCGTACTGCACAAAAAGTGCATCAGTGGCCTGCAACAAGGACGCTTTAAAGAAGTAGAAGATGAAATTGTGAGGTATGTGCACAAAAATGCATGGGCGAAATTGCCATACCGCGGCGCAATAAACTCGTTCGTTGACTTTCAAAGTCCGCGATTAAGACCTATACATCGCTAGCCGCTGAAGTTGGCCGAATCTGGCAAGCAAGACGTGCGTGTAGCGGCAGCTATCTGACGCTGAGTGAAAGTAACAGTTTTATAGTACCGGTAACCAAGAATATTTTCCTGGTGGATTGTCGCATTGTAGAGTCTCGTGGAATGTGTATTGCCGGCTAATTTTCAACGAGTTCCCTTCGATATTATGATGCCAATTTTAAGTTAATGGTTATTAAACCCGCTGAAATAAGTACAGCCGCAAAAATACGGCATAACTAAAGCCAATGTTCGGCGTCTACAGTCTAAAAATGCGTACTGTATAAGAAAAGATAATCATATAATTTTACAAAGCACTTTTTAAGCCTGATTAATTTTTTGAAGGAAAAAGTGGGAGTCGTCTCGGATTCGGAGAAATACGGTAATATTTTTCAGAATGAAATTAAACCCACACTTTCATGTAGCATCGGATTTCGAAAAACAACAAAGAAGTGAGCCGCAGTGTGGATATTATCTGTGAAAACTCAAATTTTGAACTAACTGATTGCCGTCTCATACTGAATTTAATGTGTATGGGGTTTTTCCCAACTTTTACAAAAATCGGATATAACGACAATCCGCTATAGCGAGTATTTTTCGCAATTACGAATTCTCGCTATAACGGACTTCTACTCTAGTTAAAAGGTTAATAGTTTCATTTAAATTAAAGACTGTTAAATGTAGGAAATTAAAGTAACCAGGTTCAGAGAAGAAAGAAAATCAATTCTATGCCTGCTGGAGGTATGTAATGTTCAAACTGATGATACAGCTGGTAACGTGGATCAATGGAGTCAATAATATTATGAGCCATGCACTTGGAACTGCAAGACATTGTCTTGCCATTTCCTCTTTCAATGCATTGACTGTTGTGGGTTTTGTGGCGTGAA
Organism: Anabrus simplex; assembly: GCF_040414725.1. NCBI lineage: Eukaryota > Metazoa > Arthropoda > Insecta > Orthoptera > Tettigoniidae > Anabrus > Anabrus simplex. The sequence continues at coordinate 283,654,764 of NC_090266.1, read as the reverse complement.
CCTTATCTTTGATTTATCCTCTTAAGAAAAGTTCATTGGTCTGAAGTTGGGGAACGTGCAGGAAATTCAACATTACCTCTTCGCTCAATCCATATGTTCAGAAGTGTGGCATTGGAATAGGCCCTGGCCAACACGATGGTAGTGGGGTGGGGTTCCATCTTTATACTGAAATTCAACTCAAGAGCTTAGGAAAAGTATCCTTCCGCATGTAAGCACGTTCCCTATTCCCCCTTCCCGTCGCCGTTCTCCATCTCCGCCACAACCAGCTTATCATTAACGCCGTGCGTCTATCTGACAATTACTTCATTCTGAAATAGTGAAGCATCAAACGAAATCACTTCCTTTCACATAGCTGTACTTCGATTACGTACCATACCTATTTATTCCTTTATTGACCATGTAAAACCTACGGATTACTGACGAATACCAAGGCAAGAGAAGCAAGGTTTATTTTTATTTCATAATGCAATTTGTGTGAGGCACATGGGGACTTACAGCATAAGTATACTATTCTGCTCTCGTGCAACGACTGTCAGTGGCAGTTTCTCATAGTTCAAACAGTTGAAAAACCCACCCGTGAGTGGGATTGCAGAATACAATATTTCCAGGAATCTTGTAAATATTGTAGTCTCGTCATTCGGAAGGTAGAAACGAACTCATGATCCCCTAATGACTACATTTCTGCAGGTAGAGGGCGGTTACGAATATAAAGTACAAATTATTATTATTACTATTATTATTATTATTATTATTATTATTATGATCATCGAATACGCCAAGGATCCTATTCCCATACCTGTTAAGGCCTTTCCTGTTTTATTTACGGTGAGTGCAAAGTTTGAACTGAGCTGACACATCGACCTTTCGCTGGAGACTTGGATTTTCCGTGGAGTTTAAATTCCAAGCGAGCGGCATAAACACTGTACACAGAAATGCCGGTCAGCTGGGCGGTCTTTTTCACGTCTTCCACAGTCCACAGTGGATTCTAATCACGTAGGCTATTGTAAACATTTAAACAATTTGGTTTAGATTTCCTACTTAATTTTTTTCTACTTTTGTTAAAGTATTTCACAGGGGACTCAAGCGTCACAGCATCACACACATCTAGCTCACAGCTGGCAGCCATTTATGAATACTGAACACGCTATTGTACCAGTTGTAGCCAGTATTGCCAACAGTTTTCTTGGATCCATCTTCATCGTGGCACATATTATGCGAACTTATCAGGAATGGAATGAACTCGAACAAAGCTTACTAAGTACACAGTGCAATAAGATATCAATATCATATTAATAATTATTATTTTGCTACATACAACACTGAGAACAATAACTATTCATAGCCATCTACGTATGAAGTATAAGAGTTGGTAACGAACCCGAATAACATACAACCTGTGATGTATTTTCCATATTTATACAGGGCAAAAATTTTGAATTCGTCAAGTCAGTTCACCAGAGTATCTAACCAAACTGAAGAAAGCTCCTGACTTCAGGAACAAGTAACAAACCTAGGGAACTATTTTGCGCTGCGGAAGCCTTTTCACCGACCAGAAGTCTGACTTACATCAAAGGGACCGCTAAGGTCTTGAGTTGACTTTCAGTATAGAAGTAACACTCCTCATCACCAATGATTTGACCGATGGATTCCTGCATCAAGTTTAGGGAAACATCCCCCGTGTCATTGTGGTCAAAAAAGAATGTCCCTAGGAAACCCAATGTAGATATCCCACAGTCACATTTAGATTTTCAGCCACCCAGTAGGTTCAAATGTGTAGATTAATGGAACCATTTAACCTAAAGGTAGCCTCATCACTCCAGGCAATTTTGAACATTTGTGAAAATGCAGGGCACATTAGACTTTCTTTCTTCTTTCTTTCTTTCTTCTTTCTTTCTTTCTTTCTTTCTTTCTTTCTTTCTTTCCTTTCTGGATCTGGTTACTTTAATTTCCTGCATTTTATGGTTTTTATTAATTTACATAAAATCATTAACCTTGAATCTGTATTAATGAGCAATGAATTTATTGTAACTCCAAGAGCGAGTACAATTTTTTGGGGCCCTGTGTATTAAAAAAGTGAATAAAAAGAGGTAAATAGTCTCTAAATTATGTTCTATACTTCTCTAACCACTCCTAGTGTAATTGAAATAGATTTATTCATAACACTTTTTGGAGCAGACGCGATTTACTAATATTATCTGTTTAGAAAATATAATTTACTTTTTATGAATGGAAGTGTTCACAGGACAGACCTAATGTAGGTATGAAGAAACTATTTTACCACACATCACAGCTTTATTAGAGTGATGAATTCATCTAGCATTTGAGGGGATCATCTGTCCAGTCTTAGTACAGTGGGCGTTCTGTCTTGGTGGGATACAAACTCGCTTATTGGATCCTAAGCACTTCACCTAGGAGATTGTGGATGGAAATTCTTGTGAAGGAGTAGAAAAGGGCAGAATAAGGCCAGGCACTTTATTTGCTCTTGGTTGAAAGCATTTTCAGAAGTGCAGTGTTTTCGGGTGGATGGTGAAATGAGGGTAATTACATGTACACAAGTAAGCAGTTTCAGTTGAACTCTATCACTGTTATTAAAATAATATTGAGTTAAAGAACTGAACAAAAATCTTAAAAGGAAATTATCATTTTGTCTGTGGTAAAAGAAGCTAAATGAAACATTGCTATTTTTCAGAAAAACAAAAACAAAATTACAAAAAACAAAATTTAAACTACCGCTCTAATGAATGGTAAGGGCGACACAGGGCTTTCAAATTAAAATGCTACCGGCCACTGAGACCTTTTAGCGAGAAAGCTCTTCCTGGTGTCGTATCATGTGACCTTCGGGTACAGATGGTTTTGGAAGTGTCATTAATCAGCACTCAGCCCATGTAGGGGCAGGTGGTTGCTGTGTTGACCACAAGCTCACTATGAGGTCTGGCTGGCAGTGTTTAAATTTGAAAACCGTAGAAAAGTTCCTGGGTAAATGTAGGGAAGATTCATCAGGGATTGAAGAGAAATGGATGTAGAAGAGCTGAGGTTGATCAGGAGAGAACCGATCTGTATCACTACAACAGTGTTCGAAGATGTGGAGATTGTACTTGTCCATTTGTCATTTCATGTTAATTCTTGTCTTCTCTTCCTGTTGCTTCCTATTCCCAAACTAACCTGTCATTGTGTTCATCCTGTTCTGTGTTAATTGTGATGTTCTTTCTATATATAATTTGATTTGGCCCTAGTTTGGTCCTTTCTAAAATGTACTTGTAAATTCATAATAGACTATATCATACATAACTGGCTTGGAATTCAAGAAATCTATGAGGAATGCACAAGTATTCTGGGAATTTTTTGATGATACAGACCACTATCCAATTTGCAGTGAACTAAGTATCATAAGGCCTGTGATGGAGAAAGCGGACTGTTGAGGAGAGAGAATTTCCAAGATGAGGAAGTTAGAAAGAAGTACATGGACATGATTGGTGAAAAGTTCCAAAGAATAGATGGTTAGAATGCTCAGGATATAGAACCAGAATGGGTTGCATACAGAGATGCTGTAGTATACATTCCAAGGGAATGCATAGTAACAGCTCCATGTAAAGATGAGAAGGGAACATTTTTGTAGAATGATGAAGGCAGTGCAGCTTGTACATGTAAAAAAGAAGCCGTATCAAAAATGGCTCAAGTCAAGACTGATAGAGATGAGAAATTGTATGTAAATAAAAGAAATAGAGTGAAGCTAATCAATCTCCCTTTTTTAATTTTTAGTTTACACAATCTGCTTTGTGTCCTACTGACACAGATAGGTCTTATGGCAATGATGGGATAGGAAAGGGCTAAAAGTGAGAAGAAGCGGCCATGGCGTTAATTAAGGTGTAACTCCAGTATTTGCCTGGTGCGAAAATGGGAAACCACAGAAAACCATCTTCAGGGCTGCTAACAGTGGGGTTTGAACCCACTATCTCCTGAATGCAAGCTCATAACTGCACACTCCTAACCACATGGCCAACTCACTCAGTGCTAATCATTATAGAGTCCAAGAAGAAATCATGGGAAGGTTATACTAATGCCCTGGAAAGCTTGGTCAAGCTGCAGGAAATTCTTTCAGGACTGTAATAAAAGAATCTTTGAAAGAGAGGGGGAAATAGAAATTAATGGCGTTATGAGTAAAACAGGTGAACTCGTTTTTGTTGATTGAAGGGATGGAACAGATGGAAGTCATAGTTTGAAAAATCTTCTCATAGTAAAACAAAATCTTTCCGTTGAAATTCCATCAGTAGAGTTCATGGAGAGGAGAATAATTATGCCAGTGAATTTGCACTCAAGGAAGTGTAAAGGATGGTTAATAAACTACATTTTCATAAAGGAACAGAAATAGATGAAACTGGGCTTGAAATGGTGAAGTATTGTGGGAAGGCAGAGGTGAAATGGCTTCACAGATTTAATAGGATTAGCATAGAATTTAAGATACCTTCTGACTAGATGAAAGGAATAATTGCACCTATTTGCCGGGCTGAGTGGCTCAGACGATTGAGGCGCTGGCCTTCTGACCCCAGCTTGACAGGTTCAATCCTGGCTCAGTCCGGTGGTATTTGCAAGTGCTCATACATGTCAGCCTCGTGTCGGTAGATTTACAGGCACATTTAATAACTCCTGCGGGGCAAAATTATGGCACCTCAGCGTCTCGGAAAACCGTAAAAGTAGATAGTGGGATGTAAAGCAAATAACATTATTATTTAATTGCACCTATCTGTAAATGAGAGAATATGAATGATCCTGAAAGGATTTCCTGCACCTTGACCAGTCATTTAAGAACATATAAAAACTCCACTCACTCTTATTTGTCTACTATGTCATTCCACGCTGTCTCTCGACTGACAGCTCGTCTCCCTACTCCCAAGTCTTCCTAGCCCAATGTTTGCAACATTTTCCTAACACTACTCCTTGAGATATTTATGCTTACTAGTCTTTGGTCAGAAATCACCAAAAACAAATCTTGCCATTTTCCTTTGCATCTTTTCCAGTTCTCGTATCAAGTAGTCCTGGTGTGGGTTCACTAGGACCATACTCTAATTGGGGCACTTTCACAAATACCTGTATATTTGATAAATGATGCCGTTCCTTAATTTCTCTTCCTATAAATGATTTTATGCCTCACTTTCTCCTCTTCAGTTCCACCTTTATCTTTATGATCTTTCCAACATTTAAAAGCTCCACTCTAGCTTAATTGTGTCATAGTGTCATTCCACACCATCTCCATTGACAGCTCGGGACATACCCCTTAGTCAAGCACTTAGTCTCGTTACTCCTGTGTCCTCCCAACCCAAAGTTTACACAATATTTTTGTAGCACTACTCCTTTGCCAGGAATCACCCAAAACAAATCGTGCTGCTTTCCTTTGGATCTTCTCCACTTCTTGTGTAAGATGATGTGGGTCCCATACACTGGACCCTTACTCTAATTTGTGTCTTTCCAAAGACTTATGCACCCTCTCTTTTACATTCTTACTACAACCTCTAAATACACTTATAACCAAATGATAAGATCTGTTAATCCGATTACCCTTATAGAGATCTTGTGCATGTATGTTCAGTCCTCAGCCAGAAGACCAGTTTGATCCTCAACAGCTCCACTATTAGCTGTCATATATGGCCTAGGTATCACTGATGATGTGTACTAGGGAAATAAGGAGCGAGGTAATTTCCCATTGCTTTCGTCACTGAGCCAGAAGTTGGTATTACATATCAGTCTGCCAAGCCCACTTAAATGTATGCACCAACCGACCCTATGAGCAACATTTTCACACCGTTCATAACAGGGACTGGCTGCATAAGGAGTGGCATTACTAGCATTGCTCATACCTCAGTTGGTTTCATATTGTCAAAGCCAAGGATAAGAATGTTACAGATCAATGCAAGTAACAAAATTGTGGTTTTTCTTTTTGCAAGTTGCTTTACATTGTACCAACACAGATAGGTCTTAAGGCGACAATGGGACAGGAAAGGGCTAGGAATGGGAAGGAAGCGGCCGTGGCCTTAATTAGGGTACAGCCCCAGCATTTGCACGGTGTGAAAATGGGAAACCACGGAAATCCACCTTCATTGCTGCCGACAGTGGGGTTCGAACCACCTATCTCCCGAATACTGGATACTGGCAAAATTGTTCTAGCCCATACAACATGACATAGTGCTCTGTTAACACCATGTTTCACCAGCAAAGGCGAATGGAGATCTTACCTTATACTAACCCTAAACTGCATTGTGGGACAATTCTGGCACATGATAAATATTTCTCTGTAACTATAGTTTCACAAGGTAAAATGAGATAATGCATAATGAGATGCTAGAGGAAAATCTATGTAAATAAGTGGGTAGGATTTATTTTTCCATAAGGTCGACAGCACTTAATAGAAGGAAATACCTGAATGTCCTCCAGAGCAGGAGGGAGTTCAATATTTGCGCTAAAATCACACGTAATAATAGCATGAAATTGGATTGTTGTACCTCTAAGGAAGATCATACTGTTGCTGGTAATTCTTCTGCTCATGTTCCAAATACACTAAAAGTGCGGTTTGTATTTGGTGTAGATTTCTTTTAAACATGAGGATGTGACTAATTCATCCCATTATGCAGTCTGGTTTTGCTGTGGTATGATAAGGGAGCAGTCCACCCGACTTATTGGACTCAATCATAGCATGTTATAAGATCATAATGAGAACTAAGAAATGGTACATTAAACTATTGTACAATTTCTTAGATGTCACAGTTGTGAATGCCTGGATTTTGTATTGGCGAGCTTTAGTGCCCGGCTGGGTAATCAAAATATCATGACACTGGCATCATTCCAAGAATATTTAGCACTTTCACTCTATCAAGTGGGGCTATCAATCGCCCCAAAACGAGAGCAGCCAAGTTTTGAAATTGAAGGAGAGTTCATAAAGAAGAGAAAGAAGACCCCAGCAGCTATTTGCCCTCCACAACCAGTCCATCGAGATAGTTTGGAATACTGGCTAATTAACAAAGACACCTGACAACTGCAAATTTCCCTAATGCAAGGGCAGAACTCTGATATTTTTTAAAAAGTGTAATTTAGCATTGTGTCACAAACAAAAAGAACTGTTTCAAAGACCTTCACCTCAAGTGAGCGAACTACAAATGGGAACTGAAACTTCAAAGCAAATATGTTTTCTATTACTGAGTGTATGTAAGAGGTAGCAGCAGGAGAGGGGGTGGGATGCTCATAGCAGTGAAGGAAAGCATAAAGGTCCTCAAAGCTGAGGGCTTTGCACGTAGGGCAGAGGCCTTGCTGCTAAAATTAGAACTATAGGGAAACATTCGTTTTGTTTTTGCTGTCTATATTCTCCCCTTCCCTCCCCCCCTGCCTCTAATCTCCATTCATACCAGAGTGGCTGGAAGCCAATTATGATATTTACAGTATGAATATGATCATAGAAGATGACTTTAACATTCCCACGATAACAAGTGGATGTGACTAATTCATCCCATTATGCAGTCTGGTTATGCTGTGGTGTGATAAGGGAGCAGTCTTAGTCCCTGTGATGGTAACAGTCAGTGTCAATGATAAAACATTTTATGAACCTTTTCGAACTAACATCTCATAACATTGTGCAAAATTGCAATGGGGAAAACCCTTGACTTAATTCTTACCAATTATATGCAATTAGAAGTTTCCAGGCACACATTCCCTCTCTTACCAGAAGATAACCACCACCCTTCATTAAAATTAAATTTACCACTTAAAAGTGCTCAGGAGAATTTCAGGCTAAAAATTGAAACAAGATTTAATTTTAGGAAAGGGTTCATGGTGTGGGTTACTGTAGTCACGTCCTAGTTCGTGAACCCTGGGCAACGGCTGAGTGGCCTAGTAAGTGGTCCTGAGAGTCGGGATACCAGTTGCTATGGAATGGGAGTGGGCATCTTGGACATATTCTGAGTCTTGGCACTCCTTGTGCTCAGGCGGCTAGGACTATACAATTCACCGGTGGTCCTCGGACCTATGGGAGTAACGGAGTCCCATTCCCATTTGACAGGCGAGGGACTCCTTGGAAACAACTTGGCGAACAAAATGGAATTCGATAGGGAGCTATCAATATTTATGGGGCTTATGGAAGAAAGAAAATAGAACTGGCTGAGTCAGCAAAGAGGATGCATCTGGATGTGCTAGGAGTAAGTGATATTCAGGTAAGGGGAGATAACGAGGAAGAGATAGGAGATTATAAAGTGTACTTGACGGGTGTTAGAAAGGGAAGGGCAGAATCTGGGATAGGGCTCTTTATCAGGAATACCATTGCTCGCAACATAGTTTCTGTTAGGCACGTAAATGAGCGAATGATGTAGGTGGATTTGTCAGTTGGAGGAATTAGGACTAGAATTGTCTCAGTGTATTCACCATGTGAGGGTGCGGATGAGGATGAAGTTGACAAGTTTTATGAAGCATTGAGTGACATCGTGGTCCGGGTCAACAGCAAGGGTAGAATAGTGCTAATGGGTGGTTTCAATGCGAGAGTTGGGAAAAGAACTGAAGGATATGAAAGGGTGATTTGGTAAATGTGGGGAAGATATGGAGCTAATGGGAATGGGAAGTGTTTGCTGGATTTCTGTGCTAGTTTAGCAGTTACGAATACATTCTTCAAGCATAAGGCTATTCACCGCTACACATGGGAGGCTAGGGGTACCAGATCCATAATAGACTATATCTTAACAGACTTCGAATTCAGGAAATCTGTTAGAAATGTACAAGTTTTCCGGGGATTTTTCGATGATACAGACCCCTATCTGATCTGTAGTGAACTAAGTATCTCTAGGCCTAGGGTAGAGAAAGTGAGATCTGTCTGCAAACGAATAACGGTAGAAAATCTCCAGGACGAGAAATTAGAAGTACATGGATATGATTAGTGAGAAGTTTCGAACAGTAGACAGTAAGCAGGTTCAGGATATAGAAAGTGAATAGGTGGCATACAGGGATGCTGTAGTAGAAATAGCAAGGGAATGCCTAGGAACAACTGTGTGTAAAGATGGGAAAAGGTGAACATCTTGGTGGAATGATGAAGTGAGAGCAGCTTGTAAACATAAAAAGAAGGCTTATCAGAAATGGCTCCAAACAAGGGCAGAAGCAGACAGGGATTTGTACGTAGATGAAAGAAACAGAGCGAAACAAATAGTTGTTGAATTCAAGAAGAAGTCGTGGGAAGATTTTGGTAATAACCTGGAAAGGCTAGGTCAAGCAGCAGGGAAACCTTTCTGGACAGTAATAAAGAATCTTAGGAATGGAGGGGAAAAGGAAATGAACAGTGTTTTGAGTAATTCAGGTGAACTCATAATAGATCCCAGGGAATCACTAGAGAGATGGAGGGAATATTTTGAACATCTTATCAATGTAAAAGGAAATCATCCTGGTGGTGTTGCGAACAGCCAAGGTCATGGGGCGGAGGATAATGATGTTGATGAAATTACGCTTGAGGAAGTGGAAAGGGTGGTAAATAAACTCCATTGTCATAAAGCAGCAGGAATAGATGAAATTAGACCTGAAATGGTGAAGTATAGTGGGAAGGCAGGGATGAAATGGCTTCATAGAGTAGTAAGATTAGCATGGAGTGTTGCTAAGGTACCTTCAGATTGGACAAAAGCAATAACTGCACCTATCTATAAGTAAGGGAACAGGAAGGATTGCAACAACTATCGAGGTATCTCATTGATTAGTATACCAGGCAAAGTATTCACTGGCATCTTGGAAGGTAGGGTGCGATCAGTCGTTGAGAGGAAGTTGGATGAAAACCAGTGTGGTTTCAGACCACAGAGAGGCTGTCAGGATCAGATTTTCAGTATGCGCCAGGTAATTGAAAAATGCTACGAGAGGAATAGGCAGTTGTGTTTATGTTGCATAGAGCTAGAGAAAGCATATGACAGGGTACCGCGGGAAAAGATGTTCGCTATATTGGGGGACTGTGGAATTAAAGGTAGATTATTAAAATCAATCAAATTCATTTATGTTGACAATTGGGCTTCAGTAAGAATTGATGGTAGAATGAGTTCTTGGTTCATGGTACTTACAGGGGTTAGACAAGGCTGTAATCTTTCACCTTTGCTGTTCGTAGTTTACATGGATCATCTGCTGAAAGGTATAAAATGGCAGGGAGGGATTCAGTTAGGTGGAAATGTAGTAAGCAGTCTGGCCTATGCTGACGACTTGGTCTTAATGGGCAGATTGTGCCGAAAGCCTGCAGTCTAATATCTTGGAACTTGAAAATAGTTGTAATGAGTATGGTATGAAAATTAGCCTCTCGGAAGACTAAATTGATGTCAGTAGGTAAGAAATTCAACAGAATTGAATGTCGGATTGGTGATACGAAGCTAGATCAGGTCGTTAATTTCAAGTATTTAGGTTGTGTGTTCTTCCAGGATGGTAATATTGTAAGTGAGATTGAATCAAGGTGTAGTAAAGCTAATGCAGTGAGCTCGCAGTTGCGATCGGCAGTATTCTGTAAGAAGGAAGTCAACTCCCAGACGAAACTATTTTTACATCGGTCTGTTTTCAGACCAACTTTGCTTTACGGGAGCGAAAGCTGGGTGGACTCAGGATATATTATGAATAAGTTAGAAGTAACAGACGTGAAAGTAGCAAGAATGATTGCTGGTACAAACAGGTGGGAACAATGGCAGGAGGGTACTCGGAATGAGGAGATAAAAGGCTAATTTAGGAATGAACTCGATGGATGAAGCTGTACGCATAAACCGGCTTCGGTGGTGGTGTCATGTGAGGCGAATAGAGGAGGTTAGGTTACCTAGGAGAATAATGGGCTCTGCTGTGGAGGGTAAGAGAAGTAGAGGGAGATCAAGATGACGATGGTTAGACTTGGTTTCTAACGATTTAAAGATAAGAGGTATAGAACTAAATGTGGCCACAACACTAGTTACAAATCGAGGATTGTGGCGACGTTTAGTAAATTCTCAGAGGCTTGCAGACTGAACGCTGAAAGGCGTAACAGTCTATAATAATAATAATAATAATAATAATAATAATAATAATAATAATAATAATAATGTATGTATGTATGTATGTTTATTCTACATTAAGTTATACATTAACATGGGGCATGTTTTGTTCTGTTTAGGACATCCTCAGCTGTGTTTTCTTATTATAAATTAAAATTGACTCGGAGAACAAGGATCGATAAAACACTATATTATCAACAACACTTCAATTAAAATGTCTTGTCCATGACAAGGAGAGTGGTAAAAATTCCAATAGGTCTTGTGAATCTTATCTTCTAATTATGTACGACATACATTGTTTGTTAGAACTCGTTATTTATGCAATGTTGCACTTATGCTCATGTTTTAAAAATCTCCAGCAGTCTTAGTATATTAAAAAAATTTCACCAAAATTGTAACTTGAATGAGCATTATTGAAACAAGGTAAACATCTGTGGCCTACTTGTTATGATGTGGAAAGGGAATTTCTTATTGTTGGACAAAAACGGACCATGTTTTACTTGATGAAGGTGAAAGAAATCCATAAATTCTCTTACATCCAAGCAGCCACCTACTTTGTAATGTAAAGAGAAATGCACTGCCGTCACAATCTGTTGCTTTCACACAATTCTTAATCAATCCTAATTTGATACGCAGTGTGATACAAGTGTGTATAGATTACATGACTCACTTTGGCGAGTTCCTTTGTGTAATGATTCCGTTTATCTCTCTATCCCACTTGCACAAGAAGCAGAAAAGTTTAGTGTAGGCAAGCTGGTAAGCCAAGGAAGATAGCTATAAGTTTTAAATTCCTCCATATATCTGCCAAGAATATTTCACACTGGATACTGGATAGCAAGAGTTTCATATTCTCATTACTTTCCTTCATATAAACTACATGGGTGAAAGGAATGTATGGATATTTGTTTCCATTATGTAGCAACACTCCTTTCAAACTTGTTTTCAAGGAGTCCATAAACACCAGTCCTCAGGTTCATGCCAACACTTAGTGATTCCAACAAAGAATCAACATCATTGCAAGGAAACTTAAGTCCTCTTCAGAAAACATGTGCTTAAATTCCTTTTGGCGTTGGCAGAAGAAACTTACTTTAGTGTCACCCTTCTTCATCTTCTAGCTTTCAGTCTTGAGGAAAGTAATTCTACCTTACTTTTACTTAATCCAAGATCCCGAACCACCTTCTTCTTTCCTGGCCGTATATGTACCCATAAAATGGGCACTCGCAAGCTCAGTCAGGGTTGGCTTGTCTAATTCGGAGAGAATATGTCCGACATTCTTATACCATATCTAATGGCACTTCACTTTTCCTTGAGGCAGCTTCAACAGTTAATTTCCATGTTGCCTTAGAACGCCTTCTTGCTCTCTTCAGCTATTCGATGGCAAGAGCTTTCTGTATTAAATGGTGTTAATTTCTTCTTCTGACGTGACCATATCAGAGGAACTGATTTTTCTCCATCTTGTTGCCGATGGGCACAACTTTAAAAGATCCTCTCACATGCTCATTGCATGCTTTGTCATACAGAGTGACGACCACCGACCATCGCAACATCCGCAGCACTGTGACATGCATTTGATGGTCATGCTTTTTCTGCCTTGCCCAACATTTGGAGCTGTACGTGAGGGCATATCAGATTGTGGTTTTGTACACTTTGCCCTTTAATTTGACTGGCATCCACTTATCACACAGAACACCTGTAAGAGACCGTCATTTCATCCAAACAACACTGATGCGGTGTTTGACATCTGCATCAATATTACTACCAGTTTTGATGACTGATCCAAGATATTTGGACTAGTTGGTCATCATCAGTAGTTCTCCAGCAAGGAAGACGTTGTGTGAGTCCACTTGTCCTGGCTAAGCAAAGTTAAAGAACATATACTCTCTCTTGTTGGGACTTATTCTTAATCCATTTGCCTCTACTTTTACTCACCATCGTTCCAAGACTGCCTCAACCTCCTGACATGACTCACCAACCATAACAGTATCGTCTGCTTAAAGTAAGGTCCACGACAAGTCTGACATCAGCTGCTTGGTCAGGTAGTTGATGACAGTATTAAACAGTGCCGGGCTCAGTGCCGACCACTGATGTACACAAAAATCAACATGGAAACTATCTGAAATACCTGCAGTGGTTTTCACCATAGTAGATGGACGTAGATACATATCTTGGATCATCTTCGCATACACCTCAGGAACTTTTTGATGTTGTAGTGCTGCCCAGGCGATCAAAGGTTTTCTCCAGGTCGGTCAATCAATCAGTCGCTACTGATCTGCATTTAGGGCAGTCGCCCAGGTAGCAGATTCCCTATCTGTTGTTTTCCTAGCCTTTTCTTAAATGATTGCAAAGAAATTGGAAATTTATTGAGCATCTCCCTTGGTTAGTTATTCCAATCCCTAACTCCCCTTCCTGTAAATGGATCGATTGATGAATACCACATAGGAGTCTTTACATAGCTCACAGTGTTTCTCAGTCAAGATCTGCATAGTCTGAATTGTGTTACTTGTTGACATATCTGATGCGAAACCACACTGGTTGCAGTGGATATTAATAAAACCCTTGATGCAGTGTCCTATGATGCGCTCTTAGATTTTGATTCCTCGGTAATTCTAACGTTCTTGGACATCACCCTTTTGCTTGTAGATGGGCACAAGGAAGCTTTGATGGAACTGTTCTGGCATTGGAAATCCAGGGAGGATTTTATTGAACAATTTCGTCAACCACTTATTTCCTTCAGCACCTAGGAGATACCATAGTTCAGCTGGAATATCATCAGGGCCAACTGCTTTGCCATTCTTCATCTTTGACACAGCTACTGCAATATTAGAAGGGGTGACTTCAGGCACAGGCCCCTCAACTGGACACTGCAAAGCTGCTCTGTCCCTTGAAAACTCCTCATTTAGTAACTCTTCAAAATACTTCTTTCAGCAGTTGTTAAGGACCTTATCATTAGTAATGTTCATCGACCATCATGAATATTTGGTGGTGACAGTATCCCTGGATTGTTTTTCTTGCTGAGCAGCGACTTTGTAGATCTGCTGCACACCCTCTGGTGTCTCCAAGTCGTCATAGAGGCCTTGCTAGGCTTCACTTTTAGCTATTTCTACTACTTTCTTGGCCTGCTTTTTGATGGCCTTATATTTTTCTTTTAGGTCTTGTGTTTTGCTCTCCTGGGATGACCTTACAGTCAACAAACTATCTCAGCAGATCACGGTTGCAGAGAATGTAGTCAATTTGTGTTTATATGACCAAACCAAGTCATTTAAAACTTTCTGTGTTAGAAAGTGAGGTTTCTTTATAGTAACATCCTGCACAAAATCTGGATCATTCTGTAATTCATTCTGATAATCAGGAACACATTCTGTTACTTCAGGCAATGTTATGTCTTCTGGTGGAGTTGGTATGGGAAGTCCTAGCCCATGAAGCACTAGTCAAGTTGCTAAATCTGAAGACGGATATGTAACAATGTGTCCGAACTTCAAACATATTCCAGATATGTTTGTCAAGCAGAAGTAACAGTCTGTCAAGTGATCCTTATGTTCGCACCATGTCACAGGGGCTACAAAAATCATATGACAGGATCCTATTAACTACAGTAGCTAGTTAAAAGTGTGAGACATTTGGAACAATGGATGTTTGGTGCCCATATTTTGTTCTTGTCTATTTTGTTGCTTTGAAACTGAACTCTCCACGTGTCAGATATTGTTTCTACAATTAAGACACTTTTGAGACGTGTCTCTTATGCACTATATACTTAAATAAAATTCCTTAATCCTTACAATGAAGTATTAGGTACGCTATTATACACTTCTATTACAATTCAATTGACAACTAAAGAGAGAGCTTGTATTCAACTGGAAATTTGAACCTACAATTACAGTTTTGTGTAATTGTTGTCATTCCTAAAATCATAGGCAAAGATCACCTAACATAAGTAGGGGCAGGAATTTTATGCTAATGCACTGTAAACTTCTGTAATACGTACATAAATATGCATATATAAAAAGTACAGTAGAAGTCCATTATAGCGAGAATTTATAACGGCGACAAATTTACTCGCTATAACAGATTGTCCTTATATCCACATTTTTGAAAAATTATTTTGCTAGTAGCTTTACATCGCACCGATACAGATGGGTCTTATGGCGACGATGGGCTAGAAAAGGCCTAGGAGTTGGTAGGAAGCGGCCGTGGTCTTAATTAAGGTACAGCCCCAACATTTGCCTGGTGTGAAAATGGGAAACCACGGAAAACCATCTTCAGGGCTGCCGACAGTGGGATTCGAACCCACTATCTCCCGGATGCAAGCTCACAGCCGCGCGCCTCTAACCGCACGGTCGTAAAATTCCGGTAAAAGCCGCACACTCATACAAATCGGTATGCAGTGCCAATCAGTTTTTTAAAACCTTGCTCTTTTGCATATTTTCATACTATGGTTTACTCGTTAGTTAATTTTTAAAATTCTGAGACAACATGAACACATATGCTCATCTTCATTCTGAAAAGTTGTAGTAGTATCACTTGAGTGGTTTCTGTGGCAAACGTTTCAGTTTTCTTATTCAAACAGCGTCACCTAACCTAACCTCGTATGTATTGTTGAGTTTGTAACATATTTGGAATTAAATTTAATGTGATAGGGTTGGCAGCGGGGAGCGATGTCTGGGTTAGAGAGAGTGGTGTGTGAATTGAAAATGAAAAACATGGCTGACGTGTATAAGTGCCTGTTTTTCTTCTGAATAAATAGTGAACATGTATGATTTCAGCGGGGTGTTTTGTAATTTTTAATTGGTGAACCTAACATGTACCATGGAAACAGATTTCAAGCGTTAGTAGAGTAATGAGAATATTTTCGTTATAAATTTACATGGGAATAGCCTTTCCAGAATTTAACCAGACGCGAAAAAATACCGTGAAACCTCAGTGTGTTCATTGCGCGTCACAAATATTCACTATTACCGCTTAGTAGTTATGATCAGTTTCCCTAGCCCTGAAAATGTTCTTTGTCATTCCTTGTGAAAGGAACTTGATTTCCAACACAGATTAGAGCCCTCGCCACAGAGTCAGGTCGGGGAAAGTTGCACGAAAACGGGAAATGGCCTTGAATTCCTGAACTTGATAGGGCAAATTACACTTTCGGGAAGCCCCAAGAAAGTTCAATTTTGCTCTCCGGATTTCATTGATATTGTTGAATAACCCAGTAAGCCTGTTTGTGCTTACATTTCGCATTACATTCAGATACATTTATTCTGTGCTGAGTGATATGGTAAAGGGTAGCGAATATTTGTGGCATGATAGCCGATGCATGGATTAGGAAGTTTGCCACCATGGTGCATATTTGTCTTGTGGTATGGTTATGGGTGGTGAAAAAGTCGTGAAATCGCTGACTAAAAAAGACAAAAGCGAGGTACTGGACAGGCATCCGCATCTTTTAACTGTGGCGCGTATGTTGAAACCCGCACCTTCGGCTTTCGATTCGAGTCGATCGTAGTGTTGTCGCATTGAAGATGACGGCCAAAGTCATACTCCCGCACTTCACCAAATTTAACCTCCAGATAATTAATGGCCGAAGAACGTGACCAGAATTGTTTTTAAATAACAGACTGGTCCGAAATATAAGGCTCCAGCTGACATTTGTTTTAGAAAATGTGTGTCACCTGCAGTAATGCGCTGATACTATTATGGGCCCCAGTGCAGATGTTTTTATATTTGTTGTCTGGTGTTTTTCGCACCTTTTAATACACTGTTATTTAATAATCTCCAGTGAAAAAGCAGTGTTCCCCCCAGAATTTTTCGTCAGGCGGGTGGGTAATACTACGTAAAAATAAAAATGATAAAATTTCAATGTACTCCCCTCAGGGAATTAACAGTAATATCAGGCAGGTAAACTTAACAGCAAAATTGAGCTATTTTAGTGTTATGACGAACAAGACATAACAGAATATTTTGAAGTTCTAGTGTTCCACTGCTCGTCCTAATCACGTGTAACACAGGAGCTTACCATCCGGTTGCTGTTGTGACTTCATGCCCTAAGGCTCTGTACGAGTCTTTAGAGAGCCCTATCGAATCCTGTGGTCTCAAGCGATTACTCGTCACTGTATACAATCAAAAGCAAATATCACCCCACTATTCTCTCTCTCTCTCTCTCTCTCTCTCTCCTTTGAAGGGCTCATCACTGCTGCCAACCAAAGTAGTTACATAATGACGTCACGAGACAGAACTATCAACAAACTAACCTCTCAATGTAATTATCAATAATGAAGGTTCTCTTACCCAAATAAATGATCAAACAAGATATTAATAATTAAGTCGGGTTTCAAATTCAAACAGCAATTAAGGAAATACACACACATTCTCTCTCTCTCTCTCTCACACACACACATTCACTTAATTTTACGTTATATATTTCGGTCTTAATTTTGATATACACGTTACCATAACAGTATACTTCGGTGTTTGCCTGGTGTAAATAATTCAACTCGCTTCTTGAAATTTGCTATTATATGTCGGACTTAGAGGAAACCACGCTGTAATAATACACACAAGCAATATATTGCATGTACATATGCTGTAAGTCAGTAAGAATACACAAATGCTAACTCTGCAAACCATACCAAAGTCGTGAAAAGACAAGGTTAGATTAGGTTGATAATAAAATTTCCTTCCATTTTAACTGAACTGATCTGCTTTCCTTTTAGGAGTTCTTGCAGATTTATTTTTTGTCCGAGCAAGTAGTGCGGTTAGGGTCGCGCGGCTGTAAGCTTGGACGAAATAAGGACCGTATTAGTAAAATGCTGGGAGCCTCCGTGGCTCAGACGGCAGCGCGTCGGCCTCTCACCGCTGGATACCGTGGTTCAAATCCCGGTCGTTCCATGTGAGATTTGTGCTGGACAAAGCGGAGGCGGGACAGGTTTTTCTCCGGGTACTCCGGTTTTCCCTGTCATCTTTCATTCCAGAGCTTTGGGAGTGGCGACCCCATCGTACTAATAGCCTATATCTGCTTCATTCATTCCATCCTTGACCCGGTCAATGACTTGAAAACAGGTTATAGGTTTTCAGTTTCATAGTACAATGCTGCGTTCGTCATCTAACACATCTACGTTATTAAATGCATTATTTGAACATGCCACAATTCTACTTACTTGGTATCACCTAAAGATTTATAATCCTACAGAAAAAGAAAATATGCTTTACTTATACCCGCAAATGTAATAATAACGGCAGTGGCAATATGTAAATCACGCAAGTCACGAAAAAAACATGACTATACTGTGTAGTGCAACGAGCTAGAATATATTACATAGAGTGGCTATCACCCTGCCATCTTTGAAGAAAGTGGATCTGGCGACTGTCATATCTTAAATGTACCTCAGTAGGCGGAACGCTGAGAAAGCGAGTGCGGAACAAAGCGGAAAAATGCCATTATCACACAGATCTTATTCATTAGGTATAACAGCTAGAGATTATTTGAGTTGATGATGAAAATATCTGATGGAAATCGTAACTATTTGATGCGTGTAAGCTTTCCTTTAAACAGAGGTTCCCTACGGAATTGCAGTGTAATGTAACTAAAAATAGATGAAACAAAATACATAACAGTTGGATTCTTCTTCAAGCTGGATAAAGAGACCGTATTTTATAACCTTTTAGGCAATAAATATTTTATTCTCTTCGGAATGCTGAGCAAACATAACCTTCAGACAGTCGTGGCTTTTAATTTTATTTCCCACCTCACGGATGGCATTTCCTACTATGTACGTAACATTTTCGGAGTACCTGATGAATGACACGTAATTTATAGCACAGCAATCATGATCAGAAGTGCTGTCAGAAGGAAACGTAGTACATAGATAAGAGAAGCATCACTTTCTGTCGAAGGATCAGTCTGTCCTAGTATACTACTTGTATGCTGTCCGGCTACATGGCTAAATGGTTAGCGTGCTGGTCTTTGGTCACAGGGGTCCTGAGTTCGATTCCCGCTAGGGTCGAGAATTTTAACCATTTTAATCATCATGGGTTAATTCCGCTGGCACGAGGGCTGGATGTATGTGTCGTCTTCATCATTTCATCCTCATCAAGCCGCGCAGGTCGCCTACGGGAGTCAAATTAAAAGACCTGACCTGTCGAGCCGAACATGTCCTCGGACACTCCCGGCACTAAAAGCCATACGCCATTTCATTACTTGTATTCTAACTGAATTGCTCTCCATTGGGATTTTTTCTGTTTCCTCCCTTATTATGTATGGATGAGAAGAGCAATTCTAATTTGTCGGCAATGCCTTGGGTCATTAACTAAACACCCGACCCCGTAGAGAAACGGGAGAAGGGTTGTACCCACACATACAATAGTGTTCTTCAAATGTTCTGAATAGAGAGCGTTTTGCTGCTTTGGCCACCACTTGTCTCTCTTCGTGTTATTCATCCATTGTCTTTTAGTGAGAACCTGTGACGAGAATTGGTGCTTTACAGTGGCCAAAATAAAGACTTTTCAATATACGGAGCCTTCTTACAATAGAACGGAAATGAACTTACCTGAAGTAAGTTACGCACTGTTGCTCGAGAAAACCATGCGAAACAGAATGTAGGTATATTCACGCTACAATAAATAGAGCCAAACTATAAAATAATTTCTATCAACGATGAACTTGGCACACGCGAGATTACTTGGACCGTTGCCTACGTTATAATACAAGGCGTGGAAATAGAGCCCGTAAAACGCTATTGAAGTGGTCACACTGAAGTTCATTGCCGGACCGCTAGGATCGCTTTCTTTCCCCCCTGTCTACCTGGTTCGCGCCTGTAAACCTGTTTATTAACTGAGCTGGTTGTGAATGTATTATGTATTCGTCTGATGTTAAGCATTCGCAGTTCCAGTCATGGTTTATTCACGAGAAATTAAAGGTAGTGGAATTTCGTTTCACAAGTTTCCAATGATTGTCAGTGTTAGAAACATTATACAGAGGAAGTATTATGCATGAGATACGACTTCAAGCTGATGAAATTAGGCTTCTGTTCCTAAGTTTTGATCCGAGTTACCGGCACGTCATAAGAATCGGGCGATTCAAAATTTATCACTGGACTATTTTTTTTTTTTTTTATAAACAATGCTACCGTGACCGGCGATCATTTGAGAGGCCTCTTCAAACTCAGAAATCTTAAATTAGGAATCGAACCAAAAAAATAATTCGCCCAACAAATTTTAGAAAATGAATGTAGCAAGAGACAAAAATATTGTATTTTCCCCTGAAACAGTCTCTGGTTTGAGTAGTATGGAGGTGGTTGGTCCCGATAGATATAAAAACAGTTTAAAATAAACGATTTGTTTTATGGAGCATTTTATGAAATTGTTCGATGCGCATGACGTCTGCAATACCTCACATGGGACATATTCCAGAAATGAGAACAAACGAGCATCTTTTAGTACTAAAGATGAACGCCTCAGTTGGTTAATGAATGATTTCCTGTCATATATTAAGAAAATGCAAATGCATTCAGAGAAAGTAAAAAAGATTCATGTGGGAAATATATCAGGCATAGATCTTGACTACCCAATCCACTGTGGCCTGTGTAAAATACCTCATAAGTATACATTTGCATAATGCATTGACGAGGAACCTAACAAGCGATGAAATCGAGCTCTTCTTCAGCTACCTAAGACGCCAAATGGAAAAATATAATTATGGTTCGTGTGGCAAAAGAACAAACAGACTGTAAAGGCTGTTTAGAACATATCTCTTCTTCAGCTACTCAAATTCCAACATTGTGTCTTATGTCCGACTCGTTGGCTGAATGGTCAGCGTACTGGCCTTCGGTTCAGAGGGTCCCGGGTTCGATTCCCGGCCGGGTCGGGAATTTTAACCTCCATTGGTTAATTCCACTGGCCCGGGGGCTGGGTGTTTGTGCTGTCCCACATAACACTGTCATCCACCACAACAACACGCAGTTACCTACAAATGGCAGATGCCACCCATCCTCATTGGAGGGTCTGCCTTACAAGGGCTGCACTCGGCTAGAAATAGCCCTCAGATAGCGAAAATCATCGTCTGTGGCACTTCTGCAATGAACGACGGAATTTGTCACCTCGGCTATGCAGTACTTGTCCCGAAGAGAGTTCAACAGTGAAATTAAGCGTAGGAAGTGTAAAGACGAGAAACCACCTCTTTCTCTACTATGAAAATTTGTGAGACCTCTATTAGACAACATTGCTTCAAGCCACTCAAGTAGAAGACAGAAATTTTTGAAACTTGATAAGAAGCCTCTCAAAAGGAAAGGTTTGAAACTTCAATCACATATCCAAGCCAATGCAGCACCGCTCTATAAATAAAGCACTGCCAATACTCACAAAAGCATTCAGTTCTTTTTATTTGGGATATAATGTTCATGTTTGTGGGTTACTGTAGTCACGTCCTAGTTCGTGAACCATGGGCAACGGCTGAGTGGTCTAGTAAGTGGTCCTGAGAGTCGGGATACCAGTTGCTATGGAATGGGAGTGGGCATCTCGGACGTATTTTGAGTCCTGGCCCTCCTTGTGCTCAGGCGGCTAGGACTATACAATTCACCGGTGGTCCATAACCCGTTAGAGGAGAGATCCTCACTTGGACTATGTGCAAGTAGGGCAGCATCCTGCTTCATGAATTAACCGAGCTCAGAACACTTTAAGCAAACCTCGGACCTATGGGAGTAATGGAGTCCCACTCCCATTTGACAGGCGAGGGACTCCTTCGAAACAACTTGGCGAACGAAATGGAATTCGATGGGGAGCTATCAATATTAATGGGGCTTATGGAAGAAAGAAGGTAGAACTGGCTGAGTGCATCTGGATGTGCTAGGAGTAAGTGATATTCGGGTAAGGGGAGATAACGAGGAAGAGATAGGAGATTATAAAGTGTACTTGACAGGTGTTAGAAAGGGAAGGGCAGAGTCTGGGGTAGGGCTCTTTATCAGGAATACCATTGCACGCAACATAGTTTCTGTTAGGCACGTAAATGAGCGAATGATGTGGGTAGATTTGTCAGTGGGAGGATTTAGGACAAGAATTGTGTCCGTGTATTCACCATGTGAGGGTGCAAGGATGAAGTTGACAAGTTTTATGAAGCATTGAGTGACATCGTGGTCAGGGTCAACAGCAAGGATAGAATAGTGCTCATGGGCGATTTCAATGCGAGAGTTGGGAATATAACTGAAGGATATGAAAGGGTGATTGGTAAATGTGGGGAAGATATGGAAGCTAATGGGGATGGGAAGCGTTTGCTGGACTTCTGTGCTAGTATGGGTTTAGCTGTTACGAATACATTCTTCAAGCATAAGGCTATTCACCGCTACACATGGGAGGCTAGGGGCACCAGATCCATAACAGACTATATCTTAACAGACTTTGAATTCAGGAAATCTGTTAGGAATGTACGAATTTTTTGCGGATTTTTCGATGATACAGACCACTATCTGATCTGTAGTGAACTAAGTATCTCTAGGCCTAGGGTAGAGAAAGTGACATCTGTCTGCAAACGAATAAGGGTAGAAAATCTCCAGGACGAGGAAATTAGACAGAAGTACATGGATATGATTAGTGAGAAGTTTCGAACAGTAGACAGTAAGCAGGTTCAGGATATAGAAAATGAATGGGTGGCATACAGGGATGCTGTAGTAGAAACAGCAAGGGAATGCCTAGGAACAACTGTGTGTAAAGATGAGAAAAGGCGAACATCTTGGTGGAATGATGAAGTGAGAGCAGCCTGTAAACGTAAAAAGAAGGCTTATCAGAAATGGCTCCAAACAAGGGCCGAGGCAGACAGGGATTTGTACGTAGATGAAAGAAACAGATCGAAACAAATAGTTGTTGAATCCAGAAGTCATGGGAAGATTTTGGTAATAACCTGGAAAGGCTAGGTCAAGCAGCAGGGAAACCTTTCTGGACAGTAATAAAGAATCTTAGGAAGGGAGGGAAAAAGGAAATGAACAGTGTTTTGAGTAATTCAGGTGAACTCATAATAGATCCCAGGGAATCACTGGAGAGGTGGAGGGAATATTTTGAACATCTTCTCAATGTAAAAGGAAATCATCATGGTGGTGTTGCAAACGGCAAAGCTCATGGGGAGGAGGAAAATTGTGTTGGTGAAATTATGCTTGAGGAAGTGGAAAGGATAGTAAATAAACTCCATTGTCATAAGGCAGCAGGAATAGATGAAATTAGACCTGAAATGGTGAAGTATAGTGGGAAGGCAGGTATGCAATGGCTTCATAGAGCAGTAAAATTAGCGTGGAGTGTTGGTAAGGTACCTTCAGATTGGACAAAAGCAGTAATTGCACCTATCTATAAGCAAGGGAACAGGAAGGATTGCAACAACTATCGAGGTATCTCATTGATTAGTATACCAGGCAAAGTATTCACTGGCAGCTTGGAAGGGAGGGTGCTATCAGTGGTTGAGAGGAAGTTGGATGAAAACCAGTGTGGTTTCAGACCACAAAGAGGTTGTTAGGATCAGATTTTCAGTATGTGCCAGGTAATTGAAAAATGCTACGAGAGGAATAGGCAGTTGTGTTTATGTTTCGTAGATCTAGAGAAAGCATATGACAGGGTACCGAGGGAAAAGATGTTCGCCATACTGGGGGACTATGGAATTAAAGGTAGATTATTAAAATAAATCAAAGGCATTTATGTTGACAATTGGGCTTCAGTGAGAATTGATGGTAGAATGAGTTCTTGGTTCAGGGTACTTACAGGAGTTAGACAAGGCTGTAATCTTTCACCTTTGCTGTTCGTAGTTTACATGGATCTTCTGCTGAAAGGTATAAAATGGCAAGGAGGGATTCAGTTAGGTGGAAATGTAGTAAATAGTTTGGCCTATGCTGACGACTTGGTCTTAATGGCAGACTGTGCCGAAAGCCTGCAGTCTAATATCTTGGAACTTGAAAATAGGTGCAATGAGTATGGTATGAAAATTAGCCTCTCGAAGACTAAATTGATGTCAGTAGGTAAGAAATTCAACAGAATTGAATGTCAGATTGGTGATACAAAGCTAGAACAGGTCGATAATTTCAAGTATTTAGGTTGTGTGTTCTCCCAGGATGGTAATATAGTAAGTGAGATTGAATCAAGGTGTAGTAAAGCTAATGCAGTGAGCTCGCAGTTGCGATCAGCAGTATTCTGTAAGAAGGAAGTCAGCTCCCAGACGATACTATTTTTACATCGGTCTGTTTTCAGACCAACTTTGCTTTACGGGAGCGAAAGCTGGGTGGACTCAGGATATCTTATTCATAAGTTAGAAGTAACAGACATGAAAGTAGCAAGAATGATTGTTGGTACAAACAGGTGAGAACAATGGCAGGAGGGTACTCGGGATGAGGAGATAAAGGCTAATTTAGGAATGAAGTCGATGGATGAAGCTGTACGCATAAACCGGCTTCGGTGGTGGGGTCATGTGAGGCGAATGGAGGAGGATAGGTTACCTAGGAGAATAATGGACTCTGTTATGGAGGGTAAGAGAAGTAGAGGGAGACCAAGACGGCGATGGTTAGACTCGGTTTCTAACGATTTAAAGATAAGAGACATAGAACTAAATGAGGCCACAACACTAGTTGCAAATCGAGGATTGTGGCGACGTTTAGTAAATTCTCAGAGGCTTGCAGACTGAACGCTGAAAGGCATAACAGTCTATAATGATAATGTATATATGTATGTATGTATATATAATTTACTTATTGACATATACGGCCATGCGAATACAAGGGGCGAAGAACGCGATCCTAGCGGCTGAATGGTGAACTAGGATGTCACACGTTTCCATGAGTGCATTTCAAGGCCTTGTATTATAGCGTTGGCAACGACTTGGACAACTGTTGTCGTTAGCTAACGCAATTATATCATGGCGGCCGTAGTGTTGCTTGCCTCCACCTGGAGTCATGGTGTCAAGTGGGAGAGAGAAGGTTGGTCCACTTCCAGAAGCTTTCCTACCAACCATTTAGGAAATTACAACACGACTCAGCTTCTGATCCTGAGTGATGATCCGAGAGAATGATGAAGGATGAATGAACGAGGACGAGCGCCTAGTTCCAGGGTTTGCCTAATTATCATTCCTTAGAATTTAGTTGCACCAGGCTACTTGTGCCACCATTCATATATCGCTATATCTATTTGATCAAGTGAAGTGAGCCATGCGGACTCTCAAGAGTTTAAAAAAAAGTAATGCACATAAAACACCAGCAAATTCTTTATATATCTCCTTGTATGCATAACCTCTTGTAATATTTTTGAATATTCAAATAAAGTTTCTATTTGTAGCTCGTTGATATAGTGCCAACTTGCAAGATTAACAGTACCTGTAAGACGATGTATCGGCAATTAGGGTCCCTAAACTTTATGGTTAGAAACTCTGAATCAAACCCAACAGTTAGAAAATATTAACAGCTGAGAAAGAGTAAGGTTGAGTAAGTCGATAAGCTTACATGGCAGTTAGCTAGTTCAGTGACCGCTCACGCCCACTACGTGATAATCAAGCAAACCGTGTTAAATTCCAATGCAGTTGTTACAATTATACTACAATACTGAATATTTATCATTTAAATAAACTGTATTACAGTATCTAAATTTTGATTTGGCACACCAATTGACTCAAATATGTATTAAGAATGTGTAACTAACACATATCTAGATTGCATTGGCCGGGCGGTCTGTAAAAACGTCAGTTTGGTGCTCCCATTAAAAGGGTCCTAGGGAGAACACTGAAAAGCTTACATGGCAGGGAGCATAGTCCAGTGACCATTTTCTTCACGCCTTTTAATACTGTCATCTCATCTTTAAAAATAGTAGATAGCCTGTATCTTTCAATGTACCAGTACATACACGACGTAAAGTGCACGCGTGTCGAGAAAAGAAATACTCCTCTGGGAACCATGTGACCTTGCCGTGGTGGGGAGGTTTGCGTGTCCCAATGATGCAGATAGCCGAGCCGCAGGTGCAACCATATCGGATGGGTATATGTTGAGAGACCAGACTAACGAATGGTTCATAGAAAGGGGGGTAGCAGCCTTTCGGTAGTTGCAAGGGCGGCAGTCTAGATGATGACTGATGCGGTCTTGTAATAATACTCAACATGGCTTAGCTGTGTTGATACTGCTACACGGCTGAAAGCAACGGGAAACTACAGCTGTAACTACATTCCGAGGACATGCAGCTCTCTCTGTGTGAATGATGTACTGATGATGGCTTCCTCCCGGGTCAAATATTCCGGAGGTAAACTAGTCCCCCATTCGGATCTCTGGGTGGTGACTACGCGAGAGGGGGCTATCATCAGGAAGATGGATACTGACATTCTGCGAGTCGGAGCGTGGAATGTTAGAAGTTTGAATTGTTGTGGTAGATTAGAGAATCTGAAAAGGAAGAGGGATGGACTATAGTTAGATGTAGTTGGTATAAGTGAAGTACGTTGGCAGGAAGAAAAGGATTTCTGGTCAGGCGACTACCGAATTATCAATACAAGATCAGACAGAGGAAATGCAGGAGGTGGTTTAATAATGAATAAGAAAATAGGGCAGCGGGTAAGCTACTATGACCAGCATAGTGAAAGAATTATTGTCGTCAAGATAGACACCAAACCAATGCCCACCACAATAGTGCAGGTCTATATGCCCACTAGCCCAGCGGATGATGAGGAAATCGAAAGAACATATGAAGAGATAGAAGATTTAATACAATATGTAAAAGGTGACGAGAATCTAATTGTGATGGGAGACTGGAATGCAGTGGTAGGCCAAGGAAGAGAAGGTAATATAGTAGGAGAATTCGGATTGGGACAAAGGAACGAAAGAGGAAGTCGGCTGGTTGAATTCTATACTGATCATAATTTAGTCCTTGCCAATACTTGGTTCAAACACCACAAACGACGGCTTTATAGGTGGACGAGACCTGGAGACATTGGAAGGTATCAAATAGACTTCATTATGATTAGGCAGAGATTCAGAAACCAGGTGTTGGATTGCAAAACTTTCCCAGGAGCAGACTTGGACTCTGACCACAACTTGTTGCTCATGAAATGCCATCTGAAGTTAAAGAAATTGAAGAAAGGAAAGAATGCAAAAAGATGGGATCTAGACAAGATGAAAGAAAAGAGTGTGAGGGATTGTTTCAAGGAACATATTGCAAAAGGACTAAATGAAAAGGCTGAAGGAAACACTATAGAGGAAGAGTGGAGAGCCATGAAAAATGAAGTCAGTAGGGCTGCTGAAGAAATGTTAGGAAGGAAGAAAAGATCAACTAAAAATCAGTGGATAACTCAGGAGATACTAGACCTGAGTGATGAACGACGAAAATACAAGAATGCTAGAAATGAAAAGGGCAGAAAAGAATACAGGCAATTAAAGAATCAAGTGGATAGAAAGTGCAAGGTAGCTAAGGAAGAATGGCTGAAGGAGAAGTGCAAGGATATCGAAGGCCGTATGGTCCTGGGAAAGATAGATGCTGCATACAGGAAAATCAAGGAAACCTTTGGAGAAAGGAAATCTAGGTGTATGAATATTAAGAGCTCAGATGGAAAGCCACTTCTAGGGAAAGGAGACAAAGCAGAAAGATGGCAAGAGCATATCCAACAGTTGTATCAAGGTAAAGATGTAGATAATTTGGTTCTGGAACATGAAGAGGCTGTTGATGCTGATGAAATGGGAGACCCAATTTTGAGGTCAGAGTTTGACAGAGCTGTGAGTGACCTAAATTGGAACAAGGCATCTGGAATTGATGACATTCCCTCTGAATTACTGACTGCCTTACCAGAAACCAGCATGGCAAGGTTATTTCATTTAGTGTGCACGATGTATGAGACAGGAGAAGTCGCATCTGATTTTCGGCAGAATGTTGTTATACCTATTCCCAAGAAAGCCGGTGCTGACAGGTGTGAAAACTACCGCACCATTAGTTTAATATCTCATGCCTGCAAAATTTTAACACGTATTATTTACAGAAGAATGGAAAAACAAGTTGAAGCTGAGTTGGGAGAAGATCAATTTGGGTTCAGAAGAAATGTAGGAACACGTGAAGCAATCCTGACTTTACGTCTGATCTTACAGGATCGAATCAAGAAGGACCAGCCCATGTACATGGCATTCGTAGATCTAGAAAAGGCATTTGATAACGTTGATTGGACCAAGCTATTTATGATTCTGAAGATGATAGGGATCAGATACCGAGAACGAAGAATTATCTACAATCTGTATAAAAATCAGTCAGCAGTGATAAGAATCGAGGGCTTTGAAAAAGAAGCAGCAATCCAGAAAGGAGTTAGGCAAGGCTGCAGTTTGTCCCCTCTCCTTCTCAATGTTTTCATAGAACAGGCAGTAAAGGAAATCAAAGAGAAATTTGTAAAGGGAATCACAGTCCATGAAGAGGAAATCAAAACCTTGAGATTTGCCAATGATGTTATTTTCTCTGAGACTGCAGAAGATCTCGAGTAGTTGCTGAATGGTATGGATGAAGTCTTGGGTAAGGAGTACAAGATGAAAATAAATAAGTCCAAAACAAAAGTAATGGAGTGCAGTCAAACGAAGGTAGGTGATGTAGTAAATATTAGATTAGGAAATGAAGTCTTGAAGGAAGTAGATGAATATTGTTACTTGGGTAGTAAAATAACTAACGATGGCAGAAGTAAGGAGGACATAAAATGCACTCTAGCACAAGCAAGGAAGAGCTTTCTTAAGAAAAGAAATTTGCTCACTTCAAACATTGATATCGGAATTAGAAAGATATTTTTGAAGACTTTCGTGTGGAGCGTGGCATTGTATGGAAGTGAAACATGGACGATAACTAGCTCAGAAAGATAGAGAATAGAAGCTTTTGAAATGTAGTGTTACAGAAGAATGCTGAAGGTGAGATGGATAGATCGAATCACGAATGAAGAGATACTGAATCGAGTTGGTGAGAGGAGATCGATTTGGCTAAATTTGACGAGAAGAAGAGATAGAATGATAGGACACATCTTAAGACACCCAGGACTTGTTCAGTTGGTTTTTGAAGGAAGTGTAGGTGGTAAGAACGGTAGGGGTAGACCATGGTATGAATATGACAAGCAGATTAGAGCAGATGTAGGATGTAATAGTTACGTTAGCACATGATAGGGTGGCATGGAGAGCTGCATCAAACCAGTCTATGGACTGATGACTCAAACAACATGTATTTACGAATAAATACTGGATAATTTTTATACGTATATTCAATAGTAGGCCTACCTTTTCTCGCTTAACACATTCTCTTTCCTTGTCCTCTGAAGAAACATCCTAACGAGGTTTTATGAATGAACTAACCTTTTTAATCAGTCATCCAATGAGAGCCGTATTTTGAGGTGTATCGCAATCTTACTTAATTTCAGTACCTACATAGCGTTAAAATTAAGCGATCGTTTACATCAGTCTATTTTTTAACGAGTTAACTACTGGTATCGGCCACGTTATTTATGTATTTATAACGGAAACATGTTCTCTTACTTTTACATTTTGCGCATACAAAACACCAATCGACGGGTATTGCTGATCGACTCCGACATAGCCTTCACGTTCGATTGTCGACGAGAGAGCTCGCTAGTGCACATATGGAGAAAAGCCTACCGAAGTTGATCGATCACATTGAATATAATATCTGGAGTGCACAAATATCGATAACAGAAATGCAGGGTCTCTCCTATAAACGCAGACCGCCCAGCGGCGTTTTTGTTCTCCGAGAACTAAGCAGCTGTACGGAAGGCGCGCACGTAGTTCTTGACCTTTAAATCAATCAAAATCACTTTATGTGCAAATGAGGTGTCTACCTCGGTGGCAAATGGTACACTAACATACATTATTATCTAGCACTAAATTTTAAATTAACAAGAGAAGAAGACATTTTCCTAGAATGCAGTATTATACAATTTACACTAACTATTTTTCTATTAAGCATACAGCTCATCCTTAAAAAAATGATGTTTAAAAAATTCTACTTCACTTGCTAACACAGTCAACTCATATACAGTATGTGAAATTACTTCAAATAATACTATACACTGCAATAAGATTAAAATGTACATTGCATTTATTTATATATATTTCTTTTACCCATTTTGGAACCTAACTAGCATAATGATTTGCTGTGTCTTAACCAGAGCCCCTTTTGCCACTGCTTTTCAGAGTTCCTGAAGGGCCTTCACAGCTACCGTAGGGGTCCCAGGGCCCTCAAAGCCCCCACTACCCGCACATGCAGTTGCCTACTTCTGCTGTCCAATCTCCATAGATCAGGGGATGGAATTAATTTATTCACAAAGGTTTTTTATTTACAGTAACCTGCACAGTTCGAATGCCCTCTAACATTTCTTTTCTCTGTTGCTGTTTATTCTTTTCTTGAATATTTGTACAGTTTTTGGAAAAGGATCAAACACTACTCCTGGTAAACTGTTCCACTCTTTCATGTCCTTCCCAGTGAATGAAAATTTACCCAATCACTTCTGCTAAAACCCCTTCTAATTTAATACTTGTGGTCAGCCCTGCATATATAATTATTTTCCAACTGAAGTTTCTCGTGGATTTCTCCCCATGCCGCCTCTTCTGTATAAGCTCTATATAATCCTATAAGTCTAATTTTCTCCTTTCTCTTACTCCAAGTTTACCACCCAAGTTTCTCTAACATTTCTGATACACTACTTTTTCTCCTGAAATCCCCTGTTACAAATCATCCTGCTTTTCTCTGCACGCCATCCATTTCTTTTATTAAGTATTCATGGTGAGGATCCCAAACACTGTTTGCATATTCCAATAATGGCCGAACCATACTTACGTAACTTTTGTCTTTTAATTCTTTGTTGCATCCTTTAAGTAGCCTCATTATGACATATACAGGAACTGCAGAGGTGCCAACTATTACGGATTGTCCGTAATTATTACAGATTTCACGTCACGATTACGGAGTTACGGTCAAAGGGGAAATTATTACGGAAAAGCTGACATTATCACGAAAAAATAATTTTCGACGGAAACACAAGAAAAGGAAAAATGTTGAGTCCTATCGAGCCTTTCTCCTAAATAGACTTTATTTCAATGCTTGTGAGTTGCCAACGATACTTATTCGATCGTGACTTCCTTTTGCTACCCATAAGCGTTGTAAAATTAATTGTGAATGAAGGAGCTCAGGCGCTGCTCTTCTCCACTACAAATCCTTCAGTAATGTTGTATTTGCTGTCTTAAGTGTACCTGACAGTTGACAGAAAGATTGAGAAAGAAGCACATCTGCACTGGTATCGCTTATGGTTCAGAAAACGAAAATGTCATCACAGTTGGAAGGATGCTTCAAGAAAAAGTACACTGAAAAGCAGCTGCTGTGTGAGGAACAAGCTACAAGGAATGTTTTATCACAGAACCAACAGGTTGCATGCAAATGTTATTGTGTAATATGATATACTTTTCGACAGATTGCTGGAGGGAAGGGCAGAAGGGGTGTGTCATTATCGGGGAAGGCGTATGCTTTGGTCTTGGCTCGAAATTCTCGGGGGCGGAGGGCAATTACTGATAATCCACTTCAAAGTTGGCACCTCTGTAACTGTCTGTATGCTTTCCCAACAATGTCACCAATGTGACCCTTCCAGTGCAAATTACTTCAAATCTCACACCTAAGTATTTGCACTTGCCATCTTTTGGGACAATTACCTCATTCAAACATACATACATACATTATCATTATAGACTGTTATGCCTTTCAGCGTTCAGTCTGCAAGCCTCTGAGAATTAACTAAACGTCGCCACAATCCTCGGTTTGCAACTAGTGTTGTGGCCTCATTTAGTTCTATACCTCTTATCTTTAAATCATTAGAAACAGAGTCTAACCATCGTCGTCTTGGTCTCCCTCTACTTCTCTTACCCTCCATAACAGAGTCCATTATTCTCCTAGGTAACCTATCCTCCTCCATTCGCCTCACATGACCCCACCACCGAAGCCGGTTTATGCGTACAGCTTCATCCATCGAGTTCATTCCTAAATTAGCTTTTATCTCCTCATTCCGAGTACCCTCCTGCCATTGTTCCCACCTGTTTGTACCAGCAATCATTCTTGCTACTTTCATGTCTGTTACTTGTAACTTATGAATAAGATATCCTGAGTCCACCCAGCTTTAGCTCCCGTAAAGCAAAGTTGGTCTGAAAACAGACCGATGTAAAGATAGTTTCGTCTGGGAGCTGACTTCCTTCTTACAGAATACTGCTGATCGCAACTGCGAGCTCACTGCATTAGCTTTACTACACCTTGATTCAATCTCGCTTACTATATTACCATCCTGGGAAAAAATACAACCTAAATACTTGAAATTATCGACCTGTTCTAGCTTTGTATCACCAATCTGACATTCAATTCTGTTGAATTTCTTACCTACTGACATCAATTTAGTCTTCAAGAGGCTAATTTTCATACCATACTCATTGCACCTATTTTCAAGTTCTAAGATGTTAGACTGCAGGCTTTCGGCACAGTCTGCCATTAAGACCAAGTCGTCAGCATAGGCCAAACTATTTACTACATTTCCACCTAACTGAATCCCTCCCTGCCATTTTATACCTTTCAGCATATGATCCATGTAAACTACAAACAGCAAAGGTGAAAGATTACAGCCTTGTCTAACTCCTGTAAGTACCCTGAACCAAGAACTCATTCTACCATCAATTCTCACTGAAGCCCAATTGTCATCATAAATGCCTTTGATTGATTTTAATAATCTACCTTTAATTCCATAGTCCCCCAGTATAGCGAACATCTTTTCCCTAGGTACCCTGTCATATGCTTTCTCTAGATCTACGAAACATAAAACAACTGCCTATTCCTCTCATAGCATTTTTCAATTACCTGGCGCATACTGAAAATCTGATCCTGACAGCCTCTCTGTGGTCTGAAACCACACTGGTTTTCATCCAATTTCCTCTCAACGACTGATCGCACCCTCCCTTCCAAGATGCCAGTGAATACTTTGCCTGGTATACTAAGCAATGAGATACCTCGATAGTTATTGCAATCCTTCCTGTTCCCTTGCTTATAGATAGGTGCAATTACTGCTTTTGTCCAATCTGAAGGTACCTTACCAACACTCCACGCTAATTTTACTACTCTATGAAGCCATTTCATCCCTGCCTTCCCACTATACTTCACCATTTCAGGTCTAATTTCATCTATTCCTGCTGCCTTATGACAATGGAGTTTATTTACTATCCTTTCCACTTCCTCAAGCATAATTTCACCAACATCATTTTCCTCCTCCCCATGAGCTTGGCTGTTTGCAACACCACCAGGATGATTTCCTTTTACATTGAGAAGATGTTCAAAATATTCCCTCCACCTCTCCAGTGATTCCCTGGGATCTATTATGAGTTCACCTGAATTACTCAAAACACTGTTCATTTCCTTTTTCCCTCCCTTCCTAAGATTCTTTATTACTGTCCAGATAGGTTTCCCTGCTGCTTGACCTAGCTTTTCCAGGTTATTACCGAAATCTTCCCATGACTTCTTTTTGGATTCAACAACTATTTGTTTCGCTCTGTTTCTTTCATCTACGTACAAATCCCTGTCTGCCTCGGCCCTTGTTTGGAGCCATTTCTGATAAGCCTTCTTTTTACGTATACAGGCTGCTCTCACTTTATCATTCCACCAAGATGTTCGCCTTTTCCCATCTTTACACACAGTTGTTCCTAGGCATTCCCTTGCTGTTTCTACTACAGCATCCCTGTATGCCACCCATTCATTTTCTATATCCTGAACCTGCTTACTGTCTACTGTTCGAAACTTCTCACTAATCATATCCATGTATTTCTGTCAAATTTCCTCGTCCTGGAGATTTTCTACCCTTATTCGTTTGCAGACAGATTTCACTTTCTCTACCGTAGGCCTAGAGATACTTAGTTCACTACAGATCAGATAGTGATCTGTATCATCGAAAAATCCCCGAAAAACTCGTACATTCCTAAAAGATTTCCTGAATTCCAAGTCTTTTTTTTTTTTTTTTTTTGCTAGGGGCTTTACGTCGCACCGACACAGATAGGTCTTATGGCGACGATGGGATAGGAAAGGCCTAGGAGTTGGAAGGAAGCGGCCGTGGCCTTAATTAAGGTACAGCCCCAGCATTTGCCTGGTGTGAAAATGGGAAACCACGGAAAACCATTTTCAGGGCTGCCGATAGTGGGATTCGAACCTACTATCTCCCGGATGCAAGCTCACAGCGAATTCCAAGTCTGTTAAGATATAGTCTATTATGGATCTGGTACCCCTAGCCTCCCATGTGTAGCGGTGAATAGCCTTATGCTTGAAGAATGTATTCGTAACAGCTAAACCCATACTAGCACAGAAGTCCAGCAAACGATTCCCATTCCCATTAGCTTCCATATCTTCCCCACATTTACCAATCACCCTTTCGTATCCTGCAGTTCTGTTCCCAACTCTCGCGTTGAAATCGCCCATTAGCACTATTCTATCCTTGCTGTTGACCCTGACCACAATGTCACTCAATGCTTCATAAAACTTGTCAACTTCATCCTCATCTGCACCCTCACATGGTGAATACACAGACGCAATCCTTGTCCTAATTCCACCCACTGACAAATCTACCCACATCATTCGCTCATTTACGTGCCTAACTGAAACTATGTTGCGTGCAATGGTATTCCTCATTCAAAGTATATTTAAATTAAATTTTTAAGTTCCTGTTTGTAAATGTCATAAGAGTTGATTTGCCTCCATTAACCTTCACATTATTCTCTTCAACCCATTGTTGGATACTGTCGAGGTCCCTTTGTAATTCTGAACAATTTTCAATGTCATTTATTTCCCTATAAACACTTATGCCATCTGCATACAATCTTGATGTCATATTGTTCCCTAAATCGTTTGCGTATATTAAGAAAGGTAATGGACCGATTATACTACCCTGTGCAATTCCCTTCCAAACTTTCTCTTACTGTGATACATTATTTCCTACTTTGACTTTCTGAACTCTCGAATTTAGAAATATTCTTATCCAACATATAACCCTTATGTCCAATCCTATTCCCTCCAGTTTCTTTAATAATAATCCACGTTCCACTCTGTCAAAGGCTTCGGAAAGTTCTATGCCTATGCAATCCAACTGGCCTGAATCCAACTGATCTGATAAGTCTTGCTAAAATTCCACCAGTTGTGCCTCACAAAAAAATTTCTTTCTAAATCCATACTGGCTCCTAATGAACCAATTTTTATCATCACATCTCCCTCTGATGTACTTTGATATTAAACTCTCCAGTATTTTACAAACTATACTGGTCAGGCTGATTGGTCTGTAGTTCTCTAGTAGTGATGGGACATTCGATTCATTTTACTGAACCGATTCATTTGATTCCATTCACGTTACTGAATCGATATAGTGATCCGATTCACGGCTCATTGGTCACCGCTCCTACTGCATCTGTGTAGTATGTGCTGGTAAGACAGCAGCAACAGCATTCAGTGCTCGCAGCTGCCATCTGGTCTTCATACTATGAACTCCTTTCTTAGAAAAAATGCTAGTTACTCTAATACATCAAAGGTTTCCGGCGACGCAGGGTGGGAAAGGTTAGGATTGGGAAGGCAGCAGCCATGGCCTGAATTAAGGTACAGTCCCAGCATTTCCTGGTGTGAAAATGGGGAAACTACGGAAAACCAACTTAACGGCTGCCGACGGTGGGATTCGAACCTACCCTCCCCCGAATGCAAGCGCATAGCCACGCGATATTAACCGCACGACAACTCGCTCAGTCATTTTTGAAAATATGTATTTTTCTATCAGCTGAGGATTGTTTTAAATCGTCATATGTTGTATAGGCTACCCGAGATGTACAGTAGCCCGCTGGTTTTCTGATTCAACATATTGTTATTGCGTCTATCCACATATGATTGAAGTCTTGTGCAACGATGTGACATATGAACTGAGAAAATACTGAGCCGTTCTTCCCAATATAAAACAGGTACTTTTGAATGGTCATGATCATGACTCATAGTCATAGGGCAGGCTAGAGTCGAGTGTAATTGTCAAATGTCAACTAAGTTATAATACTAAGATTCATTAAACTAATAAATAGTATAACCTAATAGCCCATCTACTTACTAGCTACTTCAGAATTATGTTGTGACTACCTTTTTAACACTGCAAATAAATCCATCTATTATTTAAACCTCCATGTAAGAAGAGGACAGTGAATGCAAATGGGTATTATTTTCAAGTGAGCTGAGCTCGAGAGTCCATTATAGCATACGATTCTTTCAGTGTAGCATAGCTCACTGTATGTCTCGCTGCAGTGAGCCGATTAGGAGCTGTGCGTATCTTGTGTCTCACTGAGCCGGCTCGTTCATGATTCTTTCAGTGTGCTATGGCTCACTGTATGTCTCGCTGCAGCGGAAGCTCGGCTCTCCGCGTGTCCAGTGAGCCGATAACAAGCCGTGTGTATCATGTGTCTTACTGAGCCACGCTCGTTCACGATTCTTTTGATGTGCCATGATTCACTGTCTCGCTACAGCGGAAGCTCGGCTCCCCGTCAACGTCCAGTGAGTGCGCCACTCAGCACTGTCCGCTGGGAGTAAGCTGAATCGTGTGCCGTGAGCTCGCTGTTCCTGTGAATCGATTCACTCGGGCACTTGAATGAATCGATACACTGCTTCGAATCATGCATTCCGTAGCCAACACTATTCTCTAGTTTCCTTTTATCACCCTCTCCTTTATAAATTGGTATTATTATAGATTCCTTCAATTCCTTTGGTATTACACTACTATTTATGACATAGTCAAAGAGAAATTTTAAATAAGGCACTATGTACCACCCCATTGTCTTTAATACCTCTCCAGTAATTTGATCACTCCCTGCTGCTTTCCCTTGCTGAAGCAGTTGGATTTCTCTGATAATATCCTCATTTGTGAATGAGAAGCTTCTTGTTTCCTTACGTGTGTCTCCCTCTCTATCTTTGTTTTTGGTTTCCAACTCCTGACAATCTTCTACTGAATCTTTGAATTCCCTACTAAATAGATTTGCGTTCTCAATATCTGTTAAAAAGTATTCACCCCCTTCTCCCACCATTGTGGGAATTTGGATTCCTTTTCCTTTTTGAATCCTAATATATGAATACAGCCTTTTCCATTTCCCTTTGTGGTCATTACCATCTTGAATCATGACACGCAGGTCGCCTAAGGGCGTCAAACCAAAAGACCTGCACCTGGCGAGCCGAACATGTCCTCGGACACTCCCGGCACTAAAAGCCATGCGCCATTTCATTTTTTTTTTTTTTTTTTTGCTAGTTGTTTTACGTCGCACCGACACAGATGGGACAGGAAAGGGCTAGGAGTAGGAAGGAAGTGGCCGTGGCCTTAATTAAGGTACAGCCCCAGCATTTGCCTGGTGTGAAAATGGGAAACCACAGAAAACCATTTTCAGGGCTGCCGACAGTGGGGTTCGAACTTACTATCTCCCGAATACTGGATACTGGCCTCACTTACGCGACTGCAGCTATCAAGCTCGGTCCATTTCATTTTACCGTCTTGAAGTATGCCATTCATATATGGTAGTTCTTGTTTGCTTCCTTTTTCACTCTATTAAGTTCCCTCATTAGCTGTTTTCTAGTTTCTCTACTCTCCCTACCCTCTTTGATTTTCCTGTTTACTATTCTACATTTTATTTTTATTTTTCTTCTTTCCCTTGTATAATAAACAGGGTCTGAGGTCATTTCATCCTTCTTAACAGGTATAAATCTCTTCTCTCCTTCCCAAATGATTCCTTTAAATTTTGCCCGAAGTGTATCCACATTACTCCCTTCACTTACCCAATAACTGAATTGTGATTTAAGGTAAGTCCCAAATTCATCAAGTTTAGTTTTTTTGTACAGTTTCTTGTCTTGTGTGACGATCTTATTAAGCTCTTTTGGTACCAGTCTTACATCCGTTAATTACAACCTTATGGCCAACTATTCCTTCAATTGCCTCAGTTTTATCTATAATTTCCCACGGTTTAACCAAGAATACATCTAGTAAGTTATTGAGATGAGTTGGTTCTTGTATTACTTGTGTAAATCCTCCCCTCCAAATTAACTTATTTGCCAGTTTCTGTTCATGGGCTTCACTTCATTCCATTCAACTTCAGGCAAGTTTAGATCTCCCCCCAATTATTACCCTATTATTATTATTGTTTTTAAGAGTATAATCTGTAATTTTCTCAAATATTTCCATGTCTCTTTCCTCTCTTCCAGGCCTATTTATTCCTATAATTCCCACCTCCTTCATTTTATCACAAATTAATTTTATGCCTAATATTTCAAATTTTCCATCGGTAAACCATTCATGTGAGCAATAAGTTTCCTTCACCAGTCAATACTAAATATTAGTTATTTATATTTATTTACATAAGTCTACTACATGTTTCGAGAATCTTAATACATTCCCTTCATCAGCTAGTCAAATTAAAATCCAAATTTATTGCCAATACAATTTCACATATTAAAAATCGAAGAGTGGATGGATGGAATTTAATTCCATCCAGTCGAATACGATAAAACACAATAGAATAAAGTCTGTATGAATTAAAATATTGAGCACTATGTTCTTGTTGTGGCGTTAGATCACTGTGTACTTGATGATCTGATGATTTCTTGCAAAATTCAATTTGAGTTAAGAATAAAATAAAATAGTGCAAAAACTTGTTGTCATGCCAAAACCATCCGTTAATGGGTGTGTTATGCAGCCAGGTGATATGAGCTTAAAATGATCTGTAAGAGGGAAAAGTAAAATAGAAACTATAATCGGAAGACTATAACATAAACCAAATGAGAATACAATGCGTAAAATTATTAAAACTTACCAATATAATGATACAAGAAGTACGTGAGGCTGTCATGTAACTATTAAGGATATATAAAGGCGGCTGAAGTTGTTCAGCGACTGATTGCAGAGTTGCAGTGGGAGGCGCGGTGAACGGACAAAGGAGGGGAGAGTACTGCCCCTGTATTCTAACGTCATGCTTCCCCTCTTACGCGCTTTTCTTCCTTCTCTTTTGCTCTCTTCATAGCGTCACCAATTTAAACAACTGGTTATCTTCTGCCATGTGCTCGTTAAGGCAATTTTCATTATCAAATTTTTGTAACATGTAAATTTCTAATTTCTCAAGGGTATTCTTATGTTTGGAGTTTCGAATAAGTTGTGGGCAATCTTACACTTGTGAATGGATATTCACATTTTGTGCTAGATTTTCTCTATCCCTTCAAGAATAAACTAATGCTAGACTGTGTTAGAATAAGGTCAGTTCATCAGTTTGAGTTTAATGGTGGTGGTGGTGGTGATATTTGAATCAGTATAAATTTGTGTTTGTTGAATGGTGTTTTGTTACAACCATTACTTATTGTTTATTCATTCGTTAGTGAAATCTTCGCTGTTAAAATATTCCACATTACGTCCCGACAATCATAATTTGCCTTGTGGTATAAAACGATTGTAGGCAGCCATATGTGATGGAGGACAGTGGGGAAAGAGACGTGCAGAGGGGCTTTGCGAGGCAAGACCGCACCC
The DNA here is from genome assembly GCF_040414725.1 of Anabrus simplex. NCBI lineage: Eukaryota > Metazoa > Arthropoda > Insecta > Orthoptera > Tettigoniidae > Anabrus > Anabrus simplex. The sequence goes on along the minus strand of NC_090266.1, from coordinate 283,615,236 downwards.
GGCTGTGAGTGCTGACGTGTACCGGCTTGCTAAAATCGTAACTGATCTTTTTGCGGTCAGTCGTAGCTGTGGCCTCTGACGTTGCACAGTTTTCGTGGTCCATCTCTACTCACAATGAAGTTCTTTCACCCCATCCACACAGGAATAAGTACTGAGGATTTTTCCACTTGGTGAAACATATAACCTGACATTTCATCCTGTTTACCATCATACCATAGTCTGCAGTCCATCTCACAACATTGTTCAGGTATTTTTTTGTAGTTGCTCATAATGCTGCAACTTATTTACTGCTCTGTTCAGTATAACATCATCTGCAAGAAGCTTGATTATCTAAAACTGCAGTTCTTTACTCACATCAAACCATAAATCTGCCTTGCAGGACTGCCACCCCCACCCCCACCCCCCACCCCACCCCCACCCCCGTTAATTGTTGCAGGATCAGAGTATGCTTCACCTTCTCTAATTCTCCAAGTTCTGTATTGTAGAATTTTAGCTGCCCATTCAACCACTCTTTTGACTACTCCAGTAGCCCTCATTTCCATCACCAGTCTCCCATGATCTACACTATTAAAAGCCTTGGTAAGGTCAACAGCAATACAGTTCAAATGGACTTCTCCCTTTTGGGGTCCAGTGTTTGGTTCCATCTGACATCATTAATTTTTTGTTCCGGTCCTATGTCAGACTTAAGGCGACACACCTTCAAGGTTATACATTTTGTATGTTGGAGCAAAAATGGCGTTGAGCTTTATGCAGTATTTAGCTTTAACATTTCTCTGTGCTGTGCTGCCATTTACTCTTAATTTTTTTAACTGAGTTACTTATTTTGTGGAGAGAGTTTGTCGCTGTTGTTTTAAAATTTTTCAAGATGGCGTCCACCAGTCGCAGCATGGAACCTGATGATATTTACAGACAGTTGTTTGACAGTGGTGATTTTGACATTGGTTTATTGACCGATTCTGAAAGAGAAATTAGTATCTCCGAATCTGAAAACAGTTTCTATCAAAGGGTAGGAATGGTCCACCTATTCAGTAGTATTGAATAGTATTTAATTTAATATTTAATAGTATTGAATAGGTGGACCCTTCTTACCCTTTGGTAGTGATCAATTGTCAATACAGGCCATAATGAAATTCATAACTTATGATCTGAAAACAGTTTTTTGAGTGAATAGTAGGAAATGGAGATCGAAGACAGTGGTGAAAATGGTGATATAAGGGGTGAAGAATGAAGAAGGTGACTTGCGATTTTTCTATGTATTCTCATAACAGTGCTATGGAATACACGCCTCCTAATACAGGAAAGAAGCCGGTAGCTTTAGTGAACAGTTTTCAAATATATGCATTGAAAGACAGAGAATAAGCCTGGAGTAAATCACAAGTCCTTCAGGGATCAAATTATTATGGGACTTGTTGGGGGGGGGGGGGGGTGTGTTTTGAAACAAAATGCCCATAAGCCCGGCCGATGGAACGGCTGTGCTGAAGAACTTTGCCTGAATGGGGAAGCTACATATCATAGATGCTTGTGAGGCCAAAAATCTAAGGACTGTACCGTGTCTTCTAACAGGAAAGCGAAAAGGGGCAGAAATGGGACATCATTTTATGGTGAGACCTGTCAAGGGAACCCATGACTGCACCCAAACAGATGGCTCGAAGTACCACACCTTTACAAAATATTTCCGGTAATTTTGTTAACATGATGGATAATAAAGAAATGTGAAGTTCATATTTTAAATGTAAAAATTTACAATTTTACTTATGTGAGTACAGTATTTCCTTCCCATATTTGCCTAATGTTAAATGAGAAGTGTGCAAGATGCAGGCAGGAAATTAATTGCACCCCAAAGTGTTAAAGCTGAAAACATTGGAAAGCAATTAGAAGTAAGTTTGAAATGCTTTAGTGATATAAAATTTAATAGCAGGAATTATCACAAAGATGATAGATGACAACCTGGTAATTGGAGTTATAAACAAGACAGCAGATTAGGTGAGGAAGTGAAGCTGGCAGTTTATCTGGAGATGACATGGGACATTTCTTCAAATTAGTAAGAAATTTCTTCTACGGCATGCAATTACATCTTGGACAAATTCCTTTTTATGACTGTGATGAAGCATGCCAGAACTAGTGGATGTTTCATTGAGAGCAACTACTTCATTTTCATCAGTGCTTTCTTTGTTGTTGGATTGTTTCAAAACATAATTGAGAACACTGACCAAGACAAACTGAAAGTGGAATTTGCTTCCTACGAAGACATTTCAAACTGTGAAACAATACAGTAGGTGTAGCATGGGCTAAAATTTTGAAGCTAGAAAATGCTCCTGGATACATTAAATATTCAGTTCTTCCTCAAGTGATGCTTACCATTTTAGTGATATCTCATAGCAGTGCTTCAACTGAGCAAATATTCAGTATTGTTTACAAGAATCAGTAGCATGAATATTAATACAAGGACATACTGCTCTCGTGGTGGAAAATACAAAAATATTATCATGCTCTGATATCTGCTATCAAAAAGAGTTTGTTGAGAAGGTTCTCTATGAGGCAAAAGAAGCAATTGTGAAGATGCTGTAAGATAAGTAACTTTGTTTAGTTTGTGTGTGTAATTATTTTGTTTCTTAACTCGTAGGAATAGAAAACGTGTTGATACTATTTGAAATCATGTACTATAATTTATCTGAGATGTCACATTCCCCACAATCTCATCTATGATTCACACTACTGTTGACCACCTTTGAGGGCTGAGATTTCTGCACCACATTGTTTCAGAAATGCAAAAGAGCTGACATTAAAATGAGGGGGATATAACAAAAAAGTGTGTCCACAGGGTAGAAAAGGAAAAGAAATGTATAGGCAGCAAGAAAAGATTTCTCTATACCGCCATCCGCATTCTAACAAGCTGCTTTGTAAACAAGCTATTACTTGAATAGAATGTAGAACACTATTCTCTACACCCGTCTTGTTATTCAACTGTGTGAATGAAATATTTAAGTTAACCATATTCAAGCTTTCAAGTGAGTTCAGGATCACAGCACATGATTGCACAGTATTTGCATATAACATGACCGAAGCAAGTTATGATAGATACAAAATAGCGTATCAGGTAAAATGAATGTTTATAAGCCCATCTGTCTTCCTTAACCTCACCTTAAGCTGATGGATGATAAGAGTGCAAGGGAGAACTCTCTCACTACTGCAGTCTGTCAGAGTACCTTGTCATACAGGAATGAATTTTTAATTTGGTATGAGAGCTTATATACATATATATGCTGGGTTAAAATTTAGAGTGAGAGGTAGAAAATTTTGGTGATTGACCATCGCATGAGGTGCTGACGTCAGAGCACTAGTGGAGAGGATCAGTTGAACACAGGCAGCATAAAAGGCCAGCTGAATAACAAGATGGCTGTAGAGAATACTGTTTTACATAGGACACACATCAAACTTAGGCAAGAAGAATATCCGTGTCTATCAATATGATAGTTAAAATATGTATCACATCACTAAGCATAGATGGGGGTTACACCCCATGAATTAACATTAGGCCTACTCGACTTGTGAACATTATGTTTTACTTGAGATTATGGTTTTGAGTGCAAGAATCGATTCTCAAAAGTTTTCAGATGTATTATATTTGATTCTCTCCATCATGAAAGATGCTTGATAAGGATTTAGAATTGATGTCTGAAATTTCTGGAGGGTTGATGTGGGAAATTGTTTCTTTGAGGAACGGATAATGCAGAGTTTTTAAAGCATTATTCCATTAGGATAATCACTGGACCACTTAATTTGAAGGAATAATCTGGAAGAACGTTCTCGGGAAGAGATGATCAAGGTTTCACTGTAATTATATAGTGATTATGATGTTAATAAATCTTAGATTGGATGTTGTGTATTTATCTACCACCCTGCCATCATGTTACAGTATTTTATTTGTGGGGACATGTTAACCATGATCAGATACACATGTTTCTATATTTCTTCTGAAGGTTTTCGGTCAAAATTTATTGAAAAGGGAAATGAGTGCATATTTAAGTACCTGAGCTTAAAAAATATGTGGTTGTATGTTATTTCATTATGAAAATTTTCTGGAAATTGGTATTTCCCCATTGCACGTCTGTGTAAATGTTGCATATAAACAAGCAGTGTGTGTAATAGCATATCAGGTGGCATTCTAAATTTAGACAGAGAAAGAGTTACACAAATTCTGTAATATTGCATTTCTGACCTATTCATATGTTATAAATAGATACACAAATATATGCAGCTCCTCTTGCTGTTATTTGTACATTTTGTATTTTATTTCTACACTAAGTACCTAAAAATTGACTAAGATGAATATATAGCTGATATATTTTGTATTTTGATAGCCTTGCTCTTTGTATTTTTCAGAAATGGATTGCACTCCTAAAGAGCTTGGTGTGCCGCTGTTATACTTACCATGGATGTGAGTTTATGCTCAGGTTTTGCACAGAACTTGCTAAGTATCCAAAAACAAGGCTGAAATTTCATAATGATTGGGCAGGGACAACCTCATTGTATGATAAGGAAACTGGGAAGCTACTTGTTACCATTAGGGATGAAAACCGGGTGAGTCATCTTACTGGAACTTCTGTTGTATGTTCAGTAATGGATGTATGTTCTGAGTATAAAATAACAATATTAACCATTTAAGTACTGAGTTATCAATATACTGTCTGCTAACTTGGTGCAATTTTTTGTTTGCAAGGACAGAATTCTGCAAGGTGTGATTTTTAAATTAAAAGGGAGATGATAGGCTTAAAATGTCAAGAAACAGCGGGTCTTGATTATTCTAAATGCAAAAAAAAAATTAAATAAAAAAAACCCCCACTGTTTTGAATGTGTATTGTTAGAGATGTAAAATCTAATCTTTTGTGCACCTGTCTAGGTTATCTTCATACAAGCTGAAGGGCCAAAAGTAGAATTCATTAGAATTTATAGGGAATTCATACTGATTTTGTTAAACACAAATTTTGACCTTGTCTACTGAAACTTTCCTAAGTCGTTGACTAATTTTACAAATATTATAAATCTGCATTTAACTTGAAAATTATGAAAAGTAACATTCATTAAATAAAATACACACTCGTCGGACCTTGTACTCACACTTACTTGTTACCTGCTTACTTACACATACGTTATTTGAAGGGCGCCAGCTACCACTCAGTGCAGCAATAATAGAATGAGACTCTTGACTATCTCTAGGGTGTGGGGTAATAAGCTTACTTTTGACAACATACCATATAAGTTCTGGGAAAAGGAGATTGGCGTTCGATTTCCCCGTTAATTTTGAGGTTAAGATATTTTACTGTCAATGAAATGAAACTATGAATTCGTTTGATAGAACAATATATATTCTTTAAATAATATATCAAAAAATAGTGAGTCTTGTTGCGATAAAACAGATGAGAATATGAAATTATGACATTGCAACTGAAAGAAACTAGGCATGAATTTGGATTCTTCTTGACCGGACAATTAACAATTTATACGAAATATTTCCCTCACTGATTCACTTGACTGTACCTTCAACACTTTGAGTGTAATTATGACGTATTCCTTTGATCTGGTGTTTACTGTAGATATGTCACGCCTAACTTGGTGATACATCCTTGTGACTGCTTCTTCTCCATATCATCTGACTTCTTTGTAAGTCAATATGGTATTACCTCTTGGCAGGTCCAGGGTTGCCCTCTCTGACTCCATGGTAAGCCCTTGTGTCCGTGTCTTCAACTAAGTGACCAACTAACTTTGGCCTCACTCTCTCAATGACCAATGATTAATGGCTCACTGAGTCTTCTCCATCTCTCGTTCACACTCGTTGACTGACCGACTGAGGCCTCTTCATCTAGTAGACTACTTCACTGTTCAGCTTCCGTTTAACTAATGACTGACTGTACAATATGCATCCACCTTTTATAGACGTTGGTTGACACAGCTACGTAATCTCCAGAAATAACAATGACATACGCCCACAACGCCTCAAACTGTTGCATGTAATGGTGAAATGCCCTCCGGCTCGCTGGGTTTCTCAAAGAAAGTGAGCTCAGTGCTAACTGAATACGATGACGTAGCCATGACGTGGCAATGACTTGGCAGAATAGCCAGCAATATTGCACAATGTAACGATGCCATATCCACCATCTGATATATAACAATTCTCACTGTACATGTATTGAATGTTATTCTACACATACGTATACATGCATACATCTAAGTACAATCCTGCAAGCAACAAGCATTACAAAACTGAATTGAATAAGACTGATAATTACAATAATAGTAACAATATCACAGATAAAATAATAATAATACTGACATAATAATAATAATAATAATAATAATAATAATAATAATACAGATAAAATAATAAAATAATAAAAATACAGATATCATCTTGTAACAGGATTTGAACCGTTACACTACAGACATACATCGGCATATAACGGGAAAAATGCAGTAAGCAAGAATAAACACTAAACAAGAAGAAGCAACGCTATTGAGAATTTGAGAGGAGTTTTGCATGAGGGGGGGGGGGGAGGGGGGGGAATAGGGGGAGATCCAAACTGCGCTGTTCCAGAACCAGTTAAGAAACAGAAAATTATTTAATAACGTACATTATATTACATTTTCAAAGCCAATAAGGTAATCAACAAAGGTTCAACATCACAATTCAACACAGCACTAACGACCAGCATGAAACCCACGGCTCTTTAAGAGACTGTAATAACAAGAGTGGGGAGAGGGGGGGGGGGGGGGCGTTACTTAGAAAAAAAAATCTGGTTAAGCACCAGACTGGAATAGTTAAAGCTACAACCTGTGACAATAAAGTTTGTTGAATGAAGTCAGAACGTTCAATCCGGCAACACTGGCGACACACAACGCTGCACCTGCGTAGCAGCAGGTTTTGACCACCTGCTCCCAACGTTGTTTTAAGCTTGGCAAGACACTGAAAAAAAAATCGCATGCGATGCTGGTACGTGTTTATGAAGATCAAGCACTGTCCTTGAAGTGTGTGTACGAGTGGTTCGCCCATTTTCGAGTAGGCTGGGAAAATGTTTCTGACAACCCCCGTAGCGGAAGACCGGTGACCGCCATCAGTGACGAAAACATTGAGAAGGTGAGGACATTAATCATGAACGATCAGCGATTAACTGTGCTCATGATAGCGAATGAACTGCAGATTAACCGTGAATCCATGCGACAAATCGTTACCCAGAAGTTAGGGAAGAGGAAAACGTGTTCTCGCCTTGTGCCACATCACTTGACGGACGATCAACTGTATTGTCATTGAGGACGAAACCTGGTGTTTCAGGTACGACCCTGAAACGAAACGGCAAAGGATGGAATGGTGTTCTCCGGGATCCCCTCGTCGGAAAATGGTCAGAGCCGAAAAGTCACACATCAAAACGATGCTCATCATCTTTTTCAATAGTCAAGGCATTATCCACAAGGAATTTCTACCTGAGGGAACGACGTTGAATGCTGCACGGCACATTGAAGTTTTGACCCGTTTCATGAAACTTCTGCGCAGGGTACGACCCCAGTAAGTACGACAAGGTTCATGGTTTTTTTGTCCATGACAACGCTCGCCCACACCCAGCCAATATCGTCAAACAGTTCATGGCAAAAAAGGGGGTGGTGGAACTTGAACATCCCCCATACTCGCCAGATCTCAATCCTCCGGACTTCTTCCTATTCCCATGACTCAGGCTCGCTTTGAAAGGAAAGAGATTTGACGATATTCCCGACATCCAACAAAACGTGACGAGGCTTTTGAACACCATCCCAAAGGAAGCCTTTTTGCAGAGTTTCCAGGACATGTATTGCCGATCTCAGCAGTGCGTAGTTATGGGAGGGGACTATTTCGAAGGACAGTAAGGTCACTGTCGTGCATTGTTCATCTATGTTGATAGTACATGACTATTCACCGAACTTTGTCACATGTTGTAGTTACATCAATGTTTACTGAATAAAAGAACAGGGAGAGGCAAGGGAAACATGGGACCTCACAAAAAATTTAACAGCCAGAACTGACAATTCCAGGATCTTTGATGACTGCATCTTAATCAAATTCGGAAACAATATATTGATTATAAAAAATGCTCAGTAAACCCAGAAAGGGAGCAAATTAGAAAATTCTCACGGTTCATTTTGGGGAATTTGATTACTATTGACCCAATTGAACAGTTGGAGCTGGGAATCAAGGTTTGTTACTTACAACAGCTTTCAAAATAATCCAGATAATACACATTCAGCTTAATTTTTGTGACCAAAGAAGATCATTGCACAAAGCCTTAGAGAAGTCAGGAAGAATGTCAGAGTTCGCAAATAAAGCTCCCAGGCCAATGTCAACATCGCATCACACGTAAACCAAACAACCCTTTGGCATAGCTTCAGTTTCCAATTGTCCGCCTCTGTAGCGTAACAGTTAGCATTATTAGCTGCCATTCTCGGGGGCCTGAGTTCGCTGGTAGTTAATATAAACATGAATTTAGCTCATGTATCCCAGGCGGGTATTTCACATTTTGTAGCGTCTCTTGCCTGCAGCCAATCAACGGATAGCGTCCATGAATTCTCAGAATTACGCCAGTCAATCTTCCTCAATTAATAACTTTTATTATATGGCGAGGCTTCTAAATTTCACCTTATCTCGAATTTATAAATCACTTCCTTCTATAAATTTAATCCGTGGAGTTAACGTTGATAGTGCTTCTTACAAGACGAAGTTGTCGTGCCTGCTTCTGGCCTGCGAATTTTACGATTGGTCCAAGCTTACGAGGGACTGAGGAGTTTTTTTTTTTTTAGTACCAACCTTGCGTTCAGCCCTCGCTAGTACATTGGAGATCACCAGATGTCATTTCTAGGAATTCTGCACACGGCCCATTCGGTGTTTTGTACTATAATTTCGCCCGCAGCTCTGAAACTTTTCCACTGACTTGGAAATAATTCTTGCCTTTCTCTTCCCCCTTGTCACAATTTCTGAGAATTCTAATTCTGCTGGCCATTGTATTTCTTAATCTTAGTGTAGACAACAGTCTGTGGCAGATTTCACAATACCATCTTGGCCTGGCCTCTACTTACAATATGTAAAGTAAGATATTCTTGCTTCTGAAAATGAAATTAACCCCTTATTAATCTCTCCAACACTAACTTTGACGAAGAAGAAATTGCTATTCTCTCCAAAGGCCCTAAGTATAATTGGCCTAACTATAACTTAGCGAACATGACTAAACAACTAGTAATAGAAACAGAAGCGGCTATCAACAAAATACCTATTGATACTCAGGATGAGGTTAGATATGAAGCGAAGAAACAAACAGTATTCTAAATGCACCAATTTACACTACTAATTCAACGCAACACGAGGACCGGAAAAAGATCCTACAGCTTAAGAATAAGATTAAAGACACAAAAACCATCATCACCAAAGCAGACAAAGGAAACACCACTGTTATAATGGAGAAAACTGATTATATAACCGAAACAAAAAACTTTTTTACTGACAGTTCTTTTACAGTAATAGAAAAAGATCCAACCAAATCTATTAAAAAACAGTTAAAACAGACACTAAAAAACATAACCTTCCTGTTGACTGATAGCGAAAAAAACAAGCTGATCAACATGAACCCTGATCTCCCCACGGTCAAAGCCCAACCAAGAATCCATAAGGAAGGAGTACCTATACGTCCCATAGTAAATTTTAGACCGAGCCCTCTTTACAAGACAGCGCAATTTATACAACAGTTCCTAAGAAAACACTATTTTTCAAGCAAGCAAATCCGTGACAAACACTCTTAGAATTAGTTAAAAAACTAGACAACTTTAAAATGCAACCCCATTATATGATGCATTCATTTGATATCATCAACATGTATGCAAACATAAAACCAGAAAAAGTACTACCAATAATTTCAAAAAACTTACGTACTCACAGCAAACTCAATTAGAAATAGCAGATTTTATGACCATCCTTAAACTGTTAGTTAATAGCAATTACTTTACATTTGACAAAGTGATATACAAACAAGATGGACTGGCCATGGGGTCACCAGCGTCTGGCATTTTGGCTGATATATATCTAGATTTCCTTGAACATACTAGAATAGAAGATGATAAGAAATTTAATAACATTCTCTTGTGGGCCAGATTTGTTGATGATACGTTTATAGTTATGGACCAGCACATTTCAGACGCACCTACCACCCTGGCACACCTTAATAATATTGATCCAGATATTAAGTTTACAATAGAATCCGAGGACAACAGAGCCCTTAACTTCTTAGATTTAACAATCACTCGGCTCCTGCATTCCTTTAAATATAAGATCTATAGAAAACAAGCACACACCACTACAACCATTCATAAGGACTCCATACACCCACCCAGACAAAAGCGAGCAACCTATAATAGTATGATACACCGGCTTTTAGCATTCCCATGTCTAAATCAGACTTAAATAGAGAACTAAAAACAATACGTAACATTGCAGCCCATAACGGCTATAATCGTAGTTTCATAGAACGAATAATTTATAAGTTCAAGCACAGACCGAAATCAAACCTACAAAAAGAAATAACTAGACCAAAATTCTACTCAACATTCACATTTAATCCTAATGTCTATAGAATCACAAAAATTTTCAAGAAAAAGATCAACATCTCTTTTAAAACCAACAACAGAAATCTTGACATATTTCATAACGCTAAACTAGTCAACGCACCAAACCCATATGATAAATCGGGCGTATACAGATTTCACTGTAACAGCTGTAATAGTACATACATTGGACAAACAGGGAGATCCTTTAAGGTTAGGTATAATGAGCACATCAACGCCATTAAATACAGGAGATTTTCAGCTATAGGACAACATATAAATGACTATAAACATAGTTTTCATGACATCAACCATGATATTGACGTCGTAGAAATAATGGAAAAAGGGCCCTTACTTGACATAACGGAACAATGTTTCATATCATTAGATCAGTATTTTAACCCGAATTATAATCTGAATGAGGTATCCGAAAAACCCACGATATTGTTCGATACGCTCATTTCAGTGATCAACAATCTAAAAAGACCAATAAATCAACCAGTACACAAAATGGTGCTCAATATGCTCATCTACCATCCCCTCCGTAATCCACGCCCTCCCGATCAGTAACCTCGCATTACCGCGATCCCCCTTCCCCTACATAACATGCTCCACCCCTCTTCTAATACTCGTAGTCTGCTTTCTGCCTTTCTGGTAGACAGTTCCTCACCAGCTTCATTCTCGACAACATAGTGCTTAAGGTGAGTTTCTACTTAAATGAAAATAATGCCTATTAAACTTAGTTATTCTTACGCTAATACATAGTATATATATATATATATATATATATATATCTCTCTCTTCTTAGGTCCGTCTTGGATCGAGATATTTCTAGAACCTCAAAGACCTCGAATGTAATGGTCCAAGAAATTCCGGTTCACCAGTCCACTTCTATCAAGTCGATTTACATTTTAAGAACATTAGCATAAAAGACGGAATATTACATAAACGAAAATTGCTCAACGACATTATATTACGAAATAAGAAATTTATTCAATCCAAAATCCACCTAAAATAGAGTGAACCTGTAATCAATTCTAAGAGGAACTGTTTTGCTCACTATATATCATCACTGAAAAAGGGACCTCTATAATGGACAATTAATGTTTTAAAGTTTAAAATATCAGCCGAATTTATCATTTTATTCGACTTGTTATTAAATAACCAAACTATATTAACGCAAGACAGAGAATTACTAAAGACTTATAATGTAACTTATCCCCATACCTAGTACAAATAGGTCACTGTTTTCCAGTCTGACAGTAGGTGATTTCATTTTAATGCATGTCAATTTAGTATTTTTGACCAAACAAATGCACTATTATCTTTAACGCCTAGTAGTTATAAAAGTTTTTAACGATTGAAAATTGTTATCTGGATGCTCGATTAACATTTTGTAATATGTATAAAACTGACAAAAGCTTTAATTTTAGTCAAATAATTGTATAAAGGAGATAAGTCATAATATGCCGCATAAAATATGCTACCAATTTTAATCTAAGGTTTTATGGTGTACACCAAATTTTAATAGTCATGTAAGAATATATTCAATTTATATATATATATTATATATGTATGTTGTAAGTTATGTTAATATTGTACTTAGGCCTTGTCACAGAGTTTCCTATGGCTGATGATGGCATACAAATAATACCGAAACCGGTCCCAATGTTTGAAAGGTAATAAATATGTGATGTGTTAATGACGTCACATTGTTTTTGTGTTGAAAAGGTGGACATAATTATCCTCAATTTATAGTGTAAATATATATTCCTCAATAATTAATTACAATTGAATGACACCTATCGCACCCTCACCAGGGCGCAGTATCTCCCCATCACTTGTACTGGTTCCTTCCACAGTTAGCTGGATCCTCAGTGGGGACAGATCCGGAATGCACGCGTACCCAGCCACTGTCAATCATATCAACTTGAAGTAGTCGTCTTTCCACTCGGATGACGAGTTCAGAAGATTTTGGGACCTGGAGACTATTGGCATCACTGCTGAACAAGAACACCCACTAAACAACAAGGAGTCGAGAATTCTCGAGGAATTCAGATCATCTTTTCACATCAAAGATCAACGATGTGTAGTCTCTTTACCAAAGAAGCGAGATATCCTCGAACTACCCCATAACCTACGAATGCAGAAGCTCGCTTGAAGAACCTTCAGAGGAGACTTTAAAAGAATGACGACTTCAACCAGATGTACTGCCTCCAGATGTTGAGCTACATTCAGAAACAACAAGTGGAAGAATTGGATACAATGAGAGTGACCGACGTCATGTACTTCCTCCCACATCAAGCTGTAAAGAAAGGGAAGTGTGGGACGACGAAGTGGAGAATAGTATTCGATGCCTCGGGTCGTCAGGCTAATGCACTCTCCCTGAATGACATGCTTGAAATGGGACCTAATCTCTTGCCAGAGACCCTCGCCATTCCCCTGCGTTTCAGACTTTACCGACGTGCAGTCATCGCTGATAAACGACAGGCATTCCTTCAGCTAGTCCTCAATGAGAAGGACAGAGACCTTAACCAGATTTCTGTGGTACAGAGTGACTCAGGACGAAGGAGGACACTATCACACTACGAATGACATCGTTACATACCGTTTCACTCGGCTTCCCTTCGGCGTAATGTGCAGCCCATTCCTACTCTCTGCCACTATCGGGGAACATGCTGACAAACACAGACTAACATTTCCAAACACTGCACCATTGATCAACAGCAACACCTTCATGGACGACATCCTCATTGGAACGAGTGATGACGTCAAAGTGATCACGATTTACTATGAACTCACTGCCTTGATGAAGATCATTAGCCTTCCCCTTGCAAAATGGGCTACTAATTCGCATGAGCTGCGGGACATCTGGAAGACAGAAGGAAGAGACAGTATATTACAGACCCAAGTTCTAGGCATGAACTGGTGCACTTCAAGCGATTGTTTTTCGATAAATACAGACGAAATCCTGCCAAAGTTTCAGATGGACCAACGACCAAACGACAGATTTTGAAGATCGCGAGCAGCTTTTACGACCCAGTTGGCTTGTTAACGCCGGTACCCCTCATCGGGAAGCGAATATTTCAGGATACTATGTGTCGGGGTGTTCACTGGAATGAACTGTTACCTTCTGATCTTGCTGCTCAGTGGCAAATATGGATATCAACTCTCTCTTCTCTCTCACAAGTACTCATACCCCGTTGGGTACATATCTCAAGCGAGGTAAATACCCAGATCCACGTTTTTTGTGACACTTCTCAGCGAGCCTACGGTTCAGCCCTGTGCATTTGTACAGATAATGAGGGTGCTGTGCAAGTTCATTTAGCCTGTAGTAAATCAAGACTAGCTCCAGTGAAGAAAGTAACCCTACCACGCCTTGAACTCCTAGCAGCATTAGTAGGAGCATGGCTTCTACGATATTATAGCAAAGCAACTAATTGCGACGTCTCTTAAGCCATCTTATGGACATATTCCACTGTGACCTTGGGTTGGGTATGTGGTAATCCAAATCAATGGAAGACCTTCGCCTGGAACCGCATGACGGAGATCCAATCTTATACAACACCATCGCAATGGCGACACTGCCCAGGATCTGACAACCCTGCAGATCACCTACCTCATGGAGTTTCTGCAGATCAGATACAGTCCCTAAACGTATGGTGGAATAGGCCATCTTGGTTAGCAAAGGGAGATTCTTACTGGCCTCGAAATCTGCTGTTAACTTCATAACTTCCAGAGATGAAGAGCACTGCGCAACGGGTCCTCCACATGGATTTGCCATTGCCCATAATTAACTGCACAAAATTCAGTTCTTACGTATGCCTTGTGCGGATCACTGCTTGGGTACTTCGCCTGGCACGTGTCTTTTCTTACAAAGACCATGAAACTGGAGAACTCACTGCTAAAGAACTTAATGCCGCACGTAACTACTGGATACAGGCCACGCAAAGCGATTGCTTTCCTGCTGAACTACGAGCGCTACAAACCAACGCCCCTCTTCCAGAAGGATCCAAACTACGTTGCTAAGAATCCCTTTCTGGAAAATGGAATCCTGAGGCTTGGTGGACGACTAGAAAATGCTGAACTTACCCACGAACAGCGTCATCCCATAATTCTTGATGGCGATCACCACTTTACTCAATTGCTGATTAGGGACACGCACATTCGCCTCCATCATCTGGGAGTTCGAATAGTTCTGTCAGAGCTCTGAACGAACTTCCGGATACTACGAGCACGCCGCGCCATTAAGAAGATCCTACACCCTTGCTTACCTTTCAAAATGGCCCGAGGCATTGCTGGACAAGCAATTGAGGCACAACTTCCACTGCAGCGAGTCATTCCACAGGAAGCATTTGCGGTAACAGGTATTGATTTTTCCGGACCGTTATACATAAAGGAAGCGCACGCTGCACAAAAATGCTACATTGTCCTTGTCACATGTGCGACAACAAGAGCACTTCATTTGGAATTATGCCGAGATCTCAGCACCGACAAGTTTATACAGGCACTACAGAGGTTTGTGGCAAGACGTGGCATTCCGCACACTATCTACTCTGACAATGCCCAGACGTTTCACTGCGCAAACAGAGAACTGTCAGATCTATGGACAACGATCTCGCATGAAAAGACTCACCAGTATCTATCACAGCGTAGCATCGTATGGAAGTTTATTGCACCACGTGCGGCTTGGTGGGGAGGCTGGTGGGAA
Organism: Anabrus simplex; assembly: GCF_040414725.1. Taxonomy (NCBI): domain Eukaryota; kingdom Metazoa; phylum Arthropoda; class Insecta; order Orthoptera; family Tettigoniidae; genus Anabrus; species Anabrus simplex. The sequence goes on along the minus strand of NC_090266.1, from coordinate 283,599,914 downwards.
AGGATGATTGTCTCCACCAAGCGATGTCTGAGGAAGACTCTGGGACGATCCTCAGTAGATCAAGACAGTTTGCAGACGGTACTGACATCTATAGAAGCCACGCTGAACTCCAGACCACTGACCAAGGATGACGACGTAGATGTCCTTACTCCAGCACATTTCCTCGTTGGCGGAAAACTCACTGCACTACCCTCTGGACCTGATCCCCTGGCAAACTCTCCCATTAAAGAATTCAGGCTCCAGCAGCAATTGGCGGATCATTTGTGGAAACGATGGAATAAAGAGCACCTGTTGCAACTGCAAAACTTCCACCAAGTACAACGCCCAAGAGGAACACGCCCTGTCGTCAGAGTAGGAGACATCGTTCTTTTGCAGGAAGATCATCGACCACGTTATGTGGAATAAGGCTCGTGTCATGGAGTTACGTCATGGACGAGACAGATACGCCTGGACCATTGTGCTCTCCAAGACGGATGGCGCTCGCATTGTCAGGCCTCTTCAGCTGGTCATACCTCTGGAGGTTGACCAGGGTGGGGAGGATGTTGGGGATTTGATATGAACAGATAAAGACTATACTACTTTCAACAGTGACATATCTTTGTACATCCTGCTCCCTGGGTGGTAGCCATCTTGTAAATGTAGTTGAATAAAACAGTGTGCAACGTAAGGTATACGTAACTTATTCCCCATCTATTCACAACAGGCGTGTCACTTTCCTGAGGCTGAGGAGGTGACAGAAGAAGAAACGGTTGGAACAGAGACCGGAGCTCGAAGAGCACACTGGAACTGTGCTAACAGAATAATAAAATACAACCATGTAAAATGGACAATTGACACGTTTCATACTATAAAGGCTCCGGGGCCAGATAAGATACTTCCGATACTCCTACAGTTAGGACGGGAGATACTCATCGATGCCCTGACGGACCTCTTCAGAGCTAGTCTAACTTTAGGGTACGTGCTGAAATCATGGTCTTAAGCTAAAGCAGTATTCATACCTAAACCTGAAGGACAAACTATGTCCAAGCCAAAGCATACAGACCATTATGTTTAACCTCCTCCATGCTGAAAGCAATGGAGAAAATTCTGGATAAATATATCAGAAGAACGGTGCAATTGAACTCAACGTTACATGAAAATCAGTTTGTATATAGACCTGGCAGATCCACTGAAGCGGCACTCCGTCAGTTGGTTTGTAAACTAGAGGAAAGCCTAGAATATAAAGAAATTGCACTGGCGGCATTTCTAGATATAGAAGGAGCCTTCAGCAATACAATCTATGACTTTATGATCACAGCATTGGAAAAGAGCAAGGTGAGTAAAACCGTAGTCAAATGAATTAAATCCATGTTAGATGGAAGATAAAACCAACCCTGTTTGAAGAAACTCTGACGGAGAGGGCCACCCGAAGCTGTGCTCAGGAAGGAGTTCGTTCTCCTCTGCTGTGGAACCTCGTGCTGAAGAAAATCATAGCTATGCACAACGAACAGGGTTTCTATACACAAGGCTACGCAGATGACCTAGTGATTGTGGTACGAGGTAAGGTGATGAGTGTTATCCAGGACCTACTGCAAAGGTCACTCAACCTTGTGGAGAACTGGTGTCGGGAAGAACAACTATCAGTCAACCCACACGAGATAACTCTGGTCCCTTTTACAAGAAGGAGAAAATTAGAGGAAAAGAGACCACTGAGGCTCTTTGGGCAAGATATATATATATATATATATGTAAGAACAGGCACTGCATCTAGGTGTACTGTTAGATAAAAATCTAACCTGGAATTCACATATAGAAAGGAACATAACCTGGGCCAAGAAATTGCTTATGCATGTAAAAGAGCCATTGGGAAGACATGGGTCCTAAGACCATTAATGGTACTGTGGATATACACAATGATCATTAGACCGTTGATGGTCTATGCTGCAATCATCTGGTGGCGGAAAGTAAGTCAAGGAAAAGTCGGCAGTAGATTGGATAGCCTACAGAGAATAGCATGTATAGCCATAACTGGGCCTATGAGAACTATGCTGACAGAAGCCTTGAATACTTTACTAGACCTCCCATCACTATGCAATTTCATAAAAGGATAGGCTGGAATGAGTTCATACAGATTGGCGCAATCAGAGTGCTGGAATGCACAAAGACCCAGTCTAGGACACTGTAAAATTAACAGAGTAATAACAGAGGAAGTTCTACACATGCCTTCTGATCATATGATACCAAAGTACAACATTGAAAAACAGTTTGAGACCCAGATAATAAGAAAAGAAGATTGGGATATCAACAAACAGAATACTGAAAGGGAAGATATAGTATGGTGGACTGATGGCTCAAAGACTGTGGATGGCACAGGAGGAGGAATCAACGGGGGAAGAACTGAGAGATCAGTCCAGATGAGCCTGGGCAGACACACTACAGTCTTTCAAGCTGAAATGATAGCTATCACAACATCTTGAAGAAAATCTGTAAATGAACTACAGGAATAAGAACATTTTCATTTTTACGGACATCCAAGCGGCTATTAAGGCACTAGAAGCAGTCTGGAATTGTCTGGTATTGCCACTCCTCTCCTGAAGCGCTCCAAGTACAACATTGTCAAAATAATATGGTTACCAGGGCATGCAGGTATAGAAGGAAATGAAAAGGCAAACTGGCCAGGAAAGGGGCAGAAACACATTTTTTAAGGCCCAGAACCTGTATGCGGGATTTCCTATGGACAAGCCCAACACTACATAGGAAAATGGTTACAAAAGAAACAAATAGAAAACTGGATAAATACTCCAGGATGCAGGCTTGCAAAGGAACTGATAAAAGGATCAAACAAGAAGCATACTAAAGAACTGTTGAAACTCAGCAGAGGACTGTTGACAGGACACTGCCATCTTAAAAAGCACCTACATAGAATTGGAGTAATAAGAAACAACATATGTAGGAAATGCAATGAAGCAGAGGAATCAGCGGAATCAGCTGAACACATACTTTTCGAATGTGAGGTGCTGGGTAGAATCAGACTCTCCACTCTAGGACTACCAGGTGAAGAGAGAGAAAATATCCAAGAAGACCCAATAAGAACAAACTGCAGCTTTGTGAAGGGAGCAGGTATATCTAGGTGGGAATGAAGGAAAAGATCTTAGAGGTCAATGCTAATTAGGAACTAATATTTAGAGGCCCCATGAAGTAGTAGTAGTAGTAGTAGTAGTAGTAGTAGTAGTAGTAGTAGTAGTAGTAGTAGTAGTAGTAGTAGTAGTAGTACCTTCAAAAGTTTAGTTATAAATAATCTGTCCCTTACTGAGGTTCAGAGACTACATTGTTTATTTTCAGCCCTAAGGGGCGAGACAAGACAGTTCATCCAGAATATTCCTGTCTGAAATGACAATTTTGTTGTTGCATGGGACTTAAAAACATACATACAGAACATATTTCTTCACTATACTTAACAAAACTAAACTTTTTTCAGCTTATCCCAGTTATTTCTGGGGTCACTGGATGCACCCAGGCTCATTTTTTGGTTTTAGCTGTAGGTTTTATACCAGATGCCCTTTCTGACGCCTCATGATTCTCGAGATGAAAATCTTGACCCAAGATCCACCAGGATTTAAACCTCTGTCTTCTGGGTGAGAAGCCGGTGGCTAAGCCACTGAGCTAATCACGCCTCCGTATACTATACTTAACAACTGTCGAGGTATTTCATTGATCAGTATACTAGGCAAGGTGTTCACTGGCATCTTGGAAGAGAGGGTGCAGTCAGTGGTTGAGAGTAAGTTGGATGAAAACCAGTATGGTTACAGACCAGAAAGGGGCTGTCAGGATCAGATTTTCAGTATGCGCCAGGTAATTGAAAAATGCTATGAGAGGAATAGACAGTTACATTTATGTTTCGTAGATCTAGAGAAAGCATATGACAGGGTACCGAGGGGAAAAGATGTTCGCCATATTGGGGGACTGTGGGATTAAAGGTAGATTATTAAAATCAATCGAAGGAATTTATGTTGACAATTGGGCTGCAGAGAGAACAGATGATGGAATTAGTTCTTGGTTCAAGGTACTTACAGGAGTTAGACAAGGCTGTAATCATTTATCTTTGTTGTTCATAGTTTACATCGATCATCTACATAAAGGTATCGAGTGGCAGGGAGGGATTCAATTAGGTGAAAATGTAGTAAGGAGTTTGGCGTATGCCGACGAAGTGGTTTTATCGTCAAATTGGAACTTGAAAATAGGTGCAATGAGTGTGATATGAAAATTAGCCTTTCCCAGACTAAGTTGATGTCAGTAGATAAGAACTCAAGAGCATTGAATGTCAGGTTGGGAATACAAAGTTGGAAGAGGAAGGTAATTTCAAGTATTTAGTTTGTGTGTTTTCCCAGGATGGTGGTATAGTGGGTGAGATTAAATCAAGGTGCAGCAAAGCTAATGCAGTGAGTTCGCAGTTGCAATCAGCATTACTCTGTAAGAAGGAAGTCAGCTCTCAGACGAAACTATTTTTACGTCAGTCTGTTTTCAGAGCAACTTTGCTTCACGGAAGTGAAAGCTAGGAGGGCTCAGGATATCTTATTCATAAGTTAGAAGTAAGAGCCATGAAAGTAGTGAGATTTATTGCTGGTACAAACAGGGGAAGCAATGCCAAGAGGGTATTCAGAATGTGGAGATAAAGGGTAAGTTAGGAATGAGCTGGATGGATGAAGCTGTACACATAAACCGGCTTTGGTTTGGGGTCATGTGAGGCTAATGGAGGAAGATAGGTTACCTAGGAGAATAGTGGACTTGGTTATGGAGGGCAAGAGAAGTAGAGGGAGACAAAGATGACAGTGGTTGGACTCAGTTTCTTATGATTTAAGGATAAGAGTTACAGAAATAAATGAGGCCGCTGGACTAGTTACAAATAGAGAATTGTGGCAGTGGTTAGGAAAATTACAGAGGCATGCAGGCTGAACACTGTATAGTGGGGTATGATGAAGATGTACGTGTGATCTAACTATACTTTCCCCTGATATGATTTTTGTTAACATCTGAGTTTCAACTGCCATGCCCTGTACTTGTAAGCGATGGGTATGTATCCATATTGAAATTGTCTTCTCTTCTTTTTTTCTTTTTAAAAGCCAAATTGTGCACTGCTATAGAAATGTCTTGAAGATCCACTTGTAGGGGTATAGGTATTTTAACATGTTGAGTGCCAAGCGACCCCATTTGGGTATGTGGGATTAGTCAAGTTTTTGAACTTCACATCCTCATATGAGGTCGTACTTTCGTTAGAATTCGAGGACTGTGCAAACTCATTTAGGTGCACAGTTAAGTGTGTGTTTGGAAGCTGTATAAAGTCTCTTCCTGCTATCTGTTGGCTGTCTATTTAAGTACGTGCATAGTCCACCTTTAATTCGTCAATTCCTGTTTTGGCGCGACCCCATATGAGTAATCTAAAATCATCATTTACAAATATTTCCCGACATAAAATCGGAGATCGTACTTTTGTATGGCTCCAGTATGAACAAGATAACACGTGTCTCATAATCACTGGCATAAAACACATCCCTGCAAAGGAAATGGTAAGTATGGCCAAGCGCCGGGGCAGTAACTACTGTATAAGTGCGACCTCATATTGGGGCGCATGCACGTGTACGATTCGTAATGACCAATACGACCCATACGGGGTCGCAATATTTGACCTAATATACATAATAATTTAACCTAATATATCATAGACATGATATAGGCTTTTGGGCTTATGCCATGTCAAGAAAATAAGGTGAAACTCTTTATATTTATTTATTTATTTATTTATTTATTTTATGCCTTTGTATGTGGCGAAGTTAGGGCTCACGGCCCTCTCTTACACTTAACCACTACGTACAGTACATAATCACATACTTTGGTAAAATAACATTAGCAGACCCTAGGAGCTACCTAAATTTATGGAGGAATATTATAAGAGATTATAATTGTTATTTTTAATGATTAATATTATCTAGCCTATCTACACCTACATAACCTAACAATAGTTCTAAATCACGCTTGCACTCATACACACTAACATTCATACAAGCTGTGGTCACGTATTTCGTATTCTGTGTTTAAGAAGCCTTTCTCGTGGACAGTCAAGGTTTTCTTCTGATGACCCAGAGCACAGTTCTCTGCGAAACGTAAATAATTTCACGTTATTTTCTTGACAGCATAAGCCCAAAAGCCTATATCATGTCTGTAAGTACGGGCCGTGAAAGCATCAATGGCAACATATCATAAATATATCCTCATTTCAGCGATCACTTGATTGGTTAAGTCTGTGAACATTTTGGCACCAGGGAGTAACTCGATATTATTAAGTCACGACACTAGACGGCAATCATATGAATTTTGGCCTGGCATTCAACGTGTTAAGTTTGTATTCATGTAAGCCAGTTGCAAGCAAGAAATACAGTGGAAGTCCGATATAGCGAGTACGGTATATAACGAGAACCCTGTTATAACGACACTGTTTGCCGGTCCCTTCAAAATTCCTATATTAGACTGTGTATTATCCTTCGGTTACAGCGAGAGCACTATCACTGACGCATCCGTTATTCCGAGCAATTTTTTCCGTTACCGATATTTATGCACCCCAGCGATTGTGTTGCATGCGATCGATCTCCTTCGGTATCGTTTCCTCACTATGTCCACTAGCGAGTTCTCTCGTCGACATTCGAAGGCGAGGTCGGAGTCGATTAGTAAAACCCGTCAACTGCTGTTCTGTAAAGAAAATTCAAAATGAAAGAGGACTTTTTTGCGTAATAAATGCGTAAATAACGTGTCCGATAACAGTTGTTAACTTGTTAAAAATAAAGGCCGAGGAAACGATCGCTTAATTTTAATGCTAAATACTGCGATTAAGGATGAAATACACCTCAAGATATGGCAGCTTGCATAATTGATTTCAGAGGTTAGTTTCTATTTTCTCGCGTCTGTTTAATTTCAGAAAGGCTATTATCATGTAAATTTATAGCGAGAAGAGGGTTTTTTTACTGGCGCTAGAAATACCGTACGTAAGCATTCACGATAAATATAGTACGGTTAGGTCATGCTGTTTGAATGAGAAAACTGAAATGTTTGCCACAAAATGCGATCGATCATCTTCGGTATGGTATAGTTTTCTCGCTATGTGCATTTGCGAGCTCTCTCGTCGACACTCGAAGGCGATGTCGGAGTTGATTAGTCTAGTAATACCCGTCGACTGCTGTTTTCTAAAGGAAATTCGAAATGAAAGAGGATAACACGTTTTCGTAATAAATGCGTAAATAACGTGGCCGATAGCAGTTGTTAACTCATAAAAAATAAAGGCTGAAGTAAACGGTTTCTTAATTTTAATGTTATATGCTGAAATTAAGAAAGAATGTGATACACCTCTAGATGTTGCAGAGTACATCAATGATTTCAGAGGATAGTTTATATTTTCTCCCGTCTAGTTAAATTTCGAAATGGCTATTCCCATGTAAATTTTAGCGAGGAGGTTATCATTTCCCTACATTCATTTGAAATGTGTTTTCACGATACACATATAGTTCGCGCACTTTTTAGTGATAGATTTTTGTATTCGGTTGAGGAGTAAGAAGGTAGCACTGCCGGTTCCGGTAGTACTGCCAACTGAATGAAAATTAAATCTGAATTGAATCGATAATATGATCGATCGATATGAATTTTCTAAACCTTTATTATCTTACGCCAACAACTGTGTCACACTCACAATATATAATACTATATAACATTTCCCGATGCGAAACGTGTTCCTAGCAGCAATTCTATAGTTTGGCCTTGCTGTGTAAACGACAACAGTACGAGTACTTAAAGTAAACGCCAGATGTCGCACAGCGATGACAAGCGATTCTTAGTTTGTGTTTCAGAGGTTGCCTATACGAATCTCGAAGATAACCGAAGTCGACCGATTGAGCACAAGAGTGTAAATCTATCGCTAAAAAGTGCGCAGATAATAGGTGCGGTTAAGTTAGGTGACGCCGTTTGAAGAAGAAAACGGAAATATTTGCCACAGAAGCCTCTGGAGTGATACCGTATTTCTCCGAATCCAAGACGACAATTTTTTTTTTTTTTTTTCTCCTGAACACACAAAAACAACAATCGACAACTGTCGGCCAAGAATAGGCAGCACTCTACACTGCCTACCCTGCCAGCCATACCAGCCAGCCTGCCAAACCTTGTGCGGGCACACGAGCATTTGTCTAGTACTCAGTGCGGTACTTAGTTCGCGCCTTGTCTTGGCGCGATCCAATTAAAAACTACACCTGGTGCGACTAGTCCCCACTGAGTACGCCAAGTAAGACGCAGGTCCTCAATAGAGTTTGACCGTTTCCAGTGCTTCACTGCACCCCAGAACCAAGCAACCCCTGTAACATAAACCTCTTTCCTTCAGGTTACGACTCCTACCAAGCCCTGTGCGAACTAGCAAGTTCATTTGGTACCGAACCCAGAACCCCCCCCCCCCCATCCCAAGCAAGTATGGATAATCCTGGTGGATCGAGTAGCCAGGACCCATACAAATCCCCTCACTATACCGAATCCACTCACCATACCGAATCCACTGAAGAAGAAAAAGAAGAAAACTACGAAAATCCGTACCACTACCAACAGTTTGATTACCCTTTCCCGATCTCTCCTAAATGCAAGTCTATCATCCTTCCACTCTTCAACCCAGGACCAGTCCCTATCACTCGCCGCCTAGTAATAGAATCCATCAAACCTATCATCCACCGCCATATTGCAATAATAGAAGAAACACACAACAACCTGCTAATCATAACCCCACTCAAGAACATATTCCTCAATACCATCCTAAACCGCCTTTCAAGTTCCGGAATACCCTCTCCAATCATAATCAATCCACTAAACAGCACCACAAACCAGCCACCATCTTCCGAGCCAGCACCTACCAAAATCAACCCTCCACCATCATCCAGAGCCACCGAAACACAAACCAATCCACCGCCACCCACCGAATCAACAGAAGCACAAACCAACCCACTCCCCCCTCCACCACCGCCTCCACTCCCACCACCACCTGCCAAGTCCACCTACTCACAAACCAACCAGCCACCAACTACCACCGACTCTCACGCACAGACAGTGAGCAGGCGTAAAAAACCTGCCCCAAAAACACACTCACAGAACCGAACCCAGGCACTCACACGCACATCCCTCATCACACAGTGCTTTAATTGCTTAAAATTAAATCACGTAGCAGCTACATGCACTGCAGATACCCGCTGCAATAGGTGTGGTGGTGATCACCGCCACACAGATTGTAAGGTACCACGGGACCAGGCGAAGTGTGCCAACTGCCAAGGCAGTCATGCCGCTTCGTTTCCTGGCTGCTCTTTCATCAAAAAAGCAATTAAAGCACACTACAAGCAGTCACGACACTTACAAGCAAAACCAACACCACTACTCAGTCTACCACCTCTACAGCCCCCGCAACCGAACCCAAGACCAGTCACTACCTCATCCAACCTGCCTACCACAGACACAAATACACTATTACAGTCATTACTGAACCTACTCCAGACCCACCTCACACAAGCACAACCCATACCAGGACCTTCGAACCCAAGTACCCCAGAACCCGCCCAGCCAAGCACAGTGTAAGAAACAAGAAACCGCGTCTCACTTCCTAAGAAACGGCCTAGCCTTCCCAACAGCCAGCTAAACCTAACAACAGCAAAATCCTCAACCAAGTCATACATCCACAATAAATCAGAACCACCACAATTAACGAAGCACTGGAAACACCGGTAGCCGAGGCGGAAATAACTAAAAGCTGCAATACCACATGCTGTATTTTCTAAATTTACAAGCATCAAAAACAACGGATACACGGGAATATAAACATATTCCAGCGAACAATCCAGCGGCAAGGCCCGGTAAACCAAAGCAACACCGGACGTGGTCAAAGTATGGATGGGTGACCACCCAAACTTGCCCTTGCCTCAAAGGCAAATTTAGATATTTTATTTAACATCCAGCCATGGCACACAACGAATAACGTTGAGTTTCACCATACTCCCACACAACCGCACCCACTTAACAGTAATAACTTTCACCATTTTTATTATTATTATTATTATTATTATTATTATTATTATTATTATTATTACTATTATCGACTTTTATATATTTTTATTCCTTTTATACTTATTTTCACAAACAGGCCAGGTGAGGAGCGCGGCATAGCGCACCGGTACTGGCACCGCAACCGGCACCCCTTAAGGGGTGTCCAAACTGAAACATGGGGAAAAAACATGGGGAATTTTTTTCCTCAGAATATCATGTGAAATACCGTAGTAACCACGGTGCCATCTCCCCCCCTCCCACCGCGCGTGCACACAAAACTCGTTGACAATAAACGACCGTCTCTTTAATATACATCGCTAGCCCGCGGCGACCGGTTGTTCAGTGCCTATGTGTAACGTCGCTGGATCTCGGAAATAGTCGGCTCTACACAATCGTTTCTCAAATCTGCAGAATGGCTTAAAAAACGCGATCCTTCGAATTCTTAGAAAGGCCATGGCTACTCAGTAGCAGAGTTATAATGCATTCAATGTACCTGACGCTTAGTAAAATTAAGTTTTATAGATAGCAGGAATATTTTCGTGATGGATCGTCGTACTGTAAAGATACGTGGAACACGTATTGCCGGCAAATTTTCAACGGGTACTCGTCGATATTATGATGACAATTTTAAGTTAATGGTTATTAAACACTCATAAATGTAGAATAATCGTGCAGCCGAAAGAAAATACGCCATAGGCCTAACTAAAGTATTCGGCGTTTGCGTGAAGACAAGGAGAGATTAAAAATGGGTATTGCACAAAAAATGCATTTGTGGTCCGCAACATGGACACTTTAAAAGAAGTCGCAGATGAAATTGTGAAGTACCGGTATGTGCACGAAAAACGCATGGGCGGAATTGCCATACCGCGGCGCAATAAACTCGTTCGTTGACCTTCAACGTCCGCGATTAGGCTTATACATCGCTAGCCGCTGAAGTTGGCCGAAACCGGCAAGCGAGACGTGCGTGTAGCCAGTTATATTTGACGCTGAGTGAAATCAACAGTTTTATAGTAAGAATATTTTCCTGATGAATCGTCGTATTGTAGAGACGCGTGAAATAGGTATTGCCAGCAAATTTTCGAGGGGTTCTCTTCGATATTATGATGCCAATATTATAAGTTAATGGTTATTAAACCCGCCGAAATAGAGAATAATTGTGCAGCAGAAAAGTAATACGCCATAACTAAAGCCAATGTTCGGCGTCTAAAAATAGTCTAAAATGTGTACTGTATAAGAAAGGCATTTATACGATTTTACAAAGCGATTTTTAAGACTGATATAATTTTTATGGAAAAGGTGGGGGCGTCTTGGATCTGGAGAAATACTTTTTCAGAATAAAATTAAACATACTTTCACGTAAAATCAGATTTCGAAAAAAAAAAAAAAAAAAAAAGTAAGCCGAAGAGGGGATATTAACCGCGAAAATGCAAGTTTTGTGCAAGCTGACTGTCGTTTCATAGTGATTTTAATGTGTATGAGGGTTCGCCGACTTTGTACAAAAAATCGGATATAACGACAATCCGTCATAGCGAGTAAATTTTCGCTGTTGTGAATTCTCGCTATAACGGACTTCTACTGTATATTGAAATTTAAATGTGACAAAACTTCTGAAATAGCTCTCTAGGTATAACTTACTGCTATGTTATGTTACTGCTGTTATTTTCTACAAAACAGCAATTATTTTAATTTAGCTTAGAATGTACAAACTGATAATACTTAACAATAAGAGATAAAATATTTACAAGTATTACAATCTACATGTTGATGGGAAAAGGAGCAAATAAAACTTGTGCGCTGATAACCAAGAGGATTCAATGAACCTGCAGAAAGAGATACAAGCTACATATTAACTACTAACTGCTGCTGCTGCTGTTGCTTCACAAGCTATTATATTGTTATTTTGGTGCGGTAAATTACCGTATGTACCTCATTGACATTGTCATTACAAATCGTAGGCGTAAACTTTGAAAAATTGTGTTTATAGCATTATGATTTAGTCCTACACAAAATTATTTATGATACATAACCTTAAGCAAATCAGTATTATTCCCTGGTTCATCTTATTTCACTATCACAAGGGTTCTCTTGTCAACTTCTTCATTAACCCTTTTGTCTTCTTTTATCGTTTCTTCACACCATCTTCATTACTACACCTGGTATAATCATAGATGACACATTCCTTCGCTTCTCTGCACTGCATCCTTGATTCATGTAAAATAGACTGAAAACTGCTATCAAGTGCCATGTAGTGACAGAATTTTTTACTACATAGTACTATGAACATGTACCTATAACAAAGACCATAGAATGAAAGACACAAGGACAGAAAAAAGAGTGATTTCAATATCGAAACAACTACACAGAACTGCACTGTAACTCCCTCGGTGTAAACATGGTATTAGAGAACTTACTCCTCCGATAATCAGATGCCAAGTCAACCTGTCCTAATTCTCACTATTGAAGCACCTGAAAACAGCCCCACATTAAGTGTGAAACTTCAACACGGTAATTACCGGGGAGTTGGCCGTGCGTATAGAGGCGCGCGGCTGTGAGCTTGCATCCGGGAGATCGTGGGTTCGAATCCCACTGTCGGCAGCCCTGAAGATGGTTTTCCGTGGTTTCCCATTTTCACACCAGGCAAATGCTGGGGCTGTACCTTAATTAAGGCCACGGCCGCTTCCTTCCCATTCCTGGGCCTTTCCTATCCCATCATCGCCATAAGACCTATCCGTGTCAGTGTGGCGTAAAGCAAAATAGCAACACGGTAATTATCATATGTGAAAACAAAAACTCTAAAATATGTGATTTGATGTAAGGTCACTAAAACTATGTAGAATACTTACCAATTAAAAAAAAAAAAAAATTAAAAAAAAATGTTAAATTAAATTCAGTTATATTAACCCTAACATAGAGGTTTGTGAATATATAACTTCCCAACTTCGAAATTACATAGAAATCCCAGCTCTAGTCATGACAGTCTCCCTATCACACTTTTTCTTAAATCTTGTTGTTCTGGTTATAACTTCAGGGACTGATTTCATGCATCTGCCCATGGTACCTTTTCCGTAGCACACATGTCCAACTCTTCAAAGGTATTACAAGCTGCACATGCTTATACCTGGTTATACTGAGGATTGATTGGCTCAACCATAAAAGGAAAACTTACTTTGGAACGTACAACTCAAATAAGCTGCCTAAGAGGAATCTTCTTATTCACTGTCCTTTGTAAGGGGTATATTATACTACTTGGTTCCGATGTCTCCATTTGATTCTGTCGGTCATCGATCATTTAGGGGTGGAGATGTATGCTCGTATTGCTATGGAGAATATCGCCCTTTTTTGTTAAGGTTGTCCATTGGGTCTCCTTCCAACAGCTTTCAGTGCGTAGTTCATCTAGGCAGTTCTATTGGCTTCTACTCAGAGCACACTCAAACCACCACAGTCGGCTTTCGCAGATTCTCTCTTGCATCGACATAACACTCAAGTATTGTGCGATAGATCTTAATTTGGAGAATGCCCATCATCCAGCACTCTTAGGTGTCACCTGTTGTTCACCTCTTCCTTCAGAATGCATTGAGCCTTGTACTGACCTCTTCAATACGTAGGTTATCGTCTACAACTGTTTTGTATCAGGTCTTTGCCACCAACTTGGAATTATTCTGATTACTTTTGGATCGAATTTGCCATGTTAACCCTCAGCAAGCGTCGCGACACTTGTGGAACATAACCAGTGTTGTGAGGTCCAGGGGACCGCATGTGTTTGGAGGCTGAATAAGGTTTTCTGTTTCTGAAAAATGACATTAGATCGACAGTGCTGTGCTTTTAGTTATTAATTCTAATCATTTATCCTAATTTCACTAAGAAATAACTCCATATGCAGTTATTAATGTGTTTTTGACATATTATGTAGCTAATCAGTCAATACTGATCTGCATATAGGGCAGTTGCCCAGGTGGCAGATTCCCTGCCTGTTGTTTTCCTAGCCTTTTCTTCATTGATTTCAAAGAAATTGGAAATTTATTGAACATCTCCCTTGGTAAGTTATTCCAATCCCTAACTCCCCTTCCTATAAATGAATATTTGCCCCAATTTGTTCTCTTGAATTCCAACTTTATCTTCATATTGTGATTTTTCCTACTTTTAAAGACGCCACTCAAACTTATTTGTCTACTAATGTCATTCCACTCCATCTCTCCGCTGACAGCTCAGAACATACCACTTATTACATTTTATAAACCTTACTTTATTTATTTATTTGGCGTATGATGAATAATGACAACCTATAAACTATTTACACAACCAGTGAAAGATGAGTAGAAAGTATATACAAATTATGATATCTATACAGTCAAAGAAAGCAATTTCCAAAGTTTGAAAGAACAAGAAGAAAACACAATATATTTACATCACTATCCACCTATCAACTCTGACAGTTCGTATATACACATTGAGTGCGAGTGATGCACATCTCACTAAATGTGAATGTCCAAACCCGCCACCCACTTAACTGCTTTGGGTGTTGCTGAGTTGAGGTCTTCCATGGTGCCATTGAAAGCACTGAGTGGACATTCCTGCACTACATGTTTCATCGTTTGTCGAACCTCCCCACAATCACAGTATGGAGAAACTGACCAGCCCTAGATGTGTAAAGTAGATGATAATCTACCTACTCCACATCTCATGCGATTTAGTCTACTCCAGGTGCAGCGTGGCAGATCGAAGCCTGCCGGTTTTGTGGATGGGTTATCAATATCCACTATTGCTCGAGGTGGGGATAAAGACCACTCTGTTAACCATTTAGAGGTGGGGTTGAAGTCGCTGGATGTTATCTTCACGGCAGTCTTCCAAGCAGGCTGGCGAGACTTAAGGCGTGTGCATTTCTGTCTGATATCCTCATGAACAGGTAGATGTTCATTCTTCAGCATTCTGGTCCATAGCTGAAAAAGGGCCTTCTGTCTCCTGATATGTGGAGGTAGTATATTGCTGAGAACCGGTAACCATTGGGTCGGTGTAGCACGAAGTGTACCAGTTATGATCCGCATGGTTTGACGAAGTTGTGAATCTACTAGCTGTGTGTGAGCACAGTTAAGCCAGACACCAGTGCAGTATTCTGCTGCAGAATAGACCAAGGCCAGAGATGTTGTCCTTAATATGTTTCCATCTGCTCCCCAAGAAGTTCCAGCCAGTCGTTGGAGAATGTTACTACGACTTTTCAGTTTGTTGGCGGTTTTCTGCAGGTGATTTTGTACGTAAGAGGCCTGTCCAATGTTACTCCTAAGTAACTGGGATTGGCACAGTATTGTAGTTCATGACCCTTGAAGAATACCCTTGGATGGTAGTTCGCTTCTGCATTGTTCAGATGGAATGTAGATGTCACTGTTTTCTGTGGGTTGGGATGAAGATACACTGAAGAAAATGGAAATTGCAACACCCAGAAGGAGTGGTACTACATTGCTGCAATTGAACATGCAGGATGAGTGTTCGGTTGTGATTCGATGATTACACTTTCGGGTCCCTCTGACTGCAAATTTTGACAACAATCAATACAGGATGTGCCCACCACGAGCTGCAATACATTGATGAATTCGCCGAGGCATGGAGTCAATAAAGCCCTGGATCACTTCCTGAGGAATTGTGGCCCATGCTTGCTGCACTGCACGGGTCAGTTGTTCCAGAGTTGTGGGAGGCTGAGAACGGTTGGCCAGTTGTCGACCCATCATGTCCCACACATGCTCAATAGGACTGAGGTCCGGGGACCTGGCGGGCCATTCTAAGGTTGTGATGTCGTGGAGAGCTTCTCTGGAGATGCATGCAGTGTGAACCCGGGCATTATCCTGCTGAAACATCCCATTAGCGATGTTCGCCATCATAGGGACAACCACTGGATTGAGTACCCTATCAAAGTACTGTCGAGCAGTCATAGTGCCCTCAACAAGCACTAATTGTGATTTCACATTAAAGCCAATAGCTCCCCAGACCATAATGCTTGGTGTTGGCCCTGTGTGCCTCTCGACAATAAGATTTGGGCGGCCCCTCTCCCCGGTACGTCGGCGCACACGATTCCGGCGATCACTGTGGGCAAGACAGAAGCGAGATTCATCACTAAAGACGACCCTAAGCCATTCATCAACCCACGTTGATCTTTCTCAACACCAGGCCAGCCTTACACGTCGCTGTTGTGGGGTCAATGGAACACCTTCTGGAGGGACACGGGCTCGTAAGCCAGCTCCACGCAGGCGATTACCAACTGCTTGTTGTGTAACGTGGGGTGCCACAGCTGCTCGAATTGGCGCTGGTGTTGCATGGGGTTCCATCCGGGCCATCCGAATGATGCGGCGCCCTCTCTCACAGTTGTCCGTCGCACTGGGCCTGTGCCAGGTCTACGAGTGTGGGTACCTTCATTTGACCACTGCTGCCATACACGTTGTACCGTAGATGCCTGTCGGCCAACACGTGCAGCGACAGTCCTTAGCGATAATCCAGCCTCACAGCCCAATTATCCGAGCCCTCTCAAACGGCGACAGTTGTTGATAGCGTGCTCTTCTCTGTCATCCAGGCATGTTTGACGGGGAACACTTCACTGCACAGACTGCAAGTCGACTACGCTCCACCAGAGAGTATATACTGGAGTTGATTCCTCCGTGACCAATCACATGGGGAGACCTGTAGCAACAATCCAATGGGTCTGAAACGTTGATCGTTTACATACCTACATGGCATCGTTCCATATCTTAAAAATCAACACAAACGACCAATGCCTTCATGGTGTTGCAATTTCCATTTTCTTAAGTGTACCATCTTTGAAAGTAGTCATCCAACAGTTCAAGGTGTCGTTAAGAACTATTTCAGCGTCTGCGAAGTTGGGTCGTTGAATTGTAAGGCAAATACCGTCCGCATATATGAACTTTCGGGACACTGTTTCAGGCAGGTCGTGGTTGTATAAGTTGAAGAGAGTAGGAGATAGAACCGACCCTTGAGACAGACCATTGTTGACTTTGTGGAATTTGCTTCTGTTGTGTTCTGAGTGAACTTGAAATAGTCGGTTGCTTAACATTCTGTCAATTAGTGTAGTAATTTTTAAGCAAGGAACAGCTTTAATCAGTTCAAGCAAAACTCCTTCCCTCCAGACTGTGTCATATGCAGCTGTAGGATCTAAGAAGACAGAGACGCTTTTTAATTTCTTTTCAAAACCAACCTCCAGATATGTGGTCAAGGACAGTACTTGGTCACTGCAGTCACAGCTGGGTTGAAATCCTGCTTGCTCAACTGGAAGGAAAGCTTCGATGGCTGGTGCTATTCGGTTTAGTATCGGTCTTTCTAATAACTTGTAGGTGACGCAGAGTAGAGCTGTAGGTTGATAGCTTTGTGGGAGAGTTGGATCCTTTCCTGGTTTCAGAAGGGCAATCATTTTTGACTTCTTGAAGATTGGGGGAAGTCTTCCTGACTGAAGTATGGAGCTGAAGAATGCAGTGAGCCATCTTCTTGTAGCTGGACCACAGCTTTTTAGTAGTTCTGTGTAGATTCCATCTAGTCCTGCAGCTTTGCCATTTCGGAGTGATTTTAATCCCTCGTCAACCTCTTGTGATGTGAAAGGTTGTGAATAGGTCACGTTCGGTTGTGTTTCTTGTTTTGCCTGTTTAAGCTCAGTTTCAACCCATTTCGTGGTCAGTTTATTCCTTGTTGTTTTAGAGGTGGAAACGAGGTTATTTGCTATTGCTTCCGCCTTGATTGGGGGAATGTTGCTTTGGTGGTATGCATGTGGAATCTAATTTCCGAATAAGTGACCATGCTTTTCTGCTAGAATGGGTGAAATTCATGCCTTTTACAGTCTTTACCCACTTTTCTTTTCTAGCAAGATCAAGTGATTGTAGTAAATCTGTTGCTTTCTCGTGACTGCTATTTTCTTCGAATTCCTTACTCAGTCTGCTGGATTCTTCACTCCATCCCGGTATATAGTCTTTATGGATTCTTCTAGGAATACATGTTTTTGCTGCTGATTTTATTAAGCCAACAAACCTCATGTAGTTCTCTGGGACAGGTTTAATCCATCTGATGTTGGCATCAGTAGATGGCATAAGCAACCCAGTCTGCTTTCTGAAACTTCCAGCGAGGTCTGGGTGTAGATTGTATAACTGGGATCTGAATTCTTATTTGGTAGATTATGGGTCTATGCTGGCTGTGCGGGAAGTTATTGAGCACTTGTCTTCTAACACGGCACAATGGTGACATAAAACTGTGCGAGACAAAGCAAAGGTCTGGTGTGTAGTCGCATTTCCAGCGACCATAGTGAAACGTTCCCTTATCTTTGGGGCCATATATCAGTGCAAGGTTGTTTACTTCAGCCCATTCCGAGACCTTAGTTCCATTTTCATCGTCTTGCTTATAGCCCCAAGATGTATGGTGGCTGTTGAAATGACCAAGGATGATGTTGTTATGAGAGGGTATTATGGGAATCCGGTCAGGCCATGTTTCATTGGGTGGCCTGTAAATATTCGTTACCATGATGTCTTCTATTTGTACTGAGGTGGAGAAATAGGTTGGATGATCGCTTACTGGTAGGATACTGTAGTTGCAAATGTTATTTCTAATGTAAGTAGCAATTCCATATTTAGCATGGTTGTGAGCTGCTATCATTATAAATCCTGGTATCTTTCCCCTTGCCAATAACTGTTCAGTGTTCTCTGTGTGTGTTTCCTGTAGTACGACAATGCCAACTGAGTGCTTCTGTAAAATGCTTGATAAATACTCACTCTTGGCTCTAGTAATGCCTTTGGTGTTAAACTGGCAGATGTTGGTCTGTGGGCCAATATTCCGTGTTTGAAATTCATACTCCTTAGAAGGACTGTTGAACGAATATAGGTTATCATGACCGAGACGTCGTTTATGACAGTTCCGTCTCATCTTGATCGTAGTTGCTCGCTTAGCACCACCCGGGGGACACGTGCAGGGTAATGGTAGGTAATACCTGCGGATGTAACAGTGGATGTGGACCTCATGATTAATCCGTATTGAAAGTTGTTATGACTTAAAAACCAATTAAGGTATCGGCATAACACTCAAGTCGTTATCTTATACCTCCATTAGAAACAATCCAACCAAGTGATGCCAGCTGACCATCTGAGCAGGGTACCTGATTGTGCAATAGATCTTAATTTGGAGAATGCCCATCATCCACCACTCTTAGGTGTCACCTGTTGTTCACCTCTTCTTTTAGAATGCATTGAGCCTTGTATTGTCCTCTTCAATCAATCAATCAATCAATCAATCACTACTGATCTGCATTTAGGGCAGTCGCCCAGGTGGCAGATTCCCTATCTGTTGTTTTCCTAGCCTTTTCTTAAATGATTGCAAAGAAATTGGAAAATTATTGAACATTTCCCTTAGTAAGTTATTCCAATCCCTAACTCCCCTTAGTAAGTTATTCCAATCGCTAACTCCCCTTCCTATAACCGAATATTTGCCCAATTTGTCCTCTTGAATTCCAACTTTATCTTCATATTGTGATCTTTCCTACTTTTAAAGACACCACTCAAACTTATTCGTCTTCTGTTCAAACTTCTGATGCAAATAGTTACAGCAAATCTTCATGGCCAATACTCTGCGCCCTTCTTTAGTAACAAAATCATCACAGTCATTGAAAACAAGTCTGACCTACAACCACGTCGTAGACAGCTTTGACCAACCCCAGGCAAATTACTTGATCATCCCCCTTCCCTCTCTCTCACAAAAATGCCCCGGGCAAGAAAATTTTGTTGACTTCCCTTACAAAAACGTTAAGTGAATATTTGTAAATTTCTTGTACATTTCTTAAAATTAGGCCAAAATCTAAAATTCTAAAAGCTGAAGTTATGTTTTTAACTTTTTATTACTGGTACACACCATATCATGTTTCTGAATGAATAAATATTGAAAATGCATTTTTCAATTGTCTTAAAAAGTATTCCTAGTTTTACTCCAACTTGCAAGGCCTCCCTTTAATGTCTACTGATGTCCTCCCACGCCATCTCTCCTCTGAAAGCTCAGAACATACCATTTAATCGAGCAGCTCATCTCCTTTCTCCCAAATTTTCCCAGCCTAAACTTTGCAACATTTTGGTAACGCTGCTCTTTTGTCGGAAATCACCCAGAACAAATCGAGCTGCTTTTCTTTGGACTTTTTCCAGTTCTTGAAGCAAGTAATCCTGGTGACAGTCCCATACACTGGAACCATACTCTAGTTGGGGTCTTACCAGAGACTTATGTGCCCTCTCCTTTACATCCTTACTACAACCCCTAAACACCCTCATAACCATGTGCAGAGATCTGTACCCTTTATTTACAATCCCATTTATGTGATTACCCCAATGAAGATCTTTCCTTATATTAACACCTAGATACATACAATGATCCCCAAAAGGAACTTTCACCCCATCAACGCAGTAATTAAAACTGAGAGGACTTTTCCTATTTGTGAAACTCACAACCTGACTTTTAACCCCGTAAATTCCTTACAATATATAAAACATTTATGAACAGTTGTGAAACCTCAAACTTACATAATGAGTTGATGTAGTAAACGAAAAAAGGGGCTCTGCACGTCTGGATAATTGAGTATAAATAACTTAAGGTGCAGATAATTGAGTTTCTACTGTGTGTAATCATTCTTTTGGCTTGAGAAGTAGTTTGTGACATAGGAAAAAAAGTTATAACTATTTTTTTTACTGAATTCCTGGTAATTCTGTTGACTTTAGAAGTAAGTAAGTAAGTAAGTAAGTAAGTAAGTAAGTAAGTAAGTAAGTAAGTAAGTGCTCATTGTAGCTGGAACAATCATGAAGCTCTATTGGTTTGTAAAATATCCATGCATTTAGTTTATATTTTGGTGTTTCAGGGTGTGCAATATATATTATATATTTGTATCTGACAAAATTACCAGTGCAGATTTATAAATAACTGAAGTAAATAGCCCATTGCTTTGTTGTTATCATTACCACAACAAGATCATTGTTGTTAAGTCAGCCCCAAAATATTTTAAAAAAATCATATATACAAAATCTGTGTGTTTCTTATTCATACAAGAAGTCTGTGTGTAATTATTCTTTTGGCTTGAGAAGTAGTTTGAGACGTAGGAAAAAAGTTATAACTATTCTTTTTACTGAATTCCTGGTAATTCTGTTGACTTTAGAAGTAATTACGTAAGTTTTGAAAAGATTTGTATGGTGTTATTCACTTGAATTAGTAACCATTCAATAAATCTCTTTAAGGAGAGCATTCATGAATCCTTTTGCATCATTAATCAAAGAAAAACATTCCTTATATAAATATACATGTTTTCTATAGCATTTTGAGACATTTAGTTTTTGACATTAACTAAAAACATTGTTTCAAGTAAAATCATAACTTTTTTTAAAATAAGAAAGTTGTAGTTCCTAGTTGTTAAAACATATTTCTCTTCATTCTCCGTCCCCCTTATATCTTATTGGGAACCTTCCTGTGTTGCTTAAAATTAAGAAATAGAAAAATCAGTAAGGTTTATGTAATAGTATTTTTTTTCATTCTGTTGCAGTTTTATGACAAAAAGAAGGAGACTCCTAGGAAATCACTTTTACCTCGAGTAAACCCAATGATATCACCTTCAAAAGTTAGGGTCTCACCACTTTTTCCTGATATATATCTCTGTGATAATTGTGATGCAGAGTTCAAGACATTAGATGAAGTGAAGGTGAGATAATTTTCTAAATTCTTGGTACACGTTTTATAATAGATGTTTGTTTGTGAAAGGTAATTATGAGTGTGTGTAAATAAATTTCAGCTATTCGTTATACGGCATCATCATTCATCGCTAGTTCCTGTTTTCCAGCTATGGCTGGGTGGGGGAAAGATGGTCCCTCTTATTTTCTTTTATGATTCCACCACTCCCCATTTAACACAGTTGTTCCAATCCAAATTCTGCTGGCTTATGCTGTTTTGAACTAAGTCCATACAGTGTTTTCGGACTCTCTTGCTTTCTACTTGCCCTTCCATCAATTGTTTTAGCATTCTTTCATCACTGATACTTTTAAAATGTCCAAATCAACTACGCCAGTTCTTTCTCCATTTTGCCATTGTCATTGACCAGGTTTTGGCTGCATATGCTATTATGGGTACTGGTATTTAATATATCTTATACCTAGTTTCTTTTGCTTTCATCGACACTTCTTTATCCTATAGTAAGTTTGATAGAAATGTGCCTTAAGTCAGAGTTTTCTGAAATGTAATCGATTGCTTGTTTTCTCCATATCTTGAGCATTTCTTATATGTCTTTCTGGACCTATATTCTTCCAGTTACATTTCTGAAATCAACTGCGGGGCTGTGAGCTTGCATCCGGGAGATAGTAGGTTCGAATCCCACTATCGGCAGCCCTGAAAATGGTTTTCCGTGGTTTCCCATTTTCACACCAGGCAAATGCTGGGGCTGTACCTTAATTAAGGCCACGGCCGCTTCCTTCCAACTCCTAGGCCTTTCCTATCCCATCGTCGCCATAAGACCTATCTGTGTCGGTGCGACGTAAAGCCCCTAGCAAAAAAAAAGTAGAAATAAACTGCCATGATTGCATCGTAACTGTTCTATCACTCTTATTATTGTTGTTATTGTTTGGGTCATTTGTCCATAGACTGGTTTAATGCAGCCATCCATGCCACCCTATCCTGTGTTAACTGTTTCATTTCTATGTAACTACTACATTCTGCATCTGTACTAATCTGCTTGTTGTGTTCATACCTTGCTGTACCCTTACCATTCCTACTATTTGCACTTCCCTCAGAAACCAAATGAACAAGTCCTGGGTGTCTTAAAATGTGTCCTACCATTCTATCTCTTCTTCTCGTCAAATTTAATCCAATCGATCTCCTCTCACCAATTAGATTCAGTATCTCTTTATTCGTGATTTGATCTACTCATCTCACCTTCAGTATTCTCCTGTAACAGCACATTTCAAAAGCTTCTATTATCTTTCTTTCTGATCCATGTACCATCCTGTTTCACTTCCATACAATGCCACGCTCCTGAAGAAGACATTCAAAAACACCATTCTGATTCCTGTGTCAGTCTTCAAAGTGAGAAAATTTATTTTCTCTGCCCCTTATGCATGGAGGACACCCACGGTATCCCCTGCCTGTTGTAAGAGGCGAATAAAAGGGGCAACCATGAGATGGTGTTTTTGGAACCATAAGATTACCTGTGATTAGTACCGTTACGTGAGGAACACCGTGGATCAACGTTGCCTGCGATTAGTACCACTATGTGAGGAACATCACGGGTCTGGGCATTACCTGTGATTATTACGACTGTGTGAGGAACACCATGGGTCTCCATTACCTGCGAGTAGTACCATTATTTGACAAACACCATGGGTTTACTTTACCAGTGCTTAGTACCATTATGAGGGGCTAGTGACCTTCATTTTGTACCTCTTTATAAACAACAAGCATCATCGATATAGGATTTTGCCTTGGAATCAGTCCCTTGTTCCATTTATTTCATTGTTTTAAGTTATTTTATGGAAAGGTGAGGGCATTGCGGGTTGGATCCTTTGATTGTTTTAAGTTCATAATCATTTTTCATTGTCATCTTGTTGAAATCTAGTCAGTGGATGGATTTAGGAATTTTGGTAATCATTAAGGGCCTGATGACCTAGATGTGATCCACTTTAAAGAACTATTATTATTACACTAATTTTAGTACGATATATCTCCTTATATAAATTTTGTACAGAAAAATCGATACATAGTGCTTTTTAAGCAAGTATTATCTACCAAATTACAAATTACAAAACTAATGCATGGATTTCTTAAGAAAGATCTTGTGCTAATCTGCATTTTATGTCCTCCTTACTTCTGCTGTTGTTAATTATTCTACTAACCTTGTAACAGTATTCATTTACCTCCTTTGAGGCAACACTCCTGAGATAAACAGATATTTTTACCTAATGCATGGATTTCTTAAGAAAGATCTTCCTTGCTTGTGCTAATCTGCATTTTATGTCCTCCTTACTTCTGCTATTGTTAATTATTCTACTAACCTTGTAACAGTATTCATTTACCTCCTTTGAGGCAACACTCCTGAGATAAACAGATATTTTTACCTAATGCATGGATTTTCACGAAACTTTGTTGGAATGTTACTTTCATAAAAGTAGAGATATCATGAACATTTCCTTCATATACAGTTAATTTTTTCCAAAATAAGTTTTTTGAAATAAAAAAATTGAATTCCATTTCTTCATGAAATTTAATTGACATGTAAATGGAAATTTGTAATTTGGTAGATAATACTTGCTTAAAAAGCACTATGTATCGATTTTTCTGTACAAAATTTATATAAGGAGATATATCGTACTAAAATTAGTGTAATTTTTATGTTCTAAAATTTTTGACTTAAAAATCCCTACTACATGAAAAAATTCTGCAATAAAAAATTCCATATGCAGGTTTCCTAATATAGCTGTGATACATATACCATACAAATTTTGTTACTTTTGGCAGAATATTATGGGAGAAAAGTGGGATTTAAATGTAAAATTACAATTGGCAGGAAAATTAACACTTTCAACACTATGCCCGTATGGGATATGGGCGCACTGCTTTCCTGCTTCTGGACGGTGCCTGTATGTGATACGGGCATGATTTTCTCATGTGTTCATATCCAGCTGCACATATCACGTACGGTTCCCGTCCCTTGGTTGGAGGTAATAGTTCATCTAGTGACCACTAGAATGCAGCAGTTATCGGGAATTTCAAACTGAAACGATAAACAGGGTATTTTCTCCTTGCCCTGGCCTCTACTGAAGCACTCGGTGTGCGCACGCCAAATCTGTCACGCTGTCAGCTGTGTTACTGTGTAAACATGTCTTCGCCGCCTCAATGATAGTGATATTTGGGATATTTTATCGGGAGTAGCGGGTTCAGAGATGGATGAAAGTGATGACGACCCTGCTTACGAACCGGATAACGTATCAAGAGATAGTTCAGGTAAGATTTTTATTTATTACGTAACTTTGGAACGTAAGTGTTTAGCTGTATTATTTTACTCCGAATACAAACAATAGAAATACTTTCCGTACAGAAATTTGGGTTTATTTTTTTCATTTAGACGAAGAGACGCAGGCTGATGATTCACCTGTGCCGGGAACATCTGCTAGATCATCTGAACCTGATCAATGAACAGTTATTACCCATTTGCACGGAAGACAGTGAAATGGTGGGAAAAAACTCTTCTTCCATTTGTTCCGTATGTCTGTTGTGAATGGTTTCATTCTATATGAAGAGATCTCAAAATCAAAGATATCTCTTGTGGATTACATGAGAGTGATCAGTTCGCGGTTAGCAGCTAAAGGTGGAGACATCTCAAGGCTGGAACCTACTCCCTCCCCCAGTGTTGACAGGAGTTTTGCTTGCCATTTTCCAGAAAAGGTTCCTCCAACGAACAATAAAGTGAATGCTACTCGTTATTGCAAGGTATGCTCAGACAGGGGCAAGAAGGAAAGTGGTAAGCGCGTCAGAAAAGAGAGTAGATGGTGGTGCAAGGAGTGCAAAGTAGAACTGTGTATAGTCCAGTGTTTTCAGGACTACCATACGAAAACAAACTATTCCTAAATAGGTAAATATTTTATTCCACTGCATTTGTGTTTATTTGTGGCCTAAGTAGTCACATTAAATGATTATTTTTTATTGTTTGAGCAAGCTTGTTGGTATAACCTCAATGTAAACATTTTTTTCCATACTATTTTTTCATGTTTTTCAAAAGACTAGTATAATTAAATTACTTCAGATATTCACTTGTTGATTAACATCTTCATTTTGGATGGTTGACACCTTCATATGGTACAGACATTAGGCATGTAATATGTTTCGCTGTTCCATAATGTGTTAAAAATTAGCAAAAAGACCCAGTTCACAGCCAGGATCCATGTTAAAATATGGTAGTGTTGAAAGTGTTAAGCAAAGTTCAACTGACGTTTTCTTCCTGATTCATTACTTAAAAGTCATCAGAACTGTATGTGTTTCCTTCCTTTTCTTTCTTAGCAGCTTCTGTACGAATACTGGTAACTCTGGAAGCTGCTTCTTCCCCTTCTCCAAAGAACTGAAAATGATTCACCTGCATTTTGTTTTTCACAATGCAACTTTTCCTGAGTCGAAGCTATGGGGATTGTAGTGTATGTCATGTTATGTCATGATTGTAGGCTGTAGGTGCAGGACTTGCATGGCTTGAAGTTGATGCGACACTTTCCTGATGAGAACAATCCAAGTCCGATAACATTTCATGACCTTTTGTCCCTGGTTTCTTCAATGGAGACTCCTGTTTCGTAATAGCTGATCTCCATCTCTTTCCTATCAAAAGTTCAGCAGTTCGTCGCTTAGCTAAGGCTGATTTATGTTTACGCATATTGTTTATTCCCTTGGATACACGCTATCAATTATTACAGCACACTATCTTTCAATAATAATAATAATAATAATAATAATAATAATAATAATAATAATAATAATAATAATATCTTGATACGCAACTACAAGAAGTTAACTTGGGTGCTTGCTTTACAAAAGTAAACAGACTGGCTACCCCTACAGAACTCACAAAAAAGATTAAATATACATGAATATCAAAACTTACAGTTGTCGGCACTGTTGTAGTACCATCAGGAATACCAATACAAGCATACAATGTTACTCAATGACATTCGAGTCCTGAAATACACTAGTGTCCAAAAGTTAAGCATAATCACTAAACGGGGCCATACCGCCTGATAGGAATGTCAGACGGATTGAACAAACGGAAGCTGACTCACACACAATATGTCACACATCTTGTCCAAAAATACAGTGTCGGGAAGGTTCTAATAGCTAAGGTACACCTTTGACAACAACTAACAAAACTTGGCAATGTCTTCCACAACAAAATATGCTGTTAATAGGGTGTATGGTTACCCCTGACACCCACACATGCTTCGCAGTGACGTCACATCCTCTCTATCAGATGGTCCAAGAGCTTTTGTGGCAGTCGATCCCATGCCTCCGAAAGGGCAATGCGAAGATCTTGGAGGGTCCTTGGTGGAGGCTGATGGGATGCAATTCGCCTCCCCAATGCATGCCAGGCATGTTCTATAGAATTCAGATCCGCAGACCTCGCTGGCCAGTCAATACGATGAATGTCTTCCCCAGCCAGACATTCATCCACCAGAGCAGCACGGTGCGGTCGGACATTATCGTCCATTAAGAGGAAGTCTGGACCAACCGCACCTCTGAAGAGTCGAACATGTGGTCCCAGTACCTCATCCCTGTATCTCCGAGCGTTAACAGTGTTCCTCGGACCACCATGAAGATGTGCAGGTCCGTACGGCCATTCAACATGATGCTGCTCCACACCATGACGCCACCACCACACTGGTCCCATTCCACGATGTTCCTTTGGTTGTATCGGCTACCCGGTTCTCTCCAGATTATGTGCGACAGGAATCGGTCTTTAAACTGAAGCGGGATTCATCTGTGAAGAACATATGCCTCCATTCATTCATGGTCCAGTTTCGATGTTGATGGCTCCACAGTAAAAGGGCCCGTCTCTGTGCTGGAATGAGCAGGACACACACAGCTGGACTTCGGGCAAATAGGATGTGAATATGTCTACGGTTCATTAAATCCGTGATTTTGTTGCATTTTCCTGTTAGAGTCATAACATTTAAGGTTCCAATCCGAAGCTTGTTTCTATGATCGGTTCTTCTTGTGCATCTTGAATGAACATCGGAGACTTCGTCGTCATTAGTTCCAAGAGTACGTGAAGTATTGTCGACATTCAGAATATTTTTCTTTCTGATGCTCATTTTCTTTTTGAAAACAACCGCATTGTACTCCTGTACTGACTTGCTAGGCCTAACGCACTACAGGATTTTCTTTCAGGGTGGTCTCCCTTAACCTTTGGCAGTCCCCTGCCTCACTGCAAGGCAGCACCTGATGAATTTGTGTGTTATTTCCCACACAAAGGTCTCATCTTATCCAACCTCCTAAGAGAAAACTCCTCTGCTCGCAGCTATTGGTTTTCCCTTAGTTTGCCAGGTTTGGTATCGGCCGCCAGACCCTTGGCCAGACAGTGGCAGGTAGTATAGTCCACTGTCGCATACAGTAGCAGAATTTATTCCGACCTGACCTTATTCTTATATTCTTATTCATTATTAAACTAAATCCTGCTCTTTCTGCCAACGTACTTCACTACATCTAACTTTAGTGTATCCATTTCTGTTTTCATATTCTCTAACCTACCACAATACTTCTAACATTCCATGTTCCGACTTGCAGAATGTCGGTAGCCATCTTCTTGTTGATTGCTCCCTCACGTGTAGGCCCCACCTGGAGATCAGAATGGGACTATTTTACCTCCAGAATATTTCACCCGGAAGGAAGCCATCATCACTACACCATTCATACGGAGAGAGAGCTGCATGCTCACGGAAGTTAGTTACTGCTCTAGTTTCCTGTTGCTTTCAGCCATCTTGCAGTATCAGCATAGCTAAGCCATGTTAAGTATTATTACAAGGCCATATCATTCAATCATCTAGACTGCCGCCCTTGCACATTCCGAAAGTCTGCTACCACCTTTCGATGAACCATTCGTTAGTCTAGTCTTTCAACAGATACCCGTGTGATATGGTTGCACTGCTTGGCTATCTGCTTCACTGGGACGTACATGCCTCCCCACCACGGCAAGGTCACATGGTTCGCAGGGGAGGCTATCACTCTTATTGTTCTCTTTTCTTTGGTATGGTCCAGTCATGAGAATAGTGCAGGGTATTTTCTGTACATGTAAAATTCTCTGATATTGTACCTTTGTTGTTGTTGTTGTTGTTGTTTTTCTTGTTCTTGTTGTTTCCTGCCTTCTCTGAGTGAAGCAAAATTGTCAGTGGGTTGAATCTTGGTTAACTTGGGGAACTGGAATGAGCTCAATGGTGAGAAATGTTCTTCACCTCCGGGATGATAATGAATCACTATGGTACGTTACTGAAATCAGAGAGGCACGAAAATACAATTCTCTGAGAAAACTTTATACATCTCTCATTTAAACTGCACTAATTTTACTCACAGATTTGAACTTGTTTTGCTTTGTGTGGCTATTGCAACTTAGCGTAGCCCTTTCAAGACAGACCCTGTGATGAGAAGGGATGACTTCTGCCATGAAGTTGTTAATAGTAAAGTACAGTAGCTAGTATGGTGTAATCGCAATAATATTAATTACCTATATTGTACCAGTAAAATATAGCCCAGATTTACTATTTTATTTATAATTGCACGAGTTATGTCTCAGAGCAGTTCCAGGTAAATTATAGCTAGGGCTTGGTACAGGAGGAAGGGTCCTATCTACAAGAAAACTTGGAAGTTCTTTTAGAGAATGAAGATTATTAAAATAAATGCATGTTGAATTGCGTATCACCTTGGTATAGATTTTCGTCGTCTTCAACATCGCCTATCAGGTAACCCGTACTCCCAGGTCACCATGCTGAACTGGACTGGAACTCGTTCTGCAGGCCTCTGTCGTCACCATAGAATGGAGCTGGAACACCAAGGTTGGTCAGACATGGGATCGAACTCGTACCTCTGAAGTTCTAGATGGTCTCGGACGTTCTTGCGGGGTAATCACTCGTGGTTTTTTTTTTTTTTTTTTTTTTTTTTTTTTTTTTTTTTTTTTTTTTTTTTTACGTCACACCGACACAGATAGGTCTTACGGCGACGATGGGACAGGAAAGGGCTAGGAGTGGGAAGGAAGCGGCCATAGCCTTAATTAAGGTACAGCCCCAGCACTCGTTTTATTACACACGAGTGTCCACAATTATACAGTCCCCCGACACTTATTTGACACCAATGCTTAATTTAATATTGACGTAACATGATGTCGATCTTCACTATTCCCTTGTACAGTAGATAGAATTTAACTGTTATTTAAAGATGAAGATGCGGATAGCATCGAATTAAGAAAAATAGATCACAGTTCATGAACATAAGCTTTAGAAATAACGAAACTGAAGACTGTTTACATATTATGCACAGTCCACAGTCTTTCCACTAAAATATGGTCGCACTTGACACTTAAATAAATATACGACTGCTCTAGAGTTTATCCAACGGACACTGCTGTCAGTAACGCATTAATAAATTATTAATCACTCAGGAAGAATTAACACTATCAGTTATTATGCACAGTTCAAAATTCGACTCACTTTGAATTGTGTATTGTTCACTTCAACCCAAAATTTGAAGAAATAATTGTTAGCAATTGTTACAGTTGTAAATTCACTTCACTATGAATTGAGTATCTTTCACTTTTACCCAGAGTTAATCACTTGTTCACAATCTTCTTATGTTAATTTTAAGGACAGTTCCTCTAAAGCATTGATACTTTGTCATTATATGACTTTTTCAACTAAACAGTGTTATGTGGCTGAAGATGTTTATAATATACGAAACATGTACCACTTTCAACCAATAAGTTGCCTTAAGCAATTTAGTATATTGACAAGGTGGAAAATAAAAAGTACTTAGTTGTGAATCTGTGTAAGTATGATACAGACCATGAAGCTGATTTTATGTAATGTTAATCACTTGTGTCGAAGCACACGAGTATTAATTGTGTAATATGTAATAACTCGCATATAGGGTGGTGAAAAAGTTAAAACACTTTCACGATCAGTTCTACTTAATAAGGAAAATAAGCTGACTGATTTGTAAAGAAATTCCACAGTTAATAATATAAGGCAGTCGTGTGTCACTTTGAAATTCACAACACTTGTTGGTAAGAAACTAAGTTCCACAATTATAAAGTGGTAAGCAACTAAGTTCTACAATTATAAAGACTTGCCAATGTCGAAGTTCCTATACGTGCACAAAATCTAAGTTCCAATCAATTGTCAGAACCTAAGTCCACTGTAAGACTTGTAGAATTCGAAGTTTACTATACGCGCACAAAATCTAAGTTCCAATCGACTGACAGTATTTAAGTCCACTACAAAGACTTGTCAAATATCGGAGTTTCTACTCGCCCACAGATTCTAAGTTCCAATTAACTGATATAATATAAGTCCACTATGAAGACTTGTAGAATTTGAAGATAAAATTTTGACAGCACCTTATCTCGATGAACAGAGTAATGGTGTAGTGTGGTGAGTGAGACTGGACTCCCAGCTGTGACTGACTGACTTGGTTGGGTTGAGCTCGTCTTAACCCCTCAGCGCCGACCTCTATACGTGGTATAGACCCTCTTTTCTTCCGTAGCCGCCGACCTCTATACGTGGCGTTGAAGGTTAGGTCAAATGTTCCACCTTTACAATACTATACGTGGTATAGACCCATACATGGTTTCACATTTACGGCTATAGCGCGAAGAGTTTTGGAGTTACTGATATGCAAATTGTTTTGTTTCCAAGAAGACATTTCCGGGTTTATTAGTGTTGTAAATAAGAATTGAAAAATCGTTATAATGTAGTTGTTTTTGCAAGGATAATTATTTGTTAAATAAGTCTGAGCACTAATCTCTTGCTTTTTTAAAAGTCTGTTTTCTTCGTTCTTTCCCACAGAATAAAATAAAGAAATGATGATGTGAGGAGTTTATCTTTTCATGTGATGTTCTTTGCTCTATTTGTACATTGAGAGTGCGGTTTATTTGTTATATTTGTCTTTATTTCTCAGCTTGTAATATTTTCGTAACTCTCCACGAGCGCTCTGTGTAGGCATCAGTTAGTGCTGCTTTCTGTCATACGATACGAGAACCAGTTGTTCATGGTATATATCTCGTTTGAAAGACGTTGTCTCGACCTTTTATCTGAAATATGTATCGAGTTGGTTTGTTTCGTCATAAATGTTATTCCCCTCATTCAGTTTCGTCCTGTTGCTTTCGGTCTCGCTGCAGCTTCACCAGTCCGTGTGACGCGCCGCGCTCGGCCGTGGTTTGACTGACAGTAACGTGCTTGAAATATTGTATAATTCAGATGAAAGTTTAGTCGGAAGTAGTAGTGACAGTATAAGCAGCAGTGATAATGAAATAGATGATGTAGCAGTGGTAAATGATGAGAGTGACGACGACGAGGAAACAGTACTTGGAAATTTAGTGTAAGAGACTATAGATAATTATACAGGTCAAAGAGAAGTTTTCACGGTGAATTCTGATTGCTAAATTCTCTAATAATACTCACACAGGTCACAGAGACATATATTGAGCAATTACCTTATCGGGTTCAGTTGGTGAAAGGTTTGTTTACAAAATACGCTCGGGAGGGAGGGGAACAAAATATTCAAGGCCGGCGCGCATCAGATAATACAGTTCCAAGGTTGCAGGAAAGACATTTTATCAGGAAATTAGCACCCAAGAGTTGGAAATCCAAACCTCAGAGACATTGTATCCTGTGTTCAAAACACGACGAAAAGAAGACGTCAGTGTACTGCTTGCTGCCAGGAGTGTGACTTGAGTCCCTGTCTCAAAGAGTGCTTCGAACTCTATCACACGGAACTAAATTACTAAGGAAATGTGAAACTATTATGTAATTATCTGCATGTACATAGTTCTGTCATAAGGATTTCCAAATTTCGTGAAAATTGGGCTACTCTTATACTTGTAGTAACGCTTTAAGTGAATCGATGTATTTCCGTCGTGCGTTGTTGAAATCTCATCCGGCCGCGGGGTAGGAAGCTATTTAAATGGCTGCGACGCTGAGGGGTTAAACACGATTTGTGCTATGTCATCAGATATCATGATTCCCATGAAGTTGAATAACTCGAGAATCCCTTGATGGATTTACATGACATTTAATATTAGAAACGTTTACATGATTCTCTACAAAATGACGTATCCCTGGAGTTGATAAGATCATTATTATAGGAGTTTTGAAAATTTCCTAGTCGAACATTCGGGAAGGTGTGATGTTTCTTCTAGAACACGTCAGTCCATGCAGGGTAGCACGTGGCAGAACAGGCGGGTAGCCTATCTTGCTCCTGCATCCACGTCACTCGTACAGCTGTAGCTGCTTCAGGCGGGCTCGCTCCACTGAGCGTAGACAGACCAAGCTTGCAGTAAATATCTTGCGTGATGATTAAATGTTATTTATCTAAAAAATACGGCATGTACTGCGCATAACTAGTACAATATGCAGTTAATATTCCATGGCTCTATGGGAAACCGTGCATAACTGTTACATATCCCTCACTCTCAGGGAAAAAGAAAATACTTATGAGGATTTTCTTTTCACGCTCATTTCTCAAAGTATTTTTTTAGATTAGAGGCATATTATCCAGTA
The DNA here is from genome assembly GCF_040414725.1 of Anabrus simplex. Classification (NCBI taxonomy): domain Eukaryota; kingdom Metazoa; phylum Arthropoda; class Insecta; order Orthoptera; family Tettigoniidae; genus Anabrus; species Anabrus simplex. The sequence continues at coordinate 283,566,546 of NC_090266.1, read as the reverse complement.
AAGAAATCCAATAAAGAGTCTGCTGGGCTCATCTAATACAGTATGAAAATAGGACGATGTCATGTCCATGCCTGAAAAATATTATTGCCATAGAATCACTTAATGACATCTTTAAGCAGAGGAGGGTGGTCATACTCTAATATTAGTCGGTCGTTCAAGGCATGAGCATCAAGGCACAATCGTAGGCTACCATTGGGTTTCCTGACTATGGTGAGTTAATTGAGGTACGGTGCATTTGGAAATAATTCCGCCAGCCTCCATCTGACTAATAAGTATCCTAGTCTCATCCTTATATTTCTCAGGCACCGGGTACAGTTTGAACTTATAGGGCGATGTATCCTTGACATTGAAGTGGTGTTTGAAACCTTTCATTTATCCAGGCTTCTCATCGAAGACGTCTGGATAAGGCAGATATATCTCTTCTTCTGCCACAGCTATGTCTGCGTGGTATTCTGGGGCTTCAGTTACACTGGTGATGTAGGTGAGAAAATCAGGCCCTTTGTCACTTAAAATCGCAACTATGGGTCCCTCTTCTTCCTTGGGATCGCCCTCTTCATTTAGCACCGGGTCGTCTAGGACGGCATCGCCAATCACACCATTGACTTGAGTGCGGGGTAAATTAATCCCTTGGAGTCTATGATCTTCACCGTTGACCCGCTGTAACTCTACAAATCCGACCCTACATAAATTAATAATACTGGCAGAGTAATCTATGGTTGCCTTGTATTTTGACAGAAAGTCTGAACCTAAAATAAGGTTGAACTTCATTGGTGATACTATCAGAAAAATGTGTTCAAACAACTGTTCATTTATAACAAATTCCAGTAAAACTTGTTGCTTGCATTTTGTATTCCTATCAGGAATGATGCCGTTAATCTTGACTTGCGCTACCTGTAAAATAAGGATATCATATTTGTCCTTGATTATTGTAATTAATTTGTCAGAGATCAAAGAAACTTGCGCTCCTGAATCCAATAATGATGAAACTTGGAATTCCCCAATGGTAATGTTAATTATTGGTGGGCTACGTTGCACATGATGACGAATAGGTAGCTCGTCTTATTATAATAAACCATCATCATCAATATGCCAGTAATTGACTATGTCAATATAGAACGACCCAACCTCCTCGTTTTCGGGGAATCTTCTTTTAGGAAAATCAAAGTTGTTTTTTTTTTTCTTTTTTTTTTTTCTCGACAACACCTGTGGGACCTGGAGTTGGACCAAAGGTGTTGTTTCTTCGATGGTATTCCTGATATTTAAGAGAAGTCGCTCCAGGTTGATGACTTTCTTGTTTATTTTGTTGGAGGTAGTCCTGAGTTTCTTTCCATCGTTTATTTAAGTCATAATTATTTGAGTGTCTACTCTCTTCTTGTCGTTTATCTTGCTTTCACCAGGTAGGTTTTGTCTGGTATGTTGCCTGGCTACGGTATGGGCATTTCCTGTACCCTCTATACCGTGTAGGTGTAGGTTGAATATCTCTCTCCCTTCCTTCTTTTCGATACATTGAAGACTTTGTCTCGATTGTTCAGAAGTGTTAACCTGAACTGGATGTGCAGCGAAGTCTTCACTCTTGCTAGGATTTAAAGTACCTTGCGCACGAGCAGTGTCAAGACATCTTAGTACCACATCTAACTGGTCTAAGTTTTGGATTTTCGCAGCTACCAGGATCTCTTGAACATGAGATGGATACTGCAATGTAATGGCTTGTATAAGTTCCTTCTCAGGTAAAGGAGGGTCTAAATACGGCATCTTCTTCAACTGAGGTAACAAAAAATCGGAATATGAAGAGGTATTGATAGAGGTATTACCTTCTCGAATACAGTTGAAGTTTAATTAGATGCTGTGTTTCCGCATTCCAAAAACGCTTAATTAAAGCATCCTTATAATCTGAGTACATCTTGAGATTAAACTTGAAGACGGCGTACCAGGAAAGAGCCTTGCCTTCTAACAATCGGGCAACTGTTCTTAATTTTCCATCTTTGCTAATTTTATGTTCCTGAAAGTATTCTTCTACATTAAGCAAAATCTCCTTAGCCGTGTAGTCTTGATTGCTTGACTGAAACGTGATTCTCATTTCTCATTCATTTAAGTAAATTTGATCTCAAACTGGGATTGAACTCTATCATTTAAGCGCTGTTCTAAATGAGCATTAGATTCAGTTAAATGCCTATCCGAGTTGGCATTTGATTCTGCTAAGTTATTTAAACGCTGTTGTAGATTAGCATTAGATTCTGCTAAACGCCAATCTGCCTTAGCAAAATTAACATTAGTTTCAGCATTTGCTTTGGCATGGGCTTGAGCTAACTTATTTAAGTGTTGATCTACATTAGCAAGATTAGTGTTAGTAACATTAGATTCAGCTATGCTAGAGAGATAGTTGTTGGTCTGTGCAAGACACCGCTCTAAGTTAGCGCATGTTTCAGTACACCTAGTCTCTACATTGGCATCAGCCTCAGCATTGGACTGAGCCAAGCTATTTACATTCAGCCTAAGGGCTTCAATTGCTGCTAGAATGTTATCCATTTCTATGGCGGTTTTACTACTTTACAGTATGACACTTGGAAAATTTCAACTGCGGATTGAAATATAAGTTGCTTTAAAAGTTCAAAACCACTCAGTCCATCAAACGACAAGAACACATGATATATTTAAACACTTACTTAACATAAGTTATTTGCCATGTCCAGGGCATAAATTACACTTTATGTAAAAACACCACGTCCAGGGTGTTGTAATTGATATTTTAATGTTGATAGCACTGTTTACCTAGCTATCGTGCCCCAACGTGTAGGGTGCCACGTTTTTACCCTCCTCTCTGTACCAGTAAAATATAGCCTGGATTTATTATTTAATTTATAATCACGCAAGTTATGTCTCAGGGCAGTTCCAGGTAAATTATAGCTAGGGCTTGGTACATGAGGAAGGGTCCTATCTACAAGGAAACTTGAAAGTTCTTTTAAAGGATTCGAGTTTATTCAAATAAATGCATATTGCATTCCATATCACCTTGCTGTAGATTTTCGTAGACTTCAAAATCGCCTATCAGCTAACCCGTACTCCCAGGTCACCATGCTGAACTGGACTGGAACTCATTCTGCAGGCCTCATTTGTCACCATAGAATGGAGCTGGAACACCCAGGTTCGTCCGACATGCGATCAAACTCGTACCTCTGAAGTTCTAGATGGTCTCCGATGTTCTCCAATGATCTTGCGGGGTAATCTCTCGTTTTATTACATACACGAGTGTCCAAAATTGCACAGTCCCCCGACACTTATTTGACACCAATGCTTAATTTAATATTGATGTAATATGACGTCGATCTTCACTAGTCCCTTGTAGATAGAATTTAACTGTTATTTAAAGATGAAGATGCGGATAGCATCGAATTAAGAAAAGAAATAGATCACAGTTTGTGAACATAAGCTTTAGAAATAACGAAACTGAAGACTGTTCACATATTATCCACAGTTCGCAGTCTTTCCACTGAAATACGGTCGCACTTGACACTTACATAAATATACGACTGCTCTAGAGTTTATCCAACGGACACTGCTGTCAGTAACGCATTAATAACTTATTAATCACTTTGAGGAAGAAAAAACACTATCAATTATTTTGCACAGTTCAAAATTCGACTTAGTTTGAATTGTGTATTGTTCACTTCAACCCAAAATTTGAAGAAATAATAAAGTTAGCAATTATTATACACAGTTGTAAATTCCCTTCACTGTGAATTGAGTATTATTCACTTCTACCCAGAGTTAATCACTTGTGTCGAAGCACACGAGTATAAATTGTGTAATATGTAACCATTTGCATTTAGGGTAGTGAAAACGTTTAAACACTTTCACGATCACTTCTACTTAATAAAGAAAAAAAGCTGACTGAGTTGTAAGGAAATTCCACAGTTAATAATATAAGGCAGTAGTGTGTCACTTTGAAATTCACAACACTTGTTGTTAAGAAACTACGTTCCACAATTATAAAGACTTGCCAATGTCGAAATTCCTATACGTGCACAAAATCTAAGTTCTAATCAATTGTCAGAACCTAAGTCCACTGTAAGACTTCTAGAATTTGAAGTTTACTATATGCGCACCAAATCTAAGTTCCAATCGACTGACAGAATTTAAGTCCGCTACGAAGACTTGTCAAATATCGGAGTTTCTACTCGCGCACAGATTCTAAATTCCAATTAACTGACTGAATCCAAGTCCACTAGGAAGACTTGAATTCGAAGATAAATGTTGACAGCACATTGTCTCAACGAACAGAGTAATGGTGTAGCGTGGTGAGTGAGACTGGACTCCCAGCTGTGACTGACTGAGTTGGTTGTGTTGAGGTCGTCTTATACACTATTTGTGCTTCTATGTCATCAGATATCATGATTTCCATGAAGTTGAATAACTCGATAATCCCTCAATGGATTTACTTGAAATTTAATATTAGAGATGTTTACATGATTGTCTAAAAAATGACGTATCCCTGCAGTTGATACGATCATTATTACAGGAGTTATGAAAATTTCCTAGTCGAATATTCGGGAAGGTGTGATGTTTCTTCTAGAACACGCCAGTCCATGCAGGGCAGGGTAGTACGTGGCAGAACAGGTGGGTAGCGTATCTTGCTCCTGCATCCACGTCACTCGTACAGCTGTAGCTGCTTCAGACGGGCTCGCTCCACCGAGCGTAGACAGACCAAGCTCTCAGTAAATGTCTTGTGTGATGATTAAATGTTATTTATCTAAAAAATACGGCATGTACTGCACATAACTAGTACAATATGCAGTTAATATTCCATGGCTCTATGGGAAATCAACCCTGGAACCGTGGAGTCCGATGACTAGAATGCTGACCATTCAGGTACAGGGTCAATTTTCTTGTGATTCAGATTCTTACAGCTCAATTCTCTTACATCATGTCTGTTAGGAAATACATATGTATGGTCATTGTATTGTATTCAATGCTCATTATATGAATTGTTAACCTCCCTTTGTTGTCTATTCTCTTGTACTTTGGCTGCAACCTGTAAAGAATTTCCCTCTTGCATCTTACACCTCTCCAACATTATCACTACTCACCAGTTGATTATTCACTCTCTTTAACGTCCTGTGTCTGTCAGGTCCTGGCTAATGTATCTGGAATTTTGGCAATGAAAAGTCAACTTCCTGTGATTCAGATCTTGTAAAACTGGAGATGCCATGGCTATGATTACAAAATCACTAGTTGCATGAAAACCACAGCTTGCTTGCTGTGTAACAGTTAGCCATAATTTCTTTGTCACTTCATTGCTTGGTCCTTCTGATATTTCTTTGTGCTTGTTATTCTACTTACTGTATCTATGTGAATAATCCCTGCACCCTAATTGTAGGAAGGGGAATTTTTAAAAAAGGAAAGTTTTTTTTATTGTATAGCTTTGTTAAATATTAATACTGGAAAATTTTAAATAGTATAGTAATGCAGAACAGACATATTTATTCTACTAATTTCCAAGAGTAAAGTAATATGAATTTCTCTGGCATAAACCAATAACCAATTGTGGGAATTAACACTATTTTCATCATCTTTGGCTGGGGGAGGTTGTGCAATACTTGTTTCCCTACACACCGAGTGAGTTGGCCATGTGATTAGGGGTGCACAGCTGTGAGCTTGTATTTGGGAGATAGTAGTTTCGAACCCCACTGTCGGCAGCCCTGAAGATGGTTTTCCATGGTTTCCCAATTTCACACCATGCAGATGCCAGGGCTGCACCTTAATTAAGGTCACAGCCGCTTCCTTCCACTTCCTAGGCCTTTCCTATCCCATCGTCGCCGTAAGACATATCTGTACAATTAAAAATAGGAGAGGATTTCCACCAATCAGTACTTATTTATTGCATATATTAAGCTACAGGACCAATTTCGACCTCATATACAAGGTCATCTTCAGCTGAACCATACATACAAATTTATATAATGAAGCTTTGATTAAGATTGTGTTGTTAAAGGAATGCTATATGATGATGATGATGATGATGTACATTTAGTCACATACAAATGGGGCACGTCTTAGCATGAACTGGCGTATATGTCATTCTGTACAATATTGCAACTGTATGTCTAAAATATTATGTTGAAGGTCTTAAAATTAGTGTATAAAATATGTCTTTACTTAAACTAACTTATATATATATACATACAAGATAAATACAATATATAAAAACACTTCATGCATATGAACATTCGTTCTTGCTTGTTGGTCAATACATCGACTAACTTCCGTATTTAAGTCTTATTTACAGTTGTACACTTCAGCTGCTATTCTTGGAGTTTGTAAAATTGCATGGGTAAAAAATTTTTATCTTCCTGTGTATATGTGGGATGAAACACTTTCAATTTTAAAAAAAAGGTGCCAAATGTATGGATGAAATTCAACTAAAATATATTCAGCTCTGCTGTGTGTGTTGCCCTTTTATTGGAACCAATTCATGTTGTCCTGTGGCGTCCGTAAATTTGGATGACATTGGGTTCAAAGTAGTTGCTCCTTTCCCATTTGTAGCTGTGCAATGATGTTATGTTTATCTGTGGAAGATAAGATTGAGTTACAAGTGATATCGTGTTGGAGGAATGTCTAAGGGTTATGTGTGTGAATTGGAATATGTACTTACTGTTGTTGGTGTAGCTGAGTTGTGTTTGATGTGCGAGCCTGTAATGTACTACTTCGTGTTCTTCTTAGGCTCATACTAGCTGCTGTGAGGGGAAGGGAAGGAGGGGTAGGGAGAGTTGTTGTTGTTGTTGTTGTGGGGGTAGGGGTGGAGCTGGGTGCGTTGTTTGGTGTTTTTCTGTTGCGTGTCGCGTTCTGTTTATCGATTAACTTAAGGTAAGGGTTTTTTAGGGCGGGGATAACTGTATTGAAGATGATGTTAGTTTTTTCTGTGATTTCATTTATGTTGTAATTTGGATTGGTGTACTGATCTAGAGTGATGTAAAATTCTTCTGTTATGTTGAGCAGGGGGCCTTTGGGGTTTATGTTTAGGATTTGCATATCGTTATCGATGTTTGTAAAACTGTATTTATAGTCTGCGACATGTTGTCGTATTGAGGAAAAATGATTGTGTTTCACCGTGTTTATGTGTTCGTTATATCGGGTTAGGAAGTTTCTACTGGTACGTCCGATATAGCTTGTCTCGCAGTTATTACATTTGATACGGTATACCCCTGAGTGGTTGTATTTGTTGTTGCTGTTGATTGTCCTGATGTTGTGTATGATGTTGGTACTATTGTGTGTAGTTCTGAATGCTATTCTTAGGTTATGTTTTTTAAAAATGTTAGTTATGGGATATATGTGTACATTATTGAAAGTGAATACTGCATAATCTTTCTTGGATTCGTTTACTTTTGTTAGTTTGGTTTTGGGTTGGGATTTTATTTTGTGAATGATTTTGTTAACCATTTCTTTCTTGAATCCATTGTTTTAGCTATGTCATAAATTAATTATAATTCTTTGTTTGATCTTCTTTTGTTAACGGTATATTGAATGCTCTGTGTATCATGCTATAGTAGGCTGCTCTTTTGTGTATGTTGGGGTGAACGGAATCCATTTTAATTGTATTTGAGGTATGCGTGGCTTTTCTGTATATTCTGTAAGAAAGGTGGTCAACATGTCTAGTTGTCGTTATGTCCAGGTAGTTCAGTTTGTGATTGTTTTCGGATTCCATGGTAAATTTTATATGGGAATCTATTGTATTGAGTTTATCTAATATATCAGTTTCATTTGTCGACCTATTGTCGAGGATGATAAAGATGTCATCAACAAATCTACACCAAAAAAATATATGGTCTATTTTGTTAATGAATGTGTGCTCTAAATAGTCTATGTAAATTTCGGCGATTATACCAGAAGCGGGAGATCCCATTGGTAAACCCTGTTGCTGATAGATAGTATCATGAAATTTAAAGTAGTTGTTACTAATGGCAAAATTAAGTAATTTAATGAACTCTTCTATTTCCAAAGTGCTTAGATTGCTATGACTTTTTAGGTTAGATTCAATGATTTCTATTGTTCGTTTTGTGGGAATGTTCGGGTACATGTTTATTATGTCAAAAGATGCGAGTTTGTGATATGGTTCAATCTTTAATCCTTTTGTCCTATTACAAAAATCTGTTGAGTTCCGTACTATTTTATTAGCTAAGAATACGTAGTGCTTTTTGAGAAATCGTTGAATAAATTGCGAAAGTTTATAGGTTGGGCTTGCTCTGTAGTTAATAATAGGTCTCATTGGAATATGTTCTTTATGTATTTTGGGATAAGCTTTAGCAGTGGGTATTTGAGGATTCATTACTATAAGTTTAGAGGATTCTACTTCTGTTAAAAGAAAGTGAGGTTCCTTTGTATGTTATTAGTCGGGTCTTTACGTTTGATGAGGAAAGTGTTATCTTGAAAACATTCTTTGGTTTTCAATATGTATTGGTCTTTGTCGATAATAACTGCGGTATTGCCCTTATCGGCAAATTCACAGTAACTCCCAAAATAATAAATCAACCAATAAAGTACACATAAACAAACTCAAAGATAAGATAAAACAGAATAATCTACTAATAACGAAAGCCGATAAGGGCAAAACCACAGTTTTTATCGACAAAGACCAATACATATTGAAAACCAAAGAATGTTTTCAAGATAACACTTTCCTCATCAAACGTAAAGACCCGACTAATAACATACAAAGGAACCTCAAAACCTTATTAAAAAATACACACTTTCTTTTAACAGAAGTAGAATCCTCTAAACTTATAGTAATGAATCCTCAAATACCCACTGCTAAAGCTTATCCCAAAATACATAAAGAACATATTCCAGTGAGACCTATTATTAACTACAGAGCAAGCCCAACCTATAAACTTTCGCAATTTATTCAACGATTTCTCAAAAAGCACTACGTATTCTTAGCTAATAAAACAGTACGGAACTCAATAGATTTTTGTAATAGGACAAAAGGATTAAAGATTGAACCATATCACAAACTCGCATCTTTTGACATAATAAACATGTACCCGAACATTCCCACAAAACGAACAATAGAAATCATTGAATCTAACCTAAAAATTCATAGCAATCTAAGCACTTTAGAAATAGAAGAGTTTATTAAATTACTTAATTTTGCCATTAGTAACAACTACTTTAAATTTCATAATACTATCTATCAGCAACAGGGTTTACCAATGGGATCTCCCGCTTCTGGTATAATCGCCGAAATTTACATAGACTATTTAGAGCACACATTCATTAACAAAATAGACCATATATTTTTTTGGTGGTGATTTGTTGATGACATCTTTATCACCCTCGACAATAGGTCCACAAATGAAACTGATATATTAGATAAACTCAATACAATAGATTCCCATATAAAATTTACCATGGAATCCGAAAACAATCACAAACTGAACTACCTGGACATAACGACAACTAGACATGATGACCACCTTTCTTACAGAATATACAGAAAAGCCACGCATACCTCAAATACAATTAAAATGGATTCCGTTCACCCCAACATACACAAAAGAGCAGCCTACTATAGCATGATACACAGAGCATTCAATATACCGTTAACAAAAGAAGATCTAAACAAAGAATTACAATTAATTCATGACATAGCTAAAAACAATGGATTCAAGAAAGAAATGGTTAACAAAATCATTCACAAAATAAAATCCCAACCCAAAACCAAACTAACAAAAGTAAACGAATCCAAGAAAGATTATGCACTATTCACTTTCAATAATGTACACATATACCCCATAACTAATATTTTAAAAAAGCATAACCTAAGAATAGCATTCAGAACTACACACAATAGTACCAACATCATACACAACATCAGGACAATCAACAGCAACAACAAATACAACCACTCAGGGGTATACCGTATCAAATGTAATAACTGCGAGACAAGCTATATCGGACGTACCGGTAGAAACTTCCTAACCCGATATAACGAACACATAAACGCGGTGAAACACAATCATTTTTCCTCAATACGACAACATGTCGCAGACTATAAATACAGTTTTACAAACATCGATAACGATATGCAAATCCTAAACATAAACCCCAAAGGCCCCCTGCTCAACATAACAGAAGAATTTTACATCACTCTAGATCAGTACACCAATCCAAATTACAACATAAATGAAATCACAGAAAAAACTAACATCATCTTCAATACAGTTATCCCCGCCCTAAAAAACCCTTACCTTAAGTTAATCGATAAACAGAACGCGACACGCAACAGAAAAACACCAAACAACACACCCAGCTCCACCCCTACCCCCACAACAACAACAACTCTCCCTACCCCTCCTTCCCTTCCCCTCACAGCAGCTAGTATGAGCCTAAGAAGAACACGAAGTAGTACATTACAGGCTCGCACATCAAACACAACTCAGCTACACCAACAACAGTAAGTACATATTCCAATTCACACACATAACCCTTAGACATTCCTCCAACACGATATCACTTATAACTCAATCTTATCTTCCACAGATAAACATAACATCATTGCACAGCTACAAATGGGAAAGGAGCCACTACTTTGAACCCAATGTCATCCAAATTTACGGACGCCACAGGACAACATGAATTGGTTCCAATAAAAGGGCAACACACACAGCAGAGCTGAACATATTTTAGTATAATTTCGTCCATACATTTGGCACCTTTTTTTAAAATTGAAAGTGTTTCATCCCACATATACACAGGAAGATAAAAAATTTTTACCCATGCAATTTTACAAACTCCAAGAATAGCAGCTGAAGTGTACAACTGTAAATAAGACTTAAATACGGAAGTTAGTCGATATATTGACCAACAAGCAAGAACGAATGTTCATATGCATGAAGTGTTTTTATATATTGTATTTATCTTGTATGTATATATATATATAAGTTAGTTTAAGTAAAGACATATTTTATACACTAATTTTAAGACCTTCAACATAATATTTTAGACATACAGTTGCAATATTGTACAGAATGACATATACGCCAGTTCATGCTAAGACGTGCCCCATTTGTTTGTGACTAAATGTTCATCATCATCATATAGCATTCCTTTAACAACACAATCTTAATCAAAGCTTCATTATATAAATATGTATGTATGGTTCAGCTGAAGATGACCTTGCATATGAGGTCGAAACCGGTCCTGTAGCTTAATATATGCAATAAATAAGTATTGATTGGTGGAAATGAAGATTATAGATTACGAAGACATATCTGTGTCGGTGCAACATAAAGCAAAAAAAAAAAAAAAAAAAAAAAAAAACCCTCACTGTTAGCAGTCCAGAAGAATGTTTTGCGTCGTATCTAATTTTCACACCAGGCAAATGCTGGGGCTATACTATAATTAAGGCCAGGACCACTTCCTTCCCACTCTTAGCCATTTTGCTATTCTCTTCCTGCCATAAGACCTATCTCTGTCGGTGCGATGTAAAGCCAATTCCCTATAAATGTGATGTTACAGTACTTAGTTCAAAAAGAAGCATGAGACATCGATGTCTAGACTTGCAATCCCATAATTTTTAATGCCACACTCTCTCTCTTTCTCGGACACATTTCATTCATAAATAAAGTAAGATTGGTAGATGTTCCTCCTGATCAATACAATTTATATTTGGTACACTATATTATATAATGGTACTAGTTTTCCCCATGGTGGGGCCATCCTCAACCATTTAACCATGAATATCTTAAAGATTAATTAGCCTACGCATACAAATGTTTTTCAGTGTTTGCTTAAAATCTTGTCAGTTTATTTTGGTAAAATGAGTCTATGCTTATGATAATAACATTTAAAATTGTGTTGCAAATTCGTATGTAGATATTGACAAATAATTCACATTGTTGTATTGTGAGTGTTACTTCAAAAACAGTTGATTACTAGGCAGGAACATCATTCTCGGTACTGTACTACCCGTCCACCTCCCGAGTCCCAGACTAGCATTTATCTCAGGGGTGTCGGTTCATTATTTAAGTCACAAATATATAAATATAGAGGCATCAGTGAACACGGGAATGAACGGGGCAACTAAAAATAAAAATGGGGAAAGCTCAATTGTAAACATGAATTTAAGGACTCCATGATAGGACTAGGAAGTGACATTTAACTTTAAAAAGGGCATAACATCTAACTACAATAAAAAGATTATGATAATGGTTTCCTTTGAAATAATTGCCAGAAGGAGCAGTTTATTGCGCCATCTGGCGCACTGAATTTTGATACACTTGAGAACAACCATTAAATTTACAACACGTTAAATCAAACAAATCACTTGCTTCACCGCAAGTGGTGACAATATGCTGATTATGTTCATCCTGGAAAAGAATTACAGTTGTGGGGTATAATACACTGATCGATCGCATTAGGATCGAACCTATGTCCATAGGACTAGAGAGCCCGAGGATAAACCATGTTTATTGTCAGCTTCTCGATTTAAATTAGATGAAATACCTCCGACTATCTACATTTCCCTGAGGTCGGCACTCAAGATGGCAAATGTCATATGATCTCGGGAAGTGTAATCACGAAACGGGTTCATTTTATATCCAGCTGATGCCATGCCACTGGAACTAACATCTACAAATTATTTACACATGATCTAAATACTGCCCAACTCGGCCACATGGTCTCAGTAGGTTAGTGTCTCGAGGAGATAACGTGGCGAGCAGTGGGAATTACCGGCTGATGACCTCCACTCACCCTGCAGGTAGAAAATAAACAAACCAAGCATTACGGTAACATGACTCACGCAAGAGCCAGCTAGTTACGAGAAAATTATGTCGTCGTCAATAATTTAATTTATTATTATTATTATTATTAGAATATTTACATTATTATTATTATTATTATTATTGTTATTATCATTATTATTAGAATATTTACATTATTATTATTATTATTATTATTATTATTATTATTATTATTATTATTATTATTCGATGATTCCCGACACCGCCACGTTTCATTATGATCCTGATTATTACGGGACGCAAAACACAAATGTTATTGCTGTTATTATTATTATTATTATTATTATTATTATTATTATACTATCGCTCATGTGATGATTAATATTATTATGATATCACTCATATTATTATTATTATTATTATTATTATTATTATTATTATTATTGGTTATGAGTTGGTCACGTCCGCAAACATCTCAACATACCGGTTGCATTTACGAATTTACAACGATCACCATCCCAAAATGTGATTATTATTGGTCTCACACCATCAGTTATATTCCTCTTTAACATATTATTCCTCGTTTATTTATTTAACACGGTCCAACTTCTCGATCTGAAATATTAATTATTATTATGATTACGGTATCATGATTATCATCACTTGTCATTTTTAACTATACAACATACGATCATTTATGTGGAATCTGAACCTCTCATTATCTTTAGGTGCGTAGTATTTCAACGAATAGCTGCGCCGTCTGTTTACTTCGTACATGCTGTCACGGGTTCGAATCCTGCCCGCTACATAATTCAGTATTACTTTGTTACACTGCCCGTACTTTTACGCTCATTTCTCTGTGTTCATCATTAATTTCATACATTTCCTCGTATCATATTATTTCAACACAGCTTCATCATATGCTAAGTGTTTCCCATACGGAATTTATATCTCTTTCTATCTCAACATAATTTTATTTATTTATTTATCACAGAGTTATCAACTGACTTATATCTCTCATCTATGACATCGTACGACATTTTTATATCCTGACTGCGTGATCTTTATAATATCTCTCTTCCCATCTGATTTATTTCTGAGGTCATTCTCCACAAATCATCGCAACAACCTGGAATTATATTGCCAACATTTGACAATCATGATCACGTAATTCATTATCCTACGTGTTCCGGTTAATACTGGCAAATGAAATATCTGACATTTATTTATAAGATATTGGACCGTAATTTAAACAATACGTCTATTAGCATATAAGGATTATTAGCACCGATATCATTACTCATAATTATTAATTCAAAAATTTAGTTTATCACTCATGTTAAGTCCGAATTAGAAAAACATACCGGTTACATTTACGATTCCCGATAATTTCAACATATCATCACACAAAATTTCCTATTAATTACTGTTCACATCGAAAGGCAATATCTCAAGAATTATTATTATTATTACTACGATTATTATTAGTGGCATTCCCTCCAACTCTTGACGTCAAACGGAGACTATTAACATAACATAAACACAGCTGGCCTGACACATGGCTGGATTTTCCCTAAATATTATTATACAACTTGTCGTCAAATGAAATAACATAACAGCAAACTCCGGGTCGAATTGAACACTACACAAAATCAAAACTTGTCGAAAAATCTCGACTATAAAATACTGGTAATACATGCATGACTTACCTGCTATCCTCTACCTACAGAAATTTTATGTATAACAAATGAATACATATTTTGACCCGACATTTACGCTAGAATTAATTAATCCCGTTCGTTATACAAATTTAGAATGGCATCGAGAAACGACCCATTTCGTTACCTGAAGTAACCAAGTCAAAATCAAACTACTACCCTTTCCTGGTCATAATGACATCCCCAAATATTTTACATTTTGGTACTCATCTGGTAGTTGTCATCCTGGCGGCATAGCAGACGAGAGACCCATTCGGCCCTCTCTGCCGTTTACCCTTCCATAATGGCTGGTTGCCCATCACAGGTAATTTCCAGGCATTCCGCCATACTTATTAATAGGGGGCGGATTTCTATGACCTAAAAATGTATGAAATATGTATGCATTTATGACCCAAAAACATAAAAATATGACCTATAAAATTCAAAATATGACTTAATGAATAGCATCTACGTTACATAAAAACACTTTTATTACAATTGCTATGGGCTGCAATTAATTTAGAGATTAAAAAGTTTTAATTCTTCGAAATCTTTAACCCAAAATGAACTAAAATGATGAATATTTCATGAACTCGTTAAGGTTACACTGCATGCTCCTAGGCAAAGACGGACTCTGTGGAAGACATAAACACTACAGTTACTTTCACTGTTCAATATTCAATCAGTTTTAATTTATACACAAAACATATGTTATTTGAATGAAACTTTCATACTTGATCTAGTCTCCATTATCAGAATTGTAGCAATTTATGACCACATGCATCTTAAGATTGTTGAATGAGAATCCCCTCCTGTTGTCGCTGAGTATAGTCTTGTAGCGAGAAAAACTTCTTTCGACATCACATGATGTAACGGGAGCATACTTGAATAGAGTTAAATCACTTGGAGAAAATTCCTGGAAATCTGCAGATGAAGGGTTTCCACAAATAATGTCACTTATTCCACGCAGGTACATAAGTCCGCTATTTTCTCAGTGCATTTTCTAATTTTCTACATACCCTAGATGCTATTGTTCGTTTGGCATGCTATAACTCCTGTTCAATGCACTTTACAACATCCAGTGCATCGCTTAGTTCTGCACCTGAAACTTCCAGTTGCGTGATTGCTCCAGATAAAGAATTAAAATTGGACTTTATGTAAGCCAGGTCCGCTTTTTATGTTGTGCTTGAAAATAATTCTTGAGTGTTTTTTATGGAGGACAATTCAGCAGGATCAAAAGACTTCACGATATTCTCCACGACACCTAAGTTGTTGCTATAGTACACTGCGGCATCAAGCCAAGTCCCCCATCGCGTTATAACTGGCTTGGGAAGAAGGGGTAGTGAAGGTGCTTCTCCTTGAAATTTCTGAACGCAAAGTGGAGCTTTGACAAACACTTTCTTACAGTTCGATATTAATTTATCAACTTCAGGGTAGGTCCTTCTAACTTCTTCAGCTGCCCTATGCAAGGCATGTGCAAGACATGTCAGATGTATCATTTTCGGGTATAGCATTTTAAGTCCTTTGGCTGCCTTCACCATATATGGAGCAGCGTCATTTACAAATATAAAAATCTGCTCTCTCTTTGCCCCGTTTGGCCACAACAGATTCATTGAATTGTCGAAGAGAACTGCGATGGTGGAATGGTTTGCCTTCTCTAGCACTTCACATGTCAGGAGGAACGTATCTCCAGGCCGGTCTTCCTTCAACGTGCCAACGATCACATTTGCTACATATCTTCCATCCACATCTGTGGTCTCGTCTATTGAAACCCATATCTTACTGTCTCCCATGCCACGCCTTATTATATCCAACATCTCTTCATAACAAGGGGTCAGATAGTCCTTCCTGAGAGTAGATTCGTTGGGGCAGGATGCTCTGTATATTTTTCAAGAAACTGTCTGAAGCTTCGGCTGTTAAGTTTCTTGAAAGGAATATTAGACAAAACCATAATCTTGCAGAGATCTTGTGAAAATTGTGAACACTGTGAACTTGATGTCGGGGTTTCGAATAGCAGACATTGCCTATTTTCGAGTGCAGAATGTCTAGTTACACAATTCTTCTGTTTTACAGTATTACAATGTTGTTGCACAGAGAAGCGTTTTTCGGCAGTAACTTTTACCTCACACAATTCACAGAATAATTTCACTCCATCCGTACTGAATATGTTTTCACCGAACTCGCGAACAAAACTTCGCAACTTCCAACAAATTGAGACTTTCGTTTTAGGCATATTGAAAGGAAGTGAATGACTGAAGCTCCCTAATGACCAAGGTCATTCAGTGTGTTGACGGTGGAAGAGGGAAGGGCAAAGGAGAGAGATAAGAACAATGACAAATAACTGCAGAATTATGTCTGCTTCCGTGTAAACAATAGCCCAGTTTCCAGGAATTGACCCAGCTAGCATACAATAGCTCCTACCTGTTAGAAACATTCCATACACTACTTTAGAATGGTTCTTCAAAAGTCTATTCCAGTCTATCCTGAAAAATAATTTCTACCACCACAATGTGTATTTAAAAAAAAATATTTTTAACATATGGATAACACGAATTGCTTGTTGTCAACATCAAACCACAAGTGATCCACACTTTAAGAGTCAAGAGCATCCAAAACCATCTTAATGTCATCATTACCGAGCTCGATAGCTGTAGTCGCTTAAGTGCGGCCAGTATCAAGTATTCGGGAGATGGTAGGTTCAGACCCCACTGTCGGCAGCCCTGAAGATGGTTTTCCGTGGTTTCCCATTTTCACACCAGGCAAATGCTGGGGCTGTACGTTAATTACGGCCACGGCCGCTTCCTTCCCACTCCTAGCCCTTCTCTGTCCCATCGTCGCCATAAGACCTATCTGTGTCGGTGCGTTGTAAAGCAACTTAAAAAAAAAGAAAAAAAAAAGTCGTCATTAGCCAAAACAAACTGACAAGATTTTAAGTGCACACATTGAAAAACATTTTCATGATTTGGCTAATTAGTCTTTAAGATATTAATGGTTACATGGCTGAGGATGGCACCATCCTGGGCTGAAACTAGTACCATTTTAGAATATTGTGTACCAAATATAAATTGTATTGATTAGGAGGAACATCTGCCATTCTTATTTTATTTCTTTGCACCATCAATATGGAACATGAAATTTATAAATTACGATACTAATGACAACCAGGCACATAAAAAGGCATAAAGCTACCTTAATTTAAGAACTAACGTGGCCATCATAAATAAAAACATAACGTTTTTGAAAACTTGTATAACACATAACTTGGTCCCAAATTTTTCAAAAGGCTACAAAAAACAACAACAAAAACATAGAAACACACACCAGACGCGCTTAACTACGGTTGCCAGATGTATGGTTTTGCCCGGAACAATAATTTTTTTTCCTCATTTTTTTCCACGCACGGTGCAAACCATACGCCCAATGTTCCGTTTCTTAAAATATCGCGGTTTAGACAGTAGTATAGTATCGAAAATATGTGCGGGTAAGATCAGAATATTCTGCATTCTGATTTCTGACCAATGATCAGCCATAACAGTTGAGAACAGCGTCTCTGGCAGTGTGCCAGCGGTACTAGCGGGCATGTACAGCATGAGTCTCCTCCATTTTATTCTTGAATTGCATTGTGATCGGAAGCAGGACGTGTGTGGTAAACAAGAAATTGCTTTCCCATAGTGTTTCCCAGTGGCTGTGCAGTATTTCGACGAAAAACTATGCATTTGTAACATAATTATAGACTTTTATGAAGATGCGGACGAAAGTGCCATCAAAATGTCTCAACAAATTTATAACAGAATTTCGGAACATGGTTGTCCCAGATCTCAAGCTATACTGCTGAAAACACAAATTCTAATTTTGGGAAAAACAATTCTGTATATGTACACCTAAAGGCAGAAAATCCAACCTTGGTTAAGTCTTAATTGTTGTGCACATGTTGTTCACAATTCATGTAAAACTGGGATGAGTTCTATGTCAATTGATATTGAAGTGTTGATAATTAAAGTACCGGTATTCAATTACTTTTCAAATTCAGCAAAAAGAGTTTTACACTTAAAAGATTTCTTTCAGTTTCTCGATATTAAATACACCAATTTAAGACATGTGCCCACAAGATGGCTTTCTATAAAGCCTGCTATTGAAAGACTGCTGAGAAACCTCCCAACGATAGTATCTTATTTTTCAAGTGTTGAAGATTGTCCAGTATTCATTAAGAAATATTTGTTAGGTTCCTCAGAATCAGATTCTGGTAAGCAAACACTTCTAGTAGAATTGTATCTACATTTTTCGATACATTTAGCAGATGTTTTCAATAAGGCAGTTCTTAGTCTTGAAAAGAGTCATCTGACAGTCTGTGAGGTATATACTGTTATTAAAAGTTATTAAAAATTTTAAAATGCAACAGGAGCAGGGAATGGGGGAAATAATTTTTTGGTTACAAAGTGACTTGCACATTAATTAAATTGAACGATTTGTTTACTGGGGATGTTAAGGTCTGTGAAAGTGATTTTATACATGTCTATGAGGTTTGTGTTAATTATCTATGTACATGATTTGATTCTAGTGATGATTCTAATGTTTATTCACTGATGAATTGTATAACTCTAAAAAAACTCGCCTCAGTTCAACAAGTTTTTGAAGTTAGTGGAGACCAGTAGGTTTACAGGAAAAGCTGAATATTGATAATATCACCGCTGTCTCAATCCTATATACTGCCTGTTCTATGCTATGCGGTTAACATGCTTCTCAGCGTGAGCTCTTAGTGTCCCAACTTATCTCTGTACCCACGTTGTTGTGTTCTAGTGCGTTTGCATCGAGCTTTTATGTGTATGTGTCTCTGGCTGTAAAATGATGAATTGTTGTGTCTCTCTCTGTATATCATAGCGAGAAATCCAAATTATTCAGGTTTGAGGATTGCTGAAATCCTCCCAAGTAAAGAACTTTGGGAAAATTGGCTTAACGCTATATCAAAGCAAGGATCAACCAAGAGTAGTCAATGGATTCCATCCGATTATTCTCGTGTTTGTAACCTGGATTTTAGAGATGGAGATAAAAGATAAAATTAAAAGAAAAATATATTGAAACTAGAGAGCGTGCTTAGTCGGTTTTCAAATTATCCCCATTACCTTCAAACCAGAAAATTAGCTCCACGAAAGACCAGACAGCGATCATATATATTTCTTCCGAAGAAATCTATGATGAAACAAGCTCTTCAACCGCATGAAATACATTGGCCCCACTGTCGGCAGCCCTGAAGATGGTTTTCCGTGATTTCCCATTTTCACACCAGGCAAATGCCGGGGCTGTACCTTAATTAAGGCCACGACCGCTTCCTTCCAATTCCTAGGCCTTTCCTATCCCATCGTCGCCATAAGACATATTTGTGTCGGTGCGACGTAAAACAAAAACAAAAAAAAAAAGAAAGAAATACATTGGATGACGAGTACCAAATTTTGTGAACAATATCTCAATCCAAGTCAATATTCCAGCGAGTAAGAATGACAGCAGTGATCAGAAAATCAAACATAAGAGGCTCCGATCAAGAATTCTGAGACAGCGATAACAGCTGATGACTAACCATAATGAAGTTAAATGACTACAGAGGAAATTCGAAGACAACCCAGAAATTGATCATCTGAATAAAGTAAAGGAAGCAGCTAAATATAATGAAAAAGAGACTGTTTATCTTTAAAATCAAATTCATAATTTTTGTGAGACAAAATCTGCACGGTCAGAACAAATCACACGGTAATATGTTGCGTGCAGAATAGTATCCCAAACGGTTATGAATATGGCAGGACTCCTGGTCTAGTGTCAGCTCCGTCACAAAGTAGTCTGGACAGGTAGCCTAAATGGAAAACGTTGATAGTGTTTGTCGGGATTTCCCAGTTAGTGAAGGAAAGAATTAGAGGTGAATGTAAAACTCTCGGACCAACAGAGAGGAGTGTACCGATGATTGCCGATTAAATGGCTAATTAGGTATAGCACCTCTACGACCGAACCAGTGACAAGTTCGTTTGCATGGTCAACGTTGAAGGTGTATGCGGCACAGATGTCGTAAAATGTCCTGCTCTCGCGAATAAACTTGTGTTTTCTTGTAAATGGACTTTCAAAGAAGTTCTCTATTCCTGCAGTCTACTTCCTCGTTAAAGGCTTAGAAGTCTCTGATCTATCCCTTTTAGTTCCGAAATGATTAATGCTGTTGACTGACAATTATAGAACCAACGTTTAAACATTTTGGAGAGGGAAAAGTGAGAAACTATGTGACTGACCCATGTTATCTTAGTTGTAAACATCTTTTTTAAGTTTTCACTATTACCATTTGATAAATGTGAGGTCCCAGTTCCTAAACAGTGAAATCACAGCAATGGCATCATCACCTCCAAATATGTGAAATAAGTTTATCGCCACCAGAGAGAATTGACATCCAAGCCTGTTCGGTATTACGAATAAACAGAGGAATTTGGAAAAGACAAATGTTCTGCTGTACAAATATTTCCCCAGTGTTCACTGCTGGTATTCGCTTCATGAAAGAAAACAATGCCTGTTTATAAACATATGTTTAGACTTTACATACGCGGAATCGACAGTGCGCTTCATTGAATGAATTTACAATTTTTTCACATTCCACAACGTCATTGACAGAACTCAGCACATTCGGCAAAACAATCCAGATTGTGTACATTTCTATTCACCAGCATATAAAATACTTACAATGGTTGAAAGATTTCATCGAGTACGCTAAAATAATTCTGTTGGAATCAAAACATGAAAAACTGAAGTGTCTGACTAATGAGACGGCAAATGCTGTCTCGCTAACTGTGAAATCTATAGTGGAATATGTGTCTTATCTTTTACAAAATCGGTTATTTTATGTTACCACAATATCATTTTCTGGAGACGCAATAGAAGCTCTATTGAGTGCAGTGTGATTGGGCGGTGTATGTAATGACATGTAATGACATCTACTGTAAACCAAACCAAACCCCATGGCACAACAGCCCTTGAAGGGCCTGGGCCTACCAAGCGACCGCTGCTCAGCCCGAATGCCTGCAGATTACGAGGTGTCGTGTGGTCAGCACGGCGAATCCTCTCGGCCGTTATTCTTGGCTTCCTAGACCGGGGCCGCCATCTCACCGTCAGATAGCTCCTCGATTCTAATCACGTAGGCTGAGTGGACCTCGAACCAGCCCTCAGGTCCAGGTAAAAATCCCTGACCTGGCCGGGAATCGAACCCGGGGCCTCCGGGTAAGAGGCAGGCACGCTACCCCTACACCACGGGGCCGGCACTGACATCTACTGTAACTGGTTAATATTTTGTATATTTTACGTTTCTATATCTTAAGCCAAGCTCAAATGTGAAATGTTAAGTTTCTTTATGTGCATTATCTTCTCAGTAACATGTTAAGGATAATGTTTCATTTTATATTGGTGTTACGAACAAACTCTCATTTAACCAACATGTGCTCTGGGTGCGGTAAGTGCCGCCATCTGCAATTTCGCTGTAAACGCAATTGTTGCGGCATAGAGCAGGCAGTATATAGAGATTGAGATGGCGGTGGATGATATGTGTTCAAAAGTTGTAGAAATTGTCAATTTGTTTTCTGGTGGGAGTGGTGTTGGTGAAAAGCTAAAACTAGCTCTCCTAGGTAAAACAATACCAGATAGGTGGGTATATATCACTGGTTTAATTGGCCCAGAAAAACTGAAGAACATTTTGATGGTACCTAAGTGTGTCTTAAGTATACTTACATTGAATGCATATACTGAAAGAGTATTTTCAGTAATGACAATAAAATGGAGAGGTGACAGAAACAGATGCTCAGTAGATTTACTAAAAAATGAACTTCTTGTGTACTTCAGCTATGATAATTGTAAGGAATTTCTCAGGAAAGTTGTTGAATAAGAAACTGTTACAAATTGCTTCTTCAAATGACAAGTACTTGTGAAATGTTAATTTCAATGTAAAGACTAACGCGTTATTAGTTTGTAATAAATTAAGTACCTACATATTTCATGCTGACACTGTTATATTATTACCGGTATTTATTTGTTAATATAACCTTGGTCTTTTCTCTTAATCATGGCTATGGTGCCTTAATATACCGCTATATGGCAACGAAATGGAAGTGTTCCTTATTTGCTATCTGGAATCGAGCTTGTTCCTTATTTGCCACCCGGAAATCTGGCAACCCTACGCTTAACTTAACACAAGACTAACACGATATGGTTTCAAGACTAATTAAATTTCCTATCTAGAAAGAAAAACTTCTTGAACTTGAAATTATTTGAGAGCCTTTTAGAAGCTGCTCTATGTGTACCAACCGTATACTGGAACAATTTCTTAGTCCAAACCCAACAAGAACTCGAGAATATAATGACTTAAAAAAAAAAAAAAAAAAAGTACACTTTAGTTATGAAAGTAAACACTCACAGGTGCATAGTAACCACATAACTAAACCCACCATAAGATAAGTACCATTGAACCTAACAAAGTTTAATCGTGTAGCAGCGACTCATCAGATAATTCCAAACAATGTCATCATCAAATAAAAAATTGACTAATACCGAATTCATTGAGGAGGAACTAAATATACTTAGTATAGGGCTCAAACACAGTTGGCCCAGAAACAGTGTATTTGGCCATTTAGCAAACACTGTAGTAGAAACTGAGGCAGTGAAAAATAAACTGCCTACCAAACACCGTGATAAGGTTAGAATTGTGGTTAAAAAGGAAACTATCTAACTGCATAAAGTCGCTTAAAATTGAATGAAATCATAATAGTCATGACATTAGTAATTACAGTAACCATCAAATAAGAAAACTCGCAAATAAAATAAAAACTAACAACCTTATTATAACTAAAGGCAATATGACAGTAATTATGGACAAATTGGACTACATTGGGCTACATTTATCTCTCGATACACTTAACTCTCACTTCGTAACTAACCCAATAAAGGAATCTCAACCTCAAAATCATGTCCATCTAAATAAAAGAATCAGTGACCTTACAGAAAACGAACATAATTTCTCTTTTCACCCTGCAAGTGTAAATGATGTAAAACTTCTTTTGAATTCAGTTAAGTCACAAGCTAAAGAAGCAGATAACATCCCAATAGCCTTTATAAAATACATTATTGGGTGGTCCTACCAATTATTACCCACATTGTAAACTACTGTCTCACTATAGGGACGTTTCCAACTGCATGGAAGGATGCTCTAGTAACCCCAATATTAAAGCATACCACAGCAAATGCATCATCTGATTACTGGCCTATTTTGATTCTTCCCCCTCTCTCGAAAGTTCTTGAATGAGTTGTACATGAGCAGCTAGTAGAATTCTTAGCCAGACATTCTCTTTTTGACCCATTGCAATCTGGCTTCAGAAAAGGACACAGTACTACGACTGCATTTCTTTGGGTAACAGATGACATAAGACTAGCAGTGGACAAACGGCAGGAGACGATACGGACACTCCTTGACTTTAGTAGTGCGTTCTGTAACTGCTACGGATTACACAGCATCAAAATAATAATAATAAACATAATAAAGAAAATTTAAACTTTATGAGATTTGATAAAGTTAAATAAAACACTCACACACGATAAAGACTGCATAAACAACATTGAGATTTAAATACCAGATTAACCAATATGTCGACTAAAGAAAGGAGATGGGAAGTGGGCTGGGAACCATACGAGGTCTGCGAAGGTTAGTGCGTTGGAAGGAAAACAAGATTAACAGTGATCCCCTTCTGAACACTCAAATTTACTGATTATTAAGGTAAAAACAAATTCAAAATAGCATATTACAATGTATGTGCTAATGCACAAACGTTACAAAAAACATTTCTACCCTAGTTCTTCTGGAAACGGTATTTACAATTATTGAATTATAGACAATGGCAGGGTTTTTACATTTTAAAAAATTTAACCTGAAAATAAGGAAGGGTCCTGTTTGAAACATTTACAAACGACAGAGAGACGCAAAATAATAAAATCTAACGCAGATATTCAGTTGCAGCCTTTCCTAAAACCCTTCAGTAAAAGGCGCATTGTTTCAAACTAGCGTATATTAAATTGCTACAGAGTCAATAGAGGCATCCCCAAGGGAAAAAAAAAACAAACAAAAAAGTACAACATTACAAACTACTTAAAAGACGTGAGAACAAAGTGACATTTAAATTGGATTAGAATGTTCAAATCAAGAAAACAAAGGGGGTATGACTGGCCACGAAGGCCAAGTCATTTGAAGTTAAAAATTGGCAAATGGAAGATACCCCAGGCAAACTCCGGTGCACTAAAATTTTAAATTAAGAATTTACATTTAAAAGTTAAAATCCGAAACATGAACCAAACCGTGCTCACCTCGGAGGGCCGATAGTCCCATCACAGGACAGGCGGAGCGGACCTCTGCTCCCTTCGCTGGTCACAAATCAAAGAAGACGGAAACAAGCTTGGCCCTGGCCAAGTCGCCAGAAGCTGGAAGCAGGGCAATCAAGACATAACCAATTAGTGCACGGCAATTACACTTGAGGCTGTTATATTCCCCACTCTGGTATTTTAGCCAATCAGGGCTCCAAAATTTTTTATGAGAAAAGATCTTTATAACTTTCAGAAACTTCTTTTCTGATGTAACAGGAAATCACTAGAAGCATCTTACCAACACAGGCACGTGCAGCTACACCCTGCCACAAAAGTTATTACCTTAAATGCTAATTACACTTTTATTTACATTATAAAATTTTATACAATAACCAAATTAATTTAGTAGCATTGCAGAATAATTAAATAACACTAAATATCTTATATACATAATTTCAAGTTACATGAATGTTTTATGGGGTTCACATTCCCAAATTGACAAATTTCCAAAAGTTCTTCTTTGTCCTCATTCAAAATGATGATTTGAAATATCACACTCAGTCAATTTTTCAAGGCAAAACAAATGAACATATTTTACAAAATCAAATAGAACAAAATCAGAATGAAAATGACGACTCTTGTCCTTTAGTAACGTACTTTAACATCTTTTCTTGAGGTTTTCCGAAATAAAATAAAATGATACACAATATCTTTCAAAATACGATTAAACACGACTGCATAGCTTGAAGCAAATAAATGTTAATATAATTTAAGTTAACCATTGGGGGGGGGGGTTTGACTTTATATCACATCCAACACTCAACACCACTGTATCTTCATTCTTGAGAAGAACGTCCATTACTGATCGAAGAGTCCTAGCGTCAGGTGTCGCTGAACACATGCAGCTGCTGACTATGGCCGATCGCCATCAACTCCATGCAGCATCAGTCCAACCATCTCTGTTAGGAACTTCATGTCAGCTTACCCATATAGCGAACTGACAAGTAACCACCAGTGAAGTGTGACGCAGTATAGCATAACTGCCACCATTAGGAACATCAGGCCACTCCATAATATATCGGATGACCGTGACCCCACAGTTCAATGTGCTCCAAACAGGCATGGCAGGTTGCACCTCGGATGGATCCAGTTATAGTAGCCACTGGAACACAGACATATCCGCAGCAGAAAGATGAAATTTTGAAAGAAAGGCATCATCCAACAATTTAGAAGATCACCAAGCTCGATAGCTGCAGTCGCTTAAGTGAGGCCAGTATCCAGTATTCGGGTGATAGTGGGTTCGAACCCCACTGTCAGCAGCCCTGAAGAAGGTTTTCCGTGGTTTCCCATTTTCACACCAGGCAAATGCTGGGGTTGTACCTTAATTAAAGCCACGGATGTTTCCTTCTCACTCCTGGCCTTTTCCTGTCCATCGTCGTCGTAAGACCTATCTGTTGATATAGATGTTGATTCCCATAGGGAATCTGAAATATTTATAAATTTATAAATTTACTCATTCGGAACAAATATTTCAGATTCACTATGGGAATCAACGTCTATATCATCTGATGGCCAAGCAGGCATCAATTTTTAAGAATGAGACAGTCTCTCATAGTGCATTGGCACTGCCGGTGGCTACAATTATCCTACACAGTGGCCTCCACGGTATGCACTAGCCACCGTCTTGGTAGGTGTGCTAGGTACCAACTGATGAGCCCAGCCTAGCACACGGGGGGCGAAATATTGGCAACCAGGAATGAGTTAGCTGGAAAATTTCTAATGTCCAATAACGGACCATTTATATTGGTATTATAGACCTATCTGTGTTGGTGCGACATGAAGCAACTTGCAATTTTAAAAAATGTAAAAAAAATAGAAAATCTTGAAGAAAGGTGAAGTGTTCAGGGAGGAGTTTGTTTTTTGTTTTTCTTCTTTTTAAACAACTAACAAAATCAATCACCTAACCGGTGGCTTGACAATCTCCATAGGGAGATTCCCTCCCACACTATGGACTTGGGATACTCCAGCCCCCCGGGGCAAGCACTGTAAATCAATTTCAAAAAGAAAATGGTGAAAGATTAAAAGGAAGGTCTACCGGAGCTTACCCTTGGGCCTGAAAATTTTACAGATAAAATTGTTAGTTCTCAACATGAATGCAGCTCTTACATAACCTAACAATATTACCAAATTCATTACACCTAAAGGACATAAGTACCTAAGGACACCTAGAGTGATCACCCAATTCCCAAGCTACTAAAACCAACCATAATTAAATATAAGGGTACCTGAATAATTTACTGGCCAGCATAAAAAATGAAATTTGCTTACAACTAAGATTTTCCTTATAACTAAAATTTTCTTATAATGGAAACATAAATGGTTTCCAATTCATTAATTCATAACTACAGGATCCCGATTTGGTACAAGTGGAATCTGTTTCTCTCGGGATCACTGACTAATAATGACACAGGGGTTAGGAATTCCAAAATTGTTCAGGGACCTCGAAATCTGGGGGCTAACTTTCTAATGACATGGTCCGCAGCACTACTGACAGGATTCGTCTTAATATAAACCTGGTCACCCACAGACAGATTGTGTGGTCTTTGTGAGTGTAGTTACATTGAACTTCAGTGTAATAAACTTTCAAATTTTTATGTGCACTGTGCCAAGCAGCACGGATTGTTTCTGGATTGGCGACGTCAGGAAGGAGGTCATTAATAGATCATAGATTTGAAAGTGGAGAATTAGGTGTGAAAGCTAGCATCAACGAAGCAGGAGTCTGCTCATGACTCTTGTGGACAGCAGTATTGAAAGCAAATGATAACCAATTAAGTGATGAATACTACTTAGAGTGGTCAGCAGAGTGGTAAGCAATACATATAATTAATCCCATAATAGAACCGTATTGAGGACAATATATTAAAATTATAAAATCCTTTTAATAACAACCACCTACTCAATACATTATATTACTCATTGAATTATAAAATAATCATGAGGTGTCTTAAATAAAGGAACATGTTTCGTTCGACATAGCGAACATCATCAGCCTTAATTTACAAAGATTAGGTCAGGGCCCTGAGCTGAATGATAAAAATTGTTAAAAGAGTGACAATGCCATAATAAAAAGTAAAATGATAACATTAGACTTGAAATTATAACAATATGTACAGATTAACAGCAAGTATTTGTAGAGGAATACTTTGAACGATGGTAGTCTATAAAGTTAAAACAAACATGAGGTTGTTAAAGTAAAAAGATATAGATATAGTGGATCTTTAAATATATGTCAATGCATGAAGCGTGGATTAATTATTGACTATGGAGTTCTTAAATTGAGCAAAACAAAAGTTGAAATAGAGTTTATTGAATAGTACGAGTCAAACTGAGTCAGTTAAGCAATAAGAGCAGATCTATGATTTCGATTGACTCTTTCAGCATAATTTGGCCTCGGATAATAAGGGGTAGTAGTTACATGAGAAATTGACAAATCAAAACAGCATTTATGGAATTGCACAGAGGTAAAAGCTCTGGCCTTGTCACTCACCAAAAATTGACAGGGTCCAAGTGAAGCAAAGATCTGTTTCAAACAAGAAATAGTAGTGTTAGCGTTAGCCATACGAGTAGGGAACAGCCACATAAAACGCTAAAATGCACCAATACACTCAAGTATGAAACGATGGCTGGTCCGTGACCTCGGGAAAGGGCCAATGAATTCAACGAATAATCTCTCCATAGGGCGAGAAGCTTGCTCAGATGACAACAGACCTAGACGAGTATTAGGAGCAGTGGCGGCGCGTTCTATATGTTCAGTGGTTCAGTGAACCCCCTAGAAATGCATAAATCTAGGTAAAATGGTTTATCAGAGCCTATTCCTTAAATTTGCTCCGTATATCAGCGCGCGTTGCGGTATTTTTGACATCAACACTCGGTTGCTCTCCGTAACCAGCAAATAGGTTCAATTTCAGGACTGAACGCGCGGGGCCGTGAGACGTAAGGAGGGTGCGCAAGGCGAGGGGTTATGAGAAGCAGGGAAAACATAGCCCAGGAATCGCTGGCAACTGGACCAGCGATCGACACGAGTTACATCAAGCAGTCCCGAAATTAGCCGAAGCATTGTCAGAGCGCGCGGTTAAAATTTGCCGTACGTTGTAGGTTTTGAAGGGATTTTAATTTGGCAATTTTGCCATTCTGATGTAATTAACCGCAATGGGCCAGAATATTTTGCTAACTACGGTTTGTATAGCATCAATAGGCGTACGTAACCTAAGTTTATGTAAATAAATGAAACTTTTCATTAGTAATATGTGCTTTATGAAAAGTAAACAGCAAAATACGTCAACACATAATTAACAGTAGTCTGCCTAACATGTTCTGGAAGAAGTTATTCCTACGTAAGCAACCTCTTCAAAATGAGGGGAAATTGGATCAGCTTAAAGTAATTGCACCTCATATTCTCTGTCTTTCATTCTTCATTGTTTTGATAACTTCTTCGAACTGTATTCGTGTCTCTGCAAAGCAAAGTCGCGTTTCTAATCAAGCAATGTCACTATTTTACATCTATGTAAACATCAAGTAACAATATTAATCTGAACACGTTATTTTCCACAACAGTGAACCCCCAGACGTTTCATCCACGCGCCGCCACTGATTAGGAGCAGGTTTACTAACATTACAAGTTTTGCAAGAATTGACAAGCGTACGGATTTCACTGTCTATGGATTTCCAAATGAAATGTTTACGGATTTTCTCTCTAGTTTTGAGAACACCGAGATGTCCCTTGACAGGAGATTCATAAAAATATTTAAAGAGAGCAGGAACCAAGTTAGCTGGAATGACAATTTTGGGGTCCGTTCTACTACGGGCAGGACAACAGAGAACTCCATTCTTAAGAACATAAGGTCTGACATTTTCACCAGACATAATTCTATCAATAATAGCCTTTAATTCAGCATCGTCTTCCTGATGTTTGCAAGTAATCAGCTTCATTTTCCGTATCAAATTCTAATCACAGAGACTTACAATAATTGAAAATCTTCCACCTTTTTGATACTTTTTATTTGCTTTTTAGCAAATTAATTAATTATAAACAGTACATGTTTCGTTCTTATTTGAGAACATCTTCAGCTGTTGTATAGCTTAGGTGAATCACTGAGTTTTTTAGTACATTATTTTCAGGTACCTTGTTCCTCTTAAAAACTATTTGAATATAAATTGAATTAAAATTATTATACAAGACGTAAAGCAGCTTCAAACGTAGCTCCTCCAGGGTCATGGTAGAATTGGAGTTTAACAACAGTAAGAAATTGAGACGAAGCTCCCTTATCAGTTAGTGAACGGCAATCAGCTTCAAAGTTCCACATTAAACTCTATAAGACACATTAAGTAAGCTCAAAATAAATAACAGCCAACCTGGAAGGAGTGAAAGAAGTGAACATTCAACAATATTTAGAACAGTGTCAAGGAGTCATACATCTTAAAAACCTTTTAACTGGAAGAGAGATATTTTTTAGTGTAACTGAGTTTGAAACTTTTAACAACTATTCAAATGAATAGATATAGTTTTTTAAGTAGGTTAACTATGTATTCATCCTGTCTCATTTCACCAACCCATTAACCACCACATTGTTTTAATATCATTTTAATTCAATTTATATTCAAATAATTTTTAAGAGGAACAAGGTACCTGAAAATAATGTACTCAAAAACTCAGTGATTCACCTAAGCTATACAACAGCTGAAGATGTTCTCAAATAAGAACAAAACATGTACTGTTTATAATAATTTAAATTTGCTAAAAAGCAAATAAAAAGTATCAAAAAGGTGGAAGATTTTCAATTATTGTAAGTCTCTGTTCCTGGTGTTTAGCGATAGCTTTGAAAAGAAAAGGGGAGTTTGTGAGAACTACATTGACAAAGGCCAAAACTTGTTCAGGAGAAGGATCCGCAGGCTCTGATTGATGATCAGAACTGCCAGGATAGAACATCCTACTGAGACTGTCAGCCACAACGTTTTCAGTGCCACGAATGTGACGAGCTTCAAATTGGAAAGCTGAGATGCGTATTGCCCAACGTGCAAGTTGATCAGTCCTTCATGGCTTGGCTACTACCCAACTCAACGCCTGATTATCAGTTTCAAGATCAAAAGGGAGATGTTCAAGGTACATCCTAAATCTTTCTAAAGAGAAAACAACAGCTGAGGCTTCCAATTCATGAATTGAATAGTTCCGTTCAGCAGGATTTAGATTACCGGAAGCATAAGAAATTGGACGACGTCCCTCTTCAAATTCCTGAAGGAGAACACTAGATATACCTGTCGATGAACCATCGGTTTGAGTAATGAAACGTTTACAAAAATATGTCATAGCCAGAACAGGAGCGTTACATAAAGCAGATTACAGGTCGTAGAAAGCTTCAAGTAGGGCATAACCCTATTACAAGATATTTGAGAAAGCCAGGCCACTAGAGAGGACAACCACCTACTGCACACCATTAGAACTTCATTGACGGTTTCCACTAGTTTACTACAATTTACTATGCATCTGTCTTCTACCTAACACAGCTTCTCATATTTTTTATATGCGGCCCTTCCGACCCCTCTATAATAAGGCAAAACACCAGCCAACATTATGAAACAATAATGAAGAAAGGGACCGCTAGATTGAGAAGATATTAAGAATGCTGCTATTTCTGAAGCCTTAAATTTAAGGTGTTTTTTCTCCTTATCACAGGCTTTTCGCCTGCAGGTTAATTCAGGCTTGGTTTCTCTCAAAATGTTTGCTCCCGCTCTCCTCCTGACCATTTTGATGTGATGGGTTTCCACTAGGATTTTGACAGCGATTTCAAACTGTTTTGTCGTTTTTATAAACTAATAATTTGTAAACTATGAGGTCCACAACCTCACCATTTGCTACTATTATTCATTTCCATCTGCATCATTTGTTTTCTCATTCCCTTGTTTCTTAGGTTAACGCAGTTTTTTAGTATCAATTATTATTTCAAATTAACTCCTGTTTCACTGAATTTTGTTGCAATAAGTTGTTTTTTGCTCTGCATATTGATGTAAATATTGTATATTTGTGCTATTTTGTTTCCGTCTAGGCTCTCTTTTGTTTGTTTTTTCATTTGCGCTTTCATTATGTTTTTTAGCATTTTTTCAACTCATATTATGTAAATTATTCCAACCCCCCTAATTTTTTCACTGAAGATGGCTCAAACGAGCCGAAACATGTCTGAACTTGTTTACTCCGTCTAATGACGGAATATATGATGTATTGAATAGGAGGATACTTTCATTTTTCGCCATTGTAAAGTGGGCATAACCCTACTCAAATTTAACATCTTCTCAAAGCATTTAATGGAGCTGCTCTTTCAACAAAATTGGGGATGAATTTATGGAAGAAATTGACCATGCCAATGAACCTAGCTACAGCTTTGACATCTTTAGGAGTAGGAACATTTTTGATAGCTGCAGTACGAGATTGATCAATAGAGAAAACTTTCTCAGACACAATATGCCCTAAGAAGGACATCTGGGGTTGTGCGAAAGTAACCTTGCTAGCCTTAAGGGTTAGACCTGCTTTACGCAGTCTTTCAAGGACTTCATTGAGATGGACTAGGTGCTCTTCAAAATTTCACGGAAAATTATTAAATTGTCCAGGTAATTGTATACAAACTTGAATTTAATGTCTGACAAAACACTATCTAGTAACTGAGTAACGACAGCAGCGCCTGTACTTAATACGAACGGGACGCATTCAATTTCATAGAGGTTCCAATCAGTGGCAAAAGCAGTGAGGTGCTTGAATTCCTCAGCAAGAGGTATCTGGTAATATGCTTGGTTCAAGTCAAAGATAGTAAAAATTTTGGCATTAGCAAACCAAGAAAAACAAGAGTGCAGGTCAGGAAGAGGAACATATTGAAGTACAACTCTCTTTTTCAACATCCGATAGTCAACGACAGGCCTGACAAGAAATATGGGAGAAGAATAAGCAGATTTAGAATGTATTACACGATCAGCAAGCATTTGATCGATAATAGCCTTAACCCTTTAATGCCAAAATTATTTTTTTCATCCGTTTTCTTTGAAATTCGTCTAAATCACTTCAGGTCCATAGTATAACATTACTACAAAATATTATGCTCATACTTTTCACGGTTTCATCGTTAGGTGGCGTGTTCATATGATCACGTTACCTTATGAACTGGTTCAACACCATGGCATGTTGATGCTATGGTAACCACGGAGTTATCAACCCACCTAACAATACTTATACCCTCCAAGTTCGTTGCCATGTCGTATGTCCCACGAGCCTGTCTCTTCATTTCATTTCATTCTGTATAGCATTTATTTAGTATTTATAGATTTTATGTATTGATATTGATAAATTATGAACAAAATACACTAAAATAAACTAAAGATGATAATTTATAAACAATATACATTAATTACAATATGTACATACATAAATAAAGCAATGAAAGTCTCAAGATATTCGTAATATATTACATTCAAGTTATCTAATTCACAGAAATAACCGAATAGGAACAAATATAAGAACTGTATGCTTCACACTGTATGAAATAGGACAAAGCATGGAACACAGAGTCCAACATTACATTTTATGCACTCGGTGAGAACAGTACTGGAGCATTCCTTTCCAGCCAGCTTCGTCGATTGCAGGGCGCTACGAGGTGCTCAATCCCGTCAAGTCGTACGTCGTCAGTGACACTACTCTGCTGGATACTGTATCTTGAGGTGATAGGGCGGCCTCTTCCTACTGGCCTTATTTTGAACTTATGTAGATATGTTTGCACAATGTGGCAACGAAATTCTAGATGTGACAAATCACATCCAGACCTTCTTAGCAGTAACCATGAATTGTGAATGGATACGTCCAGGAGCCATGTGAATAGCGACCACCACCATTTCTTTCCACGTATGCCTACTCTGTAGTACGACACATTCTGGTCCATCCTATCTGTTCCACCCATTCCACTGTTGTAAGTTTCAAACACAGCCGGCCTGTTTATACGCACTTTCCTTTTCTCTGCCTGGGAGTATCGTGTTACCTTATGAACTGGTTCAACACCATGGCATGTTTGATGCTATGGTAACCACGGAGTTATCAACCCACCAAACAATACTTATACCCTCCAAGTTCGTTGCCATGTCGTATGTCCCACGAGCCTGTCTCTTCATTTCATTTGAAGGTGTGATCGGATAGTCTTTGGGAATTCTATTCTCTCGAATGGTTCCTGTAGCACCATATCCGCAATGTTTTAGATGAGCCAAAAGTGCCATTCCAGTAAAAAGATTATCGAAATATAGTTAGTTGAAAGGGTAAGTGTGACATATCATCAGGTAGTTCTTCCAGCATCAGTACCATTGGAGCAGCACACTTACCAAATCGTTGCTCATATTCAGCATTACCATGAGGATTCTTTCCTTGATATATGTCAAAATTTATGAGATAGCCCGAGGGAGTGTTCAAACACCAGACCTTATAACCAAAGCGGATGGGCTTTCCGCGGATGAATTGCTTGCAGCTGTGCCTACCATAATATTCCACCATGCATTCATCAAAATCTAAATACTTTTCAGGCCGGAAATTCGCAAGGAATCTTTTCTTCAGCATGTTTATAAGAGGTCGTAATTTCCACATTTTATCATTCGTATCAGGCTGAGTATTATCCGTGCAGTGAATGAGCTGAGTATTATCCGCGCAATGAATGAAGCAACAAATTTCCAGGAAACGGTCTCTTCTCATAGTATTTACAACAAGTGTATTACGTACATCATCCGCTGCTTCCCAATACGATCGTTTGCTAGGCACATTGTTGTAACCGGAAAGAATTAGCACAGCAAGAAGAAATATTTTTAATTCCTCCTTAGATATTTTTGGGTCGTCACAATTCTTAAACAAGGCAAACTTGCTTGATTCTTGATTCATGAACTCCATCACTTCGTTGTCAAACATTAGTTCAAAGCACTCTGTAGGAGATTTGCCAGATAAGGTGGAAAAATCGGCTTCCGGGAATATGCCAACTGAATCTCGGTTGTCATCCTTACTCCACACAGGATTTATTCTTTGAAGTTTAGTTTTCTTGCTAGGTGACTGATCTAAAATACCTGCTGAAATGGGATCATCGTCTGCGCCTCCTATACAATCGTTGCCAGCGAGTACAATTTCTGCCTTACTTGAAAGCTGGCGACCTGTGAGGTTATCAACCAAACCACCAACATCTTCATCTCCTGAATCTTCGTCGGAGTAAATATTAGCTTCCGGAGGTTCAGTAAAAATGCTGTTAACATCTCCAATTGGTTCGTCCGATTCAAGAATATCTAATACTTCTTGGAGCATAATGTCCCTGTAAAAAGGGAAAGAAGGTTTTGTAGCTGCATATATGTTAACAAGTCGCAATTTATTTAAATGTAGAATAGATGATGTAAATTGAATAAAGTTGTTCAATGAAAATTGATGTATAACAGTAATCATAACAGGTAACATAACGTCCACCATCAAATACACGCACAGGGTGAATAGCTAACACAAGCGTCTAGCGTGATCATACGATCACGCAATGTTTTAAGTGCCTACGGGAGTAATATTTTCTGTTAAATGTAAATTAACTGCATCATAATGTGAACATAGATCACTCCCAAACTTGTTAAGCATATGAGTTGTGTAAGCTAAACGTAAATATATGTGAAATATCGAACTTACTTGAAGTGCACCGAAACAATGAGTCAATATGTATCCCGTAATAATATGCTCGCACACAGTTGCCACATGCTTCTTGAATTGATCTACACAGTCAGCAATCAATTCCAGTGCTACACAAAGCACTGAGAGCAATCTAAATGAAAGAATGCAGGCCGTGATCATATGGACACGCACGGCGTTAACGGGTTAAGGGCTTTCATTTTGGGAGGTGACAGCCGATACGAAGGATAGCGAACAGGTACGTTGTCAGTGACTTCAATTTTGTACTCCAAAACATTAGTTACACCTAACTTGTTGGTAAATACATCTGGAAATTTATCGCAGAGATTCTTAAGTTGGTTGGCCTGATAATCAGGCAGATGATCAAAATCAAAAGCTTTGGGTTCACCCGTGTCTTCAGAAACAGCACTGACATGACAAGGAAGAATAGGGGAACGAGTACACAACTTAAAATTTCTCATGGAAAATCTAAAATGGAAATCATTGTACTGAAGGTCCAAAATCATACCAGTTTTAGCAATAAAATTTGCACCCAAAATTAAAGAACAAGATAAATCTTTCGCAACTAGCACTGGCATTTTCCACGTGAAATCACTGATTCTGATCTTGACATCCAGAAATCCAGTCATATTCAAAGAGTTAGAGTTATCAGTATGGCAGGTTCAAGATACAGGTTTCAATGAAGGGAACTTGCAAACAATTTTCATAGAGTTATACCAGTTCTCACTCATCAATGTGATGCTACTTCCAGAATCTACCAATGCACAGACAGGTTCATTATTTACCTCTAAGCATATGTACGGTAATTTACTAGGAGGGATAGCAGAAATGCCACAAGGTTG
Source organism: Anabrus simplex (assembly GCF_040414725.1). NCBI lineage: Eukaryota > Metazoa > Arthropoda > Insecta > Orthoptera > Tettigoniidae > Anabrus > Anabrus simplex. The sequence continues at coordinate 283,530,182 of NC_090266.1, read as the reverse complement.
TAGGAAATTGACGGTAGGTTCATACTGGGACCTATTATCAGCCACAGAATTTGGTGAATCCTCCTTTAACCTACAGTTATAACAGACCAAACATGAAGCTACACTTTGAGGTTTGCCACAAGAATTGGCGGTTAGTCATCTAGAATTACTATTACCAGAACGCCTAGACCCGGAAGAATAGCGAGGCCACTGTCTAGAGAAATGCCTATTCGACCCACCGTATTGAGAAGAATTATTGGTGGAAGAGACTCTACCCACATCAGGTTTTGAATTGCCTAAGGGCTCAATCTTAGGACAATTACGCCTTAAATTTCCAGTGGGACCACAGACGTCAGGTTTTGAATTGCCTAAGGGTGCAATCTTAGGACAATTCCGCAGGAAATTTTCATTGGAGCCACACCTAAACCATGCACGAGAATTACGTGGCTTGGAAGAAAGAGAAGGAGCGGTTATAGTAAACTGAGGAAAAGGCATGCTTGTAGGAGAGGAAGCTAACGCAACGCGTAGCTGGTCGGCATATCTAATACCTTCGGCAGAAACAGTCATAGCTTCCAATTGTGCAAAAGTTGCTGGTCGCAGTGAAAGAGCAAGATACGACCGATAGTTAGGGGTAAGACCCTTAACAATGCTGGCAACAATTTGAGACTCAGAATAGTTGAGCATAAAATTTCTAGCATAGAACTTAATATCCTGAGTATAGTCGGACAATGATTCATTCAAATGCTGCAATCTGAAATAATGTTTCTGTACCAACAAAGGCAAGACACGAGACGGACCGGGCGAGTTGGCCGTGCGCGTAGAGGCGCGCGGCTGTGAACTTGCATCCGGGAGATAGTAGGTTCGAATCCCACTATCGGCAGCCCTGAAAATGGTTTTCCGTGGTTTCCCATTTTCACATCAGGCAAATGCTGGGGCTGTACCTTAATTAAGGCCATGGACGCTTCCTTCCCACTCCTAGCCCTTCCCCGTCCCATTGTCGCCATAAGACCTATCTGTGTCGGTGCGACGTAAAGCCCCTAGCAAAAAAAAAAAAAAAAAAAACACGAGAAGGAATAAAGAATTCAAGTACATATGCATGAAACTGATCCACTGTCCATCTTTTAGAAATGGCTCTAATCATATAAGACTTGGAAAAAGTGATCGCACCTTAAATTGTACACAATAGCCTGATCCTTAAATTCAATTAAAAACCGAAGGAAAGAAATAACCTCATCAATAGAGTTAGCAGTAAACTTTGACACTCCCTTAAATACAGTAGTCAATGGGTGAGGTAAATTGTAAAAAAAATCTGGGAGAAGGCAGGTAGCCTATAGGAGGTACCTGGTAGGGACTAGAGTTGTCCTGAGAAGGAATTACAGCTACATAGTAACCTTTATTCAAAGAAAAGGCTAGAGTACTGAAAGTGAGGTTAGGACTAGCGTTAGACTGCTATGTAACAGGCGCAGATATGCTCATCTGCGAAATATTCTCACAAATTTGAGAAACCACCGGAGCATTGGCCACTTGTTTAGGGGTTAAACAACGTAAGGGAACACTTAATGCGGGTGGCATTTGGACAGGGGGATATTTTTGTATTATCGCATGAGAAACAGGTTGTGTAGCAACAGTATGCGGACACTGAGACACAGTAGAGTTACCAGGTGCCATAGGAAAATTAGAAGACATACCAACATGTGTAGAGGACCTATTACATGAATTACTTACTGGCACCAAAGCACTTGAAAAGAGAGCAGAAGAAGATCCTAGGGGAACATTACCCACATTAGATCCCAAAAGGACATTACCACTAGCAACCACAGTACAAGTTTGAGAAGCTGAAGATACAGAATTTTTTTTTTTTTTTTTTGCTAGGGGCTTTACGTCGCACTGACACAGATAGGTCTTATGGCGACGATGGGATAGGAAAGGCCTAGGAGTTGGAAGGAAGCGGCCGTGGCCTTAATTAAGGTACAGCCCCAGCATTTGCCTGGTGTGAAAATGGGAAACCACGGAAAACCATCTTCAGGGCTGCCGATAGTGGGATTCGAACCTACTATCTCCCGGATACAAGCTCACAGCCGCGCGCCTCTACGAGCACGGCCAACTCGCCCGGTGATACAGAAATTGGAGTAAACTTTCTGATTCCGAAGGGGTTGACTCTTGAATCTCAGAACTTGAATTAGCAAGCCTACTATTTTATCAAATATCTCAGAAACTTGTGTAAATAAAGATTCACACTCCTGCCGCTCATCTACTGACAAATTGAGAAACAACAAATCCCGAATTTGATCCAGATAATTTTGCAGTTGGGCTTTCACACGTGTTAATTGACCGTGTGAGGGCTCAGAAGAACAAAAGGACACCAGAATGGCATTAAATTCTGACAATTCATCTCTAACCACTGCTAAAGATGCGCACAATTCGTCTGTCGTTAATGCAGGAATAGTTACCGGTAAATTAAGGGACTGTTTCACCATTAATCTCCCTTTCGTCTATTGGTGGAAAAGAATCTAATTCCCTCCATGGGAACTTAGAATTTCCATTTGGAATTGCTAGGCGGGCATTAATTCCATTGTGGAGTTTTATCTCCCGTATGCAGTTATCAGACTGTGCTTCATAAATAAGCTTCTGATAAGTTCACCTGCATACACCCCAGCGTCAGTGGGTAGGGTCTGACACATCCCACTCTGAAGAGTCTAGTGTCAGACCTAAGACAAAACGCTGGTTGATAGAGCAAACGCCGGAAAAGCCATCCATCTAATTTTTGATCTGATTTTAAAGGCTCTGCTATCATTATGTAACCACTACGGATTACACAGCATCAAAATAGTAAAAATAATAAACATAATAAAGAAAATTTAAACTTCATGAGATTTGATAAAGTTAAATAGAATACTCGCATACGATAAAGACTGCATAAACAACATCGAGATATAAATACCAGGTTAACCAACATGACGACTAAAAGAAAGGAGATGTGAAGTGAGCTGGGAATCATACGAGGTGTGCGAAAGGTAGTGCGTTTGGAGGAAAACATGATTAACGGTGATACCTTTCTGAACACAAATTCAAAATAGCGTATTACAATGTATGCGCTAACGCACAAACGTTTCGAAAAACATTTCTGCCTGCGTTCTTCTAGAAACAGTATTTACAATTATTGAATTATAGACGATGGCAGGGTATTTACATTTTAAAAAACTTTAAATTTAATTTATGAATTCTAAGTTCATAAATTAATTCTTCCTTTCTCAAATAAAAAGGATTAGGGATAACATGAGACATGCTGACAGCAAGAAACTGCAATTCTAGGTTAAAATTACAACCTGAAAATAAGGAAACAACACAAAGCAGCAAAATAATAAAATCTAACGCAGATGCCAGTTCGGTTGCAACCTTTCCTAAAACCGTTCAGTAAAAGGCGCATAGTTTCAAACTAGCATAAGTTAAATTGCTACAGAGTTACTCGAGGCATCCCCAAGGGTAAAAAACACAGTACAAACCAATTAAAAAGACGTGAGAACAAAGTGACATTTACATTAGATTAGAATGTTCAAGTCAAGACAAGGGGATTACCTGCGAAAACAAAGGGAGTATGACTAGCTGCGAGGGCTAAGTCATTTGAAGTTCAAAATTGGCGAATGGAAGATACCCTGGGCAAACTCTGGCACACTAAAATTTTAAATTAAGAATTTACATTTAAAAGTTAAAATCCAAAACATGAACCAAACAATGCTCACCTCGGAGGGCCAGTAGTCCCATCACAGGACAGACGGAGGGGACCTCTGCTCCCTTCGCTGGTCACAAATCAAAGACGACGGAAACAAGCTTGGCCCTGGCCAAGTCGCCAGAAGCCGGAAGTTGGGCAGTCAAGACATAACCAATTAGCGCATGGGAATTACGTTCGAGATTGTTATTTTCACCAATAAGAAACTCTTGGTATTTTAGCCAATCAGGGCTCCGAAATTTTTGATGAGAAAATATCTTTAAAACTTCCAGAAACTTCCTTTCTGATGTAACAGGAAATCACTAGAAGCAACTTACCAACACAGGCACGTGCAGCTACACCCTGCCACAAAAGTTATTACCTTAAATGCTAATTACACTTTTATTTACATTATAAAATTTTACACAATAACCAAATTAATTTAGTAGTGTTGCAGAATAATTAAATAACACTAAATATCTTATACACATAATTTCAAGTTATATGAATGATTTATGGGGTTCACATTCCCAGAATGACAAATTTCCAAAATTTCTTTTTCTTTGTCCTCGTTCAGTATGAAAATTTGACAATTTTTCAAGGCAAAACAAATGAACATATTGTACAAAATCAAATAGAACAAAATCAAAATGAAAACGATGACTCTTGTCCTTCCGTAACGCACTTTTAACATCTTTTCTTGAGGCTTTCTGAAATAAAATAAAGTGATACACAACATCTTTCAAAATATGATTAAACACAGCTGCTTTAACACCATAACACGTTTGAGAGGGTAAATATAAACATGCTATTATCCAAGCTCCGCTCTCTGCATATCGGCCCGATAGCCATAAATGTTTTAAAGCCGTCCTTTCAAACCGTAGCTAGTGCGTAGTGGTAAAGAATCAAAGATCCCAATGGGCTGTAAAATCATCCAGTGTCCTTCAAGGGTCTGTTCTATGGCCCACATTATTCGTCTTGCATATTAATGACATATCTTCCACACCTCAGTATTGCAACTACCACGTATATGCTGATAATCTGGAGATATACAAACACACCACTACAAACAATTTACTTGAAACTGTTAAGCATATTAATTCAGATCTTGAAAGGCTTACCACCTATTTTTTTTTTTTTTTTTTTTGCTAGGGGCTTTACGTCGCACCGACACAGATAGGTCTTATGGTGACGATGGGATGGGAAAGGCCTAGGAGTTGGAGGGAAGCGGCCGTGGCCTTAATTAAGGTACAGCCCCAGCATTTGCCTGGTGTGAAAATGGGAAACCACGGAAAACAATCTTCAGGGCTGCCGATAGTGGGATTCGAACCTCCTATCTCTACGCGCACGGCCAACTCGCCCGGTACCACCTATTCTAAAAACAACCACTTAATCCTAAATCCTCATAAAACATAAAGTATTATCATAGGAAACTCTAAATTATTACATGTAATAAGCAATATCAATCCTCTTCCAATCATAATCAATGACATTGCTGTACTGTACCTTAAAAATGTAACTAATCTTGGAATCTTCATAAATGAAAATCTGACCTGGAATGAACACGTAACAAATGTATGTAGAAAGGTTCATGCAGCTCTATATTCCCTGAAACGTCACAAGAATTCTTTTCCTCAAAAACTTGAATTAAAATTAATTCAAGCACTACTATTCACAATTTTAGACTACTGTGATACGGTACTAGACAGTCTAAATGCTGAACAAGCTTTGAGACTTCAACAAGCACTAAACTCATGCATACGATATGCCTTCCAACGGTGACGTAATGCTCATGTTACACCATATTTCAAAACATTGGAATGGCTATGCATAAATAAACGAAGGAATTTTCACCTCATGACACTTGTTTACCAAGTGCTCTCGACGAACACTTCTACTTAGGCCCTACCTATCTTCTGATTTTCCTTTCCTTTCCTGATTCCATGAAATTAGTACCCGTTCTGGTTCCCTACTTGAAATTCCACTAAATCGAACGAGTTCGTACAATCATTCCTTTTTAGTTACGGCATCGAGACTCCAGAGTACACTCCCAATGTACATTTGGCACTTTACTTCCAGTCAAAATTTCAAATCTGCGTGCCAAAAGTTTTTCCTGGGAACATATACCTGAGTTGTGTGTCATTGTGTGTATGTTGTGTGTATGAGTTTTCTTTGATCTACTATGCACTTAAATTATTATTATTATTATTATTATTATTATTATTGTTATTATTATTATTATTATTCCTCTGTATATGATTATTATTAGTATTAGTATTGTCACACTAATTGCCGCTGGGCTGAGTGGCTCAGACTGTTAAGGCGCTGGCCTTCTAACCCCAACTTGGCAGGTTCGATCCTGGCTCAGTCCGGTGGTATTTGAAGGTGCTCAAATACAACAGCCTCGTGTCGGTAGATTTACTGGCACGTAAAAGAACTCCTGCGGGACTAAATTCCGGCACCTTGGCGTCTCCGAAAACCATAAAAAATTAGTTAGTGGGACGTAAAGCAAATAACATTATTACACTAATTGCCGTACTGATTTGTGACTTAGTCTTAGAATTATCTGTCCATAGTATTTCTTTTTAGAATTACTATGTCTTACTTTTATGTTAACATTTTAAAATTTTATTGTTTATAGTGGTTAAGTGAGCCCTAACTTCGCCACAAATGTAAGTCAGGAATAAATAAATAAATAAATGAATAATTTCCTAAAATTCATAAAGGCAACATACCCATGAGACCTATTTTGAATTGTAGACTCAGTCCCACATATAAAATAGCACATTTTGCACATAAATTCTTTAAAAAATTCTACACTTTTAAGGGAAAAAAATGATTAAAAACACAGTAGAATTTTGCAACAACACAATCATTAAAGATCTACCCTTATAATAATATAGCATCATATGACATCAAAAACCATTTCACTAATAGAGAACAATCTCATATCACATGGTCATCTTAGCAGAAACGAGATAGATAAATTCATTGCTATTCTCCAGTTCATTCTCAACAATAATAATTTCAAATTTAATGACATCGCAGCATCTATCTACAAAAAGCGTTGCCAATGGGTTGGCCAGTATCAGGCATATTAGCCAAAATATACCTAAACCCTCTTGAGCATACCAAGATCAGCAAAATTTATAATATCTATCACATGACGAGATACGTAGATGATGTGTTCGCATTTCTAGATACACATTACACTAATAGCAATCAACTATTAGAGAAGCTAAACACAGTGGATCCACACATTAAGTTTACGGTAGAGACTGAAAGTAATCAGTCACTCAACTACTTAGATTTAACAGTTGCCACAATAAATGATCATTCGGAACACAATATCTACAGGAAACCCATACACACAGCAAACACTCTAAGACAAAATCCTACACACCCTACACGTGGGGAGAAAAAAAAAAAAAAGAAGAGTGGCTTATTATAGCATGATTTATAGAGCATACAGCATACTGTACCATTATCAAAAGATAATCTATGCAAATAAATAAAAAGTATTAGAAATATAGCAAACCAAAATGGCTTCAACAAAGATTTTGTTAACAAGTTATATGGAAAAAAAAAAAAAAAAAAACTAAATCTGACTTAGTCAAGGAATCAGATAACAAAAATGTATTTTCAATTTTCTCCTTAAACCACACCAATATCCACCACATAACTAATGTGTTTAAGAAACATAAAATAGCATTTAAAACTATCAATAATAATGCCCAATCATTTGATAATTCTAATATGATTAATCCCATTAATAAATTTCATAACCCTGGAATATATGGACTGGAATGTAAAGAATGCAGAGCAAGTTACATGGAAAAGACAAGAAAGAACTTTGTTACACACTATGCTGAACATACCAGTGCTATCAAACAATAAATTTTCAGCTGTGGGCCAGCATATGACAGACCTCAAACACTATTTCTGCAAGATGAAATAAGATTTACACATCTTCAGTATTTTACAAAAAGGCCCTTTGCTCAACATTTTGAGGAATCCTTCATTCAAGTCTATCAGTACACCAATCTGAATTACAATCTAAATTAGCTAACTGAAAAAAGCAGATATTTTATTTCATTTCATAATTCAATTTATTGCAAAACATTTCTCAAAAAGTTCTCCAACCCACATAACATACATCAACCCTCAGCACTCCTTGTGGGTAGGGGACGCAGATGTAGAATACACCCATGGTATCCCCTGCCTGTCGTAAGAGGCAACTAAAAGGGGCGACCAAAGGATGATAGAATTAGAACCATGAGACTACTTGTAATTAGTACCATCACACAGGGAACACCATTGGTCGCTTTTACTTGCGTGTAGTACCACTATGTTAGGTATACAGTAGGTTTGTGATTAGTAGCGACAGTGTGTGCTTCCAGCTGGGTTTTACAGTACCTGTGATTAGTATCACTATATGAGTGACACCATGGATGAGCGAGACCCTGTGTCTGCCTTGCCTGTGATTAGTACCCACTATGTGAGGAACACCATAGGTTTGCATTGCCTGTAAATGGCGCTGCAATGTGAGAAACACCATAGGTCTGTGTTACATGTGCGCATTACATTACCTGCGAGTAGTACCATTATGTGTGGAATACCGCGAGTCTACGCTATATTTGATTAGTACCGCAACATGACAAATACCATGGTTCTACTTTCCTAGCGATAAGAACCAATATGAGAGGCCAATGACCTGGATTTTGGACCCCTTTAGACTGCAAGCATCATGGATCCAGTATTGCGCTTTAAAAGCAATCCCTTGGTTGGTAATACTATTGTTTAACACTAGTTTCTGGGAATGTGGGGCATTGCGGGTTGGATCCATGGATTGTTTTAAATTCATATCCATTCATTCATTCTTCATCCTCACGTTTTGAAGTCTGGTCATTGGAAGATGTTGGACTTTTGAATTGTCATTACATTTCGTCTCATAGGGGCTGATGACCTAGATGTTAGACCCCTTTAAACAACAAACAACATCATCATCACCATCAACCTGCACCAGGAATACAAGCTCATCTCCAAACTCCCCCAGCGTGTCTCCCCTCTCTTCACTCAGTGCCTCTAAACCACACAGCGAATCTCATACAGATGGTAAGAAATATGAGTCTAATGTAGTGTTAAAAAAGGTCTGCACAAACCAGAGGGAGTAAGTACATTATTCAACATACCACTTACACATTTAGCCTTGCATAGCAAAGTTTCTTATCTAAATTCTCTATATTTACAGACATCCAGTACATCCAAGCTAGATACAGCTGACCTGCAACCTCGGATTTCAACAGCTCTACACGTTTCCATTCAACCAAATAGTACTGAGAATGATGTTTCCCCCTAATCATCAACTGTTCTTTTGAAGCGACACTCACCGTATAATAATGTGAATTATTTGTCAATACTTACATATGTATTTGTACCACAATGTGTATTTTTAAAATTCCATAGACTCGTTTTACCAAAACAAACTGATAAGATTTTAAGTGCACACATTGAAAAACATTTTCATGCTAAGCTAATTAGTCTTTAAGATATTCATGGTTGTATGGCTGAGGATGGCCCCACGCTGGGCCAAACAAGTACCATTATATAATATAGTGTACCCAATAATAATTGTATTGATTAGAAGGAACATCTACCAATCTTTCTTTATTTATTTACACCATCAATACGGAACATGAAACTTATAAATTATGAAACATTTCATTCGTGATTGTCTCTTTTTGCCACATATCCTGTATTTGATTCCTGGAGATTTTGTTTTCCTTCCATGAAATGCCAGGCAGTTTTTGTTTAAGACAAGCTTTATTTTTCCTGCAATCTCAAATGAAACTCTTACCTACATCATACTTTCTACCAAAGTGTGGTTACCAAATTACTCTGCCTCTTAAATAATGTGGAACGTTTCTTTAGCCATGAATGACCTGTAACTAGAACTTGCACCGTCCATCCTAAACATGTGTTACTACAAAAACTGACATCATGGAAATTATTATACAGAAGTCCGTTATAGCGAGAATTCATAACAGCGGAAGTTTTTACTCGCTATAACGGATTGTCGTTATATCCGATTTTTGTATACAAGTCGGAAAACCCCTCATGCATATAAAAATCGGTGTGAAACGGCAATCAATTTGTTCAAAACTTGCATTTCCGCAAATGATATCCACACTACGGCTTACTTGTTTGTTATTTTTCGAAATCCGATACTACGTGGAAGTGTATGTTTAATTTCATTCTGAAAAAATATAGTACCGCATTTCTCCGAATCCAAGATGAACCCCACTTTTTCCTTCAAAAAATTTAAATCGCTCAAAAAGTACTTTGTAAATTCATATGAATGCCTTGTTGTACAGTAGGCCTACGCATTTTTAGACTATTTTTAGACGCCGAACATTGACTTTCGTCATGCCGGTTTTTTTTTTTTTTTTTTTTTTTTTTGCGGCTGCACAATTATTATTTCCGCGGGCTTAAGGAATATTAACTTAAAATTGCCATCATAATACCGAAGAGAACCCGTTGAAAATTTTCCGGCAGTACCTATTCCATGCGTCTCTACAATACGACGATCCATCAGGAAATTATTCTTGCTGTCTATAAAACTGTTACTTTTATTCAGCGTCAGATATAACCGGCTACCGCTACACGCATGTCTCGCTTGCCGGGTTCGGCCAAATTCAGCGGCTAGCGATGTATAGGCCTAATCGCGGACATTGAAAGTCAACGAACGAGTTTATTGCGCCACGGTATGCCCATTCCGCTCTTGCGTTTTTCGTGCACATATCTCACAATTTCATCTTCGACTTCTTTAAAGCGTCCTTGTTGCGGATCACTGAATTTATTTTTTGTAGAGCACGCTTTTTTTTTTAGCTCTTTGTCTTCACACTAATGCCAAATATTGGCTTTAGTTAGGCCTATGCCGTATTTTCTTGCGGCTGCACAATTATTCTACATTTCCGAGTGTTTAATAACCATTAACTTAAAATTGGCATCATAATATCGACTAGAACCCGTGAAAAGTTGCCGGCAATACCTTTTCCACGTATCTGTACAATACGACTATCCATCACGAAAATATTCCTGTTGTCTCTAAAACTTAGTTTTACTAAGCGTCATGTACAATAGACGCGTTATAACTCTGCCACTGAGTAGCCATGGCCTTTCTAAGAATTCGAAGGGTCGCATGGTTTGATGCCATTCTGCAGATTTGAGAAACGTTTTTGTAGAGGCTAATAGAACGCCATTCTCTCTTCACTATTTCCTGAGATCCATTGACGTTACACACAGGCATTGTACAACCGGTTGTCGCGGCTAGCGATGTACAGTATAGTAAAGAGGCGGTCGTTTATTGTCGGCGAGTTCTGTGCGCGTGTGAAAAGAAGCAGCGTGGTTACCGCGGTAGTTGCCAGTGGTATCCATTAAGTTACTGTTAGGCCGCGAATGCAACAACCCTAGAGTTTTCGCATGAGATTCTGAGAAATAAAAAGTCTTGGATTCGGAGAAATACGGTATCACTCCAGAGGTTTCTGTGGCAAACACCTCTGTTTTCTTCTTCAAACAGCGTCACCTAACCTAACCGTATATGTATCATGAAAACATATTTGAAACGCATGTAGAGAAATGATAACCTCCTCGCTAAAATTTTTCATGTAAATAGCCTTTCCGAAATTTAACTAGACGCGAGAAGATACGAAATATCTTCTGAAATCAGTGATGTACTCTGCCATATCTTCAGGTGTATCACATTCTTACTTAATTTCCATATATAACATTAAAATTAAAATATCGTTTATTTCAATCTTTATTTTTAACGAGTTAACAACCGTTATTGGACAAGTTATTTACGCATTTATTACGAAAATATGTTCTCTTTCATTTCGAATTTACGGAACAGCTGTCGACGGGTATTACTAATCGACTCCGACATCGCCTTTGAATGTCGACGAGAGAACTCGCTAGTGCACATAGCGAGGAAACGATGCCGAAGGTAATAGATCGCATGCAATATCACCGCTTTGGTGCATAAATATCGGTAACGGAAAAAATCGCGCGCACTTAATCGCTCGTAATAACTGATGCGTCAGTGATAGGGTTCTCGCTGTAGCCGAAGGACGATACACAGTTTAATATAGGAATTTTTAAGGGACAGAAAAAAGTCGACGCTATAACGGAGTTCTCGTTATATGCCGTACTCGCTATATCGGACTTCTACTGTATGTACTCAGCACTCATCTCCCTTTTGACAGGAACAGTATTGGGTGAAAAAAACACCAGGTTTCAGATCCCTGTATGTCAGGAGCACTGTATGGACTTTCACACACATATTGCCCACACTCCAATTTTCTGCTGCCAAATTTTGGAAGAAATGTGCAGCGATTATGTGCATTTGTACACTATATTGATTTTTTTCCTTCCTTTGCAGAAATCTGTTTGGCATTTTACGGCTGATTCGTTGGAGTCCTATGTATAAAATTTAACCCTCCCATTCATGTATATTTGTGAGTACAAAATAACAGAATGTGTAAGTTGGCCTTGCATTTAGGGTCACATAACTGTGAGCGTGCATTCTGAAGGTAGGTTCGACTCACACTGTCAGCAACTCTGAAAATGGTTTTCCATGGTTTCCCATTTTTGCACCAGGCAAATGCTGGGCTGTAACTTAATTAATGCCACGGTTGCTACCTTCCCAATCCTAGCTCTTTCCTTTCCTTGTGTCGCCAAATACATTTGATGTATTAGTGCAATGTTAAGCCACGAGTAAGATAAATAAATAAATAAATAAATAAATAAATAATATTGGTGACAAGGATAAGGGTAATCATTACAGCTGTGCTGAGTAGATCAGGGAGTAGAGTTCTGGCCTTCGGACTCAAAGTTGGTAGGTTCGAACCTGGCTCAGCCCGGTGGCATTTCAATACACCGGCCTTGTGTCAGTAGATTTACTGGCACGTAAAAGAACTGCCCGCTGGGCAGGTGATATGTTTGAATATTATGTAAATCTGGTCTTTTTAACATTCTATAGCTGAAAATACAACTGATGCTCCAAGTTAATGTAGAAAATATGAGTCCCCAAAGAGTGTAAAATAAGGAGTATTGAACATTATTTTTGGTTTCTTTCTTCCCCTCAACTTTTCCTCCAGTGTATTTCAGTGTAATTCGTACAATAGTTTGTTCCTTTTTAGGTATATGAAGCACAATACTGTAACATCATAATTCTAGTGCATAGAAAGGCAAAAATAACATGAGAGGGCTTTCAAATGTCAGGGTATAAGCAACTTACTCATTCTGTGATAACGCTCTTGCACTCAGCTTATCTCCAGGGCTCTGTTTGTAGGAGCTCAGGCTAATTTTTGTGGTTATGTAACTAAAATATATCATTCAGTATGTAAACAAATTAATACATATTAAAATGACAGAAATCTCACTAATACATAAAACGATGAGCATTTCAGAAGTAAATAAATACCTTCGTCATGTTGTCATGTATTACATGGTAAAAATCACTAAATTTTGAAAAAATACGTTTTCAAAAAAGTCCGTTTTCATTGACGAAAATATTGCACACCATTTTCACAGACTTCCTGACTATTAAACCTGAAATAAAGAAATTTAATTCTGAATAAATTCATATGTGTACTATAATTCACTTACAAAATATGACACCGGGCGAGTTGGCCGTGCGCGTAGAGGCGCGCGGCTGTGAGCTTGCATCCGGGAGATAGTAGGTTCGAATCCCACTATCGGCAGCCCTGAGGATGGTTTTCCGTGGTTTCCCATTTTCACACCAGGCAGATGCTGGGGCTGTACCTTAATTAAGGCCACGGCCGCTTCCTTCCAACTCCTAGGCTTTTCCCATCCCATCGTCGCCATAAGACCTATCTGTGTCGGTGCGACGTAAAGCCCCTAGAAAAAAAAAAAGAAAAAAAAAAAATGACAGTTATTCACTGCATGTCACTTTCATAGATGTCAACCTCTTCATTGTCCACTACATGGTGAGCAGCTATGACTGTGGGGATATCTTCAGAAGTACGGTCGTTATTTCCCACGTAATGGGAATCACGACAACAAAGTCACCATCATTGTCTAAATCATCTGAACATTCAAGCTTTTTTTTAACATTTAGCCTTGATCTTGGCCGAGCCATTCAAAAAAAAAAAAAAAAAAAAAAAAAAAGGTGATGCAAGCATACTTAAGAAAGGAATAACAAAAATATATGCCATTAGGATTTGGAAAATACAGCAAACATTCAAAATATACATACATACATCTTTATTATAGACTCCTATGTCCTTCCGTATTCAGTCTGCAGGCCTTTGCGAATTTACTAAACACCGCAACAATCATCTGTTTGTAATTACTTTTGTAGCAACGTTTAGTTCTAAATCCCTTATCTTTAAATCATTAGAATCAGAGTCTAACCATCCTCGTTACTCCCATAAGTCCAAGGCTTCCTTAGAACGTTCTGAGCGTACTCTGTAAAAATTCTGTGAAGCAGGATACTACTCTACTTACACATAGTCCCAGTGAAAATCTCTCTTCTCATGGGTTAATGACCACCAGTGGATTCTGTAGTCCTAGCCGCCTGAACACAAGGAAGGCCATGGCTCAGAATGTGTCTGAGATGCCCACTCCTATTTCAAAGCAAATGGTATCCCAACTCTCAGGACTGCTTGTTAGGCCACTCGGCCATTGCATGTGGTTCACAAACTAAGATGTGACTACAGTAACCCACACCATGAATTAACCGAGTTATTCAAACTGTATGTATGATTCATCATGTGATTTAACCAGCGAGTTTTAACAGTTTTTCTAGATATAGGTACAGTTTCCTGATTTCACAGTGATGAGTAATATTAACTATTATGATACTTACAGACTTCTATCAGTGTCAAAATAACTACAGAGTTGCATCATTATTACAGTAAAACCTGCCTTTAGCGGAACCTTTATAAACTGGTAAACTGTCTGTTTTGGAATAATTTCCCGGTCCCATGAATTGTGGTTTAATATTCATGTACGCTTACCTGTATTTAGAGGAACCTGTCTTACACAGAAACAATAAGGAAAGTTTGCTATTGTAACAGAAAAAGTACGTAAATTTTCTTCCTCGCCCTTTTCAGTACATGTGTATTCAGAGTGGATCTAAGATGGTCGAGATATTGAGATAGCATTCAGCCAGGAAATTAACTCAGACCATCTGGCTGTAAGGTGGCAACTCTATCTGTAGGCCATGACAGGGATATTCTGTGAGGTTTAGACATCCTTTACTGTAGGAATTCGGAAAGACCGAAACTTGAGACAGGAAACTTACGGCCTCCTTCATCTCCATCAGCTGCAAGGACATTCATTCTTCTTCACTAGTGAAAAATGTTGCAGAATTATGCAACATTATTTGCTTTGCTTGCATTTTAATTGAGAACCGTGCTACCAAGAATAATTGTGCCCAGCGTACAAATTTGGATTACTGGAAGAAGTAAATGACAATACTGTCGGTATTATTATTGGTGTTATATTTGTAAAACATGTTATGTGCATTAAATAAGTGTTTGCACTGTACTACTGTGCACTGTGAGGAAGAACAAATTGAGGTATGTACTTACAGTTTTTATTTTATTTTTAATGACCTTGATGAGTCGTAATCCCGCATACAGCGGGGGAAAATCCGATCCCGTGGGTTTCCATTGAGGACAGGTTTTACTGTATATATCTGCACGTTCATTAATAGTAAAACATGATTATAATGTCATACTCTTGCATAATGTAAATTAATTACATTAATGATAATTTACATTGTAAGTTAAATGGAGGAGTTCTCATTTTTATAACATGAGGTGTTCAAAACTTCATACATTTACAATACCTCTCTTTGATTTGTAATAAATAACATCCTGACAATTGAGAAATCACAGTTTCATAAGGAATGTATAATAGCTTAGGCTTCTCAGTTAGAAACAAGAAATTTACAATGCATCACACACATTCCCTGAGACATGCTATCCTGTCATCGCACATAAGATTCCAGGTTATGTATAAATGCAAACTACTTCCTTCTGGTCATTTAAAAGGCAGTTTGCACATTCACCTGTCTTCTAATCTATTGAATAAGGACCCTGGTACAACTGAAAGATATCGTGCATCTATTTGTTATCTTCCAACGACAGGTGAGGAACTGCTAACAAAACCACCTTCCCTACTTGACCGTCCCCTGGAATCCTCTTCTATTGCTTAACCTGTTGTTCCCCTGCATTTTGCAAATTACTTCTGGCTAATTGAATAATCAAGTTCTTGTGCACAGTTTCTCCAGTTGATAATAAAGAAATCCTGACCAACTCTCTCCGAGGCTTCCTACCTGGCTGCAGCTCCATTGGTGTCATGTCAGTAATGTTATGCTTTCTTGGCGTTGCACCAGCGCTGTACATCCTCCAGGTAGCTAAACCAAGAGTCATGCTGTTCACTGGTGTACAAGAGAATCATCAGTCTAACTTGTGCATTACCCTTTCAGACATATTACCCTTTGGATAACATATGGAAGACTAACACACTGACCCCAATCTCACTCAACTTCTTCCACACCCGAGACATGAATTGAAATCCATGATCAGATAAAATCTTAGCAGGCTTACTGTGGTCAGGTACATAATTATTCAATATCATGCCTACACTGGATTGACCAGTAGACTTCCTCGCATTTGTTAAAGGCATCAATGACCACAAGTATATATTGATACCGATACCTGGACTTGACTAAAAGACCAAACAAATCTACACAAACCAGTTCATAAGAAGCATGTGTCAAATCAACTTGCCTAGGACCCTCCAAATACCTATTAGGATGATTACTACGCTGACTTGTATCACACTTGGCTATGATCTTCATGACATCTCGTCTCGTGTTCTTCCAGATAGAGTTCTCTTGTATTGCACTCAAACTTTCACTAGCCCCAGAATGAGTGTTTTTGGTACAACGACTTTCCAATCTTCTCCTATGTCCTTTGTGGATATGAGATCATTCAATAATTTAAAACTCATATTCCCTCCTAGTATTTTTCATCCCTCCCTATTCTCCTCTAATTCTTTTTGAATTTCTTTCAAGTGTCATCCTTTCATTGCTGTTTCATTTTCATCAGCATTTTTTGTTCTTCTTTACATCTATCAATTCTCAACACACACACCAAAATCTTATCTGTTTTTTTCAGTCTGATTTTTTTCAGGCCATTTCAACTGGATGTATACTCAAGTAATCAGCCAGCAAATCATTCTTTCACATGAACTATGTTATAATTTTATTCCTGGATGGCCAAGGTCCACCGAGACATGCGACTTGACATCAATTTGCAGGTCTTGATAAAAGTAAGGGCATTGTTATCCTATAAAATTGTAAATAGACCTTAAATTTTCCCAAAGAACACCCAATAGCTAGCAAGTTCTTTTCACTGACCGTGTACCTCTTTGCAATAGGGTTCAATCAAACCTCTACTAGCCACATGGCGGACAGTGCATAGTCGGACAAGGCAAGGCTCCTGATTAACGTTAAGTTTGAAGGTGTACTTTCACAGTGTAAATAATTTGTGACGCTAATCCTTTTCCAAGCATTCTTGTGCGAATACAGAAGTGTTAGTGACGTGATACGTGTGATTAACATCTACCAGCAGACAAAAATATCATGCCGCACAAAGTGAAGCAAGTGCCTATGGAGAGCTTGGTGAAGCAAGCCATCCAGGACGCACTGTGTAGCAAGGACACCTTGAGCACGCTTGCCAACCTAATACAGGAGCAAGTGACAAAGGTAGTGGTAGAACAATTGCAGGAGTCTATAGACTTCAATACTAAGGTAATTGAAGACTTGCGGAGTGCTCTCAAAGGTAGGGACAAAATCATAGAGACTAGAGTCCCAGTTACAGGAGAAGACCGACGATCTGGAACAGTACACGAGGCACCAGTGCTTGCGAGTGTTCGGTGTAGCAGAGTCCGCACATGAGAACACGGACGACATTATTTTAAATATTGCTGAGGAAATTGGGGTCGATCTCAGTCTAGAAGACATTGATAGGTCACACAGGGTAGGGAAAAGAGAAGGCGGTCGTCCGAGACCAATAATAGTGAAGTTTATGTCCTATCGGAAGAGGAATGCAATGTTCAAAAGCAAGGAAAAACTGAAGGACACAAACAAAACTATCCAAGAAGATCTCACTCCCCTGAGACTACAGCTCCTCCAGGAGGTAATTTCGAAGTACGGCCTAAAAAATACGTGGTCGAAGGACGGGACAGTGATAGTGAAACGAGGTGACAGGAAAATTCGGGTCACAAATCGCCAAGAACTAAACGGCATTAGTTAATCATGAGCCTAAGCTAAAACTAGGCGGTAACTGTAATTCAATAGGAAAATACCTAGAATTGTAAATATCTGTTAAATTTAATTGATAACTTAGATTAGGCTTAACTAAATTCCAGGGAACTAGTTCAGTTAGCATTTAGAAACTGTCAAGTTCGCTTTTCTTAGGTTAAAGAAAACAAATGTCTCTAATTACAGCCTGCAAACCTCCCCTCCTGAAACGCAGACCGGTCAAACTACAACCACCCCTTCCCAAACCACCGCTGGCTGCCCCAGCGGCATTCCTCCTGTACCCCCACGCTCTCTGCAGGTGGGCCACATGAACACACAGAGCCTTCTTTCCCATTTCACTGAATTCTCAGACATATTCTTTCACAACAACTTCCATGCCATATTAATATCTGAGACGTGGTAGAAACCAAGTATCCCGTCTTCACTAGTACATATGGAGGGTTACATGCTGATGAGAAACGATAGAGTAGGAAAAGGTGGGGGAGGTGTAGGGATATATCTGTGCAAGGATATGAAATTCAAAGAATTACGCAAAACACCAAGTGAATTTCACAACGGGCCGGAGTTCCTATTTATTGAATTACAAATTCGCAGTGATAAGTGTTTACTGGGTGTTGTGTATCGTGCACCGAAGACGAGATATATTGAAGACCTGGAGGAAGCACTACAGGACCTATCACCTAGGTATGAGCATGTTATTTTATGGGTGACTTTAATTCTGACGTGATAAAATGTTATTCTGCTGAATCTAGACGACTCAAAAGCATGCTTACCTCACTCAATATGACGATCCTTCCCCTAAATCCTACACATCACACAGCTACTTCCCATACACTACTGGACTTAATTATTACAAACAATACTGACAGAATGCAGACTTACGGACAACAGCCAGCTCCCGGACTTTCCCAACATGACTTTATTTACGCAACTTACTCACTGAAATGCCCCAAATATGAGCCTAAATTAATTTCTTATCGAGACTTCAAAAGCCTAAACGAAGAGGCCTTCATTGAGGACGCACTCAAAACACCGTGGCACAACATACAGCTCGTACATGACATTAACGACAAAATAACCTTGTTTAACAAACTAATTTTAGGACTGTATGACAAACACGCCCCCATACGGACAGCACGAGTGAAACGAAAACAGTCACCTTGGCTGACACAAGACATACGGGAAAAAATGGAGGAAAGAAATGCAGCTTACAAATATTATAGAAAAAATCCAGCCGCAGACAATTTCGAAAAGTACAAAAATTGCGCAACACAACAACTCAGACCATCAGGAATGCTAAGATACGCCACACACATGAAATCTTAAAAAATAACAATTCTGACAATGTTTGGAAAATTCTTCGGAACATTGGTTTTACAAAAAATAAAACCGACGAAAACAACACTGACTTGCCATTAGACGAATTAAATAAATATTTCTGCTCACAAAATTCACATACAGACGAACGATCTAAAAGGGAAACAATCGACAGAGACTCTCTGAAATTGTTCTCCCAACAATTACACACATAATAAAAACCCTCACTCATGACAGGAATTTTTCCCAATATATGGAAAAGTGCCATAATACGACTGATAAGAAACATCGATAATCCAACAAAACCCGAAGACTTTCGACCAATTTGCATACTTCCTTGTCTTAGTAAAATATTAGAAAAGGTCGTTCACAAGCAGATAACAAATTACCTTAACAAACACAATTTACTCGACAAATACCAGTCAGGATTTAGACCTAACCACAGCACAACCACAGCATTACTAAAAGTCACAAATGACATTCAAGCAGGCATGGACAATGGACAAATGACTATCCTTGTACTTTTAGACCTAAGTAAAGCATTTGACTGTGTGGACAGGGAAATATTATTAGCTAAGCTACAAGCACAAAAATTTTCTTCGAGCACACTGATGTGGCTGCACTCTTATTTGATTGGGCGGCAGCAGTGCGTGTCAGCAGGTACGAAAGTATCACACTGGCAACAAACTGAAGTTGGCGTAGTTTAGGGCAGTGTTCTAGCGCCGCTGCTATTTTCACTGTACTTAAATGACCTACGAGAACATAAAAAAATGTGTAAATACCATTTCTACGCAGATGATATTCAACTTTATGTGCATACAAACCCGAAAGACATCCAACTAGACATTAACAAACTAAACGATGACCTGGAAAATATAAAAGACTGGACTAAAAATAATTCCCTTAAAGTCAATCCATTCAAATCGCAAGCAATCGTAATAGGATCCAAAAATAATCATACCAAACTGAAAAGTGTTAAAATTCCCCCAATCCTATTCCACGCAACACCAATACAAATAAACGAAACTGTAAAAAGTCTTGACCTCATTTTTGATAAGTACTTAAACTGGACGGAACACACGACGAAAATATGCCAACGAGTATTCTTTTCTTTGCACTCTCTTAAACGTTTACGGGATCTCCTTCCTCTAAATACGAGAAAGTTACTTGTTCAAAGCTTGATTCTGCCCATCTTCGATTATGGTGACGTAATATACAACCACCTCTAAACACCACACTTAACGCTAAACTTCAGCGGGCTTATAATACATGCATCCGTTTCGTATTAAATATGCCCAGGTATTGTCATATATCACCTTGTCTTGAACAGCTGTCGTGGTTATATTTGGCGGAGAGAAGAAACCTTCACTCTGTTTCGCTTGTTCACAACGTTCTCCGTACAGACACACCAAGTTATCTGAGAATGGATCTTAAATACTTGACATCTCCAAACAGTATACCTACAAGGTCAGAAACCTCTTCCCTGCTGAGCTTCCCAATTTACCGCACAATCGGTTACGGCAACTCATTCATACCTGCAACCATACGCTCTTGGAATTCCCTTCCGGCTGTAATTAGAGACATACATAGTAGAAATGTATCTAAAAACATATGTTATAAATGGTACATAGACTTAAGAAATTAGTATTTAAAGTTTTTTAATAGTGACTCTCAGAAATTTACATTTTGTTTATGACTATTATTTAAGTTTAATTTTATAATTAATTATATGTAATTAGAAATATTAATACTCTGTAGTTTGTACAATGTATTGGATATAAGATGGTTTGGCATAACAGCAGGCTTCATAGCCTGAGCCACGCCATGTAAAACAAGTCAATAAATAAAAATAAAATAAAAATAATTGTCCAATCCCCGTTCTCATCCCATTGACACAATGCACCTGAAATTCCTAAATCTGAGGCATCTGTCTTGACATAGTATGACTCTATGGTTTAGGGTACCTCAGTATCTCTGCCTGGTAGAAGCCTCTCTTTACTGCTTCCATTGCTCCATTGTGTTTGCATGACCAGGTTCACTTAGCATTCTGCTTCAGCAAATCATAAAAGATTCACTGGGATAGAATACAAGAGAACAAATTTCCTCACATAATTACAGACCCCTAGGGGAGATCAAAGCTGGCAAGCATTCCTAGGAATTGTGGCCTTAAAAGTCTTCTCTAGTCATGTGATGTCAGGTGTCACCCCGTCAGGTGTGATCTCATGTGCCAGACTAGTGATCCTCTGAGTGTAAAATTGAAACTTTCCTAACATTAATCCCAATTTAACCCCTCAAGTGGGTATGACGTCTTTAGACGTTTTCGCGCTGGGCTTCTACAGTGGGTATGACGGCATTAGTCGATCGTAAAATTTATCGCGTATGTATCTTGACAGTGAAGGCATACGGCGTGTCCATGGAATCTATCGCATTAGTTGATATGTTTTCCACGAGATCACACTGTGTATTGTTTTTTAGAACTGTCACAGCTTCGTGAAATGCATTTGTTTTGGCGCCTTGCATGAAGTTCCCGTGCAGCCATTTATGTCGTGAAGCATGGCTTCCAAACGTAAAGTAGATCGGCTTGATTGTGCGGGTATTTCGACAGTACCGAAGGTGTATTGTGTGTTGGTCCCAAGGGAAGAGGAAGGAAACATCATACTGGTGTCCTGACTGTGAAAAGGCTTTGTGTGTAACACCTTGTTTCCGCCTATATCACACAGATAACAATCTACAAAACCTATAATCATCCTGATTCAGAACAATGTAAATAATGTTAGTAACACATTTGGATGTATAACAATGTAAATAATGTTAGTATCACGTTATTGAAGAATAATAATTACTATCGTATTAGATTAAACTAATTGTGTACACATTTGTGAAGGAAATATTTAAATATCACAAAGTGGGGAAAAAGTATCCACGGCAGGTTACGCATGTGGAGAATTTAGTACCCAGTTAAGGTGTTAATTAACTTGCTGAAAACAGTGTATAAATTAGCCAAAGGCTCCTCGAATTATCGTCACAAAGTCATCAATAAAGGTGGCAACATAATCACTAGTCATAGGTCCTAAGCAAAGCAAAGCAAAGCAAAGCAAAGCAAAGTCACCTCCGTATAGGCCATGAAGGCCCTTGGAGGAGTGGAAGGTAAAGGCTTCCACCATTGTTAACCTCGGCACGTGATGGGGTAGAGTGGTTAGCTCTACATCCGGCCGCCTTTGCCCCTAGGAATTAACCTGGTATTCATTTTTTGTGTAGGCTGAGTGAAACAGGTCCTAAGGCAGTATCTAAAGCTCCAGTTAACCCTGACACGGTGAAGTCTTGGTACCAAAAGGGATGTGTCAAAACTGATTTTACTTCCCTCGGTACAAAAAGGCTGTTAGCGGCCTATTTTCTTTTCTTAATGGGATTTGCCACGAGCTAGAACTCGGATCAACTGTAGTTAACCAGGGCCTCCTCTTAAACCTCTGCACTAGCTCTTCTGTGGTGTCAAGTCTTTCATGATTGGCTGCAATCCTTTTGTTTATTTGCCTGGCATGTAGACAACCACGTCCCAATCCGCCTTTCTTTCCTACCGCAATGAGAGAATTGACTTACTGGCTTCTCAATGACATCATCAGACAGCATTTCTAGGACAAAATCATCGACAGTTTTGGCATATGCTTAAGGTATTGGATAACAATACTAGTAAAACCAGACCTATCTGTAATGTCGAAACTGTGTGTATACGAATTGATCATACCCGGCTTGTCAGGAATACATTCACACCTTTTATTAAAACTTCATATAACTTATCCTTTTGGTCACAGTCCAGACCAGTCATCTCAAGTCTCCCTTATCTCAATTTCTTTATATTCTTTCCCATTACAATTTGGGATATCTATAACATCTTTCTCTTCTTCATAACATCCAACAAAAGTCTCCTCCGAATGTAAATCCTCCTCTTCTAATAACTGGGTATGACATGTTTTGTACACAAATTTATTCTTCTCCATAGATTAGCCCAGCTTAACAGGCTTCTTGCTACCTTTAGACCACAGTGTTTCAGAAGCATTACTGCACTCTAATTTACATCTCCTTTCATTCAAAAAATCTGACCCTAAAATGATGGAATAAATCAGATTTGTCACAACTAATAAAATCTATTCCCTGGCACTCAGCCCACCCACCCAAATCATCTTAACAGTTATTTGATTTAGAATCGTTTGAGACCTGGTACCAATACTACAGACATACAACTATATTAGATACAGGAATTTCTTCAAATTTCCACCCTTTACTCTGAATATGTTCATATCTTTTCACACTTATGCAAGAACAGTCACTCCTAGAGTCCAATAACACCTTAATTCTTTTTTCTCTCCCTCAGCCACTGCTTCAGTAAGGGATTAATTAATATATATCCCTGACATCAATCTCACTTGAATTTAGGTCATTTGCAAGATCTGCCTCCGCATCATAATTTGTCACAGTCTTCATTCATCACACACGTAGTAACAGGATCCTGATTATGGGACTACAAGTTGTTCAACCCATAACTATTGTTCCTTACTAATTTAAATCCTCCCTGTTGTGAGGAATCATTGTGACAGGATTTGTGTGCCCATGCTCCCCATTCCCATCTCCTTTCCTTCTGTTTGTTTTGATTTTCTTTCCTCGTGTTTTGTGGCCTATTCTCATTCCCTTCCCTTCTGCCCCTGTGATTATCATAATTTCTAGGCTGGAAATCACTATTACAGCGGAACCTCTATTCTCCATATTTGGAGGGACCCCGGGGAAAAAAAGTACAGCACAGGAAAACGGAAAATCCTATTATGAATTAAAACCATCAACACTTTGGCTAAACAGCACAAAAATGAAATATGTATAATTATAATCTTACAAACACTCCTAAACCAAAGTACATCTATAATGGGCCTTCGCCTACAAAGCGACTGCTGCTACGCCAGAAGGCCTGCAGATTACGAGGTGATGCATGGTCAGTGTGATGCCATTATTCCTGGTTCTCTAAACTGGGGTTACCCTCTCACCATTGGAGACCTCCTCAATTAAAGGTAATCACACAGGCTGAGTGGACCTGGAACCACCCCTTATATCTGGGTGAAAATTGCCTGGCCTGCCCGGGAATTGAACCCGGGGACTCTGGGTGAGGGGCAGGCAAGCTAGACTGCAGGGCTGGGTTCAAACATTAATTACGTGAGTTAAAAATCTTGATACTATTCAATTTTACTGGGGAAACTTTGTCAGTTTCCCAAAGTTTTCTGTGAAAACTTCTTTCAGGTCAGCAAATTTGATCAGCCAAACTTATCAAAAAATCTAATAATGCCAAGCCAAACAACAATCAACTGCAAGTAGGATAGTTTATAAATCTTGTAATCTAATAAAATAAAGCACCCAACATGATGGCAAAATTCTTTCTTTTTTCTTTTCTAATCTTCCGTTGTAATTTGGTCACCAGTGTACAGTTCATAGTAAGTTTATGGAAATCTTGTAACGCGTAAATTAGGCCTACACAGAATTTTAAAGGTTATGTTGAACTTGAGAATATGGTTTCAAATGAAAGTATTGATTCTCAAAAGTTCTCGAATACATTATATTCAATTGTGCATTTAACTAATCACAAGCAAATTGGAAAGAGAAAAATTATCATCAAAACTCCAGAAATTTCCTTTATTCAGGACCTTGAGCTCAGCTGGAAAGCGTGCTCGCTGCACAAGCCAGTACGAGTGTGAAATTAACTAACTTTTAAAATGTTACACAGCGCAAGTAAAACTACTGCAGTTTTTATGACATTGTTAACACAAAAACGTAAACATAAATTTCTCCATCTTATATTAGGACCAAAATAGTAATAGGCAATCCCAAGATCTCCCATGGCTTTATGTAAGATGCAACACCTTTTCTGGTCTCGAGAACATACTCATATCCGATAATACTAAAATACTAGATTCTTGTTAAGAAGGAGCAATTTTGATTCCTGTCTGAAAGACTAATGACTATACAGTGCTCTGAGGGAAGTGCCGAAAACCTCAGCGATACAATAGTGGGAGGGAACCCATCTAAGCCTGGACATAATGTAGATGTTTTACAGGTACGAACATTTGACAGAACTCATTCCGTCTTCGAGTAGAGCTCCACGCCCCATACTATTTTTATCTTCACCATTACCCTTTCCCTTTTCTTTCCCCACTACAGTTGCATATAGGCCCTACTATTTTGGGAGACAAACTTTCCAACTGAATATTATTTCTCTTTCCTCCCTCCATTGCTCCAGAATTAGAAACAGTTTCCTTAAATTCTTTACTGTGATTGCTGTCTACACTTCGTACACTTGTGATTAAGCTTTCACTAATACTTTTTTCACTGGTTGATTGATACCTTATCTTTACTTAATAATACTCTTCGCTATATACTTCTACATCTTAATTTCAAATTATAAGATTCACTGCAACACCTTCTTATAACCTTAAATATGTTAACTTCAACACAAGTGTATCTAGTCCCCCTGTGAATGCCTAAATTACCGAGCTAGTTGGTCGTGTGGTTAGGGGCATGCAGCTGTGAGCTTGCATCCGGGAGATAGTATGTTCGAACCCCACTGTCGACAGCCCTGAAGATGGTTTTCCGTGGTTTCCCATTTTCACACCCGGCAAATGCTGAGGCTGTATTTCAATTAAGGTCACGGCTGCTTCCTTCCCACTTCTAGCCCTTTCTTATCCCATTGTCAACATAAGGCCTATCAGTGTCGGTGCAACATAAAGCAGATTGTAAAAACATTCCTAAATTATAAAGCAAATTTGGACCTCATTTAAGCCACACGTTGATGTGCCAGTTGTAACTCTTCAATATTGATTTCAAATTTAAAGCTAATTGTAACTCACCTGCCAGGAGGGCATTAATTGTAAGAAAATGAAACATACCCTTATTTGCTGAGGCGCACTTATAGCTAATTCCCCTCCCCTCTGCCCTTTTGCAATTAAATTCTACAAACATGTCACCAAAACTTGAACTAAAATTGGGTTCCCCCATTACTTGTTATTACAGAAATAAGTGAATAATTGAGTTTTGCCTAGCATGAGTACTCTTCTTCTTCCAGGGAGGTGATCATGTGCTGACGAGTCTTCAACTTTGCTTATAACCTTAATTGACACTATTTAAATCCTGAAAATAAATTTGGTGAGCATGCCAGGTTTTAACTCCCAGTAAAATTTATTATGATTTAAACTATAGGATTTCCTGAGCAATATTAATCATCTGTACCAGCCACAGTATCAACAACACTGGAAATATACAAATAAAACTTCCTTCTCCCACCCTGCTTCATCTCACAACATAACATATTAATTTATTCACGTTATAAATACCATATTTACTCGCGTATTTTTTTTTCATTTTTACAGCCAGTAAAGTAAAGGGTGATTCAATATGCAATAACCTCAAATTTTGTGCAGTGAACACATGACTTCTAGGCTGTAAAGAGCTATAAATTGTACATGTAAACATTCTACATTGTTCTTTAACAAACCACTGAATATTTGAGTTATACTGGCTATTGTCATTGGAAGGCAGTATTTCTAAATGTCAAAAGTCAATAAATGGTGAAGACTACCTTTAGGCCTACATATAAGGTAAATATAATCCGTTTTAGTTGCTCATATCACGTTATTCGTTTCATCTCATTAATTCCTCCTCTGAGGTTGACGTCAGGATGGGCATTAGGTCGTAAAAACTTGCTACAATGATGAGTCTCACTTCATACTTGATTCTGTCGAGAAAAGGGATAAGGGTAGTAGGCCTACTACACAGTAAACCTGATTACTGCTTTCATTTTAACCCTAGAATCATAAAGTCCCTCCAGTGTAACTCTAATAATAAACTTTTGTGTGTCTGACTACCAACAAGAAAAGCACTTTAATAAGCATAAAGCCAACATTTTACACACAATGCAGAAAATGATACTTAAAACTATCACACGGAGTGATGACAATACACTCTGGTCAGTTTTTCTTCAGTAGGCACATTCAGGGCACTGTTTTTCTTGGTGATCAAGACGCAAGTACCTTCAGTATGTCTTACAAAAGAATCGGGTCATTCTTCTTTTCTTTGATGGACAAAATGCACAAATTTTTCTTCCTTCAGCAGTACCTAGTTGAGACTCTTCAGGAATGCCATCTTTTCCAAGAATTTCAGCAATGGTCCTCTTCAGGCTGTGCCTCAAAGTTGGTGTCTGAAGTCTCTCTTGCAGCTTTGGAACCATTAGCATTTTGGATATATCCTTTGCAAACTCTTGCCTTGAAAGTGGCTTTTGGCCGTTTTGAACAATCATATGCACATTGACAAGTGATGTATTAATCGTACTATAAAAGATACACATTGGCCATCTTCTCGTTTTTCTTGAAGAGGACATCACTGTTGATATTTCATTGAAAGTGTCCGCGGCACCAGATACAATAGAGACAATGCGTGACACTTCCAGATTTAGCCTTATTAAAATGGGAGACAATTCGCTAGTGGCGCTTCCTAGGGGTGTGACCTGGAAATTTGCGCTAAATTCAAATATCAATGGAAATTTATATACGGAAATGGATAAATAAATTACGTCTAGAAAGAAAGTGTTACCAAGTTATTAACTTCGTAGTTGCTATACCAATTATGGATAAATGAATGAAGAATTATTTAACAGTTTATTATTTAAAGACTGAAATTAGACATATAATCAAGATGTGAAATGAACTGCATTTTTTTTTATTTTTTAGCTTTAGCATTCCGGCCTGAACTTTCATGGCTAGATTTGTCTTTTCTCTCATTTAAAAGCATTGTATCCTTACATTAAAACACTTGTCAATAAAAATATCGGCACATTCCTTACACACATGATTCAATGAATTTACATTTAAGAGCTGGACAATGATTCAGGTTATGGTCGCAATGCAGAGAATCGACCAGACGAACTGAGGTGAACCAATTGTCGGTGGTAATATTTTCTGTTTGATCCATGTATTGGCCGGGTAATTTCATTCACTAAATACATGGCCAAGGGGAGGTTTGTTGGATTAGTACCTTTACCAAGGTATGGAATCGCATTGAACATGTACTTCCTTTTAACATCACATAACAAAATTATTTTTATCCCATATTTATTGGGCTTTTTGGGCATATACATGCAAAATGGACAGCGGCCTTGAAATGCGATCAGGTGTTCAACTGTCAAGAACCCTCCTGGAATATAGTTATGAGTGCAGGTTGAAACAAACTGATCCCTAAGCTCACGTATAGGTGCAAACTTATGTTCATGACGCAAACGCCTGGTTGTCTTGTCGTCAAACCTAAGACTGCTTATCAGAAAGTCAAAACAATCTTTTGACATGCAAGATACATAGCGTGGTCCACTAAAACTAGAGTCAAATAATTCTTTAGAGTTCACATGGTTACTTTTCTGAGCAGCTGACAGTACTAACAGACCCATGAGAGATTTCATTTCTACTA
Source organism: Anabrus simplex (assembly GCF_040414725.1). Classification (NCBI taxonomy): domain Eukaryota; kingdom Metazoa; phylum Arthropoda; class Insecta; order Orthoptera; family Tettigoniidae; genus Anabrus; species Anabrus simplex. Next base: position 283,501,332 of record NC_090266.1, on the reverse strand, counting down.
AATTAGTTGTGCAGTTGGTTGAGGTTATATTTCTGTATTTTAAATTTTTAACAGTGATTTCAGTGGTGTGAGTAACTATTTGGTTTAGCATTTCATCAGAAAAGAATGAAATGAAAGCATCTATTGGACTTCCCAATTTTGCTCCAACATTTACTGGCCTTTGTCTAGTATAAATCATATTTCGAGCTGATGTTCGGCTTCCAACCCTTTGTGGCTTGTTTGCGGACCACTTATGACATCTCGTCCTCTGAGAATCGTTTTCCTGGAAACAATTATATTTGGGTGGCTACTGTTGTTTATATCATTATCGTTATTACTGTCAGATTCAGAATGTTGATTAGTATTACTTGCATGATGTGTGCCCTGAGATGAAGTTCGTTCACTTGCTGATTGGTCGCTTTCATCTTCTGAGCTTTTGAGCAATAAGGTAGGGTCGGCATCACTGTCTGACCAATGCAGTGATTCTTCTACACCATCTTCAACTTCCACTTACGTCACTTTGATTACCACTAATGTCTCCTGAAGAGAGTGGGTTCTCTGTCTAATCCAGAAAGAACTGCCGCTATCAATTCTTCGTCGTGCGATAGATTATCCATTTCAGTTTCCTATAAAGCTTACGTATTATGTACAAAAAACATTACTGTAATGAACCAAATATTCACACAAATCACAAATAATTTCACAAATCGTAAACTTTCGTGTCTCAGATGATGGTTATATTGTAGCAAATAAACAACTGGGCCTTCATGCTTGAAACGGAGGTCAGCACTGATTGTTGATAGCCGGGGAAGAATAGATGGAGGGGGAAGGCACAATTCATTAACGTCCTGAAATTATCACGGGATCTACAGTAGTGCGTACTCTGGGAGACAAAAGTTTATGATTCTAGGGTTAATTGTCTTGTGCCGCTAACTTCCCTGCTACTGGTTTGTCGTCATTCCAAGTGATGTCATCTTCACTGCCATCTCACCAGCCATACTCTGCAATCGAGACCGAGAGCATTTGAGGTCCCGTCTTTTTGGAGATGGTCTCTGATATTTCCAGCTGGTGTATGTGTAGCAGAAGCCTTTCCGGAATAAAGCCGTGTTGTTGAAAGCGTGCCAAACCACCAGCTGATAACTAGCGTATGCTACGAGTTGTATTTCCGAATGTAATACATAGTGACTGGAAGCATTCTTTTGATAACTGTGGCTGTTAAAAGCCAGACCCTTATTTTTAAGTATATTTCATGCTTGTTCTCTACATTTATCACAGCAGGATTTACTGAAACAGCTGTAAATGAGATAAGAGACTGCATTGTTTAGGTTAGGTATGGTATCTCCCAGATAGTGCCAAAAGTTCCACGACGGAAAGAATAAAAATAAATAACAGGAAAGTTTGCTGCACTCATGGATATCTACAGGTGTGGCAGTAATGTGTTTTATTATCATCATAATGTTTAATTTCGTACGTTCGTTGTCTCCCATTTTTTTATTAACGCATACTCTAGTATGTTTTGTTTGGCGTCTCCGAAAATCTTTGAAGGTAAGTGGGGACATGACCGGCCCTGCGGTGTAGGGGACATGTCACCTGGTGGCCCCAGGTTCAATTCCCAGCTGGGACAGGGGTTTTTAATTGTAAATGATTAATATCCCTGGCCTGGGGACTGGGTGCTTGTGTCATCCTTAACGTTCCTTTCCTCACATTCAACATTCTACACTTCCTCCATTTCAATTACACGCAGGTTCATGTCACATGGTGCAGGTAGGGGCAAAAGATCTCTATAGGTCAATGCTGCAAACAAATAGCATTTTTTTATATTAAAATAAAAAATGTGGGGACATAAAAATTCAATATTATTTGTTAGGTACATTGGCGAGTAAAAAAGGCATGATTGGATTGAAATCCAACTGATGGCACTGTTTGACATTTCTTTGGCGGTGGACTGCCCCTGTGCTTCCAGTGCATTGATTGCCGTTTCCTTTGTGGCTCATGGTAATGGAGCATGTCTCATCACCAGTCACAAGCCTAGCCATGAAGTCGGTTGGATCTTGATCATGAGGTTGCAAAAATTCTCTGCACACGTCCACATGCCTCTGGTTTTTGTCTGCTGACAAGAGTCTAGGCACCCACGTGGATGACACCTTCCCCAACTGTAAGTGGCCATGCACGATCCACTGCAGGGTGTTTTGGCTATTTCTCGTGGCTGCCTCCATTTCCGTAAATGTGATGCATTTGTTTCCTTGGACCCAGGCAATGTTAACTGGTGTTGACACTGTCACATTCCTTTCAGAACTGGTTCCCTTGTCCACCGATGTGTGCCCTGTTTTCCAACCTTCCACCCAGTTGTAAACTGTTCTCTGTGACGGCGCATGTTCTCCACAGACTGCCACCAAGCGCCGATGAATTTCTGCAGTCGTAGCGCTGTCCCTGACGGTTGCTTTCCATATTGTCTGCTCCTACGCTGACAGTGTTGTTATGAAATGGCTATGACGAGAGCATTCGTTGGCTCCTGTGCGTGTTGCTACCAAACGGTGGAACAAGACACTAGTTACACATCGCCCCCTTCAAAAGTGAAATGTGAACCATACCCGGGCGTACAAAAAGTAAAGTGTAAATCAATATAGTATGCCCCTCGTACATCCAATATGCAGTATGCAAATTGACCATGTTCCACATGCAACAGAACATCATGTTGGACATCAAACAATCAATTCGATATAAAGAGACTAACATATATATACTTTTACATGTCCCAATGAGAGTTCCGAAGCTCATGAGACACACAAACAAAATGTTACGAATTCAGTCTCTTCACTTTGTAGGTCAGTAAGCAAGTCCTTAATGCAAGCTCCTGGGCTGAAACATCTCTTATATGCACAGCGACCACATGGAGAAAACGTCCTTTAAGGACAGATGTAGTTTCAGTCGGTGATATCCTGTTCAAAATTAATTTGAATTCTCAGTTTCCTGATTGGCTATTGCTAATTTTACACACATGCGCTTAGCGCTACTCTTCTGTTTGACATTGGTTGGTTACAGTCTTAACCCTGTATGACATGTCTTTAACTGGGATTTCCAAACTGTGTGATTCATCACTTCCTGATTTAACCAGTGAGTCTTAACTGTCCTTCTGATATAGTCAGTTTCCCCATTGCACAGTGATGTGTAACATTAACTCTTTTAATACATGCACACACCAAGCTCGATAGCTGCAGTCGCTTAAGTGCGGCCAGTATCCAGTATTCGGGAGATAGTAGCTTCGAACCCCACTGTCGGCAGCCCTGAAAATGGTTTTCCGTGGTTTCCCATTTTCACACCAGGCAAATGCTGGGGCTGTACCTTAATTAAGGCCACGGCCGCTTCCTTCCCACTCCTAGCCCTTTCCTGTCCCATCGTCGCCGTAAGACCTATCTGTGTCGGTGCGACGTAAAACAACTAGCAAAAAAAAATACATACACATACTTCTATCAGTCAAAATAAATGCAAAACACATCAATTTATACATTCACATTCCTTAATAGTAAAACAAGGTCGTAATGTCATGCTCTCATGTATTGCCATATTATTATTATTATTATTATTATTATTATTATTATTATTATTATTATTATTAATATCACCAGTTAAATGGTGGAGTTATAATTTTCTTAAAACAGGAGTTCAGAAATGTGTATGGTTGCAGGTGACTGCTACAAGCCCTCTTTGATCATATGCATCCCTTCATGGATTTCATTTTCTTAACAATAGTATAATACACAATGTCATTGGGTGGAGGTGATCCAGGAGTGTTTTTAGGGTGTTCCAGCAAATTATGTGGCCTGACATGAACTGAATTGAGCTTTTACATGGGAAGACCGCTCCTAACATTTCTCTGGGAAAGAGGGGCCCCTTCATTCTATTAACTAGTTGGCGCCGACTTATGGAACCGTTCCATACGCCGCCATTTTGGACCGAACACAGACATACGGATCTGTTCTGTACTAATTTATAAATGTTTGTAGTTTTAGTTACTAGCATGTGATGAGTCTTGCGCTGCATGTAGATTACTCCTTGAAGTTCAGTGAATCTTCTAAATGGTATCCACTCTTCTAAGTTCACAGGATACTGTATAAAAAACAAAATGCTATCTGCTTGCGCTTGTTAGTAAATAAACATGTCTGATGATTATGTAGATATTGTAAAGTGGTTAGAAAGTGATAATGAGAATGATTTTCCTTCAGAAGACAGTGATATTTCTTGCACTGAAGATCATAGTGATGTTGATAGTGTTAGGGAAAATGATTCTAGTGATGACGGCAGCATGGGCAATGTAAATGAAGACTGAGGTGGGCGGGGTTGCTTTACGAGCTGGATCTTCAACACGGAATTGGTCAAACATTTCCAATAACTGAAAACAATTCCATTCACTGGTGTTTCTAGTCTGAGTGCCATTGTTTTGAGAAGACTGGGCACAAATCCTTCTGTATTAGATGTGTGTTCTGAATTTCTTGGGGATGAGTTCTGAAAAATGATTGCAATAGAAACCATTGACTATGCTGCTTTCCAGGCGAATAATTTGATGAGGAAAAAATCTGAAATGTGACAGTAAATGGTATCCTTGCACGGTTCATGAGATAAAGGCATATTTTTCGCTTATGATTCTCATGTTTCAGGTAAGAAAACCTGAACTTAAGTTGTACTAGTCTAACACGAAGGTTATAGGAACTGAAATATTTTCAGAAACTATGACATTTGAACAGTTCTGTCAAATTTCACAGTTTTTGCACTTCTCTGATGACATGTTTACAGATCCAAATGACCGTCTAAGAAAAATCAGACCAGTCATTTCATATTTGCAAACAAAATTTGCATATTGCCCGATTTGAGTATATAATTTTTTTTTTTTTTTGAGAAGTACTTGCTGATTTTCAAAATATCTACAATCTTGACAGAGATATAGGTATTCATGAGAGTCTTATGAAATTTTGAGGTAGACTCCCATTTGTGCAATACAGTCCTTCCAAAAGAGCCAGGTTCAGAATTAAAATGTATAAACTCTGTGAAAGTGCTTCTGGATACTGTTCCCAGTTCAAAATTTATACCAGACAAGACAAACAGGACGGTATTCCAACATCAGAAGCAGTAGTGTTGGAACTAATGGAAGCAAACTTGAACCAAGGTCATATATTTTGATAACTGGTATGTTTCTTCTGAACTTTTTCGATCCTTGTTGGTGAATGGAACTCATGCTGTGGGTACCGTACGCTGTAACAGGAAGAACATGCTTCCAGAGTTCTGCACAGTAAAACTGACGAAAGGTGAGACTATTAGTATGACAGCTAATAACATTCTTGCCATAAAATGGAAAGATAGAAAGGATGTGCATTTGCATTCAACTGTTGATAAGGTCTTGGAATTTGAAGTTGTGAAAATTCGAAGAAAACAAGGTGGAGGAGAAGAAGTAGTGAAAAAACCCAAGGGTATTGGAAGCTACAATAGGAAAATGAATGCTGTAGATCATTAAGACCAAGTCCTTGCATGTTTCCCTGTAACGCGACGGACTATCAAGGGTTATAAAAAGATAATGCTGTATCTATTGGATATGGCTATCTTAAATTCATATGTTTTATTCATGAAGGTCACTGGCAGGCGGCTGCATTATACAGACTTTTGCACAGCCTTTGCCAAGCAATTGTTGCAGTGTTGTTCTCCCGCCTAGAACAACTGGAGGAAGACCATCCAGTCAAGATGGCCCCCTGTGGCTTCAGGCAAAAGTATGGGGAATTTTTCAGTGCCTATTCCTCCAACAGAAAGGAAGAAACATCCTTCTAGGCCATGCAAAGTATGCAAGGCTCATAAAATAAGGTCCAAATTGAGGTGGCTATGTGAAAAATTGTACATCATATTGTGTTTATGAGTACAGTGGAGAGAATACCTATCTGTCAGAAGAAGCAACTGTATATGTCAATACCTACACCATGTTTCATACATAGCATGAATCGAACAGGGCAGCCCCAGTTGGGAAATGAAGCATGTTTGAGTATATAATTTTTTTTTTTTTTTTTGAGAAGTACTTGCTGATTTTCAAAATAATCACGGTGCTCAGTTGTAATGCATGTAGAAAACTGTAGTTCCATTTAAGTAAACTAAGTTAGTACTATTATCTCAGAAATTATTGATGCCATGAAAAGGTTATGTATTTCCAATTATGAGCCCCTTGGTACCATTACTTAGGTGAATAACCCTGTATATTATCAACTTAAAGAAAAAAATATATATATGTACGAATTTTTAGCAACAAGAATTTAAAATATTTCTGTACAGATCAGATAAGCACTAATACGTATTCCTTTCCATTTACTTCCCACATTTGTAATGGGTATTTACTCACTCCAGTAGATCGCTGCTTTTTTGACTGGTTTTGAAGCTTCATGTCCTGAAACTCGGGAGCTGTCCTTGGTTCGACCTCCTTGTGAAGATATGTCCCTAAACTTGTGCTGTGTTATGCTACCCTGCATCTTGCCATCCTCTTGTGTAGTAGCAAGTGCCACTTTTTTACGTCTGACATATCCTAGCATATTTTACATTTTTTTTGCCATTTTGACTTCAACATAAATTTCGTTCTGTTCCATGTCAATCCATATTTTCCTAACCAGTTGCTGGATAAACCCAGACTCACAACTTTCTGTTATGTAGTTTTCCCCAAACTACTTTTTATGTCGGTGCACACACATGTGAATTGATTTCTCAGGATATTCCTGGCCATGGTTTAACCAAAAATTATAGCCCTTCTTTTTGTACACAAATAGGTTGAGTTTAAATGCCCCAGAAAATGGCTTTGTGATTCTTACCACATATTTACATAATTTTAACCTGTATTTTTCTTCTTCATATTATTATTCTACTTATTCTCACAACTGTGGAGGCGCGGGTGCAAACTGTGTCGCACGTGTGGATATTGCCCGATTTTAAAACCGGATGTTCTTCGTAACTCCAACCCTATGTGGAAAGATGTAATCACTATCGCATGTTTCTGTTGTGGTTGGCAGTGTGGTGCGTTATCTGAAAATGAAGAGGAGAGTTTGGGACAAACATGGACACCCAGAAGAATTTATCAGACGCAGTTGAAATCTCTGACCCGGCTGGGAATCAAACCTGGAACCTTCTGAACCGAAGGTCTCAACACTGACCATTCAGCCAATGAGCCAGACACACAGTTTTAACATAGAAATACACTAAATGCCTTAATTAATACAACCTAGAAATTTGCATTATGATGCTGGAAATTAATTATGCCATAATAATAACATAATTGCCTTGATAGTTTCTCACATAATACTGTGTGATGCATTAATAATATAAAATATACTAAATTGCTGTGCATGTAACGTGGTGCATCTTACAATGTGCCCGAACCATTGGACAGTAGGTAGATTTTATTTTTATCTTTCATCCTGTGGTCACAAGCATACATACATACATACATAAATAAATACATACATACATACATACATACATACATACATACATACATACATACATACATACATACATACATACATACATATCCTACGTCGTTCCATCTTAAGCAATGGGTTGGTGAACGAGGCTTCTCCACCAGTTATGGTCTCTGAACTTCTCTCCTTCTTCGATGCTTTCCAAAGTATGTCCTCGCTGTTGAATGTCAATCTTCACCATGTCCTTGTACCTGAGTCTTGGTCACCCTCTTGGTCTTTTGTCTTCAAGTTTTAGATCATACGTTCTTTTCGGTAATCTGTTATCTCCCATGCGTCGTATATGTCCATACCATCTCAGTCGCTGCGCTGTTATTCTGTCCTGCAGTCTTACAACTTGAGCCTGCTTGCGGATTTCCTCATTATGGACTCTGTCCCTCCGTGTTTTACCGATCATGCTACGGACAAATCTCATTTCTGCTGCCTGGATTCTACTAACATCTTGATTTCTCATGGTCCATGTTTCGCAACCATAGGTCAGGATTGGTAGTAATAGGTTTCATATATGACTCTCTTACATTTTGTTGGTATTTTCTTGTTCCATATTATGTCATTAACTATTTTGTAAAAGTTGCTACTGGCTGAATTCTGTGGGGAAATTTCGTTGTCTGTGGAACCTGTATCAGAGATAACACTTCCAAGATATTTGAATTGATGGTTCATCTGTAGCTGTTTCCCCTCCATTTCAATGTGTCCCATTGGTTGTCCGTATCTCTTCATGACCATAACCTCACTTTTCTCTTGGCTGAAGATGAGTCCATATTCTTTAGCAGCTTCTGTCCAGGAGTTTATTTGTCCTTGAAGGTCTTCTTTAGAGTCTCCCCACAAGCATATATCATCTGCGAACAAGATAACTTTCATTTTCTTACCTCCAGTGGTTTAGTGTACTTTTCTCTGAATCTCGTTCATCACAGTGATGAAAAGTAGAGGAGACAAAACACCACCCTGTCTTAACCCAGATTTTATATCAAAGGTTTCAGTCATTCCTATAGGTGTTTTGACTTTACTTCGGGTAACTTCATACAAATTCTTGATTCTGTGTATTACGCCCTTCCGGGCCTCGAATGGACGACCCGCGCATAAGAATGCCTCCACATAACAGGGTAAACACCCACGGATGAGACTAGAGTGAGGACCGGCTCGACATGCCTAACGAGCTTCGAACCGATCCCCTTCCTACTTTCTGTGCTGGCCTCAGCAGCTCGAGCACTTGGGCGGGGGTGGTACGTTTAAAGAAAAAAAAAGAACACTAATACTTAAGATGGAGCCTTATGTAATCTGAAAGTTGGATTCTCTGGCTTCAACTGTCTACTGGATACTGCTTAGCACCGCTACAAATGACAAGAATCATAGAATGGGGGGTTACAAAGACATTCAAAATATGACAATAAAAAAATAGATACAACCCTATACAATGAATTATCCGCATACGGGAGGAAAGAAAATAATTAACACTTTAAAATTCGACTCGCCTAAGGACGTCGTCTGCACAACGGTGTAATTGAGGTTTTGCGATTACTATCGTACATCTTTCCCTCATTAGTTCAGACCGTTCATGACATTTTTATATTCTGTCGATCACACCATGAGATAAGCTGATGTCCCTACACATAATATTTCCTGTTAGCACGTAACTAACTGGTTCCTGCACTACATGATTACCATATTATAAGATATATTTATATGATACATAGACAAAACACACGTACCAGTAGCTAAAATCCCCGGACTTCCCTGATCTGTCACCAAGACAAAACGTTGAACATCGGTTCTGTTTGAACTGAAAATAAATGCACATTAAATACTAAACACACACAGATATATACACCTCATGCATAAAGGAGGCTATTCCTGTAAGAAAAACATGGTTATCAGTATCTTCTGCCTCAGCCCATCTGACCTGGGCTTGAACTAGACGACTCCGACTGAGAGGTACATTCCTGAAAAATCCCTTCACTAGCTACGGTCTCATATTGCCGGATATTGGGGGAGATCCCTACTCATTTATTAATTACCTTCTATATCACCGTGATATTATCATTGACAGAAGTGTCTTAGCCGAACCAGTTAAAACAACAAGCAGTTACGGGGGGAGATCCAGAGCCTCAAGTTTTAACTACAATAGCACAGCAGGACCGCTCTGTCACGAGGAGCAAACACTCGCAAAAAAAAAAGGAAAGGGACGGTCATTCGCTTCATACTACCATTCCTCATTCATTGGCCACGCCGGATTCTTCTCTCCCTCACAACGTCCAGCCTTCCTTTCTCGAAGACACATATCTATGGCCCACTTCATTTGTTTATTCATCTTACCGCAAAATTCCCAAGAAATACTCATTTATTCCATACATTCTCATTTTTCTCGTAGAGCGCCGACTATGGGCACCATCCCTTCCGAATCATCTCATCATAAAACTATCTGGGCATTCGGCCCTCTCATTACATCCCATATCGCGTATCTTCTTTCCTTGGGCATAGGACTCTCATGATTCCTCAATTCCACGCTCCTCATCTTCTTTGCTCACCACCCAAAGTTAGGCATATATTCATATTTCTACCATACATACGACTCTGGCTTCCCTGGATCTCAGCTGGTTGCAGACAAAAAAAACTCCATACATTTCTGGTTAAATAATCAAGAATCACGAGAAACTCACGAACTGTCCCTCAATATTATACCTAAATAACATATTTATGTACCTCTCTCGGACAGGATCTCTTCTCTCTTGCTGCATGCAATTATATGTGTAAGTTACGCATGCATCGTCTGATTGACCCATGAGTTTCCCCAGCATATACGCTAGCCACCTTGGACATAAACTAACAACCTTTGGACATGGTTTTCCCTGCTCATCCACTATTGTTCCAGCCACCCCTAGGGGAACTCAAATATTCTTCTATCCTTGTCTCCCTTACTTGCTAGGATACTCTACATATTACTAAGAATAACCCCTCACAATAAACTAATCATTAAGAAAAAAACAAATGGGTTGTCCGGGGAGTTAGCTTCCCTTGAATTTTATGTTAACATGATCAAGAACAATAAAATTTCCATGTTAGGACATGCATTATTTTACAACATTTAGGCACTACAGAGGAAAGCTCATCCTACTACCGGTTCTACATTAACGTGCTAAGAAATTTATATTGACATCACTCATCTGTTTGGTGGCCGTGGTTTTCCCTTCCACGGGAGACCCATGGCGGTGCTTACTGCCACATGGCCTCGGCGCTGAAAACGGGCGTGCTGTCCTCCAACCCTGGTCCACACAAGTCCGACATCCTGGAGAACTCGTTCACAGCTGAAATCTTAGAGTAATCCAAATGGGTAACACTCCACCACTCGTCACACGGCCCTCTGTTTACCGCGACACGCACACAGAGTTTACACCATGAACAAGCAGGTCATTCTAATCACAGCGGGCGCGTTCACAGCATGAATCGGGTAGCTCACGACACTTGAGAGCCCTGACTTAGAGTAGCAATTCGGGTGATACCAATTTATTAATATCACAGACTCACTTAGGTCGGCGTTGTCCATAGCCGGCTTCCGCTACTCGTCTATAAATTATGCTCGCAGCTTAGTTAATTTGACATGCGGCACGGAGACATTTGCCTAGGTTCGCTTGGCTTCCCGTCTACAGCTCACAAAGGCCTTCTACTTCACGGCCGCGACGGACACAATAACACTGTCTTAGAATGCGGTCACTAGGTTTCGGACTATAAAACTAGAGCACAATGGGACACACTGTCCCCTTTCAACGACCCGCTAAGAACTGTCTCCAGCGAGGGTCAGCTCAGCTTTTATGGTCTACGCACCGGAAGACAATGGGCATAAACAATTCACGGTTCATTAAGGACAGCAGCTCCTTTCATCCCAGGAATTCAGAACATTTAAATGGTGCATATTGTAACCCTCTCTTTCCTCTCTTATTTGAACCAGGCGTGCTCTACTGACGATCGGCAGTTTCCAACATAATTTGCTTCCCGCTTTTAATTATTCCATTAGCGTCATCTGGGGGGTGGAGTCAACTTTGAGCGCGACTCTTAGCTTCGGGGACGCTTTCTCGTTCACATGTGTTTGCGATATGTCACGGCTGGACATCTGGTGACCTCCTTTCGTCCCCTGAATAAAGTATTCCATATTTTTAGTCTGGGATACGCAGAAAATTCAGCTCTATTCATTGGTGTGCCTCTCATAATTTTCCCATGTCTGGATCAAAATATCTTATAATTTTTACGTGCCAAAATTCGACGTTGGCACCCGTGAAACGTGCATAAAAAAACGGAAGTTCCTTCTGTTAGTTTGGATCCCTGGGAAATAAGCCACACCTCGGGGCATGTTTGACTACGGTCGCGTTGCGTCATATCTCTACCTCTGTCTTTGAGCTGAGAGAGCCTTTTCACGGGGGCTTGGCTCCTGTTCAAACTTCCCTTTGTTTTCCAGGCGATCTTCCACGGGTTCCATTCTGGTCGGATGCTGCTCGATCCCCATCGCCCATACTACTACCAATGACGTGACCTTTAGAAGTGATTTTAATGAGGTAGAAAGGCACCTATGATTCCAATGAGCTGTACAGGACACTGTACGGTTTCAGTATCATGTCATCCTGTATTCCGGTTTTCTTCAGTGTTTCCCACACCTTCTCTCGGTTCACAGCATCAAATGCTTTCTTGATATCCAGAAAGGCTAACCACAAATCTCGGTTGTTTTCGTAGTATTTTTCCATTTACTGACGGACTGTAAAGATTAGATCAGTTATTGATCTCCCCTTCCTGAATCCCTACTGTTCTTCGAAGAGGTTCTCTTCAATAAGGGGTCTGATTTTACGCTCTATAATTATTTCATAAAGTTTTCAACTTGAGATGTTAAAGTGATGCCTCTATAGTTGAAACATTTCTTTCTATTTCCTTTCTTGAAAATTGGAATTATGATGTCTGTTTTCCAATCGACTGGTATGTCCCCTTCTTTTCAGATCTTACGGAAGAGTCTGTAGATACAATGTTTTCCAGAAATGCCCATAGCCTTGATCATTTCTCCATTAATTTCATCAGCACAAGTATATACAAGTATATACAAATATAATATACAAATAATATGCCATTTGATCTCAGTCCTACAGTATTTAAATTGGTACAAAGCGAGTTGGCCGTGCGGTTAGGGGTGCGCAGCAGTGAGCTTGCATTCGGGAGATAGTAGGTTCTAAACCCACTGTTGGCAGCCCTGGAGATAGTTTTCCATGGTTTCTCATTTTCACACCAGGCAATTGCTGGGGCTGTACCTTAATTAAAACTACGGCTTCTTCCTTCCTACTCCTAGCCCTTTCCTATCCCATCGTCGCCATAAAACTTATCTGTGACGGCGCAACGTAAAGCAACTTGTAAAATGAAATTAATGTTTCAATTGATTCTAACACATACAGTAATTAATCGAAGAACAGTACACCAATTTATACACAAAACATACATCAATCATAATTGATAGTGGTTAAATTTCATAGATTTAGAGGTTGTAATATGAACATGTTACTATATATGTCATGATCTACAAATTTAAATCACCAGCTTAACAGAAATTCTGAAATTTAAGTAACAGTCATCGTGGTACTCAAGAAATTTTCTTTTATATGACCAAGGTTCATTTGGCTTGGTGTCCCACACCCCTCCACATTTGCGGATGAATTCATGGCAGAAGTCAAGCTACTGATAAAGCGATGTACCAGTGTATTGACAAGTCTTCAGTGACCTTCAGTTGATTTCTTAGACTTGATTCATTACTAGCTAAACATTACTTGTAATATCCCCTTTCTTAAGACATTCCCATGGCCCTTTCATTGCAAGGCTTGCATGCCTGAAAGTTTACTTCATAGTTTATATTGTAAAAATGTAATATTATTCTTAGGCATATGAAATAATGTTGATGTCTGAGAGCTTATAATTTGTTGTACTGTAGAAGTGAATCATTTTGAGGTGCTCCTGAAATGTAGTAGTGCTGTTTCTACTCTGTTCTCAGAACCATGAGATGATATGCTGCCAGGAACCAACTGTGGTCTCATCATCCGAACCTGAGGTAGCCCTAGAAGACCTAAGTTGTGATCAGGTGAGTTCTTGGACCTTTCTGGCTGTCTTCTCAAATTTGTTTTAATTTCTCACAGTGTTACAGAAATACTATATTACAGGAAGATGGCAATAATATTGTATGCATCAAGGGATGAACATTTTTCAGAAATACTCTTATATCATAAATAAAAAGTTCCCAATTTAATAATAAATGTTCATTTGTATTATTAGATTACTTATTATCAAAGTTACAGAATTGTGCATTAAATAGGGAGGATGGTAACATGAAAAATGTCCCAAATTAACCAGCAGTTGAGTCCATATGTATTAAACACTTATAATATAATAAGCAGTCAGAAGATTACAAGGTATGGTTGGGGAGACAGGTGATCGAAGACCATGATTGATTATATAATCAAGGAAGAACACTGGAAGAACCTTTTAGATGTTATAGCCATGCCTGAAAAAGCCTTTGGTGGAGATCATAGAGTTGTAATAGGAAAATTGAAAGTGGGAAAGATTTAAAAAAAAAAAAAAAAAAAAAAGCATTAAGAAGAGAGAAAAGAATTAAAGTATGGAAGTTGAAAGAGAAAACCATACAAGAAGAATTTCAACAAAGCAAAATAATACCCTTGGTACCCAGGATGGAGATGGGGAATTTTGAAGATGAATGGAAAAGTTTTAAGGAAGCACTGGTTGGATGTGCAGAAAAGGTATATGGTAGAACATCAGGAAATGTGAAAGACAGAGACATACTGGTGGAATGATAGGGTAAAGAGTAAAGTGAAGGTGAATAAAATGACATGGAAAACATAGAAAACATCTAGTTGATGAAGAAATAGACAAAGAAATTACAATGAATAAAACTGAAATGGAAGTAAGAAAGATGAAGAATGGAAAAACTCCTGGAATAGATCAAATTTCAGTGGAGGTGATACAGGTAGCTGGAGTTGTAGGCCTGCAGTGGACATATTGAGTTCTCAGCATGGTCTGGGAGAATAAGGAGGTCCCTGAGGATTGGCAAAAAGGAATTATCATCCTAATTTTCAAGAAAAGGCGATAGGAAAGTATTGAGGAACTACAGGGGAATTACTCTGATATCCCATGTTGCTAAGATAATGGAGAGGATACTGGGAAGTACGATAAGGTTGAGGGCTGAAAATGAGATACAGGAAAATCAGTTTGGTTTCAGAAGTGGAAGGTCAACAATAGAGCCCATTTTGATTATGAGACAATTAATGGAAAAGCAATGGGAGTATGGGAATGATATGGTAATGACATTCATTGACATTGAAAAGCCATATGACAGTGTCCCCAGGACTAAAGTTTGGGACAGTCTGGTGCAAAAAGAAATTTGACAGGGATTATAAAAATGATCATGGCAATGTACAAGGAATGTTGTAGTTGCGTGCAAACACAAGTTGGTTCAAAATCACTAGTGGGCTGAGACAGGGAAGTGTTCTGTCATCAATCCTGTTTACAATAGTAATGGATGACATCATGAAAACAGCAAAAGCAGCATATGGAGGAAGAGAAATGAACATGTTGTTATTTGCAGATGATATTGTGATTTGGGGAGAAGACGACACGAAGGTTCAAGAACGGTTGGATGTGGTGAATGGGAAGATCGAAGAATGTGGATTGAAAATACATACATGAAAGATGGTTTGCCGTGGTTTCCCAATTTCACACCAGGCAAATGCTGGGGCTGTACCTTAATTAAGGCCATGGCCACTTCCTTCCACTCCTAGCCCTTTCCTATGCCAACATCGCCATAAGACCTATCTGTGTCGGTGTGACATAAAGCCATTAGCAAAAGGTCTCTCTCTAGACCGATGTAAAGGTAATTTTGTCTGGGAGCTGACTTACTTTTTATAGAAAACTGCTGATCGCAACTGCAAACTTTCTGCATTAGCTGTACTACACCTTGATTCAATCTCACTTACTATATTGCCATCCTGGGAGAACACACAACCTAAATACTTGAAATTATCTACCTGTTCTAGCTTTGTACCACCAATCTGACATTCAATTCTGTTGAATTTCTTACCTGCTGATATCAGTTTAGTCTTAAAGAGGCTAATTTTCATACCATACTCATTGCTCCCATTTTCAAGTTCCTAGATATTAGACTGCAGGCTTTCGGCACAATCTGCCATTAGGACCAAGTCGTCAGCATAGGCCAGACTGCTTACTACATTTCCACCTAACTAAATCCCTCCCTGCAATTTTATACATTTCTGCAGATGAACCATGTAAACTACGAACAGCAAAGGCGAAAGATTTCAGCCGTGTCTAACCCCTGTAAGTACCCTGAACCAAGAACTCGTTCTACTATCAATTCTCACTGAAGCCCAATTGTACCCATAAATGCCTTTGATTGATTTTAATAATCCACCTTTAATTCCAGTCCCCCAGTATAGCGAACCTCTTTTCCATCGGTACCCTGTCATATGCTTTCTCTAGATCTACGAAACATAAACACAACTGCCTATTCCTCTCGTAGCACTTTTCAGTTACCTGCCGCATACTGAAAATCTGATCCTGACAGCCCCTCTGTGGTCTGAAACCACACTGGTTTTCATCTAACTTCCTCTTCAACTACTGATCGCACCTTCCCTTCCAAGATGCCAGTGAATACTTTGCGTGGTATACTAATCAATGAGATACCTCGATAGTTGTTGCAATCCTTCCTGTTCCCTTGCTTATAGACAGGTGCAATTACTGCTTTTGTCCAATCTGAAGGTACCTTACCAACACTCCATGCTAATCTTACTACTCCATGAAGCCACTTCATCCCTGCCTTCCCACTATACTTCACCATTTCAGGTCTAATTTCATCTATTCCTGCTGCTTTATGACAATGGAGTTTATTTACCACCCTTTCCACTTCCTCAAGCATAATTTCACCATCATCATTTTCCTCTTCCCCATAATCTTGGCTGTTCGCAACACCACCAAGAAGATTTCCTTTTACTGTATGTTAAGAAGATTTTCAAACTATTCCCTCCACCTGTCCAGTGATTCCCTGGGATCTATTACGAGTTCACCTGAATTACTCAAAACACTGTTCATTTCCTTTTCCCCTCCATTCCTAAGATTCTTTATTACTGTCCAGAAAGGTTTTCCTGCTGTTTTACCTAGCCTTGCCAGGTTATTACCAAAATCTTCCAACTTCTTTTTGGATTCAACAACTTGTTTTCGCTGTGTTTCTTTCATCTACGTACAATTCCCTGTCTGCCTCGGCCCTTGTTTGGAGCCATTTCTGATAAGCCTTCTTTTTATGTTTACAAGCTGCTCTCACTTCATCGTTCCTCCAAGATGTTCGTCTTTTCCCATCTTTACACACAGTTGTTCCTAGGTATTCCCTTGCAATTTCTACTACAGCATCCCTGTATTCCGCCCATTCACTTTCTATATCCTGAACCTGCTTACTATCTACTGTTCAGAACTTCTCACTAATCATATCCATGTACTTCTGTCTAATTTCCTCGTCCTGGAGATTTTCTATCCTTATTCGTTTGCAGACAGATTTCACTTTCTCTACCCTAGGCCTAGAGATACTTAGTTCACTGCAGATCAGATAATGGTCTGTATCATCAAAAAATCCCCGGAAAGCTCTTACATTCCTAACAGATATAGTTTATTATGGATCTGGTACCCCTAGCCTTCCATGTGTAGCGGTGAATAGCCTTATGCTTGAAGAATGTATTCGGAACTGCGAAACCCATACTAGCACAGAAGTCCACCAGATGCTTCCCATTCGCATTAGCTTCAATATCTTCTCCACATTTACCAATCACCCTTTCGTATCCTTCAGTTCTATTTCCAGCTCTCACATTGAAATCGCCCATTAGCACTGTCCTATCCTTGCTGTTGACCCTGACCACGTTGTCACTCAATGCTTCCTAACTCTTGTCAACTTCATCCTCATCTGAACCCTCACATGGTGAATACACTGAGACAATTCTCGTCCTAATTCCTCCAGTTGCCAAACCCATATCATTAGCTCATTTACGTGCCTAACAGAAACTATGTTGCGTGCAGTGGTATTCCTGATAAACAGCCCTACCCGGACTCTGCCCTTCCCTTTCTAACACCCATCAAGTACACTTTATAATCTCCTATCTCTTCCTCATTATCTCCCCTTACCCGAATATCACTTACTCCTGACACATCCAGATGCATCCTCTTTGCTGACTCAGCCAGTTTTACTTTCTTTCTTTCTTTCTTCCATAAGCCCCATTAATATTGATAGCTCCCCAGTGAATTCCATTTCGTTCGCCAAGTTGTTTCCAAGGAGTCCTTTGCCTGTCAGATGGGAGTGGGACTCTGTTACTCCCATAGTTCTGAGGCTTGCTTAAAATGTTCTGAGCTCGGTAAATTCATGAAGCGGGATGCTACCTACTTACACATGGTCCAAATGAGGATCTCTCCTCTAACGGGTTATGGACCACCGGTGTATTGTATAGTCCTAGCCGCCTGAGCACAAGGAGGGCCATGACTCAGAATATGTCCGAGAGGCCCACTCCCATTCCATAGCAACTGGTATCTCCACTCCCAGGACAACTTACTAGGCCACTCAGCCATTGCCCATGGTTCACAAACTAGGACGTGACTACTGTAACCCACACCATGAACCATGAATTGAAAATAAGTGTAGAAGAAAGTAAAACTCTTGTTATGACTAGAGGGAAGAAGGAAGGGAAAGATCAGATTAGCCCTGCAGACAAGCCCCTGGAACTTGTGTAGACGTTCAAATACCTGGGGAGTGAATTAATGGAGAATGCTCGACTGGATACTGAAATTAGTAAGAGGATTCAAGCTGTTTCTATCATAGTGTACGAAACATGTTATGGGACAAAGATGTGCCAATTGAAGCAAAGGAAACTATGTACAAGATGTATTACGTACCCATAAATCTTATGGAGCAGAAACTTGGACAATTACAAAGAAGGATGAGAGTCAAATACAGCCAGCCAAAAAGAAGTTCTTGAGGAGTATGAGGTAGAAGAGTAGAAGAGACAAAATAAGGAATGAGAAAATCCGGGAAGATATTGGAGTGGAGAAAATGAATGATAGAATAGAGAAGAGCCGATTAAGATGGTTTGGGCACATAACGCGAATGAGTGATGATGAATGCCTAAAAAGGTGATGGAAATGCAAATGCAAGGAAGGAGTGGCCACGAAAGACCACGATTGAGATGGAAGGACACAATCCAATGCAGTATTAGAGAAAGAAACCTGGACTGGGATGCAGTGTTGGAGGAGGAGTATTGGAAAGACCAAAGAAAGTGGAGAGGAACCATATTTGCCTCTACCTGGCTCCAGCTGGATAATGGGAAATTATGGTGATGATGATGATGATGATGATGATGATGATAAATGTAATAAGCAGGTACGTCTATGAATTCAAACTACAAACCAGTTCTTCATTCATATTGCCCAAACTACTGAGGTTAAAGTTGGGACGGCGAATGTACCCCAGGCAGCAGCTTCTGATCCCAAAACATGGCCAGCCCATCCTAGTCATAATGAGGGTTGTCAGTTGGTTTCTTTTGCCTGGGCAGAAGGGTCCCATGTCATTCAAAACGCAAGTGAGCGCTGTCAAGAGCATGGCTATTGTATTTTGTGTTGTTTATTTAAGCATGTTAGCATTAATTTAATTTATTATTAAGAGAAAAAATAAATATAGAAACCTGATCTTGAGCCACAGCACAAACCAATATTGCAGAATATTTTCTTTTGTGCATAACCTGTGCGGTGGTCACAGATTTTAGATGGAAGGAAGGAAAGTTTTTACAGGTATGTTATAGTGTGATATATTATGTTTTGAACTTGTATGTTCGACAGACTGAAAAGCTTTTAAGTTACATTAACTAAGTTAACACTGGAAAGTATGGCTTCCTTCTTAACAATTTTTTCAGACTTACACCTTGCTTTTTTTTAGTGTTTTCTTCACCCCTTGTGGGTGGGGGCTACAGACAAAGAATACATCCACGGTATCTCCTGTCTGTTGTAAGAGGCGACTAAAGGGGGTGACCGAGGCGTGGAAATGGAGATTGGCATTGGAATCATCAGTTAGACCCCCTGGGATGGGATGGTTTGAATACTTTCTGAGGTAATCCGTGCCTGTCCTAGAAGTACACTGAAGGGGTCAAACGGCCGTCAGTCCCCTTTTGAGAGTTAGTTGTAAACCAATAAAAATTTGTGTGTGTCCTGCTTGATGAATGGCCTCTTATAATGCGACTGCGCTCAAAAGCCCAGTTGGTACCCACAGCCCGTCGGGTGGGAGTGCCATGTAATCTTCCTGGTGACATAGGTCTTCGCACAGCTGATTGCCTGAGCATAAACAACAATTTAAAAAAAATGTTATTAAGTGGGAGTGGTGGTAATTATCATCCTACGAAAAGGTTGGACGTACGCTGCTAAAAGCAATGCACAGTTCTTGTGCTGGGTGAGCTGTGATAAGTGGGCAACCAGTGGTTAATATTATGAAGGTCGGAATAATAAATGTTGAGACTCTGATGGGAAAATCAGAGGAGTTGATTCATTTTATGGAGAAAGAGAATGTTGCAGTGATGGGACTGAGTGAAGTCAAGTGGAGGGGAAAGGCAATGAAGAGGATGAGGAAAGGGTTCCTATACTGGAGTGGAGGAGGTGAGGCTAGGAATGGCATAGGAGTCATTGTTAACAAAATCCTGGATGAAAATGTGGATAGGGTAAACTATGATAGTGATAGAATAATCAGAATATGACTGAGGACGGAAGAAGGAGTGAAAGATTTCATCCAAGTTTATGCACGCCAAACTGGAAACCTTGAGGAAAATATAGAGGAATCCTTGGAGACACTTGAGGATGTAATCACCAGTGTGAAAGTGATAGTCATTTGAGACCTCATTGCGCAGGTTGGAAATGACAGAATTGGTAAAGAAGAAGTGATTGGTCCATTTAGATATGGAGAAAGAAACAGTGAGGGAGATAAGTTGATTGATTTTTGTGAGCGAACTGGAATGATTGTGGGTAACACTTGGTTTAGAAAGAAGAATAGTAGAAAGATCACTAGATATGGCTGGGGTGAAAGGAAAAAAAGTGTTATTGATTATTTTTTGTTTGAGAAATAAATTGTAAACTGTTAATGGATGTAACAGCACTACCAGGTGAGGTGTTTGATGATGGAGACCACAGAGTAGTGATAGAAAAATTGAAAGTAGGTAAAATTGTGAGAGTAAAAGAAATAAGACAGAAGAAAATAAAAGTAGGAAATTAAAAGATAAAAGAACTCCAGAGAAATTTCAGGAGGAATTAAAACAGCACATTCCTATATCAGAAATAGAAAGTGTTGAAGAAGAATGGACTAAATTTTAATACATATTTGTAAGCTGTGCTGAGAAGATTTGTGGCAGAACTTCGGCAAGCATGAAGAAAATGGAGACACCTTGGTGGAATGAAAAGGAGGAAGAGATTGTCAAACAAAAAAAGAAAGCATAGAGAAAGAAAGAGATAGGAAAGAAGGAAGTAAGATTAAGTATCAGGAAATTAAAAGTAAGGGTAAAAAAGTGGTAAAGGAGGAAAAGAAGAAATATTGAGATTCACACAAGAGTTGGAAAATAATGTAAATTGTGGAAAAGGGATGTATGCAATGATAAAAAAAAAAGAGAGAAAAGAAAGAATCTACACAAAGCACGTGAAGGAAGAAAGTAGAAATGTAATAGCAGACCCAGAGTAGATAAAGAATAGGTGGAAAGGCTATTTCGATAAACTACTGAATATATGAAATGATGCAGAAGAGAGTGAGGTGGTAAATGAGGATGATCCAGAATTTCAGAGTGATAATGCAATGGCTGAGGTGGAAATGGCTGTTAAACAAATTAAGACAGGAAAAGCAGTAGGGATGGATGAAATGTGTGTGGAAATGATAATGGCAGCAGGACCTATTGGTCTCCATTGGTTATATAGGCTGCTGAGGTATAGGCATGTATATTAATTACTGTCATTAGATGGTATAAGAAGGCTGTAATTAAGATGAGGCGGGTATTTGTTAGTAAGCAAGGAAGAGTGTGATTGTAAGCATGTGTGATGATTTAGTAAATAATCACGAGGTTTCGTGATTGAGTTAATGTGTTGAGATGGATGGTACAAGGTAGTAGAGTGGATGTAAAATTTGCGATGAGGTAAGGCTGGTGGATGAATAGGGAGATAGTGATGTTTGGTTTGTAATGTATGGAATGGCTAGCGAGACGGTCTCATTTAATGTGGAGAGTTGCCTGAAATTTTAAAAGAAAATAAGTGTAGCGAGATAATAAAGTTTAACAGTGGGCAATAGTAATGAAATGTAAGGAGAATAATTGTACACCGGCATGACAGTGGAGGTAACACGAAAGCTGAATTTGCAGCTCAAGTAGAACAACAGAGAGTTCAGTGTTCAGGAAGGATTGCGCTGAGTTGTGAACCAGGCCGGAAGTGATATGCAGTTTGTTTAAATTACAGATACCGTCTGCTGACACTATTGTACTCTACACAGTAATATGTTATTATTTTAGTTTCTTATTATCATACTGTCATACTGCCTTTTGCCATGGCCAACAGAACACCAATAAGGGTTGATCTCGGGCCAGGCGACAGTGTTTATCCTGCCTCATTGCCATGTTGTTGTTATTGTTATTATTATTATTATTATTATTATTATTATTATTATTATTATTATTATTATTAGTATTACATATGGTTTTGTTCATGTGTCTGCCTATCTGGTGGCATTCTTTTCTTTTTCTTTTTATGAGCTGGTTAGGTCAGACTTGTTATTTTTTCTCCCCATTAATGGATCATATACAAATTATGTAGATCTGCAGAAAGAATAAAGATACATACATACTAAGGTGTAGGCCTAAGGGGAATTCTTCAAGGCAGTCTTATTGGACCTATATTTTCTTATCAGAGATAAGGCTTTTTGCAGATGATGTTATTCTGTATAGAGTAATAAATAAGTTACAAGATTGTGAGAAACTGCAAAATGATCTCGATAATGTTGTGTGATGGACAGTAGGCAATAGAATAATGATAAATGGGGTTAAAAGTCAGGTTGCGAGTTTCACAAATAGGAAAAGTCCTCTCAGTTTTAATTACTGCATTGATGGGAAGAAAGTTCCTTTTGGGGATCATGTAGTACCTTAGTGTTAATATAAAAAGGATCTTCATTGGGGTAATCACACAAATGTGTGCGTGCGCAAGAAAAGGGACCATTTCTTGGTCAACAGTTCACGAAATAATTTTTAAAAACCACTGCAGGGAATAAAATGTCGAATTTAATGTGAATTTAAAAGCCCTCTGACAGTAATCACTGCAGAAACATTAGGTTTATTCAATACTAAGAAAAGGGACCACTTATCGTATCGTAAGTGAGGGTCCACACACTTACTCGCTCGCGCTCATAGCTGCACGAGCGTAAGATAAGATGACTCGGATATCGTATCTTACGATAAATAAACCCTAGCCAGGCACTTTTAATAAAAGTAATAGGTTTCATAAACATCCTTTCTGCTCCAAACATTTCCGATACCGATGCAGTCTTTCAGTGTATTTCATAATGTGGAGAAGTGTGGTGTTCTCCTTATTATTCATATAGTTATGTATTTAAGTTTATTCAAACATTTTAAAATAAACTAGGTTCCAAAATTAGGAGTAATAATTCTCACTATGTCAGTGCCCAGTGATGTAGCAGATGTTATTGTGAAAGCTTTAAAACAATATACAGGCAGTGACTTGCCGCCAGAACTATCGAATGTTATTTCGGATTACTTCAGTGCACCCCTCGAGTTTGAAAGTGAAAATTCCGGTGAGGATAGTGATTTTCAGGAAGTGAATGTTTAGAAATTTCCACAACAGATGAGTTGCAGGAAGATGCTGTTGATGCGGACGTAAGTGTTCTATATGATGTTCCGAAAGTTCATACAGCCTCCGAATATACGGAGGAGGTTAAACAATTTACAAATAAGGGTTGCAGCTGTACAAGAAATTGCACTGGTCTTTTTCCCGAAAGCTTCATTCATTCTTCGAGAATAGAATGACGGGAACTGGATTACAATTGTGGAGAACATGTCAATCACCAGCACGTATTAATGATGAGTGCGATGAATGCATTAGTACGAAACCAGCCAATGACAACAACTACTAAGAGAAAAAATTATGACAGGAAAGAAACTTACACAATTTATCACTTCAGAGGGCAGGAGGTGTGTCAGTCATTTTTTCATTTTGTATTCGCTTGTGGCTCTAAGAGGCTAAAAAATTTAAAGGAACAATTCAAGAAAGAAGGGGTGCAACCTAAAATTCACTGAAACGTATTAAAGACTTCTCAGATAAAATCTATTCCTTTTAATGATCGTAAACATGCAGTGAACTTTATGAAAAGTTTCAGTGAACAAAATGCACTTGTCATGCCAGGCCGGATCCTTACAAAACAAAGAAGTGAACTCGTGCTTCTCCCAACCAGCATGTCTAAGAAGTATGTTAATACATTATACTCTGACAGTTGTAAATCAATAGAGAGAATTCCTGTATCACTCTCGTCTTGGTATTCCATCTGGCATACATTTTGCAGTAACATAGTAGTTCAGAAACCCAAGACTGATCTTTGTATGACTTATAGAAGCAATCAAACTGTAATAGGGGAAACTGTCAATTATGGATGAGGAGGAAAAAAGAAATCTGATGGAGAGGGCTATACAACATCTTAATCACGACCAAGCAGAGCGGGCTGTTTATAAAAACACCATAGACAATTGTAGACAAGGAATTAGGCAACTGGCAACTCCTTTGTCTCTTGGGCCACATAGCTGTAACACATACAAAGGCACAGTGCATTATAGTTTTGATTTTGCCCAACAGGTGCACTTACCATACGATCCGCAACAAGTTGGACCCATTTCCTTTCTTACAGGCTACAAAGTGGGTCTCTCTGGTGTAGCGTGTGAACCACTTAACAGATTTGTTTTGTACATTATTCCAGAAGCTTGTATTGTGGATGAAGGATTAAATGCTGTCTTATCTCTTGTACATCACTTCTTGGAAAATTTTTCAGTAGGTGAGGAGGAGCATTTAGAATTCCAAGCTGATGACTGTGTTGGGCAAAATTAAAACATCTTAATTAGATACCTCATGTGGGGAGTTAATGACAGGAAAGAACAGCTGTAAAATTTCATTTTTGCCAATGGGACACAAAATTTCAACCTGATTTGTATTTTGGTTATTTAAAGAGAGCATTCCAGAAAAATGAATGTGAAGTTATTGAAGATGTAATTAATGCCACCTGGAAAAGTTATCAGGTTTCTAGCTCTATTATTCCTGTCGCTGTTGGCACAGAATCCGGAAATGTAACGATTCCTACTTATGACTGGCGAAACAAGTTTCGTGCTGGAATGAAAAACATTCCACAAATAGCGCAGATACATCACCTTGTGTATATGAAAGATCACCCTGGTGTATTGTTGACAAAGAAATCCATAGATTTTGACCAAGTACCCTACCCTACAAGAAAAGGAAAAGTGCTGGGATGACTTTACTACAAGGATAGAGGAAGACTGTCAAGGAAGTAGGAAACTACTATACAAAATAGTAAACAGTAAAAGAAATGAAAATATAAACATCCTTGCACTGGAAACAGATGATGGCAGCGTAATACAAACAGAGGAAGGGATCAAGGATGAAATGAAGAAGTACTTCAACATGCTGTTAAATGGAGATAGGGGCAACACCACCACCAATGATTGTAGTGTAGATGAAGCCAAAAGCAACAAATACCCATTAACATAGCTTGAGGTAGAAACAGCACTAAAGAGCATGCGAAATGGGAAGTCCCCAGGCTTTGATGATCTCAGCTCAGACATGATAAAGGCAGCTGGAATACCAGGCTTGAATTGGCTATATAGAGTGTTATCAGTGATTTGGGAAAGTAACAAAATTCCAGAAGATTGGAGTAAAGGAGTCATCATCCCACTGTTCAAAAAGGGCAACCGACGGAAATGTGGAAATTACACAGGCATCACGCTGTTGTTACACTCACTGAAGCTGCTGGAAAAGATCATAGAAACAAGACTTAGGAAGATAGTGGAACCTTTGCTTTAGGAAGAACAACACGGGTTCAGGAAAGGTCGAAGTACTGTGGATCTTATCTTTGCAGTAAAGATGCTGACAGAAAAGTACTGAGAATATGGAAGAAATCTTGTGATTGCATTTGTGGACATTGAAAAAGCATATGATAATGTTCCTCGAAACAAGATATGGGAATGTCTGGAATACCTAAAGGTGCCAAAGTACTTAATTGACAAAGTCAGGATGCTATACCGGAAGTGCTACAGCTGTGTCCAGATAGGCAACGGACAATCAAAATGGTTTGAAACAAAGAGAGGTGTCCAACAAGGACGTGCTCTGTCACCACTCCTGTTCGTAATAGTAATGGATAAGGCCATCAAATATATCAAGAAAATGGACAGTGAACCCAACGTCCTGGTATTTGCTGATGATGTGCTTTTATGAGGAGAGACAGAAGCTGAAGTTCAGAAGAAACTTAATGAATGGAACAACACATTCAAAAATTTTGGACTGAAGATGAGCAAAACAAAGACAGTGGGAATGACCATAAACAGGGAAGGAACAAGCTCAAATATATTTCTGGAAGGAGCAAAAATCGAATCAGCTTCCCACTTCAAGTACCTCGGAAGCACAATATCGATAGACAACACTGTTAGGTAGGAAATACTCAGCAGAACACAGAAAGCATCAAACTTCTACAGTCAAGTCAGGAATCTCCTCTGGGACTGCAAAATACCACAGAATGCGAAAATAATCATGTACCACACTTACTTCGTACCAATTCTCACGTACGGTTTAGAGACATGTACCCTACTAAGCAAAGACTTCAGTAGAATCCAAGCAACTGAAATGAGATTCATTAGAACCATGAACCAAACAACCAGAAAGGACAAGGTCAGAAATGAAGTGAATAGGAAAGTAGCTGGTATTGAGGTTTTTATTATCAGTGTCATAAAGAAACGCAGACTTCAGTGGTATAGGCACGTAATGAGAATGAACAGGGAAAGACCTGCCAGAAAATATTTTGACCTTAATCTCGTAGGAATAAGACCACAGGGAAGACCAAGAAAACGTTGGATAGAGACTGTAAGATCAGATGTGGAGGAGAGAGGATACAAATGGGAGGATGTACTGGATCAGAAGATGTATGAAGACAGAAGGAGATGGCGAGCGCTTGTACACTACACCCGGGAAACTGGAGTTTGGAAATGATGATGATGATGATGATGATGATGATGATGATGATGATGATGATGATGACCCTACACCATCCTTCCCGAAGATCCACCACCTGACTTCAGTGACCTTTCGCAAGTCATCAAACCTCAAGGACTTAGCATCGATAAACATATGTATCTCCCTGAAAAAATTAGACCCTTCGTATCAGAAGATAAGAAAGATGTACCATGTCCTGCTGTAACACCTTTCCCTGTTCCAGCAACACCGCCATCAGCCACCTCAAGTGAAAATCTTACAGAGCCGGCTTCTGTTTCTCCTCCTCTGCCAATAATTACACCATCATCTTCTTCAGAAACAGATCAGATGTAAGGCTTTTCAGGCGTTTGCTCTATTAACCAGTGTTTTGTCTTAGGTCTGACACTAGACTCATCAGAGTGGGATGTGTCAGACCCTACCCACTGACGCTGGGGTGTATGCAGGTGAACTTATCAGAAGCCCATTATAAGAGGCACAGTCTGATAACTGCATACGGGAGATAAATCTCCACAATGGAATTATTGCCCGCCTAGCATTTCCGAATGGAAAATTCTAAGTTCCCATGGGAATTTTCCATCATCATCTTCTTCAAAAAGTGTAACGCCTAAAAAAACAAGTAAGGCTTAGAAGAGAAAACCAACAACTCCAAGAAAATTCTCCCCAAAGAAGAGGTCTCGACCCACCTGCAGCTACTGTGGAGAAGTAGGACATCGGGACTAAACAGTGAAAGGGCATATAATATGCCCAAAATGCAGGCTTCAGCATGAATAACTGATATCCCTGTCTTATGCTGGCTGTGATTAACAATCATTAAGGTATGTGATAATTTTTGTAAAGTGCAGTAGTGTTGCAATTAGTTGTCTTCAGTGACCTTCTGCAAGTCATACAACCTCAGAGACTTAGCATCGATAGATAGATCTCCACGAAAAAATTAGACCGTAAATAATATCTGTTGGTAATTTTTGTTTAAAAATTCCATGTCAGAATACCGGTGAACATGAAAATGTAAATGCCAGCGTAACTTTCAAATAGTTTAGTAGTCATTTGTGTCACAAAGTAACCACATTTTTAAACAGCTCTACTGGAAAGTTATGAAACCTTATGTTATAACATTTCATGCTAATTTAAGGCCTTAATTTCTTTCGGAGGCATTCAATTCAATTATATGATATTAGTTGCATATTATGGAACACGGCAGTACCTTTATCTCAATACCGGACATGTGGTCCCTTTTCATGTGCACGCACACAAATGGAATTGTAAATGAAGGGAAATAAAGGGTACAGATCTCTGCACATGGTTATGAGGGTATTTTGGGGTTGTAGTAAGGTTGTAAAGGAGAGGGCAAGTCTCTAGTAAGACGCCAACTAGAGTATGGTTGCAGTGTATGGGACCCTCACCAGAATTACTTGATTCAAGAACTGGAAAAATCCAAAGTAAAGCAGCTCGATTTGTTCTGGGTGATTTCCGACAAAAGTGTAGCGTTACAAAAATGGTGCAAAGTTTATACTGGGAAGTGGTATGTTGCAAGTTATAAAATTCATTGTTTTTTAAATCCATACTGAAAGTAACTTTAAATGTATAATTTTTTTATTGTGTGTTATATTCCACCTATTCAATACAATCAATCATAAGATTAATGTTCTTTCTTCATTAAACTATGAACATGGGGCAAGTTTCGCCCCTTTTAACGGGCATCATCAGCCTTATCATCGCCTCAATACCAAATCATTTACCTGCTTAGCTATGACATAATCTAAAAATTCTTGTAATTTAAAACATTGACATGATGTATAGTCGTTATTATAAAATAATATGTCAAAACTTTACGTGTTGGAATGTATTTCCTTTTTAAATCTTGTTTTAAAATGTTGTAACTTGCTTCAATTTTACAAATATGTGTTGTACCATATAGGTTAATTAATCACTTTTTACTCTTGACCAAGGCATTATTCCTTTAACTTATTAATGATTCTCATGTCTAATTAAGTTCCTTAAATAACGACTATACATCATGCCAATGTTTTACATTATAAGAATTTTTAGATTATGTCTTAGCTAAACAGGTACCTGTTTCGGTATTGAGGCGATAAGGCTGATGATGCCTTTTAAAAGGGGCGAAACATGTCTCATGTTCATAGTTTAATGAGGAAAGAACATTAATCTTATGATTGATTGTATTGAATAGGTAGAAAATAACATACAATAAAAATAATTTATACACTTGAAATAAGTGGTATGTTCCGAGCTGTCAGTGGAGAGATGGCGTGGAATGACATTAGTAGACGAATAAGTTTTAGTGGTGTCTTTAGAAGTAGGAAAGATCACAATATGAAGATAAAGTTGGAAATCAAGAGTACATATCGGGATAAAAATTCACTTATAGGAAGGGGAGTGAGGGATTGGAATAACTTACCAAGGGAGATGTTCAATAAATTTCCAATTTCTTTGCAATCATTTAAGAAAAGGCTAGGAAAATGATAGGGTAACTGCCAGGTGGGCGTCTGCCCTAAATGAGATCAGTAGTGATTGATATGGAGGGAAAAGCAAGTACATGTTTATAGGTGTAAAGGTATAATATTACCAGTAATTAAGAAAGGTGACAGGAAGGTATGTGACAGTTATCGAGGAATTACACTGTTACTGTTGGAGAGTGTACTAGAAAGGATAATGGGAGGAAGAGTGGAAAGAAATTTAGAGAAGAGCAGTGTGGATTTCGACAGGGCTCGTTAACAACAGACCCTATATTCTCCATGAGATTACTGATGGAAAACAGTGAGAATCTGGAAAAGATCTGGTGATGGTATTCCTTGACCTAGAAAAGGCATACAATTGCGATAATAGAGAAAAGGTGTGGAAAACCCGGGAAAGAAAAATACCTGGAAAGCGGACAAGGGAACTGTTGAAAGCAATGTTTAAGAATTGTTTCAGTTGTGTCCAGACTCCAGTGGGAAGAGCAGATTGGTTTAGCAACCAAACTATTCAGGAGATAGTGGGTTCGAACCCAACTGTCGGCACCCCTGAAGATGTTTTTCCTTGGTTTCCCATTTTCACACCAGACTGTACCTTAATTAAGGCCATGGCCGCTTCTTTCCCACTCTTAGCCCTTTCCTGTCCCATCATCGCCATAAGACCTATCTGTGTCGGTGCGACGTAAAGCAACTTAAAAAATGAAAGAAACCAAACTGGACTAAGACAGAGAAGTATATTGTCTCCATTTATGTTTATAATGGTTATGGATGAAATTCTTAACACAATGCTGTCCGCTCACGTATCAATACGTGTTTCCAAGCACGGTGCTCTGCAGCCGATCACGTATAAATACATGTTTGTGCAAGTCTGTCTTCTGATGCCATCTAACGGTTATTGAGGAACTATTTGGAGATTATCGTTGATGTGCCTAAATGGTAGAAATATTACGCTTCTTTTAGTACTGGTTTTGCCCGTTTTAGTGCGTCAGTTGCATTTGTTTTTGCCTTTGAACATCTTCCGTGTATCCATCAATGCTAGTAAACAAAAATGGCAGCCCCGGTAAACAAAAACAGTGGACTGACTCCTGGTGATATTATACATGAATTATACATTGATAATTTGTCATATGTTTCCCGTGATTGTGAGGAGAGTGAAGATGAATTGTCTAATGATAATTCTAGTGCTAGTGTCATGCATTTATGTGGAAGTGATGAGTTGAATGACACATTTATTGCACCATGTGAGCAATGACCTGATGCTTCAGATAGCAAAGATGGTCTAGATGTAAGTACTGTTGATAATATTCTCCCTATTTCTGGCAGTGAGTGGCCTAACAGGATATTATACTGTTTTTGGAGTCTTTCTCGTGGGCGCCTGGCGTTAAAATTTTGCCGAGTGAACCTGAAAATATAGGTTGTGATGTCAAGTTGTTCATTTGTAATGATTTGTTGGCGTATATGGTGGAGGAATCAAACAGATATCAATACCTGAATGAACCGAAATATAAAATCTCATCAAAAACTTTAAAGTGGACAGATATAACTGTGAATGAACCTAAAATTATTAAATTATGATACCCTGCAATAACTCCATGTCTCTGCCAAAACCTTCCGGCCACAGGGGCCAGTTATACGTCAGATGGGCCGGACAGCAATGTGTTAAGGAAGCAAAGGCAAGATATGGAGGGGATATGAAAATGTTGTTTGCAGATGACATAGTGATCTCGGGAGTCAACAGTACAGACGTGCAAATCCAACTATAGGCTTTAAATGACAATATTGAGAAATATGGTATGAAAATCAGTGTGGAGAAGAGCAAAGCAGCCGTGATGACAAGAGGAGAAAGAGAAGGAAAAGTAATCGTTAGTATCAGGGGACAAAACTTTGAGGTTGTTGAATACTTCAAATATTTGGGAAGTGAAATAATGCAAGA
Source organism: Anabrus simplex (assembly GCF_040414725.1). Lineage (NCBI taxonomy): Eukaryota > Metazoa > Arthropoda > Insecta > Orthoptera > Tettigoniidae > Anabrus > Anabrus simplex. The sequence continues at coordinate 283,470,088 of NC_090266.1, read as the reverse complement.
TGCAAGGTTGGATAAGGAGATCGGCAGAAGGGTACAAGCGGGAAATACATTGTACCAGAATGTATGAAACCTGGTGTGGAACAGAGAAGTTCCTATGAAATGTAAAGGGATAATGTACAAGATGTACTCTACCCCTTTATTAACGTATGCATCAGAGACTTGGACTTTGACAGCAAGAAATGAGATGAAGTTCCTTAGGAGTATGGTACAGAAGACAAGGAGAGACAGAGTAAGAAATGTCGAGGTCAGAAAAGAGATAAGGGTAGAAAAACTGAATGATACGATGGTGAAGAATAAATTGATATTTTGGACATGTTATGAGGATGGAGGAAAGATGGATACAAAACAAGTGTTGGGGGCTAAGATACCAGGTGTATGCCTAAGTCTTTTCTGGTTTCACTAAGAGATGGCATCAGCGAACAGTATGCAGCATATGAATTTGACACATCAGTTTGTTCATCTGACATTAACCTACCAACACACGCAAGTTGAGTCGGCCAAAGACTAGCATGTGTGTTGTATCGATCAGTGATCATGCCAACGTTTGTGCCTGGAAAAGATCATTTGCAGCACACATTGCTTTTCTTATTTAATCTAAAGAAAAAGGCTGTGGCAAGTCATTGTTTGCTGGTAGAAACATATGGTGAACACGCTCCGTCGATTAGAACATGCGAGACATGGTTTCAACACTTTAAACGTTGTTATTTCAATGTGAAAGACAGCGCGCACTATGGTGGACCATAAAAGTGCAAAGACTCTTGAAACCGTTAATGCACAACACTATCGCCAACAAATGATTAATTTAAATCGTGCATTATCGAAAGTCGTCCAGAATGGGACATGGTTTCAACACTTTAAACGTTGTTATTTCAATGTGAAAGACAGCGCGCACTATGGTGGACCATAAAAGTGCAAAGACTCTTGAAACCGTTAATGCACAACACTATCGCCAACAAATGATTAATTTAAATCGTGCATTATCGAAAGTCGTCCGGAATGGGCCAGAAGACATGCCAAAGTGATTTTGTTACATGACAATGCGCCATTTCATACAGCAAAACCAGTGAAAGACACCTTGAAATCGCTTGGATGGGACATCCTTTCGGACCCGCTGTACTCCCTGACCTGGCGCCATCTATCACCTCTTAGCGTTAATGGGGCACTCGCTTACAGAGCAGCACTTCAGCAATTTCGAGGAAGTTGAAAAATGGCTCGGCGAATGGTTTGCCACAAAAGACTAGCAGTTTTTCTGGCATGGTATTCATAACTTACCTGAAAGATGTGTGAGATGTGTAGAAGCTGGTGGCCAATATTTTGAGTAAATAAAAAAATGAATTTCCCGTGAAAATTACGTGTTTTCTTTACCACGAAAACCGGCAAAATTTATGCATGCACCTGGTAGAAGGGAAGAGGGCAAGAGGCAGGCCTAGAGCAAGATGGATGAACTCTGTCTAGAACAGTATAAGACAAAGAAGACTCGACTGGAATACAATTACTGAAGAGGAGTGGTGGAAGAAGAGGCAACAATGGAGAAGTGCCATCAGAACCCTGACCTGACAGGAGCCAGACAAGGGGAACTGAATGAATGAATGAATGAATGAATTATTAAACTCTGTATATGCTATGGCATACATACCTATATGGATGATTTGAGGACAGTAGCTCTGGTGCTCGGTGCCTCATGTTGACTTGGTTTCCGTTGAAGCTCATCATTAATGTGGCAGTCGCCCAGGTGGCAGATTCCCTATCTGTTGTTTTCCTAGCCTTTTCTTCTGCTATCTTTGTCCTTTTGCATAATTTAGCAAAAAGTTGCTCTTTATTGTACAAATAATGACCCAACAGAATGCTTGGAAAAATCCATCTATTTTCATTTTTTGTCAAAGTGGCATAGCTCCCTCTCGTACTAGAACCCCTCAGTTGATCACTTGGCAGTAAGCAAAGGATGGAGACATTCACTCCTGAATGTGAGAATAAACATGGAGCAGATGGAGGGATCAGCCATCACCTTATCATTGCTGATACTAGACTGAAGTGGCAGCAACAATAAAGCAGCCAGCTGTATGAATATAACGCTTCAATTCAGAAATTTGGATAACCAGAAGCCCAAAAAATAATTTAAAATACAGGTGAAGAACAGGTTTGAGGCCCTTGCTGAACAACCAGACGAAGAGGAAAATACTGAATGCAACACAGTCAAGGATCTCTTTCTTGAAACATGTGAAGAGATAGTGGGCTACAGAGAACTAGGTAGGAAAGAATGGATATTGGATAACACTTGGGAATCAATGCAAAAGCGAAGAGACTGCATGGCATTGGTCAACTCTAGTAGAACAAGAAACCAGAAAGCAGCAGCAATGACAAAATACAGGGAGGGCAACAAAGAAGTTAAGAAGAAAGTGCGGAGAGATGAACAGGTGTTTACAAACCAACTGGTAACCCAAGCAAAAGAATTAACAGGAGTTCATAACAGCAAATAAGTATATGCTATTACGAGAAATCTTTCTAGGAGGAACCTTTCAGGAGGGGTGACCAGTAAAAGATGCAAACGGAATAGCCTTGACATATGTGACACAGTAATTGGAAAGGTGGAGACAGCACTTCATAGAAGTACTCAATCTCGGTGAGGAAGCTAGAACTCAAGAACGTGAAACCATTTCATAGGATCCAGATATCTCGATAGAACCACCAACATGACAGGAGATCGCACAAGCAGTGGGACAAATGAAGAGTGGCAAAGGACCCAGTGTAGATAACATCCCAGAAGACCTAAGGGCAGATCCAGATTTAACAGCAGAAATCTTGGAGTCACTTCTAACACTAACATGGAACGAAGAATACCTTCCTCAGAAATGGAAGAAGGGAGTCCTCATCAAAATACCGAACAAGGACGACCTCTCGACTTGTAATAACCGGAGGGGAATAGTGTTGCTTTCACATGGGGCTAAAGTAATGTTGAGTCATACTAAACAGAATAAGCAGTGCTGTTGATAGGCAACTCTGCAAAGAGCAAGCAGGTTTCAGAGAAGGTCAGTCTACTGTGTATCAGATTAACGCACTAAGGCTGAACAATTTGCTGAGTAGCAGACATCTTTGTGTATAGCTTTCATTGATTTTGGAAATGCCTTTGATTCTATCCACCGGAAGAAAATGTGGAGGGCTATGAAAAAGTTTGGAATCCCGCAAAAGATAGTCCACCTAACACAGGCATTGTACGATGGAAATACGAAGCGTGTTTTTTTAGTAAGGCCCGTTTTGTTGTAGACACTAGCTGATGATGGCCATTAAAGAGCCGAAACCGGTACTAGTTTAATCTATTTAAAATAAATTGTGTATTGATTGGTGGAAAAACACTTTTCTTATCTATATTTTGAATCTGTCAATACGGAAAATGAAATTTATAAATAATAATTTATAAATAATAAGACACTAGTAGTTTGCGCGCATATCGCAACGAGCACATGTGTTGTGTACCGGCATGCCTCGGGAACAACTGTGCTCAGTTTCAGCTCTGTACCTAACCTGTACGGTTCTGTTCTGTGCTTTCAAAATGTTTAAGACTATCAACTCGCCCGCCGCATGTGAGGTTCGGTCAGTGATACGGTTTTTGTCAGCAAGGAACCTGTCTGCTGCAGAAATTCATCGACGGATTTGTGAAGTGTACGGTGATACTGTTATGAGTGAAGGCAAAGTGCGTACATTTCAAATTCAAAGATGGCCGTGACAACGTCCATGATGAGGACCGTTTCGGTCGCCCTTCTTTGATTACAGACAATTTGGTGGCTTCAGTTGAAGCGAAGATTCGTGAGAAGAGGCGCTTTACAATTACAGGTCTCTCAAACGAATTTCCTGACGTGTCGAGATCATTGCTTTACAACATTGTTTCTGAGCACGTAGAGTTTAGGAAACTGTGCTCCCGTTGGGTACCGAAACTCCTAGCAGAGGACTACAAAAACCAAAGATTTGAGTGTGCGATGAAGTTCTTGACTCGTTATGACGAAGAAGATGACGGCTTCTGGAGTCAGATCGTAACTGGAGACGAAACATGGGTGTCGTATATCATGCCCGAATCAAAGCAACAGAGCATGGAATGGAGACACACTCGCCTGTAAAGGTGAAGGCCAAACAGACTCTGTCCCAGCGCAAAATCATGGCGTCGGTGTTTTGGAATAGGCGTGGTATTTTGTTGGTCGACTTCATGCAACAAGGAACCACTATCAATGCAGAACCCTGAGAAAGCTACGCAGAGCGATTCTAAACAAAAGACGCTGCATGCTGACAAAGGGAATTGTCCTTCTCCATGAAAATGTAAGACCTCATGCTGCAGGTCAGACCCGCTATTTATTGGAGAGTTTTGGCTGGGAAGTTTTAGACCACCCACCCTACAGTCCTGAGTTTCTATGAAGGGGATATTTTAAAATTGGTTACGAGGTATGATAAGTGTTCGAACAAACTTGGCAAATATGTTGAAAAATAGAGTGAAGTATGTACTTTCTGCCTCCTCTGCGAACCATGTGAACTTGCCGCGGTGGGGAGGCTTGCGTGTCCCAATGATGCAGATAGCCCAACCGCAGGTGCAACCATATCGGATGGGTATCTGTTGAGAGACCAGACTAACGAATGGTTCATCGAAAGGGGGGTAGCAGCCTTTCGGTAGTTGCAAGGACGGCAGTCTAGATGATTGACTGATACAGCCTTGTAATAATACTCAACATGGCTTAGCTGTGTTGATACTGCTACATGGCTGAAAGCAACGGGAAACTACAGCCGTAACTACCTCCCGAGGACATGCAGCTCTCTCTGTATGAATGATGTACAGATGATGGCTTCCTCCCGGGTAAAATATTCCGGAAGTAAACTAGTCCCCCATTCAGATCTCTGGGTGGGGACTACACAAGAGGAGCGATCATCAGGAAGATGGATACTGACATTCTGCGAGTCGGACCGTGGAATGTTAGAAGTTTGAATCGTTGTGGTAGGTTAGAGAATCTGAAAAGGGAGATGGATAGGCTAAAGTTAGATGTAGTTGGTATAAGTAAAGTACGTTGGCAGGAAGAACAAGATTTTTGGTCAGGCGACTACCGAATTATCAACACAAAATCAAACAGGGGAAATGAAGGAGTTGGTTTAATAATGAATAAGAAAATAGGGCAGCGGGTAAGCTACTACGACCAGCATAGTGAAAGAATTATTGTCGTCAAGATAGACATCAAACCAATGCCCACCGTAATAGTGCAGGTCTATATGCCTACTAGTTCAACGGATGATGAAGAAATTGAAAGAATATATGAGGAGATAGATTTATTACAATATGTAAAAGGTGACGAGAATCTAATTGTGATGGGAGACTGGAATGCAGTGGTAGGCCAAGGAAGATAAGGTAATACAGTAGGAGAATTTGGATTGGGACAAAGGAACGAAAGAGGAAGTCGGCTGGTTGAATTCAGCACTGATCATCATTTAATCCTTGCCAATACTTGGTTCAACCACCACAAACGACGGCTGTATACGTGGACGAGACCTGGAGACACTGGAAGGTATCAAATAGACTTCATTATGATTAGGCAGAGATTCAGAAACCAGGTGTTGGATTGCAAAACTTTCCCAGGAGCAGACGTGGAGTCTGACCACAACTTGTTGGTCATGAAATGCCATCTGAAGTTGAAGAAATTGAAGAAAGGAAAGAATGCAAAAAGATGGGATCTAGACAAGTTGAAAGAAAAGAGTGTGAGGGATTGTTTCAAGGAACATGTTGCACAAGGACTAAATGAAAAGGCTGAAGGAAACACTATAGAGGAAGAGTGGAGAGTCATGAAAAATGAAGTCAGTAGGGCTGCTGCAGAAATGTTAGGAAGGAAGAAAAGATCAACTAAGAATCAGTGGATAACTCAGGAGATACTAGACCTGATTGATGAACGACGAAAATACAAGAATGCTAAAAATGAAGAGGGCAGAAAGGAATACAGGCAATTAAAGAATCAAGTGGATAGAAAGTGCAAGGTAGCTGAGGAAGAATGGCTGAAGGAGAAGTGCAAGGATGTCGAAGGCTGTATGGTCGTGGGAAAGGTAGATGCTGCATACAGGAAAATCAAGGAAACCTTTGGAGAAAGGAAATCTAGGTGTATGAATATTAAGAGCTCAGATGGAAAGCCACTTCTAGGGAAAGAAGGCAAAGCAGAAAGATGGCAGGAGCATATCCAACAGTTGTATCAAGGTAAAGATGTAGATAATTTGGTTCTGGAACATGAAGAGGCTGTTGATGCTGATGAAATGGGAAACCCAATTTTGCGGTCAGAGTTTGACAGAGCTGTGAGTGACCTAAATACGAACAAGGCACCTGGAATTGATGACATTCCCTCTGAATTACTGACTGCCTTAGGAGACACCAGCATGGCAAGGTTATTTCATTTAGTGTGCAGGATGTATGAGACAGGAGAAGTGCCATCCGATTTTCGGCAGAATGTTGTTATACCTATTCCCAAGAAAGCCGGTGCTGACAGGTGTGAAAACTACCGCACCATTAGTTTAGTATCTCATGCCTGCAAAATTTTAACACGTATTATTTACAGAAGAATGGAAAAACCAGTTGAAGCTGAGTTGGGAGAAGATCAATTTGGCTTCAGAAGAAATGTAGGAACACGTGAAGCAATCCTGACTTTACGTCTGATCTTAGAGGATCGAATCAAGAAGGACAAGCCCACGTACATGGCATTCATAGATCTAGAAAAGGCATTCGATAATGTTGATTGGACCAAGCTATTTATGATTCTGAAGATGATAGGGATCAGATACCGAGAACGAAGAATTATCTACAATCTGTATAAAAATCAGTCTGCAGTGATAAGAATCGAGGGCTTTGAAAAAGAAGCAGCAATCCAGAAAGGAGTGAGGCAAGGCTCCAGTTTGTCCCCCCTCCTTTTCAATGTTTACATAGAACAGGCAGTAAAGGAAATCAAAGAGAAATTTGGAAAGGGAATCACAGTCCAAGGAGAGGAAATCAAAACCTTGAGATTTGCCGATGATATTGTTATTTTATCTGAGACTGCAGAAGATCTCAAGAAGTTGATGAATGGTATGGATGAAGTCTTGGGTTAGGAGTACAGGATGAAAATAAATAAGTCCAAAACAAAAGTAATGGAGTGCAGTCGAACGAAGGCAGGTGATGCAGGAAATATTAGGTTAGGAAATGAAGTCTTAAAGGAAGTAGACGAATATTGTTACTTGGGTAGTAAAATAACTAACGATGGCAGAAGTAAGGAGGACATAAAATGCAGACTAGCACAAGCAAGGAAGAGCTTTCTTAAGAAAAGAAATTTGCTCACTTCAAACATTGATATTGGAATTAGAAAGATGTTTTTGAAGACTTTCGTGTGGAGCGTGGCATTGTATGGAAGTGAAACATGGATGAATACTAGCTCAGAAAGAAAGAGAATAGAAGCTTTTGAAATGTGGTGTTACAGAAGAATGCTGAAGGTGAGATGGATAGATCGAATCACGAATGAAGAGATACTGAATCGAATTGGTGAGAGGAGATCGATTTGGCTAAATTTGACGAGAAGAAGAGATAGAATGATAGGACACATCTTAAGACACCCAGGACTTGTTCAGTTGGTTTTTGAAGGAAGTGTAGGTGGTAAGAATGGTAGGGGTAGACCAAGGTATGAATATGACAAGCAGATTACAGCAGATGTAGGATGCAATAGTTACGTAGAAATGAAAAGGTTAGCACAGGATAGGGTGGCATGGAGGACTGCATCAAACCAGTCTATGGACTGATGACTCAAACAACAACAACAACGTACTTTCTGAAAATAAATTTACTTTTTTGAAATAACCTTTCGTTGTGTACTAATTTTCAAACAGACCTTACTTAAACACGCCTCGTATTTGTCAGAAGGGAAAACTGTCTGAACCTTTTGCTGTGAAACAAGGATGTCTCCTGTCTCCAGTCTTGTTTATCATGACACTGATTTGTATGTTGAGAGAGGCATTGAATAGAAAGCGGGATATTCACTGGAGATTAACCCATTCCAGTCTGGGACTTAATATCCCTAACAAACGTTCTGGACTGGGCATTTTTAAGGATTTTTAAAACATTATATCTCTGTATCTGTAGGAGATATTTGCATGATTCTTTTATCTTTGTGCTTGTTTGAGCATCTAATTTTGAAGAGCGCTGTTTGTATCGTCAACTATCACATATTTTAAAATTGTTTATATATTATACCATGTTTTGAGAATGGAGGAAAGGTCTGACGGATAACTAAGCAAGTACAGTTTTCTGAAATACTGCTATATTTACCCAATTTTGCTGATATCAAATATGCATTGCAATTACAAAACAAGAACAATAATTAGTACGATGTAAAAATAATAATTTTTCAATAATAATAGTAATAATTACAATAATGAAAATGGGAGCTCTTATGAAATTTTATTTTAATTGATAAATTTTGTCAAAAGTTACTCAAATGTAATATTATTGTTCCATTTACTACAAAAGACTTCTGAGAAAGAGAGTATACAGTCTTCTAAACAGACAACTTGAGTAATATGTAGACAATATTACGTATTCATGGAAGTATGAAATACGCGGGAACATGCGCTAGGCCGTAAAACGAACTCCAATCATAATGAAATATAAGAAGTTATTTCGAATTCATATGTCAATAATATGTTAATTTGCGCATAAACTTATAATATATCATAATATCACAATTAAATTAGAATCTAGCGGGTTCCACCTTTTCAATACAAAATACAATGTTGTTGGATGGTATTTACAACATTATTTATTACAGAACATGTTTCGGTGTTCAATTTTTGACACCATCATCAGCTGCTCAGAAAGTGCGAAAAAACTTGGCAATCTAAACATTAAACAACATATTGTCATACGTAACTCCTTAATATACATATATACAAACAATAGAATATTGCACTAGTTAAATCCTAAAACATCTACAGTAAATTATGCTATATTAAAACTCTAATATGTAACAAGAGAATTCTTGCAAGTCATAAATATAAAATTTCTCGTCTGTTTGATGAGTTGTCTTCACATTCCTTAATGTCTGTGATTTTGTACTATCATACTATCGAATTCAAATGCGAACTTAAGCTTGAGGATTTAAAATTGTATGCAGTCCATTTGATGTTAAAATGTTCATTTCATGTATATAATAACCAATTTGATGGATTAAAAGCTCGTTATATACAATATGATTGTTAAAACTGGGCCGTCGTCTTAAATTTATTAAGTACAAAAAACTTCGTATTTTTAATGCTGTATGCGTGGTTGGAACTGTAATTTCATTTGTCCTACAGTTGTTAGGCGGACATGTCTTCTCAGTTCAATAGAACCCTGCAATAATGAAACCCAATGTTAAGAGAGAAGCGAGAATATTGATAAAGAAAACTAATTGAATCTAACTGTTGATACGGCTGACTCACCTCTAAAGCTGTGTAATTCGCGTGACGGCTGCGGCGCGATGAATGTGTCTACTAGTAGCTTGTGCTCTGTGATGAAGCACAGGGAAGGAGAAGTAGGGGCGCAAAGGGGAAGTTTCTAGAACGTCAAACTTTTTGGGAGAGAGTCCGGGGGGCGTTGTGGACGAAGACAGTAGTAAGCAAAGTTGTTTTGTAGAGTACGGAATACGCTCGAATTTTCGGGAATTTTTAACTTGTTAAGTAATAGAATCAAACAATCAAATAAAATCTTGGGTTTTTCCGAGATTTCATTCAAATTCAGGTTAGCGTTATAGTATTGGTCTAGATGTATTAGACATGCCTCCGTAATGTCAAGCTTCTGTCCCTTAGACAGTGTTTCCATGATCTCGAGGTCTTTATCTACGTCTGTGAATTTATGTTTGTACTCATGGATATGCTGGCCTACCGCTGAGAGTCTGTGATATTTTACAGCGTTAAGGTGTTCCTGATACCTGACATTAAAGCTACGCCCAGTTTGCCCTATGTATCCGCTTCCACAGTCCCTACATTCGAACCTATATACCCCTGATTTAGAATATGGATTGACTTTGTTGACAACCGAAACATTATGTATAACTGTTGTACTTCTATTATCTGTCTTGAATGCGATCCTAATGTTACGTTTCCTGAAAATATTTGTAATTCTGTATACATCTTTATTAAACGTGAAGGTTGCAATATCCTTTGCTTCTATTTTATTTTTCATCAGACTCGTGTGAGGGCGATATTTGAATTTGCTTATTATTCGTTCTATAAAATTCTCTTTAAAACCATTATCTTTAGCCATAGCTTGAATGATGTTCAGTTCCTTGTCCAAGTTTTGTTTGGACATTGGTATACTAAAAGCGCGATTCACCAAGCTGTTATAGGTCGCGCATTTATGAGCTAAGGGGTCTATCGAATCATTACGTATTGTAACTGCAGTTTGTGTGGGTTTTCTGTAAATACTAAAAGAAAATGAAGAAGCGTGTCTATTGATCTTTAGGTCTAGATAATGAATGGATTTTTCTATTTCGGATTCTAAAGTAAATTTTATATCCGTATCTATTGTGTTAAGATTATTAAGAGTCATAGAGGCGTTGGTTATGCGTTCATCCAAGATAACAAACGCATCGTCTACATACCTAGACCAACGGGCGTCAAACAGACGGACGGAGTGGCTATGGGAAGTCCACTTTCGCCCATAGTGGCTAATTTCTTTATGGAGCATTTTGAGGTGGAGGCTATTGTTTCGGTGCCCGTCAAACCTATGACATGGTGGAGGTATGTTGATGATGCATTTGTGGTCTGGACAGAAGGTCCTGAGAAACTTCATCTATTTCTAAACCACCTAAATCAGCAACATCCTTCAGTTGAATTCACTATGGAGATGGAGTCGGGCGGATGCCTTCCTTTCTTCAATATTCTAGTAAGAAAGAAACCGGACGGCTCCTTAGGACATACCGTCTATCGTAAGCCTACCCACACCGCTATCTTCATGCAGATTCTTACCACCATCCAGCAAAAAAACAAGTCATTCTCACGACACTCGCCAAGAGGGCGAGACATATTTGTGAGCCATCAAATATCCAGGCGGAGATGGACACGCTCAAAGTCGCGTTCAAGGGTAATGGTTACAACGATTTGCTGATTCATAGAGCCCTGCATCCCAGAGAAACGACCAAGCAAAGCTCACAGAAGGAAGAAGTGAAGGGAACTGCCTTCTTGCCTTACTTCCACAACACCACAGATCGACTTGCCAAGGTCCTCCGCAAAAACAATATAAAAACTGTGTTTGGCACCGCCACTAAAATTGCTCACAGTCTGAGTAAAACCAAGGACAAATTGTCCCCACTTTTACATCCTGGGGTATACGAAATTCCCTGTACTTGCAGTAAGGTACACATCGGCCAAACATGCCGGTCCATTCGTACCCGTATCAAGGAACATGAACGTAATATTAGTCTCAACCAGCCAGACAAATCGGCAATAGCTGAGCACACTCAATCGTCGGGTCATGATCTGAGGTTCATGATGTCTGATGACGCAGTGCATAGTTCTCTGCGAAATGTAAATCATTTCACCTTATTTTCTTGACATGGCATAAGCACAAAAGCCCATACAGTATCATGTCTATCTGTTAATGTTGCACTCGGAGAAGGAGTGTCAATCCACTCCTCTTTCCAACAATCTGAAAGCAATCAAAGGATCAACAAAGGCCAGGAAGACTTTCCATCGGGTCTCCCAGAAGGAAGCAGTGGCATTGTGCCATCTGAGGATCAGCCACGGTATAGCAACGCACTCCTACATATTGAAGGGAGAAGCCCCACCTTGATGTGTACTTGCAGCGACCATCTGATCGTAGAAGACATCCTTACGGAGTGCACGGACCTGGCTGATCTGCGCCGTAGTCTCAAACTTCCAAGTACCCCTTTCCCTCATTTACAGGATGATGAACAGTCAGTAGACCTCAGTATTGGCTTCATGAGGGACAATGGCTTGTCTACCATTTTTAAGAATGTTTTATTTTAATTCTTTCTTTTTCACTTTGTATATTGAAGTATGCTTTTATTCTCATGATTATGTTCATTTTAATAGGTTTTATAACTTTTCAATTGAATAATATACAGTACAGTATATAATTTTACTTTTAAGTCAGTGCCTCATTTTAGTTTAAGTTTTAAAATTTTTATAGATAAGGCATAGAGAATTAGGCGGGGAAGAGGAAGACCCAGGCTAAGGCCCTAATTAAACTAAGTATGTATACATTAAGCTATCATTTTTAAACCCTCTTCACATTGTGTTATGCAAACACCTGCATTTTTCTATTTCTGTTACCTAACCTTGTTCCAAAGTCTCACATTAATTCTGGAAAGAGAAGGTTGGTGAATGATGAAGAATGGTTGAAATTGATCAAGAATAGTATAATTTGAAGAAACCTGGATCGGAACACAGTTAAAGAGGAATGATGGTGCTTCGATAGAGGAAGATGGAAAGGTGCACTAAACATCTCAAACTGACAGGAGCTGGATTAGGGAAATCAATGGTGGTGATGATGACTATGATGATGATGACTATGATGATGATGATGATGAACAATTTTGTAACATATACATTATCACTGTTATGCATAATCAACCGTAGTTAATGTTTGCCCTTAATATGCTATCAATTCTGAGAAAAGTAATGTGACAGTTGTACAAACCCTATACCCAAAGCAGGTGTGAATGTGTAATGTATCGTATTGTCCTGGTATTTTACATTAGTTGTGCATGCAGTAGATTTCCCACATGGGCATCAGATTATAGCTTTTACCAAACATTTGCCCTAATTATCAATCAATCAATCAATCAATCACTACTGATCTGCATTCAGGGCAGTCGCCCAGGTGGCAGATTCCCTATCTGTTGTTTTCCTAGCCTTTTCGTAAATGATCGCAAAGAAATTGGAAAATAATTGAACATTTCCCTTGGTAAGTTATTCCAATCCCTAACTCCCCTTCCTATAAAGGAATATTTGCCTCCAATTTGTCCTCTTGAATTCCAACTTTATCTTCATATTGTGATCTTTCCTACTTTTAAAGACACCACTCAAACTTATTCGTCTACTGATGTCCTCCCATGCCATCTCTCCTCTGACAGCTCGGAACGTTCTATTTAATCGAGCAGCTTGTCTCCTTACTCCCAAATCTTCCCAGCCCAAACTTTGCAGCATTTTTGTAACGCTACTCTTTTGTTGGAAATCGCCCAGAACAAGTTGAGCTGCTTTTCTATGGATTTTTTCCAGTTCTTGAATCAAGTAATCCTGGTGAGGGTCCCATACACTGGAACCATACTCTAGTTGGGGTCTTACCAGAGAATTATATGCCCTCTCCTTTACATCCTTACTACAACCCCTAAATACCCTCATAACCATGTGCAGAAATCTGTACCCTTTATTAACAATCATATTTATGTGATTACCCCAATGAAGGTCTTTTCTTATATTAACACCTAGGTGCTTACAATGATCCCCAAAAGGAACTTTCACCCCATCAACGCAGTAATTAAAACTGAGAGGACTTTTCCTATTTGTGAAACACACAACCTGACTTTTAACCCCGTTTATCATCATACCATTGCCTACTGTCCATCTCACAACATTATCGAGGTCATTTTGCAGTAGCTCACAATCTTGTAACTTATTTATTACTCTGTACAGAATAACATCATCTGCAAACAGCCTTATCTCTGATTCCAATTCTTTACACATATCATTGATATATATAAGAAAACATAAAGGTCCAATAATACTGCCTTGAGGAATTCCCCTCTTAATTATTACAGGGTCAGATAGAGCTTTGCCTACTCTAATTCTCTGAGTTACATTTTCTAGAAATATAGCCACCCATTCAGTCACTATTTTTTCTAGTCCAATTGCGCTCATTTTTGCCAGTAGTCTTCCATGATCTACCCTATCAAATGCCTTATATAACTCAATCCCAATACAGTCCATTTGGCCTCCTGAATCCAGGATATCTGCTATATCTTGCTGAAATCCTACAAGCTGAGCTTCAGTGGAATAACCTTTTGCAAACCCAAACTGCCTTCTGTCAAACCAGTTATTAATATTGCAAACATATCTAATATAATCAGAAAGAATGCTTTCCCAGAGCTTACATACAATGCATGTCAAACTGACTGGCCTGTAATTTTCACCTTGATGTCTATCATCCTTTCCTTTATATACATGGGCTACTATAGCAACTCTCCATTCATTTGGTATAGCTCCTTCAACCAAACAATAATCAAATAGGTATTTCAGATATGGTACTATATCCCATCCCATTGCCTTTAGTATATCCCCAGAAATCTTATCAATTCCAGCTGCTTTTCTGGTTTTCAACTTTTGTATCTTACTGTAAATGTCATTGTTATCATAGGTAAATTTTAATACTTCTTTAGTGTTACTCACATCCCCTATCTGGACATTATCCTTGTAACCAACAATCTTTACATACTGCTGACTGAATACTTCTGCCTTTTGAAGATCCTTGCATATACACTCCCCTTGTTCATTAATGATTCCTGGAATGTCCTTCTTTGAACCTGTTTCTGCCGTAAAGTACCTATACATACTCTTCCATTTTTCACTAAAATTTGTATGACCACCAGTTATGCTTGCCATCATGTTAACCTTAGCCGACTTCTTTACTAGATTCAATTTCCTACTAAGTTCCTTCAATTTCTCCTTACTTCCATAACCATTTCTACCATTTCTTTCCAATCTGCAACTCCTTCTTAGTCTCTTTACTTTTGTGTTATAATATAGTGAATCCTTACCATTCCTTACCACGTTTTAAGGGAACAAACCTATTTTCACATTCCTCAACAATTGCTTTAAACCCATCCCAGAGTCTGTTTACATTTTTATTTACCATTTTCCAGCGATCATAGTTAAAACTCCCTCATGCCTGTTTTATCAGCCATATGGTACTGCCTAATAGTCCTAATTTTAATACCTACCTTTCTTTCACATTTATTTCTAACAGAGTATGTATACATTCAGCTATTGTTTTTAATCCTCATCAGCAAATTTACCCACTGTGTTATGTAAATGCCTGCCGTTTTCTGTTTCTGTTACCTAACCTTGTGCCAAAGCCTCATATTAAGTCTGGAAGGAGGAATATGTTAATGAAGCTGAATGATATATTTGGAACCTTCTGAAAATGAGTAGTTTTCTGTATAAAATTTCTTGCAAGTGTTTTTTCTTTCTGAATCTTGTTCTTAGATCTTTATAAACTAATCCTTATGTATTGTTCTTTTGTTTTAGGACATGTTTCTTAATTATTTTGAATTGCAAAGTTCCTCCAGTGTACAAACGTCACAGTGTGCTGAGAAGCATATGCCACAGTTCAAAACACGAAGTAGCACATCTGTTCGATATGCCACTATTCCTGTGTCATCTCCTTTGGGTATGGTTTTGAGTAAGAAGATACGAAATTCGGAGACAATATTTGAAACACTGTTGGAACGCACTGAACGTTACTGCTCTGGAACCTCCGAGTCCTCCCCCCGTACTCGAGACAGGAATGTAAATGAGGTATGGCCTGTGACATGGAAGCCTCCCAAGGAAAATGGCCAGCCTGTTAAGTGGGTTCACTCATACACTTTTCCATCAAGGCATTTCAAGAGGATACCAAGAAGGGGTATTGATGAACATTTCAATTTTTACTACTACTACTACTACTACTACTACTACTACTACTACTACTACTTTCTTTTCTAGATATAGTTTCATATTTGTCTTAATGTGTTAATGTTTTTAGTAAACTACCATTTTATGCCAAATATCCATACATTGCATCAATAACTTTGTGTATGTTTTCAGGAATTAATTCCAAGTGGAAAAGACGTTTGAAAAATTGTAAAGTCGTCTTAAAGAGACTTTCTAAAGCAGAGATCAAGTTCTACACATCAAAGAAAAAACATTCAGGTCATTCGCGTGTGAATACATTTTCTAATTTAGGAAAAAGAAATGGTGCTGTCAAGGATAGGGCGGCAAGTTTTACAAGTGAAAGCCAAAAGAAATCTCGTGAAGTTATTGGTGGACAGGCTTCTGTCGAACATAGGAGCATACATAGTGACTTTGGTGAACATTTCGATGTTGATGGTTTTAAGGATTTTCGGTCCCCGTGTTCCCGTATCGTAGAGCGAGACCAGCACTCACTTTGTTTTGAGAAATCCGTTTGCCTGGAGAATTCTAATGCAGGGAGAACGTCGTGTCCCACCGATATTCATGAAATCTTTAATGTAAAGAATTCTAGTAGAATTTGTAATCCCCAAAATGATTATGAAGTAGTGAACCTTAGTGCTTCAGATAATGACTCCAATGATGAAGAATCTGTTGATAAGTGTGAAAGCTCATATGATGTTGTGAACACTTGTTCCTTAGCCAGTCAGTTGATACCAAACACATTATATGGATATAAAGAAATTTTACCAGTTGATAGTGATCCTAGTGCAGTTTGTGTCATTGACTTATGTTCAAGTGATGAAGAATCTGAAGAAGTGAATTCTATTCAAGGGGATTGCGGGCTTCATAATTCTGGTACTATTGCGTCTAGTGTTACAAATGATGACATTATACCCACTACTATTAGGCAGTCCAGTGAACTAAACTCCTCTGTTGTTCTTCCTCATACGACTGTTGACACATCAAGTTTTGTGACACCTCATCCTCCGGAGTTGTTCGAAATTTTTACTCCTCACTTGATGCAGTACTTTCCCCCTAATGATACGGGTGCAGTTAATCCGAGAGCTTCTAGGACCACGTCCAATAATCAGTCAAAACATACTCGTGTGCGTGTTAGCACATTAGAAAACCAACCCGTAATGAACAACAATGTGTCTAACGGTGGTATAAAGCAGTACGAGAGTACAAATAAATTTGCAAGGAGATCAGGGCTCAGAACTAGAAACTTTGATGACTTGTCTAAGATGCCACGAGTAATTCCTGGGTTCTACTCTAGTGGTGCAGGAAATCCTACACATGTAAAGGTGCGTATCATAATTTAAAATTTCACTACAGTATAGTGATCAGATTCGTGTATTGTATTTTAATATCCTGATTTTTATTTGCTTGGGAAGTTGTAGATTTCTATCCTACATTGTATGGTTGCTCTGAACAAAAATCAACACATGCTATTGTATAAGTTCCTTGCGTTCCTTGCACGTACACTTTTCTCACAAACAATTGAACATATAGTAATGGTTGTTGTGGATATCCACAGGGTTTTTATTTTCATGGGAGGAGAATTATACTTTGATGATAATAAAAATTAAATCTGATAAAATATTAAATGTGAGGAACATACAGTACCTCGCTCTCATTCTTTCTTCTAGAGCGACTGTACATTCAGGCACATTCTTCCACGTTATGAGTTTTGGAATCCACTAATAGATCTTTGAAAGTATGAATTCATGGCTTATTGCAGTTATAAATGTAATTTTTTGTTTGCATTTTGATGGTTTGATAGTTTTGATGAATCGTAAGTTGCTGATGTTTTTACAGAGAATGAAATATTTGATGTGTGTTATGTTTCCTGTGAAATTTACAAGAAATATTAAAAATAATAACATTAAAGTTATTGATCAAGTGGCTGTGCATTATGGGTCATGTAGCTATTAGTTTACATTCAGAAGATAGTGGGTTCGAACCATACTGTCGGCAGCCCTGAAGATGGTTTTCCAAGGTTTTCCGTTTTCACACCAGGCAAATGCTGGGGCTGTATCTTAATTAAGGCCACGGTCACTTCCTTTCAACTCCTAGCCTTTTCCTATCCCATGTCACAATATGACCAATCTGTGTCGGTGCGACATAAACAGATTGTTTAAAAAAAATTTCAACACCAGGTGGAGTATTATACACAGTTCAAAAAAATTAGGGGAACATGTTTTTCAACGTATGCCATACTCCACAGAACAATACCTCACCCAGGTATATTACCAACTAAATCTTTATTCTTTACCATTGTAGTATACAAAAGAACATCGATGGATTCGCATTCATTTTCAGAACACAAACGGAAATGTCAAAATAAGGGCAAAAATAAAGTGATAACAGTCCTCCAGGGTAGATTTTTATCACAGTTGGAGAGAGGGTGGATTTTTATCACAGTTGGAGAGCTTCAGTATGGTGTATGTCTTTTACGAGCATTTATCACAGAAGGCATGTGTAGAACTTCCTCTGTTATTACTCTGTTATTACTCTGTTAATTTTACAGTGTCCTAGATTGGGTCTTTGTGCATTCCAGCACTCTGATTGTGCCAATCTATAAGAACTTATTCTAACCTGTCCTTTTTTGAAATTGCATAGTAGAGTATTCAAGGCTTCTGTCGGTGTAGTTCTTATAGTCTCAGTTATGGCTATACAAGCTATTCTCTGTAGGCTATCCAATCTACTGCTGACTTTTCCTTGAGATACTTTCTGCCACCAGATGATTGCAGCATAGGTTATCAATGGTCAAATGATCATTGTGTATATCCACATTACCATTGATGGTCTTAGGCCCCATGTCTTTCCAACGGCTCTTTTACATGCATACAGCAAGTTCTTGGCCCGGGTTGTGTCCCTTTCTATATGTGGATTCCAGGTTAGATTTTTACCTAACACTACAAGGTCGGGACTCACTGCTGGCCATTCCATCTCTTGAATGTCCAGTTCTCACAAGACAGCTCTGGTGATGCGCGCTACATGAGCCCTGGCATTGACGTGCATGAGTACGATTTCATGGCCAACACCGTGTGCAGCAACCAACACATGCTGTAGCAGTATCTGCTCAGTGTACCCCGCAGCAGTAAGATTACCACGGACGACGATAAGATCCATACGGCCATCAATACTGATGCCACCCCATCATCACAGAACCTTGTTCGAATCGGTCGCCTTCCTGGACAACATTTGGCATGTACTGCTCACCATGGCGTCTCCATATACGTTGACGTCCATAACGCTGCTTCAGGGGAAATCTGGACTCGTCCGTGCACAACACAGGTCTCCATTGGCGAAGTTGCAGTTGATGTGGGTACGGGCAAACAGAAGGCAAGCTGCACGATGTTGCTGTGTTAAACGGGGCATTCGAACAGGACGTGTGGGTCATAAGGACACTTCCCTTAACCTGTTCCTTACTGTCTGATCAGACACCGTGACTCAAATAACCCTCCTGAGGTATTGTTGCGGTTCTCTGGCAGATGCTGAACGAAGCCGCTACGCACAGATAGTCAGATATTGGTCATCCTGTGGGATTGTCATGCGTCCACGACCTGGTCCGACCCTCCTTGTGAACTGGCCTGTCTCACTGTAGCGATTCCACAAGCATTGAATAACTGACGGAGAGATATTGAGATCCACCGCAATATGACGAAAAGTCCATCCTTCATGGATCAAAGTGACAGACGACCCTTGTGACTTGAACCTCGTTAAGATGCCTCATGGGAGTTGCTGGTTAACGTACGTGCTCTAATGACCACAGCAGTCTGTGTACCTCATGGGGATACACGGACACACAGCTATTCACTTTGTTTGGAGGGGTCACCTGATAGTCGAATGCATGGCTACGCCTACAGATGCAGTATAACTTCGATTAGACATATGCTGTGCGACCATTGGAACCCCATCTACCCAAACGTTCACATACAAGATGTTACAAAACATGTTCCCCTAATTTTTTGAACTGTGTAGTTTTAAATGCAATTCTTTGCCTTTGTATACACATGGTGCATTTCATATTATATCCTACTGCTGGACACACGTTACTGTACACATCTACTTTGCAATAGCCCTTTCAGACCTGAAAGATATCTCACGGTGTGAATTTTTGTTTGTACGTCAAAAACTGGCTAAAATGCTCTTAAATATGTATATTTTTATTTAATTCTACAAAATGAAAATTAACATCTGGAAAAAAAAATGTACACACAGAATTGTGCATGTTAGGAATTAATTCATTACTTACAAAAAAGAAAAATGACTTCAGTGCATGTGAATATACATGTGTACATGATCAAATGTTCTATTTTACAGTGTGGAATAATTTAAAACAATTAAAATCTTCGTTCGAACACAAGTAAACTTTACATTTTCTACACTGAGGACGAGTTTTGCTTTTACAGCCCGTTTGGCGGCAGCACGCTGTTGTCAGACCTGATAGAAAACTGGAGGTGTTAATTTTTGTTTGTACGTCAAAAACTTACTAAAATGCTCTCAATTCATGTTTTTACAGTTTATTTTACAAAATAAGAACTCTCATTTGAAAAACAGAACCCACACAATTGTGTGTGTCAGGACTTAATTCACTACTTACATAAAATAAAAAATATAAATAATTCAGCTCAGTACATTTACATGATCAAATGTTCTATTTTACAGCATGGAACGATTTTAAACAATTAACATCTTACACATTACATTTCTCGCATAGAGTACGAGTTCTGCTTTCACAGTCCTTTTGGTGGCAGCACCCAGCACTCCCACATGCATTGCCTGTAGGGAAACCTAGCCCGCACAATTGTGCGTATCAATATTCTAAACCTCATGGTATTATGTACGATGTTGTAAGTTCACAATTTACGTTTGCTGAACAATTTACACACATCACTGATTTTATTCTGATATTCAGTGAAGTTTCTAGATTAATATGAATGCAATGAACAAATACTTACTTTAGGCATTACTGCTTCCTGCCATCTTGCTGATGAACTGTATTTTTAAACTCTTCTTCCTGCCTCCTGGTGGTCAAGCGCTAAATAAAAACTGAAGTTCATGCTATGTGTCCCGCACAAGCACTGCAGTCCAGTGTAGCGCCAAGAAAACTTCAAATAAGCTCAGACATAAATAAAATACGAACCCGCACAATTGTGCACACGCTGTCTGAAAGGGTTATAAAACGAACAATCTACCTGCAGTGGGGTTGAACCCACACTGATTAGGTTCAGCATTTGGGATATTAGTCCCATGACCATAGGATATATTCCTTGTATCATTCTTATATTGAGCCACTCCATAAATAAATGGGACCTGAATTTGGTTGTAGTCTAGTAAACTTCTGGTTTTTGTTTTCTCTTAAAACCTAGCAAGTAGAAGCAACAGATACATACAGTATATATCTTGCAGCCATACCTTATTTTGTGTAGCATGTAGCATTTCAGTAACACAGGCTTTTAAGCATGTATTGAGCATGTTCAAGAGTTTTTTTTTTTTTTAAGCCTCCCCATTCTGGCATTGTTGCATTATGGTATACATACTTGTTTTTTTCCTTTCCATTTGATATATTCATATGTTAATTTTAGTGTTATTATCTTTCAGCTTTAAGTTTACATGACCCTACAGTCTGAACTTGTTATTATTGATGTTTGCTTTATGTCACACCGACACAGATAGGTTTTATGGCGACGAGTCTGAACTTGTTGGGCCTTTACTTTGTCTTCTGCATCCTTCAGAAGCCTTTTTGTGTTGAACCTAATCCTAGTCTTCTTGGTCTTGCTTATGTTCTTAACTTGCTGCATAGAGTCATTTTGTTTGTTTATTAACAAATGCTTTTGACTACCATTGTAGCAACCTCAGTCATGAGCTGGTATCTTCAGAAAGACTGCTATTTGTGTCAAGTGTATCTGCTGGCTATGCAACAATCACTCCCTGATTTGTTACAGAACTTGGCAATATGCCATAATGCTGTTGTAGCTGCTGCAGTAACAGCTTTTCCTGTAATTTACCTATATTTAATGTACTTTTTGTTGTTTTATGTTTGATTTGTCTGCTACCAAATCAAGGTGGGAGGATGTGAGGTTATTGATACTCAATTATTTTTTTTTTCCTGTATACTCCTTGGTTAACACTGAATTGATAACACCAACATGCATTTCAATTTTTTTTCTGCTACAAGGGAAAATATTATTGATTCTTGTTATTTAAACTGTCCTGAATCCATATCTATGTTTATATTTTCTGTATCACGTCAGGTTTTTTGGTAATTTTGTAAAGAAAATAGAAAAAGCATCAAAATTGGGAAGTTCATCACTAAGAAAATTACATATAATTTAATGAGACAGTATACCTGAAATGAGTGCTTTGGTATTGAGGGATGTAGTATCCAAGCCTGCATTCAAATTTTCTCTATCGTGCCCCTTTTTATGTAATTTTTAGAAATAAGAGTGAAACTTCAAAATTTCAACAAGAACGTCAAATTAGGTATATTATTTTTTTAAACAAGTTTTAACACCGCTATATCAAATTTGAGTGTATAAAATTAAGTAAAAAACATTGAATTATATAAAAGTACTTATAGCCAATTTGTCGGTTGAAATGTTGCGCCGTTTTGATGCCCTGCTGTGACTTTGACAAGTAGCCTACTCCTCTTTAAGCACCAGCAGTAATCCGCTAACATTGCTTCAGTCCACATGCCCTGATATCTTATTTCCATCGTTTTAATATCTCAGTGAAATCTTTCACCTTGCTCCTCACTCATTGTACCTGGATTTTTGGGGAAGTAGTCAATATGGTTGTGTAGAAAATGAAGTTTAACACTCATGTTACAACCTAGAGATTTGAAGTTGGCTAACATTTCCTTGGCAATTTCCTTGTAATTTTCAGATTTCCTGTTACTTAGGAAGTTTTCTGTCAAGCTTTTAATAAACGCTATGCAGATTTTTCTGTTTCATTCATTGACGACTGAAAATTTGGATCCCCCATTAGGTTGCATATCTCTGGTCCATCAAATAAAACAGCTTTAATTTTTGCTTCACATTTTTAGTTTTAGATATGGACTACCGGTATCTGTTTACTGTGCTGGGTATCTTGATGCAATAAATTAATACACAATTAGGGCTTATACCTTCCAGTTTCAAGAAATGGCATTCATACGAATGTAGAAATTAATTTTTTTTTTTTCAAGTGTCCATGAAAATTAAGAAGCAAGAAAGAAAGAATTATAGGATACTATGTTCATAATTTTTAATTTCAGTAAGATTTTAATGATTCCATTATGTTCAAATTACCAGCTTTAACACAATAATTAGTATAATTGATGTAAAGCTGTATATTGTCCGGCCCCATGGTGTAGGGGGCAACGCGTCCGCCAGTCACCCGGCGGCCCCGGGTTCGATTCCCGGCTGGGTCAGGGGTTTTTAATTGTAAATGATTAATATCCCTGACCTGGGGACTGGGTGTTTGTGTCGTCCTTAACGTTCCTTTCCTCACATACAACACTCTACACTTCCTCCATTCCAATTATACACAGGTTCATATCACATGGTGCAAGTAGGGGGCAAAAGATCTCTATACAGTGGTTGATCATATTATTAGGGCCACTAGGTGAAAGTTGTATTTTTCAAACTTGATAAGACATACACAACTCAACTTCACTTATATACATTTAATTAATCTAAAATTGACTTTTGACAAATATATTACACAATTTTACATTTGAAATATTTATGAAAATCATGAAAAACTAAGGAAACTAGGAAAATCTAATATTTTGTAACACCTCCCTTCGCAGCAATTACTGCTTCGACTCTATCTGGCATACTACAAATGCATCTGAGGCAGCCTTTTTTAATTTCATCATCATGATGCCACACATTGATTAGTCTTTCGATCAGTTGGATCTTATTCGTGACATTATGAGCACAAATTTTCATCTTCATTAGTCCCCAAAGGTTCTCGATCGGGTTGAGGTCAGGAGAATGCCAGGCCAGTCCAGAACCTTCACTTTGTTGTCCAGAAGGAATTTTGTCACAGTTTTAGCCTTGTGACAAGGTGCAGAGTCATGCATAAAAACAAATTTGCCATCTGGGAACCATTCACGAACTTGTGGAAGTAGCCGTTTCTCCAGAACCTTAATGTACTGGTGTTGGTCCATGGTTCCTTCGACAATATACAGGCGGCCGGTTCCATTACTACTGATGACGGACCACACCAAGACACTTAACGGGTGCTTAACTGTCTTGACAATGCAGTCACTATTGTATTTCTCACCCTTGCGCCTCCTCACAAATACAGATCTGTCATCAAGGATGTGTATTGAAAACTCACCCGAGAAGCAAATCTGGGAAAAAAAATGTAGTTTTGTTTCAAAACCTGTTTACGCCAAGTGCGGTTGAGCATAACAGGGAGGAAGTAAACAAATTACAATTTTTGTAAACATCTTACCCTTTTCCATTCATCAGCAGTCCAATTTCAGTGTTGTTTTGGCCATAATAGTCGCTTCTTCATCATGGTTGGTGTCAGTAATGGTTTCTTTGCTGGACGATGACAAGCGAAACCCAGCTCGTTGATCCTCCTCCGAGCTGTCCTTGAAGATACGTTGATCCACGCTTGTCGAATCTTTGTTGAAATTACTTTCATTGAAACTTTTCTGTGTTTAATGACGACATTTCTTAACAGGCGCTCTGCTCGTGGAGTAGTGATTCTTTTGCGGCCTCATTTACCCACCGTTCAGGTGACAAATTCGTGCCTTGGTCAAGTTTTTTCTTAATTCTGTCCACTGTTGACTTTGAAACAGAAGTGTTAGATGCTATTTTTCTATGAGAATAATCCGTATTCTTTAAAAGTGTTTTTATTTCTGAAATTTTACTGGGAGAAAGGTCTTTAGCTTTCCCCATGTTTGTTTTCTAAATACCCGTATTTTTAAGTATATACTGAACTATAATTATCTGTATTCTAATCTTGTCACTTCACTGTATCACCTAGAGAGCAATATTCGCACAAGAGATGCAAGGAAACAAATCTACAATAAATCACGTGTGTTACTCCAACAACAGTCAGCAGGGAACTGTAACACAATTGGCGCCTTTCTCAATTCTTGACCAGAGTTTTCATGATTAGGCTTCTTAATGTAGGGCTGATTGTTGAATTTAACTATGGAAATGTGTAATTAAGAATATCCAACCATAAAAATAAGCAATAAGTAAACACTTACAAGGGAATAATGATCCAAACATAAATTCTTCAATTCTTACCTCGTGGCCCTAATAATATGATCAACCACTGTAGGTCGACGCCCCAAACAAATTGCATTAAAAAAAAAAAAAGCTGTATATGAATTTCATTACTTAGACATTTTCATGAATTTCAAAAACAGTTGATTTTTTAAAACTGGATGTGATGAAAGGAAATTACATATGGGCTTTGTAACTACCCATGGAGGGGGGACTGAAAAATATAAACAGTTTCTCTATAGCAAAATGGTTGCATATCAGTAGCCCGGTTTATTCAACCTCAGTTAACATTGAAGTGCCTGTTAAAATAATTTAACAGTGAACTTAACCAAATTGGCATTTAATCAACATTGGTTAAGACTAACAATCTGTTAATCTCTCACTTAACTTATATGCCCAGGTTCAAGCTGTTAAATTCTCTGTTAACTCAAAATATGGCAGGTGTATTAGATGCAGAACTTCTGTATCTTGAATATTTGGAATATGATAGCTCTTTTTCAGAAACAGCTAGAAACGGAAGAGATGATTTTCATACAGTTGTTTTAGTTGCTTGATCGTACGTTGGCTAACGTCAGTACGTACATTGAATTCACTACAAATTTTCTGCCAAGCATCACTTTTAGCTTTGAGCACGGATCCACTAGTTTGCTTACTTTCCATAATAGGTATACAGTGTTCTTCCCAGAAATTTTTGCCGGGTGGCAGGAATGAGCAGCCAGGCGGAAAATACTACTTAAAAATATTAATATCAAATTTCATTTTATTCCCCTCAGAGAATTAACAATAATATCAGACTGGTAAACATTAACTGCAAAACTGAACTATTTTAGTGTTATTACCACGAACATGACATAAGCATATTTTGAACATCTTGTGTTCTGTTGCTCATTCATCATCATGTAACACCGGGACTTGCTGCTCAGTTGCTGTGGAGTACAATGCGGAATGTAGTGTTCGTATGCTACTCTGCGACACTGCTCACGCATGATACTACGTGATAGTCAAACTGAACATTCGAACTCGGGTGTAACTGATGCAGTTGAGCTGACAATAATGAAGATTTATCATTTAAATAAACAGTTTTGCAGCATTTGCATTTTAATTTGGAACACCCCTTGACTCAAATATGACCAAGGTCGACAGCTGCAGTCGCTTAAGTGCGGTCAGTATCCGGTATTCGGGAGATAGTGGGTTCGAACCCCACTGTCGGCAGCCCTGAAGATGGTTTTCCATGGTTTCCCATTTTCACACCAGGCTGTACCTTATTTAAGGCCACGGCCGCTTCCTTCCCACTCCTAGCCCTTTCCTGTCCCATTGTCGCCATAAGACCTATCTGTGTCGGTGCAACGTAAAGCAGCTTGGAAACAAAATTACTCAAATATGGATTAATGTTATGAAACTAACACATATCCAGTTTGTTAGCCAGGCGGTCTGTAAAAATGGCGGGGCGGTGTGCCTACTAAAAAGGTCTAATTTCCAAAAGAAGAGAAATTTGAACCCCGCCCGCATTCCTCTCTTTGGCTTTTTTTCATATTGGTCTACAGAGCAACAGAAAATTCACGTTCAAGACAAGAGTTCTTAATTAATGTTGCCTTCATGTGCCTTGATTTACAGCTGTATTCAAACAAAAGCGCATCAAAGCACGCTCACAAACTGCATGGCTCTGCTACTGCCTTCCTAGATTCTCAGTGATCGTGACTCTTGTGATAGTTAATACCGTGTTAGCTAACAGTTCCTAGAAAATGTTTGGATAAATGCAAGAATCCTAACATGCTGCTAAATTTTTAACGCTATGTTAACAAAGAGTGTGTTAGTGTTCTTTTAACTGAGATTGAGTAAACCAGGCCTGTGTAATTTGTAGATGTGATGTTAATCATTTTAATAAATTGTAATCTGTTCCTGAAATTATATTTATTCACTCTCTTAGGACCTGTAGATACACAGGTAGCGTATGCAATATAATGTAACACCTGGAATCTCCGTCTCTCTAATGAGTGATTTCATTCATTCACTGTAGTAATCCTTGGCAGCTCTGGGAAGGAAACCTAATAAAACTAACAAAGCTAATGTAGTCGATTTTCAGTTGTGATTTACTATATGAAGGTACATAGTTTGCAGACCAAATTATCACAATATTCATCACTAGTATTCGGATTCACATGCATTAAAGGAGTGAAGACAACATGGATTTAGGATGTTACTCATTAAAGTTAGAAAATATGAGATGACCAAAAATATCTGCTGAGACAAGTGGGAATGAGGACAAGTGAATTTTTGTAATAAAGAGATGAAAAGTAAGTTACAGAGATGAACATAATGAATTATGAGAATTATGACTTGGATTCTACATCACTCAACACCAAAGCACTCATTTCAGGTATATTGTCTTATTAAATTATATGTAATTTTTTTTAATGATGAACTTTGCCAATTTTGATTTTCTTTACAAAATTACAAAAAAACTCATGTGATGCAGAAAATATGAACATAATCACAAATGAAAAGATAGGAACTTTCTACCTAATCAATACATTTATTTCTTATAAGATACTTAAAATATCATTACATAACAGTACTGGTTTCAACCCTGTTTGTGGGTCATCTTCAGCTGCTGAAAACCTTCATCTTAATTAAAACAACATATAATAGTGATGTGTTGTGGTAATAAAATATGCTTGAAAGAGTTGTCTTGAAAGTCTAAAATGTTCACCAAGTTTGTTATGACACTAATCTTGTTCACTCATAATAATTTATTGAAACTAATGTTGCTGTGTTGACACACTTATTTTAAATTAAAGACGTCTTAATGGTGAGTTAATAAAACATTACTTATATTAATTACGAATGACTAATACTAAATTACAATGATGTGTTGTGATAGTGAAATAGGCCTGAAAGAGTAGCTTTGAAAGTCTTAATATGTTCACCAGTTCGTTAAGACACTGTTCTTGATGTTCTCACATCTACTCATTCATTCAATCCATTGTTATAAGGTAAATCCAGTACAGATGCCGCATACACTTTAGTCAAAGCTTCGCATCATTACAGCTAGATGGCAGTGTGTATGGTTTTTCAGTCTCTAAGGCAGGACTACTGTATGCGGGTGTGATGAAACTTGCTCGTATATTACGCCACTTATAGCCGATATCTTGAGGCGAGTACATGTTCATTTATTGTATATTAAGGTGGTTTCAAATGCTTAAATCAGTCGTTTTTAGTACAGTAGAGGTCAGAAGCATAACCGTAGTTGACAGTAAGCTTATTTTGAGCCACGATAGCCTTGAGGTACGACAACAGGAGTGCGGCGTCTCTACCTGATAATTGGGAGAGTTGCCGTAGAAAATCCGGCTGAGATGTCTCATTGCTATCCGATTCTAAAAGCGATCTGGAAACATTCGATACTATTTAGAGGGTACCGGTATTTTATTCAAATATTTTATCGTCTCATGATTCTTAAAATACATAATTTATGTTTATTGCTTTCATTGGTAACATTATTTTCAGAAATAAAAATTAGTGACATGCCCACTCAGCTTAAAAGTAAGGGCACTGTTAAAAGGCCTCAGTGGAAAGAGGAAAATTTAAAAGAGGCTGTTAAACGACTAAAAGCAAACAAAATACTGACCAGGGAGGCAGAATGATACTATAGAATTCTGGCACGAACACTGAAACGAAGAATGGAGTCAAGAAATCTGGAAAAAGGCTCACTTGGTCTAGCAGGTATAGTTACGTACTTCAATAATCACCGAAGTCAAATTAATATTCTAAAAAGGAAGACTGGATTCGGTGTTTGAGTTGCAACCAGTGGCTGAACGAAACTTCCTCTACATACGACAGATGTGTAGACTGTGGCAGAAAAATTGCCAGAGAACAAAGTCCTAAGAAACAATCTGTGTGAACTTGTAAGAGGATAAACATCAGTTTTTTATTTAAGAATCCTGTCTCAGACATGTTTTCAAATCACTGTGTTGGGACAGAATTTGATTTTGATGTTTTATTTATATAACACACGAAAGAATCCATTGCACATTCATAGTAAATCAAAATTAAAATATGATTCATGTACTATTGTAAATAATGAGTTAGATTCTTTTAACATTGAATGATTAAATTATATAGATATAATTGTCTTCTAGTATGTTCAGTTATATTAACATTGAAGAAATTGGCTTAAAATTGATTTTGTTATTAATTATTTTATTTGCGGCATCTCTCCCGAGCAAAGTCGGCAATTATCAATGTTTTGCTAATCTCTGATCAAATTTATTTTCAATTTATGCTCTATCAATTTGCAACAGTTTTTAAGATAATTCTACCGAGATATAACAAAAGAGATAAAAAGTGCAGTAACTCTACTGGAATTACCTGAATGTTGACATACTTATCTTAAATTAAACACATCTTAATGCTGAGTTATATGGTGCTGTATTCTATAAAATCCGCATCAGTAGGAGATTTGGTAATGAGTAATGATATTATGTTTATAAGCTTGTGGGATGAGATAGGTGCGAGTCGCGTATTTTGAACAATAAATTTAAAATCTTCTTAAGCTTAACTCAGGGTCAAGTTGTCGGGTTTGATGTCCCATTGAGTAAGGTACGAATGTTCCCCTCTTCATAATTGCGTTCTGTTGGACTGTGTCAGATGATCTAGGTGGAAGAACGAAAAGAGTTTATTGTTAGAGAATGTCTATGGAAGGCGTTTTAAAGTTCAATATGTTTACATTCTCCACCTGTTCAATACAACTTTAAGTTTAAATCTTTTTTCAATACGGACCAGTTATGAAGTTTTTGACGTTAAATGAAAAATTCAATATGTGTGTTGTTACTTACTTGCTGTCTTGGCCTGTTGTTTGTGTGCTAGTCGGGAGCACACCGTACACTACTTCATGTACGCCGGGGACTAGCTAGTACAGCATTGGAGGGGAGAGGTGGTGGTGCGTGCCTTTCGGAGGCTCAGTTGTGCGTTTTTGCTTTTGTTTGTTAACTCTCTTTAAATAAATGTTTTTAAGAGAGGGATGGTGGCATTAAAAAGGATGTTTGCTTTTTCTGTGATCTCATTCAGATTAAAATTTGGATTGGCATACTGATCCATATTGATATAGAATTCTTCCAATATATTGAGCAAAAGACCTTTGGAATTTATGCTTAAAATTTCCATGTCATTTTCAGTATTGGGAAATTCATGTTTATAATCTTCTATATGTTGTCCTATGGATGAAAAATGGTTTGTGTTTTATAGCATTGACATGTTTATTGTACCGGATAAAAAAGCTCCTACCAGTACGCCCGACATAACTGGCATTGCAACTATTGCATTTCATTCGGTATACTCCTGAATGACTGTACTTGTTATTTTCATTGACGGATTTAATGTTGTGCAGGATAGTGGCATAATTGTGTGAGATTTTATAGGCTATTCTTAAATTGCGTCTTTTAAAGATGTTAGTTATGTGGTGAATATTGGCGTTGTTAAATGTGAAAATCACATAGTCTTTTTTTATTTGTTTTCTTTGCTTAGTTTTGATTTCGGCTGATACTTTATTTTTTGGATGATTTTGTTCATCATGTCTTTATTATATCTGTTTTGTTTAGCTATTTCATGGAGTAAGTTTAATTCTTTTTTTTAGATCTTTGTGAGATAAGGGTATGTTAAATGCTCTATAAATCATGCTATAGTAGGCTGCTTTTTTTTGTGGGCGTTGAGATGAGTGGAGTCTTGCTTTATTGTATTAGATGTTTGAGTAGGTTTCCTGTATATTTTATATGTTAGGTGATCTTCATGCTTGGTGACAGATGTGTCTAGGTAATTTAAAGTGTGATCTATTTCGGTCTCCATTGTGAATTTTATGTATGGGTCCAGTCTGTTCATCTGTTCTAGTATGTTATTCTCATCTGTGAATCTACAGTCTACAACAACAAAAATGTCATAAACGAACCTAGACCAAAAGAAAATATTCTCAATTTTACTGATCTCAGAATTTTCTAGATGATCTATATAAATCTCAGCTAATATTCCTGAGGTCGGTGACCCCATAGGGAGGGCCTGTTGTTTATAGATAGTGTCGTGGAATTTGAAGTAATTGTTATTGAGAGCAAATTCTAGCAGATTTACACATTCTTCTATTTCTAGAATGCTTTGGCCGCTATAATTTTTTAGATTGGTTTATATTAGTTTTATTGTTTTTTTGTATGGGTATATTGGGGTACATATTAATGATATCATATGATCCTAAGCTGTAGTGTTGCTCAATTTTAAATTCATTTGTGATTTTGCAAAATTCTATTGAGTTTTGTATTGCTTTCTTAGCTAAAACTACGTAATGCTTTCGAAGGAACATTTGAATAAAGTGTGATATTTTATATGTTGAACTTGATCTGAAATTTGTGATGGGCCTCATGGGAACGTTTTCCTTGTGAATTTAAGAAGCTTTAGCTTTCGGTAGTCTAGGATTCATTATTGTCAATTTTGAGATTTCTTGTTCGTTTAAAAGGAAATGGGTGTATTTTAGTAATGTTATAAGATTTTTTGGATATTGGTGGTTGGATCTTTATGTTTAATTTGAAATGTGTTGTCAAGGAAGCATTGTTTGGTTTTAGTTATATACTCATTTTTATCAATAATAATGACAGTGGTTACTAATAAGTTATCGTTAATTTTGTCTTTTAAGTCTCTTAAGTTTTATGCCGCTGTTGGCGTCTTTGTTGTTGCTGTTATTGTTAAGCTTGTTAATGTATTGCAGCAATCCATTAGCGTTTTCGGTTTCTGCAGTGTTACCACCATGACTGTTACCAGAATGACTGGTGCACTGAAATACTCATTATCTTGCCTGTTGATTAGTTTTGTCTTCAACTTAGGAATGCCTTCTTTATCCTTGCATACCTTTAGGCTACTTAATCATTTGACATTCTCTGAAGTGAAAGTTTCCTCTTGTACAAGCTGGATTACTAATTTTTCAGCTGAACAGTTCTTTTCACATGATAATTGCCCACTTTTTCTCACTGACTTTGTTCTCTGGGAATTATAGCTGAATCTCTTCATCCATGCCATCATTTGAATCATTTTGTCATAGCTTGAGAAGTATCTGCAGTACCAACTAAGGCCATGGTATTTACATTGTTCATTATGCTTTTTCTTAGGACTCTTGCTCCAGAAACAGGTAAACGACTCCTTCACAAGACAACTCACCAAGTGTGACGATTCATTCACCTCTAGGGAGATCAGATGTTCATCCACTATTATCTCTCCCAAGGGCCACTCTTGTTCAGGTTTCTTAAGCCAGTCTGGTCCCTCCCACCATTTCAGTGTCGATAGTTAACCTACCTGGCTTCCTCTTGAAGCAAGATCTGCAGGGTTTTGGTGGCCATGCACGTGCTTCCACAATTCAGACTGAGTCAGACTGTGGATTTCTTTTACCCAATTGTTTACAAACACAGTCCAGCTGTCTTGCTTCTGGATCCAAATCAAAACGGTAGTAGAGTCTGTCCAGAAATGCAAGTCGGTATCTTTCAAATCAAGTGCGTCCAGCACAGACTTGCAATACCTAGCTCCTACCAGTGCAGCAATCGACTCCAGTTAGGGTATGGTGACTGCCTTAATGAGGAGCCACTGTTGCTTTAGCTTCTAGAAGACTTGCCTTAACCACACCATTGACCTCCAATTTTATAAACACAGTTGCAGCATAAGCTAGTACACTGGCATCACAGAAGGTATAAACACTTACACCAGAGTTCTTGATAACATAGTGGGACCTGCAACTCTTTAAGAAGGAAAAGGCTTTGATACCACGTCATAAATTTCATCCTGATATCTGTGTCAACTGCCTCATCACATGGTATCCCATTCTTCCAAAGTATTTGCAGTAACAGTCTAGGAATTAACAATACAGTGCTGGCTATCCCTATAAGGTCAAATATCTTCTGGGCTACTGAAAAAATTGTCCTTTTAGTCACCTCACCTAGCACTGAATTGTCCAACCACTCTAATTTCAACGTCAGTGTATCTGAAACTGTATCTCACAACAAACCTAATACCACAACACTTGTAATCCCATTAAAGGTATTGTGGTTGGTCTGCCATCCCCTTAAATTGTATTTATTTATTTATTCAGGATCACCAACAGTATAACACCGAATTACAAAGATCCGAGCTAAGTACAATAGATATTAATCTAAAATGAAAGATATATAAATATTTACAAAGGACACAAATATACACAATAAAAACTGTACTATCATATATAATACATATTTACATAAACAACAATATTAACAAAGGAAAATACATTTACAGTAAATACAGGAGGAGAACAGGAAAGAACAAGAAGGAAAATTAAGTTTTATGAGAAATATCATTACAGAAGAAAGGAAACGTTACAAAGATGTCTAGGTTCTTATTGATAGATAAGGTATTAAACATTGCTGGAATACGTACACAAAGGAACCTGTGGATGAGAGAAAGTCGGGAGTAAGGAATATGGAATAGAGTCTTCATTCTGGTACTACATGATGGGACGTGGAGGGGGAATAAGGAAACTATATCTGGAGACCTAAATAGACCATTAGCTGCTTTGTATAGCAGCTTTAGGTCGGCTACTTTCTTCCAAGCAGAAAGAGTCTTGAGATTCAGTTTCCCAAGCACTTGGATATTGCTTAAGTTGTGACATGCAGGGACCCTGGCTCTGACGATAGCACAGAAAAAAAGATTGTACACAGATTTGAAAAAGCAGAAATGACCAGACTGGAGAGGTATTCAACAATAGGTAAGATACAGGAAACGTAGAATGCTCTGAGGGCATTTACATTTGTGATGTCAGAAAACCTGTAGAGTAAACCAAGGAGTGATATAGCACGTGAGGTGACCCTGTTTATGTGCGAGACAAACAACAATTTACTGTCAAAATGCACTCCTAAGTCTTTTTGATTGTCAACAAGTGCAGTCGGTTGGTTCAGTAGGTGATATTCTTCTAGAATGCAGGATTTACGAAGTGTGAACGAAATGGTGGAACACTTGGAGGGATGAGGTTTAAGATGCCATGTAGTACACCAACCTGACAGTGAATCAAGTTAATTTTGCAATTGGATTGTATATGTGAGAGAATCGATCTTCTTGAAGATTTTTACAGTCATCTGCAAAGAGAAGGATTTCACATGAATGGTGGGAAACGGTATCGATAAGGTCATCAATAAACAGGGCAAAAAGAAGGGGACCTACGACACTGCCCTGTGGGACACCAGAGAGGGTGGTGGTGAGAGAAGAACTGCATCCATCAAGGACCACGTTCTGTAGTCTTTTGCTCAGAAAGCTATTAATTAGAGCTAGGAGTCTCCCATGCACGTTAAACCATTCAGAATGTTTGTGTGCAAGAAACTTGTGATCCACGGTATCGAAGGCCTTCGCGATGTCGATATAGCATACATCAAGTTGAGAGCCCGCGTGGATGGGAGACGTGGCATGATGGAGGAGGATAGCCAAAATAGTTACGCAGGAGCTCCAGGAAGGAAACCATGCTGCTGAGGGGATATATATGGAATTGTAAATGCAAGCAAATGCTGGTGGATGATCCTTTCACAAATGATTGATAAAGCAGGTAATGTAGAGACCGGGCGATAATTTCCAATATCCGACCTCTGTCCACCTTTAAGAACGGTTATGATATAAGTAAGTTTTCAGAAGCTCGTCAGAAAGTAGCCGACTGAGAACCACTGATTGAATATCACACTAATAGGGTATGAAGGAGTCACTGCTGTATTCTTATGGAAGATAGGACTGAGACCATCACAACCAGTGGGTTTGTTTTCTGACAAAGACGAAAGTAGGGAGTACACTTCAGATTCAGTGGTAGAAATATTACTGAGGCTATGGGAAGTAACAGGTTTGATTTTAGGAAAAACAGCATACTGCACATGTTTAACAAAATTAGAGGTAAAATATTCATTGAATAATTCAGGTCTGTCTGCTCCACTGGCTACAGAATGGTCCCAGCTTACTACTTCTGGTATTCATTTGTTGTCTCTTGTGTTATTTATAAGTGACCAGAAGCTTTTACTGTTGCGTCTTACTTCAAGGTAGGCTCCGTTAATATATTCTGAGTAATCTCGCCTTAATAAATACTTGTGGTGTTTGCAAAGGTCAGAGAATATTTTATAATTTCTCTCGGAGGGCGCATTCTTCCATTGTCTCCAGGCAGCCGATTTTTTTTAGTTAAGCACTTTTAGTATCACTCTTCTTCCATTGGGGAAATTTTCTGGACATCGAACGAGTAGGAATGAGGTCACAGATCACAGCAAGCGTCCAATCATAAAATAGGTCCACCGCATCACTAATAGTTCACAGTCTGTAATCTTATTTTTGATGGACCTGATATTTTTACAGTACACAGAGTACTCATTACCGTATTCGTTGTAGGCCCAGGGTTAATTTGCACATTACCAGACAGGAGTAACAGTGGGGCCGATGACCTTCGATGTTAGGCCCCTTAAAACAACAAGCAAAGCAGTATGAAACTTAACGGGGAATAGCGTGCACAAGAGCGTAATTTCAGTTAATGGTGGGTAGATGTTGGGACCGTAAGAAAATAAGACAGATTAGCCGTCGGTAAGGAAGGAAAATAAAACGTACGATCCGAAGTTAATCAGTCTCCTGCCAGTGAGATGGCGAGGAAAGTTTTCACGTTCCATTGCGTACCTGCAGGCGTATCACTCGTGGCAGTTGAAGAAGCCAGCCTTGTAGTGTGCGTAAGCTGGTCATAGCCCGACTACGTGGCGCACAAACACAATCTCATCAATTTCACCATTATATCGTCACAGATTGCAAACTCACTACATTCCACATCACCGCTAAATCCCTCAGAAGTAATTCCAACACAATTCAAGACAGCAAATCCTTGATTAACCACACATATTACTGAAGTAGCACAGAGGATACCCACACTGGGACATTACCATTACCTTAACAGCCTCACTGATGAACTGTTTGAATTCAGATACTGACTCAGTAATACCAGTATAAATGGTCCGTTATTGGACATTATAAATTTTCCAGCTAACTCATTCCTGGTTGCTAGCGTTCTGCCCCCCGTGTGCTAAGTTGGGCTCATCAGTTGGTACATAGCACACCCAGCAAGACGCATGGCTAGTGCGTACCGGTGGCTCCAAATAGCCTATGCAGTGCCAATGCACTTGAGAGACTTTGTCTCATTACCAAAAATTGATGCCTGCGTGACCATCAGATGATATAGATGTTGATTCCCATACGGAACCTGAAATATTTGTCCCGAATGAGTAAATTTATAATACCAATATAAATGATCCGTTATTGGACATTATAAATTTTCCAGCTAACTCATTCCTGGTTGCCAGCGTTTCGCCCCCGTGTGCTAAGTTACCACGTTATCAACATAGTTCCAGCATAACATCCTTGTATATTGAGCTACACACATTTCATGACTGACATAAGAGTCGAGAACTGCTCCCAGGATGAAAGGACAACGTTTCAACCTGAACACCACCTGCTGGCGCTGAAACACTAATCTTAGCCCTGTCATCCTTTCTCCGCCAGCGGAAACAAACACCGTCTCTGTGTTCTTGGCGAATACTTATTTGCAGGAAGGACTTTTCAATATCCACTATCACGCCAAACTTTCGTTTTCTAAATTTGAGTAATACTGAAGGGATGAGCTAAATGAGTTTAGGCCCACACTCCAAATACTGATTCAGGGGGGGTGAGCTTCTCTCTCTTGCGGAAGCATCGAATACCAAATGCACTCTCGTAGTGCTGTTCTCCTTAACAACAGCTTGATGAGGTAAATAGTGCCCATAATCTCCCACTTCCTGAGGTTCCACCTTTTCAATTATCTATGCATAGTAATAAGACATAATAAAGTATTGATTAGGTGGACGGTACCCATTCTTTGTGATTGTGTAATTTTCTGCTTGCGGACTCTAGTCTCCTAAGTGCCAAATCTTGGTTATTTGGAAGATGTAAATGATACTCCTTCCACAATAGGGGTACGTCATACTGCCCATCAGCATTTCTGACAATACACGTCTGAAAATTTGTTTGAATCTCCCTATCCCTTTCTTTGGTCTTCTGAGTGGCTGAGTCCGATATACTAATGACATCTAATCCTAGAGGCCACTAAAGTCATTAATTAGTTAAGTAACCTCTGCTGCCAAATTAGTCGAAGCGTGACATGGAACCTTCCCCATCAGAGTCCAGTCTAGTTTACTTTCAATAGCTGCTAAGCCCGAATCCAATAATTCCAGTCTCCCTGTCATTAGCTTATCAGCTACATCTTCCCCAATCAGCAAATCTACAGGGTCATCTGAATTAGTTTTTAAATCTTTCTTTTGATTACTTAGCACATTAATACATTATAAGTCTTACCACAAAGAAGACATCTCACAGTCATTTTACATTTATTTGAACAATGACCCTTCTTGAAGCATCGAAGACAACCACTCTTACCTTTTAATACCTTCTGTTTCTCAGTCAAGCTCATTTTCTGAGCCTTAAAAAACAATTGGAACCATATCATCCACTAAATTTTTTAAAAAATATTCTATCCTCTATGCCACTTGTACTTAATAACCCAGCAGCAGTGGCTGATGCAGGCTTACGACATACTAGTGTAGTCTGAATATTACAGTTATCTTTAATACCAATGACCAGCGAACATCATCCTAGGAAACAATCCACTAGAGAGTGTGAAAAACTTTACATACCTCGGCATTGTAAAATAGCTAGATACACTAGGCAGAAAGGTGGCAAATAGAGTGCAGAAGAGCTCTCACATTTACCAGTAAGTGCAAACACTCCTCTGGAATCCCAAAGTACCAACAAAATCAAAGCTGCTGATGGCATCAAAACCTGCACCCTCACTAAGAAAGACTCATCAATGCAGGCATTTGACATGAAGTTTCTTAGGTCCACAATTTTGAGAGAATGATCACGGGATGGACACCTGTTCAAAAAATACAGTTGATTTGCATCTAACAGGGTTAAAATAATGCCATAGAGATATGAATTCCCCTATGATAGTGAAATTCAGGTGAGTTAGAAATGCGATACTTTAGAATCGGCATTGTTGGGGGGCGGGACTTCCAGCTGCAGATATTGGAGTGTGGTGGTGTAGCAAAGGTAATGGTAAGTGACCGCGTGACATAACTGTAAAGTAGAGAGTTTACGAGACATGTTCAAGAAATAGGACACGCTTCCATTTTAACTGTAAGCGGATATGAAAACGAGATATATTAAAATGATACCGACAGCTTACATTTGCCACATTGAGTAATAAAAACTGCGGTTCTATTGGTAGAAATTATACATTGCTGTCAGCTGGCCATGGAGAACAGAAAGAGGAAAAGTTGCATGCCTGCGAGAAAGTAAAATTTATACGAGAAGTTAACATTAATCCACATAAAACTAAAATTGAAATAGCTGGAGATTTTGGATTTGCTTATACCACAATTTGTACAGTCATTAGTTAGGATGAGATTTTGCCTATTTTATTTCTGTGTACAGAAACATAGGCTTTTAAGATACTGTATAAATCTCTTAGGTTCCTTTTAGCAAGAACTTGTTGGTTTTATTGTGCCTATAAATGCCTATTCCAGGTGTTCATGCCTGTTTGTAGTATAATTGACTATTTTATGCGTGTTAACAGTCTTTTAAAGAAGACACATTTTCTTCCAATACGTTGTATTCAAGCTAGTGTGGTCGACAGAATTATTTTCTTGTTTCTCAGCATCTTTTTCCTGCAGGAGCAATAAGGGGAAATCTGAAATTTATCCAGAAATAATGCTTGGAGAATTTCCTTCAGGAAAAACAAGGATCAAGTTTGCCTTGACACTTTCCACCCCTCCCACCTCTTAAGATATGCAAGAACCTCTCGCTCTCAAACTATTTTGTACACACCCATATACCCTACCTCCCTCTCGCTGCGAATTGTTGAACGTTTTTTCTTGGGATCTACTTTGAAGAAGTGTGTTCGACAATGCCTATATAAACATTCAAGTCCTGGTGGCTGAAGCAGTGAATCACTGGAGGTCCCAACTTGACTACTGATGGAAGGGTAGGCTTCAGCTAAGTTTGCAGTAAGGAGGTAAGTTCATTTGTCTCTTCTATCTTTTTGTGATTGAGGACTACGATTTATAGCATATTAATTTATGCATTGTGGCAAGTTGTTTTGTTGCAGTGCTATATAAGCAGTGAATTTTCAGAAATGTTTATCGCTAAAATTTAAATAACCATTTAATTTCTGGATGAGGCGCTAGGCCGTCTCAAGGCCACTGTGGCGGTTTCGTTTTACCGAGCGGATGAAAATTTAAAATTGGTATTTTCAACTGTGATTAATTTCTGTGAAAGAAATTTACATAATGAAATCCTTAAAACTCCCTTTCAAATAATTCATAACTAACTTTCTCCAGCGCTATGTCCAGGTTCTAATGAACACTACACGATGCTGCCAAATTGTTACTGAAAAATCTTTAAGGACATAATTTCATGTAAATTACAAATTAATTCTTTTATTCCCTCTTTGTAGCTTAATACTCCTCTCTGATCTTTTTTTTTTTTTTTAATACATGAAACAATTGCATGATGCATGCTAAGTATTATTGCCAGTTAGCACAACAGTAGAAATAGAGCATAGGAACAATGTAAAATTCTGTTTTATTATTTTTCAGATCTAATGTGAAAAAAGACCCACATAGATCAGCACAAAAGTACAGTGATGCATCTGAAATGCGTGCAGAAAACTGTATCAATGGAGCCTTTCTACCACACCCCTGTGAACAGCGACCAGCAACAGTTAACTTCATATCTTTGCACTGTAATGGTGAGAGACAGTATCCCACTACTAAAACTGGACATCTAGCATTTAAATATTTTTTAAAGAAAATACACAAACAAAATCATAGCACGTGCATCAACACTACAGAAAGCCATATCATGCCTATTGGTTTGATCAGATTTGGCATTCCTGAAGTCAGACTTAAGCACGCTGCCAGGAGTCATTACGGAGTTGGAAGAAAGTTGCATGCCCCTTGTGGAGTCCATTAGGATTGTGGGAGAAGTTACGGGAAGTCTTGAACAAACATTTGCGAAGGTAGCTGCTGTCAGGTAAATAGGGTCATGAAACAAAATCCAGGGCAGAAACAGATAGTAAAGGTAGCCATTGTGCTACAGGGTGAGGTAGGTGGAACAGTAGACTAAAACCTGATGAACTGTCTTCATTGAAGTTTTGTCCCATTACTTCATGTGATGCTGAGAGATTCTTCTAACAATACAGAAACATTTTTTATGACAATAGAACACGATTGTTACCTGAACATACTGAAAACTTGTTAGTTGTAAATTACTTCCATAGCCATTTAGTGTACTAGTAAATTACAAGTCATTTTTCATGCCTGTGTGGTTGCCTAATTTACACACTGGTGTTTATTTATGTGCCTATTTTGGCTAGTTTTAGTGCATATGTGCCTGCCTATTTTAAATTTTTTCGGTCTCTATAAATCTTGATCCTGGTCATTAGTAAAAGTACTGCTATTTGAGATTAATTTTTTAAAATTAGGAGCAAAATCAAAATATAGCCATTAACAAGAGGAGAGATACGTTGATCTCACCTGCAATGTGGATACCTCTGACAAACTGCTTCGTTGTGATAGGATATTCTCAATACCTTAGGTATTTCTAGGATGTCAAAACAAAACCTATCAATTATGAGTCCAACAGAAATTCACTGATGACCATAGTTATTATGGGATAGTGGCTAAAGAAATTGAACCTTAGAATGAGAAAAGAAAAGATGATGCTGCTTCTAATGAAGCAGTGTGCAAACCATCCACCCAAAATAGCCTTGAGATATGTTCGAGTGGAAGACTTCACCACAAATTGCACCAGTGTTCTTCTGCCGCTTGACCTATGTGTCATTGCCAACTTCAAAATGCACTAGAGGAAAAACTTGATACCTATATACACTTTGAGGATGATCTGGCTGTATGTGGAAACTTACAGGACGTGGTGATCATAGGTGATGTCTGTCAACATGATGCTGCTCAAGAGGATGGAGCAGTTACAAACGAGAACAATTCTAGTGACAAAGAAGATGACGTAAAACTTCAAACAGTGACGTATTAAATGCAACGGATGTGTGTAGGCATTACATCAATGCAAAAAGTTGTAGTGAAAAAGCTGGTAATGCGCTGATAAGTTTGCAGAATATACTTAATGCTAAAAAAATGAAACAGACCAAAAAGTCTGATTTGCTTAAACCAGGGCCAAGTTTGAGATTAATTTTTCTCTTCAGTGTTCCTATTGTTTTTCTAATATCCTGCATATGTCGATATACTGTACAATACTTTGGTATAATATTTTTAACTAACATTTGGCACTAAATAATTCCTGAGTGACAATGTAAGTTGTAAGTTTCCTTGTTCAAGTGAAAAGAAGTTTAATGTGGAAAGTTCCAATTAATACTACAACTAAAAGTTTGGTGATTGCTGTGATGTTCATTGTTGATGTAATCGTTAATGTTGTAAAACTGATATGCTACAAGAATCATTAGTACAATTTATGTTGTTAACTTATATCTATGAAATAACCTGTCCTTAATATTATTCCTGAAAATAGAGAAAATTATTTTAATAATTATGTGACCGGGCGAGTTGGCCGTGCTGTCAGGGGCATGCGGCTGTGAGCTTGCATCCAGGAGATAGTGGGTTCAAATCCCACTGCCGGCAGTCCTGAAGATGGTTTTCCATGGTTTCCCATTTTCACACCAGGCAAATGCTGGGGCTGTACCTTAATTAAGGCCACAGCCGGTTCCTTCCAACTCCTAGGCCTTTCCTATCTCATAGTCTCCATAAGAGCCATCTGTGTCGATGCGACGTAAAACAAGTAGCCAAAAAAATCTAAAGAATAATTATGTGACATATCTAACCCGAGATTGAGATGAAATCATCTCTGTAGTATTCCTATTGTTTTCCTAAGGTTGTGCAAATATTGGTATACTGTACAATACTCTGGAAAAATCTTTCTAACTAACTTTTGATGCTGAATAATTGAAGAGTTTTTTAGAGTGACAATGTGATTTTCTTTGTTCAAGTGAAAGGAAGTTTACAGTGGAAATTTCGAATTAATAATATTAAAACTAACAGTTTAGTGGTTACTGTGATGTTCATTGTTAATATAATCGTTAATAATGTTGCACTACAAGAATCATTAGTACAAATCACGTTATTACCTTATATCTGTGAAATAATCTGTCCTTAATCTTATTCCTGAAAATAGAGAGCATTATTTTAATAATTATGTGACATTACAGTAAAACCTTTTTAAGATGTTTCTGCAGGGGACAACAAAAATTAACATGTTAAGCAAGAAAATGTACTACTCAATATACGAATAAAAGCTACCCAACAGGGATATGGAAACACTAGATAAAAAATTTTCTGACATGAAGGCATTTAAATGCTTACAATATAGTGATTGTTTTAATCCACCTTTTCAATACAAATTGGTTTTGTGTTGCTAGTTCATAATACCACAACACGAATTACAGGGGCATGTTTTGCTTTATTAACAAGCATCTTCAGCCTACATAATTGTCTCAAAGTTAAGACCTGTCATATTTGGATTGTTTTTACAAATTTTTTTTGCTTGAGTATAAATCCATGTTTAGTAATAATATGTAAAAAAACATAGGAATTATGTAGACATTAAAAGTATAATAATATGAATTACAATGTTGAAGTAACCCTTGATTCTAAAATACATTGACATCTAAAACATAGTAACTACAATTTAAAAAATTTTTTGGTTAGAATTGTTTTCACAATTACAATGTTGAAT
This sequence comes from Anabrus simplex, assembly GCF_040414725.1. Lineage (NCBI taxonomy): Eukaryota > Metazoa > Arthropoda > Insecta > Orthoptera > Tettigoniidae > Anabrus > Anabrus simplex. The sequence continues at coordinate 283,427,294 of NC_090266.1, read as the reverse complement.
TGGAGTAACCCTTAATTCTAAAATACATTGACCTCCAAGACACAGTAACTACAATTTGAAAATTTGGCTAAAATTGTTTTCACAATGCTGTGGTTGATATCAACTGTAATATGGCTTGAATCAACCACAGCATTGTGAAAACAATTTTAGCCAAATTTTCAAATAAAATAACAAGTGCACTGAACGGTGTGAAAACATATGTATGGGGGCAATAAAAATATCCAAGTATATTATTGCAGATCACACTCTTTTTAAAACAAATGTTAGCAGAAGCCTTTTATTTTGGAGCTGTGGGTTATAAAACATTATTTTCTGGTCATACTTTTAGACAATGAAATGGAGGTTATACTTGGCTTTGTGCGACTGTGACAGAACAGAATGACTTTAGCCACCATTTTGAAAAACTTTGACCAAGTTGGATCGATAGAGTCGAAACTCGAAGGTGCGAGTTCAACATTCGCGACCTCTGCACGCTTAAAGATGTAGATGCCAGTCCACTTTCTGAACGATTTTAATATTTTCTTCGTTAGAAAGGAATTTCACTTTTTCCATATCCATACCTAGGCTATCACAAGACAAATATGTACCACGCTAATCAGTTTCACATGATTATGTTCCTAATCCAGATATGTAGGCTACTGTATCATGCGAAAACTTCACTACAGTATATAAAGTAAAACCTTGTTAGTGCATTCCTCATTAACATGTTTTCCCACTTAGCACATCCTAAATTCAAAGTCCCGATTCTCATCGTATTTAAATCTACTATATACTGGAATCAGTATGAAAATGATTGCCTGGCAATTGAATCGTGCAACCCTTCCCACTCTTAAAAAAAAAAAAACGATAGTATTTACCTGCTAATATACTGTATGTGTTTCTCTTTCAGCTGCATATTTTTTGTGTTTTTCTCTCGCATTCTTTTGTAAACTCTTTTGTAACTTAGGCAATCATTTTTAATTTTCCCCTACATTTCTACTGAACACAAAATACATTTCTAACTTCTGAATGGAATGCAAGCACAAATATTCTCAATATTTCCGTAATCATGCAGCGGCGGCTTTTATCTGAGTTGGAAATAACATTTGGTTCACAACGGACTAATAACATTTTCAGGGCTATGAAAAATGTGTTCATATTAAGCGGTAATAGTAAAAATTCATGACGCGATAAGTGAGGTATTTTTCTATGGTAGATTTAAATATGATGAGAATCGGGACTTTTAATTTACGATGTGCTAAGCGGGAAAGCATGTTAATGAGGAATGCCCTAGCAAGGTTTTACTGTATATCTAAACCTGGTTTGTAAGTATTCTTAGTTATACATAAAACCTGCCTTTCACCTTGATATACATATAACTCACGTTCAACTGTATTTATGATATACAGTACTTAACCTGGAGTTAATATCCAGAATTTAAGCAGTCTTAATTTTAAAGTATTGAGCATAAATTATGCACTGTATAATACTACACTGTGTCTTCTGGTATGGGCTATATCAAATTTGCGGTTAGGGCCGTGCAGCAGTGAGCTTCCATCCGGGAGGTAGTGGGTTCGAGCCCCACTGTCGGCAGCCCTGAAGATGGGTTTCCGTGGTTACCCATTTTCACACCAGGCAAAAACACTACTAGTAGCATTTACTCTCATGTTTATTGACTAACGCTAATTGTTAATTCAACTACACATGCACATAATTACACCAGTACACTTTCTCTCTTTACTTGCTGCTCAGTCATGCTCATGCTAATTGTTCTTTTATTTACTGCAGCTAGAACAATCACGCTACGCACTCTTCTGAAACTGATACAGTCAAAATCAGTTCCAAATTATTCTTGCTTTCGCTATCATAACCACTCAGTTCACAGCCTGCACACTACAGTCTTGAATGATGTACAATTTTCATTCACTCCCATCAGTCTTTGTTCACTGTCACTTGCTGCCTCCACGTCAAACTCTCCCACACTCCACCAGACAAAACATCCATTTCACAGCAGCTGGACCGAGAGACACAAGACCTTGACGACAGACAGACAGAACGAACACCCAGTTCCACAGACAGAACACTCACAGAGACTGACACACACAAACTGCCTCTGCAACTCAGGGTGATCCTCACATCGAACTGTCACTGACCACCACAGAACACTTCGACAGCACTCGCCCTGCACTCCACTGCACTCTCATCTTAATGGCTATCAGAACTCAGCCCCAGCTGAACCACTGAGGCTCGACCGGCCTGCCTTAAATGGGGAGACTGGCCCTTGCGGATACTTCAAAAAAGGAGATGCCTTCAGAGATCTGTGGAAAGCAAATGCTCTGTGTTTACCTTCCAGACCTTTCTCACATCACCAGGTCACCTCTAGTGAGCTAACAGGACTATGACAGTAGTGGTGGCAGAGGGGCTGGTCTTGCGCGTCTGGCTCGCTGCTGACTGGTATGCTATGCAGCGAGTGGCAGGGCCCTAACACAGTGACATCACTCTTGGCTAGTCCAGGCTAAGTTGCTCCTCCCAAGGCCTTATGATGAAATAGAGTAAACTGCCACATTATATTAATAATACCATTATAGTTGGTCGGTTATTGGACATTATAAATCATCTAGATAACTCATTCCTGGTTGTCAGTGTTTAGCTCCAGTGTGCTACGTTAGGCTCATCAGTTGGTAAATAGCACACCTACCAACACACATGGCTAGTGCATACTGTGGAAGCCACTATATAGGCTACTTGGAGACACCGGCAGTGCCAATGCACTATGAGAGACATTGTCTCATTTTCAAAAATTGAAGCCTGCCTGGCCATCAGATGATACAGATGTTGATTCCCATAGCGAACTTGAAATATTTGTCCTGAATGAGTAAATTTATAATACCATTATAGTTGGTCCGTTATTGGACATTATCAATTTTCCAGCTAACTCATTCCTTTTTGAAAATGAGGCAAGGTCTCTCATAGTGCATTAGCACTGCCGGTGGCTCCAATTAGCCTAGACAGTGGCCTCCACAGTATGCACTAGCCATGCGTGTTAGTAGGTGTTCTATTTACCAACTGATGAGCCCAACTTAGCACACTGGGTGAAACGCTGGCAACCAGGAATGAGTTAGCTGGAAAATTTACAATGTCCAATAACAGACCAACTATATTGGTATTATAAATTTACTCATTCAGGACAAATATTTCAGGTTAACTTTAGGACACATATTTCCCCTTATTATGAGAAGCTATCCTGGCTGAAAATTGATCAACTAAGGAATTTACATACTGCGACACTAATTTTTCGACTTCTGAACGAATCTACACCTGTATACCTATCGTCACATTTTAACTTCCTCTCATCTTTCCATGGACATAATACCAGATCGACTTCTACCCTTATGATACCGGTTAATCATTCATATGTATACAGCCACTCTTTCCAAGTGTCTGGGGCAAGGCTTTGGAACACACTCCCTGTCAGTATACGTAATAGCACTTCAACAGTCTCATTTAAATGGTCTTGTCGAGATTTCCTCTTAAATACGTGACCAACTTGTATGAATGTTAGTGTGTATGAGTGCAAGCGTGATTTAGAACTATTGTTAGGTTATGTAGGTGTAGATAGGCTAGATAATATTAATCATTAAAAATAACAATTATAATCTGTTATAATATTACTCCATAAATTTAGGTAGCTCCTAGGGTCTCCTAATGTTATTTTACCAAAGTATGTGATTATGTACTGTACGTAGTGGTTAAATGTAAGAGAGGGCCGTGAGCCCTAACTGCGCCACATACAAAGGCATAAAATAAATAAATAAATAAATAAATAAATAAATAAATAATGTGAGTGTTAATCCTCAAGCACACCACTTGGTATTTTTGACAGGAGTAAGCTATGTGTTAACACCTGGTTTCACACTCTCCCTACTACAGTCTCATCGTCACCACCACCACTCCTTACACCCATGGCTGTAAAATAGATAAACATCAGACTCTCACAGCACAAAACACCATACACTAAATAAATAATAAAATTACTTAATTAGGTGACGTTTGTCTGAAGTCGTTATTTTAATGCTGTTTAAGTATAAACAATTGGCTAATGTGTCTTTCATACTAAAAATTCTGATGTTAGTACCATCTTCTCTATATTTATTTATAAATCCCAGCATACTAGAATGTTTTAAATTTGATATTGAATTATTAAATCCAAGAAGTCCTGGAAGATATCAGTAATAACCTGGAAAGACTAGTCTAGTGGCAGAGAAACCTTTCTGAAAGAATCTTAGAAAGGAACGGAAAAGGGAAATGAATTTTGGGTAAATCGGGTAAAATCATAACAGATCTCGAGGAATCACTAGACAGGTGGAAGGAATATATTGGAAACCTTCTCAGTATAAAGGAAATATTATTTTTTGGTGACGTCGTGAACTACCCAGCTCATGGGGAGGAGGACAGTGACATCGGTGCAACTACACTTGAGGAATTGGAAAGGACGGTAAATAAACTCCATTGTCCTAAAAGCAGCAGGAATAGACGAAATTAGACCTGAAATGGTGAAATATAGTGGGAAGGTGGGGATGAAATGTCATCAAAGAGAAATAGCATGGAATGTTAGTAAAGTACCCTCAGGTTGGATGAAAGCAATAATTGCACCTATCTATAAGTAGGGAACAGGAAGGAATACAACAACTATCGAGATATTTCATTGATCAGTATACCAGGCAAGGTGTTCACTGGCATTTTGGAAGGGAGGGTGCAGTCAGTGGTGAGAGTAAGTTGGATGACAACCAATGTGGTTTCAGACCACAGAGGGGCTGTCAGGATCAGATTTTTAGTATGCACCAGGAAATTGAAAAATGTTGTGAGAGGAATAACTGTTATGTTTATGTTTCATAGATCTAGAGAAGGCATATGACAGACTACCAAGGAACAAGATGATCACCGTACTGGGGGATTATGAGATTAAGGGTAGATTATAAAATCAAAGGCATTTATGTTGACAATTGGGCTGAGAATGAGTTTTTTGTTCAAGGTACTTACAGGGGTTAGCCAAGGCTTTTGCATACCTGCCAACTTTCGAAAAGAGAAATCCAGAAGATCCTAAAGCAGAAATATTTTAATAACACGCGCATGCATCGCAAAGTCTTGAGACATACTGAAAAAGGACAGGAGGTGGGGAGATTACAAACAATACTAATACAAGTCAAATACATGTTATGATCACCCCTGAAATTACACAAAGTTACATCTTGATCAGTGCTCATCTGTGTTCACTTAACGCTGGGAACAGTTCACACAGAACACAAACACTGTTTTTCTGCACTTTAAACTTCCAGGTCACAGTCTGAATGTCAAGGTCGAAATTAAACTAAACATGTACACTTATTTACAAAATTTTGTCAAGTTCACTGTATGCAGGCTATTATCCGTCACAGGTTGGAGAGGACGGATAGAGATGAGTTGCTTTCTTCAAAAATTCTGGAGGAAAACTACTTGAATATTATGGACCAGTACTGGTTTTCAAAACAGAAATAGAATCCAGAATTTCATTTGACATTGAGGACCTAAATTTATTTTGGTTCTTTTTCAACAAGCTGAACACACGTTCACACTCAGCATTGCTGTGCGGTAGAGTCAGAACAGAAAGCATTAGCCTCGATATCCTATCATACTTAGGAACACCATCAGCTCCACGAATGTTCATCAAGCAAGCCTATTTGGTATCATCTGTCAGATTCTCACTCTCAACAGTAGCGCACAGTCATTAATCTAAACAGCTAGAAATTAGTTCTGAAGCACGTTCATTGCATCCTCAACCGACTCACTGTCCTTCCTCGGCAGCAATTGTGGAAATATTTCTATAAAGAATTGTACAGAAGAAAACTGGTCATCTTCAATTTTTGAAACATCTGCAACCTTTGCATCTTTCAGTACTTCATCACCGAGAGGGACCTTGTTAATAATATAATCACATGCTGTGCAGAAGTAACCCCTGGCAGATGAAAAGAATGTTGATTTATCTCTATCATTAAGTTTCTTCACCAAGTTCATTGTCTCAGTGCCAATGACTAGCTCATCATTGTCTCTTTGATTCTCAATAGAATGGTATGGAACATTTAATAAAAGGGAACTTTTGATCACTTTTGGTTAAATCTGGAAAGATTTAATAGATTCGTCATTAGTTCTAGTAGTTTATGAATGTGAGGGGAAGCACTCTGAAGTGTAGAATTGAGATTCTCAAATAAAGGAATGACAGCATACAGGAAGGCACAGTATGCCTTATTTAAGCCCGATGACAGAACCAAAAAAAATAAAAAATCACAATTTACAAAATAAAATAGCTCTCTTCACATAACCCCCTGTGGGTGGGGGACGCTTTTGGATACACCCACGGTATCCCCTGCCTGTCATAAGAGGCGACCAAGGGATGATCGAATTGGAACCATGAGACTACTTGTAATTAGTACCATCACGCAGGGAACACCGTGGGTCGCTTTTACTTCCAAGAAGTACCACTATGTTAGGTACAATATATGTTTCTGATTAGTAGCAACAGAGTGTGAATCAGGGTGCGATTTACAGTACCCGTGATTAGTACCACTACATGCGGAACACCACGGGCTTACGTTGCCTTTAATTATGTGAGAAACACTGCGGGTTTGGGTGTTGCCTGTGATTAGTACCACTATATGAGTGACACCGTGGGTCTGTGTTGCCTATGATTAGTGCCCATGGGGATAGTACGAGTCCCTGTGATTAGTACACCTATGTGAAGAACAACATAGGTTTGCGTTGCCTGTAAGTGGTGCCGCAATAAGAGAAACACCATAGGTCTGCGTTATATGTACATATTACATTACCTGTGAGTAGTACCATAATGTGTGGAATACTGTGAGTCTATGCTACTTTTGACTAGTACCGCAGCATGACAAATACCATGGTTCTACTTTACTAGTGATAAGTACCATTATGAGGGGCCAATGACCTGGATTTCGGACCCCTTTAGACAACAAGCATCATCGATTCAGGATTGTGCTTCAGAAGCAGTCCCTTGGGCAGTAATACTGTAGATTTACGATAGTTTCTCGGAATGTGGGGCATTGCGGGTCGGATCCACTGATTGTTTTAAAATCATATTCACCCATTCATTCTTCATCATCATGTATTGAATTCTAGTCAGTGGATGATTTTGGACTTTTAACACATGGGTGACGGGCCCCGAGAAATCTCGGTTTTATTCACGACATTGTTTTCGGTCTTCCCGTGACATCTCTTGACCATATATTGAACTATTCCGGACTTGCACATTGAGTAGAATAAATCGTAGATGTATATCTGCCACTTTTCTTTTATTCACAGCCTCTTTTATTCTTTGATTTAGTCTCAAAACGTCTACTTTCTTTCTGCCGATTCAGTCAATGACAAGATGGAGCGCCCGCAGAATACGGTGTTAGCTGACGACGATCAGAATTATATGCCTATGATCATTCAAATGGATGTAGTGATAATGAATTAGTGGAAAATGAATGCGAGAGTGATAGTGGAGGTGATATTCAAGCCTCTACACGCCATAATTTACCTAGTGTGCTTGTTTATTCAAGTGACTCTGACGACGACAACGATGTAAACATTAATGATGTGTTGTTGAATTAACACGCATTTGCTTGCTTATCTTAGATATGTTAGGTACTACTAGGGGCATTGTTCAGTACTCATACCAACTTTAAAGATAATATCTTGACTGGTTTAATATTTATGTACATTTTTATAATCAAGTGCACCCTAGTATGCTTAGTAGAAAAATGTCCGGTCCACAGGTTATGTGACAAGCTCAAGCATCCGGTCAGCAATGTGTTAAATTGTCATTACATTTCATCTCATTTCGTACCGTTCGGGGCCGATGACCTGGATGTTAGACCCCTCTAAACAACAAGCATCATCATGATCATCTTCATGATTTTGAATTATGTTCTTATTCTTAAGCACAGGATTGTCAGATTTTTAGACACGTGCAAATCTTCTGGGAGCGACCAATTCTGACGACTCTCTAGCTTTCCTCTTTTCATGGTCTTTGGAACTACCAGGCTTGGCTTTTGGGATCGTAAATGATGTTTAGCTAGTAGTTGATGCTCACTGAGCATTAACAAGCACCTCCCTCATCTTTAAATAAACCAAGTAGTGAATCCCATTGCTCTAACAGCCTCTGCAAACACCTTCCTGACGATAGCCATCTTGTGCAAACATGTTTCATTATCTTCATTGTTTCCTTGTTGTAAAGCTCTTGGAATTTCTTAATCTTCTTTGTTCATCAACTTTAAGAGACACGCTCCTTGCACCTTTCGCAGTAGCCAAGTTAATCAAATGGCATAAGGAACCCAGTACAAAGACAGATGACTCTGCTTCCCTTAAAACAGCAGCAACTCCATTCTTCTTTCCAATCATGACTGGAGCATTGTCGGAACAGAACGCTACACAATTTTAAATTGGTATTTTGTAACCCTCTAACTGTGAAATTACCAAATTACCAATAGTACGTCCCGTTGAATCACCCATCAAGGCTGGGACAGACAACACTGAGCTAATTCTTTCCTGCTTTGTCACAAAACAAGTGATGACAGACAATAGGGTAAAGCTTAGCATTACTATTATTGCTCCCTTCCATAGCTAAAGAAAATGGTTCACGTTGCAAGAGGGCCGTGAGCCCTAACTTCGCCACATACAAAGACATTAAATAAATAAATAAATAAATAAATAAATAAATAAATAAATAAATAAATACTTGGCAGCTATGCTTTTGCCTTTGTTGTTCATAGTTTACATGAATCATTTGCTGAAAGGTATTAAGTGGCAACGAGGGATTCAGTTCACTGGAAATGTCGTAAGCAGTTTGGCCTATACCGACAACTTGATCTTAGTTGTAGATTGGGCTCAAAACCTGCAGTCTAATATCTTGAGTAAGAGAATTGAATGTCATGTTGGGAATACAAAGCTGGAACGGGCTGATAATTTCAAGTATTTAGGATGTATATTCTCCCAGAATGGTAGTATAGTAAATGAAATTGAATCAAGGTGCAGCAAAGCTAATGCAGTGTGCTTGCAGTTGCAATCAACAGTATTCCATAAGAAAAAAAAAGTCGGCTCCTGGACGAAACTATCTTTACACCGGTCTGTCTTCAGACCTACTGTATTGTATGCAAGTGAAAGCTGGGTGGACTCAGCATATCATATTCATAAGTTAGAAGTAACAGACTTGAAGTAGCGAGAATGATCGCTGTTACAAATATGTGGGAACAATGGCAGGAGGGTACTCAAGATAAATGGTAACTTTAGAATGAACTTGATCGATGGAGCTGTACATATTGATGATGCTTGCTTGTTGTTTAAAGGGGCCTAACATCGAAGGTCATCGGGTTCGGTGGCGGGGTCATGTTAGGCGAATGGAGGAGGGTAGGTTACTTAGGAGAATAATATATACCTACTCGACCCTGGAGGGTAAGAGAAGTAGAGCGAGACCAAGTCGACAATGATTAGACTCAATTTCTGACGAGTTAGAGATGAGGTATAGAACTAAACAAGGCCACATAGCTTGTTACAAGCAGATGATTTTGGCAGCATTTTGTAAATTCACAGAGGCTGAAAGCTCAAAGGCATAACAGTCTACAACGAAAATATAATGTATGTATGTACCATATTACTCCGAATCCCAGACGACTCCCCCCCCCTGAATCTCATGTGAAAAATCAAGAGTCATCTTACATTCGCGACTTAACAGTAATGAACACCACTGGCTGCTACCATGGTAACCACGCTGCTTCATTTCAATCCTCCCCGTGCGCACACACAAAACTCGTTGTCATTCAGCGCCCGCCTCTTTATTATACATCGCTAACCAGTTGTACAGTGCCGCAGTGTAACGTCACTGGATCTAGTGAAATAGTGAAGAAAGAATGACATGCTACTCAGTGGCAGAGTTATAACGCATCTACTGTATTTGGCGCTTAGTAAAATTAAGTTTTATGGACAGCAGGAATTTTCATGATGGATAGTCGTATTGTAAAGATACGTGGAACAGGTATTGCCGGCAAATTTTCTACGAGTTCTTGTCGATATTACGATGCCAATTTTAAGTTAATGGTTACTAAACATGCGGAAATCAATAATTGTGTACCCGCAAGAAAATACGGCATAGGCCTAAATAAGTCCAATATTCAGCGTAGCATGAAGGCAGATAGCTTGCAAAATGCGTACTGTACAAAAAAATGCATTCAGTGATCCGCAACAAGGACACTTTAAAGAAGTCGAAGATGAAACTGTGAGGTATGCTCAAGGGTGGAATGGCCATACCACAGCTCAGCAAACTCATTCGTTGACCTTCAACGTCCGCGTCCTTAATTAGGTGTATACATCGCTAGACGCTGAAGTCGGCGGAACCCGGCAAGCGAGGCGTGCGTGTAGCGGCAGCCAGTTGTACCTGATGGCGCTGAGTAAAAGTTATAGTTTTATAGACCCCGATGAAATCCTACCGCGGTGCTCTTCATTGAGTGTCGAGGTGGGCCGGCACGTTTACTTTTAACAAATTAGAGTGCTTAAAGCAGGCTGGCTGCGCCTGAATACTGTGTGCATGGAATAATGGAATAGGACCTCGGTTCTATTTTGTTGATTTTCAGAACCCAAGGTAATTATTAATAGGGACAGGCGGGGGCATTCGTATTGCGACGTTAGAGGTGAAATTCTTGGATCGTCGCAAGACGGACCGAAGCGAAAGCATTTGCCAAGTATGTTTTCATTAATCAAGAACGAAAGTTAGAGGTTTGAAGGCGATCAGATACCGCCCTAGTTCTAACCATAAACGATGCCAGTCAGGAATATTTTTCCTTATGGATCATCGCACCGTAGAGGCGCGTGGAAGAGGTATTGTCGGCAAATTTTCAGCGGGTTTTCTTTGATATTATAATGCCAATTTTAAGTTAATGATTATTAAACCCACGAAAATAAAGAATAATTGTGTAGCCACAAAAAAAAGTACAACATAACTAAAGCCAATGTTCGGTATTGGTGTGAAGACAAAGATAATCTAAAAATGCATACTCTACAAGAAAGATATTCATATGATTTTATAAAGCACTTTTTAAGCCTGATGGAATTTTTCTGAAGGATAAAGTGAGGGTCATCATGGATTCGGAGAAATACGATATGTATGTATTACAGTGGCGTGCAGTGAACACATTCGTTACCCCAGTTGCAAAACTGTTTTTTCAATCGTAGGCCCACTACACTGCGTAAAGTCAATGTTACCATTTTATGAACTCTCTTTATAACTAAGCGGAAATATAACAAGCAAACAGATCAAACAATAAATAAATACGATAGTTTAGGTATTAAATGACTTACAAAATGATAACTCACACGAATGATTTTTGGAGGTGAACTCACCTGCGTATTTGCCCAGTAGGTGGTACTCTGCAGTCGGGAAGCGGGTTCAAATCCAGTTGAGATTCGTAATGTGTAAGAGTGTTTGGTGCACCTTGGAGAATTCCTCCGAGATGGTATTTTGTCATTCTGCCAACTGTTTTAGCAATGAAAGTAGTGAGCAGTAAATAACAAGATTATTAATTTCATTCTGCTTAGTGACAGAGTGGTCTGTTCTGAATCATGTCGACAACATCGACATCTTCATTTAAAGGTGACATAAAAAGCATACAAGATTAAAGAAATGCTTGTGTGTCCACCCTAACCTCACCAAACGATGCTAAGAGATAAAATGCTCTGATGTGTCTTATAGACTCTTCATGAGAAACAGCTGCTTTGGTAAAATTTTCCAGATTGATGTACCCCATTTTAGTCCAGCTTGTGTTTCCGTCTTTACCAAGAAGAAGGCAAGACCAACAGAACAGAGCATTCAGTTTGGTGCATCCTGTCAACCAAACATATTTTTCGAATGAAGAAGCAGTGAAGTGCCTAGGGAAACATTTTACTTGTTTTGTTAAGCCTGGTAAATCTGGAGTTGGCCTACCTACTTTTATAAGGTGGCATTTTTCCTGGAAAGGTCTACCTGAGAAAGGTCTTTCAAGAATATTTTCTACCACACACTTGCACATATTTCAAAAATGGATGTACACGCCTGTGACGACGCCATCATAACTTGATCTATAACAGATTTTAAACAATGTACTTACAGTTTCACACAGTGATGCTTCGTGATAGTACAGCAATGGTTTTCACAAAAATGCACTGGGACTAACTATTTGTTTTTAACTTAAAAAGCCTAATCTAAACTGAACCAGCAAAATTTAACTGGTATTTTACCATCGCCGAAGTTATATAGTTTCACTCACTCACTCACTCACTCACTCACTGAGTGTAAGTGCATAAATTACAAACGAGGTAAAATATTCGTCTCGACGTATAACACATGTTATATTAATGAAGAATGGCACAGAACTCGTGAAAACTTCACCTTTAATGCAAGAGGAGCACTATGAAAATTCACTATATACCACCATTACAGATAACCAAATACAAAATTCTTTTACTTTGCACTTATTCTGTGTTCATGCAGGGCAATCTAAATAATTTTCTGCAACTATCGGAAAACATACTCTACACGGTGCTGTCACTGAATTGTTCAAGAATGCTTTATACAGCCCAGAATCCAAAAATAAAATATGTTCTTCTATATTATAATTGGTTTCATAAACTGGCTCTATTTTTATTAGCAAGATGATGAGCAAGTGGCTGTACTGTTATGTTGAGATATTTTTCTTGTAGCCTCTAGTGTGTGGCGCTGAACACTTCGAATGTCAAGTGTTAAAACTAACATACCTTACCCAAGCTAGCTGGCCTGTTGCCGTAAACTGCTGTGAATGTTGGGGAGAGGGCCCACAGCCCTGCCCCACTCCCAGGACAAGGAAGCTTCAAGCGCATGCGTCAACCAAGCTATAAAAATTTCGCTGGGGTAGCTGTCTTTCGCGCCGGCAAGGAAACCCAGCTCGCTGGAGAAGTTGAACTGCGGTAGTGTGAGCGAATAGTCAAGAGCAATTTTTTCAACTTTATAAAAAACGCTCTAAGAAATGATAAAAACATGTAAATACAAAGTTATTTAGCCCAGCGGCGCTGGGGTAGATGGCGTTCAGTGCACGCCACTGATGTATTAGCAGTTAGTTCTTCCTACAAGTTCATTACTGGAAGACATTATTAAATATTAATGTATTATTGTAAACCTCTTCAATGATCTCATGAAGTTCTTTTGCCTTCAGTGAGCTTTTGTTGCCATAGTATTCTGTTAGAAGGTATGCACGAACAGTAGAATTGCGGTATTTTGAGAACTGTCTACAATTTACATTGAGGTTTTGTTGATAGGTTTGGATGAAGAGTAGAGTTGTGGTCTTGTTAGAACCCTCGTTTCATTACATAGAGCTCTTATAGGAGTGTTTCTATTAAACTGTGGGACTGCTGTTTTAGAACCCTCTGACCAAGCTTGATAGCTGCAGTCACTTAAGTGCTGCCGGTATCCAGTATTCGGGAGATAGTGGGTTCGAACCCCACTGTCGGCAGCCCTGAAGATGGTTTTTCAAGGTTTCCCACTTTTCACAAATGCTGGGGCTGTACCTTATTAAGGCCATGGCTGCTTCCTTCCCACTCCTAGCCCTTTCCCGTCCCATCGTCACAATAAGACCTATCTGTGTCAGTGCGACGTAAAGCAACTTGTAAGAAAAATAGAACCCTCTGTCATCATTTACATGAAGCTGCTGTAGAATTTTTTGTGATAGCTGTGAGATTGCTGCCTTTTAGAAGCCCCTGCAGTTTTACATTGAGCTCCTGTGGAATTGCACAATGAGTAGGTTTACTGTTTGGAAAAGTTTGTGAGAACCCGTGTCGGTTTCACACTTTTATGGAGGTCTGTTCTTAACAAAGAAAGAACTCCAGGAGGAATAGGTGTTAGGGATTTTACATCATCGTCACACCTAGAAAACCTACTATGTGAAGTACGTGTATCAACATCACATAGCAGTCTTTTCCGATGTAGTGCTTTTTTTTTTTTTAAACAAGCTCTCAAGGCTGTTTGGTATAGCTTCTGTGTTCTGTCTGTTTGGAATGGTACGTACTGTAGATAGTGCTTTTGATGAGACAGAAGCTATAAAGGATTAGTAGGATGGGGCAGATTGAACCATTAGAAAATTAAAAATTGCCCGAAAGAACAAGTACACAGTTAAAAAAAATTAGGGGAACATGTTTTTGAATGTATGCCATGCTCCACAAGACAATACCTCACACCCAGGTATATTACCAACTAAACCTTTATTCTTTACCATTGAAGTATACAAAAGAACATCAATGGATTCACGTTCATTTTCAGAACACAAACGGAAATGTCCAAATAGGGACGGAAACAAAAGTGATAACAGTCCTCCAGGGTCGATTTTTATCACAGTTGGAGAGCTTCAGTATGGTGTATGTCCTCCACAAGCATTTATCACAGCTTGGCACCTACATGATATGCTCCGTATAAGTCAACGGAGGTCACGTTGCGGTATCGGGTCCCATTCTTCAATGCGAGCCTGTTTGAGGTGTTCGAGAGTCTGTGGTGGAACAGGACGCCCAAGAACACTTCTGTCAAGCCTATCCCACACATGCTCGATGGGGTTAAGGTCGGGACTCACTGCTGGCTATTCCATCTCTTGAATGTCCAGTTCTCGCAAGACAGCTCTGGTGATGCGCGCTACATGAGCCCTGGCATTGTCGTGCACGAGTATGAATTCACAGCCAGCACCATATGCAGCAACCAACCCATGCTGTAGCAGTATCTGCTCGATGTACCCCGCAGCGGTAAGATTACCACGGACAACGACTAGGTCCGTACGGCCACCAATACTGATGCCACCCCACATCATCACAGAACCTTGACCGAATTGGTCGCCTTTCTGGACAACATTTGGCATGTACTGCTCACCATGGCGTCTCCATACACGTTGACATCCATCACGCTGTTTCGGGGGGGAAGTCTGAACTCTTGTCTGTGCACAAAACAGGTCTCCATTGGCGAAGTTGCCTGTTGACGTGGGTATGGGCAAACAGAAGGCGAGCTGCGCAATGTTGCTGTGTTAAACAGGGCACTTGAACAGGACCTCTAGGTTGTAAGGACACTTCTCTTAACCTGTTCCTTACTGTCTGGTCAGACACTGTGACTCCAGTGACCCTTGTGAGGTCTTGTTGCAGTTCTCTGGCAGTTGCTGAACGACGCCACAACGCACAGATGGTCAGATATTGGTCATCCTGTGGGGTTGTCATGCGTCCGCGACCTTGTCCAACCCTCCTTATGAACTGGCCTGCCTCATTGTAGCGATTCCACAACCATTAAATTACTGATGGAGAGACATTGAGATCCACAGGAGCACAACAAAAAGTCCATCCTTCCTGGACCAAAGTGACGGCCCTTGTGAATTGAACCTCGTTAAGATGTCTCATGGGATGTGCTGGTTTACGTACAACGTGCTCAAATGATCGCAGTAGTCTGTGTACCTCACAACGACACACGGACGCACGGCTATTCTTTTTGTTTTGAGGGGTCACTTGACATTTCATTTCAGACTACGTCTACAGATGGAGTATAACTTTGGTTTGACATACCGTGAGCAGCTAATGTCTCGAGGTATGCTGCATGACCATTGGAACCCCATTTACCAAATTAACGTTCACATACCAGATGTTACAAAACATGTTCCCCTAATTTTTTTTAACTATGTATATTACGGCAAATTCTCCTGTAGAATTTTTGCTGCCAAGTTCTCTCTCTCTCTCTCTCTCCCTGCATAGCTGTGAACTTGCATTGGGGAGATGGTGGGTTCGAATCCTGCCGTCGCAGCCCTGAAGATGGGTTTTCCATAGTTTTTCCATTTTTACACCAGGCAAATGTTGCGACTGATCATAAATTAAGGCCACAGCCACTAACCTAACCTTTGATTTGTCAGTGTGGTAGCAGACATCCTTGAAATTTCTTATATTTGTTGAGAAATTCTCTTATTGCTTTATAGATGATGGTTGGAATATCATACTCAGCAGTTCTACTTACTTTGTGTATATTCAGTCCGATAACTTTTATTGCTATGATATCTGTACTTATGTGAATATTTGTAATCAATTATGGTTTGAAATTTGGAGGGAGCTACCAGGCTTATATTTTGACAACCGTCCTGGCACTCTGGAATATTTAACGTTAAGAATTTCATTCTTTGGGTTCCGTATTGAATCAAGATTCACAATAAACAAAGAAAATAATAAGATTCACCTTTTTCAATACTATATATTATGTGAAAATTTCTACATTTCTGTTAAATCATCACATTTATAAACTTTTGGTACCGGTTTCGACAAAACTGTATGTCTATTATTATTTATAAGCTTCATATCCGTATTGATTGGTATCACTATATAGAAATAATATGAGTCACCACCTTATCAATACACTATTTTATTTACTACCAAACTGGTAAATAGGGTCAATACCGGTTTCGACCCCTAAGGGGTCATCCTCAGTTGACACATATAAATATCTATAAAAACATCACATATAATAGTTAAAGTTTAAAATTCATATGTCATTAGTATACTGGTAAGTACATCTTAGTTTGGATATGCATATATTATGGAATTTATAAGTTTGTTCTATTTGAGCTATTATGTAGGTTTTCTGTTCCTTTGTATACAGTGTCAAAAGTATTGTATTGGATGTAATTCATCCATTTGACAAAATGCTAGTGGATTGAATATGTACATTTACTGAGAGGTACATGCTATTCTATTTTACAATTTTTGTTTTACACAATATGGGGTAAAATTATTACATTTGCACACGTATGATGATATTAGGTACAATGTAGGGTCTTAAAGATGTACTATTTGGATTTTCAGTATCCTGATTACATTTCATGTAGTGGTTGTAAGGTTTACTTATTCACTTGTTTAGTTCAGTTAAATACATAAATGACCTTGTTGGTTTGAATTCTTATGATTAAAATATTGGTATGTAATACCTAGTTAACATGAATCCTTAATACTAATATATAAGTTTGTAGCACCTCTTATTCCCGTTTTCCGTCTTAAAATAGAATTGTGTCTTGACACTTTATTTTGTTAGGCATATAAAAGTCTTGTTAAAATGAACACTTTGGGGCTAAAACACCGGTGTGAAATACCTGTTAAAATACTTTAGATAAATGGTATTGATATGTGGTGCTATGTGCATATTCTAGAAATATAAATGAAATATAAATATAGATTGGTGACAGTACTGTAGGTTATTGTGTTGTAGTTTAATGGCTGGTCCATTAGAAATATATAAATGTTTACTTGAATAGGATCGATCACATGTTCATGCTGTACGCGTTACGAGTGAAATTGCATAATGTATGATAGTAATAACTGGTAATTTAGTAGGATACTGCTGTTGTAGCTGGAAATCTTGAATATCATTGAGAAAACGTTCTCATCTTGTCGCGTGTCGTATACAGGTTGGATAGGTGACCATTAAGAGATGAAGTGCATATTGGATGTCGTATATCTAAATTGGGTTGCACGTTGGTTGTATCGTGAAGGCGTGTTGTAAATTGATATATCTGTAAGTAGAAATAATAAGTGTGTAAGATAATGTATCGAAAGAATGTAGTGGCAAGTATATATCATATTACTTACGTTAGCTGTTGAGATCGTGCGCTTTGTATGGCTGTCTGTTGAGATCTGTAGCGTGTTGCTCTGAGGTTATAGTTTACGGCGGTAGAGGGGAGGCTTGAAGGGATGGGTGGAGCGCTTGTAACGGGAGTGGGATTAAAGGAGGGGAGGTCTTGGAGCGGTAGATTTGTATTTATGGATTTTTGTTTATCAATTCTTTTTAAGTAATAATCTTTCAGGAGGGGAATAACTGTATGAAAAAGAATATTATTTCTGTCTATGTTATCGTTCAAGTTGGAATTTGGATTAACGTATTTGTCTAAGTTTATATAGAATTCTTCTACTATACTGAGCAAGGGGCTTTTTGGGTTTATTTTGAGGATTTGCATATCATTACTGATGTCTGTAAACTTATGTTTCTGATCGTTAATGTGCTGTCCCATGGCTGAGAAGTGTCTATGTCTAACGGCATTTACGTGTTCGTTGTATCGTATTGAAAAACTTCTACCAGTAAGCCCTACATAACTGGCTTGGCAATCATTGCATTTTAGACGGTACACTCCTGAGTGGTTGTATTTGTTTATGTTATTGACTGATTTAGAATTGTATAGTATGTTGGTGTTATTGCGTGTAGTTTTGTATGCTATGTTTAGGCCTTGTTTTTTAAAAATGTTGGTTATGGAGTGTATATGGTTATTATTGTAAGTGAATAGTGCGTATTCTTTTTTATCTTCGGTGATTCTGGTTAACTTAGTTTTTGGTTGGTTTTTTACTTTGTTGATGATATGGTTTATCATTACTCTTTTATAACCATTTTGTTTGGCTATTTCATGAATTATGTTTAGTTCTTTGTTCAAATCTTTCTTTGAAAGTGGAATGTTATATGCCCTGTGTATCATGCTGTAGTATGCGGCTTTTTTGTGAGTGTGTGGGTGGGTGGAGTCTGTTTTTATTGTATTTGATGTATGGGTAGGCTTTCTGTATATGTTGTATGTTAGATGGTTATTATGTCTGGTTATAGATATATCCAAGTAATTTATGGTATTGTTGTTTTCGGTTTCCATGGTAAATTTTATGTGGGGATCTATTTCATTCAGTTGTTCCAAGATTGTATTTTCATTTGTGTGTCTATTGTCCATAATTATGAATACATCGTCGACAAACCTGCACCAAAGAATGATATTTTCTATTTTTTGGATTTCTTGATATTCTAAATGGTCCATATATATATCAGCTATTATGCCTGATATTGGTGATCCCATGGGTAATCCTTTCTGTTGGTAGATGGTGTCATGGAACCTAAAGTAATTGTTATTAATGGCGAAGTGTAATAGTTTTATAAATTCATTTATTTCCAATTTGCTTAGCTTGCTGTATTTGTAGAGGTTAGATTCTATGATAGTTATAGTTTTCTGTGTAGGTATGTTAGGATACATGTTTGTTATGTCATATGTTGCTAGTTTGTAGTATTGTTCTATTCTCATGTTTTTAGTAGTGTTGCAAAATTCTATAGAGTTTTTTATGGTTTTATTTGCCTGAAAAACATAATGTTTTTTTAGGAATTTTTGTATGAATTTTGACAGTTTGTAGGTGGGACTTGATCTGTAGTTGATGATAGGTCTCATGGGAATGTTATCTTTGTGAATTTTAGGGTAAGCTTTGGCTGTAGGTATACTTGGATTCATTGTAATCAGTTTTGTAGTTTCCTGTTCATTTAAAAGGAAGTTGGTGTTTTTTAAAAGAGTTTTTAAGTTCTTCTGGATGCTATTGGTTGGATCTTTATTCTTAATTTGGAAGGTTTCATCTTGAAAACAAGTTTTTGTTTTTGTTATATATTCCTCTTTATCCATAATAACTGTGGTATTTCCTTTATCTGCTTTTGTTACTAGTAAGTTGTTATGCTGGATTTTGTTTTTGAGTTCCTTAATTTGTGTTAGGTCTTTAATATCTTGTTTGTAGGTTTCTTGGTTGATTCTATTGATATATTGTGGTAATATTTTTTTAATTTCATATCTGATTTCATTTTGTTGTTCTTGAGGTATTTTGTTTAAAGCATCTTCTGTTTCAGTAATGATAGTGGTGATATTTTCAAAAACATTGTCAAAAACATCACGTTTTTAAAACAATGTCTACAAAATAACTTAACCCCTAAATTTCTTAAGAAATATAATAACAAACATAGAAGCACCAATCAAACTCGAAATACACAAAACAAGACAAATCGAATATGGCTTAAAGAGGAGATCAAATTCATGTACAGAAAGAAACACCTAAACATGCAAATGTATGAAGCACACCTAAAAGCCTCACATGAATTACCATATACATATTGGATTAACTTCCAACAAATAACCCATGTAAAGATAGAAAACTTAGCGATACAGAAACAGAATACCCTAAATAAGAAACTCAATGCATTGAAGCAATCACAAAATCAACATACACATAAGTACACACAGAACAAACAACATACCACTACACCTATTGAAAGCAACCTACATGAATTCCACCCACCAATCAAAAATCTAACCAATACAGTATTTAATAAAGCAGAAACTACTATACTGAGCAAGGGACCTAAACATAACTGGAAAAATAACTCAATTTTTGAAAATATCACCACTATCATTACTGAAACAGAAGATGCTTTAAACAAAATACCTCAAGAACAACAAAATGAAATCAGATATGAAATTAAAAAAATATTACCACAATATATCAATAGAATCAACCAAGAAACCTACAAACAAGATATTAAAGACCTAACACAAATTAAGGAACTCAAAAACAAAATCCAGCATAACAACTTACTAGTAACAAAAGCAGATAAAGGAAATACCACAGTTATTATGGATAAAGAGGAATATATAACAAAAACAAAAACTTGTTTTCAAGATGAAACCTTCCAAATTAAGAATAAAGATCCAACCAATAGCATCCAGAAGAACTTAAAAACTCTTTTAAAAAACACCAACTTCCTTTTAAATGAACAGGAAACTACAAAACTGATTACAATGAATCCAAGTATACCTACAGCCAAAGCTTACCCTAAAATTCACAAAGATAACATTCCCATGAGACCTATCATCAACTACAGATCAAGTCCCACCTACAAACTGTCAAAATTCATACAAAAATTCCTAAAAAAACATTATGTTTTTCAGGCAAATAAAACCATAAAAAACTCTATAGAATTTTGCAACACTACTAAAAACATGAGAATAGAACAATACTACAAACTAGCAACATATGACATAACAAACATGTATCCTAACATACCTACACAGAAAACTATAACTATCATAGAATCTAACCTCTACAAATACAGCAAGCTAAGCAAATTGGAAATAAATGAATTTATAAAACTATTACACTTCGCCATTAATAACAATTACTTTAGGTTCCATGACACCATCTACCAACAGAAAGGATTACCCATGGGATCACCAATATCAGGCATAATAGCTGATATATATATGGACCATTTAGAATATCAAGAAATCCAAAAAATAGAAAATATCATTCTTTGGTGCAGGTTTGTCGACGATGTATTCATAATTATGGACAATAGACACACAAATGAAAATACAATCTTGGAACAACTGAATGAAATAGATCCCCACATAAAATTTACCATGGAAACCGAAAACAACAATACCATAAATTACTTGGATATATCTATAACCAGACATAATAACCATCTAACATACAACATATACAGAAAGCCTACCCATACATCAAATACAATAAAAACAGACTCCACCCACCCACACACTCACAAAAAAGCCGCATACTACAGCATGATACACAGGGCATATAACATTCCACTTTCAAAGAAAGATTTGAACAAAGAACTAAACATAATTCATGAAATAGCCAAACAAAATGGTTATAAAAGAGTAATGATAAACCATA
This sequence comes from Anabrus simplex, assembly GCF_040414725.1. Lineage (NCBI taxonomy): Eukaryota > Metazoa > Arthropoda > Insecta > Orthoptera > Tettigoniidae > Anabrus > Anabrus simplex. Next base: position 283,405,736 of record NC_090266.1, on the reverse strand, counting down.
TCATCAACAAAGTAAAAAACCAACCAAAAACTAAGTTAACCAGAATCACCGAAGATAAAAAAGAATACGCACTATTCACTTACAATAATAACCATATACACTCCATAACCAACATTTTTAAAAAACAAGGCCTAAACATAGCATACAAAACTACACGCAATAACACCAACATACTATACAATTCTAAATCAGTCAATAACATAAACAAATACAACCACTCAGGAGTGTACCGTCTAAAATGCAATGATTGCCAAGCCAGTTATGTAGGGCTTACTGGTAGAAGTTTTTCAATACGATACAACGAACACGTAAATGCCGTTAGACATAGACACTTCTCAGCCATGGGACAGCACATTAACGATCAGAAACATAAGTTTACAGACATCAGTAATGATATGCAAATCCTCAAAATAAACCCAAAAAGCCCCTTGCTCAGTATAGTAGAAGAATTCTATATAAACTTAGACAAATACGTTAATCCAAATTCCAACTTGAACGATAACATAGACAGAAATAATATTCTTTTTCATACAGTTATTCCCCTCCTGAAAGATTATTACTTAAAAAGAATTGATAAACAAAAATCCATAAATACAAATCTACCGCTCCAAGACCTCCCCTCCTTTAATCCCACTCCCGTTACAAGCGCTCCACCCATCCCTTCAAGCCTCCCCTCTACCGCCGTAAACTATAACCTCAGAGCAACACGCTACAGATCTCAACAGACAGCCATACAAAGCGCACGATCTCAACAGCTAACGTAAGTAATATGATATATACTTGCCACTACATTCTTTCGATACATTATCTTACACACTTATTATTTCTACTTACAGATATATCAATTTACAACACGCCTTCACGATACAACCAACGTGCAACCCAATTTAGATATACGACATCCAATATGCACTTCATCTCTTAATGGTCACCTATCCAACCTGTATACGACACGCGACAAGATGAGAACGTTTTCTCAATGATATTCAAGATTTCCAGCTACAACAGCAGTATCCTACTAAATTACCAGTTATTACTATCATACATTATGCAATTTCACTCGTAACGCGTACAGCATGAACATGTGATCGATCCTATTCAAGTAAACATTTATATATTTCTAATGGACCAGCCATTAAACTACAACACAATAACCTACAGTACTGTCACCAATCTATATTTATATTTCATTTATATTTCTAGAATATGCACATAGCACCACATATCAATACCATTTATCTAAAGTATTTTAACAGGTATTTCATACCGGTGTTTTAGCCCCAAAGTGTTCATTTTAACAAGACTTTTATATGCCTAACAAAATAAAGTGTCAAGACACAATTCTATTTTAAGACGGAAAACGGGAATAAGAGGTGCTACAAACTTATATATTAGTATTAAGGATTCATGTTAACTAGGTATTACATACCAATATTTTAATCATAAGAATTCAAACCAACAAGGTCATTTATGTATTTAACTGAACTAAACAAGTGAATAAGTAAACCTTACAACCACTACATGAAATGTAATCAGGATACTGAAAATCCAAATAGTACATCTTTAAGACCCTACATTGTACCTAATATCATCATACGTGTGCAAATGTAATAATTTTACCCCATATTGTGTAAAACAAAAATTGTAAAATAGAATAGCGTGTACCTCTCAGTAAATGTACATATTCAATCCACTAGCATTTTGTCAAATGGATGAATTACATCCAATACAATACTTTTGACACTGTATACAAAGGAACAGAAAACCTACATAATAGCTCAAATAGAACAAACTTATAAATTCCATAATATATGCATATCCAAACTAAGATGTACTTACCAGTATACTAATGACATATGAATTTTAAACTTTAACTATTATATGTGATGTTTTTATAGATATTTATATGTGTCAACTGAGGATGACCCCTTAGGGGTCGAAACCGGTATTGACCCTATTTACCAGTTTGGTAGTAAATAAAATAGTGTATTGATAAGGTGGTGACTCATATTATTTCTATATAGTAAAACTGTATGTCATCATCAGCCTAGGCCACTGTACTTACAACTTGCTTTTCATAAGATCCTTCTTTCACCGGGCGAGTTGGCCGTGCGGTTAGGGGCGCGCAGCTGTCAGCTCGCATCCGGGAGATAGTGGGTTCGAACCCCACTGTCGGCAGCCCAGAAGATGGTTTTCCGTGGTTTCCCATTTTCACACCAGGCAAATGCTAGGGCTGTACCTTAATTAAGGCCATGGCCGCTTCCTTCCCATTCCTAGGCCTTTCCTGTCCCATCGTCGCCATAAGACATATCTGTGTCGGTGCGACGTAAAGCAAATTGCACAATTTTTTTTTTAAAAAAATCCTTCTTTCATGCATCATTTCAAGAAGAACCTTGGTTATTTTACAGTGTTCAACTCCTATCACATCTTAATACGATATACATAAACATATAAATGGGACAAGCCAACATAAAGAACTTTCCAATGAACACTTTGCTTATCAATATCAACCTGCAGTGATATGTAAACTTAATTTATCTATTCTGGTTACATTGGACATTGTATTAAAGTTCTTCTTCTGTTAAGCCCAAGTTGAAGCCCTACTAGAATATTCTTAACATTCTGCTGTATGTATATACTCACTCGGTACAACTTATGACGGTTTGTTTACTTATTTTAGCATGTCAGTCATGGCTATAACACCTCTCTAAAAATGAACCAGATTATTTAACAGATAAAAATACGACGGATCAAAAGCTGATAATTATATTTTACTACAAAATATATAGTACAAAAACCAAATTTTCTTTAACATGTCATTCTTCTTCTTTTTAATTATAATAATTACTAAAGTGTACACCTTATTATATAAACGACTTCCATTGTACGAATGACTATCAGCTTATATGTGTAAATATTATTTTAGTTTTAACATGTATATATTCTATATTACTATTACGGTATTACTATAAGAGTCACGATCAATGTATTTTATTGTCTTTGTATAATTTTTCCTAGGATGATGACATACAGTTTTGTCGAAACCGGTACCAAAAGTTTATAAACGTGATGATTTAACAGAAATGTAGAAATTTTCACGTAATATATAGTATTGAAAAAGGTGGATCTTATTATTTTCTTTGTTTATTGTGACTCTGGAATAGAAATGAAAAGTAATTTCAAGAATAGTTGAGAATGACATTTTAACTTGCCTTTTTTGTGCCTGAGGCTGATTATACACCATTCCATTCACTCAAACCACTCGTAAATCAAATTGTGACAATTGGGCAGGTAGTTATTATGCTAACACCTAGACCACAATGCTGTTCAGTGAAAACATTGCCAGTAATCTGCTTGTTATCCTCCAAGAAAAGCTATTACTTCCTGTTGGTTTTACATTGCACTGACTCAAATCATTAGTCATCAATGATCTGCATTTAGGGCTACCACCCAGGTGTCAGATTCCCTACCATTTGTTTACCTTACTTTTCTTTACTACCTCGTTAATGTAATTCCCCAATAAATATTTTTCCTCTTAAAACAACAATCACCACCATCACCTAGGTCTTGCTCCACTGTTGGCAGTACTATATTTTGAAGATGTGAGAGTGAACAGATTTTCTATTCATTGCAAAGATGACTGTGATTGTTTACTTGGTTTTTCTATATAGTCTACAGCCTCTTCCCTCCCTCAGCTACTTGCTCCACACATGAATTCAAAAGTAATGTGTGGTTTATGCACTGTGTAATTTGTCAATTATTTCAGTGAAATTTTATGTCATGAGTAGTCAATAGTCATTAAGAGACATAACATGGATCTGGAGTTGGAATTTAAAATGGCATTTTATCAATAAACATTGCAGTTACAACAAACAATTTCCGCGTGGCAGTGATGCAAGAAGCCGGAAGGTTAAACCGTTAAAAGGTTCCTTAAGGGTGGGTCGACGGTGCATGATACGAGTTACCACAGAATAAGAGAAGGCAACACAGGCATTGTTAAAAGTATCCTGCACTCTAGAGCAGGAAAAATAATAAATAATGTTTTAACTACTGAATGTGTGTGAGGGAGTGTCTTTTTTGAAACAGTCAACACAGTATTTCCAAGTGATATAAAAGCGATTCAAGCAGTGAAATGTACAGCGCTGTCTGCTGCTACAAATGTGCGCATGGTGGAATTTTTATCAGTGTATGTTTGTACTAAACGCAAGCAGGAAATAAGTAATGCGTCTGGGTACTCCCTGGCTCTGGACGAATCTTCAGACATTTTTCAGGCTGTGGGAAAACTCTTTTCCACTGATTCTCGAGGAGAATGATCTACCAAAGCAGAATTACGAATGGAAATGCTACAGCTGCAGGAGATATCAGAAGAAAGGGCAGAGAAAGTTAAGGTGGTGTTTTGGCTCTCTCTTGATGGAGATTCATATCCTAACTTGCCCAAGTTTTCTAATATATGCTGACAATGTTTGGGTCAACATGTCTTTTCCAATATAAATTTTGGAAAATAATTTCAGTTCCAGAATTACTAACGAATACTTGGGACTACTTAACCATTAACCATTAATGGAACTTTATGCATTCCAAACTTTGAAAAGATTTCACAAAACAAGACATGCCACATCTCCCACTGATAAGGTTGGATGCATGAATTGTATATTACAAACATGCATGTGATGACTGAATTTAAAATATCATTGGTATATAATTATGTTTGTATGAATGTATTGTATACAAACACACCGCAGGTTAAAATTTTTAAGAAAAGAAAAAAAAATACATGGAAATACATGATTGATACTAATACACATCATACTTTTTCTATAATTACCGGTATTGTGCAGATTAACTGATTACCATAAGCAAGACCAGCACCTGTCTTACTTAACCAAATATTTGTACACCAGAGCCGCATTTATTATAATAGTACCATCATTCTGGACATAAGGAAAAATAATTGAAGACCCCTGATCTAGGTACTTACAGTGATCCCCATGATGTACTATCACCTCATCGACAGAGAAATTAAAACTGAGAGGACTTCTCCTCTTGGTGCAACTAACAACCTGACTTTTCATCCCGGTCACCATCATACCACTGTCTGCTGTCCATCTCATAATATTGTCACACAGTATGGATTTTTGTATTATTTGTTTGTATTTGCTCACAATGCTGTAACTTACTTAGTACTCTATACATATAACATCATCCACAAATAGCCTTATCTGTGATTTCAGTTATTTACATATATAATCTATATATATAAAGTAGCTTGTCCTGACCGACCGACATCGCCGAGCCAAAACTACTGGACATAAAGAAATGAAATTTGGGGGATACATTCATATTAAGATGTAGGTGCTCGCTAAGAGAGGATTTTTGGATATTCCATCGCTAAGGGGGTGAAAAGGGGCGAGAAATTTTAAAATGAGTGTATCTATATCTCAAAAGTTTAAAAGTGTACAGATGTAAAATTTGTTATTTAGAATCTTCTTTAAAAATCAGGAAACACGTATTTTTTTGTTTTCGGAAAATCCCAATAGGAGGGGTGAAAAAGTGGTTGAATGCCTTTAATCAGGATACCGGTACTTATATCTCAGAAACTGAAGACATTACAGATCTGAAAATTGGTACTTATGATCTCTTTTAAAAATTAAGAAACACATATTTTTTTTTTTTTTTGAAAATCGAATTAATGGGAGGGTGAAAAGGGGGGTGAATTTTTAAAATGAGCGTATCTATATCTCAAAACTTTCAAAGTTTACAGATGTAAAATTTGGTATTTAGAATCTTCATTAAAAATAAAGAAACACATATTTTTTCGTTTTCGGAAAATCCCACTTGGAGGGGTGAAAAGGGGTGAAAAGAAGGTTCGATGCCTTTAATGAGGATACTTATATCTCAGAAACTGAAGATATACAGACTTGAAAATTGGTGTTTGGGATCTCCGTTAAAAATAAAGAAACAAGTATTATTTTGTTTTCAGAAAATCCCAATAGGAGGGGTGAAAAAGTGGTTGAATTCCTTTAATCAGGATACCGGTACATATATCTCAGAAACTGAAGATATTACAGACCTGAAAATTGGTACTTATGATCTCTTTTAAAAATTAAGAAACACGTATTTTTTTGTTTTTGGAAAATCGAATTAATGGGAGGGTGAAAAGAGGAGTGAATTTTTAAAATGAGCGTATCTGTATCTCAAAACTTTTAAAGTTTACAGATGTAAAATTTGGTATTTAGAATCTTCATTAAAAATAAAGAAACTCGTATTTTTTTTGTTTTTGGAAAATTCCAATTGGAGGGGTGAAAAGGGGTGAAAAGAAGGTTCAATGCCTTTAATGAGGATACTTATATCTCAGAAACTGAAGATATACAGACTTGAAAATTGGTGTTTGGGATCTCCGTTAAAAATAAAGAAACACGTATTTCTTTGTTTTTGGAAAATCCAATTTATGGGGGGGGGGGTGAAAATGGGGTGAATTTTTAAATTGAGTGTATGTATATCTCAAAACGTTTAAAGTTTATTGATGTAAAAATAGGTATTTAGAATCTCCTTTAAAAATAAAGAAACGCGTATTTTTTTGTTTTCGGAAAATCCCAGTAGAAAGGGTGGAAAAGGGTGAAAAATGGGTTGAATGCCTTTAATGAGGCTACTTATATTTCAGAACCTGAAGATATTACAGACCTGAAAATTGTTATTTGGGATCTACTTTAAAAATAAAGAGGCATTTTTTCGTTTTTGGAAAATCCAAATATGGGTGGGGGGGGGAGAAAAGGCGGGTGAATTTTTAAAATGAGTGTATCTACATCTTAAAACTTTAAAAGTTTACAGATGTAAAAATTGGTATTTAGAATCTCCTTTAAAAATAAAGAAACATGTATTTTTTTGTTTTTAGAAAATCCCTATAGGAGGGATGAAACAGGGGTTGAATGCCTTTAATGAGGATACTTAAATCTCAGAAACTGAAGATATTACAGACCTGAAAATTGGTATTTGGGATCTACTTTATAAATAAACTTTTTTTTGCTTTTGGAAAATCCAAATGGTGGGGGGGGGGGGGAGGGGATGGATTTTTAAAATGGCTGTATCTACATCTCAAAACTTTAAAAGTTTGCACATGTAAAAAATGATATTTAGAATCTGCTTTAAAAATAAAGGAAGACTTATTTTTTTGTTTTCTGTAAATCCCAATAGGAAGGGTTAAAAGGGTGAATAATAAGTTGAATGCCTTTAATGAGGATACATATATCTCAGAAACTGAAGATGTTACAGAACTGAAAATTTGTACTGTATATGGGATCTCCTTTAAAAATAAAGAAACACGTATTTTTTGTTTTGGGAAAATCCAGTTAATGGCGGTTGAACAGGAGTGACAATTTGGGGTGAATTTTTTGAAAGACTTTATCTACAGAATATCTGAGAAGCGTAGAATGTTACAGACGTAAAAAGTGGTATTTAGAATCTCCTGTAAATGTAAAGAAATATAGGTAATTTGTTTTTGTAAACTCCTCTTAAGGGGAACTAAAAAGGGGGTGAAATTTTAAAATGAGGATTTATACAGTATATCTCAAAAAACTTAACATGTTACGGAAGTGAAAAATGGTTTTCATCTCTATTAAAAATAAAGAAACGTGTATTTTTAGTTTTCGGAAATACCACTTGGATGGACGGGGGGAGGGTAAAAGTGACTGAAAATGGTGTTGAATTCTTTTAATTAGGCTACTGTTATCTCAAAAATGAAGATGTTACAGACGTGAAATTTTATATTTGGAATCTGCTTTAACAGTATAGAAACATCTATTCTCGGAAAGTCCAACGAATAGGGGGGCGGGGGGGAGAGGTGAAAGAATTTAAAATTAATTGACTTCATTGTATGAGAATACTTACGTCTAATAAAAACTAGAGTTGTTAGGGCTTACAGACGTGAAAATTGGTATTTGGTTCTCCTTTAAAAATAAAGAAAAACCCATTTTAGGCTGAGGGAAACCTCTTGGGGGGCGCGAGTGAAAACAAATTGAATTCCCTTCATGAGAACACGTAAATCAGAAACTGAAGAAGTTAAAGTCGTGATAATTGGTATTTAGAAGATCCTTTAGTATTAAAGAAACAAGTATTTTTTGCCAGAAAATTCACTTGGTGGTGGTGGTGGGGGGGGATGAGTGTGAAAGTGAAAAAAGTTAATTACTTTTATTTCAAAACTGAAGGTAATAGACGTGAACATTGGTGTTTGGAATCTCCATTAAACATAAAGAAACATGCCTTCTTTTAGTTTTTGAGGGGGAGGGGTAAATAAACTTTAACGGCGGTGGAGTGTGATAGGAGGTGTGAGACCTTTTGATTTTACTGTTCATAATGTATTTATAACGAGCCTCCGTTGCTCAGGCGGCAGCACGCCGACCTCTCACAGCTGGCTTCCGTGGTTCAAATCCCGGTCTCTCCATGTGACATTCGTGCTGGACAAAACTGAGGCAGGACAAGTTTTTCTCCGGATACTCCGGTTTTCCTTGTCATCATTCATTCCAGTAACACTGTCCAATATCATTTAATTTCATTTATCATTCATTAATCATTGCCCCAGAGGAGTGCGACAGGTTTCGGCAGCTGGCACAATTCCTATTGTCGCCGCTAGATGGGGGCTTTATTCATTCAATTCCTGACCCTGTCAAATGATTGGAAACAGGCTGTATATTTTTGATGTACTTATTCTGATCATAAACCGATCATTTTTAATCTTTCCTGGGTTCGTTTTCAAGAGCCATCTTTTCCTTCGGAGAACGTTCTTAGATTACAGTAGATTCTCCTTGTATATAAATAAAAATTTAAACACATTTGAAATAAACGATAGGAATGAGATTGACCGTCCAATTGTCACCTCTGTAATAAGGTCAATAATGCACGGAAGTATGTCGTTCGTATCGCCAGAAATCCCGCACACTTGCCTACGCGCAACAATGGTGCTGGTCACGTTCTCAACAATGACAATGGCAGCACATGTAATTTACCGCCAAGTCGCGGTCTTGCATCTTGCTGTGGGGTCCAGAACATATAACAATAATAATAATAATAATAATAATAATAATAATAATGTTCTGGACCGTCGTCAAATGTGCGGACCACGCTGGAAACGGGTCTTGGACGGGTAATGACTAAAAATGCAGTCCAGTCGCGGGTTCAGTATCGCCAAGGCACCCAAGACGACACCACGTTTGATCTCCTGAAGGATTTGATCCATATTAAAAATGCTTATAGGAAAAGATGGCAAAGATTTAGGGACCCAACTGACCGGGTGGAATACCTTGGCCCTAGCCCGGGAAGTACGAAATTGATTGCTGGAAAGAAAGATTGAAAAATGGGAGGAAACTTGCCGTAATCTATTAGAAAACAAATCAGATCGCGAATTTTGGCGGATTCTCTCAGAAAACGAGTCAGATCGCGAATTTTGGCGTATTATACATATAAAAATAAGCATTCAGTTCTAAATTTCAGTATAATACCGTAGCGAAGCACGGGTATCTTGCTAGTTGATATATGTATATAAAAGAAAACAAAGGTCCAATAATACTGCCATGTGGGAACCACCTCTTAATCATTGCAGGATCAGATAATGCTTCACCTACTCTAATTCTCAGAGTACTATTTTCTAGAAATTTAGCCTCCTAATTCAACCATTCTTTTGTCTAGTGCGCCTTCAGTTTTTCAGTGATTTTCTAAGATCTACCCTATCAAAAGCCGTGGATAAGTCAATAGTGACACTGTTCATTTGACCTCCAGAATCTAAATATCTGATACAGTAAAACCTGCCTTTACTGACACATACCTGCCAACTTCCCCGATTTACGTGGGAAACGCCCGATTATCGACATTTTTCCTGCCTCCCGATTATTCGATTATTTATCCCGATTTTGATGACGATGCTTGTTGTTTAAAGGAGCCTAACATCGAAGGTCATCGGCCCTATCCCGATTTCAGCTTATTTTTTTGGTGAACTTCAAACATTTGTTGTCAAATCTCTCATTTCGGCTTTGTACGCCAGTGGCCGGAAGTCCTTCGCTAATTGGCCGCTTTCAAATGAAATATCGACATTTAAGGCTGCTTGTCCACTGGAAGTACACGATTACGAGATGAGGCGATTACAGGCAACTATGATTCATATAACTACACGTGACTGGGGTCATTCACTGCAGGCGACTTCGCACGGCTGTCTGCTCCGTACAGGTCTGCGTGTGTTTCCGTAGTAGACGTTGTCAAGTTATTAAATGTATTAAATATTCTGTGAGATGGATGATGAGGATTTAGTTTACATTCTGAAGAGTCCCTACCTGATGAGGCGTTGGGAGGAAAAATCGCAAAAGAAGACATCGGTGCTGGGTAAACCCAATACTATCTAAAAGGAAGCCAATGGGAGAATTCCATCATCTGCACAATGATGTGGATAAAGACCCCCAGAAGTTCTTTGATTATAATCGGATGCGTCCAGAAACGTTTCACTATATTTTGAATGAAATAGAGCCAGAAATAGCCAAAACGTTGAACTTCAGGGAGACATTAACACCTCTGGAACATTTAACTGTGACTCTAAGTTAAGTGATATGTATAGTTATTAAAAAGTGTTGATTTAAAAAAAAAACATTTATATTAAAAATCAAAGATCGAATTAAGTATGCAATTTAATTTGTCGGTGTAACCTACAAAAATGAGAGAAAGCACACAATCCATAAGTAAAAAGTAAAAAGGGTTAAACAGAAATATAAAACCTTTGAATCTAATTTGAAAAGTCTGTAAATGTTGTTTTCAATCATACTCTCTTAGTTATTGTTTCCACTTAAATTTGCTTTCTTCCTTTCCTTTACATTTTATATTACAGCAGAAACTGCATATGTTCCCATATTGAAATTATAAAAACATAAATAATAATAATAATAAAGATATTTGTTTTATGTACCGCTAACTACATTTTAATGGTTTTTGGAGACTTCGAGGTATGAGAATTTTGTCCTGCACAAGTTCTTTTACGTGCCATTAAATTTACCAACACGAGGCTGACGTATTTGAGCACCTTGAAATACCGCAGATCCGAGCCAGGATCAAACCTGTCAAGTAGGGCTCAGAAGGCCAGCGCTCGACCGTCTGAGCTGCTCAGTCAGGCATATTATATAAATAGTGGTGTTCTTTCACAAACCGCACTCTTCAACTTTTCACTATCTACATCAGTGACAAATGTAGTAATGATAAAAATAATGTTGCATGTGACGATGACAACCGGATGCTTACAGGAACCGTGGAGTACAGGCAACTACACGCGGCAAATCCCATTCGAGTGGGATCTGTCTGTTGTCACCTACAATCGCTGCCCGAAGTCGTTTGCAGTGGACGTGGTTCTGTTACAATCTTTGCTTTGGGATCAGTCGTGCCAGTACGCACGTAGCCGCCTGATCTCGTAATCGCGCGTAGTTGCTTCCAGTGTACGAGCGGCCTAATATGTGAAATGCGCTCGAATGTGCGATGTTTATTAATACCTGTTTATTGTGACGTATATGTTGATTGTCAATCTCGCGTTCATTTAATTTGTGTTCGTTCACATGAGTCTAGTCGATTCTAGAGACTAATCGCTAGATTTGGAGTCTTTTAGTAATTTAGTGACAGAATTTCAGAGATATCGACTAGTGACTTTTCTAGAGGTTTTGAGCCATTTGGAGACAATTCTGGTGAATTTTAGTTTATTACTTGATAATGATAGCATTGCGCTTCGCATAATCACGCGGGAGCTTGATGCATTATATTAATTTATGCATTTGTTAACTAATGGCATCCAAGTGCATGACTGATTCACATGTGTGAAGCACGAGTTCATACTATTTTCGGAAGGCTTATCAGAGACCGACCATCTTGCATACCTCGTACTTCCTGTGAGGGAATAGAGATACGCAAGTTTTAGCCAAGTAGCCTCATATAGCAACAGTCGGGTCTTGGGGCAATAAGTGTTATATACCATAGTACTCCTGTATTGTGCATGATATGTAGAATAAGCAGATTTGACCAATTGTATCTCCGGATTTCTCCTGTTTTTTAATCAAAATCTCCTGATGTTTGCTTTTCTAAAGTTGGTAGGTATGCACACACCTCTCTCCCCTGGACACCTCTCCTTAGCGGACAATTTTGACACAACTTTTGTCCTAGGCGATTCCTTTTCTCCAGACCCGGTTGTGCTCAGTGTGATAGCCATGGGCATGGACTATATTTCATTTTCCACAGTAGAAGACTTCGATGGAGTACAGGAAGAGGAATATTGTCCTACACCTCCTTGCACACTTTCCAAAGACCCTCAATAGTGGCGGGACATCTAGAAGAAGGCCCTCTTTTCAGGAGACCAGAGGCACAGAAATCCATCGGCGAGGCATCGCAGGATTTGACGGGGATGCCACTAAATGGTATGACACGGACACCAGTCTCTGCTTCTTTTCTCTTGTAGTAGATGGCTGATGATCTGGCAGTATGACTGGATGCTTTGTCCATGGGGACCCAGACATTTGAAGCATCCTCACGGTACAGCCGAGGGACATCTTCAGCGAAATAGGGGTCCATAACATTCTTCTGGAAGTAGGTAGCATTGATCTTCACATTCTTCAGCACTCTGAGGATTCTGAATTTACCCTGTGATCAGTATCCTGCCACTACCATGAACCCTCTAGCAAACTTTTTCTTTCTTTTCCCTGACCAGGTTTGAGTGCCCCTTTTGGCCTTTCGGGCGATAGTAAATTGTCTGGGGCTTGATGTTGCCATCCAAATATACTAAAGCTTCATCTAGGGTAACAACCAGCTGCCGTTTATCTCGTGCTAGGTAGGTTCGTATAATTTTTTGGCATTAGCGAACCATTCCTTAACGTGCCTTGCCTTCAAAGCATGTCCACGTGCCTTATGCCGCTTTACCAGGTTCAGATCTTTTTTAATTATACAGTAGACTGTACCTTTAAATGTGCTTGTGTGGCTGGCAAGGTGTTGAGTTGTTGGATTTTCCTTGAGAACAGTAGCCTTTACCTTCTTACTGATGTCTGGAGTCCTGGAGTGTGGCAGTTTTTTTTAAGTTATTGTTTCTGACGGGGAACCATTCTTATGTAGTATTATCGCATTGCCTACGGAAGACTAACTAGTGTTGAGACCTTTCAGTTTACACTGTTGTACAATCCTTGATAATGAGAAATTAGCATCGGAAAGGCCAACAATGTAGCCAAGCCGTATATCTGCAATTCACCAGGCCATGACGCAACAGTGGTATGATATGACTGTACGCAGCACTTCTCTAAATCACACTGACCAGGCAGAACAAAATAAACGACATGCAGCTTCTTCCAGTTGGGGCAGGTGCACTGAAGGTCACATCCTGTAATAACTGGGACAACCCTCCGTATATTGACACTGCAAGACTTCAGACTTAAGTGAAACAATAGAAGATATTGACAGTGACCTGCAACGACTCAGCGTATATGCACAACAAAATTGTCTTATACTAAATGCCAGAAAAACTGATTTTCTGAGCAGGACTCCACTGCGGGAAGTGGTCACCGTTCTGTTGTCAGCGTGCTAGGAGGTCGGAGTATGTTGCCTATCGCATCCACCGTTGAACTTCCGTCAGTGCATGCGTACCCACCGCAGTGTGATTTTACGCAGTTGCAGCTCTGTCCACAATATCCTGTGGATGATGCGTTTCTCAATGCCGCTTGCCCTCTCTAACTCCAGTAGCGTGCATAGTCTTGTCTTCCTCCAGGAGCTGCTCGATGACGGCATGTGCCACGTCTGTCCACACTGTGACAGGTCATCACGAGCGTTGCTGTTCACTGGTTGCCATACGTGCTTGCTTAAACTTTCCTACCCATCATGCTACTGTATGGTATGGGAGCGCATTATTCTCAGGGGTTTCTGCCAATTCACTGTGACAGTCTCTCATATTTCTCTCCCCCCCCCCCCCCCAGAAAGGCTATTTTGATGTATAGTTGGAGTGACCTTTGCCTCAACCCTCGTATAAGGAAATACCTTCATTGGGGTGGTTACATTAATGAGGTAAATATAGGTTACCGAGCTCTTCATATGATTGTGAGTGGGGTTAGTAGTAAGGATTTACAGTTGCAGTTCAGCTTGTGAGGTGAAAGGATGCAGTGTGTTGAGCGAGTAATAAGAGTACGAGTTCGCTAATATGGAGGTTTCAGTTGAACAATATAGGTGTGCTATAGTCAGGTGGAAAGTGGAATCTATTCAAATGGTGAACAATAGCTTCAACATCACGCAAACAGTATTATCATCAGTTGTGGTGATGGTGCTACTAGTGATCGGTGGGGTTGAGGTAAACCCGGGCTCTGGACTGTCCTGGGAAGATAGAGAAGCTCAAGAAGGTCATGAAGGATTGTCAAGTGGAGAAGACTAAGGAAATGTTAATGGATGAGAAAAAGGAATTAAAGGATTTGAAGATCTTACAAAGAGAACTTAACAATATCAAGGAGATCCTATTGCAGAATAAAAACGAGGTGGATCAAAGGAAGTATAAAGTCCTGGATTTAGAAGAAGGGCTAAGAAAAGGAACAGACACGAGTGATGGAAGATTGGAAAAGAAACATAACAATCTGTGGACTGATAGTCAAAGAGAAATTTTATGATATGCTAGACAGAGTACTTTCATTAATCAGGGAGACACTGAAGGTCGAATGTAATGAGAGTGATACTGATAGTGTTTTTAGATAAGGGAGAAATATGGGAAGAGGGCTAGTGAAAGTATGTATAGTATCAAGTTTAAAGGCCCAAATTTTTTTGTATAGTGCGAAGAGCTTGCAGGGAACAAAAATATGGATTCAAAAATAATTAGATTAAGAAGAAATGGAAAATATGAGAACATCACGTTTTCATTCAGGCCTGAAAGCATTTATCCATGGAAACAGACTTATAGTAGCAAGCGACTCTTGGAGTAGGGAATGGACTGGTAACCAGCTACATGAGCTGGAAACAATGCCCTGATGTATCAGCCATACTGAAGTTCAGCGGCCTAGCAAGTGACTACAGCAGATCTCAGTCAACATGTGTAAATCAAAGGAGAGACGGTGAACTGGACGACTCGGTGTTCGAAATGAGACATCCTGAATCCAGGAAAGTAGCTCAAGAAGAAGAGGGTGGGGTGGGGGTCTCTCGGAGGCAAGACAACACAGGGAGAAAAAAACAAACAAAAAAAAAAACAAAACAAGCCAGCGCTAAATTTGAAAGACATTTGGGCTAAAAATGCATTGATGAGGACTGAGGAAGCCAGGGGGTTGGTGGAGGAAATTGTTAGCTCCCCAAATGGATCTGTTATACAGTTAGAAAAAACATGAATGATGAGAAGTAAGGCCTTGGCTTCAGCAGGTGTACCCACAAATAAATAACTAGACTGGGCCGTGGGATTAATAAATATCAAGGGTATATTGAGTAAACTGGGAAATTATGAAGTCGGAGATCTAATGCGAAGTAATGAGGTTACAGGGATGGTTGAGACTTGGTTGCTGGGGTTGTACGAAGTACAAATACTGGGTTTTAAGGTTTGGAGTAGAATGAAATATAAAAGGAGCCTGAAAGGGCATTACCTGGGAGGGATATCAGTGATCTTAAAAGATGAAATATGTAATCGAGAAAAAAGCTGTGGGAGTCAGGATTTGAGGAAATGATTTGATGGAAAATAAATAAAGGAAATCAGAGTGGGAGAGAGATTTTTATAGTTTTCGGCTACAACCATCCACTTGGATCCCCTTTTGAGGAAAAAATCTTCTTTGAAGATCATATTAAAGTAGTATGTCTGTCTGTTAGGTCATCAGCCCAGAGGCTGGTTGGATCCTCAAATAGCACCACCAAAGGTTATGCGGTTATAAGGAAACCCCAAAAAACCAATGGCAGCATCAAAATGAGGCGTACTAGGCAAGATGAGGAGTGAGGTAGTTTGCCATTGCTTTCCTCACTGGATCAGAAAGTACTATTGCAGCACGACTGACCCTATGAGCAACACCTTTCATAACACTCAGATGCACTAGTCGTGCTCCGAACGTCATTACTTAGCACTACCCATACCCCAGCAACTTCCATATTGTCACAGCCATGGATGTTGACTGGGACTTCGGTGGAAGCTACACTTTACTCTGGCCTGTGCCAAGAGATAGATGCAAAAGTACTGCATCCATCAAGAAATGACAGCAGGCAGATTAAAGTAGTAAACCAGATTAAATTAAAGAATGAAGAAGCGAGAATAATTATAATGGGAAATTTGAATGCAAGGGTGGGTGAAAAGAATCCATTATTCGATAGAGAAATTGATGAAGTATTAATTGAAGGAAGGAGAAGTAAATACAAAGTGTAAAAAGAATGGAAATTACTGGAAATGTATGTGCACGCTAGAGGATTTGTACATTTTGAATGGGGGCTGGTGGGGGGGGGTCGAATCAGGAAACGTAATGTACATAGTAGAGTCAGATTTCTGTAAAAAGAGGAAGGAATACAAAGATTTAATGAGCAAAAATAAAAGGAACTGGCAGACCAAAGAAGTACAATTATTATATAAGTACTGTAAAGAAAGAGTAAGAAAGTACAGAAAAGAATTAGTATAATCTGTAAAGAACATAAAAGTAATAAAGAAGTAAGGATAAGTGATGAGAAGTGGCTAATGTACTTCAAGCAACTGCCATGGTCCCAGGGTAGTTGTGTATACAGCTCTGTTAATGATGGGTATGATTTGATCCCCACATTGAGCTGTTAAACATTGGTATCACTATACAGAAAATACAACTTGTTGCTCGGTGAAAACAAGCAATCATCTTGGTCCAGGAGTACTTGTATTCAGAACTCGGAATGACCACCCATGGTTCGATCCCCATGATGTGCGACTAATTCTGTGCCCCAGTTCTGTTAGTATTGGTTGATATCTGCTGTATTTTAAACATTTTATTTGCTACTATTGGTTATGCTACTACATTGTTGTTATTGTTATAACTATCTTCTTATTCTTCTTATTCTTCTACTACCGCACTTCCCACAACTTCGGGGTTGTGGGTGCGAACTGCATTGCACATGTGGATTTGTCTTTTTTATGGCCGGAGGTCCTTCCTGATGCCAACCCTATTTGAAGTGATGTAATTACTATTGCGTGTTTCTGTGGTGGTTGGTAGTGTGCTGTAGTCTGAATATGAAGAGGAGAGTGTTGGGACAAACACCCAGTCCCTGAGGCATGTGAATTAACCAGAAGCTATTAAAATCCCCAACACGGCCAGCAATCTCCCTGCCGATGAGCTTCCACTCCACATTTGCGGTGAATAAAAATGTAGAGCGGAAGCACAGCGTAAACTCGAGTGTCTGGAGCAGCCACTCAGTGTTACTGATCAAGGTCGTGAACGTGCCATGTATATAACACTTCGATGACTTCCGGATAATTCAATGCTTAATATGGCAGACGACAGTGTGGAATTCCAGTCCGCTTTTATCTCCATTTTAAAGGAACATACACATCTGTTTTCAAAGTCACAGTTACCGGATAAGAAGCACAAGAAAACAAGTACAATAAATGTAGTTCAGTGTGAACTACTTTCTCTGTCCAACAACTGTTCGTAAAAAATTACAAAACATGTAAACAAGACTGAAATATAAAGTAGAGTTAAAGCGTACGGGAAACAAATTCATATCATTAAAATAATGGGAGAAGCGGCTGATGAATCTGATGCAGGGGGAGAATAACCCTACCATCGGCCGTCTGAAAGGTAGGAAATCATAACCTGAATATTACGACATTAATAAATTGAGGAATATGATAAACATAAATAACAAAAGTTAATTATGATGAAAATAATATTTTGACAATTTAATGTAATTTTTAAGGAGCCAGATCTACTAGACCGGACGAGTTGGCCGTGCGGTAAAGGGCGCACAGCTGTGAGCTTTCATCCGGGAGATAATGGGTTCGATCCCCACTGTCGGCAGCCCTCAAGATGGTTCTCCGTGGTTTCCCATTTGCACTCTAGGCAAATGCTGGGGTTGTACCTTAAATAAGGGCAAGGCCGCTTCCTTTCTACTCCTACGCCATTCCTATCTCATCGTCGCCATAAGATCTATCTGTGTCGGCATGACGTAAAGCATGTTGTATGATCTGCAGAAGTTGTCATCCCTTTGACTTCCAACAGAGGCGTCATAACTCTGCAAACATAGGAGTTCCTCCTAATTCGGGAGCCATAGACAGAGTCAGGCCGTTGTACATCTACACTGGTTGAATTCTTCCTTTTCATTGCAAGTGGTCTGTACATTAATGCTAGGGACACCTTTTCTGTAAATGTAGTCATTCCCATGAACATGTGGCTTCTGAATTTGTACATGAGTAGTCTACAGTTCCGACAGCATAAAAGAAACTAAAACGCTCTTGCCACTTAGCCCATGCTTCCTGCATCCAAGCAACATTTGTTGGAATTTTATCTAATAATCTGCCTTCATTTCTGTTCATGTCATAACCTGTGAAAATGTTGACACAGTGCGCCGAGATGTTTTCACCAACTCCACTCTAAAACCCAGAGTCACCAACATAACGCAAGAAGATTTACATGTTTTATTCATTTGTTCGGGCACCACCACTTGTTTCTTTGGAGTGCACAAGGAAATGCTCCGCTAACCATTCAGCATATTCCTTGAAAATCCACAGCCTGTTTCCAGTCATCTGACCGAGAGACGAATGAAATTAATGAAGCCCTCATCTAGCAACGAGGATAGGAATCGTCCCGGCTGCCAAAGCCTGTCACAGTCCTTTGGGGCAATGATTAATGACTGACAGATGAAATGAAATGATATTTTTGAGTGTTGCTGGAATGAAAGATGACAGGAAAAATGGGAGTACCTGGAGAAAATTCTGTCCCGTCTCCGCTTTGTCCAGCACAAATCTCACATGGAGTGACCAAGATTTGAACCACGGAATCCAAAGGTGAAAGGCCGGTTCGCTGCCGCCTGAGCCACGGAGGATCTTCAGCATGCTCCTTATTGGACCTATATAACTCTGTCTAATCAAGTTGAGATGATTGTCTGCGAAGTTTATATAATTTTCTTTTCCAATTAACCACCACCATAACCTCTGCCAGCCACTGAACTTGACACTCTCACGTGGAGTCACCTACTGAATTAGCTCAAGGAAACATGAGCAGGCGCTTACCGGAAAGAGTGCTTGCTTTATCATTATTCACCAGAAATCTGGAGCACCCACTCTGCTACTCGAGCGACTGCAGTGTGTGCTCAAGGTCAGAGGTCTGCTGTGAGTGACTGCTACCGACAGGTCGTTTTTATTCACCTCATTGCGAGTGCCTGCTCTAAATTTGCGAGTAAAGAGTGCGTGCTCATTTTTATTCACACCACCCAATGTATGGGTAAACTCAACTTGATGCTAGGCGGCACTTATAACCTAGTCCTTTAAGAGATGAATAGCCATAAAAGCTTGAATTCGATAATATATCCATCACGATAGCTCATACGGTGAAATGAATGAGACATTAATGATAAGAACTGGCTTTTCCTGTAACTGTTAGGTACAGGTTTTAGATAAAACCGATATTTTTGGGGATATTTGGAAATTTGTGAAAAATATAATTCTGAAAATTTCTGGTTTTTTTTCTTCACACTGTGAAGTCGCACGAAACATTAAAGTTCGGAAATTATATTCGAAATAACTTTTGTTATGTACAGGTTTTTGATACGGCGAATATTAACGGAGAAATTTGACGTTTAGGGCCTACGGCCTTGGCCTCCGCAAAATTACTAACTCATTTTTTTATTATTGTTAGCATTATAATCCACGAGACAGCTCTACTCGTTAGGTGCATCTTATAATGTGCTAAAACAAACAATTGTCCAATTTTGTTTTAAAACTCTTTCCGGATCTGTTTCTGCATCCATATACACAACTGACCGGCGTAATTTTCTTCAAAACTCAGACCTTAGAAATTCGTAAATTCATACACATTTCAAAACTAATAACACTAAATAATCCCCCTTGTTTAAATAAACATATTTTTGCTACTATTAAATTTAAAACAGGCGTATTCACTGAAATTGCCTGAAGAGTGATCTTACCCAGTGTGGAATACATACGTTTAGATCAGCTGACGGGACATTTGGCCAAAAGATGGCAGAGCTAATCAGAATGAAGCATTCATTAGCCACAGTGTACATATAGAGTCACTGTAGGATAGGGATGTCAAATAAAATGATTAAAGCCATAGAAGAACTAGGTACATGCAGAATGATATGTTCGATTAAAGGAAGACTTAATAGTAGAAGGCTGCACTTGAAAATTGGACTTAAGTAGGGATGTAAATTTTCACCAATATTGCTTATACTTTTTATCAATTATATAATGGACTGCCAAGGGAAGGAGAATAGGACAGTCCCCTGCTTAAACAACAAAGAAATTCCTGGCTTAGTTTTTGCAGATGACATCCTTCTGCTCTCACTAACAACAGTCTGTATGTAAATAAGTCTAAAGAAAACTGCTGAATATTGCAGAACATGGAATTTGAAAACCAGTATCAAGCAAACGGAAGTAATGGTTTGTAAAAGAGGAAGTAATTTGAGGAAAAATGAAAAGCATGGTTTGAAGGTGTAGAATTAGACGTTAGCAGTGAATTAGGATATTTAGGAATTATAACAACATCGAATGGGATGTGGAAGAAACAAATGGGACAATAATACAACCATGATTCTAAACGTTGGTATAAAAGTAGGCAAAAAAGAATTAGATGTAAGAAGTAATAAATTCTGTAAAATAATAATGGGTCTACCAGAATGTGTAGCAAATAATGGAGCTAGAACTCTGTGAAAATATCAGCATCCAAGCAGATATAGCTAGGAAAGTGGTAAGATATTGTAACGTGTTGGTGGGGTAAATAAGTAAATAAATTAGTACAGAACCTGGTAGCGTCCTATTTCTAAGATTTATTAACTAAGCACTATAATTACAGATTTACACACACACAGACGAAAGCCGAGCCTACAACTTACACAAGTAGACGGTTACACACTTACACGGTTCTCTCTCTCTCTCTCTCTCTCTCTCTCTCCCTCTTAGCTTCTCATATTCCATCTACAATGACACACACACTCAGAGTCATTGATTATTTACACTACACTCTCTCAGCCACTCCATCACACTCGTTAGCGCTGTCACAGTCCACAGCCTACACGTCAGTCCCGCAGGCCGAGATAGTATCCGCTGTTCACTCAATCTGTCGAACCCCGTTCGTAGTCACACACGTCGGCACCCAGTGCTCCCTTCGCGCTGCTCCAGAACACCCAATGTTCTTCTCCAGCAGCCGGCTTCAAGGGACTCACACACACGACATCAGGGAAACAGGAACAAGTCCTCGGCTCCAACAGGCAGATACTCTATCAGGCTGACATCTCAGCCCAGGCTGTCACTGACTGCGCTCTTCGCTAACTCACACCAGTAAACTCAATCTCGCTCTCGCTCACTCACTCACTAACTCACTCTCACTCACTCTCTGTCTAACTCTCACTGACTCCAGGCAGATCGTTCCTCTCTTATATATCTGCGCTGGCCCTTCGAGAATAGTCCGGATGCTCGATGGATCCAAGAATCTCGCGAGATGGAACACTCCAGATTAATTGTGGAGTCATTTCCATACTCCTCTGTTACGGGGCCGCGGGCGGAAGCGAGTGGGGCTGGCCTAGCACTTAAGTGCTGCTCGTGATTGGCGCAGTTGAAGCGTAAGGGGTGGGCTTATACGGTGCCGGGCCGGGCCCACTGCCAGTTGGCATGGCAGACGCTATAACCATTACAATATTGATTAAGATTAAGAAGGGGAGATGGGAAGGAAATATTGAACCTGGCATATCAACACCAGACGAAACATTTAGACAACGGTAACAGTGGCTGACAAAAGTGAAGAAGCACATGATTATGGCAGAATGTGAGACTAAAAGAACATCAGAATTGTATGAAATTATCCAGAAATATGTCAGTTAGGAAAGAATGGCTCCCAAATACAGAACTAAGAGGTGTGCTGTGGTGGCTTAATAGGATTATATATAAAAAAAGGATCCGAAAGAGAAACATAATGAAAATCATTGTTTTGTTCTGTGGAGAAATAATGGAAGGGGCTCATCTTTTGAGAGTATGTAGGGGAACTGATGCACTTAGAATTAAATATTTTGGTGGTGAGTATAAATCAAAAATAGAAAGAGAGAGAGATTTCTAAAACAACTGTTAAGTTGTTAAACAAAGAATGGATCACACCAGGACAAATAGCAACATTTTTTTGTATTCTAAGAAGTATGTGGCAAAATAAAATAAAGAGTATAGCACTAACTGAAAGTGTGAAAAGAAACCAAGAACAAAATCGACATTTAGAGTCATGGTTGTATTATTGTTGTCGCTGTTTATGTGTTAAATTGCTTGTGAATCTGCTTAGCTTACAGTAGATCAAATGTTTCTCCCTCAGCTGCTGGAATTTCGTAGCTGTATGTCAAGATCATTAATTAATTGATTCACCCATTCCTTCAATAATAAGGGCTCTCTCCTCAGTTGGTGGTTATTGGTGACTGAGAAAGGGACTCGCTTCATAATTCAGTTCATTCACACATCCACTTATCTGTCCACATTGGATTGATCTCGCCTTATCTTCTTGAATTCCGTAGATGTAGGTTGAAGACATTCATTCATTGGTGCCTCCATTCATTCATTCATTCATTCATTCATTCATTCATTCAGTAATAAGGACTCTCTCCTCAGTTGGTAGTTGTCTGTGACCGGGAGAGAGGAGTGTTTAGTCATTTATGCATGCATGCATGAGCAGCTCTTCTAGTCATGTAGTCGTCCGTCCGTCCGTCCATCCATCCATCCTTTCGTACAGTCATTCAGTTAATTCACAGTGTCTATTGTAAGCTAAGAAGAAATCTGTACGTACTTCTAACAAAACAAATACTCGCACCAATTAATAATAAGGGTAAGATACTTGTCGCCCTAGATTATAAAACACTGTTAATGTCTAGGACAAAAATAAATATTATAAAACTACGATTTTAGAGATTAGGTGTAATAATTCGGTGTAAGTGGTATTTTTTAAGGTAGTAGTAGATAAATTTAAAGGTAACAAGAAAAGCATGTATGTGTCAAAATAATATAAATTGCAATAAATGATTATGCTCTCCTCAGTTCCACATACAATTAAAATGAGATTCGAAGAAAATAGTCTGTGCAATTTTTATAATCTTATTTTACAATTCCAACCACACATATTATAAATAATGACTGCTGTAGTTAGCTCAAATAGGTTATAAAGATAATAGCAAAATCTCTTTCAAAAGTACATAGCTTTCCGAGACAGCGCCACTAGCACAATCTAGCGACTCACAGTGTAAAAACGAACAGCTTCCAACTGCTCCTTGTGGCTGCTATGACATAGTACCTGAACCAGAGACCTCGAAATTTCACCTGTACATGAAAATGTATTGGTTTTAAGTTTTCAAGGAATTATGAAATAGCTTTTCAAGTACAGAATGTTTTATCTGGGGTTGTAACATTTTATTATTCACAAAATAAGGCATGAAAAGTAACATCCATTTTTAGGCCTACAGCTAGACCAAAACTACTGGATTTTTCATGTGATGGCCTGCTGTCTACAATTTCGCATATGTTATGAAGAGTGACGACTATATACATTCAACTTAGCCTACTGTACACATGCTATTTTCCATAAATTAAAGTTTAGTCATGACAAATTTCTGTAACAATATGTGTACAACTACAGGCCAGGCAACCATTTATACTGACAACAATGCACATACCATAATTATATATTTATACTATATTATGTATACCCAAATGCACTTGAACATGAAATTACATATGCATTACTTTCTGTAATTTGGCATTTTTCTTTTTCTGCTGAGATGTGTAGGAACCATTTGTTTTATTTACAAAAGCTTTATTGAGGACTGCTAAGTATTCATAGGCCAACATAGAATAACAATTGTCACACATAACTTCTACACTATAATATTCATTCATTAAGGTCTTCACTAACTTGCCTTTGACACCTTGAGTGCTTTCACATATGAATTTATTTACATTATATTCTGAAAAAACACTGGACATTTTAGAACACAACATGTGAGAACATTCATTGGGGAAAATCATGTTACTTGATTCATATTTCTTCCTTAATATGAGGAATTTTTCAGGGTCATGGGAATTAAGTTCAAGTGACATCAAAACACTTTAACACTCATTGTGTGGAAGTCTTGAGATTACCCAACCAATAATTGTCTGCATCTGCCTGTGTAGTTTGCACATTACTGTTGGTTGTCTCATTTTCTTCATTACAATTAGGTCTCTTATAACTAATATTTAATTTTTTATTCGCAGTGTAACTTATTTTCAAATAATTGTATTTGGTTAGGAATACTGCAGCATCAGCCTCACAATTGCTATCTTGTGATGGTGATAGTAAGTTATCATAACAGTTCTTAACCCACTGCAAAATTTAGATGCATCTGGAGTGACATTATTGCCCTCTTTACACCTGACAATGGCAAATGCATTTTGCAGACAATTTTGTGTTAGTCTTCTAGTGAAGAAAATTGAAAATCAAATCGCTCCTTCAGTTCTGATCACAAAAGCTTAAGAGCAGTGATATTATCTATCCAACCTTGAATACATACTGGGTTGAGTTTACTATTAGCACCTCTGTTTAACACAATGATCTGCCTTAGACATTTTTCTAAATGATTAGAATTACTGCAAAGGGGTTTTCTATACTGCTTAGGGCTACTGCATTTTGAGGAATTGAAGATGTCAAATAGTTTGTTACACATTTCAATGAAATCAGCTGTAATAGCTGCAGAGGGTGGTAAAGAATTAAATTGAACATGCACCTTTATGCCACAAGCAACAAAATTACTGAGTCCGAACAGCTAAACACACACTCATTGGTGAAGAGGGGCGAAGAGAAATACATTGTTTTGTTAATTTTCGGGCTAGTCTGGGCACAATGGTTGAATCTTTATTATAAAATTCTTCAATATGAGACCAGCTACAAATTTCCCCTCCTACATTGAAATCATATATCTTTGCATTGTTTCTCATTGATTTAATCAAGTGAGGGGCATCATAGAAAAAGTATATTTTTTCATCATTTTTATTTCAATATGACCCTCAGAATTTTCCTCATTTTAACATTGTTTGCCCCTTGATCACAAACTACGGTCTTGGGTACTAGTCCAGTGTCCTGAATTTTCACTAATGCATTAATTAACATATTTTTTATGCTCTGCCCTGACATAACATCTCTGGTCGAATAATATCCTATAATTTGCTTGAAATTGAGGTACAGACCTATAATCATTATGACCGTAGTCTGATTACGTAACTCTCTTTTAGTGACATTTAAGACAGACAAGATTTCTGAACCTGTCTCTACAAATTCAAATTCAAACAAAGCTCCATGAGTATTCAAGCAGTTAGATCGACTCTATCGGCGATAGATGGTATCAGTACTCCGTTTTTTGAAAATTGTCGCTTAGCTGGTTGATGCATAACACTATCCAGGTATAACGAAGTGGTATTATAAACAGAGATATTAAACACATTTGGTTCCCTTGTGTTCAAGCCTTCCTCTCTGCCCCCCTTTCCTTTCACATGGATCAGAAATTTCCATTATAAAAATAAAATGTACAGGAAGAAGTGCAAGGTCTTTAAAATAGTGCTGAGATGATCTCTCTAGCAACTCTCCACAGATCTCTTTATCAACTTTTGGAAATGTTGACTCATCTGCCTATGATATTTCCTTTATTTTTTCACTATCTGGGAAAAGGTTTAGAACAAAGCATATTTACTCAAATCTGTGGAGAACTTCTTAAGCAAGTTTTAGTCTCCAATCGATGATATAGTAAATTCCCATGCAACTCAAAAATTATGCTTATCTTTCTACTCCTGCGTGTGCTTCAGCTCTGAACAAGTTACCTCATTGCTAATCATTTCTTGCTTCTGCTTCCATACTTTCATATTTTATGTTAATACCGATATCAAGCTAATTGAGATACTGAAGGTGATCGGGATCAGGTACCGAGAAAGACGAATTATCTGCAATCTGTATAAGAATCTGTCTGCGTTGAATTGAGGGTTTGGAGAAAGGAGCAGCAATCCAGAAAGCAGTGAGGCAAAGTTTCAGTTTGTCCCCACTACCTTTCTGTGTCTATATAGAACAGGCGGTAAAAGAAATCAAAGAGGAATTTGCAAAAAGAGAATCACAGTCCAAGGAGAGGAATCAAAACTCTGAGATTTGCTGATGATATTACCATTTTATCTGAGTCTGCAGAAGATCTGGAGAAATTGGTGAATGTTATGGACAGAGTCTTGGGGAAGGAGTGCAAAATGAAAATAAATAAATAAGTCCAAAACAAAAGTAATGGAGTGCATTAGATTGAAGTCCAGTGATTCGGGAAATATTAGATTAGGAAATGAAGGAGATAAATATTGTAAATATTGTTACGTGGGTAGTAAAATAACGAATGACGGCAGAAGTAAGGAGGGCATAAAATACAGATTAGTGCAAGCAGGGAAGGCCTTTGTAAAGAAATGAAATTTGCTCACTTCAAACATTGATATTGGGAATTAGAAGGATGTTTTTGAAGACTTTTGTCTGGAGCATAGCATTGTGTGGAAGGGAAACATGGACAATAACTAGCTCAGAAAGAAAGAGAATAGAAACGTGGTGTTACAGAAGAATGCGGAAGGCAAGATGGGTCGATTGAATCACGAATGAAGAGATAGTGAATCAAGTTGGTGAGAGGAGATTGATATGGTTAATTTGACGAGAAGAAGAGAGAGAAAGATAGGACACATCTTACGACACCCAGTACTTGTCCTGTTGCTTGTTGAGAGAAGTGTAGGTGGTAAGAACGGTAGAGGGAGACCAGGGAAGGTAATAATATGACCAGCAGATTAGAGCAGATGTAGGATGTAGTAGTTCTGTAGAAATGAAAATGTTAGCACAGGATAGGGTGGCATGGGGGGCTGCATTAAACCAGTCTATGGAATGATGACTAAATACAGCACCGAATTTTTGTAGGCATTGATGATAATGAAAGCTTCATTGTGACATGTGAATATGACTTATTCGAGAGATGGAAGACAAAAAGCGAAAGGTTCCATATAACGAGCTAGAATAACATAAAGAGGCTGTATACCTTACATCAGTGCTCCTTGCAGAGGCAAGTTCAGAAAGAGCAGCCATGTTTCAAGTTGTTAAAACAAAGCGAGTTGGAGCGAGAACATATTATGATGAGGTGACATGGAGATTGTGCGTGGCAATTGAACATCGTGAGTTTTAAGAATTGAAAAGTTAGATCCTCGCTTCGAGAATGCCGTAATTGATGCTTTCTTTGTACCTGTTTACCTTTGGCCTTGAAAGTTCATGTTTGTTACCATCTGGTGTACCGAGCTTGATAGCTGCAGTCACTTAAGTGCGGCCAGTATCCAGTAATCGGGAGATAGTGGGTTCGAGCCCCACTGTCGGCAGCCCTGAAGCTGGTTTTCTGTGGTTTCCCATTTTTCACACCAGGCAAATGCTGGGGCTGTACCTTAATTAAGGCCATGGCCGCTTCCTTCCCACTCCTAGGCCTTTCCTATCCCATCGTCACCATAAGACATATCTGTGTTGGTGCGACGTAAAACAAAATTAGCAAAACCATCTGGTGTTTGTGTATGATTCATTGAAGTTAGATATTCAGGTTCTTTTTTCTCTCCATAATGGTCCTGAAGACTTGTCTTGTGCTTGGGCATTTGTTTGATGTAGGACTATTTCACTCAAACGTACACCAAGCATGGTAAATAGGCGACAGTATTTTCCTGGTGTTCGTAAATTTTATGAAGTGTTAATTATTGTACTCCGAGCGAGTTGGCC
Organism: Anabrus simplex; assembly: GCF_040414725.1. NCBI lineage: Eukaryota > Metazoa > Arthropoda > Insecta > Orthoptera > Tettigoniidae > Anabrus > Anabrus simplex. The sequence goes on along the minus strand of NC_090266.1, from coordinate 283,377,792 downwards.
GTGTTGTTAAGGGTGCGTCATTGTGAGCTTGGCATTCAGAAGATAGTGGGTGCGAACCCCACTGTCGTCAGCCCTAAAGATTGTTTTCCGTAGTTTCCATTTTCACACCAGGCAAATGTTGGGGCTGTACCTTAATTAAGGCCTCGGCTGCTTCCTTCCCACTCCTAGCCCTTGCCTATCCCATCATCGCCATAAGACCTATCTGTGCCGGTGTGACGTAAAACAACTTGTAAAAAAAGTTATTGTAGACACCAGTCGCATTAATATTTAAAATTAGGCTGCATTTCATAATGGACAAATTTCAAGGTTACCTTTCATATACTAATCCCAGCATGGTACGGTAAAAGGAAAAGAATATGTCCCCTATAGTATAATAAATATTTTACCAAGCGAGTTGGCCATAGGTTTAGTGTCGTGCAGTTGTGAGCTTGCATTCAGGAGGTAGTGGGTTCGAATCCCAACGTCAGCAGCCGTGAAGAAAGTTTTTCGTAGTTTCCCATTTTCATACCAGGCAAATACTGGGACTATACCTTCATTAAGGCCACAACTTCCAGCTTCCCAATCCTTCAGTCGCCGAAAACTTTCAATGTGTTCGTGCGATGTTAAATTAGCATAAATAAATCATCATCTTCATTTCCCGTTTCCAGCTTCCCGGGTCGGGTTGTGAATCAAGGACCTCCATCGCTGCCTGTCCCTAAACCCTCCTTTTTTCAGTACATCTTCTGGTTTTCCTCCCCTCTCCTCTATGCACTCCCATACTGAATCTGTCCACCTCTTAGAGGGTCTTCCTCGTGGTCTCTTTCCTGTTAAGTTCTCCGAAAAAGCTTTTTTTGGCACCCTCTCTTGTCCCATTCTCATCATGTGCCCATACCACTTTAGCTTTGTTGTTTCTGTCCTGTCATGAAATTTCAAGATTCCTGTCCTTAACTCTTCATTTCTAATTCTATCCTTTCTGGTCTTGCCCTTGATACCTCTTAGGAATTTCATCTCTGCTGCCTTTATTCTACTCTCCTTTCGATTTGTTGTAGTCCACGATCCATCTGCATAGGTTAGTATGGGTTCATAATAGGTTGAATATAATCCTTTCTTACATTTCTTTGGGACATCTTGGTTCCACAAAATACCCCTTACACTCTGGTAGAATCTGTTTGCTTGTTGTATTCTTTTCCTAATTTCCTCGGTTTTCTTTCCATCTTCTGTGATCACACTTCCCAAGTACTTGAAACTTTAACCACTTCCAGAATTTTACCATTCATTTTTATCTTTCCTCTTCCTTCCTTCCTTCCTTCCTTCCTTCCTTCCTTCCTTCCTTCCTTCCTTCCTTCCTTCCTTCCTTCCTTCCTTCCTTCCTTCCTTCCTTCCTTCCTTCCTTCCCCTTGTCATCACTATTGTTTTACTTTTCTCTGTGCTTGCTTTCATCCCAAATTTTTCTATCTCTGGATTCCATACATCTACTTGTTTTTGCACTTCCATTTCATCCCTATCCCATATCACTATGTCATCTGCAAACAATATGGCTTTTGTTGCCTGTTTTCCCAATCTTTGTTTAATGTTCTTATGAATTTCATCCATGCTTATGATGTATAGTGTGGGGGATAGTACACTTCCCTGTTGGAGACCAGTTTCTTTAAACCTTTTTGTACTACTAACACAATTTATATACATAGCTTTTATCATTTGCACTTCCACTCTGTTAACTTTTTTTTCCTAAATGTGTCCCATACCAACTGTCTGGGCACACTGTCATAAACTTTCTCAGTGTCAAAAAAATGTCATCACTATGTCATAAATAAATAAATACATTACGTACATTATCATTATACACTGTTATGCCTTCCAGTATTCAGTCTGCAAGCCTCTGTGAATTTACTATACGTCGCCACAATCCTCTATTTGCAACTAGTGCTGTGGCCTCATTTAGTTCTATACTTCTTATCTTTAAATTGTTAGAAACTGAGTCTAACCATTATCATCTTGGTCTCCCTCTACTTCTCTTACCCTCCATAACAAAGTCCATTATTCTCCTAGGTAACCTATCCTCCCCCACTCGCCTCACATGACTCCACCACCAAAGCTTCATCCATAAAGTTCATTCCTAAATTAGCCTTTATCTCCTCATTCCAAGTACCCTCTTGCCATTGTTCCCACCTGTTTGTACCAGCAATCATTCTCGCTACTTTCATGTCTGTTATTTATAACTTATGAATAACATATCCTGAGTCCACCCAGCTTTCACTTCCGTAAAGCAAAGTTGGTCTGAAAACAGAGTGATGCAAAGATAGTTTCGTCTGGGAGCTGACTTCCTTCTTACAGAATACTGTTGATCGCAACTGCGAGCTCACTGCATTAGCTTTACTACACCTTGATTCAATCTCACTTATGGCCGGTTTCTGGAATGACAGTTATCTGTAGATGCGTAGTTATCAGTGACTTAACAGGGTGATACGTTTAAAATGAGTTTCCGAAACAACAGTCATCGGCTTCTTCACAGTTATCTCCACAACGACTGGTAACTGCAGCTGTAGTTACCTCTATGTTAGAACTGATTCCAACAAATACCGGTATGCGGTGCCACTCCATACCGTTTCGTACAAGGTCTTATATTAGTTTCATAAACATTAGAAAGTGATAATGAACTGTTTATAATATATTTGCAGTCATTCATGGTAGTTTAACGTGCTTGGGTGCGCTGGACTTAACAATATTTCGGTTAGTATGTTTATTTCCACGTTATCACTGGCTTTAGTCACTGATTCCACTTGTATGGTGTCATCTGTCCCAGCTGTTTAGGTTATAATCTCCTCGGAGCATCAGGCCTCTACTGTAGATATATCTTCCAATATGGTAAATGAATTGTCAAATAAAATAGAACTCGAGGCAAATGGATTTCCATCAGGCTCTAATTGATTTTTCAGTGTAGCTATAATGTTAAGACCTCTTTCGTCAGGCTTTGAAACATGAGTCCCACCAACAGTTAGTGAACACAATCTGAAATTATGGAGTATTTACCATTTATATTTATACTAAATAATAAATATCTTAGGTACCGGTATGCATTTAATATAAACCTGCTGAATAATAAATGTAGATTTTTCATTGCTTTTTTCAATGCTATTTTATCCTTTAACCGGTGACGTGATGTCTCATAGACTCCCAATAAACATAAAACATCTGGACTTCTTTAATTAAAAATCTTGCAGGGAGCTGTAGTTTATGTTACCTTTTTTATCTGTTTCAACACACTTCACACCCTCAATCAGGGTTAGCTCGCTACGTTCAATTGAAATTCTCAAGTGGACTTCACGTCAGCAGTTTCGAGAGTATTTTTGTCAATGCATGTTGCGTGGTCAGTGTAAAAAAAAAAAAAAAAAAAAAAAAAAAAAAAAAAAAAAAAATCTGCACAGTTGCAGCGAGAACAGATGGATATCACATCATCAGTGCAGAACTTCAATCCCGGAATGATAGGTTCCAAAGTGTGTGGCACGTTTTCATTTATGTGATTATTTTCGTTTACGCTTGTTGTGTTCTGGATCAGCAAAAAGGGATCCGTTTGGTAATTGCAGTGTATTTTTATCATTTTACTGACGACAACGATCAAGGTGAAATTTAAGACGATGTCTGCATACTGTGAATAAGAAAGAAGGGGAAATAATATATACCTAATTTTTGCCTCATTAGATCGTACATATTTTCACGTTGTGAGAGATTATTACATGTTGAATCAGATTGATTGAGGTGACTGTCTACATATTTGCCAACCATTTTTCATTGCAGAAAACTTCTACTAGTAAAAGTAACTAGATATTACCAAAATAACCCTAAAAATATTTGCGTAGAGACATCTATTGGAGGACGATAGATACTAAACAAGACGATAACTGTACTGTTTCGATGCCATAAGACCTATCTGTGTCGGTGCGACGTAAAGCCCCTAGCAAAAAAAAAAAAACTGTACTGTTTATTGCCAGGGCTTATAAATCTGGATTTAAGTTTCCGGAAACACATTAGATTTAACAGCACAGTTAGAGTTACAAGCACTTTTCGGTAACTCACACGTAACTGTGGTGTACCAGAAACTGGCTATTAATATATTACCATCCTGAGAGAACACTCAACCTAAATACTTGAAATTATCGACCTGTTCTAGCTTTGTATCACCAATCTGACATTCAGTTCTGTTGAATTTCTTACCCACTGACATCAATTTAGTCTTCGAAAGGCTAATTTTCATACCATACTCATTGCACCTATTGTCAAGTTCCAAGATATTTGACTGCAGGCTTTCGGCACAATCTGCCATTAAGACTAAGTCGTCAGCATAGGCCAGACTGCTTACTAAATTTCCACCTAACTGAATCCCTCCCTGCCATTTTATACCTTTCAGCAGATGATCCATGTAGCCTAAACTACAAACAGCAAAGGTGAAAGATTACAGCTTTTTCTAACCCCTGTAAGTACCCTGAACCAAGAACTCATTCTACCATCAATTCTCACTGAAGCCCAATTGTCAAAATAAATGCCTTTGATTGATTTTAATAATCTACCTTTAATTCCATAGTCCCCCAGTATGGCGAACACCTTTTCCCTCGGTACCCTGTCATATGCTTTCTCTAGATCTACGAAACATAAACACAACTGCCTATTCCTCTCGTAGCATTTTTCAATTACCTGGCGCATACTGAAAATCTGATCCTTACAGCCCCTCTGTGGTCTGAAACCACACTGGTTTTCATCCAACTTCCTCTCAACTACTGATCGTACCCTCCCTTCCAAGATGCCAGTGAATACTTTGCCTGCTATACTAATCAATGACCGAGCTCGATAGCTGCAGTCGCTTAAGTGCGGCCAGTATCCAGTATTCGGGAGATAGTAGGTTCGAACCCCACTGTCGGCAGCCCTGAGAATGGTTTTCCGTGGTTTCCCATTTTCACACCAGGCAAAAGCTGGGGCTGTACTTTAATTAAGGCCACGGCCGCTTCCTTCCCACTCCTAGCCCTTTCCTGTCCCATTGTCGCCGTAAGACCTATCTGTTAAAATTAAAAATAGGAGAGGATTTCCACCAATCAATACTTATTTATTGTATATATTAAATTACAGGACCGGTTTCGACCTCATATTCAAGGTCATCTTCAGCTGAACCATACATACATATTTATATAATGAAGCTTTGATTAAGATTGTGGTGTTGAAGGAATGCCATATGATGATGATGTACATTTAGTTACATACAAATGGGGCACGTCTTAGCGTGAGCTGGCGTATATGTCATTCTGTACAATATTGCAACTGTATGTCTAAAATGTTGAAGGTCTTAAAACTAGTGTATAAAACACGTCTTTTCCTAAACTAACTTATATATACGTACAAGATAAAAACAATATATAAAAACACTTCATGCATATGAACATTCGTTCTTGCTTGGTGGTCAATACATCGACTAACTTCCGTATTTAAGTCTTGTTCACAGTTGTGCACTTCAGCTGCTATTCTTAGAGTTTGTAAAATTGCATGGATAAAAGTTTTGTCTTCCTGTGCGTATGTGAGATAAAACACTTTCAATTTAAAATAAGTGCCAAATGTATGGATGAAATTCAAGTAAATATGTTCAGCTCTGCTGTGTGTGTTGCCCTTTTATTAGAACCAATTCATGTTGGGCAACACACACAGCAGAGCTGAACATATTTACTTGAATTTCATCCATACATTTGGCACTTATTTTAAATTGAAAGTGTTTTATCTCACATATGCACAGGAAGACAAAACTTTTATCCATGCAATTTTACAAACTCTAAGAATAGCAGCTGAAGTGCACAACTGTGAACAAGACTTAAATACGGAAGTTAGTCGATGTATTGACCACCAAGCAAGAACGAATGTTCATATGCATGAAGTGTTTTTATATATTGTTTTTATCTTGTACGTATATATGTTAGTTTAGGAAAAGACGTGTTTTATACACTAGTTTTAAGACCTTCAACATTTTAGACATACAGTTGCAATATTGTACAGAATGACATATACGCCAGCTCACGCTAAGACGTGCCCCATTTGTATGTAACTAAATGTACATCATCATCATATGGCATTCCTTCAACACCACAATCTTAATCAAAGCTTCATTATATAAATATGTATGTATGGTTCAGCTGAAGATGACCTTGAATATGAGGTCGAAACCGGTCCTGTAATTTAATATATACAATAAATAAGTATTGATTGGTGGAAATCCTCTCCTATTTTTAATTGTGCAATTGTCAATACGGAAATGAAAATTATAGATTACGAGACCTATCTGTGTCGGTGCAACGTAAAACAACCAGCAAAAATAAAAGCTAATCAATGAGATACCTCGATAGTTGTTGCAATCCTTCCTGTTCCCTTGCTTATAGATAGGTGCAGTTACTGCTTTTTTCCAATCTGAAGGTACCTTACCAATACTCCATGCTAATCTTACTACTCTATGAAGCCACTTCATCCCTGCCTTCCCACTATACTTCACCATTTCAGGTCTGATTTCATCTATTCCTGCTGCTTTATGACAATGGAGTTTATTTACCATCCTTTCCACTTCCACAACCGTAATTTCACCAACATAATTTTCCTCCTTTCCATGAGCTTGGCTGTTCGCAACACCACCAAGAAGATGTTCGAAATATTCCCTCCACCTCTCCAGTGATTCCCTAGGATTTATTATGAGTTCACCTGAATTACTCAAAACACTGTTCATTTCCTTTTTCCCCTCCCTTCCTAAGATTCTTTATTACTGTCCAGAAAGGTTTCCCTGCTGCTTGACCTAGCCTTTCCAGGTTATTACCAAAATCTTCCCACAACTTCTTTTTGGATTCAACAACTATTTGTTTCGCTCTGTTTCTTTCATCTACGTACAAATTCCTGCCTGCCTCGACCTTCGTTTGGAGCCATTTCTGATAAGCCTTCTTTTTACATTTACAAGCTGCTCTCACTTCATCATTCCACCAAGACGTTCGCCTTTTCCCATCTTTACACACAGTTGTTCCTAGGCATTCCCTTGTTGTTTGTACTAAAGCATCCCTGTATGCCGCCCATTCTCTTTCTATATCCTGAACCTGCTTACTGTCTACTGTTCGAAACTTCACTAATCATATCCATGTACTTCAGCCTAATTTCCTCGTCCTGGAGATTTTCTACCCTTATTCATTTGCAGACAGATTTCACTTTCTCTACCCTAGGCCTAGAGATACTTAGTTCACTACAGATCAGATAGTGATCTGTATCATCGAAAATTCCCCGGAAAACTTGTACATTACGAAAAGATTTCCTGAATTCGAAGTCAGTCTATTATGGATCTGGTAGCCCTAGCCTCCCATGTGTAGCGGTGAATAGCCTTATGCTTGAAAAATGTATTTGTAACTGCTAAACCCATACTAGCATGGAAGTCCAGCAAACGCTTCCCATTTCCATTGGCTTCCATATCTTTCCAACATTTACCAGTCACCCTTTTGTATCCTTCAGTTCTATTTCCAACTCTCGCATTGAAATCGCCCATTAGCACTATTCTATCCTTGCTGTTGACCCTGACCACGATGTCGCTCAATGCTTCATAAAACTTGTCGGCTTCATCCTCATCTGCACTCTCACATGTGAAAACACTAAGACAATTCTCATCCTAATTCCTCCAATTGCCAAATCTACCCACATCATTCGTTCATTCACGTGCCTAACAGAAACTATGTTGCATGCAATGGTATTCCTGATAAACAGCCTTACCCCATACTCTGCCCTTCCCTTTCTAACACCTGTCAAGTACTCTTAATCTCCTCTCTCTTCCTCGTTATCTCCCCTTACCTGAATATCACTTACTCCTAGCACATCCAGATGCATCGTCTTTGCTGACTCAGCCAGTTCTACTTTCTAGCTTCCATAAGCCCCATTAATATTGATAGCTCCCCATTGAATTCCATTTTGTTCGCCAGGTTGTTTCCAAGGAGTCCCTCGCCTGTCAAATGGGAGTGGGACTCCGTTACTCCCATAGGTCCGAGGTTTGCTTAAAATGTTCTGAGCTCAGTAAATTCATGAAGCAGGATGCTACCCTACTTGCACATAGTCCAAGTGAGGAACTCTCCTCTAACGGGTTATGGACCACCGGTGGATTGTATACTCCTAGCCGCCTGAGCACAAGGAGGGCCATGACTCAGAATATGTCCGAGATGCCCACTCCCATTCCATAGCAACTGGTATCCCGACTCTCAGGACTACCTACTAGGCCACTCAGTCGTTGCCCATGGTTCACAAACTAGGACGTGACTACAGTAACCCACACCATGAACCATAAATAAATAAATTAATTAATAATAATAATAATAATAAGAAGAAGCAGGAATAAATGAAATTAGACCTGAAATTGTGAAATATAGGGGAAAGGCAGGAATATGTCTTCATAGAGTAATAAGATTGACATGGAATTTTAGTAAGGTACCTTGTGTTTTGACGATTGCGCCTGTCGATAAGTTAGGGAACAGGAAAGATTGCAACAACGATTGAGGTATTTCATTGATCAGTATACTGATATTTCCCTTATTTTTTGCTATATCAGAAAAAAGTTTGTTAGTAATATTCTAAATCAATTTTTTCGTGAGCAATTTTCCTGTAAATATAACTGAGACAGTTAAATTGAGTTTTATGTCCTCTGTGAAGCCACCCTTCAGCTCAATGTTTTTTAAAACAACTTACAGCTATGAACCCCCTTGCCCTTATCCTGAACATTAATACCAATTTTCATGAAAATCCTCTATTTTCCTGTGATGCTGTACTAGGCAGACATACAGAGAGAGACAAAAATAAAACTGAAAGTAACATAGGCTGCTATAGAAACTAAGTATCAGGTTAATATTCAAAAAGTACAAACTGAAAGGCACTTTTATATATATTATGGTATCATAAAATATCCTATTAATAGTTGGTTTATTGTTGGCAGGGGAAACATAATTTTGTTGAAGAACCACGGCATTGGACTCCAGAAGAACTTGTTTCTACCTACTACATCCTTCCCGCTGAGAAATGAGAAATAAAGGAAGTGGCTTTCAGAAGGGAGTACTCCAATTCATAGTGGCTTGTGGCCAATACTTTTATAGAGTTAGTTTTATATCGTCTGCTTTATCATGATCATTCCATGTCAGCTGGATTACATTTTTTAAAGATTATTTTTTAACTGGCAATATCTGAAGCTTGTTCAGTTTTAGCTGGGATTTAGTTTTAATACCATATGATTTCTCTGTGAAAAATACACCCTGTGTTAATCATGATGTAAATATCACCCTGTATGGCTCATAGGTGCTATAGTAGGAGAAATTTCCATGGTGAATTGAATCATGTACATGATTTTTCCTGTGATATTTAGGATTCTGTTTGTTATATTGGATATACTTATTGTGGTCTTAATTTTTATTCTTCAAATCCCACTGCTTAGAGTTGACAGGTATTGTGGGCAGACTTAAACATGGTAATTTATGAAAATGCTTTTAGTGGGTCAGTTCATCACACAAGTAGACAAGCTCTTTAGACTCAATATTTCTATGAAATACTTTACAACATATTGGTGTGTTAAACATAAATTGCCACTTTCCAATGAATTTGTATATGAGCCATGCCTACTGTTTCACCTGAGCTAGTCATGCTTATATAAGCAAATATCTCATGCCTGCTGGAATACTCGCATGAAATTTAAAATGTGTTTTAATTTATTGATTCAGCATCTTTTTTATTTTTTGGAGGTTTGACCCTGAGATTTGCTAATTGTGATGAAGAAATAAACTTTCATATAAAAGTGAAGACATTTACATTGAAACAGCAAGTCTTTGGGGATCACTGGGTACATGGCAAGCTCTCCCGTTGCTGGTCTAGCAAAGATGGTGACTTCTATGATGATGTTGTGCAATGCCTTTACCTGCAATGTTGCCCCATTACACATTAGGTATATTGACGTTGCACAAACAACATAGTTGGCATTTCTACCTTTAGTTTGTTGAGATGTTGATGCTCCATCAGGATCTCGTGTGTCCTTACAGTGCATTTTCACATTGCTTCCAAGTACTTTTTAGATCAGCTCAATTTTATATTAGCTATTTTCAATCAAGTGTATATCTTGAAGCTTGCACTCTAACAAGAAGAGAAAAGCCAGAGTAACTGTGATATACCATGGGGAAACTTGAAGGAAAATGAAGCAAAAAATCCCTGGAACATATGTTGGAAGTCAAGATTTGAAGCATCTGCTATAAAAAAAATTAATTACTCTCGACTCTAAATTATGCTAGTGGAATTGCTGTCAACATTGTTCTCATAGGGAATGCGTTTCTGACGTGGGTAGGTGTTTAAATATAAAACCAGGGATAAAACATGTTACTGAATTTTCAGTATTCAACAGACTGCTCACCTATAAATTAAAGTATTACAGCTTTTTTAACCAAGTGAGTCACTGCACAGTTTGGGTCATGTGGTTGTCAGCTTGCATTCAGGAGATAGCGGGTTTGAACCCCACTGTCGGCAGCCCTGAAGATGGTGTCCCATGGTTTCCCATTTTCACACCAGGCAAACACTGATGCTGTGGTGCTCCTGGACACAATGTCACCTCCTTCATTTTGTTGTTGGCAGTTTTCTTTCTCTGCTGTGCAGATATCTTCTTGCAGCACACTGTTCACACATTGACGCATTTTTCTGGCTGGTCCTTCCCCTTTGCCCAGTGTGTGTGCCCTGTTCCTTGTTGGAGGCATACAAAGTGTAGCAATATTGTACCCACATAGAGAGAAGGCAAGAGATTCCTTGAAATGATGAAAGGAATTTTTCTTCCCAGAACTACTGTTACAGTGTGGGGTCCAGGCACTTACGACTGCAGTCCCCAGCAGAATTTCAGTAGCGAGTTTTCTCCACCATTTGACATTCTTTTTGATCTTGTTGTCATGCAGCACAATTTCGGTTTCAGAATTGTATCTCCTTTCAAGATATTTATTAACAACATCTTTGGGAGATTGCTCTTATTGGGACGAATTGTTACGCAGACAAGTGGATTCTGTGCCAATGTAACACTTGTATAAAAATTGTCAGCGAACAAGATACATTTCACACAGTTCACACGTTTTCATGGTGGCACCTTCAGTGTGATCTGTCCTTTGCAGCTCATTATCTGTCCCTTGATAAACTCGTACAACAAATGTATACTCATTTCCCGTACAGACTTCGTAGAGTTTAAGTCGATACTTACGTTACATGTTCGGAATATATTGCCTGAAAAGCAGTCTTCTCCTCCAGGGCACCATGGACTCTTCTATTACAACACTTCTCCCAGGGGTTAGGGCATCATGAAAATTTTCCATCTTCAGGGCTGCCGACAGTGGGGTTTGAACCCACTATCTCCCGAATACCGGACACTGGCCACCCTTAAGCGACTGCAGCTATCAAGCTCGGTAATTTTAGTATTTGGGCTGAGGATGACTCAATGGTGAGTTGAAACAGGTCCTCTCGTGTAATAAAACTAGTTCAGTACATAACAAGTGTTGATGTGACAGAACATCTTTTTAAGGTGGTTTTGAAATATAGGCAATGTTAGTGCTCTCCTACTGCCACTGATCATAGTCAAACTATGGAACAGTTTCCCTGTGCTCTCATGACTTTTTTTTTTTTCATCCCATTTCGATCAGGCTATTTCAAGAAAGCATTCTTCTGTTAATCTGTTTAGGTTACTAACTAGGTCAAATTTTGCATTTGCACGTCCAGAGATTTATTCTAAAAACCAATTTGGATGATTTATGTTAAGCAAGTCTCAATTTATTTACATCACTATCATATAATTACCTAATCCACCTTGCTCCTTCAACTATTTTTCTTCCTGTAGCTTTTTGTTTTGTTTAGCCTAACGTAAGACTTGCCATGAAAGAGTGTGACAAGGTAGTGCCATTCATTTTGTTAAACAAAGTGCTGAAGTACGGCACTCGGTCTATCTCTTCCTTTCTTTTCAATTTCTTAAGATGTTGCTAAAGAAGTTGCTGTATTGCAGAATGTGAATAATAAATTGTATTTCCTTCTTATGAATTTTAGCAGTGTGATATCATCCTTCACCTGTCTCTCAGCACATCTTCGGTGTATTGCTCTTCATTTCTGTCTAACCGATTTTTCCTTATACCCACGTTACAACTGCTTCCAGTCTGTCCTTTCCTTGCTTTCTGAATCTACATCTTTCACTCCCAATTAGGAGTATGCTGTAAACAAAAGATTTTATATCCTGATTGATCCCAGGTTGTAAAATTCACCAGAAAAATGATGTGGCGTCAGAAAGTGCGTCTGGTCGGATCAGTTGCCAAAACCCAAAACAAGTTAGGGTGGCTCCAGTGACCCCAGAAATACCTGGGATAAGCCGAAAGTTTTTTTACTCCTCTATTTATGTGCTTGTTTATTAGAAACTGTTTTTTAATTGATGGGAAATTATGGTAGTTTTAAATATTTTTCCCTTTTATTAATACAAATTTTATTTTATTACTTATTTATTACTCCCTTATATGACTCTTTTAATCTAACTGATCTGGAATGATCCATCTGGGTAAAGAATTTTGTTCCTGTTAAAGATGTGTGTGTGTGCATGTGTGTGGGTGTGTGTGTATATATATATATATATATATATATATATATATATATATATATATATACACACACCCACACACATACATGCATACATATATACATACAGGGTGTATCATAACTATACCGACAAAAAATCAGGTATTCTCTTCGTGTTATGTTAAAAACGATGGTGCAATTGGATTGGCGGTGAATATTCTTCTTTTCGAGAAAGTGCGGTTGCATTATTACTTCCAGGTGTGCGATTTAAATTAACGAACTTTCTATATTTGCTGTGGCAGAGAGCCAGCCACTGCCTGTTGCTGTGTGTCAAAGAAGGGAAGGAGCGGAAGTGGGGTGTATGATGGAGACGGAGTTATATAATAGGTACAGTTACGATACACCCTATGTACATATATAAATTGTATATGTATTCATTTTTATTCTACTGACGAACAAATTAAGAAAAATCAGCGGATGTTGTTACACGTACTCTACTTCTCAAAATGAAATATTATATGTTATGATGAATGTTATTTATGTCCTGTTAATGTAATGAATTTACAGAGATGATGATTTTGGTAATTTTTTAATGTACCTCATTGTTTGTGATATTTATGTAGATAAGAGTTTAGGCAGTATATTATTTAACATTATTTAAAGTGTAAATAAACTATAACAATTTTATATGTTAAAGTGTCTACAATTATAAAAAGTTTTGTATGTTTTAAGCATTTAGAATCAATACTGGCATCATGGATGGCATAGTAAATATGCATATACTGATAATTTCGACAACTAGGCCATATGGTGGAGGTTGAATAATTTCCTAGACCTCTTTTTAAATTTTTTTTTATTACCTCCATCATTTTCAGAAAGCATTACATGTATTTCCACTGTCAGACATTTGCTGATATGATGGAATATTTTTCATCAGGTATACCTACACAAGTTGAGTTGTGAACTTTAAGATATTTATTTGGGAAATGGGAACATACTTTTTCTTCATATAGTATAGAAGTACACCATTTCCTTTTCTTAAAGTTCATGTATATTTTTCAGCCAGTAAGTTACGAAGTTTATTTAACAATAATATACCGTATGTACGTGAATAATCCCTACACCCTAATTTTAGGAAGGATGATTTTGAAAAACTAAAATGACTTAGTTTTGACTTATTTTATTAGAAAATATTAATACTTACATAAAAATTATAAACAGTACATGAATTAGCAAAGTAAAGGAGTCAATGAAACACAAACCATAATACTTTAGGCAGTACCGGTATAATTATTAGTACTGTCAGATACATTATAATAGTACAATTGTAGCAGCACCCGGCATCCTGCAATACAAAAATCTTACTGTAATTTTGCATCTCAAGACTGAGTGGAAATACAAAAAATAATATATAGATACAGTACATTGATACTGATAATTATAGGCTCCCTTACCTGTAATCTTCTTAGCTTTCGTCATCACTGGCAGAATTGCGGTCCTCCTCATCATCGCCATCGTCATTCTTACACTGCACATCATCCTCTTTTCCACTCGGTGAATTAGAGGTCCCGCCTTTCTTAACCCTGGAGCACAAACCTTCTTCGGTTATCTTTTTTCCACAAACATTTGTAATTTTTACAAGAAGACAAATATAAGGAAAATTTGGCAACAATTTTTATTATATAATAATTATTACTGAGAAACAATGCAGGGCTCTGTCTATAAGCACAGAAACAGTAGTTTTGACAACAATGCGAACATTTATTTCAAACACTTAGTACATACTTGTGCTCTTTGCAAATTGCCTTACCATAAACAATACAAAAAGTTTCTCCTCTTTCTTTTCTTGGACATATGTGGACAATAGTTCTCCTCGGGGCATATGATGATCCAGAATTTTTCTCATGACGAGGTTTGATTCCAAGGACCAGATCATTTGATAGTGTTGAAAGGTGTAACCTTCTTTGCATCCATGGTGAAAGTAGCTTGTCAGTCAATTGAATTAGGAAGTGTTTCCTCTTTAGGACATTCTTGCTTTTGTGGCTGGTGTTGGAGACGTGGATTACCCACAAATATCACAAATATTGCTCAAAATTCCATAAAAGACACAGAAAGGCCAGTGTTTAATCTTGCGGCTGCAAGTAATGTTGCAAGACATCTGGTTAAGTGAATCAACACCACCTTTTGTGTTGTCGTAGCAGTGATTCGTCTTGGGTTTCGTAATTACTTCGTCTTTTTCAGCTTGGTCGTGCATCGTCATTAACGGGATGACTAATTTGTTTGTCTTATGTTTATATGGGACAAGAGTCTTTTCATTGTTAAAGACAAGCATAGATGTTCCTATCACTCTGTTCTTGGTTGTAAGTAGTTTTGGAGGTATTTCTAGCTTACTGTCTCTCACAGTACCAACAAGAGTGAGATTCCCCTGTAGCAAGCAGGTTGTCAGCAACTTAATCGATGTGAACCAATTATCACTATCTGGTTAGAACCTTTCTTTTTGTGAGCTCCTTTACGCAATATTCTCCAAGGGGCAGGCAGTTAATATTTGTGCATTTGCCGAGGTATGGTGCAGCACCGTCCATATATTTTGTTCCTGTGTCACAGGCCATGACTATTTTAATCCCATATTTAGCAGGTTTATTGGCTATGAACATACAAAATTGACATTATCACACAAGCGAGGAGTTGTTCGTTCACTATATGAATGAGCCTGGTCTGTAATAGTTATGAAAATTGATAACAAATTCATCCGATTATTCCCTGATATTACATGTGATAAAATTCATTTTTGGGTCCGTATTGAAAGTATTTGTATTAAATAACACTAGTATGTTTTTATTGTTCACCCACCTATTCAATACAATACAATCTTAAAAATTAGGACGGTCCTTATCAAAATTGTTAAAATAAAATTAATACATTAGATGGTACACGTTTCGCCTCATGTGCCATATTTTTTACCTTAGGAATAGATCAGGTACCTGACTGGAAATGACTTATGAATACTGTTGGAAACTGTATCTTGTAAAATGGATTAGAGATTGTTAAACAACTATTACAATATAAAATGTAGTATACTATTACTTAATAATATTTGTGTTAATATTTGAGTCTAAAAACATGATAATCATTTGAGGATTATGACATAGGTGGTTGATTCTTGATATTAAAAGATATTACAATAAAGATAAAAATCAGAAAGCACATTCCATTTAATTGTCAAATGGCGTGTTGTTAAAAACTTGAGGAAAGTTGAGCGTTGGTAATGGTTGTTGGTTCTTGAAGTTGATAAGTATTGGTTTTCATTTATATGCTTATAAATTTTGAAGAATTTTCATATGGCGTGGTTCTTTTTGAGACAATATTAGTTGGAGTGCTGGTGCCATACGCTATATTGAAATTTGTGTAGACGTCATTAGGCCATCTTCTTTGATGTAGTATTGAAGAGTTTGTGATAGGCGTGGCTCTTTATTGTTGAACGTGTTGAGGTTAGCTTAATAGTCGAAAGGGGATGTTGTTGAAGTGAAAGTTGTTGCCAATTGTTGGGTAGCCAAGTGTGTGATGAAATTCTCTTCGACCACTGAGATGTTAGCTTATGTTGAGAGCTTTACAGCAACTGGCAGTCGCCGAGCTCTTACTTTGCGTGTTGTGTAATTTTTTGTGTAATGTTGGCACATCCGAATTGTCTCTTTTCTTTGAGACTGGCTGAGTAGCTTCAGACTCCAAGTTGGTAGGTTCGATCCTTGGTCAGTACTAGGGTATTTGAAGGTGCTTGGATATGCCACCCTCTTATCGATAGATTTACCAGCATTTAAAAGAACTCGTGGAACAAAATTCCGGTGCATCAGAGTCTCCGTGAACCGTGAAAATCATTAGTGGGACGTAAAACCGATAACTGTATTATCTTTTCTTCAATATACAAACATAATCTTGCTTCAGTGTCTGGGAAACTTCGCGCTCTGTCCACGAAATACCCAGAATTATTACTCGTTAGTTGATGCCATATATTATTTTTTATGCAAGTCACGAATACAACTCTTGTTCACCTCGTATTTTCTTCCTGCAGCACGATTTACAATTTCTTGTGTTCTTCTGTAATCTGCAGCCTCTTTCCCCCCCCCCCCCCCCCCCCTCCTCCCCTTGATACATGTATAGGAAGAACCTTCTGTTGCCGTCTTGAACACATGATTCACTTCAACTGACGCGCTATAGAAGAATGACGCCATGGCCTATGCACTGCTACACAAGTTTCCTATCGTAGCAACTTTGTTTAGGTACGTATATATTTGTAATAGTTTGAGCATTTGCTTCCTTTCAGTTGCCAGGCATGTTATTGCCTCGCTAGTGGCACACTAATGGCAACATCGAAAACTAGGTAAGCCGGGAGTGTGTTGCCAACCTTGATGCAAATAAAACCTGCACCCTAATTTAAAAAAAAAGAATGTGGGGATTATTCTTGTAAATATGGTACATTTTTCAAGTAATTTGACTTTAGAAGTTACATTTATTTTTTACTGTGATAATTAAGGTGGTGAATGAAATCGAAGCAATTGCTTGAGCTAATTGGTTTCTAGCAATAGCCAAAGCTAGGTAGAAAATGCTTGAAGCAAAAGGTGGACTACAGTATGAGTAAGAAAGATAGGATTTTGCTTGCATTTCCTAGAAAACTGTAGCAATTGCTTATATGCAGTAGAACTAAGAAAATAAATAGCCAAAAACCAAGAAATTAAATGTAAATATGAATGCAACAGGAAAAAAACATGGTGTGTAAACAGTGGGAAAGATATGTTGTGGAGCTTCTGGAATGTCAGAATAACCTTTAATAAAATTTTGGGCAAATATATTACTTGAGCTTTGCTAAATTTCTCTACAGCACTTGGAAATATAATCCATGTATTTGATTTGTCGAATATTGCATTAGTAACGTTTTCGATGACATTACTAACTGTGCTCCAATGAATGCCTCATTTTTTTTTCTGCTCCTATAGTATTCTGGGATCAGATACATTCCTCAAAAATATTTTCACACGGCCCTCGGAAGAAAGCGCACCACTACTCTACTCTTCTTTCCTCTTCTTCCACCTAGGAAATGCTGTCCTATGCAGTCCATATTCTCTTCATAAAATCCATTTTTCTGCAGTTATCTCTTGCAGTATTGCAACACCTTCTATATTATTTTATCATTCTAATATGCATGAAGGTAGCTGTATTCTTATAAAATGAATTGATTTCTAGGAGTTCCAATTGCTCCTGTCCTGCCTCTAAGAATTCTCAAGGAATTGCTCAGGATTTTAGGACTTTTACTAGACCCACCAGGTATTGCGTGTGCTTCCAGCAATTGCTTGTAGAAGTAGAAATGACTAAAGGCTTTATTCATAAAATACAAAGCAATTGGTCAGGAAAAAATCAAGAAAAAGCAATTGCTTCTTTTCATTTGTCACCATCGATGAATCCAAGTTTAGTAAAGAAGTAGTACGTATTTCAAACATTTTTTTTATACAGTAAGTTTAGTAAAGAAGAAGGTACTAGACTTTTGAGAAGTACGTATTTCAAACATTTTTTTATACAATATAATTTTACTTTGTACAAGGAAGGTTTCCTTTTTAGTATTTTAAATATTTCATAATACTAAAGAATTGAGGTTGCTGGAGTGTAATAATATTAAGTTACCTAAATTATGGGCAGTTCACATTTTTCTACGAAATCCTTCTGTCAGTCATTACTTTGTTTTTATATTTTTTATTTTTTTACAATGGCCAGATTAATTTATGTTATGTGAATTTATTCTGTTGCCATTTGAGACATTAAAATTTATGTACATTTTTATTACATTTATTTATACTGTTATTTCACATTTATCTGGTCTAGCATATCATCTCAAACATTTGTGATGGTTTAGTAATAAAAAAGTTAAAATTTTCCGTGATGGTTTCCTAAACCTTGTGTTTTAAGATTGCTATTAGCATGTGCTTGACATTAAAAGCTCCATCATTTCTCTTTTAACATTTACCTTTGTACTTGTATATTTTGATATATCTGTGGTCAGGAAACTATTTTTGTATCAACTTTACTCTTAGTCCCTGGAAATCATTCTTACAGTTCAGTGTTGGTGCTAAATAAAA
Source organism: Anabrus simplex (assembly GCF_040414725.1). Lineage (NCBI taxonomy): Eukaryota > Metazoa > Arthropoda > Insecta > Orthoptera > Tettigoniidae > Anabrus > Anabrus simplex. The sequence continues at coordinate 283,359,088 of NC_090266.1, read as the reverse complement.
AAAGTTGTCTCTTTACTGGATCATATCTACCATATCTATTTACTTTAATCAAGTTTAATCATTTTTGTTTTGTTTGAGAATTTTCCCTCTCACAGAGCATTGATAAAAATTCATATTAATGTTGAACATTCCCCAATTCTGTTAGCAGTGCCTCATTCATTCATTTTGAGAAAGAAAATATTGAGCAATCTAATTGAATAACAAATGGTCTGAGAAAGGTCAGAAGATACATTTTAGCTTCTTCAGAAGAGACAGGTACAGTAGATATTTTTCTGCTTTTATGTCCTGATTATTAAGTTATGTTCATAAACCAATTTTTGGAGAACATATTAGCTGCCTTGTTCTTGGCATAATTTGCTGTTACATAGTATGTCTTGTAAATTTCTTTGCTGCATTATTCTTGGAAATGCCATGCTACTTCATTGCCTAATGAGTTTCAAAATATATTGTATTGATAATATACAAATGTTTATTTGGTTGAACTATATACTGCCCTCCTTGAGTACAGGACACCATATTTATAGACTCGTTCATAGAGAAGGGAAATTTTAAAAAAATGAAATATTTTTCAGTCTGCGTTACAAAACATATCACTTGCTTAAACTTCTACTTTACGACAATTCTAACATTATGCACCTCAAATCAAATCAAAATCTCTTTATTTGCAAATGAGGTGTCTACCTTGGTGGCAAATGGTACACTAAAATACATTATTGTCTAGCACTAATTTTTAAATTAACAAGAGAAGAAGAAAATTTTCCTAGAATACAATATTATACAATTTACGCTAACAATTTTTTCTATTAAACACACACCTAATCCGTAATAAATTACAAACATAGTCAGCTCATATACAGTATGTGAAATTACTTCTAATAATACTATACAACTGGTATAAGATTAAAATTTACATTGCATTTATTTACTTATTTATTTTTTACCCATTTTGGAACCTAAGTAGTATAACGACCTGCTGCAGAGATCCTGAAGGGCCTTCACAGCTACCGTAGCAGTCCCAGGGCCCTAGAAGTCCCCACTGTACTTCTCCCCTACAGGCAGTCCCCTACTTGGGCTGTCCAAACTTCAGAGACCAGGGAATGGAATTAATTTAATCTCACACATTTTTTATTTACAGTATCCTGCACTGGTCGAATGCCCTCTAACATTTCATTTATTTTCTCTGTTGCTGTTTATTCTCTTCTTGAATATCTGTACAGATTTTGGAAAAGGATCAAACACTACCCCTGGTAAACTGTTCCACTCCTTCACGCCCTTCCCAATGAATGAAAATTTACTCTAATCGCTTCTGCTAAAATTCCTTCTAATTTTATACTTGTGGTCAGTTTTGCCGATATAATTATTTTCAACTAAAGCCTCTCACGGATTTCTCCCCATGCTTCTTCTCCTGTATAGGCTCTGTATAATCCTATAAGTCTAGTTTTCTCCCTTCTCTTAAAGTTTCCCACCCAAGTTCCTCTAACATTTCTGATACACTACTTTTTCTGCTGAAATCCCCTGTTACAAATCTTGCTGCTTTCCTCTGCACTCTATCTATTTCTTTTGGTTTCATGATACTCTTTTGCCAGGAAAATTAAATTGTGAGGAAAATCCAAATGAAAATAGTCTTGTAATATTGATTATACTATCTAATGAGCAGGTGGCATAATAGTTCCTGGTCTCACATTTATTTCACTTACTGGAGGCCCATACTTGTTTACATGTATCATCTGGAGGCCATACTTGTTTACATGTATCTTCATCAAAATACCTACAGTACGTTATTTTAGTACACAGATTTTATTCCCCACAAATTGGAAATTTACTACATTGTGCAGCTCCTTGCAATAGTGATATATATCCCTCCAAATAGCATTGGCATCAGGAAGAACATATGGTTGTAAAACAGGGCCCAGTCCACATGTGCTAATAGTTTGCACCCATGACCCCACTGCACAGTGTGTAATTTCTAGCATCCAGCCGGCCAAAAATAATATTTTCAACCCTTGTCTTTGGTGCGCATTTCCTGTCAGTCGTGTTTGTAAGACTCTTGGGTACAGTAATTAAGTATTGAAAAGTTGCCCTGTCTGGTTATCTAATCTCACCGAAGGCCTAAAGTGGCTCTCCTCCGTTAGGGCATCATATTCTGGTGAGGAGAGCATGTAGTTATTATTATGTGAGGGCTCAGTAAAGACGTCAGAAATAAATATTTCTTTAGCTTGCAATGTGATTATATTAAATGAAGGTATGTATTTTATATAGCTTGTAGCATTTTCTAAAAATGACTAGATTGTCCGGAATATGCATTTAAAATTCAGGTACACGGTGTCCAAGCGCTATCTAATTATACAAATTTGAGCTGACTTTCAAATTGGATTGCCTTTGTTTTCTGCAATGAAAGCCTTTTGGATGAGTTATCTATAATTTAATTAATAGAAAACTGTGATTTTTGCTGCAACCAGGCGCAACCATGAGAGTAATTAATTTTTTTCAGAAGCCACGTACTCTGTAACCCGGAGGTCAGTTTTCGAGCTGTTGAGAAACAGCAGGGAATATAAGCGGAACGATGATATTGCGAATGTTGTAATTGAACATTTAGGCTTTTAGGATTGTTCCTAAGATATATCTAAGTCAGTAAGGAAATCTGTCAGTATTTTGTGTGCTAAAATTCGATCACATTAGACAAAATATAGTAGAAAAAGGGACAAATTGCTGAAGTACAATAAAAGTTGGTTCGAGCAGAGAATGAGCCTTGCAGAAGGACGTGTATCACAACAATGTCAAGATGAGCCTGCCAGTACTATAGTTCATTCCATGTTAAGAAAACAGTATTGCTATTATGACAACAGGGTTGCCATATCGAATGGCTCCATTCAACACCATCACAAGCAAACGGCGGCACATAAATGTGTGAAATTCAGAATGTAAGTTCAAGACAAAAGGCTGAAGAAACTAAGCTACAAGTTACTTTTATGAACTAAAGGGGACGTGGGGTTTAGAGAGGCCACTTTTAATTTGTACAGAATCAGAGGTAAACTACAGCACATAAGAAACCTCAGCACTGAAATATAAGGCAAATTGCGAGAGAAAATAGACAAATAATTTTATGGGCTCGAGGGGCGGGGGATGTATTTAATTGCATTTAATAAATTTATCCAGACAAAAGCTAGAAAACAGACGCAATAAATAAATACTGCAGATGGCTACAAAACATCACAGTATTAATGTTAAAGAAATAAATCACACACATAGGCTTTTCGCATAACTCTCATTCAACACAATACATTTACGCACTGATTTAAAGCCTAAAATACGCACGCAATAAATAAATGCTGTAGATTACTTCACTACAGAAGTTCAGGGAGGAAACGCATCTATTGGTTGATATCAGAAGCAAAGTGCTGGCAATACCAATGATGGAAACCGCTAGAAGATTCTTCAGAGAGGCTTCCACTTTTGCAGATACTACTGGAGTAGACATAAATTTAATAAACCATCTACGTGCCATCATAGAAACTCTTTCGTGTGGGTATGCCATTGGTAAAGTGACATTTGGCATGTACACAAAGGAAACTATACAATTGTGCTTACAAAAATACAAATCGTACTACATGCCTGTAACTTTGCATAAACTCTTAGGTCATGGAGAGGAGGTCATTAGGCAGTGTATTATACCTATTGGACAACTCCTGAGGAAGCCCAGGAGACCAGGAATAAAGATAATAGGAAACCTTCCAGAAAGACACAAATACTCGGACCCTTATACTGTATTACCAGCTTAGGGAAATCAAGGAGGAAGAAGTTGATTCCGCTTTCACGAGAAGTGCTTAACTTACTGTCTGAGCCTCCTGTATCTGGTTCTGCCGAAGGAGATAATGACAGTGACGATAGCGATTCTGATGTAACTGCATCTAATGGATAAATTGTTTGGGAAGTACATGTATTCCTGTATCTGTTTTTAAACCTTCTAAACAGCATGTCCCACTATTAACATCTATTTAATTTCTTAAAGCTGTAACGAAAAATGACTAAAATTACAAGGATTACTAATTCTATTCCTGACGTAGTAATTTGTTCTTTGTACTTGATTGACCACACACTTCTCCAATAATAGCATTTACATACTAAGTTTTATGTAAATCGGTCCATTAGTTTCCGAGATACAATTTTTGGCCGGTTAGATTCCTGAAATTACACACTGTGCACTGGGGTGTATTGAAATAGCAGCAGCAAAAGAAGATGGGAAATTTACTTAATTCCAAATAGGGTTGGCATCAGGAAGAGCATCTGGCTGGAAAACAGTTTATTTTCTTATTTCTTTATTTTTATTAATATTTTATTTTGTACTCCTCCCTCTCCAAATTTTTACTTTTCTCTTAATAAGCTAAAAGTGTAACATACCTCTCTTTGTTATCCCTAGTTCTCAAATTGCTTCATTTTCCCACTAATGGATCACCCAATGTAAGAGGTGAGGTATGACCAAAAATGAAAATCCAAACACTCATCTGGTTAGAAGATAAACTTTGGTTTGTGGAGTTTCATATATCAGGGAACACTGGTATTTGCTAGAAATCCAGGACAAATTCAGTATGAAGATCTGCTTGCTTGCTTGCTTGCTTGCTTTCTTTTACATTTCTGCTTACCTTTAAGTTTTTACTTTTTGGGCGTTATTCAACACATACGTCATTCAGGTCCATAATTCCTTTTAATAAAGCACTGTTCAATTAGTTAAATTCCAGACTCACTAAAAGCTTCTCTCTTGTAATTCTCTGAGAGTTCTTCAATAGTTGCATGACGACATAAATTACAGGCCTTTTCATTTGCTGTTAAGTAGGCAGTGCAATTGTTGACGATTGTAAACTTACAGATAAGTACAGAAAATTGAATAGTTCATGCTACTAACCAAATCCTGGACTGTTAAATCGTTATTTTTCAGCTGTGACTTAATTTCAGTGGGATGATCTTTCCTGTTTGCCCTCTAAATCCTAATCATGTTTATGCTGTTTGATTAGAGTTCCTGGAAAAATTACCCAGAAATGTTTCTGCTTGGTTGACTAGGATTAGATTCTTGGCACCCCCTGTGGGTGGGGGATACAGACATAGACTACACCCATGGTGTCCCCTGCCTGTCGTAAGAGGCAACCAAAAGGGGCGACCAAGGGATGATGACATTAGAACCATGAGATTACTTGTGATTCATATCATTACATGTGGAACACCATGGGTCGATATTACTTGCGACTAGTACCACCTTGCGAGGATCTACGTTATATAGCAGCAGTACCATTCTGTGCGGAACATGATGGGTCTGAGTGTTCCTTGTGAAAGAGATCATCATGTGTATTCCAGTGGTCCATTCCACTGTGTTCAACCCCTGCGGGTGGGGGGCGCACATGTAGAATACACCCAAGGTATCTGCTGCCTGCCGTAAGAGGCGACTAAAAAAGGCGACCTAGGCGCGGACATACATTGCGGTTGGATATCATGTGTTGGACCTCCTGTGGATGGGAGGGGCTGAATACATTCACTGATAATCTCTGCTCTCATAGAAGGCTACTAAAAGGGTCATGTGGCCATTGTCTCCTCTATATTTTTTATTGTTTTTTGAGGGTTAATTGTAGACCTATTCCAAATTTTTGATGTGCATGCTGCTCGGAGATGGACCTCCTAATGCGTGCGACAACGTTCGAAAGCCTGTGTCAGTAACCACCCAGGAAGCGGCGGGTGAGTGTGTCATGTGCCCTTGCAGTAGTATCCACCTGACAACGCAGGTCCCCGCACAGCCGAATGCCAGAAGGACATATTATTATTATTTTTATTTATTTTTACCTATATTTAGTGCTCTGTACACGCTGTGGGGTTCGTGCTATTGCGGGTGACTGGAGGAAGGGAGTCCTAGCGCTCATTGCCTCAGTCCTCCCGTATTAGGCATCGTCCAACATTGGACCCTGGGCAGTATCGGCTATGACCAGATGGGTATTGCCTTGGCTGCTTGGTTCGGCTACAGAGACCCCTGATCGGAGTGGGTGGCATTTGGGGAGGATGATTTCGGGCATGGCATCGAAACAACTTCCGCCTGCCTCCTCGCGTAGTTCGCTACCGAAGTCTTTAACTTTTGATTTTGTAAGGGGGGCAACCCCTTGGGAACAAGCGCAGTGTATTAGTCTGGGTTCCAGCTTCCCTAGGTTCCTGGTTGCTACCAGAACAGATGGGCACGAATTCAAGCTGGTCAAATTGATTCTCTTCAGTCGACACATCGAAGGTGTATACGGTGAACTTGAGGATCTTAAGAAAATGCGCAATGGTGGTTTGCTTCTGAAGACGAGCACTGCGCTCCAAGCAGATCGGTTGCTTAAGTACAACCACTTTGGCGAAATCCTCATCAATGTGGAAGAGCACAAAACCTTGAATCTGGTTCGTGGAGTTATTTTTCACTGTGATTTCGTTCTGAACACTGACGATGAATTGATGGAAGACATGAAGCACCATGGCATGACACACATCCGGCGTATCACACACAGTCAATGGTGAAGACGTTGCCACGGGTGCGTTCATAGTCTCCTTCAAATTGTCAGTGTTGCCAGAGAAAGTCAAGGTAACAACCTATCGTTGTGATGTGAGGCCGTACATCCCGCCTCCCATGCGATGCTATCAATGCCAGAGATTCAGACACATGATATCTCGTTGCTCGAATCAGTCTGTGTGTGGTACTGTCCGCACACTTTATCTTGATGCATTTGTGTACGGGGTTGAGGAGTAAGGAGGGAGCTGTCCCGGTATCGATAGTGCTGCCTGGTGCTGCCAACTGAATGAACATGAAATCTAAATTGAATCGAGAATATGATCGATCGATATGAAATTTCTAAACCGTTATCATCTTAAGCCAACAACTATGTCACATACACATTATATAATATTATAAAACATATCTCTCGATGCGAATCTTGTTCCTAGCATGAATTCTAAACTTTGGCTTTGATGTGTAAACAACAACAGTACGAGTACGTAAAGTGTACGCCAGATGTCGCACAACGATGCTTAAGCGATTCATAGTTTGTGTTTCAAAGGTTGCCAGTACGAATCTCGAAGATCGCCGAGGTCGACCGATTCAGCACTAGGATGTAAATGCACCAAGATAAAGTGTGCGGACAGTACATGTGGAAGAGTAGCTCACGGCGCGGAGGAGTGCACAACTCCGTACAAGTGCCCTAACTGCTCTGGTCTTCATTCTCCTCACGATCGGAATTGTCCGACCTATCTGAGTGAGAAGAAGATCCAGGAGATCCAGACCCTGGATGGTCTTTCCTACCAGGAAGCTCACCGTAAGTTTAATTCTATGAATGTACCGGCCAAGACACTAGACTTCAGCCTGATAGCAGTCTCTCCCAGGTTCCTCATTTTCAACTGGAACACCTTCCCAGAAGATCGCTGCCCCCAAGGCGGCAGTTGCTCCTGTGAGCAACGCCGCAAAGAGAACGAGCTCGAAGGCGGGTCCATTCTGGCCTTTGACCACCAGTAAGCCTGTGCCGCCTGAGAAACCTACGATGGCACAGCAGGGGAAGAAGACAACGTCTCCTTCCCTCACAAGGTCGGTGAAAGCCGCAACTAAGTTGGCGGAGGCGGCATCGTCAACCACGGCTGGGAAATCACCTCCCAGCCCATCTAAAAAAAAGAATTGACAGCAGGGAAGAAGGCGTTCTTCCACTTCCCCTACAAATGGGATCTCACACCCTCACCTGGAGGAACTGATTCTTCGCCAGCGGGTTTTTCTCCAGGAAAACCTGCACGCTCCCCACGTAGGAAGAAACCCCGCCCCTGGACTACGTCGAAGAAATTCAAGGCATGCATCACCTCGTCTGGTGACGAGGTGATGCACATGGAGCATTTATCTCCATCTTCAGATGGGGATGTGAGTGTAGGTTAGGTAGCATTACGCTGCTTCTAACCTAACCCCCAGAGGTCCACACCCACACTACGGCACTGTTACATAGGAACTGTAACGGTTATGATAGGCATCTTGCTGAGCTGCGCCAGCTGATTAGCGAGTATTCGGCGAGTATAGTCTGTATTCAGGAAACAAATTTCAGACCAGGTCATCGTACGGTCTTGAGAAATTTTTGACTATACTCGACAGAACAACATTATGCTCACCGGGCTGCCGGTGACGTTGGCATTTTTGTCCATTCTGATACTTACAGCGAAGAGATCCCTTTAAGAACGCCACTGGAGTCTGTAGCAGTTCGCGTTCCGCTGCCTGTCATAGCAACGGTTTGTAATGTTTATTTTCCACCAGGCCAGCCTCTTAGCATAAATTATGTCATTGATCTTATAGATCAGCTCCCTCGTTCCTTCCTCTTATTGGATGATTTTAACGCCCATCACCCCATATGGGGCTCTGATGCACCTTGCCCCAGGGAAAGGGAGTTGGAAACATTAGTAACAGAGCTGGATTTATGTCTTTTGAACACAGGCGAACCAACTCATTTCAGTGTACATTACGGCACATACTCTCGCATAGACTTAAATCTATGCAGTCGAACATTGGTTCCGCTGTTTCGGTGGAATACACACAGCGATCTTTGTGACAGTGACCATTTTCCCATTCTTGCTTTGTTACAACAAAAATCCATCGAGGCTGCTCCTCAATGGATTCTTAAACATGCTGATTGGCCATAGTTCACGTCCCTAGCTGTCTTTAACGCCGATACCACGCGGACCGTAGACGGCAAAATAACTTACATAACACAAGTTATCCTTGCTGCTGCTGAGGAGTCTATTCCCTCTTTCTCAGGGCCTCCTCACCAAAAACTTGTTCCTTGGTGGAACGAAGAAATTGCAGCAGCTATCAAAGAACGCCGTTGAGCCCATAAACATTATTGTAGGCAGCCTACTGTGGCCAACTAGGTAACATTTAAGAAACTCCGCGCTAAGGAGCGAGCTTCGTGGGAGAGATGATATGTGTCGTCTATGACATCAGATACTCTTATCATCTCAAGTGTAAACTAAACTTCAACGTATTTCGGGTATCCAAGGACCATCTTTTGTACCAGGAATTTCCATTGCAGGCAGCCTCGTCACTGAACCTCTCTCGATTGCTAACCATGTCGCAAGTTATTTAGCGGATGTGTGGCTCCAAGAATTACCATCGTGATTTCCTTGCTCTGAAGCGGGAGGCAGAACGTCATCACTTTAGTTTTGCCACTCGTGCTTCAGAGGACTATAACGTGCCCTTTACGGAGTGGGAACTCCGCAGCACCTTGGCGCTTTGCAAGGACACGTCTCCTGGGCCAGACAATATCCATAACCAGATGTTGAAACACCTTAGTGAGGATATCTCCTTCGCATGTTCGACCGAATCTGGATAGAGGGTGAGTTTCCATCTCAGTGGCGAGAGGGCATAGTTATTCCTGTTCTCAAGCCTGGCAAAAATCCTAAGTATGCAGGAAGCTATAGACCTATTTGTCTCACTAACTCTTTGTGTAAGCAATTTGAGAGGATGGTAAATCGCCGACTTGTGTGGTGGAGAAACAAGAACTTCTGTCCAATTACCAATCTGGTTTTCGAGCTGCTCGCTCGACCTCTGACCACCTGGTTCGCCTGGAGAGTTCTATCCAGGATGCGTATCTCCGCAAACAGCATTTGGTGGCTGTTTTCTTCGACTTAGAAAAGGCCTATGACACCACATAGCGATATGGTATCCTATCAGTTCTGCATCAGTGAAGATTCCGAGGTAACTTGCCGGTACTTATTGCGAATTTTTTGTCCCTCCGTCTATTCCATGTCCAAATAGGGAGGACATACTCGCAATACCACGTTCAGGAAAATGGAGTCCCACAGGGATCGGTTCTTAGTGTCACTCTGTTCGCGATTGCCATAAACGGTATTGTTGCTGCTGCTGGTTCAGCAGTAATACCGTCGCTATATGTGGTCGATTTTGCTCTGCACTATAGCTTGCGCAATATGGCAGTCGCAGAACGACAATTACAGCAAGCTATTAGGAGAGTGAAGCAGTGGACCTTCGAACATAGCTTTCGTTCCACCACAAAGACCTCTGTTGTCCACTTTTGTCGGCAACATGCTCTTCACCCACATCCTGAGCTTTATTTAGGAAATGTTGCTATTCCTGTAGTTGACACCGATTTCTTGGGCTCCTTTACGATACTATAATGAGTTGGCGGGGTAGTAGGATCAATTAACACTAGACTGGTAGCTTCAATACTAAGATTTATTAGCTAGGCACTAAACTACACAAGACTATGCACACCGTTTGCTCATAACACACACTTACGCAGTTCGCGCGCTCTCCCTTCGTTTCTCACTTGTTCTCACACTACACAGTTTTATACTCGCACACAAGGTCCCGCATTGCACGGCTATACGTTCTCTCCTTCACCGACAGTCCGCACTATAGCACACTAGTCCGATAATCACGGCAGTTCACATACTTCACTACACTGGCAGTCGCTCACGACTGAACCACACCAACTTCTAACTCAGTCTAAATCTCACTAACTCCAGGCCAGTCGTTCCTCTCTTATATACCTGCGCTGGCTCTTCTAGAATCGTCCGGATGCTGGACGGATCCAGGAACATTGCGAGATGGAACACTCCAGATTAATCGTGGAGTCATTTCCATACTTCTCTGGTACGGGACCGCGAGCGGAAGCGAGTGGGGCTGGCCTAGCACTTAAGCGCTGCTAGTGATTGGGGCAGTTGAACCGTAAGGGGTGGGTCTATACGGTGCCGGGCCGGGCCCACTGCCAGTTGACATGGCGGATGCTAGGATCATTACAATACTATATTATCATGGGAGCCACACTTGCAGCAGCTAAAAGTGCAATGCACCAAGAGGCTTAATCTCCTGAAGTTTCTTAACAGCACGAATTGGGGAGCTGACTGCACGGTGCTCCTACGCTTCTATAGGGCACATATTTTATCCAGGTTAGACTATGGTAGTGCAGCATATGGCTCAGCAAGACCAAGCATTCTTGCGAGATTGAACAGTATCCATCACAGCAGGGTTAGGTTGGTGACGGGAGCTTTTCGAACAAGCCCCATAGCTAGCCTGCTCGCTGAATCTGGTGTGCCACCTTTACTCCTGAGGCATCAGCAGCTCCTTCTGTCGTATGCTGCAAATATGCAACAGATGCCACTTCACCCAAGCTATCCTTGCGTATTCAGCAGTGGACACCGTCGGCTGTACGCTACTTGTCCTCGAGCAATGCGGCCGGTTGGAATACGCTTGGATAGCAGTTACAGATTGTTTCGCATACCTTCGGTTCCTTGCCTCGTCAGACAACCAAGTGGGGTACCTCTGTGGGTAGTACGATATGCTGAAATAATCCTGGATCTGCACACTGGCCCGAAGGAAAAGACGGACCCTTCGATTTATCGGAGGCTCTTTCTGTCCATTGTTGGCTGGTATCCAGGTTCAGTCGTCGTTTACAGGGATGGCTCAAGAACAGACTCTAAAGTGGGCTGTGCGTTCGTTGTCGACACTGACAGGTTTCTTTTTGCTCTCCCGGAAACCTGTAGTGTGTACACAGCAGAGCTCTATGCTATCCATGAAGCTCTGCGGTATGCACTGTCCGATGAGCGTCGACACTTTCTTCTGTGTACTGACTCCTTGAGCTCGCTACAGTCTATTGATACCTGTTTCCCTCGGCACCCTTTGGTGCAGCGGATCCAGGACCTGCTGGCCGGGTGTTCGGATGCCAGCACCAGAATCACGTTTCTGTGGCTACAAAGCCACATGGGTGTAGAGGGAAACGAGTTAGCAGATAAGGCTGCCAAGGAGGCAGTAACACTGCCCCCGTTGCCTTACAAGGTTCCAGCAAGTGATATTCGCTCTCAGCTGAGACATCTGGTTATGTCCCATTGGGAGATGGAGTGGCAGGACTTCCCTTCGGGCTTCTCGGAGGGAAGCAGTGGTATTATGTCGTCTTGGGATCGGCCACGGTGTACTAATGCACAGTGTGTAATTTTAACTTGAATTATTTATATATATATATATATATATATATATATTCCAGGCAATGCCTTATTCCTTTGTCATCTGTATTTTCTATTATTTCATTAGAAATAAGGCATTGTAAATTAGATCCACTGATTGTTTTAATCTCGTAACCATTTTTTATCACCATTTTTTTTAAACTCGAATCAGTGGATACATTTTAAAATTTTAATTATCATATGTCGTCCATCTTGTTTCATTAGGAGCCAGTGACCTTTGATGTTAGGCCCTTTTAAACAACATTCATCATCATCATCATCCTCATCAACAACAACAACAACAACCACTGTGTTCAGTATGGTCTGCATTACCTACGAGTAGTACCACTTTATGTACTACACCATGGGTCTGCGTTGCCTGCAGTTAATACTACTATGTGAGAAACACCACGGGAATAACGGCGCCCGTGATTAGTACCACTACTGTATCTGAGGAAAACCATTGGTCTGCATTGCCAGAGAGTAGTATTATTATGTGAGGAACACAATGGGATTGTGTTGCCTGTGGGCGTTACCATAATGTGTAATGCACCATGGGTGTGGATTGCCTAGGATTAGTACCACTATGTGAGCGACCCCATGAGTATACGTGGCCTGTGATTAGTTCCACCAACTGAGGTACACCAGGGGAATACTGGTGCCCGTGATTAGTACACCTAGGTGAGGAGCACCATGGGTCTGCGTTGCTTGTGAGTGGTGTCCTTATGTGCTAAACGCCATGGGTTTGTGCTATCTGCGAGTGGTGCCATTGTGTGTGATATAACATGGGTTTCCATTACCTGTGATTAGTACCACTATGCGAGAAACGCCATGAGTCTGCATTACTTGTGATTAGTACCACTGGAGAAGGAACACCGTGGTTCTGTTTTACTAGTGATTGTGAAGGTGCCAGTGACCTGGAATTTGGACCCCTTTAGATAATAAGCATCATCCCACTAATTAAGACATTGTGAATTGGATCCACTGATTGTTTTTGTATCACAATCATTTTCTCATCACCATTCATTTTAGATTCTAGTCAGTGGATACATTTCGAAGTTTTAATTTTAATTTTGTTACAACTCATACCGTTAGGGGCCGATGACCTGGCTGTTAGGCCCTTCTAAACAACAAACATAATCATCATCATCATCATCATCATCATCATCAGATTCTTGGCTCTCACATTTAAAAGTGGTTTGAGTGTCTGGAAAGATCAGGTCTGTTTCATGAGAACTGAACAGGCAAGTGGGCCAAATTTTCACTCCGTCATTCTCAAATAGTTTTCCATGATGTCTCGTAATTCATACGAATATCATACAGGCTGCAGCTATATCCTTCCTATATTAAGCCCATTTCATTGAATACAAAAAGATAAATAGTTTGTCAGATTACTGACATGAAGTAGATGAAGTACCGACAATACAACTTCCAAGTTCATGTGGAAGAGAACAATTATGGTGCTGAAATTGCACTCTAGGAAGTGTAGGGGATGGTAAATAAACAAAAGTGTCATATAGCAACAGGAATAGATGAAATAAAACCTGAAATGGCAAAATATAGTGGGAAGTCAGGGATGAAATGGCTTCGTAGAGTAATTAGCCTGGAATGTGAGTCAGCTGCCATTCCTTCTGATGGAATGAAAGCATTAATTGTGCATATCTATAAACAAGGGAATGGGAAGGATTGTGTCAACTGTTCAGATATTTCATTCATCAATATGCCAGGAAAGGTATTTACTGGCATTTAGGAAAGGAGGGTGCGATCAGTGGTTGAGAGTAACTTGGATGAAAACAGTGTGGCTTCAGACCACAGAGGGCATGCCAGGACCAGACATTCAGTATGTGCCATGTTATTGAAAAATGCTGCAAGAGGAATAGACAGTTGTTTGTTTCATAGATATAGAGAAGGTATATGATAGAGTACTGAGGAAAAGGATGTTATCCGTACTGGGGGATTATGGGATTGAGGGGAGATTATTACAAGCTATCAAAGGCATTTATGTTGACAGTTGGGCTGCAATGAGAATTGATGGTAGAATGTATTCTTGGTTCACTGTTAAAAGGGTCAGCCAAGGCTGTAATCTTTTACCTTTCTTGTTCGTAGTTTACAGGGAGGGATTCAGTTAGGTGGAAATATAGTAAGCAGGTTGGGCTATACAAACGACTTTGTCTTAATGGCAGACCGTGCAGATAGCTTGCAGCTTGGAACTTGAAAATAGGTGCAGTTAGTATGGTATGAAAATGAGCATTTTGAAGACTAAAGTGATGTCATTAGGTAAGAAACCTAAGAGGATAAATCATTTAAGTACGAGGTGTGTTCAAAAAAAGACCGAACTGTGGCTAGAAAAACTTTATTATGTAGCTTACATCATTTCACAGACTGTCCCCTTCAAAATAGTCCCCTGCACTATCAACAGCGTGTTGCCAACGTTTCTTCCACTTTTGGAATGCTTCCTGGAATGCACTTTCTTTGATGGCGCGAAGTTGCCTCGTCGCATTCTCCTTGATCTCTTCAATGTCTTGGAAACGATGTCCTTTCAAGGTGGTTTTCAATTTGGGGAATAAGAAAAAGTCTGCTGGAGCCAAGTCGGGAGAATAGGGCGGATGGGGCACAACAGGAATTTGGTGTTTTGCCAGATAACTGCGGACCGAGAGAGAGGCATGTGCTGGCGCATTGTCATGGTGCAACATCCAGGATTTGTTTTCCCACAGTTCAGGCCTCTTCCTGCGCACAGCATCTCTCAAATGCGTTAAAACATTCTGGTACAGTTCTCTGTTCACTGTCTGGCCTCGGGGTACAAACTTGTGATGGACAATGCCTTTCCAATCAAAAAACACAATCAGCATCACCTTGATGTTTGAACGACTCATTCGTGCTTTTTTCGGTCGAGGAGAACCTTTCCCCACCCACTGTGATGATTGCCTTTTGGTTTCGACATCGTAACACTTCAAATGTTTCCACAAACGTTTTCCCAACTTTGAAGCAGAACTTCACGCACACGCGTTGTTCCTCAAGCTGTTTCATTATAGAATTTGACGAACATGTGACACGCGCAATCACTTCAGAGGCTCTAACTCAACTGATAATGCAGGCAATGGAATGCGGAAAGCAGCGGTCTGTTGTCAGAAGTTGCCGCTAGGCGCCGCCACAGTCACAACTCGCTCAATGTTGCGGTTTGCGCGCAATTTACAAAGTTCGGTCTTTTTTTAACACACTTCGTATTTAAGATGTGTAGTCTCCTAAGATTATAGTATTGTGAGATTGAATCATGATGGCAGTAAAGCTAATGCAGTAAACTTGCAATGGCGATCAACGGTATTCTGTAAGAAAGAAGTTAACTCGGATGAAAGTAGCATTACACCAGTCTGTTTTCAGACAGATTTTGTTGTATGCGAGTGAAAACTGGGTGGACTCAGGATATCTTATTCTTAAGTTGGAAGTAACAGACATGAAAGTAGCGAGAATGATCATTAGTACAAACAGGTGAGAACAATGGCAGGAGAGTACTCGGAATGAGTGGTAAACACTAAGTTAAGATTGAACTCATTGGATGAAGCTGTACACATAAACTAGCGTTGGTGGTGGGGTCATGCGAGGCATATGGAGGAAGGCAGTTTACCTAGGAGAATACTGCAATTAAAAGATCAAGGATTTACCTTCTACCTAATGAACAGATGACATGTTACTTGAACCAAAATCTTCTTTCAGAGAGGGGCATTGGTTGTGAACTAACATCTTTGAATAGGAAAAGTGATATTAAAGATATTTTCTGCACAAAATTTATGTGGGGGGGTTTATTTTTATTTTTTGTTACGTTCTCTCTTTGGTTTAATCAACATCGTTATCGAAAAACAACGAAGAATAACGCGAGAAGTACTGTTTTCTTGACAGTATGAAAGAATGGTTAGTGGTATTATCTGCTGAAATAGTCTCGTAGGGAGTTTTTCTTGCACATTTCTGTGCTTGAATGTAATAAGAATTCAGTGCAGTTTGTATAAATTCTATGTAATAAAAGTTACCCATGTTTAGCAGTGTTCAGTCAGCGCTAAGCATTGTTACACAATGTGCTCAATTCTGAGCAAGGAAAATCCTTGGAAAACGTAATAAATGATATCTTGGATTCTGAGGTATTTTGTAAAGTAAATTTATAGTTGCCTAGAGTCACTATGCTACGGCAAAATCAATGTGGACTTGAAGACAACAATTTTTCCAGGAAAGAATAAAATTCTAAGCCAAGAATCAGTGCATTCTTGACTGATTTTTCAAGACCTTTGTTGTGCATATTGATGAAACCAAGGAATTTTGGACAATTTGTTTAATTTTTCTCAGCATATTTTCATGTTTGTATTCCAAACCATAAAGTTCTATTAACACACATGAATGGGAGTGTTCTGTAATATTTACTTCTGTTGCCAAGATCCTATGAAGATCCTTCTTGCAATAGTGCAAGACTTGTAGGGATAGAAAACTTGAACTCTTAGTAATGCAAGCTCGACACTTCGTGGCACCTACTGTTCTGCACCGCAGCAAAAGGGTTAAACGGATTAAACTTTAAGTTCTAGGATGAATATGCCTGTGTTGTCTCCTGAATGGATGTGCTGTAAAGTTATTATCCATCATAGTTCCTTGCTTCTGCCATATACAGAATACGAGTAAACAACAATTTGGTTTATGTTGCAACGACGTAAATAGATGTTGTGGTGACAATGGGATAGGAAAGGGCTAGGAGTGGGAGGGAAGTGACCGTGGCCTTAATCAAGGTACAGGTACATTTACCTGGTGTGAAAATGGGAAGCTACGGAAATCCATCTTCCGGGCTGCCAACAGTTGCTCGGTAGTTTACTGTCTATAATAGAGTGATATACATTTTATAGTGAATAAGTTATGCAAATTTTAGATTTTTATTATTTTTTTTTTTTTCATTATCAAGAAAACCATGTCTAATGGTTAAAGAATCTGAGAGGTTTATATGAATCTACAAAAATTATTACAATAAATTACTATTACAATAAATTGGCAAACACAATTTTCATATACAAGTATAAACAAAAAATATAGGCTGAGTGCCACTGTCAAGAACTGTAAAATGTTATTTACCTATGGTCATCAGCAGAGGTTCTCATGAAGGAGCTCTTACTTTCATACATTTTTTTTTAGCTGCATAGTTTTCACTATAATCTGCAAAAAGTTCGGTCTCAGTTAAATGTGCATAGTCGTCGCCATAAGACCTATCTGTGTCGGTGCGACGTAAAGCCCCTAGCAAAAAAAAAAAAAAAAAAAAATGTGCATAGAAATGAGTAATTCTGTAATCTCATGTTCACATGCAAAGATCACTTTTCAAGTATAGAATTCAAAGTTACATTCTTTGCATATAACACATTTTTAATATCTTCCTGAAAAGTTATCTCAGCATGTGGTACAATGTTGAATAATATTTCTGTTGAATGGATGAGATTACCTTTGCTCATAGCTGTTATCCATTCATGATGTAACTGTGTCAAGGGTTCAGGTGTAGAAATATCATTGCAGTCAATTTTCTTCAATATTTTGTTAAGAAGGAAGCCATACTTTCCAGTGTTGACTTAGTAAAATGTAACATAAAAGCTTTTCCAGCCTGTCAACACACAATAATTTCAGTATAAATTATAATGCTATAAACATACCTGTAAAAAATACAGAGTATTATACAAAGAATGGCATGTTTCGTTCTACAAGAACATCTTCAGATTCCATCAAATCACTTAAAAAACGTGTATATATGTACAGTATTGTTTACGTTGCATAAACTTTTCATTGGTAGAGTTAGGCGCTAATATGAACACGTATTGACAAATAATGATTTACAAGTATTAACATAATGAAAAACTTATCTAGATTCCCAAAGCTAAATCTGTTGTCTCCAAACACTATGTTAGTTCACTGTTTGAGTCCTGACTCAAGATTAATGAGTAGGCATACAACATTCTGAGTACAAGTAATAAATACAATATTTTTCACTTAACATGATGTCATTTATTTCACCAGTTCCATTTCCTATTGAAGGCAGCCCGGTTTCCTTCGGGGCCTTTCTGACACACGAGAAAGATTTTGGGGGATTAGGAGCGTTAAAAGAGTGCAGGGATGGCATTCCACTTCAGCAGCTTCCCTCCATGTTTACTTCAGATCGACATTCCTCAAAATGAAGCTGCAGGAAAAGATTATAATCAAGATGTGATCAGTAAAAATAGTTTGATAGACAAGCTTTTTACAAAAATAGAAACAAACTTGGTGATTATCATTTTTATCTGACAAAAGTCATACTAACCTCACATAACTGTGAATGTTCCATGGTTTGTCGCTTATCACGTCAGCAATTCTGCACCCATTTAGCCCTCCTATTCTTAAGTTTTGGGAATAGAAAAAGCCTAGTCTCTTTAGATGAGCGACTTTTACAATATGGAGCAACACAGTAATCCATCACAATTTCATCTCACTGCATTATATAACATGCTGAGAGTTTGGAGCAACACAGTAACCCATCACAATTTCATCTCACTGCATTAGATAACACACTGAGAGTTTTAGTCCTAAAATGGCTGCTGTCACAAAGAATTCTGGAAGCATGACCAGACCTGTGTATATAAACCTCGGTGTGTGGGACTGTTGCATGTGTATATTGCTCGTGCATTAAGTAATCAATTGGAAAATTAAGTGTTAAGTTGAACAGCGAATTCATTTGATGGAAGGTTACTTGGAAGAAGATAGCTCCACAAAATGCGTTCAGAGATTTGCTTGTAAATATCCTGGCTCTAGCATTCCCAAGAAATTTTGCATTTCGAAGCAGACTGCTGAAATTCCAACCATATAAAATAAGGTTTTTGTAAGAACTTCACCAGGCAGATTTCAACACAAAAATAAGTTTCTGTAATTGGATTCATGAAAGTGTAAAATGCAAATTTGGATACTCTGCTAACCTTCGTGTGTGTCTAACGAGGCACGATTCTGACTTTCTGGCCTGTAAATTCTCAAAATGTGTGATTATGGGGTACTGAGAAGCAGATTATTGTCCAGGAGGTGCCATTGCATCCCATTAAGATAGAGGCATCAGATATGCAGCAAATGCTAAGTGATAAGTACTAGTGATAAGTACCATTATGAGGGGCCTATGTCCTGGATTTTGGACCCCTTTAGACAAAAAGCATTATCGATTCAGGATTGTGCTTTAGAAGCAGTCCCTTGGTCAGTAATACTATTGATTTACGATAGTTTCTGGGAATGTGGGGCATTGCAAGTCGGATCCACTGATTGTTTTAAATTCATATTCACCCATCTATTCTTCGTCATCACGTTTTGAATTCTGGTCAGTGGATGATTTTGAACTTTTACATTGTCATTACATTTCATCTCATTTCGTACCATTAGGGATCGATGACCTAGATGTTAGGCTCCTTTAAACAACAAGCATCAACTTCTGCCATCATTAGTTATTTTACTACCCAAATAGCAATATTCATCTACTTCCTTTAAGACTTCATTTCCTAATCTAATATTTCCTGCATCACCTGACTACATTCGACTGCACTCCATTACTTTTGTTTAGGACTTATATATTTTCATCTTGTACTCCTTCCCCAAGCTTCCATCCATACCATTCAGCAATATCTCCAGATCTTCCGCAGTCTCAGATATAATAACAATATCGGCAGCAAATTTCAAGGTTTTGATTTCCTTTCAGTGGATTGTGATTCCCTTTCCAAATTCCTGTTTGATTTCCTTTACTGCCTGTACTATATAAACATTGAAAAAGAATAAGGGACAAACTGCAGCCTTGCATCACTCCTTCGTGGATTGCTGTTTCTTTTTCAGAGCTCTCGATTATTATCAATGCAGACTGATTTTTATACAGATTGTAGACAATTCTTCGTTCTCGGTATCTGATCCCAATCACCTTCAGAATCTCAAATAGCTTGGTCCAATCAACATTATCGAATGCATTTTCTAGATCTACGAACGTTATGTACGTGGGCTTGTCCTTCTTAATTTGATCCTCTAAGATCAGACGTAAAGTCAGGATTGCTTCACTCGTTCCTACATTTCTTCTGAAGCCAAATTGATCTTCTCCCAACTCAGCTCCAACTTGTCTTTCCATTCTTCTGTAAATAATACATGTTAAAATTTTGCAGGCATGAGATACTAATGGTACGGTAGTTTTCACACTTGTCCGCGCCGGCTTTCTTGGGAATAGGTAAAACAACATTTTGCCGAAAATCGGATGGCTCTTCTCCTGTCTCATACATCTTACACATTAGATGGAATAACCTTATCATGCTGGTTTCTCCAAGGGCAGTCAGTAACTCAGAGGGAGTGTCATCAATTCCAGGTGCCTTGTTCCTATTTAGGTCTCTCACAGCTCTTAAAAACTCTGACCTCAAAATTGGGTCTCGCATTTTATCAGCATCAAGTCTCTTCTTGTTCCAGAACCAAATCATCTACGTCTTTACCTTGATACAACTGTTGGATATGTTCCTGCCATCTTTCTGCTTTGTCTTCTTTCCCTAGAAGTGGCTTTCCATCTGATCCCTTAATATTCATACACCTAGATTTCCTTTTTCCAAAGATTTCCTTGATTTTCCTGTATGCAGCATCTACCTTTCCTAGGACCATATGACCTTCAACATCCTTTCACTTCTCCTTCAGCCGTTCTTCCTTAGCTATCTTGCACTTTCTATCCGCTTCCTTTTTTAATCGCATGTATTCCTTTCTGCCCTCTTCGTTTCCTGCATTTTTGTCGTTCATCAATCAGGTCTACTATCTCCTGAGTTATCCACTGATTCTTAGTTGATCCTTCCTTCCTTCCTTCCTTCCTTCCTTCCTTCCTTCCTTCCTTCCTTCCTCCCTTCCTTCCTTCCTTCCTTCCTTCCTTCCTTCCTAACATTTCTTCAGCAGCCCTACTGACCTCACTTTTCATGACTGCCCATTCTTCCTCTATTGTGTTTCCTTCAGCATTTTCCCTTCTTAGTCCCTGTGCAACATGTTCCTTGAAACGATCCTCATGCTCTTTTCTTTCAACCTTTCTAGATCTCATCACCTTGCATTCCTTCCTTTCTTCAATTTCTTCAACTTCAGATGGCAATTCGTGACCAAGTTGTGGTCAGAGTGCACGTCTGCTCCTGGGAAAGTTTTGGAAGCCAACACCTGGTTTCTGAATCTCTGCCTAATCATAATGAAGTCTGTTTGATACCTTCCAGTGTCTCCAGGTCTCGTCCACGTATACAGCCGTCGTTTGTGGTGTTTGAACCAAGTATTAGCAAGGACAATATTATGATCAGCGCAGAATTCAACCAGCCGACTTCCTCTTTCATTCCTTTGTCCCAATTCGAATTCTTCTACTGTATTACCTTCTCTTCCTTGGCCTACCAGTGCATTCCAATCTCTCATCACAATTAGATTCTTGTCACCTTTTACATATAGTGTTAAATCTTCTATCTCTTCGTATATTCATCTGCTGAACTAGTAGTCATATAGACCTGCACTATTGTGGTGGACATTGATTTGGTGTCCATGTAGACAGGAATAATTCTTTTGGTATGCTGATCATAGTAGCTTACCCGCTGCCTTATTTTCTTATTCATTATTAAACCAACTCCTGCATTTCTTCTGAATGGGCGAGTTGGCCGTGTGGTTAGGGGCGCGCAGCTGTGAGCTTGCATCTAGGAGATAGTGGGTTCGAACCCCACTGTCGGCAGCCCTGAAGATGGTTTTCCATGGTTTCCCATTTTTACACCAGGCAACAAATGCTGGGGCTGTACCTTAAGGCCACGGCCGCTTCCTTCCCATTCCCAGGCCTTTCCTATCCCATCGTCACCATAAGACCTATCTGTGTCGGTGCGACCAAAAAAAAACAACACAGAACACTTTGAAAGACTAGAGATAGGAAGTTGATATTCACAGGACATGTTCATTAGTATGTTCTGCAGAAACAATTAGCAATTCAGTCACCTAGGTTTAGCATGTGCCCTGTTGCCTTGTAGGCACTGGGTCCTCCATGGGCAAAAACAACTTGTTCCATGCATGATAGCAACGATGCATATAAGGCGCGATTGGCATCTTGGGGTATAGCCATCCATACTGCATTCACCTGGTTCCACAGTTCATCTTTGGTAGTTGGCATTGGGTCACAGTGCCACACCCGTCATTTCACCATATCCCACACATTTTCAATTGGGCCAGGACAACAGTCTGACTTCCTGTGACAACAAGAAGGCACTTGTTCGTGCAGCAACATGTGGTCGCGCATTGTCCTGCTGAAATATGGCGTCTGGGGTGTCGTGATGAAAGTGTATGGCTATGGGTCATAGGATGTCATTCTCATAGACCAAACTGGTCACAGTGCCCTGGACATGCACCAACTGTAATTTGTGGTTGTACCCAATAGTACCCCACACCATAAGGGCTTGAGTTGGTGCTGTATGTCTTGCGCGAATGCAGTCAATGTGATGCCCCTCCCCCTGTCTGCAGTAAACGAAAATGCGGCCATCATTTTCAAACAAACGGAACCTGGATTCATCTGAAAACACTATCTGCTGCCATTCCTGTCCCCAGTGACGTCGTTCCATACACCATTGCAGTCTGGTACGTTTATGCACATTAGTCAAATGTAGGCGGAGGAGTGGACGATGCACCGGTAACCCAGGCCGTAGTAAACGGTGACAGACTTTCACTCCCGATAGTGTGCGGTGTGTTACGCTGTTCCACTGTTGAGCCAGAGTTGAGGATGATGCAGATCTGTCCTTCAATGCCATTCGGATGAGGTGTCGATCTTCTTGTGGGGGGTGGTCTGGGTGGTGCGACCAGACCCATCTCAGTAAAATGAAAATGTTAAAGGTCCACCTTTTCAATACCATGAATGTTTATTGATGTGAATATATATCACATAACGTCTAGAGAAGGTTGGTACTAGTTTCGACGCTCATTGCGCGTCATCAGCCAACAAATCAATTGAGCAAAATGCAATTTATCGAATAGCAATATATAACACATGATAGCACCTACAAGACAAATGTTAAACTATGAATAGTTGAAACATAAAACACATGACAGCAAATACAAGGATTAATGTTGAAAGCTAAATTGTCAAAAGTTAAAACAATGAATCAAAACATTGTTACCTTCTCTGTTTTGATTTCATTGTGTTTTATATTTCAACTAGTCATAGTTTAACATTTGTCTTGTAGGTGCTATCATGTGTTATATATTGCTATTCGATAAGTTGCATTTTGCTCAATTGATGTGTTGGCTGATGATGACGCGCAATGAGCGTCGAAACTAGTAACAACCTTCTCTAGACGTTATGTGATACATATTCACATCAATAAACATTCATGGTATTGAAAAGGTGGACCTTTAACATTTTCATTTACTGTAATCCCAGTTCAATACGGAACAAAATGAAGTTTCCAACTTTCAACAGACCCATCTCGTCGTGTTCTGCGGTCTTCTGTGAACCATTCTGTACACACTCGTTGCACTGCCAACACACTTTGTCCCATATGAGCAGCAATTTCCTGGATGGATGCATCATGTTCTTTCATGTCAATAATGCACCGTCTTTCAAACTCAGTCATTTGACAGAATGGTTGTCGCATACATTTGCAAGACATCCTGCACATCTGCTTAAGTCTCACTGATCCATTATCTTCAATTTATAGCGACAACGAGAGCCGCAGGCACATTTTTCCAGTCGGTGGTGGTGCGCCGAGATATGGATGTGGACCTTGAACCTGAGGGCCGACACAGTTCAAATGCTAATCATTTCTTCAGAACATACTAATGTACATGTCCTGTGAATATGAACTTCCTATCTCTAGTCTTTCAAGGTGTTCTGGATTTTATGAACATGAGTGTAGTTTCCCTCTGCTTTCAGCCATGTAGTAGTATCAACACAACTTAGCCATGTTGAGTATTATTAGAAGGCCTCATCAGTCAATCACCTAGACTGCCATCCTTGCAACTTCCGAAAGATTGCTACCCCTCTTTCGATGAAGCAATCATTAGTCTGGTCTCTCGACAGATACCCATCTGGCATGGTTGCACCTGCGGCTCGGCTATCTGCTTCATTGGGACACGCAAGCCTTCCCACCGTGGCAAGGTCACATGGTTAGCATTGGAGGTACAGTCTATTACTGAAGCAAAATTATAGAAAGTGGTAAATAATTTATTTAAACAATGCGAAACATGTCTTACTGCAGATGGATGACATTCTGAACAGTATCTGAAATAAATGATTAGTAATATACCTGTATAAATTTACAGTACTTTTAATAACAATATTTAAATTCATTGGCTTATTTTGTTCAGTAGTTGTTGAATGTTTTTTTTGCTGGTAGTAATGGAACACGCTCCCTGCTGCAAGCACGACATGCAGCAAGTTTGAGCCAGGTATCCTTTGTAATTTAGTTTCCTTGTGTTGAACACCTAGATACTAACTAACTAACTAACTACTCCCATGTTGTGGTTGGGGGAGCATAAGTGGCTGAATGATTCAGAAGTTTTGTTGTAAATCGAGTGCATTATAGTTTGAAAAATTGTCAAACAATGCGTTAAACTGAGGCACTGCCCATAATAAAATTCTGAAACTATAGATTCTCTTAAAAGGAAAGGAAAATTATTATTCTCACGGCGTAAAACATCTTTCCTCCTCCAGTAAGTTCCTTGGACGGCACTCCTTGTCTATACATACCCCATTGGCACGTTCAAACATAAGTGAACTTATAACTCAGGGGAAATTGCATGCCAGATGGCAGGTGAATTTACCACAATATATTCCAGTTGTAAATCATTTAACGAAAAAAATGGTTTTTTTTTCTTTTTCCTAAATTACTTTTTGCAGAAAATAATGGAATTCTTTCTTTTGAACTGGTAGATTAGAAAAAACTGGAAAACCTTTGCGGACTTGCATAGAAAACTACCATAATTACCAAACTTATTTTTGTTTCAAATCAATGCCTTTTATCTGTGAACTACATTTACTTGATGTGGTCGGAAATGCATATCCTTTGTTACCCTCCATGTTTGAAGATCAGTAAGCAGCCGTTTAAGGGATTTTCAAGCAGCCAGCTACTGCTGGGGTGTTGAAGTCTGACACAATGCTCTGATGCCACCCACTCCTATGTCATTCTTGCCTTGTTTGCTGAAGCTGAATTCTGCTGGATGCTCCACTGTTGGTTTCTAAACAGGGTATCGCTCAGAGACTTCACAACAGTCTTCAAAATGGTGTACTTGTACACTATAGCCAAGGTGTCTAACCCCCTTTTCACAGAAACTGAGCTCTGTAACACCACCTTAAGCCACTCCCTGCCAAACCTTGACTGAAGCAAGGTGATGAATCCTCAGGGCCCTAGGAGCTTTCTCACTAGCTTCTTGTGAATTTGAAGCATACACCCAGTCATTTTGGTGGTTGAAAGATTCTTCAGTACTGAAAATCTTCATCTGTGAAAATAATCCTCTTGTAACCATTGTGGGCATAACTCCAAAGGAGAAGTTTCGATTTAAGCTTCCTCTGAAGTTTCATCTACATAGTCAGGAAGTGACCTGTATTGTGTCAATTAGCCCTAATGCCAAGATCACCTCTGAGCACTCATAACATAGAAATGTTTGAACTGTTCATGTTCAGCTCCCTTGCCATGGCTGATGGCACTCACATGATTTCTCCAAATACAAGCTGCCACTGCATTCACCAGCTTCTTGGTCCTTGCGCTAAGTGAGTGACCCGCGTCGGCCAGTCATCGATAGTATTAGTCTCGATGAACTGTTGTATGATCCAGTAGACAAACACTCTGCCTACTTGAGCTTTTTAAAGGTTGTGAAATTATCTGAAGCTAACTTCCAAACTGTGTGAAGAGCAATTACTGCCACACAATTTTGCTAATATTTCCAAAAACAAACTTTCTCTTGTATATTTCAACTCAAACGGGCATGCCTAATACATTGTTGCAAGCCTGGTTTCTGGCCTTGAAAACTGGTTGTTCAGTCTGTGTCAAAAGTTTGTAACTGAATTTATGGTGAGACTAGGCGAGTGTTGTAAATGAAAAACCTTCGTCCTTTGCTCTCATGTTAAACTAATTATCATCATATTATTAATACTATCTGAAAACTGCCACTCTTCACAGTTTTAATGCTGCACCAGGAAGAAAGCATACACATGTGGCCATTTGATCTCTGCTAGGAAGAAAGTATTGCTATCTCATTTTTTGCTTCCTGTATGAATATGGTTATATCGAATTGCTGCTGTTAGAGCTCCCTATTTATCTGTAATTGGACAAAAAACTTGAATATTTTTATTATTTCTGCAACTTCCTGAATACTTCATACCTGGGGTTTTACCTTAATTAAGGCCACAACCACTTCTTTCTCACTCCTAGCCCTCTCCTATCCAATCATCACCATAAGATCTATCTGTGTCAGTGCGACATAGAGTAAATCATTTTCAAAAAAAGTTCAAACAGGAACCAAACTTTGGAGGTTAGAAAGAACTCTCAAATAAAAACAATTTATATACTTATTACATTTGCAATTTAGAGTAGTGTTTAGAAGCCTTCATAATTGCAACAGTAAACACGCTCTCTCTCTCATTTTTTTTTTCAATTGGTGTTATGTCACTCCGACACAGATAGGTCTTTGCATAAAATGAATTTCATAATAAAGCCTGTATTGTCGTACGTATACTTAAAAGGTATTGTCAAATGTTCCACCTTTACAATACTAAATTTTTAAAAATTTAATTATTTAGATAACATTTAAAAAATAATGGAACATGTTTCATCTACCTTGTAGACATCATCAGCCGAAAAGTTTTAAGATTAAGCATGAAGGATAAGGACAAAACACATTAAAAATAATTCTGATTGCCAAATGCATCAGTTAAAATGTTGAAGAATATGCTGGAATGTTCTGAGCACTAACACTTGAATACTGTTAAAAGTGAAAATTAAAATATTGTACACATGAGATGGTTCAATAAAATTGATAATAGAGTCCTTCTTAACGTGATGATGCTGTGTTGATATACAGTTTGCCGATGCGTAGGTAGAAACTTGGTGATATGGAGCACAATGTTTAGTTCCAGTAGAATGAAGACGATTGATAAACATATGTTAAACATGAGTGAGGGTTCCAGTAAAATGGTATCAAGTTCGTCTTATTGGCGTGATGATGTTAACAATTCTTGATTAAAAAAAAGTAGGCGGAATATCTGATTGTGATTTCATAAGTGGAATGTGCAGTGGAGTGCCCTAGAGCAAGAATGACTGCTATTATTAGCATTAAAAGTAGGCAAGTTTTGAAGCATCCTGTAACACAGATCACAATAATGCGGTTGATCCATGGATCAAGTTTTCTTCCGAAGTTGAAATCAATCATTCTTTAACCTTTTTAGATATCCCTATTAACAACAGCTCCAACAAATTTTCTTATACTATCTTTAGAAAGCCCACCCAAACCATAAACACCATTCGTCAAAATTCGATGCATCCGGACTCTCAAAAAAATGATTCTCAGAAACTAATCAACATGAACCCCAGTATTCCTACAGCCAAAGCATTGCCTAAAGTCCATAAAACAAATATTCCCATAAGACCCATAGTTAACTATAGGAACAGCCCTACTTACAAAACCTCCAAATTTATCCACACATTTTTGAAAAAATGCAAGAAGTTTGAAAACCCCAATTCTATTAGGAATTCTATAGAATTTTGTAATTTGACTAAAAGCCTAGTGTTACAACCACAACAAAAAATGTACTCTTTTGACACAAAAGACGTGTATTCTAATATGCCAGTCAAAATAACTTTAAAGATCATGAAGGACAGTTTTCGTAAACATAGTAAATTAAGCACACGGGAAATAGAAGAGTTCTTAAATATTTTAGAATTTGTAACTTCTAACAACTATTTTACTTTCAATGGAAAAATTTACAAGCAGGACAGTCTTCCTATGAGCATCCCCAGCTTCAGGAATAATGGCAGAAATTTATTTAGACCATGTGGGAAACAACAAAATTCATAATAAAATTAAAGGTATTGTGTTCTAGACGCGCTATGTTGATGATACGTTTGCCATAATAGATCACAATAATGCGGTTGATTCATGGATCAAGTTTTCTTCCGAAGTTGAAATCAATCATTCTTTAACCTTTTTAGATATCACTATTAACAACAGCTCCAACAAATTTTCTTATACTATCTTTAGAAAGCCCACCCAAACCATAAACACCATTCGTCAAAATTCGATGCATCCGGACTCTCAAAAAAAAAAAGAGCAACCTTTTATAGCTTAATTCATAGAGCTTTTCACGTCTCTTTATCTGACGCAAATCGTAAAAAAAAAAAAAAAAAAAAAAAAAAAAAAACTCGATACCATCTACTTAACAGTGAGAAAAAATCTGTTTTGGCAGGCATTTCATAGACAGGATAGTCAGCAAAATTGTTAACAAATCCACTTCAACTCTGCTCAGAGAAACAAAAAACAAAACAAAAAAAAACAGATAAATACGCCACCTTCACTTACACCAATAAAAAGATTTACGAAATCACCAATATTCTTAAACATAATGTCAATATTGCCTTTAAAACAGTCAACAACAAAACTAATCTCTTATATAACCAGCACAAAATCAATAACATCGGGAATAAATACAACAAATCAGGTGTATATAAGTTAAATTGCAACCAATGTTCCGCGAGCTACATTGGACAAACTGGAAGAAGCATTTTAATTAGATATAAAGAACACGTCAACACCTCCGCCATGAGCTCTCATGTAACAGAGTCCAATTATTCCTTCACCTCCATAGAGCAGGACTTAAAAATTCTTTATTTTCATAACAAGGGCAATATACTCAATGTTTTAGAAAACATCTTTGTTAATATAGACCAAAAATGCAATCCTGCTTACAATTAAAATGAAATTTCAGAAAATGTGAACATAATTTTCGAGGCATTACTCAACAGTTCCTATTTTGACAAGCCTCGTAACAAGCCTCCTCCCGCCTATTGGTTCCAGCCTTCCCCTACTCTCCCCTCATACCAGCTTCCTTCACACACGGCCTCCACAGTTCGCCTCCAGTCAACCATAAACATCCATACATACTGAGCTAGCCATTCTTGGGTAGGCGAGAATGTAAGTAATCAGATGTGCCGCATTTTATTTTCATTCATTCTTCTTTTGTATTACAAGATACTTCAAAAACTTGCCTACTTTTAATGCTAATAACAGTAATTCTTGTTCTAGGGCACTCCACTGCACATTCCACTTATGAAATCACGATCAGATATTCCGCCTTTTTTTTTTTTTTTTTAAATCAAGAATTGTTAACATCATCACGCCAACAAGACGAACTCAATACCATTTTACTGGAACCCTCACTCATGTCTAACATATGTTTATCAATTGTCTTCATTCTACTGGAACTAAACATTGTGCTCCATATCACCAAGTTTCTACAGACACATCGGCAAACTGTATGTCAACACAGCATCATCACGTTAAGAAGGACTCTATTACCAATTTTATTGAACCATCTCATGTGTACAATATTTTAATTTTCACCTTCAACAGTATTCAAGTGTTGTGCTCAGAACATTCGAGCATATTCTTCAACATTTTAACTGACGCATTCGGCAGTCCAAACTATTTTTAATGTGTTTTTGTCCTTGTCCTTTGTGCTTAATCTTAAAACTTTTCAGCTGATGTCTAAAAGATAGATGGAACATGTTCCGTTATTTTTAAATGTTATTTAAATAATTAAATTAAAAAATGTTAGTACTGTAAAATACCTTTTAAGTAAGTACAGATAGGTCTTTCGGCAGTGATTGGACAGGAAAGGGCTAGGAGTTGGACGTGGCTGTGGTCTTAATTACAGCCGCAGCATTTGCCTGGTGTGAAAATAGGAAATCACTGAAAACCATCTGTTGCCATTTGAGGCATTAAAATTTATGTACATTTTTATTAGATTCATTTATACTGTTATTTCACATTTATTTATTTGGTCTAGCATATCATCTCTGAAACATTTGTGATGGTTTAGTAATAAAACAGTTAAAATTTTCAGTGATAGTTTCCTAAACCTTGTGTTTTAAGATTGCTATTAGCATGTGCTTGACATTAAAAGTTCTATCATTTCCCTTTTAACATTTACCATTGGACTCGTATATTTTGATATATCTGTGGTCAAGAAACTATTTTTGTATCAACTTTACTCTTAGTCCCTGGAAATCATTCTTACAGTTCAGTGTTGGTGCTAAATAAAAAAAGTTGTCTCTTTACTGGATCATATATCCCATATCTATTTATTTTAATCAAGTTTAATTATTTTATTTTGTCATGTTTGAGAATTTTCCCTCTCACAGCACATTGATAAAAATTCATATTAATGTTGAACATTTCCGAATTCTGTTAACAGTGCCTCATTAATTAAGAGAAAGAAAATATTGAGCAATCTAATTGAATAAAACATGGTCTGAAAAAGGTTGGAAGATACATTTTAGCTTCTCCAGAAGAGACAGGAACAGTAGATATTTTTCTGCTTTCATGTCTTGATTATTAAATTACGTTCAGACACAAATTTTTATTAGCTGCCTTATTCTTGGCATAATTTACTGTTACACAGTATGTCTTGTAACTTCTTTGCTGCATTATTCTTGGAAATACCATGTTACTTCATTGCCTAATGAGTTTTAAAATATATTTTATTTATAATGTACAAATGTTTATTTGGTTTAACTATATACTGCCCTCCTTCAATACATTCTTTTGTCTTTGATACAAGGACAACGTATTTATAGACTCGCTCATAAGGAACTAAAAACTAAGAAAATAAATAGCCAAAAACCAAGAAATTAAATGTAAATATGAATGCAACAGGAAACAAAAACGTAGTGTATAAACAATGGGAAAGATATGTTGTGGAGCTCCTGGAATGTCAGATTAAACTTTAATAAAATTTTGGACAAATATATTACTTGAGCTTTGCTAAATTCTCTACAGCACTTGGAAATATAATCCATGCATTTGATTTGTTGAATATTGTATTAGTAACGTTTTCGATGACATTACTTACTGCGCTCTGATGAATGCCTCCTTTTTTTCTGCTCCTATAGTGTTCTGGGATCAGATACATGCCTCAAAAATATTTTTACACGGCCCTCGGAAGAAAGCGCACCACTACTGTACTCTTCTCTTCTCTTCTCTTCTTCCACCTAGGAAATGCTGTCCTATGCAGTCCATATTCTCTTCATAAAATCCATTTTTCTGCAGTTATCTCTTGAAGTATTGCAACACATTATATATTTTGTCATTCTAGTATGCATGAAAGTAGCTGCATTCTTATAGACTGAACTGATTTCTAGGAGTTCCAAGCTGCTACTGCCCTGCCTTAAGAATTTTCAACCACGAACCTACTACGCTGGCGTAGCAGGGGGAGAGGTGATACTCCCACGTGGCGCGTCCCAGGTGGCGGATAGTGGGGTCCTAACCGGCTTGCCGGCGGACTTGAGGGAAATAAAATACCTCTCGCGCACCAAACGCACATCCCCTTGTGGGTGGGGGACGCAGACGAAGAATACACCCACAGTATCCCCTGCCTGTCGTAAGAGGCGACTAAAGGGGGCGACCAAGGGGTGATTGGATTAGAACCATGAAACTACGTATGAATAGTACCACCACGCGTCGAACACCATGGGTCGCTATTACTTGCGCGTATTACTTCGTTAGGTACCAAACAGGTTTGTGAATAGTAGCAATCAGGAGCACCGTGCGGTCAGGCTTTTACGGTACCTGTGATTAGTAGCGCTATATGAGCGACACCAGGCTTCTGGCTTGCCTATGATTAGTACCCACTGTATAAGGAACACCACGGGATAGTACGAGTCCCTGTGGTTAGTACACTTACGTGATGGAAACCATAGGTTTGCGTTGCCTGTAAATGGCGCCGCTATGTGTGAAACACCATAGGTCTCAATTACCTATGCGAATTTCATTACCTGTGAGTAGTACCATAATGTGTGGAATACCGCGAGCCTACGATACTTTTGATTAGTACCGCACCATGTCAAATACCATGGTTCTACTTTCCAAGCGATAAGTACCATTATGAGAGGCCGATAACCTATATTTGGACCCCTTTAGCTTGCAAGCATCATCGATGCAGTATTGAGCTATAGAAGCAGTCCCTTGGTCAGTATTACTCTTGTTCTCCGTCATTTTCTGAGACTGAGGCATTGCGGGTCGGCTCCACTGATTGTTTTAACTTCATATCCATCCTTTCATTTTTCGTTCTCACGTTTTGAATTCTGGTCAGTGGAGGATTTTGGATTTTTATTTTGTCATTGCATTTCGTCTCATTTCGTACCATCAGGGGCCGATGACCTAGATGTTAGGCCCCTTAAAACAACAAGCATCATCATCATCATCAAGAATTTTCAAGGAATTGACCAACTAGACCAACCATGTATTGCGTGTGCTTCCAGCAAATGCTTGTAGAAGTAGAAATGACTAAAGGCTTTATTCATAAAATACCAAGCAATTGCTCAGGAAAGAAAAGCAATCGCTTGTTTTTCACCATCGATGGATTCAAGTTTAGTAAAGAAGAAGCTACTAGACTTGTGAGAAGTACGTTATTTCAAACACTTTTTATACAGTATAATTTTACTTTGTATTGTACAAGGAAGGTTTCCTTTAAAGTACTACCCATTTTAAATATTTCATAATACTAAAGAATTGAGGTTGCTGGAGTGTAATAATATTAAGTTACCTAAATTATGGGCAGTTCATTTTTTTCTATGAAATCCTTCTCTCAGTCATTACTTTGTTTTTATATTTTTTATTTTTTAAATTGCCAGATTAATTTATGTTATGTGAATTTATTCTTTTAACAAGCTGGACAACAAATTTATATAAATACATAAAGACTATCTGCATGCGTGAGAGAGAGAGAGAGATCGAGCGAGTTGGCTGTGCAGTTAAGGGTGTGCAGTTGAGTTTGCATTTGGGAGATAGTGAGTTCGAACTCCACTGTCGGCAGCCAGTGGTGTGCACTGAACCCCATCTACACCAGCACTGCTGGGGCAAATAACTTTGTGTTCACATTTTTTTGTTACTCCTTAGGACGCTTTTTATATTGTTAAAAAACTGCAAAATCTAAGCCAAACCAAGTACAGCTGTCTCGACAATCCACTCCCACTACCGCAGTTCAGCTTCTCCAGCGAGCTGGGTTTCCTTGCCGGTGCGAAAGAGAGCTACCCCAGCAAAATTTAGTCGCTTGGTTGACACATGCACTTGAAGCTTCCTTTTCCTGGGAGCGGGGCGGAGCTGTGGGCCCTCCCCGACAGCAATTTATGGAGACAGGGCAGCTAGCTTGGGTAAGATATGTTAGTTTTAATACTTGACACTTGAAGTGTTCAGTACCACACATTAGAGACTACAATAAAACAGTATAGCCCCTTTCACATCATCTTGCTAATAAAAATAGAGCCAGTTTATGAAATCAATTATAATATAGAAGAATATATTTTATTCTTGGATTTCAGCATGTGTACAGTTTTTTCGAGCAATTCATTGATGGCACGTTTAGAGTATGTATTCTGATAGCCGCAGAAAAATATTTAGGTTGCCCAGCATGAACAAAGTGCTAAGCACAAAGTAAAATAATTTTGTATTTGGTTTTCTGTGATGGTGGTAGGTAGTGAATTTTTTGTAGTGTTGTTCTTGGATAATAGGTGAAGTTTTCGTGAGTTCTGTGACATTCTTCATGAATATAACGTGCATTATATGTCGTGACGAATATTTTCCCTGGTCCTCTGAAGTGTAGGCTGGGTGTAGTATACTGCCTGAGGTTTCATATGAAGGTCTTGTAGAAGTTTCTGGAGTTGTTCTTCTTAATGTCTTCATCCATTGCATTAATTGGTAGAAAGGACTACCTGAGAAAGGGATTTCAGGTATATTTTCAACCACGCACTCACACATATTTCCAAATTGATATTCACGCCAGTGACGACACCATCATAACTTAATCTATAGCAGATTTTAAACAATATACAGTACCTACAGTTTCTCCCGGTGACGCTTCATGATAGTACAGTCACGGTTTTCATAAAAATACACTGGGACTATTTGTTTTTAACTTTAAAAGCCTAATCTAAACTGAATCAGCAAAATTTAACTGGTATTTTACCGTCGCCGAAGTTTTATAATTTCACTCGCCCACTGAGTGTACGTGCATCAACAACAAACTAGGGAAAATATTCGTCATGACGTAAACACACGTTATACTTCACCTGGCAAAGGAGTATCATGAAATCAAGGTGGATAACGTTAAAATCGTCATAAACTAGAAGTTTAAGCAAGTAATATGTTTTGTAATGCAGACTGAAAAATATTTGATTTTTTGAGGAGATTCTCAAAGTATGTGGCCAATAGGTGGCAGTTGTTTTTGTCATTATAGGCTACAATTGCTTATATTGAAAAGAACATTTTTGCAGCTGGGGTAACATATGTATTCACCGCACACCGCTGCTTTCAACATTCCGTCAGAAAGTCTTATCGATGGATCAGCTGTGTAGTGTATGGTCAAGTGATCACCTATGGTTATGGTTGATCACAGTTGGTTGGGTTTTAATAATGCTTAAATGTGAGATGCCCATGTCAGTAGATTCACTGGTATATTAACCTTTCAGAGCAGTGACCATCCTTCACTGGATGCAGCAGCAACTTTAGCACATTATTTATCCCATTTCCGTACAATGACCCACTTCCATACAGTGATGGGTATAACTATTATAATGTATTTTAATCAGAAATGCAGTGTTGTGGACTGCATTATTATCCAAAGGACATTTCTACAATGCATAGGGCCTACGTTGCTTTTATAAAATTGGCTATCTTGTTCATAGAAATCCCCTCTTGGATGTCTTACCGCGAAAAAGAATTTTCCAACACCTGATAACACATTGAGCAATTGTGGGGATTCTATGTCTCTATAAAGTGGATGTGTAACAATTGGTCTCCTTCATAATGTTAAAAAAGTTGGTAAACTGGAAGGAATCTATAATGTAACTCAAGTGGTGTTGGTTGTCGAATTAATAATTAAACATGTGAGTAAATAACTGTATTTTCCAGTGCCTTTTAACAAAATTAATTGTATGTCATATGGTTAAATTTTGAGTATCCCCTCATGTAACATTTACTTCAAACTATTGCAGCTCTAGTAATTTTGGATGAATTTGGATTTTCTTTAATTTGGCAATATACTGTACTACTGGGATCAGATTACATAATGAATTACCCTTCATATACTATGACGGGAAGAAATTAATAATAATGCAGTATAACACAGTTGTTGTGGGACGTATTTCATCCCCGTGTTATAGCTTAACTGCTGTATATCGGAAGGTGGCCTGTAAAATGACTAATGACAGAGCGAGACAACTAGGAAAAAAACACCATCATACTACTAACATGGTGGACCAGTATCTGTGACCAAGCGATCACACAGAGACAGGTAGCTTGACTACGATGGAACTCGCAAAAGTCCCAAGCAAATAGGCATAAGTTCATAAAGCAGCGTCAACCAACTGCCAGAATCATCAGACAGGTTAAGCGTCAATACACCCAGGAACAATTAACGCAATTGGATGAAGACATTAAGAAGAACAACTCCAGAAACTTCTACAAGACCTTCAAACGAAACCTCAGGCAGTATACCCCACCCAGCCTACACTTCATGGGAAGTTAGCCTATAATGACAAAGACAGCTGTCACATATTGGCCAAATACTTTGAGAATCTCCTCAACTGCAAATCCCCTAAGACTTCCTTTGTCTACCAAGACAGACCCAGACAACCAGACTATCTTCCTCCAACAGAAGAAGAAGTAACAAACAGCATCCAATGTCTGAAAAAATAACAAAGCTCCAGGAGAAGACGCAATAGTTCCCGAACTATGGAAGCAGGCCGGGGACAAAGCAATCGGCAAGTTGACAGAGATTCTACGGAACATCTGGGAAACTGAGAGGCTACCAGATGACTGGAGACATCTGCTCTGATCCACCCCTTACACAAGAAGGGTGACTTGACAACATGAACAACTATAGAGGGATCTCATTGATACCAGTTATCTAAAAGATATTATCTAAGGCCTTATTGAACACAGGCAAACTTCAATTGGATCCACAATTGGGGGAATACCAAGGTGGTTTCAGAAAAGGACGTTCTTGTGCTGAACAGATCTTCAACTTGAAGTCGGTACTAATGCAACTTAAACTATCGGGCAAGAACTATGTAGTCACCCTTGTTGACTTTACGAAAGCAAACCCCTGTGGGTGGGGGATGCAGACAAAGAATACACCCACGGTATCCCCTACCTGTAGTAAGAGGCAACTAAAAGGGGGCAACCAAGGGATGATCAAATTAGAACCATGATACTACTTGTAATTAGCACCATCACATAGGGAACACCATGGGTCACTTTTACTTGTGCGTAGTACCACTATGTTGGGTATACAATAGGTTCGTGATTAGTAGCGACAATGTATGCTCAGGATACATTTTACAGTACCTGTGATTTGTACCACTATATGAGCGACACCATGGTTCTGCCTTGCCTATGATTAGTACCCACTATGTGAGGAACACCACGGGATAGTGCGAATCCCTTGTGGTTGGTCCACTTATGTGAGGAACACCACGGGATAGTGCAAATCCTTTGTGGTTGGTCCACTTACGTGAGGAACACCATAGGTTTGCATTGCCTATAAATAGCGACACAATGTACGAAACACCATAGGTCTGCGTTACATGTGCGCATTACATTACCTGTGAGTAGTGTCATAATGTGTGGAATACCGTGAGTCTACGCTACTTTTGATTAGTACTGCAACATGACAAATACCATGGTTCTACTTTCCTAGCGATAAGTACCATTATGAGGGGCCAATGACCTGGATTTTGGACCCGTTTAGACTACAAGCATCATCGATTCAGTATTGTGCTTTAGAAGCAGTCCCTTGGTCAGTAATACTATTGTTTATCGCTAGTTTCTGGAAATGTGGGGCCTTGCGGGTTGGATCCACTGATTGTTTTAACTTCTTATCCATCCATTCCTTCTTCGTCCTCACGTTTTGAATTCTGGTCAGTGGAGGATTATGGATTTTTAATTGTCCTTACATTTCGTCTCATTTTGTGCAATTAGAGGCCGATGACCGAGATGTTAGGACCTTTTAAACAATAACTCATCATCTTTACAAAAGCATATGACTCAGTAGACAGAACTACCCTCATGAGAATTATGTAGGAAAGTGGCCTGGACCAGAAGACCCACAGCCTTATCCAAAAGACTCTGAGTGATACGTGATCATGAGTGAAGTTCAGAGGTACACCTTCAGAAAGTTTTGAAATAAAAACAGGAGTTAGACAGGGAGACGGACATCCCCACCCTCTCTTCAACTGTTCATAGGACAAGGTCATCAGAGAGTGGCAGAAAGAACTGGAAGAACAAAAGATACCAAGTAGTATTTACCTGGGACACGAACGGAAGGAGTTACTAGTTGACTGTTTGGCATTCGCAGATGACTTGGCACTTCTGGTGAACTCTGTAGAAATAGCAGTGAAACAACTCAATGCACTTAAACATCAGGCTACCAAGGTGGGATTACAGGTATCTCTAGAAAAGACAAAATACTTCACCCATATCAGTGATACTCCCAGCAAACTATAGTTGGAACAGGGCCAGATTGAGAAAGTCAACAGATTTAAGTACCTGCGAGAATGGCTGGAACCCAATATGTCAGAAGGGGTCGCACTAACAACCCGGATTACCAAACCAGAGTTAGCATATTGACTGACCAAGAACATTTATAACAAGAAATGTCTCTCTCTGTTAACACCAAATTGAGCCACTACCAGACAGTTATCCGCTCAGAAGCCCTATACGCCACAGAATGATGCTGAAAAGGAAAGGATTGTTGGACAAACTGGAAGTCCAGGAGGGGAAGATCTTGAGAAAGATACTAGGACCGATCAAAGTAGATGGTGAGTACAAAAGGCGACCAAACCAGGAGCTATACAGTTATACTGAAAAAAATCACAGACGTAGCCAGGAAGAGGCATCTGACCTTCTATGGACATGTCACGAGGATGAACCCAAGTAGGATGACCTACCGGCTTCTCAACTACTGGGCAAACAGAAAGATAGGGACACCATGGCTAACAGAAGTGAAGAAACACATGCAGGAACTGGGAGTAACTAAAAACCAAGCACCTCTCAGAAGAATAATCAAACAAAAGAGGTTTCAGGACAGACCATCATGTAAAAAATGAGGCGCCCTTTGGACAAAGGAAACAAGGGAGGAACATAGCCAGAGAATGCGCAAGTATTGGGCAAATATCAAGTCCTTCTCCAAACAGAAAAGTTGAACATCGTGGTCCTTAGTTGGCCCATTCGAAGAAAGAAGAAGAGAAGAAGAATGCAGTAGAAGCCCAATATAATACAGTCGTTGTGGGACATATTTCATCCCTGTGTTATAGCTTAACTGCTGTATATCGGAAGGTGGCCTGTAAAATGACTAATGATGGAGCGAGACAACAAGGAAAAAACACGAACATACCACTAACATGATAAAATTCTTTGACAGCCCGTTTATCACATGGTCAATTCTTTTAAGTTTATTACTGTCAGAATATGCTTTCCTCTTCTGCAACATCACACACATGCATTGAACTCTGAAGTCAACACACTGCACTAATGTATTGTACTATAGCCAACACTTGTTAACAGGAAGGGGGGGATTAAGGATTAAGGACTTGTTAGCTGGTTCCAAGACCACTGCAGCTTGCCTCAGCAAGAATAGTTAGAAATGTAAACACTGTAAATAGCTCAGGAATTTTGCTTTCATGATATCCCTGGAATGCAGTCCTAAATCCACCAAGGCTAAGACTGTAATATTGTCTGCATAGTCTCCTGCTGGCTGGAGCCTTGAAGGGATGAAAGAATTGCTGAACTACAGCATTTGCTTGATTGTCATAGTGAAATGACAACACATCAAATAGTAAAACAAGACCGAGCTCGATAGCTGCCCTCGCTTAAGTGCGGCCAATATCCAGTATTCGGGAGATAGTGGGTTCGAACCCCACTGTCGGCCAGCCCCGAAGATGGTTTTCCGTGGTTTCCCATTTTCATACCAGGCGAATGCTGGGGCTGTACCTTAATTAAGGCCATGGCCACTTCTTTCCCAGTCCTAGCCCTTTCCTGTCCCATCATCACCATAAGACCTATCTGTGTCAATGCGACGTAAAGCCAATGGCAAAAAAAAAAAAAAAAAAAAGTAAAACAAGATGATGTACAAACCACTACACCTCAGGGCTATAATGAGCTATTTAGTACTACTGTATGTATAACTGACAAAGTATATTCTAACCCCAATTTTGGCTGTCTTGAAACTGGTATTCTGAAGTTTCCCATTTTTAAGCAGACTAATTTACTGACTTTCAAAAATAAAAATTTCACTAGTAATTAATTATTCCTTTGGTTTGACATGCTTTTCACTGTGTTAAATATGAATGCACATTACTCTTGGGCTTCAACTGTATTATGCTGTTACGAATAAAACACTGCCTCTTTCACTGAACTGATTTAATCCACTCATTACATACACACACAATTATACTTGATAATGAATGACAACACTTCACTGATTAGCAGCCATTTACAAAAGTCTCCTGCCCTTGCTACTGGTCTCTAGCTTGCTGGTATTTACTTAGGATGGGCAATCCTTCCATAATCTTGATTGACAGATCTCGCCTTTCACTTGACTTCGTAAGCGCCAGTCACTTCACATAGTAGTCCATGCAGACAAGGTTCGAACACACGTCTGATGACTTTCACAATGTATGATTACTGTACACTTGGCTTGACTAGACAAGGCCGATAACTCGCACAATCAAATAATATGACTGCTCCACACATTTAACTACTTGACAACACAAGTCGAACACCAACAACTAGACTACGCACAACACTACTTTTATTCATGGCGAGACTCTTTTTATATATCTGGTGATTAAGTTCTAGTATCTTCAGGCTGTGTCCAGAACAGGAATGTTCTAGTTTTGCCTTCCAGAAAATCTGTAGATCCTTATAAAATGACAAAGCCATATGCAAAACCAATGCTGATGATTCACACTGCAGGTATGTAATACAGTCACAGTCTGTACCAGCACAAGTTGCATTTCTTTGTTAGAACTGGTTTTCTGAAATTACATTCCATTATTAGTAACAAATTAGGTTACAACATACTTGAAAATAGTAGGACTGGTTGCACAGGGGACATATTATTGTGAGTCAACTTTTTCTCTTGTATTATGCATTACGTTTGTAAGCATTACATAATTCAAATGTCATGTAAGTGTTTTAAATGGAATATTTTCAGTGACTGAGTTATTTAGCTGTTTTTCAGGATCTTTTTTCTGGGCAAGAAATGTTTCCATATTTTCCTAAATGTTTAGTTCTAATCCATAATTACCTTTAAACATTATTCCCATGTCCTTGTTGATTCCATTACAATTATGATTAATATTATAAATGTGTTCTGTAAATGTGGAATATTTATTATTTTGATGCTTGATGATGATGCTTGTTGTTTAAAGGGGCCTAACATCGAAGGTCATCGGCCCTTTATTATTTTGAATGGCCTTCAAATGTTCTGAATATCATTGAGATAATGTCTGGCCAGTCTTTGTAAATTTTATTACAATCACTACAAGTGATCCTGTATACTCCCGAGTTACCATAAAGATCCTTTTTTTTTAATATATGAGAGTTGTAAATTTTCTTTTGCGATAGTTTCTTGCTGGTTACAAAAGCTCCATTTACATTGAATTTCTTTATAATATTAGTAATTCTGTACATTTCATTTCTGAAATATGTGTTAATATTGTTTGTTCTTCTTATTTATTAATTATTTATTCCTTTCTGCATATAATTGGGTTGTACCCATTTGTTTATGCTATATGTTTTCTTAATCCATTGGGATATTTAATGTTCTGTTGACAAAACTAATGCTTGTAAGCTGCTGGATGACTGGAGATTGCATTTGTTATGGTGATGGATTGTGTTGGCATTCTGAAAATATTCAAATGTTAAAACATTTTCATTTTGTGATAAGGCAAGGTCTAAAGAATTTGTTTGTTTTCTTTTTCCATGGTAAACTTAATATGCTTGTCTAGTGAACTTACATATTCCATTCTTTCAGCAGTATGCAAAGATAGTTGGATATAAGGATAATGTCCAGAGTGATGGAATGGCTAATACTGGTGAAGTACTGAAATTTACATACAAAAAGATACAAAAGTTGAAAGCCAGAAAAACAGCAGATATCTGGAGATATATTAAAGACAACACGTTGGGATATATTACCAAATCTGAAGTACTTATTTGATTACTGTTTGCATGAAGGAGCCATACCAAATGAATGTAGAGTATCAATAGGAACCCCATTGTACAAGGGAAAGGGTGGTAAACATCAAGCAGATAATTACAGGCCAGTCGGCTTGACATGTGTAAGCTCTGGGAAAGCATTCTTTCTGACAATATTACACACGTTTGCAAATTGCTAACTGGTTAGATGGAAGGCTGTTCGGATATAGGAAAGGTTATTCCAGAAAGGCTCGACTGGATTCCAGCAAGATATAGCAGATATTTCAGATTCAGGGGGTCAAATGGACTATGTTGCTATTGACCCATCCAAGGCCTTTTATAGGATAGATCATAGGAGAGCACTGGAAACCTGAAGGCTATTGGACTAGACAAAACAGTGGTTGAATGGGTGGCTAAGTTTCTAGAAAATGGAACTCAGAGAATTAGAGTAGGTGAAGCATTATTTGATCCTCTAACAATCAAGTAGGGGTCACAGAGGGCAGTGTAATTGGATCTTTGTATTTTCTTATGTACATAAATGATACGAGTAAAGAACTGAAATTACACATAAGGATTTTTGCGAATGATGTCATACTGTACAGAGTAATAGATAAGTTACAGGATTGTGAGCGACTGAAAAAAGACTTTGTCCGTTGTCCATCTCATAACACTGTCAATGTTATGAAGGTAAATGGGATGAAAAGTTAGGTTGTAAGTTTCACCAAGGGTAAAAATCTTAGTTTTAATTTCTGAGTTGATGGGGTGATAGTACCTAGGTGTTAATATAAGGAAAGATTTTCATGTTAATGAGGTTGTAAATAAAGGTTATAGATCTCTTCATATGGTTATGACTGTATTTAGGGATTGTTGTAAGGATATAAAGGAGAGGTCATGTAAGTCTCTGGTAAGACCCCAATTAGAGTATGGTTCAATGTGTGGGACCTGCACCAAAGACTTTAATATTACTTATCTAGACTCACAGAGCATGCTGATGCTATGCGGAATATTGAACACTTTCACTCATCGCCATGTTGTGGGCGCTTCAGCTTCAAATGTATGGCTAGCATGTGGTAATGTTTACAGCCCCTTGCTTATTTTCGATTTGAATTATGCTTGTTGATCTGTTTTAGTGTTATATGTGACGGAGTGATAATTGGCCTATATTGCCAAATATTTTCAAGGAATGTCGGAGCTCATCTCATACATTACGGCAGTTAAATTGATCGGCAATATTAGGCCTAAAAGTTAGGCCTTACGTGCGGAATGGAAAGATATTCACGGGGGTGAATTCATGTGCAGTCTTCATTTGTACATATTGTTATCAGAAGGGATCTGGTATTTCTTTTCACATGTGGGTAGAAATTGAACTGTTATGAAATAACTTTCAATTACCATAATGGAAAAATAAACACGTTTCAGGGTAGTTGATTCAGAGAACGCATGGACATGAAATTTAGAATGTTCAGACTTTTCTTCTTCTTTTTCTTGTTTGCCCTTTTCCAATTCATCACGGATAATTGTTTAGAATTAAACAGGTGTTCTGAAAAAGACTACATATTTTTTGTACAGACTGTGTTCCGGTATTACAAATTTGATAAACCTGGGCCTAGAGTCCGTAAGATATGATTGATAATGCTTGATAAAATCCTTTTAATATAAGGGTAAGGTATTGCTTCAAATTATTATCAGTGATCTGAAAAAATGATTTATTAGTATCGTATATCTTAAGTTCTCCATTTTTTTCACTTGTTTTATAATAAAAGAATGCAATAGTTAATATGCTATTCCAGACAAATCTGACAATATAAAGTCGAAATAAAACTCATTACAATCTTGCCAATCCTAGTCTGCATTAGAAAACTGTAATGAAAATAACTGTTCAACTATCATATTATTATTTTTGCAAGTGCTTTACTTTCAACGTCATTTACTGTATTTTCTTTCTGGTGTAAATCATGATACTCATATTAGAGAAAAATTAGAACACACATTCAATTTGTATTTGTGTTCAGATAATGTTAATTCAAACTGAGTTTGTAAAAGCAGTAATACAGGTATTTGAGGAGGGTTTTACATCTTAAATTATAACATTCTTACTTAAGCCTAAACCACTCAGAGAAACTCAAACTAACCCTAGACATTCATTTCATTTTAAGAAATACACAAGAGAGGCAGACTAGCACCAGTGTAACGAATGTCAGACAGCATTTACCTAAATCCAAATCACACAGAAATGATAATTTAACTACCTCATCCAATTACGTTATTTCATATCCAAACCAAACCAAACCCCATGGTACCATCATGGGCCCGAAAGGCCATGGCCTACCAAGTGGCCGCTGCTCAGTCTGAAGGCCTGCAGAATACGAGGTGTCGTGTGGTCAGCCCGACGAATCCTCTCGGCCATTATCTCACAGTCAGTTAGATCCACAATTGTAATCACTGGAGCCCGGATTTCCATCCAAATGCACGTTTTTAAATAAGCTAGTTACACATCTCAAACATTGCAAATATTCGTTTTATGGTTTAACGATTACAAATAACAGTTCTTTTTCCCTGCATGTTTGCATGTTTTGTCCTTTTTAGGAAAAAATTCATGCATAATGCATATTCTGAAGATTTTGGATTTAATAGCGAATATTTGGACGTTTAATATTGCATAATATGACTTTTCCTTTGGCTTTGGCGCATATATAATGTTAACTTGCATGATGGTGCCTTTTACGAATGTTGGTTTGCAGAATTTGGGACCATTTCTCCATGTTATACAGTATGTTTATTATTGAGAGACGGCGAGAATGCATTCCTGGCATCCTATGTGACAACCAAAGTTAGTACATACGGTAGAGGTTCTATAATCCAATTAAC
This sequence comes from Anabrus simplex, assembly GCF_040414725.1. NCBI lineage: Eukaryota > Metazoa > Arthropoda > Insecta > Orthoptera > Tettigoniidae > Anabrus > Anabrus simplex. The sequence continues at coordinate 283,314,790 of NC_090266.1, read as the reverse complement.
CAAGCACTTTCTTATCTGTTGATTGAGTAAATATTGACGTAAGCCGGATGGCCCGACATCGATCTCTGTATTTCTTAGGAATAAGGTGTCCCAGTTGTAAATTGACATAAATTGAACCGTAAGTTCTGCATTACTCATTGACGGCTAATTTTTTCATCTATGTTAGACGAGCAAAACAAGATTTTTATCCCACTTCTGTGTTGCCGCATTACTGAGATAGCAGCTTACAAACCTTGGTTTTGCACTGAACCCACTTCCATTGTTATCCTGGAATTTCTTACCCGGAACCCTCACTCGTCACACGTCTTTGTTATCGCAGCAGGCAATCGTTACCTGTTATTGAGGACATCCAAATGTCTCTGCAATTATCGCACAGAGAAGTAGCTGCAGCAGCTAGACATAAGCTGAGCAAAGTGATCCGTTCAAATCCTTATTTCAAATTCGTCAGGCTTATAAAAGACGTATTGTGGCGAAGATGAAAAAGACGTACATTTTTACTTCACTTTGTCCCAAATGTCTTGATTTAAGAAAGCACTTGTCACTTCTTGTGACATAGAAAGGTCATTTTCTGTGTGTAAGAATGTGCTGACAGATAAAGAGATGCATTTAAATCAAGAAAATTTGGAGAAATCAGTTGTTGTTCAATGTTTCAAAAGAAACTGAATTTTGATCGTGCATATTTTCCAGTTTATTGTGCATGCTTTGCCATATGATAGGGCATGAATGCATGCATATTTTCAGATTTGATAGTGCATGAAAATCCGGGCTCTAGTAATCACGTAGGCTTAGTGGACCTCGAACCAGCCGTCAGGTCCATGTAAAAATCTCTGACCTGGCCGGGGATTGAACCCGAGGCCTCCGGGTAAAAGGTAGACAGGAACCAGCATTTCATATTCAGAAAATGATAAAAATAAATATATCTGATTGTTTCAGAATGATTTTTGCAGTCATGTACTTTTTAAACAATCTGTTCAGAGAATTGAGTAAAATTTGCTGTAATGACTTATCAGAGAGGAATCATAAGCTATGTACCTTTCATAGGAAGATTTTATCTCGCATGATTCCTTTTTGTTGATACTGAAGATTATTGCTATCGGTACAGGAGATTGTAAATAATTACTGTGTTCTCCAGTCTGCTGAGAGGCAGGCAATTTTTATCTCACGATATGTAATCATACTTAGTTGTAGACTGCTATCATTTGGAACATGTCTTCGCATTTTCAGTGAAGCTAAACTGTAGAGCATAGGTTTCAGTTACATGTATCTGTTCCAAATGTTCAAACAAATCAGTTACAACATGACCCCGTATATTAAAATGACCGACATGATCGTTTTTGAAGTACCGCTAGGCCTATATACTGGGGTTTTTTCTGGTTTTCGGGCACTGAAATTCAAATGTGTGTTTATTTATATATATTTATTTTTGCAGTAGTGTATTTTTCAGTCTTCTTATTCAGTCTCCTAAATGATTTTTAATTTTATTTTTTTATGTGTGCCACCTATGGGCTATCCAAAGGATTTGTGTAGATTGTTCAGATTTTATACAGAAGTATCTTTTAATATCACCACAGTCTTGATATTATGTAGGGTCTACTGTATATTTATTGCATGTATACATGGTTATCAGTGTAGGCTGTCATTAATTTACTGGGGCGAGTGTTTTCATATGTGCGAAATGTAAGTTAATGCATGAATTCCATACGATCTCCTCGTCAAGCTGAGGAGCCCCCACAGCATGGTGATACGCGCTTGGACATATCTTCCCCAGTCACGCGCTCTTACACAGCCAGCGATGTGGGGCCTTGACCTGCACCAGGATTAGTGGATAAGAGAACTGTAAAAGATCCAAAGGAAAACAGCACGAGTTGGTCTGGGTGATTTCTGGCAAAAGAGTAGTATTACAAAAATGTTAGACTTGTGGACTGGGAAGACTTGGGACTAAGGAGATGAGTTTCTCAACCAAATGGTATGTTTCAGGCTGTCATTGAAGAGATGGCATGGAATGCCATTTAGTAGACAAATAAGCTTCATTAAAACTTTTAAAGTTAGGAAGATCTTAATATGAAGGTAAAACTGAAAATCACTAGGACAAATTGGGGCAGATATTCTTTTATAGCAAGAGGAATTGGGGATTGGAATTTTTTGTCAAGGGTAATGTTTGATAAATTTCAAAGTTCTTTTAAATCATTTATGAAAACGACTGATAGGGAATCTACCATGTGGGCAACAGCTCTAAATGCAGATCAATGATATTTGATTTGATTGATGCAAAAATGTATCTGGAGTAATCGGGAATCCATCCATTCATTGTCATATCGAGCCCAGAGTCTAACATCTTCGTGTTTTAAAATTAAGTTCTCAAGTTTGTTCAGATAAATATCAGTTAAAAATCCTGAGAGAGAAGTCCTCTGATTGGAAGTCCTGTGTCTTGTTAGTAACAATTTGTCATTAAGAGTAAAATAATTGTTTTGCAAGATTATTATTTTATTAACTTATGGTTCATTTATCTCTTGCTTAACTATTTTTGAGGCAATGTTGAAGTCTAAAATGTTGGTCTGTTGCAACAATTTACAATAGGTCTAACAGGATGATTTTCTTTGTGACTTTTCAGAAGGCAAAATTTTTAAATGAGACACTGTGGGTTCAAAATCTCTGGATTTTTTTTTTAAAGGATGAAGTGTGTTCTCCCTAAAACTTACTTTAGTGTTTTATGTTTTTATTTTTAATATGGTCATTATGTTTGTTATTTGTTTCCAAACCGGGCAAGTTGGTCGTGCGGTTAGGAGCCCGCAGCTGTGAGCTCGCATCCAGGAGATAGTGGGTTCGAACCCCACTGTCGGCAGCCCTGAAGATGGTTTTCCGTGGTTTCCCATTTTCACACCAGGCAAATGCTGGGGCTGTACCTTAATTAAGGCCACGGCCGCTTCCTCCCCATTCCTAGGCCTTTCCTCTCCCATCGTTGCCATAAGACTATCTGTGTTGGTGCGATGTAAAGCAAATAGGAAGGGGGGAAAAAAAATTGTTTCCAAGAATTCTATACTTCTTGTATGTAATTGTCATTATTCATTAGAACTGAGCGATTACCTTGATCTGCTTTTGTTATGATTAGGTTATTTTGTTCAGTTTTAGATTTGAATTTAAATACTGTATTTTTATTTATATTGTATTCTTTAATTTCTCTAACCAGTTTATTTGAAGTTTTTTCAGTTGCATATTCCAGTAAATATTTGACTGTTTTTATTTTTCTCAGAAGGTTTTTTTTTTTTTAACTGCTATTTCACTCTGGTTTACAGGTTGTTTTAATAGGGGTTTCATGAACTTTAAATGAAAGTTGTGTTTCAGACCAAATTTTAGTAAGTTCATTTCTGATGGGGTTGGATATGCTGATGATAGGTTCAAAAAACTGATGTTTAATTTTATCATTAAAATTGATACCATCTTGTTGATTACTTAAATTAGATAATTGGTTTTGAGTAGCATTTAATTTCTTCTCAAGTTTTCTTCTCATATATATGTAAACATGCAGTCTAAAGTGACTCCATTCTCCATTCATCTATATATACCGGGTTGTCTGCCAGCCCCTTGCAATCCAGTTTTATGCATACCTTCACATTTACTACAATTCTGAAAGACATCGGTCTCTCTCCTTAAACTGGGGCAATATAACGAGATGTGTGTTTACGGGCTAGAAGACAACAGGATTCATGAGCGCCACTATTAATTCATTATGGGTACCTCGAATGAACCCGTAAAATGAGTACAGATACGCAGAACACGTACTTTAAAACAGGAGGTGGACACACAGACTGGGAGCACGGTACTGTATAGGCTGGGAAGTGGGCACCGTAGGTCAAATATCACAGTAGCTCACATGACAAGTGGGTGGGGAGATATGTTATAGTTGACAGTGCTCAAAGTAGGAGGTTCGAGTCCCACATAAGAATTTTTTTTAACAGCGAGTTGCCTGGGCTGTGATAAGGTTGCATAGGCCTACTTGATAGCTTTCAAGGACTTATTTGTTTATTTGACCCTGTAAAAGACCCTGTGTATCTTCGCATTGGGTATGGTGCTGGGTTGGACAACGATGAGGAGATGATGGTCTGTGGCCAGTTAGATACGTCGTACATGTTCCGAGCTTCCGTAGACCACAGGTAGCGCAAAGATGCCCCATTGGAACGATAACAACATGCGATGGCAGGTAAGTATGTAGTTGCGTGAACTCCCCTCCTTTGAAGCAATTCACAACACACGGTTTATTCACTGCCTTGAGGTGTATTCCAGCGACGAGTATGTGGATATGTTACTTATCTATGGAGAAGCTAGACAGAATGCATACCAGGCACAACGCCTGTACCAAGAACGCTATCCAGATAGACGACAACCGATGGGCATGACATTTCGGAGTGTGGAAAGAAGCCTGCGGGATACTGCATCCCTGCGAAGGACAAAGGCTGTTTGAGATCATCCCGCGACGTCTGCTGACAACGAAGAGGTTGTGTTTGGCGCTATCCAGTGTAACCGTCATACTAGCACATGGGCCATTGCACAGGAGACGAACATCAGCCGAGCGTCTGTTATGCGGATAATGCATACCCACCGGTTTTACCCGTACGATCTGTACTTACACCAGGAGCTCCATGATCATGATTTTGATGCCTGGGTGGCGTTCTGTTCATGGATCCTACGGCATGTAGACACTGATCCTGCTTTTCTAGCGACTCTCTTATTTACTGACGAAGCATGATTCCACAAAAATGGAACCGTTAATCGCCATATTACGCATTACTGGAGTGTGGATAATCCCCACTGGGTGCGACAAGCAGCTTTTCAGTTACAGCGGGGCGTGAATGTATGATGTGGAATCATGGGCGATCACCTCATTGGTCCCCATTTCTTTGAGGGCCATCTGACCAGCCAACGCTATCTGCGGTTTCTCCAAGATGAATTACCACCGTTTTTGGAACATGTGCCACTTCTTGACCGCTGCAGGATGTGGTTTCAGCCTGACTGAGCTCCACCGCACGCGGCGGTGGTCACCCGGATGCATCTCCATGCGATGTATCCTGATAAATGGATAGGAAGGGGAGGACCTGTCCCCTGGCCCCCAGATCTCCCGATCTTATGCCCCTGATTTTTTTCTGTGGGGCCATGTAAAACAACTGGTGTATGCACAGGAGCCGGCCATTCCTCGTCACCTTAGACAGCTCATCACAGAGGTATGTGGATCTGTTTTACCAGAAATGTTGCAATGGGCCAGACAGTCCTTACAACATGCGCGCAGCTCTATATCAACCATGGAGGTTGTCAGTTCGAGCAGGTGCTGTGTCAAACGATGTGGATAACTGAAATCCTGTCACGTGTTTCCTAGCCTCTTTACGGACTATGAATCTCATTGTTGAATCTGTATTGATGGTTGAACTTCTTACAAAATTGTACAAAACTATTTTAATCCTCCTAGTCAATGCTATATATTTTTTACATCCAATGAAGACAAAAGTTCACACATAAATAGACCTGCTTCGACCTGGCATTGTATCATCCTCAGCAAGGCATGTATGATTAAAAACATAGGAAACACACAAAATTAAATGTTAGTTAAGAAGTTTTTAAAAAGGCTTGATGAAAGTTAAAAAATGTGAAATGTTGATCGTTAAAACAGTCTTGAGCTGGAAGTCTTTCTGTTTCAATGCTTTTTGTTGTCCTTTGGTGTAGTTCAACTGGTATCTGTATACTGTTGGCTTAGATTTTGTTTTCCGACATGGGCTGATATACATAAGCATTATTGAAGTTGAACCGTCTGATTTTAGTCTGTAAAATGGATAATATAAATCGAATTAAGGTTGAAAAGTGGTGACTAACAGGAACAACATTTAGATTAAGTTATGAAGAATGAAAATTAACTTGCGTTATGTGGCCCGGTTGTACAGGGTCTTTATTTATGCTTAGCAAGGACTTTCTCACTCAACCTTGGCCGCTCATGATAGGCTGCTACCGGCCGCTGGCGCGCGCGGTTTCCGGCACTTCCTGCAGTAAGTCTGAGCTCCGAGATAGTAGGGTGTTCAATGAAGCTACTGTGTACTGTATGTCGTATTGTATAGTGTTTTATTATTGTGATTCTGTATAGTGCTGTAATGTATGTGAAATATTTGTTACGTGAATGTGTATATCTGCACAATATTTACATTAAGTGCAGAAAATTGTGCGCTAGGACAAGACAAAAGTTTTGAGTGAAATTTCCAGGGAGACCCATTCCTATCAATCGGACAATAAAACAACTGGCCAAGATATTCAAACGTACAGGTTCAGTAAAAAATAAGAATAGATGTAAAGGTCGTTATCTCCTTACTGAAGCGTGTTTGGTACGAGGATCATAAGTAAAAATCTGTGGCCCCTCGTAGCCCAGATTTAACGGCATGTGATTATTATTTGTGGGGAATGTTAAAAAGTGTAGTTTATAGGAACAACCCTCACACACTAGATGCACTTAAAGATAATATAAGAGCTGCAATTGCATCCATCAGTGCTGAAGAACTTGGTAGAGTAACTGAAAACTTAGTTAGGAGATGCCGATTATGTTTGACAGCACATGGGGAATATTTTCAGTATAAACTGTAAAAATGGTGAGTAAAATGCATGATAAAGCATGATAGTGATTTGGAATATAAACTGTAAACATGGTGAATAAAATGCATGATAATGATTTTGAGCACCGTATTCTGCTGTACATATGCACACGCGGTAGCCGGCAACTGAACCGTCACTGGCAGCCAAGGTTGAGCGAGAAAGTCCTTGCGAAGCATAAATAAAGACCCTGTATCAACCAGTGTTCTCTGATTATGGAGTCCAGCTCTCGGCTGACTTGCTCCCGCAGTCGAGGCGCAAGACATTTTGATGCAAGGAAGTGGAGTGGGGAAATAGGGCAGGGCTTGTGGGAGAATGGGAGTGTATGGAATTATGGGGGCGGTGACTGAAACTGAGTGTAATAATAGTGAGTTTTTATGTTCCTGTTTTTTACTACAAATGATCAGAATAAAAGTTTCCCGTATTACGTTCTTTTTTTCCATTTGTCTCATTTAAGTTGATGGCTGGGTTCTTATATTGATCCATGCTGATGTAAAAATTCTCAAAAATGTTGAGTAGTGAACCTTTTTGTTCACATTGTAGATTTTCTAGATCTTGATTTATTGTAGTATAATTGTGATTATAGTCTTTGTGAAGGTTACTCATGGCAGAGAAACGATTATATTTTAAAGTGTTGTGATGTTATGTATATCTTATGAGGAAGTTTCTACCAGTTTGTCCGACGTAACTTGACCCGCACAGTTTAGATCAGAATATTAAATTCACCTTGGAAATGGAGAACAATAACTCGCTTAATTATTTAGACATAACACGATCACGTCATAAGAATAATCATATGGCATTTAACATTTACCGGAAACCAACATACACTGCTAACACCATTAAACAAAATTCAATACATCCTGAAGCTCACAAAAAAAGCTGCCTACAATAGCATGTTAGAAAGAGCTTTAAAACTCCCGCTCTCAAAGAAAAATTTGAAAAAAAAAGAAATCAAGACCATCCTAGAAATAGCTTTGAACAACGGATTCAGTACAAAATTTATAAATAAGCTAATTAATAAACATACTAACAAGCCAACAACTACTTTAACAAAAGAGTCAAAAACTAAAGAAAAATATGCCACATTCACATTTGGCAATAATAATGTACACATAATCACCAACGTCCTAAGGAAACAGAACCTAAAAATTGCTTTCAAAACCAGCAACACTAATGAAGAAATATTATTTAACTCTCACACAGTAAATACTAGCAATAAATGCACAAATTCTGGGATATATAAACTGGAATGTCAGGAATGCGGGTCAAGTTACGTCGGACAAACTGGTAGAAACTTCCTCATAAGATATACATAACATCGCAACGCTTTAAAATATAATCATTTCTCTGCCATGAGTAACCTTCACAAAGACTATAATCACAGTTATACTACAATAGATCAAGATCTAAAAATCTACAATGTGAACAAAAAGGTTCACTACTCAACATTTTAGAGAATTTTTACATCAGTACGGATCAGTATAAGAACTCAGCCATCAACTTAAATGAGACAAATGAAAAAGAAAAGAACCTAATATGGGAAACTTTTATTCAGATCATTTGTAGTAAAAAACAGGAACATAAGAACTCACTATTTCGCACTCAGTTTCAGTCACCGGTCCCATTATTCTGCAAATGCAGATCAGTAGCAACTGATTTGATTGATAATAGACACACTACCATTCTCCCGCATGCCCTGCCCCATTCCCCCACTCCACTTCCTTGCAGCAACGTCTTTAGTCTCGACTGCAGGAGCAAGTCAGTCGAGAGCTGGACTCCATAATCAGAGAACAAGGGTGATACAAGCGGGCCACGTAACGTAAGTTAATTTTCGTTCTTCATAAGTTAATCTAAATGTTGTTCCTGTTAGTCACCACTTTTCGACCTTAATTTGATTTATATTATCCATTTTACAGACTAAAATCAGACGGTTCAACTTCCAGCCCATGTCGGAACACAAAAACTAAGCCAACAGCATACAGATACCAGTTGAACCACACCAAAAGACAATAAAAAGCACTGAAACAGAAAGACTTCCAGCTCAAGACTGTTTTGAAGATCAACATTTCACAGTTTTTTAACTTTCATCAAGCCTTTTAAAAAAACTTAACTAACATTTCAGTTGTGTGTTTTCTATGTTTTTAATGCATCATACATGTCTTACTGAAGATGACCCAATGCTGGGTCGAAACATGTCTATTTATGTGTGAAGATTGGTCTTAATTGGACGTAAAAAATATATAGTATGGACTAGGAGGATTAAAATAGTTTTGTACAATTTTGTAAGAAGTTCCCAGCCTATACCAACCCAGCTGCATACCAACGGCATTTTTCAGCGCCGAATAAACAAATCAGTGTGTGAAAAAGACCGGCATGAAGTATAAAACCTTGCCACATCCCAGGCAAATGGCTTAACAAAATATACTTCCATGGGACTTGAACCTTCTAACCCTCGAGCACTGTCAACTATCACACATCCTACCGCGCGCTAGCCATGTAAGCTACTGCGACACTTGACCTACGGCGCCCACTTCCCAGCCGATACTGGCCGCAGACCATCATCTCCACATCCTCGTCCAACCCAGCACCATACCCAATGCAACGATACATACGGTTTTTGACAGGGTCAAATAAACAAATCAGTCCTTGGAATCTACCAAGTATGCAACCTTACCACATCCCAGGCAACGGGCTGTTAAAAAAAATTCTTATGTGGGATTCGAACCTCCTACATCAAGCACTGTCCATTAGTGATGGGCAGTCTGAGACTAGGTCTCGAGATTTCTCGGGATTTCTCGAGACTAGCGCAGACACTTTCTCGCGAGAAATTTCGAAAGATCTCGAGAGCGGCGTCCCCGCGTTGTGCGGCGAGCAGCGTGTACTCGAGCAGGTACTCGGAGCTGAATGTTGTGTGTGCCGAGTATGCGAATAGCCAGCCACGGGCCTTCTCCATTTCGTAAATACGTGTCAACAAGCGACTAGGGCATTCATTTCTACCGAGGTCTATTTCGACGCAGTATAACATAATTATAAAGGATACGCATTCTGCCATTGTATGCACTGGTAGGTACACGATTGAGTGGTTTAAGTACAGAACCTGACGGCTTCTGTAGGTACACGTACCTGGATACCAGAGGCGTGAATTATTCGAACTCGAGACGAGGTAAGATGCGCTTTGCTGCATATGCAACCACCATTACACAGGAGTGGAATGTGTAATTAAAATGCTTCAGTTTGCTCCAATTTTTTCGACAGATAGGTGTACATCGTTATCAGACCCCACATTCAATAACATATGACCACTGCTTGTGTTTACTGATATTTTGGTGACGAAGGAAATAATTCCTTACAATGTTATGGAGTATTCGCGTCATATGTAAAGTTAGCATAATTGCCCAACAACAAGAGTACAACAAGCAATTCCATGGAAAGGAAATATTGCAAGAAGTCCTACTAATTTAACATTCTAAATCCAGCATCATCATAAACAAATTCTGTATTTAGCAATTCCATGGAAAGAAAATATTACAAGAAGTACTACTAATTTAACATTCTAAATCCAGCACCATCATAAACAAATTCAGAATTTCCAGTGCTTAACACTACCGCTTACAATACTATAGGTTGAACTTTCTACTAGCTTAACATTACAAGTGATAATAAAGTGAAGTTAAACCATCATTACCCTACAACTATAACGACAACAACGAAAGAAAATATGGCAAGAAATACTACTAGTTTAACTTTCTAAATCCAGCATCATTATACATAAATTCACACACAACTTAAGTATTTCCATTACTTTACACTATGGCTTACAATATTATAGGTTGAACTTCCTACTAGCTTAACACTACAAGTGATATTGAAGTTGAAACATAACTACCCAACAACTACAGCAAGAGTACAACAAGAAGTTCAATGGAGAGAAAATATAAGAAATACTACTAGTTTAACATCTAAATCCAGCAGAAAATCACAAATTTAGTGTTCGTCGTTTACAGCTTCTACTTTTTATTTTACACTAGCACTAGCCTAATCATCATCTTAAACGATTTGATACCGGAAGATAATCTATCAAAGACTGCTGCAGGTAAATTATTCCAATCCCTTATGGTCCTGTTTACGAAGGAAGACTTGCCTACATCACTATGCTGGTTATTATTACACTACTGTAAGTGCCAGGCTGAGTGACTCAGACGGTTGAGGCGCTGGCCTTCTGTCCCCAGCTTGGCAAGTTCGATCCTGGCTACTCCGGTGGTATTTGAAGGTGCTCAAATACGTCAGCCTCCTGTCGGTAGATTTACTGACACGTAAAAGAACTTCTGCGGGACTAAATTCCAGCACCTCGGAGTCTCCGAAAACCGTAAAAGTAGTTAGTGGGACGTAAAGCCAATAACATTATTATTATTATTACTGTAAGTGACCATTGCCACCCGGATATTTCCCATTTGCGATGCATTTGTTAATAATAATAATAATTAGGTACTTCGGTGTATGACAGCGCATTCCGGCCCCGTGGTGTAGAGGGCAACGCGTCCGCCTGTCACCCGGCGGCCCCGGGTTCGATTCCCGGCTGGGTAAGGGCTTTTTGATTGTAAATGATTAATATCCCTAGCCTGGGAACTGGGTGTTTGTGTCGTCCTTAACGCTCCTTTCCTCACATTCAGCACTCTACACTTCCTCCATCCAATTACACGCAGGTTCATATCACATGGTGCAAGTAGGGGCAAAAAATCTCTTTAGGTCAACGCCCCGAACAAATGTCATTAAAAATGACAGTGCAATGTGTAATTGTGTCTAGTTGTACGCGACAACTTGAAGACGATGTCCGAAATGCAGCGGAAGTCGTGGATGTCAGTTATTTTGAAGAGATGCCACATAGCACAGCCCGCTGTGTTGTTTATTATTCCAAAGAAGTAAAATACGCCGGCAGAAATACTTCTGGGATGATCCGACACTTAAAAACACATAATACGGTATAAATGAAGAGGAATAGTCACAGAACACCTCCGGCCCGATCTGAATCACAAGAAGCTACCCTGCCGACAACGAGTGTGAGGCATCCAGGTAGGTTTACATCCTAATAATAGTTATTAACAAATTATACCGGTTAGTCAGCTAAGAAGTCCACCTGAAATAACTCGTGAACAGTTTAAGATACTGGCATTCTGTCTTCAGTTTAGTTAATGGTATTAAGGAGCTCATAGTTCAAGATGCAGTGCTTTCCTATTCTTTTGACAAAATGTATCGTCACACACGTTTCCATATGAGAACTGCTGATGATAACTATCAAGCTTACACTCGTAGTTACTGGGGCGTCGAGTCGCACAGCTCGCAGCATACGAGAATCGGTCTCGAGAACGTTGTCCATCACCCCTGCATTTTAGATTACACGTTCCACTCATGTGTAATAGAGGTTGCATACGTTGCAAAGCACATCTTCCCCGTCTCGCGTTCGAATAATGCACGCCTCTAGTATCCAAGATGGTGTACATCCTATCTACAGTTATTAACAAATTATGCAGGGTTATTCAGCTAAGATGTCTACCTCAAATGAGCCGTGAACAGTATAAGATACTGACATTCGATTTTCACTTTCGTTAATGGTATTAAGGGGTTCATAGTTGAACATGCAGTTCTTTTCCAAGCTCTTGACAAAATGTATTGGCTCACACGTTTACAGTCGTATTGTAGTTACTGGTACGTCGCACAGCGTGCACTACAGGAGGATCGGTCTCGAGATCAGCGATGTCAGTCTCGAGCGAGAGCGTTGCCCATCACTACTGTCCATAAACACATATCTCCCCACTCGCTGCCATGTGAGCTACTGCGACACTTGACCTACGATGCCCACTTCCCAGCGTATACAGTACCGTGCTCCCGGTCCATCTCTGTCTGTCTGTCTGTCTGTCCGATCATTTATCTCTTATACATTTTTAGCATACCGACTATGTTAACGGAGATATTAATGAATTTGTATTTTTGTTGCTAACTTCATATCAACGCCGAGCCACGAAAAAAATGGGTAAACAGAATGTAATGAAAATCGGTATGTAGAGTCAGGGAATAAGAAACTACAGTCTAGGCTATAATAATTTTATTCACCTTGGATGAAATGGTAGTTTAGGGGATGGCGGCTGAAATTTAATTTTAAAATACTTGTTATTGGTCCTATCAAAAACTACTACATAACAAATGTTATAGAGAATACAATTTCTGATCATTTATGTTTTATTCAGTTTAACCATACAGACTACGATAAGAGTGGTATTTCAGTCGGAAGAAAACTAAATATGAAGGCCTACAATATCGAAGGCTCATAAAATTGATCAACAATAACATTATATTGACCATTGCCTGTGATGTTCTTTGTCTCTTCTGCTGCCAATCATCTCCAATATATGGGATTACTGCTGTGTACTAAGTATAACATCCTGTCTGAATATTGGCGGGAAATATCTGGGAAGTTAGATTACTTTCTTCTTTAGCATGCCATTCCTCTGGTTCATACATTTTCTGATACTGCTGGTCCGTAACACACTGGTCATCATAGTATTCCAGCTATTCGATTCCTACTCTAAGGTGCTGATTGGAATGAGTAGTGTGCACACTTAACAGGATAATGGCAGAGGAGTGTTCACAGCTGTCTGCGGCCTGGTCGTTCCAGTTCTGGAACTTTGGACTGTTAGATCAGCAGCATAGTACTATTTGTTAAAAGTGAGAAAATGTGTGGTTTTTCATTTGATTATTTCAAATGATAGCATTGTCTTTAATCGCAACATTCCTACTGGTGTCATTGTAATGACCTATGTTGATTTCAGTTGAGAAAACCACTAAGACAGTCTTTCTGGGGCCGATGACCTTTGATGTTAGGCTCCTTAAAACAACAAGCATCATCAAGACAGTCTTTCTGAGGATGTAAAAAGGCAGGTGGATAGTGAGTGTCATCATCATTTCTTTGCTCCAACAAGCCGGGTGCGGTTGTGTACGAGCCTCCTCCAGTTTGTTCTATCCATCCACAGATGCTGCTCATATATGCGACACCAGTTCGCATCTCTAATTTCAAGGTCATTCATTATCTGTTTTTCCCAAACATCACGAGGTCTTCCTCTTGGTCTCTTCCCAGGAACATTGTGATCAAAGTATGTTTGAGGAGTCCTGTGAGAGTTCATTCTTTTCATGTGACCATACCATGGCAATCTCTTAACTTCTAGAGTCTCCAGCAAGCTTCTTTCCAATCCAAGCTGTTGTCGGATATCCACATTCCTTATTTTATCCATTTTTGTTTTTTGTAGACAAGAACGGAGAAACTTCATTTCTGTTGCCTGAAGACGATTCTTTGTTGGTCCAGTAAGTGTTGATGCTTTCAGGCCATACGTCAGTATAGGTACTAGATATATTTTCTACAAGCTGATCTTGGAAACTAATGGAAATGTTTCATCCCAAAGTATTTGACGTACAGCGTAATAGAATTTGGGAGCTTTCTGTATTCTGTTACTAATCTCTTGATGTATGGTATTGTCTGATGACAGAATACTACTGGAAGTTGTCTACAATATCCATCTCCTCATCTCCAATTCTTAGATGAACAGTTGGAGAGTTTCTATTCATCACCAAGCCAACTGTCTTAGTTTTGCTGATTTTGAGACCAAAGGTTGTAAAAGCTTCATGCCAGAGATCTAGTCTAGTTTGTACTTCCGCTTCTGTCTCACCCCATACCATTACATCATCAGTAAAAACCAGGGCATTAGTTGTTGGATCCTTTCTCTTAACTGCTTTTAAAACTCCATCCATTATGATTATGAAGAGAAGTGGTGAAAGACAACTTCCTTGCTGGACTCCACTCTTCATTTCAAACCAACCTGACCTTCCATCCTGGACCTGGACACAACACTTGGTTTCATCATATAATCGTTGTACTCGTGCTATGATGTCATCAGGCACTTTCCTATGTCTCAAACATTCTCATATATGCCTGCGTGGTACATGGTCATATGCTTTCTCGATGTCCAGAAAAACAGTTATACAGTAAGTGTTTTATCTTTCTCCCAATACTTCTCATAGAGCATTCTGGTGGCAAAAATGAGGTCTATAGTTGATCTATGAGGTCTAAATCCATGTTGTTCCTCCTCAAGTGTAGGTTCAACATATTTTCTAATACTGCTCTCAAGGATGGATTCGTAGATTTTGAGGCCATGTGACAGCAGAGTTATACCTCTGTAGTTGGTACATTTCTTTCTATCACCTTTTTTCAACAATGGGATGATGACTCCTTGCTTCCAGTCATTGGGTATTACATTCTCTTTCCAGATTCTATTTAGTACCCTGTACACCCATTGTTGTCCTACCTCTCCTAGTGCTTTGATCATCTCAACACTTAATTCATCTGATCCAGTTGATGTGTTGTTTTTCAGCTTAGATATTGCTGTCACTACTTCCAACCATGTCAGATTAGTGGTATTTGTGCTGCCAAAATCATAAGGTTTGTCGTCTAATGGGGTGACATTTTCATAACAGTTCAGCAAAGTTTCAAAGTGCCTTTGGAACTCCTGTAATATTTTGGTCTTATCCCGAGTCACCTCACCATTAGGAAGTTCTACAGATTGGATAGATTCATTTTGAGTTCTTCTATTCTTAACAATACTGTATAACAGTTTTTTTATATCCATCCTGCGTTATTTTGGTAGTCAGATCTTCCTTGCATTTCTGCTTTTCAGCTACAACCAACTGTTTGACGTGTAATTTTTTCTTTCAATAAAGTAACAGCTTCTTTTCTATTTCATGTTGATCTCTCCACGTTCTTGCTTGATATAAGGATCTTCTTGCACGGTTTCTGTCATTGATAGCCTTTTTTAATATCATCATTTCACCAGGCAGTTTCTTTAGGTTTTCATATTTGACTCTGTCGTCCACATACTTTTTCTGCTGTACCAACCACAACCTTCTTTAGAGTATCCCATTCTTCATCTACCAATTTCAGTTCTTCTCTTGGCAACAACCTGCGGACACCTTCCCTGAATTCTTCCTTTACACTTGGCTAGGTTAGTCGCCAAGTTTTTATTTTTGGGACTCTTGTTACAGACTTTGGGAGGTCTTTTCTCTGCAATAACTGCAACCAACAGTCTATGGTCTCCACCAAGGTCTTCACTTGGAATGACCTTAACATCATTGACATTTTTCCATACATTTTGATCTATCAGAATATAATCTATTACTGTACCTATTTTATCATCCCAGCTATATCTTGTGATTTTATGGGAGTCTCTTTTCTTGAACCAAGTGTTACTCACTATCAGGTGATTTCTCATGCATAGATCTAGCATATATTCTCCCTCTACATTTCTGTTTCCCATTCCATGAGGGCCCAGTATGGATTCATATCCTGTTCGTTGTGAGCCGACTTGTGAATTAAAATCACCCATTACAATTAGATTGTCATACTCAGTGTGTTCTTCCAAGTTATTAACGAAGTTGGCCTTTTCCTCTTTTGAGCATCCTACCTGTGGAGCATAGACTTGGATCACATTGTAATTTTTCCCTCCTAAGTTCACAGATAACTTAATTATCCTTTCACTAACAAACTGAACTTCACTACAAGCATCTATGTCTTTATGTATTAAAAATCCTACTCCATTCTTAGACTCTACTTCATTTCCAGACCAGTAGAGACTATAGTCCAATCTGATATTCATTTTTCCAGTTTTCTTCCACTTTGTTTCACTCAGGCCCATGATCAGAAGTTTCCTCCTTTCCATGAGGTCGACCAGCTCTTCAGTTTTGTTTGTCAATGTCAGGATATTTAATGTTTCCACTCTGATACTTTGTCTTGGTTTGGTTTGTGTAGCTGGTGTAACATCGGGCTGTAAACCGTCATTTGCACCAAACTGATGTCGTCGTCGTGAATTCCTACATCCGAGGCTCGTATTATTCTTGAAAGCAACTTCTTCAGTAATCCCTCTGTTGACCTGCTGAGCCTAACAAAGACGGAGATTTTCTTTCAGGGTTTTCTCCCTTAGCCTTCGGTGTCCAGTCACCTCAACCTACAAGGCAGCAGGTTGTACTCATATTAATCCCTGAATACAGGGCTGCCTCTTCCGCCATCTCCACCGTACTGAAGTCCACCTTCTCCACTGTAGAAGTCGTTGAGGTCTTCACTCATAACCCTGAGCTGGGACCCTTACCAGATGTTACACACTGGGTCAGTGTGCTCTGGGACTCACAGAGGCAGGGGCGCCACTCCCTGGGTAGGGCTGCCTCCTTAAAGGGTCCCTACCTGCTACCTTAGTGAGTGTCTGGCATTATAATGAAAAGTCCCCAACTTGGTTGTGACTAATGGTAGGCAAGAAGGCTTACCATTACAACGAATGTTCCCTAATCCAGTCATCACATGAGAAAAGATGTATGGTGACTTCCCCATCACGTTTCTGGGGTAACGTTAAGAACTATGCAATTTAATACAATCTTATTCACAACGTGTACACTACCTAACATAGAATTCCATAGCGAAGCACGGGTACATCAGCTAGTTAAACATAAGTGAAGATGAAATGCTTCTTCATTTAAATGTTCTCTCTTTGCATATAATTCCTTTAATTCATTCTTTATTCATTCTGTTGACGATATGGTAGTTTTATTGAATGGAGACCTCATTTCTCCCAAAATATTTTTGGATCGTGTATATTCACTAGATGAACATATTAAGTTTATCGTGGGGGAAAAAAGAAAAGAAATTAAGTCTTTAGATTTAACCTTATTACAGAATGGAAGTGGTGCGAACACAATCTGTCACCATAATAAATGTGATCTCTAATCATCCAGCAGCTCATAAGCAAACTGTATACAATAGTTTTGTCAGTAGAATTTTAAATATCCCAATGGATTATTAAACAAAGCAAAACAGTTATTAAAACTTGTAGCAAAAACAAATGGGTACACAGAAAAGAAAAAAGAAATATAAAACAGAGCAAATTAATAAACAGTATGTATAGACAAGATGTGCCCGTCCTAGTCAGTCATCGAACACGAGACACCCCAGGGGTGCTCAGTTCGGTGGCTGTAGGCTTATAAAATAAATGAGTGTGGCAGGATTTTCATAGGGTTCATCAAATGAGTGCGTTCCAAGTAGAAAACAAATATGACACTTTTATTCAATTAAATGCAGTATTGGCCATCCTGAAATCTATGATTATGATTATGATCGTTACGTTAAGGAATTTTATCTGGCTCTTGATGTAACAAACCTAGGCACACACAAATGGGATGGTACACGGCAGTTGTTTCCCTGACATTCTAACAGAGTATTTACATTGTAAAAATTTTTTTTTATCGTCTTTAAAGTTATTAAGTTATTTGTTTAAAGTTGAATTGAAAATTTTCATTCAGAAAAATGAGGTCTGGGCCAAGCCTTCATCGATAATCTGGAAAAAATGCAATAATTGTAAGAACGAATTTAGTAAAGAAATAACCAAGATTCAAAAAGTTAACACTTATGACAAAATAATAAAATTTACAGTCGTTATCTTAACGATAAAATGAAAAGTTGAATTTGCCTTGGTTTTCTCTAAGTTAATCCGAGACGTCGGATATACCTGTTCACGTCATCTCACATCTCCTTTCGTGAGAATTTGTATTGAACGTTAAGTATTTGACCAATGATTAAACTAAATAAAACGCCTCTCGGGCTTGCAAACGTAAATAAATGGGGATAATACCATCCATGTGGAGATCCTGTCCACTATCAATCGATAATATCAGTGTCACATGTTTCAGAATAGAACACATAAAAAAATAACCCTCTAAATACTAATAAATCACTACTTCTACAGCTAACGACGGAAATTGGTAAGAAGACTGTGAGTACTAAGAAGAAAATATCTACACTATGTACATGTCGACGAGTGTCGATCAACCGTTTTACTCTCCTATTAACAAATTTATTGAGTTACAGCAAGATTGAGTTATCACATGAGAGTAGAAATTACATCAACGAATGAGCTGGTATAATCATGAATCAGACATTATTTAGATATTTCGTCGAAGACTTGTTCTTTAGACCTAAGGCCTTCTCGAACATTCATCTGTACCTTGAGATTGAAATTACTGGATTACTTGAGAAAATTTGGGATATTCCCACGAATTAAAAGTACATCAATAAACATGGACTTCCATTTTCTTCATCTGAAGACACTAATATTAGGCTACACTGCATTTATCGCGAATAATCCATAAACATGTGAAAAGCTCAGTATCGCGAAGATTCATGCCAATTATTCCATAAACTCTATACGTACAATGTACCACAATGACGACTTTAACCTGTCGCGTCTTAATCTCAAATATATAGCCGTGAAATATCAGGACCTACCATCGTCCTACAAATACATAATATCCACTTAAAAGTGTCTCGATGATTAATTACATCCAATTAATTATCACATGCTTCCGATGCACATGTTCACATTAAATTCGCACATAGAATTCGGACTCAATATCCCGATGACACGTTGTCTCAGACACGAGGTACAAGTAGAAGTTCCGATACAATGAAAAATATAGAAAATACGGACGAAATATCCTGCCATTAAATCCATCAAACATAAACTAATTCATATTCGTGACGAAATTTACTCAATAAGCAAAGATGGTGTCGATAACACATGGATAACTCTATCAGAACCCTCACTGTCAAATTCATGGCCACATGGTCATTAAATAATCACATGTGTCAGTTTCATGACGTATTCGAGCAAATAAACTGCCATAAAAAAGTGTCAAAATAGCTTACGAAGAAAAAGAAAGAATAGAACAAAACTACATAGAACAGATATAAATGAGACGTAATCGACTTAACTTATAGATGAATCTTCATGTCTGGAAGTCTGGGTTCTCAATCAGCCATGCCAGGAAGAAAGAATCTGCATCCCGGCGCCGCCAACGATGGTCAAAGGTTTAGAACCTCATGGTGAAGCACTGATAATCCATGATGTGAGATTCCGTCCTCTTCTGGAATTTATTCACGTCCACGTCTTCCGCGTCCACTCGTAAGAATGCTGAAACTTACACAAAATATTTTAGAGTAGGCTCCAAGCACACACGTAACAGTATTTTAGAAATGACACGTACTTTAAGGGATTAATGTCTGCACATTCGACGTCTGATCACAGCACTGTTCCAAATTATATCCAATTTTCAGACGTGTAGAGCACAGGAGTGAAGTGACGTTCCACGCTGAGCGACTGAAGGTGATAATCCAAGACACGCCAGAGGGTGTGTGAGAGCGAGTATTCGTATCACATGACTTAAATGTCATGTCTGGTGCACATACACGGAAGTAAAGTCAATTGAGGGGCTAAATTCTTCTCCTGTACGAATCTACAACTTCATCACCATCTTAGCCACAAGGTCGTGCAAATTATTCCAAAATTTCAGTTTTTAATTTATATCCTCCAAATGTGCTATTCTTTTATCCAGTTTATTTTACTTTAGTCCCTGAGCCTTCCGTGATTATGCACGTCGCCACCAAAGATATTACAAATATTTCATTCATGTCATTCCTCGCAATTTATAGGTGACACGCGCTGGCCTCCTTCTTCCAGTCACCAACCTTCATTTTTTTATTTTTATCCCGTTAGCCAGTCGGCCGCTCTCTGCACAAAAAAACTCGTTCTCGCCCCTGCCAAGGTCGCGCGCACCCCATCTCGCCGACAAGCAGACACAAGCCGCACCAACACCTGTTCACTCATTTGTGGCCTGACGGTCACATCCACCTCTTACTGGGACAAAAAATTTTTAAGCAAGGTTAAAAATTTTTAAAATCGTGTTCATTCCTTAAAATGTGGTCCGTATGCTGTCCACTTCACTGTTTAATTTTCCATGGTATTTATAATTTCAGGCATCTATCAGTTGTCTGAACGGTAGTCATTCTGCACGGCACAAACTGGTATTTCTTCGATAGCCGACCTAGGTCTTTTCTTTTTTTTCTTTCTTCACTCTTCTGCTTTACGGTAGAGTCTTAGGTTCGAGGCATTGAATGTAAATTCCTGTCGTCCATCGAGACTTTGGACTCGGTAGGCGTTGTTGTTATACGACCTTATAACCTTAAATGGTCCAGTATACAAGTCAGCAAACTTGCCGTAAAATCGTTCTGTAGGGCTGGAGACCATTGGTTTTCTCACTAAGACCAGTTCGTTCACTTGTAAAGGTCTGTGAAATCTTTTCCTCGCAACTCTGCGTAATCTGCGGTCAGCCTGTTTACGCAGGTGCTCTGCTGTTATTTCAATGCGCCTTGCTGGAGTCGGTTGTACGTCAGGCGGACATTGTACGATGTTTTCCCAAGGTCGAGAGGGAAACTGCCCGTGTTGAATAAGAACGGGTATCTGGCCTGTAGATTCATGAATGGTATTGTTATGGCAATCCATAAGAATAGGCAGTACTTTTATCCAGTTCCAGTGACATTGTCCAGAGTATATTCTGCAAAACTTAGCGATTTCGGGCATGACCCGCTCGGCTGGGTTACCGGCTGGATATCTGATTGAATTTAAGACGTGTTTGATATCAAGCTGTCTCATGGCTTGTTGGAACTCCTGAGATGTAAACTGAGGACCATGGTCCGATAATAAGAACTCTGGTTTGCCCATCGTAGGTATCACGTTACGTGTAATGCGTCTCAAAATTGACTTGGTATTACTCTTCTGTATGGCGAAAAGTGACAAGAATTTAGAAAAGACATCTATGGTCACTACTACATGTTTGTTTCCATGGGTAGACCTGGGAAGTGGTCCGAATAGGTCGATTGCGAATACCTTTTTGGGCTGTTCAGGCAATAACGGAATGGGATATTGTTTTAGCAGGCGATTGTTCGGCTTTACACGTTGGCACGTGTCGCAGGTTCCGATTGTTACTCGTACCATCTCTCTCATCTTTGCCCATGTGAATGTTTCTTGTATAGCAGCCACCACCTTATCTGTCCCAGCATGACCTGTAGTTCGGTGTGTTAACCAAATAATTCCCTTCTGTAATTTTGCAGGAACCACAATTCTTAATTTCGTGTGGTCCGCGTCCACATATTTATGTAACAGTTTATTGAACATCAAGTAGTGAGATGCCAACTTGTGGATAGCTTCATAGTCTAGATCACCAGCTACCAGCTTCCTTTCAAAGTAATCAATTAGTTTACGAGTAAAGGTGTCTCGTCTCTGCGCCTGTCGAAGATATCCGAGTCTTCTTAGTATTTCTTGATCCTCGTTTATTAGGTCTACATATTGTACAGAAGCGCTATTTTCTTCCGGATTCCGGCTCAGGGCGTCAGCTATGACATTATTTCGTCCATGACAGTGTTCGAATTCAATGTCGAATTGTTGAACAAAGAGAGACCACCGTGAAACACGTTCGTTTGCAATTGTGGTTTTCAACATGAAGGTTAAAGCCTTATGGTCAGTTCTCAATATCACAGGGTATCCGAAAACAATTTTCTGCCAGTGTCGCAGAGCACAAACTATGGACAGCATCTCTAGCTCAGTAGTGTTATAGTGCAGTTCATGGCTCCGTAGTTTTCTACTATAAAAAGCTAAGTACACTTTATTCGTAGGATTAGTAACATCTTCTTGGAAAAGAACAGCTCCTATTCCTATTGTGGATGCATCCGTCTGGATTATGAATTTAGAATTAAAATCTGGGTAACCCAACTTTATGCTTTCATTGAGTAACGATTTTATTTTTCTAAAGGCCTCCTCACATTCGTGGTTCCAGCACCACCTGTTGTTTTTATGTAGCAGTTTTTGTAGTGGCGCTACTGTACCAGTATAGTTAGGACAATGTTCCGAAAAAAATCCACATAAGCCCAGGAATTGCCTTACATGTTTGACCCGTCGCGGCCGCGGAAAATTACTAATGGCCTGAATCTTCGCAGGATTAGGTCTTATCCCTGTACCGTCCACAACGTGACCTAAAAATAAGATCTCAGGTTGGCAAAAGTTAGACTTTTCCAAGTTGATTTTAAAACCAGCGTCTTGCAAGTTGACCAACAGTTTCTCCAACTGTTCCAGATGTTCTTCAATACTTTTACTTGGGAGAATGATATCATCCATGTACCTCACAGTCCGTTCTTTCACCTCATCTGTGAGATTTCTATCTAAGGCCCTCAGCAAAACACATCCTGATGTCTTGATTCCGAATGGAAGTCTGACGAAGACGTAGGTTTGCTGGTCAAAGAGGAAACCTGTTAATAGTTGTGATTTATCGTCCAACACTATGTGATGGTATGAAGAAACTATATCAACTCCGGTCAGGTACGAACTACCCTTAAATCGTCGGATCAGGTCTTTCAGGGGCGTAACTTGATTGTGTTCCGGTATGATACGCCCATTTAATAGACGCGCGTCGAGGCACAATCTCAAGGACCCGTTCGGTTTACGAACCACGGCCAGTGGATTAACGAATGGAGTGGTAGCCTTTCGAATAATTCCATTAGCTTCCATTTCTTGAATAATTTTCTTCACTTCCGTGAAGTACTTCTCAGCGATAGGATAAGGTTTACGTTTGTACGGTGTCCAGTCATTGACTAGGAGTGAGTACTTGAAATTTGGGATCTTTCCCGGCTTGTCGCTGAAAACACTCTCATATTTTGTCAATAATTCGAGTAATTTTCCCTGATTCTCCTTGGAACATTTGGCTTCGCTGACCTTTCTCCTTACTAGGCTAACGAAGTCCTCCTTCGTTTCATCCTCTGCCATTTTCTCCGGTGAGGTAAAAAACCCTTGTTCTATTTCAGTGTTTTCCTCGTGAATTACCTCAGCAACTGAGCTAGCCGGGCTATCTTCGTCTTGATCCGCCTCTATCTCCCTGGCTTTCAGTACCTCATGATGATCAGACAGAAGTGACGTTCGTTCCACTGTATTTGCGTTATACAGATAAATTTCATTTTTTTGCATGTTGATAATGGCATTGTACTCTTTCATAAAGTCAGCTCCCAATATAAGATTAAAATTAATTTTGTTCATGACAACAAATATGTGTGGAAATACAGTGTCACCTAGCTGGAGATCAATGTACACCTGTTCTTTGCATGTAGTGGTTTTGTCCGGAATTATTCCCTTTACTTTAACATTTGAGACCGGTATAGTGAGTATGGCATGTTTGCTTTTCAGTTCCTCACACAAAGCTTTAGAAATGATACTAATGGACGCGCCTGTGTCTACAAGAGAGTACACCCTGAGACCATATAATCGGGTGACTATAATCGGTAGCCCCTTAGACTTATCAAGTTGACATGGTTGTTTTTCCTCGATTAGGTCTTCCGGTTTCACGAACCATGAATCTATTTGAGCAACTGTCCATTCCTTCATATAAAATAAATCGTTAAAGGAGAGTGAAAAAGTCGGTCTTAAATTGACGTTTTTTTTTTTCTTTGATCCTCCGGCGCGTATTGTGGCGCGGAAGGATTTAGCTCCCTAGCCTCCAGCTGTTGATTCCTATGTCGTTGTAACTCTAAGCTTTCGGCTCCTGTCACATCTGGATCGGTGTCTTGATTATGAATGGCGTCCTTCCATTTTGAGCCTTTTTCAGTTTCCTTCCTTAATTCTTCAATGTACCTCATGCTTTCTCGATGACGGTTCTCCATTTCATCTCTGAAATTCCGGTAGTTACGATCTGAATAATATCTAGGTCTATCATAAGGCCTATTCCGTCTATAGTCCTGTGGTCGATCCCGTGTCCTGTAATTTCCCCTTCTTCGGACGTTCTTCGGATCTTCCATCCTGTCCTCTCTGGGTCTCATTCTTCTCTCTTCCCATCGACGATCGTACGCTCTGGGATAGTTTTTATACTCTTTAGGTCCACTCTGATTTCCGTTTTCAGGCATTGGAGGCGAATTCCGGTTTTTCGGAATGTCTATTACGTTGACCTGATAAGTATTGCTCCTTTGAGTTTTCGGTACTGTTGAGACATTCATGGTGTGGTCGAGCTGTCTGAGAATAGTCTCAGCCTGCACGGCGGTCTGAACATTAGCAGCAATGAGTAAGCGCTGTACTTCCACAGGAAACTGCTTTGTTATCGCCTGGACCAACTCATTTTCAGATGGTGGAGTGTCGAGGTCTTTCATTCGTCGTACTTGATTACAGAAGTAATTAGCGTACTGCGTTTGCCCATCTGTGGAATATTTTCGTGAATACAAATCCAACCGTAGTGCTTGTTGCAGATCCGCTCCCCAGTATCTCTGTAGGAATAAGCGCTTGAAACTTTCATAGTCTTCAAACGTATAACGGAAAGCATGGTACCAGTTGAGCACGTCTCCCTCTAAAAATTTCTCCGCTGTTCGCAGATGTTTTTCAGTAGGGATCTTCTGTTCACGAATGTATTCGTCAAGGTCCCTAATGAAATTTTTAGGCGTGACCCCGTTTAAGTTGTTGAATTTTCTAGGCCTGTCCTCGCTCATTCGGATAAAATTAATGATTTGAGGTACGCTTTGTGCCGGTGTAGTACTGGGATTTACTGTAGGTTGTTCAATGTGGGTAATATTCTGAGACGATTCAGCTATGGGCGATATTCCTTCTGTTACAGTAGATTTAGCCTGTACGACCTCTTCGACATTACTCTGTCGGTCCATTAATGATGTCACTAAGACCCTAGTGCTCCTATCCTGCAACTTCAAGAATCCTACTTCTTTTTCTAATTTTTGGAGGGCGTCCATATTTTCCTCCATCTTCTGTTTCCCGGACTTGACATCTCCGGCAAGATTAATAATTTGCTCGAGTATTTCCGACTTGTCTTTGTCAATCATGCTCTTGATATCATCGAACTGGAGTGAAATATCTTGTATCTCCATTTGGTTGACTGAGATACTGTCCTTTACGGAACGGAGATCATCGTCGACCTTCTCTTTTATTTTCTTCAAGTCTTCGGTGACCTCTCCT
The DNA here is from genome assembly GCF_040414725.1 of Anabrus simplex. NCBI lineage: Eukaryota > Metazoa > Arthropoda > Insecta > Orthoptera > Tettigoniidae > Anabrus > Anabrus simplex. Next base: position 283,289,255 of record NC_090266.1, on the reverse strand, counting down.
CTAAGATTTTTCACTTGTTCTGACATCTCTTCTTGTGCCGTGGAAATCTCTACCTTTATAACATCTATCTCTTTCCTCACTGATTCAATGTTGTTTCTGACTAGGACTACGTCACTCTGAAGAGCGGTGACCTTCCCGGTGATAACCTTATTATCCTCTTTAATCTGGCTCGTCAAAGTAACAACTTGTTCCAGGGTTTTTTTCTGATTTTCCCTACACTCTAACACGATATTGTCAATCCGACAACTAGTTTCCTCCAGTTTTGCATATAGTTCGTCACGACCCTTTTTCGCCTCTTCCTGTATCGCAGCACCCATAATGTTCATTTTTTGACTCAACCGTTCATTACTATCTTCCTGAATTTTCCTATTCTCGTCCTGTGCTCTCTTATTCTCTTCCTGTATTTTTCTGAATTCCTCCTTATTCTCGTCTTGTGCTCTCCTATTCTCTTCCTGTGCTCTCCTACTCTCTTCCTGTATTTTTCTAAATTCCTCTTTATTCTCCTCCTGTGCTCTCCTACTCTCTTCCTGCATCTTCCTAAATTCCTCTTTATTCTCTACTGTCAGAGTCTCTAATAACCTCCTAATCTCCTCGAGATCCATTCTATTATTCATAAAGTGACCTGTGTCAGCAAACGCCGAAATGCAGAAACTTTCCCCCCAGACATGTTGATTGTGACAAGGCAAATTCAAGTTTCACGAAGAAAATTCCTAACCCTCATTTTTCCATGTGAAACACATAATCTTAAGTGAAATACTCTGAAAATTCCGCGTACTCTGTTAGAATTCTACCTAACTGGGATGGCATTAAATCTGAAATGAACCCGCCGAACCGTGAATAATTAATAATTTGAGCAAGTCAATTTAAACCACGTGGAGAAGCAATTAATCAAGTTCCACGATGGATTAAGCCACATTTTTAAGCCACAAATCGAGCCCCACGGATGGGAAAAGCCACTAAGATGTGCCCGTCCTAGTCAGTCATCGAACACGAGACACCCCAGGGGTGCTCAGTTCGGTGGCTGTAGGCTTATAAAATAAATGAGTGTGGCAGGATTTTCATAGGGTTCATCAAATGAGTGCGTTCCAAGTAGAAAACAAATATGACACTTTTATTCAATTAAATGCAGTATTGGCCATCCTGAAATCTATGATTATGATTATGATCGTTACGTTAAGGAATTTTATCTGGCTCTTGATGTAACAAACCTAGGCACACACAAATGGGATGGTACACGGCAGTTGTTTCCCTGACATTCTAACAGAGTATTTACATTGTAAAAATTTTTTTTTATCGTCTTTAAAGTTATTAAGTTATTTGTTTAAAGTTGAATTGAAAATTTTCATTCAGAAAAATGAGGTCTGGGCCAAGCCTTCATCGATAATCTGGAAAAAATGCAATAATTGTAAGAACGAATTTAGTAAAGAAATAACCAAGATTCAAAAAGTTAACACTTATGACAAAATAATAAAATTTACAGTCGTTATCTTAACGATAAAATGAAAAGTTGAATTTGCCTTGGTTTTCTCTAAGTTAATCCGAGACGTCGGATATACCTGTTCACGTCATCTCACATCTCCTTTCGTGAGAATTTGTATTGAACGTTAAGTATTTGACCAATGATTAAACTAAATAAAACGCCTCTCGGGCTTGCAAACGTAAATAAATGGGGATAATACCATCCATGTGGAGATCCTGTCCACTATCAATCGATAATATCAGTGTCACATGTTTCAGAATAGAACACATAAAAAAATAACCCTCTAAATACTAATAAATCACTACTTCTACAGCTAACGACGGAAATTGGTAAGAAGACTGTGAGTACTAAGAAGAAAATATCTACACTATGTACATGTCGACGAGTGTCGATCAACCGTTTTACTCTCCTATTAACAAATTTATTGAGTTACAGCAAGATTGAGTTATCACATGAGAGTAGAAATTACATCAACGAATGAGCTGGTATAATCATGAATCAGACATTATTTAGATATTTCGTCGAAGACTTGTTCTTTAGACCTAAGGCCTTCTCGAACATTCATCTGTACCTTGAGATTGAAATTACTGGATTACTTGAGAAAATTTGGGATATTCCCACGAATTAAAAGTACATCAATAAACATGGACTTCCATTTTCTTCATCTGAAGACACTAATATTAGGCTACACTGCATTTATCGCGAATAATCCATAAACATGTGAAAAGCTCAGTATCGCGAAGATTCATGCCAATTATTCCATAAACTCTATACGTACAATGTACCACAATGACGACTTTAACCTGTCGCGTCTTAATCTCAAATATATAGCCGTGAAATATCAGGACCTACCATCGTCCTACAAATACATAATATCCACTTAAAAGTGTCTCGATGATTAATTACATCCAATTAATTATCACATGCTTCCGATGCACATGTTCACATTAAATTCGCACATAGAATTCGGACTCAATATCCCGATGACACGTTGTCTCAGACACGAGGTACAAGTAGAAGTTCCGATACAATGAAAAATATAGAAAATACGGACGAAATATCCTGCCATTAAATCCATCAAACATAAACTAATTCATATTCGTGACGAAATTTACTCAATAAGCAAAGATGGTGTCGATAACACATGGATAACTCTATCAGAACCCTCACTGTCAAATTCATGGCCACATGGTCATTAAATAATCACATGTGTCAGTTTCATGACGTATTCGAGCAAATAAACTGCCATAAAAAAGTGTCAAAATAGCTTACGAAGAAAAAGAAAGAATAGAACAAAACTACATAGAACAGATATAAATGAGACGTAATCGACTTAACTTATAGATGAATCTTCATGTCTGGAAGTCTGGGTTCTCAATCAGCCATGCCAGGAAGAAAGAATCTGCATCCCGGCGCCGCCAACGATGGTCAAAGGTTTAGAACCTCATGGTGAAGCACTGATAATCCATGATGTGAGATTCCGTCCTCTTCTGGAATTTATTCACGTCCACGTCTTCCGCGTCCACTCGTAAGAATGCTGAAACTTACACAAAATATTTTAGAGTAGGCTCCAAGCACACACGTAACAGTATTTTAGAAATGACACGTACTTTAAGGGATTAATGTCTGCACATTCGACGTCTGATCACAGCACTGTTCCAAATTATATCCAATTTTCAGACGTGTAGAGCACAGGAGTGAAGTGACGTTCCACGCTGAGCGACTGAAGGTGATAATCCAAGACACGCCAGAGGGTGTGTGAGAGCGAGTATTCGTATCACATGACTTAAATGTCATGTCTGGTGCACATACACGGAAGTAAAGTCAATTGAGGGGCTAAATTCTTCTCCTGTACGAATCTACAACTTCATCACCATCTTAGCCACAAGGTCGTGCAAATTATTCCAAAATTTCAGTTTTTAATTTATATCCTCCAAATGTGCTATTCTTTTATCCAGTTTATTTTACTTTAGTCCCTGAGCCTTCCGTGATTATGCACGTCGCCACCAAAGATATTACAAATATTTCATTCATGTCATTCCTCGCAATTTATAGGTGACACGCGCTGGCCTCCTTCTTCCAGTCACCAACCTTCATTTTTTTATTTTTATCCCGTTAGCCAGTCGGCCGCTCTCTGCACAAAAAAACTCGTTCTCGCCCCTGCCAAGGTCGCGCGCACCCCATCTCGCCGACAAGCAGACACAAGCCGCACCAACACCTGTTCACTCATTTGTGGCCTGACGGTCACAATACAGTATTTCAGAAATGAAATTTACAGAATTTCTAGTATATATATATAGTAATATATATGTAGGTTTTAGAACCAACAACAAGAAATTGCAGAAAATTGATAACTCTCATATATATAACAAAAGAAAAAGGATCTGTATAATATAAAGGAGCAATTGTAATAAAATTTATATAGGAAGGACTGGCTGGATATTACCTTAGAGATATTCAGAATATTTCAAGGCCATTCACTACAAAATATTTTCAGAACCCTTTCATAATAGACTAATAATAATAATAATAATAATAATAATAATAATAATAATTTTAATGGAATTTAAAAGACATTGAGATAATGTTTAAAGGTAATTATGGATTAGAACTAAATCTTGGGGAAAATTTGGAAATCTAGCCCAGAAAAGGAAGATCTTAAAAAATTATTACATCACTCAATTGCTGGAAATATTATAAACTGAATGCAAAGCACAATATAATACACAGTGGACTCACAATAACATATCGCATGTCCAACCAGTCCTACTATTTTCAGTCATGCATTAACCTAATTTAAAGAAATAATTTGTTACTGATGATGGAACGTAATTTTTGAAAACCAGTTCTAACAAAGAAATGTGGTTTGTGCCAATGTTTATATTACTTAATTGTATTCCAGAAAGTCCAGCGAGACAGCTGACAAGAAGCATAATAGAAAAAGCCATCACATGCCCTCAGACCAGCCGAGAGCTTGGCAGCATGACTCGGTCATCCCTTCAAGAAAATGCCAGAAGGGACTTTCAGAGGGCTGGCAGTCGCATACCTGCCAACCCTTCCGATTTACCCAGAAACTTCCCGTTTTTTAAACTATTCTTCTGATTTTCCAATTTATTTTTACTTATTCCTATGTTGGAGCAATATAACCTCCAGTATGGTCAATACTCTTCCCCTAGGATAAATGATTGTGCGCTTGTGTAATTTACGCAACCTCATTTTCAGGTGTATTTATTTGATGCTGTATTTGGTGAGTGTATCATCTGCCGCCTTCGTGTATCGCGTTTCTCACTTGCTACAGCATCGTGTGTGTTTTACAGCTGAGAATTCATGACGGCAATCGTCCTGCAAGCAAGAGAGGCTAGCGCACACTAGTGACTCCGTTAATCGGGACAAAAGATTGAGTTTCTTATTGTGTGGTTTGTGTGCTGTTAACTTAGTTTCTGTGCATAGTTTCATTGGAGTTGTAGGACACGTGTGGTTTATCTTTTCTTTTCTTCATGGTTCTATGCTTTTCCCCCAACTGAAGTCGTGTGTTAATAATATATGAGACATTTTGTGATCTGTTTTGTATGCAGTAGTTTTGTGTATTTCAGTGCATTTGTGTTCATTCTTAGTTCATAATTTTAATGAGTTGAATATATTTCAGAGAGTTGTGTCAGTGACAGTTTCTGGTATTTTCTCTTCACATTATGGCCACAAAACATAACACACATTATCTCCATGTGTTCTGAGATGCCTATAAATTTGAATTTTGATGTTATAAATAAAGGAAACTATTATGCATTTTGTTCCATGTTTGCTACAGTTTCTTGTAACCATTTTTATGTTTTCTTAGTATAAGATTTTAAATGTAATGGTCAATTTGCCTTGTAACTGTAGATATGGATGCCTTTTATGTTGTCCTTTTTTTTCATCGAGATCGTGGCGCAGTATACACGATGAAATCTAAGAATTCAAAAATCTTCCTATTTTTGATTTCTAAAAGTTGGCAGGTGCACAGTCGCGTTAGTACACAACATTGCATCCCTTCGAGAGCTGATCGCCCTGACCAGTCATCTTTTTCAGCTGTTCCTCAGTAAGGCACCAATCGGCTCACATGCACCGCTTTCATCTTACATCATGGGCTCTGTTATATGCCATAGATTAAGTTATTTATTCTCTTCAGAACACTGTAAGGGCCTTCCTACCTCTTCTAGAGTTTAGGAGACAAGCCTCCCTTCCTTACAGGATTATACGGCCACACTAGGTTGTTCTTATGATACCTGGTAGCATCCACTCGTTGGTCATATTGTGGTCACTTTCTATCCTCAATCTCTTTCGGACAGCAGCGTGTACATCCTCCAGTTTCTTCCTCAGACCCAAGCAGTACTGGTTGGTTGGGGTAGGATGATCCTCAGGTCAGCCAAACGTTAAATCCAGTGGGTTGTGCAGCTCTCTTCCAAACAGCATCCTTGTTGATGTGCATCCCAAGGCCTCATGCAATGCAGACTGGTATGCCAAGAGAAATAGGGGAAGATAACAATTCCATCCAAGCGTCACAGTTCCAGTTTCCCTCGGACTCTGTGGTGGTACTTCGGCAGGAAACATCATGTTCACCCTCCCTCTTGGAGCAGAACTTGTAGTCTTCTGGACAAGATCTTCGGGTCAGAGCTTCAACCTGCAGAATGTGCTGTATCTTGTGGAAACCCTTCTCGATTTTTCTCTGTCCATCTTCCTCCTTCTTCTGATCTTCCATCTTCACCTCCACCTTCTTCTGCATGGTCTTCTGGCTTTCCTCCATCATGTTCTGGCTTTTTTCTAACCTTTTCTGACTTTCTTCTGGCCTATCTTCTGGCTTTCTTCTATTTTCCCCATTATCTTATGGCATTCTTCCACCCTCTTCTCTATCACCCTTGGCTTTCTTCCATGATATTCTGGCTTTTGCTCACCTCCTCAATTTTTTTAAATTAATTTTTTAGCCAACATAGGACTACTTAGTCAGGTTTATGGACGTTTTTCTTCTTTTTGGCAGCCCAGTACTGTTTCATCCTTTCTGAACATAATTTTCTTTCTGCTTCTGGAATCACTCTTCTTATTTTCTGCTTGTTGATTTTTTTCTGTAGTCTAGTGTTTTTATCTTTCGGTATTTTGAGTGTATTTGTTTTGTATTTTAATCTTCTACAATATGCAACTCTCTCATGTCTTCTTTAAGTTCTGTGATCCATCTAATATTATTCTTACTCTTCCATAATTTTTCTATTATTTTTCTACTGATTCTATTTTCTGGAGACCATATTAGATGCCCCAGGAATGATAATCATTTCTTTTTCATTGTGCTAGTCACAGGTTCTATTTATAAACTGTCTCATTGGAAGCTGGTCTCCAGACTCTGTTTACTTGATCATTTTTCTCACTGTTCTTCTTTCTAACTTGAGTACTCTATCTATTGCAACTGTGTTTCTTATTTTGAATAATGTTTCACATGCATATGTAATTTGTGGCTGGGTGACTGTTTTGTAGTGTTTGAATTTGGTTGCTATTGAGAGGCACTTTTTATTATATGTTTTCTTGGTAACATGCTGTGCTGTAACCAGTTTATCTATTCTATTTTGCCATGCTGGTTTCTCGTTCAGGTTGTATGTAATTATTTCACCTAAATAATTAAATTTTTCTACAATTTTTATTTCTTGGTCTCCCAGCTTAATTTTGTTTGCAAGCCGAAGTTGAGTTAGCATAATTTCTGTTTTTTCAAATTAAATTTTTAAACCTTATTTTGAGCTATTTCCTGTAAAGTTGTTGTTTTGTTTCCTGAATATCATTGGCCAGAAGAGCTAGATCATCAGCAAATCCTAGACAGTTCAAATGTATGTTATCCTTCTAGGTTCCAATTTTTATATTTTTCAAGTTCTTGTACCATTTCCTCATAACGTGCCCCCAGTACATAGTTAAAAAGAAGAGGTGACAATCCGTCACCCTGTCTTAAACTAGTTGTTACCAAGAATAGTTCAGAAAGTTCTCCTCTCAACTTAATTTTAGAAATTGTACTAGTTAGAGTAAGTTCAATCAGTTTGATTAGCTTTGGGTGAAGACCAAAATGTCATAAAATTTTTAATAATGATGGTTTGTGGATGGAGTCGTAAGCTTTCTTGAAATTTATGAATGTCATTGAAAGGGGCTTGTTTCATTTTATGTAATATGCCATGACTACTTCAAAGTTATTATTTGTTCAGAGCAGCTTCTCCAAGGTCTGAAGCCTCCCTGGTATTCACCTAACTCTTGATCATGTTGTTCTTTAATCAGATTATGTACTATCTTAGAGAAAATCTTATACATGCAGTCAAGGATGGAAATACCTTTTGAACTGAATTAATTATAGCTGTTGTCCACTGTTCTGGGAATTTTTCTGATATCCAAATCTTCTGTAATATCATATGGAGGGATGTCTTAGTTGCACTGCCGGGATATTTCCACATCTCTGCAAAAACTTGGTTGGCTTAAAGCCATAAAACTACAGCCAGAAAATCAACATCTTGAGGCAATAAAGGGCACGACGGTTTCACATGTTAGTGGCAGCTGAATAAATATCCTCTGCGGCTAACGACCGTGATTGTAAATCAGAGCTTGCTCCACTTAAGGTTGATAACTTTTGATAGATGTGGAAAAGTCTTTTATTAATAATAATAATAATAATAATAATAATAATAATAATAATAATAATAATCGTCGTCATCATCATCTCCAGGAGCACACTTAACTGACCCTCCATTTCCATGTAGCTTCTGGTCTTAGTTGACATGGACAAAATGACCACAAGAGGGAGCCTAACGATTTATGTGTGTGTACTCGCTATAAATACATGTTCTGGAATGCTGCCAGTGGTGATCGAAACCTGTAGTATCTGGTCTGTTGAATCCAGAACAATAGTATTTAAATATTGTATTATTAAGGTCCACCTTTTCAATACAAACTGTACAATGTTTTACATTACATTTACGTTCAGGGACTAGTTTCTACCTAACTGTAGGTCATCATCAGCCTTAAAGCAAATCAACACAAATACATCGAAGAAAATAAACTATGTATAGACACAAAGGTCTTAAAAACTGTATGCGCAACTCATAGAATTGAAGTTAAAACTGGTTGCATAAAATAAGTCAATTGAAAATTCAAGCAATTTTTTTTTTTCTATTGGCTTTACGTTGCACCGACACAGATATGTCTTATGGCGATGATGGGACAGGAAAGGGCTAGGACTGGGAAGGAAGTGGTCGTGGCCTTAATTAAGGTACAGTCCCAGCATTTGCCTGGTGTGAAAATGGGAAACCACAGAAAACCATCTTCAGGGCTGCCGACAGTCGGATTCGAACCTACTATCTCCCGAATACTGGTTACTGACCGCACTTAAAGCGACTGCAGCTATCGAACTCGGTTCAAGCAATTTAAGCCACAGTGCGGTGTTAATTACATTAAAAATGAAATATACATACCATGTAAGAAATTAAGGTTAGGTACAAGAGATGCACTGCACTACGTTAAAAAGTTGCTCTTTGATACAGATTCATAAAAATCTGGTGCATTAAAAAGTTGTTTATGATAGAGATCCTTAAATTGCTGGTCAAGGATGATGCGAAGAAGTTCAATAAAGGCTGGCTCCTTAAATATGATGCTTTCTATTCAAAGTTCAACTGAGCTGAAGTCACCCTGTCCTCTCAAGATATTCATATATTCAGTATACATGAATGCGATGCATGTTATAAGAATCTTGAAAGATGATGATTGTTGCGCATGGAGGTCTTAATACATAATAGTAATTAAAGGCGGTTGGATTTCGCAGTTCAATCCAGACTGTACAGTTGACCTGGTTAAATGACAGCTAAGATAGAAAGAGTTATGTTAGGGGGAAGAATATACTTAAATGACATATGCCGTATGGGAATCATCTCGTGTTGCAACAAGTTGAGCGAAGCTGGAATTGAAGTGTGAATGAGTGGTGGAATGGGTGAGGTTTTAACGAAGCCTTGAGAAGGAGGTGCGGGGAGGAAGAGAGGAGAGAGGAAGGAAGTGAAACGGAAAGAAAGAGGAGGGGGGTCAAGGTGAGGCTACGGGATTTGTGAATGCAGACGATTGCCTAAGTACTGTAAATAGAACGAAAAATCGGACCTTGACTATTTGATTTTGTGTTTCTGAAAATATGAATGAGCAAGTCAGATAGAATATTCGGTTTTTCAGAAATGTCATTAAGATTGTAATTTGGATTAAAATATTGGTCCAAATGTATAAAGCAGTTTTCTGCTATGTTAAGGAGGGGTCCTTTATTCATAACTTTGAGGATTTCCATATCCTGCTTAATGTCAGTAAACTTGTGATTGTAATCGTGCATGTGTTGTCCTACTGCTGAAAATTTATTGTATTTTAGGGCATTGACATGTTCCAAGTATCTTATGTTAAAGCTCCTTCCAATTTGCCCAATATAAGAAAAATTACAGCTGTTGCATTTTATCTTTTATACTTCTGATTTTGAAAAACTATTAGTCTTATTAGAGGCATTGGTTCAAGAGATGCTCGTACGCTGAGTGTCCCTGTTGTTTTTGTGTGTTTAATTGTTTTATAGTAACTTTAACGCAGGTCAGCTACTTTTTATAGCCATTTAGTAGAGTTTTTCCATAGAACATAGTGCTGGCCAGCAATAATTACCCATACAAGCAACACAAGGTATACAGGCCAGTCCATACATTCGGAAACAACAGCTAGGAAGTGCTAGTGGTTTGCTGCCTGCATGTGATATGGCTAGGATGACTTCCCCACTTGCAACTACAAACTCCTCATCCACCAACTGCCTGCACCTCTTACTCCCGCAAGCCCCTCACATGCTGGTTATCCATACACTAGCGTACGGTACACGAGTAGTCTGGCTGTGTTCTGACTATGGTGTTGCTGCGCTACTGTGTTAAGAGTTTCGGCATGTTTGGATTTCCTTTGTGAAGTGTAGTATGTGTTATTTATTTTGTAACAATGACGGACATACCTGAAAAATTAGGTTTGTAGAACATCTTACCGCCAAACTCTGTATCAAATTACACTTGCGAAGAACAATGTGAGTTGAAGGCAAAAGGACGTATTCCAAAATTAAATATTAAGGAGCTTAACACAAAGTAAATGTGCCAATTTCAATCTTTGTAGTATGAGAGGTTCTCCTGGCAGATGAGTAGTTGTAAAACAAACAAAATGTGTTCGTATATTTGCTTCATGTTCAGTGAGAAAGATTTAGAGCTGTGTGCCCAAGGCATATCTGATTTAAGTAACTTTATTAAAACACAGTCAAACATCACGAATCAAAGGTACATTTGTTAAATAAAGAGAAATTTCAGCTTTTCGGAACACATCAGATTGTTCATGTTTTTTCAGAAACTGCACGTCTTCAGACAATAATGCATAATGAACATGTAACATTAAGCAGACAGGTTCTTGGATTTCAAACAATCATATTTGTACAAACAAGAATTACCATTAAGTGGCTCCAGAGAAGATACGAATCAAATAACAGGGGCAATTATTTAGAACTTTTAAATTTAGTTGCTCAGAATGATTTGGTCATTTGAGACCATTTACAGGCCAGGCTGAGTGGCTCAGACGGTTGAGGCACTGGCCTTCTGATCCAAACTTGGCAGGTTTTATGCTGGCTCAGTCCGGTGGTATTTAAAGGTGCTCAAATACCTCGGCCTCATGTCGGTAGATTTACTGGCATGGAAAAGAACTCCTGCGGGACAAAATTCCAGCACATCCAAAAACAGTAAAAGTAATTAGCGGGACGTAAAGCAAATAATAATAATAATAATAATAATAATAATAATAATAATAATAATATTTATTTATTTATTTATTTATTTATTTATTTATTTATTTATTTATTTATTTATTTATTTATTTATTTATTTATTTATTTATTTATTTATTTATTTATTTATTTATTTATTTATTTATTTATTTATTTATTTATTTATTTATTTATTTATTATTTATTTATTTATTTATTTATTTATTTATTTATTTATTTATTTATTTATTTATTTATTTATTTATTTATTTATTTATTTATTTATTTATTTATTTATTTATTTATTTATTTATTTATTTATTTATTTATTTATTTATTTATTTATTTATTTATTTATTTATTTATTTATTTATTTATTTATTTATTTATTTATTTATTTATTTATTTATTTATTTATTTATTTATTTATTTATTTATTTATTTATTTATTTATTTATTTATTTATTTATTTATTTATTTATTTATTTATTTATTTATTTATTTATTTATTTATTTATTTATTTATTTATTTATTTATTTATTTATTTATTTATTTATTTATTTATTTATTTATTTATTTATTTATTTATTTATTTATTTATTTATTTATTTATTTATTTATTTATTTATTTATTTATTTATTTATTTATTTATTTATTTATTTATTTATTTATTTATTTATTTATTTATTTATTTATTTATTTATTTATTTATTTATTTATTTATTTATTTATTTATTTATTTATTTATTTATTTATTTATTTATTTATTTATTTATTTATTTATTTATTTATTTATTTATTTATTTATTTATTTATTTATTTATTTATTTATTTATTTATTTATTTATTTATTTATTTATTTATTTATTTATTTATTTATTTATTTATTTATTTATTTATTTATTTATTTATTTATTTATTTATTTATTTATTTATTTATTTATTTATTTATTTATTTATTTATTTATTTATTTATTTATTTATTTATTTATTTATTTATTTATTTATTTATTTATTTATTTATTTATTTATTTATTTATTTATTTATTTATTTATTTATTTATTTATTTATTTATTTATTTATTTATTTATTTATTTATTTATTTATTTATTTATTTATTTATTTATTTATTTATTTATTTATTTATTTATTTATTTATTTATTTATTTATTTATTTATTTATTTATTTATTTATTTATTTATTTATTTATTTATTTATTTATTTATTTATTTATTTATTTATTTATTTATTTATTTATTTATTTATTTATTTATTTATTTATTTATTTATTTATTTATTTATTTATTTATTTATTTATTTATTTATTTATTTATTTATTTATTTATTTATTTATTTATTTATTTATTTATTTATTTATTTATTTATTTATTTATTTATTTATTTATTTATTTATTTATTTATTTATTTATTTATTTATTTATTTATTTATTTATTTATTTATTTATTTATTTATTTATTTATTTATTTATTTATTTATTTATTTATTTATTTATTTATTTATTTATTTATTTATTTATTTATTTATTTATTTATTTATTTATTTATTTATTTATTTATTTATTTATTTATTTATTTATTTATTTATTTATTTATTTATTTATTTATTTATTTATTTATTTATTTATTTATTTATTTATTTATTTATTTATTTATTTATTTATTTATTTATTTATTTATTTATTTATTTATTTATAGTCTGCATCAATATTGAAAGGTACTTCAGCAGAGATTCAGAATTAAATTATGGAGATCATAAATTATGTTTTAAGGACAAAATTAAGTCACATATTCAAGAATGTTGTTATGTTTCAGTCCAAGCCAGCAAGACTATAGACAACTAAACATAATTTTCCAATACTGTATTCAAGATATGATTAAAGAATGGGTCTCAAGTGATAAAAGTGGTGCAGGTTTCCCTCACTACAAGATGGAATTTCCACTCAATGGCCATCGTAACTATAAATATTTCAATGAGTTGTACCAAGTTTTTAACGCAATAATCAACAACGAACATTCTCCCTTTGGACTACACTACAAATTGTGCAAGAGGTCTGATTAAGTACATGAATGACAACAGAAATTTTGTTCCTGTTTTGCATTCACAAGGCATGCTTTTTTCACATTGACCCTTTGTTTAAATTTCTGCAGTGAATATAAATGCTTGCCATAATGAAATACAGCTCATCATTGCATATGTACAGAACCTAGGACGGGAAGTTTTCATTCATGATGTGTGTGTGTGTCAAATTGAATGAGAACATAAATTTCAGTGACCCAAGAAAGGTTAGGTTGAAAGCGCAATGTTATTTGATATAATTGCCCATCGGGCCGATGACCTTCGATGTTAAGCCCCTTTAAACAACGAGCGTCATCATCAAGCATAACTGCCCATCTTTAAACTTAATTTATAGGAGAACCACTCGATAAAGAGCATGGATAGCCACTTCCACAATTTATTTCTACAACTAGAGTGTTTAAACTATAGCGCCTCCTTCTTTATTTCACGTTACGCCACTAATTGATTCACACTGATTACAATGATGTTACACATGGGGTGTATACTGACTTCTCATACCACGTTTGTTACGAACAAAACTCTGCCTGGTTTATTAGACTAATTTAGTCTAGGATGACCCAGTCAGTACATACATACACAGTTATGCTTGAAAATTAATGGCAACATTTCACTAATTAAGTGGCCATTTACAAAAGTCTGGTCCTCACAGCAGGTTTCCAGCTGGCTGGAATTTACCTGGAATGGGCAATCCTTCTGTAATCCTAAATGACAGGTTTCACCTTTCACTTAGCTTCGCATGTACTAGTCACATCATGCAGTAGCTCCATACAGAAAGGTTTGAACTCACGTCCGATGACTGTCATAGGACACAACTTCCCTACACATGGCTTGACTCCAGACAAGGCGGATAACTTACATAGTCAACTCATGTAACTGCACCACATGCTTAACTACTCAACACATACCACTCGACAGTACACAACTCGCCACTAACAACTTGACTACGACCAACAGTATTCATATTAGCGGCAAACCTGCTTTTATATACCTGGTCATGAAGTTCTAGTATCTTTGGGGTGCATCCAGAATAGGAACATTCTAGTTATGTCTTCCTGAAAATACACTGAGAACGTAAGAAAAAAAGTACAATAGGAGGCTGTCCCATGCCCTCCGGCCAGCCGGGAGCTCTCAGCCTGGCTCACTCATCCCTTCCAGCAAATACCGGAAGGGTACTTCCAGAGGCCTGGCAGCTGCATGTGCACATAACACTATAATATGAGTTCTCCAAACTATATTATTGGATCCAGCAAAAAATATCTGTGGTTACTCACTGACATGAAACAGATACAGACTTCTAAATTAATAGATTGAGCCACAAATTTACTGTGAATTTTCAAGTTGCAACAGATCTTGTGTGTGTGCTAGGCTGAGTGGCTCACAACCCGAACTTGGCAGGTTCTTTCCTGACTCAGTCCAATGGTATTTGAAGATGCTCAAATACGTCAGCCTCGTGTCGGTAGATTTACTGGCACGTAAAAGAACTACAGGACTAAATTCTGGCACCTCAACGTCTCCAAAAACTTTAAAAGTAGTTAGTGGGACATAAGATCTGTAACAATGTTATGGCTTTGTGATCTCATCTTCACAGTTTAGTTCTATGCATTTGGCACGAGAAAGTACTTTCTTTGTGTAAATGACGTGTGACTACACTCCAACGAGCAGAAGAGAGGCTCTTATATTGCATTTTGGTGTAGTTCACTTTGTAACAATCCACCAGGTTTGAAGGGCAGGTTCAATAAATTTGACTATTTTTGGTCTTGGATTGGTCCGTATTGATGAAGTTCATGAAAAATACCACGGTTAGTTGTTGGGTCCGCCCTGACAATATTTACTATAAAATTCGTAAATGTATATAATTATTACTCATTTCATGAGCTTAATCAATACAAGACCAAAAATGGTCAAATTTATTGATTCTGAGTATGCCAGCCAGGTGGTTGTGACTCCTTTATACAGTTTCCTTACTCTTTGTTTAGACATCGTAGAGTTGTCTAAAGAATAACAGTATCTTCATAGGACCTTTCCTCCTACTACAGACCTTGCGATAATAGGCCCTTGACTAATTTAAGTATGACTGAGCCAGTAGCACTGTGGTTTCGTATCCAGTCACAGCCCTGTTCGGTCCCATCATCGCCATTAGACCTGTATGTCGGTGACATAAAACAAATTGAATATAAATTATTATAAATTTCAGTATTACTTGATAACCACCAAAGCTGGTTTGTGTGTTCAGCTTCATCTATAAAATTATTTCCTAACTGAGCCTTTACCTCCTCATTCTGAGTACCCTCCAGCCATTGTTCCTACTTGTTTGTACCAGCAATCATTCTCACTACTTTCATACCTGATACTTCTAACTTATGAATAACATACCCCAAGTTCACCCAGCTTTCAATCGCGTACAGCATAGTCTGACTGAAAACAGGCCAGCGTAAAGATAGTTTTGTTTCGGAGCCGACTTCCTTCTTACAGAATACCACTTATTACAACTGCGAGTTCACTGCATTAGCATTTTGCACCTTCATTTAGTTTCATTTCCTACATTACCATCTTCCAAGAATACACATCCTAAATACTCGAAATGATCTACCTGTTCCAATTTTATATTTCCAACCTGACATTCAGTCCTCTTACAAGGGAACTATCCATACTGTCATATCGAAATCGACAATGAAATTTCGCAGAGACCATGAGGAGACCCATAAAATAGTGATGTACAAAAATTTAATTGCCATTTCAAACTGGAAGGTTTCAAAATTTCGCAGCTTACTGGACAACCCTTGCTTTTTGCTGGCTCATGTGGCGCACAGCGGAGTGGAGTTGCAGTTGTGCTGGAGAGAGGGAGAGAGAGAAAACGAACTGGCAGGCTGCCACGCACCAAGGTCACTTTATTTTTATGGAACGAATGTGAAAGATAAATGAGGTACGTTAATCACACGATAAAAGCACAAATATTTTTGGCACCATGCACAACGAATATGCACTTTGAGGCTACATTGTTCTTCACAGTTTCCTTTACTTGTTTGAAGGCAATATTTTGCAGGCACGTTGAACTCGGGAGGTGTCTCTGTTGTATAATTGGTTGCAAACCACGAATATTTAATCATGTCCTTGAACCGTGGGGAAGAACATTGAAAATAAATGAAGGACTGAATTTTTGCACATTGCTTTCTTATGGACCCCTTGTCCTCTCTACCAAATTTCATTGTCGATTTCAATATGACAGTATGGACAGTTCCCCTGTCAGTATAGAAATTCTCATTTTTATATCTTACTCATTGCACTTCTTCTCACGTTCCAAGATATTAGATTGCAGGCTTTCAACAGTCTGCCATTAAGACCAAGTCTCAGCATAGGCTTCTTACTACACTTCCACCTAAAATAATCCCTCCCTGTCATTTTATACCTTTCAGTAATTGATCCGATTGACTCATAAATCACCTCTGTCCTCCTCTGAATACATGAATGCAGTGAAGATGACATGCAACCTCACCGCAGTCAGGTCGGTTCCCGGTAGGTCATTCAACACAACCCGTTGCCACCAAAATGGCTGCAACGAGACAGAAACCCTTGGACATGTGCTGGGATTCTGCCGGAGCACTGAACTTATGCGCAACCACCGCCACCACCGTGTAAGATCGTCGATTGCTCAAGGTTTGAGACAGCGTGGATGGGAGGTGCACAAGGAGGTTCACTGCGTCTCTACCGATGACTCTAATCGGAGGGCGGACATCGTAGCCATCAACAGAGAGGACATGAAAGCGATGGTCTTAGATCCCACCATTCGCTTTGAAAGGGACCTGGATCAGGCTCGGGATGTGGACCTAGAAAAGCAAGCTATTTATATTCCATGCTTGCCTTACCTTTCATCTAAGTATAAAATACCTATCGATCGGTGGATTGTCAGAGGCCTGCTATTCAGAGGAAGAGGCGCCCTCCCTAGTCAGACATCGAACTTCGTACAAAACTTGAAAGTTCCATTCTGCGAGTTAGAAAAAATAGTAATACAGATACTGAGGGACTCTCTGCAAATCATTCACTTCCATCTGTACCTAAGAACGTGATTGACATTTCTCCCCCACTAACCCCGGGAAAAAAGATAACAGCTTCAACGATTAAATCTTCATTTCTTGATATTTTTAAGCTCCATTGAAATTGAAACTGTATTCCGGATCCAAATGGTCACCCTCATTGGAGGACGGACGATTTATTTCTTTAATAAATCTCTCTCTCTATCTATCAAAGGTGAAAGATTACAGCCTTGCATAACCCGCATAACTACCTTGAATAAAGAACTCATTCCATCATCAATTCTCACTGCGGCTCAATTGCCGACTTGAACACTTTTGTTTACCTTTAATGACCTATCTCTAATCCTTTAATAGCTCAATACGGCTGACATTTTTTCTCTTGATACTTCATTGTATGCCTTCTCTAGATCTGTGGAATAAAAACTGTCTATTCCTTTCCCAAAATGTTACAATTACTTGGCACGTGCTTAAAATCTACAGGATCTCTCATATAAACTCAGACCAAACGCATGGTGTGTGTACTCTGCACTATGGCAGCTGCCTCAGCCGAACTCATGTCACGTGCGGCTGTCCTGCTTTATTATTATAATTTTACTATAGACCACCTATTCAATACATTATAAGCTAATATGGAATTACATCCTTATTAAATTGTTAACATGGTACATGTTTTGCTTCTTTTAGTGAGCATCATCAGCCAAATAACATTTACTCAACGTTTAATAAGATCATGAACATATTTTATTGAGCTAAAAATATGCTTTGCAAGCATGAGTGACAAGTCTTACTATATTTTACTGATCATGTAACAACTAAAAAGTGATGTCTTAAGCTTAAACACAACCGTCTAAAATCTTGGTATAACATTGTCTTTTAAAACTCATAGACAAAACTCATCTATTAAACATCTATTTAAAACCTTTGTATGAGATCTGGCTAACTGTATTGATTCGATATTCTTGAATTGTATAATTGTCCTTGAACCTTGATTGTATATTTAACGATTTTATGAAGCTAATAATACCCTGTATTGTAGACCTTTGTCTTATTCCCAACATTACTAGAGTAACACTAGTGCAGTATGTATTGGTTAAATCCAGATATTTGTCATTTCATCAATCTTATTATTCTTAAAATGAACTTGTTAGTAAAATGAAAACATTCAATGTGAAGTGGAACTTGAATGAACACCACAGATTTTGAATTGAGGTTGTTGATATATCTGTAAATAAAAAATATGTATAAGATTTCGAACTAAGTCTGTATAAACATTTTTAGTGATACAATTATCACTTATCCCTCCTGCTGTTGCATAATTGTCTAGCGTTACTCACAACTTCATGGTAACTGCTTGTTGCTCCGTTAGTGCTCCTTGTATTATACGAGTGAATGTGAGTGAGCTTGTGTTTTGGTGGGGAGTCGGAAGGGGAAGCGGTGGTAGGCAGTGCATTGATAGCTGATGTAGATGGAGGAGGGAACTGCCTAGGGGTAATAAGGGGAGGAGTTGAGTTTGTTTGCGTCAATGAGTTACTAACTTTTGTTGGATTAAAATTATTATAGAATTTATTTATATCAGACTTAAGTATTTGTATTCATTTTGGTAATTGTTCTAAGAGGGGGTTCTTTAATTCAATTTCATCATTTAGGTTCTTATTGTATTGCTGATTTAAGTAAATGTATATATTTTCCAATTCTGTCATTACTCTTCCCTTTTCTACCCTTCTTAAAATTCTTAAATCCCTCTCAGTATTTGTGAAACAGTGTCAAGTTTCTTGCGTGTGTGCACTCATTACAGAATGCTTCCTATGTTTTGCTGCATTGACACAATATATAAGAAAACTTCTGCCAGTCTGGCCAACATATGAATAATTGCACTGTGTACACGCAAGCCTATAGATACCTGATCCTTGATATTGATTGCTATTTATATTGACATTATTATGGTTGAAGAAAATATTTCGGTTCGTGTTTTGGGTTTTGAAGTTGATATTAACATCTTGTTTTTGGATGGTATTAGTAACCTGGTATATGGCTGGGTTAGTGAATGTAAAAGTTGCAATTTGGATTTCTTATTATTATCTCTAATAAGATATGTGGACAGTTTTATTTTCACTTTGTTAATGATCTTGTTAACCATCTCTATTTTATATCCATTATTGAGTGCTAGTTCCTTTATAAAATTTTCTTTATTGTTTGTAAGTGGAATTTTTAGAGCTCTGTAAACCAAACTTAAAAATGCAGGTTGCTTGTGAAAGTTGGGGTGGAGTAATTCGTTCTTAATCATTATTGGGGCAAACGTCGGTTTTCTATAAATTTGAAAGTCAAATTTGTCTTGTACTCTCTTTACACTGCTGATATCTAGAAAACTTAATGAGTTGTTGCTTTCTTCCTTTTTAGTGAATTTTATGTTGTTGTCTAAGCTATTTAAAAAATTCAGAATATTATCGGTGTTATTTAGTTTACTGTCTGTTATGACAAATGTGTCATCCACATATCTTAGCCAAAGGCGTAGTCCTTCTACGTTGTTCAATTATTTTTTTTGGTCAACTTCAAAACAAAACAAAACAAAACCCAAAACATGAACCAAAATATTTTCTTCAACCATAATAATGTTAATATAAATAGCAATCAATATTAAGGATCAGGTATCTATAGGCTTGCATGTACACAGTGCAATTATTCATATGTTGGCCAGACTGGCAGAAGCTTTCTTATAAGATATTTTGAACATGTCAATGCAGCAAAACACATGAAGCATTCCGCAATGAGTGCAGCCATGCAAGAAACTCGACACTGTTTCACAACTATTGAGAGGGATTTAAGAATTTTAAGAAGGGTAGAAAAGGGAAAATATACAGTATACATTTACTTAGATAAGCAATACAATAAGAACCTAAATGATGAAATTGAATTAAAGGACACCCTCTTAGAACGATTTCCAAAATTAATACATATACTTAAGTCTGATATAAATAAATTCTATAATTATTTTAATCCAACAAAAGTTAGTAACTCATTGATGTAAACAAACTCAACTCCTCCCATTACTACCCCTAGGCAGTCTCCTTCTCCATCTACATTAGCTATCAATGCACCGCCAACCTCCGCTTTCCCTTCCCAGTCCCCGCCAAAACGAAAGCTCACTCACATTCACTCGTATAATACAAGGAGCATTAATGGAGGAACAAGCAGTTATCATGAATTTGTGAGTAACACTAGACAATTATGCAACAGCAGGAGGGATAAGTGATAATTCTCTCACTAAAAATGTTTACAGACTTATAGTTCGAAATCTTATACATATTCATTCAAGTTCCACTTCACATTGAATGTTTTCATTTTACTAACAAGTTCATTTTAAGAATAATAAGACTGACATAATGACAAATATTTGGATTTTAACCAATACATACTGCACTAGTGTTACTCCAGTAAAATTGGGAATAAGACAAAGGTCTACAATACAGGATATTATTAGCTTCATATAATTGTTAAACATTCAATCAAGGTTCAAGGACAATTATACAATTCACGAATATCAAATCAATACAGTTAGCCAGATCTCATACAAAGGTTTTAAATAGAGATTTAATAGATGAGTTTCATCTATAAGTTTTAAAAGTCAATGTTAATACCAAGATTTTAGACAATTGTGTTTAAAATTAAGACATAACTTTTTAGTTGTTACATGATCAGTAAAATATAGTAAGACTTGTCACTCATGCTTGTAAAGCATATTTTTAGCTCAATAGAATATGTTCATGATCTTATTAAACGTTGAGTAAATGTTATTTGGCTGATGATGCTCACTAAAAGGAGTGAAACATGTACCATGTTAACAATTTAATAAGGATGTAATTCCATATTAGCTTATAATGTATTGAATAGGTGGTCTATAATAAAATTATAATAATTTTGTATCACAAGTACATCTTCAATAATGACAAGAAATGAAATTTATAACCTGCAATGCCCTGCTTTAAGTGTGTATTCAATCTTATGTGAAATCTTACTTACCGAGCTCGATAGCTGCAGTCGCTTAAGTGTGGTCAGTATCCAGTATTCGGGAGATAGTAGGTTCGAACCCCACTGTCGGCAGCCCTGAAAATGGTTTTCTGTGGTTTCCCATTTTCACACCAGGCAAATGCTGGGGCTGTACCTTAATGAAGGCCACGGCCGCTTCCTTCCCACTCCTAGCCCTTTCCTGTCCCATCGTCGCCGTAAGACCTATCTGTGTCGGTGCGACGTAAAACAACTAGCGGGGGGGGGGGGGGGAATCTTACTTTATAAAAGATGCTGGAAGTATGGTCCTTCCTGGGTTATACAGGCATTGTATCCAGTAACCACATTCTGGCTGCTGCGAGTGAGTTCTGCCACTGTAATGTTTTTGATTTCATTTGTAATGTTTTCTTTCAGTTCCTCCAATTTTTTAGGATTCATTCGATGCACTTTTTCTTCCAGTTTACCTTGCAAGTAAAAATCTCACACTGTTAGATCTGGAGAACGAGGGGGAAATAGACCAGCACTGATCACTCTGTCTGCAAACACTTCCAAGATTGTAAGAAGGGAATCTTCTGCTGTATGAGCAGGTGCTGAATCTTGTTGAAACCACCCACACGATTATTCTTATTCCATTAAATGATGGAAGAACGGCGTCAAAATGTCATCTTGGTACCTGTCTGCATTTACTGTTGTCTCAAAAAATAGGCCCAATTTTGTGTAGTACACTAACAGCACACCAAACACCAATCTTCCTATCACAATGAGGAACTTCATAAACACCATTAGGATTTTCTGCACATCAATAGCGAGAGTTGTGACTGTTCACATGACCATTAAGATAGAACCAGAACTTTTACATACAAAAATACGGTGTTGCAAAGGTAACTGTCTCACCATGTTAACAGCTGAGATTCAGACTGGCAACTGATGCTTGCCAGGTCAAAAACGTGCAGGCTGCTTGCAAGGTCAAGAACTATGCACGCGCCTCCCATTCTGCATCTGCTGCAGCGCAGAGTAGAAACACCCTACATTCGGTCTGGGTTTATATGAGAGATCCTGTAGTCCTGGCAGGCCCTGTATGGTCTGAAACCATACTGGATTTCATTGAATTTTCAACCATTGATCGCATCCTCCTTTCCAAATTGCTAGTGAACACCTGACCTGGTATACTGAACAATGAAATACCAATGATAGTTGCTGCAATCCTTTCTGTTCTCTTGCTTTTGAATACATTCAGCTATTTCTTTCATCTAGTCAGAAGGTGTGTTACATTCTGTGGTAATCCTATTACTCCATTAAGTCATTCCATTCTTGTCTTGCCAGGCTGAGTGGCTCAGAGGGTTGAGGCACTGGCCTTCAGACCTCAACCTGGCACGTTCGAACCTGGCTCAGTCCGGTGGTATTTGAAGGTGCTCAAACACGCCAGCCTCATGTTGGTAGATTTACTGACACACAACAGAACTCGTGTGGGACTAAATTCCAGCACCTTGGCAACTCCAAAAACTCTAAAAGTAGTTGGTGGGATGTAAAGCCAATAACATTAACATTCTTGACTTCCCACTATGTTTCACCATTTCAGGTCTGATTTCATCTGTGTTCCTACTGCTTTATGATACTGTAGTTTATTTACCATTCTTCAGCGTAATTTCACTCCATTGTTCTCCTCTCCATCAACTTGGGGTTGTTTATGACTTTAATAGAAAGATTTCCTTTGACAAGATTTTTTGAAATATTCCTTCCATCTGCCTAGTGATTGCTTGGGATCTACTATGAGTCAACCTGATTTACCCAAAACGCTATTCATTTCCTTTCTTCCTCCATTCCCATGATTCTTTATTACTACTCAGAAAGGTTTCCTTGCTGCTTGCCAAACCTTCCCAGTTTATTACTGAAATCTTCCCATGGTTTCTTCTTGGACTCAACAATAATTTGTTTCAATGTGTTTCTTTCATTTACATGCAATTCTGTTTCTATATCATTCTTGTTTGGAAGCCATTTTTTGATATGCTTGCTTTTTGTGTTTACAACAAGCTGCCCTGACCTCAGTCATTCCCTAAAGAAGTTAACATGTTCCCATTTTTATACATCCATTCGTAGACATCCCCTTGCTGTTTCTATTACAGCATCCCTGTATGCCACCTATTCTCTTTCTATATTCTAAAACTGCTTACTATCTATTCTTTGGAACTATTCACTGATCAAATCTATCATATCTAATTTCCTCATCCTGGATATTCTCCACTACTCTGTCTGCATACACATTTCACTTCCTCTATCCTGTAACCCTGTTTAGAAAATTTTGCTAGTATCCCTGTAGTTCTATCATGTTATCTTTGGATAATGTTGATTCTTGTAAGTATTTACAGCTAGATAATTGCATACATGTTTTTCACATAAAAAGTGCACAGCTTTTTTCAGTATTCCATTTCTGTTGCTCATAGAGAATGTTAGAATATGACACATTTCTTTCAAAAGATACAGGTATTACTCTGATATAATAGTAGTAGAATCATTGCATTATTTTGAAGAAGTAAAAGGGACAATTTTGAAAGTAGTGATGGAGCGACTGATGTTTCTTGTATTTCATGCAGAACAACTACAATGTTACGATAAAAGCTTATTCGTGATGTACAAAATGGGTAGGAGTAACAAGAAATTTAGAGATTCCTGGCAAGGAAATATAACTTGGCATCTGACTCTTTTTACACTGAAAGTATTAGATACAGTTTTATAGTATAAGAAATTTTCAAGTAGTCCCAAGGCATGTAAATGAGCACAATGCTTTTAATGAAATTCTGAATTTATAGAATCTCAAACAGAAAGGAAAAATTAAAATTCTCATTGAGTAAAATTTCTTCTTTCCTCCTGCAAATTTTTTTTTTTTTTTGGGTGGGGTGTTGAACCTATCATCTCCTGAACGCAAGCTGACAGCTATGTGACCCAAACCGCATAGCCACTTGCTCGGTCAGAAAGTTCTCGGACAGCACTCTACTAATGATGGACAGTCTGAGACAAGATCTTGAGATTTCTCGAGACTAGCGCGAGCACCTGTTTCTCACAAGAAATGTCGAGATATCTCGAGTGTGTTGTCCCCGCATTGTATGGTGACCAGTGTGTTGTAGGCCTACAGATACCAGAGCTGAATGTTGTTTGTGCTGAATATGCGAGTGTCCACCTTCTCCCTACTGTAAATACGTGTCAGCAAATGACCAAGGCGTTCGTTTCTGCCAAAGTCTATTATTGACGCAGTAGGTATAATTATAAAGGACCGGGTGAGCTGGCTGTGCGATTAGGGGCACACAGCTATGAGCTTGCATCCGGGAGATAGTAGGTTTGAACCCCACTATTGGCAACCTGAAGATGGTTTTCCATGGTTTCCCATTTTCACACCAGGCAAATGCTGGGGCTGTACCTTAATTAAGGACACCGTTGCCTCCTTCCCACTCCTAGGCCTCTCCTATCCCTTCATCGCCATAAGACCTATCTGTGTCGGTGCGACGTAAAACAAATTGCAAAAAACAAATTGAAATTCTTTTAATAAGGATACACATTCTGGCATTGTATGCAGCAATAACGCACACAAATGAGCAGGGTAAGGACAGAAATTGACAGCTAGGCCTACTGTTATATACATCATTATCACTCATAATTTGACAGACCCTACATTCAATATCCATTTGACCTGCGCTTGTCTTTATCGACATTGTGACGAAGGAAATAACTCCTAACAGTGTTATAGAGTATTCACGTTGTAATTTTGTACTTCAGCATAGGACTGTGCAGTGTGTAATTATGTGCAATTTTACACAACGTAAGTCTTGGACATGGGATTATTTTGAAGAGATGCCACGTAACACCTTCCGCGATTGTACCACGCAGCCAGCTCGCTCAGTCCTGTATGGTTTAATGTCATGTCAGGATAATAATGCTCTCAGAAGCTGTCACTTATTCATTTTTCCATTACCTGTTACATATGACAAGATGAAGGTGTTAAATCATACAGTTTATCACAAAGTATTTATGGGCATAGTTGAATGAATGCCTAGTTATCAGAAGAAGGTGGAGGAAAACTGCACATCAGTAGCTCATATGTTGTACATAGCACGTCTTTTGGCCGTCTACTGTAGTTCATGAATAAATCAAACACGACAATCTATGGCTGGCAAATGAAGCATGTTTGAAGACATTCTACTTTCTCAAAAAGTACGATTAGCAGGAATCTTAAAACTATAAAGCAAGGTGGCTCTGAAACCAATCTCCTAATTGCCACCATGGCCATTCTCGACCCTCGGTTCAGAACATTACCATTCATGGATGCACATCATGCGACGAGCGCAGTGGATTATTTGACGACAGATTGTACGCTATACTGACCTATACATCAAGTTGTGTATCACATACTTCAGCCTGTGAGCAATGTTCATCATCATAGTCATCGTCATCTGATGTACTGTATTTCCGGTATGGGCATCGTATGTAGTAGCAAAAAACAGAAGCCATAATGCTGCTGAGGAGATACAGCGTAACTTTGTAGAAATCTGTGTTCAACGTACAGAGAATTCTCCAGAATACTCGCACGGCAATGAGACCCAATATCCCCCATTGTGTGTTTTAGCCAGGAAATACCTCTCCATACCTGCTACATCAA
Organism: Anabrus simplex; assembly: GCF_040414725.1. NCBI lineage: Eukaryota > Metazoa > Arthropoda > Insecta > Orthoptera > Tettigoniidae > Anabrus > Anabrus simplex. The sequence continues at coordinate 283,263,199 of NC_090266.1, read as the reverse complement.
TTCTGAGTGAAGAGAGATTGGTTTCCTTATTAAAAAACATGGAAAGAGGTTGCAGAGGAAGCTTGTAGGCAAACATATATATTTTTTTAAGAATTATGCGGCTGAGGACGTCTAGTTAATTTGCATTCTGATGAAGAGGCCCACATTATTATTATTATTATTATTATTATTATTATTATTATTATTATTATTATTATTAAGCCTCCGTGGCTCCGACGGCAGCGCATCAGCCTCTCACCGCTGGATACCGTGGTTCAAATCCCGGTGACTCCATGTGAGATTTGTGCTGGACAAAGCAGAGGCGGGACAGGTTTTTCTCTGGGTACTCCGGTTTTCCCTGTCATCTTTCATTCCAGCAACACTCTCCATTATCATTTCATAGCATCTATCACTCATTAATAAATCACCTTGGGAGTGGCGACCCCAATGTAATAACAGCCTATATATGTTTCATTCATTACATCCCTGACCCGGTCAATGACTGGAAAACAGGTTGTAGGTTTTCTTTTTCATTATTTACTGTTGTTATTTATTAATTCCAGAGACCAGTTTGCTCGCACACAAATATTGCAAATTTGTGGAGCATATATGGTACAGTTTCATAATAAGCTGCAAGTTAAATTAATGAGCGAGTTATTTCTATTACAAGGCATATTTTACAGCATATGTGTGTTATTGTTGTATTCTAACATAAAGAATATGGGTATTTGGTCTCGTGTGTGAGACATTTACCTGCCAACATCTTTTATCACATCATTGTCCGACTCGTTGGCTGAATGGTCAGCGCTCTGGCCTTCGGTTAAGAGGGTTCTGGGTTCGATTCCTGGCCGGGTCATAGATTTTAACCTTCAGTGGTGTTTGTGCTGTCCCCCAACACCCCTGGAACTCGCACACCACACACAACACTATCCTCCACCACAATAACACGCAGTTACCTACACATGGCAGATGCCGCCCACCCTCATCAGAGGGTCTGCTTTACAAAGGGAGCACTCGGCTAGAAAAAGCCACACAAAATTATTATTATCACATCATTATTAATGTTATTGATTCCTATACTGTCTGGCTTTCACCGTGCAGTGCATGAAGCATGTTTATGTCTTGTTCGCAGTCAAATCTACTGTTTGTGATATGGTCCATGAACCCAGCCTAATAAATAATGCTTTCATTCATAATATTCCCCAAGATAAGACCAGTTGGTTGTAATACTCTTATTCAAGTTTACCCAGTAAGGCAGTGATTTATGTCTTAAAACTCTTGGATTATAGATGTCGTACATAAATTTAGTCATAACTAGAATCGGGTATGGTGGTATGGAATTAATAATATTCGTAATTTGTTTGTGTTTTATACCGAGCGTGGTATGGCACAGCACTTAGTTTGGCCTTAATTCTTTATATATAGTACATGACTTTTGGGTTCGCTGATGCTACAAAATAACATCATCATAGGCAAACAGGGCTTTATTTTTCCAACTTGCTTTACGACGCAGCGACACAGATAGGTCTTACGGGGACAATGGGATAGGTCTAGGAGTGGGAAGAAAGCGGCCGTGGCCTTAATTAAGGTACAGCCCCAGCATTTCCCCGGTGTGAAAATGGGAAACCACGGAAAACCATCTTCAGGGCTGCCGATAGTGAGGTTCAAACCCATCTCCCGGATGCAAGTTCACAGCTGCGCGCCCCTAACCGCACGTCCAACTCGCAAATAAGGCATAAGTAACAGCATTGGAATAGTGAAAAGAAGGCCGATCTCAAAAGTTTGCTGATTTTTTTTACTGAAACATTTACATGATTGCAGGGTATAGAATTTGTTTGGTTTTGATGCTTTATTTTGTATTATATATCAAGGTTCTGCTACTGTGTATTACAAATTTTGTAATATTTTGTCATCAGTTCTAAACATTGTTCATGGTTCATATAAGATGAATAATGATTCTGAACTCAAGCAGCAGGTATTTGACTAAATTTATTGGCATATTCATTTCCATATGAGAATGTTATTTCACACAATAACCGCTGATGATATACTATCAAGCTTACATTCATAGTTGCTGAGAACGCCACACAAATCGCAGCACAGAAAATTCAATCTCAAGATCTGAGACATCAGTCTCGAGCGAGAGCATTGCCCATCACTCCACTCCAATACTATACATACATTGGCAAGGTCATTGCTTCCATCCGTCTACAATTTACTTTGTCAAGTGTACAAAGTGACTATCAGCATAAGGAAAATATGACTTCACACTCTGATAGGCCCAGACAGTATACCTGGTGTCGCAAAGAGTGAAAGTCGTCATGCCCTCCCTATGTGCACTGTTCAACTAAACTGAAAAACTGATTAAATATGTGAGTGGAAATATGCTAATGTAGTGTTAGTATTTAATCAGGATGTGGGTAAAATGTTTGAAGTTAGTGGTTGAAAAGTTTTGATCATATTTTGAGAACAAACTACATAATTCAACTCAATTTGATTTCCTTCACAATAATTTTATTTTTCTCATTATTGATGAGCTGCATCCGATCGGCTTAATGGTCAGCATACTGGCCTTCTGTTCAGAGGGCCCTGGGTTCAATTCTCAGCCAGGATTTTAACTGTTATATGGTTAATTCCCTCCTCTGCGAACCATGTGACCTTGCCGTGGTGGGGAGGCTTGCGTGTCCCGATGATGCAGATAGCCGAGCCGCAGGTGCAATCATATCGGATGGGTATCTGTTGAGAGACCAGACTAACGAATGGTTCATCGAAAGGGGGGTAGCAGCCTTTCGGTAGTTGCAAGGGCGGCAGTCTAGATGGTTGACTGATACGGCCTTGTAATAATACTCAACATGGCTTAGCTGTGTTGATACTGCTACACGGCTGAAAGCAACGGGAAACTACAGCCGTAACTACCTCCCGAGGACATGCAACTCTCTCTGTATGAATGATGTACTGATGATGGCTTCCTCCCGGGTAAAATATTCCGGAGGTAAACTAGTCCCCCATTCGGATCTCCGGGTGGGGACTACACGAGAGGGGGCGATCATCAGGAAGATGGATACTGACATTCTGCGAGTCGGAGCATGGAATGTTAGAAGTTTGAATCGTTGTGGTAGGTTAGAGAATCTGAAAAGGGAGATGGATAGGCTAAAGTTAGATGTAGTTGGTATAAGTGAAGTACGTTGGCAGGAAGAACAGGAGTTTTGGTCAGGCGACTACCGAATTATCAACACGAAATCAAACAGGGGAAATGCAGGGGTTGGTTTAATAATGAATGAGAAAATAGGGCAGCGGGTAAGCTACTACGATCAGCATAGTGAAAGAATTATTGTCATCAAGATAGACACCAAACCAATGCCCACCACAATAGTGCAGGTCTATATGACTACTAGTTCAGCGGATGATGAAGAAATTGAAAGAATATATGAGGAGATAGAAGATTTAATACAATATGTAAAAGGTGACGAGAATCTAATTGTGATGGGAGACTGGAATGCAGTGGTAGGCCAAGGAAGAGAAGGTAATACAGTAGGAGAATTTGGATTGGGACAAAGGAACGAAAGAGGAAGTCAGCTGGTTGAATTCTGCACTGATCATAATTTAGTCCTTACCAATACTTGGTTCAACCACCACAAACAACGGCTGTATACGTGGACGAGACCTGGAGGCAAGGAAGGTATCAAATAGACTTCATTATGATTAGGCAGAGATTCAGGAACCAGGTGTTGGATTGCAAAACTTTCCCAGGAGCAGACGTGGACTCTGACCTCAACTTGTTGGTCATGAAATGCCATCTGAAGTTGAAGAAATTGAAGAAAGGAAAGAATGCAAAAAGATGGGTTCTAGACAGGTTGAAAGAAAAGAGTGTGAGGGATTGTTTCAAGGAACATGTTGCACAGGGACTAAATGAAAAGGCTGAAGGAAACACTATAGAGGAAGAGTGGAGAGTCATGAAAAATGAAGTCAGTAGGGCTGCTGAAGAAATGTTAGGAAGGAAGAAAAGATCAACTAAGAATCAGTGGATAACTCAGGAGATACTAGACCTGATTGATGAACGACAAAAATACAAGAATGCTAGAAATGAAGAGGGCAGAAAAGAATACAGGCGATTAAAGAATCAAGGGGATAGAAAGTGCAAGGTAGCTAAGGAAGAATGGCTGAAGGAGAAGTGCAAGGATGTCGAAGGCTGTATGGTCCTGGGAAAGGTAGATGCTGCCTACAGGAAAATCAAGGAAACCTTTGGAGAAAGGAAATCTAGGTGCATGAATATTAAGAGCTCAGATGAAAAGCCACTTCTAGGGAAAGAAGACAAAGCAGAAAAAAATGGCAGGAGCATATCCATCAGTTGTATCAAGGTAACAATGTAGATAATTTGGTTCTGGAACATGAAGAGGCTGTTGATGCTGATGAAAAGGGAGACCCAATTTTGAGGTCAGAGTTTGACAGAGCTGTGAGTGACCTAAATAGGAACAAGGCACCTGGAATTGATGATATTCCCTCTGAATTACTGACTGCCTTAGGAGAAACCAGCATGGCAAGGTTATTTCATTTAGTGTGCAGGATGTATGAGACAGGTGAAGTCCCATCCGATATCGGCAGAATGTTGTTATACCTATTCCCAAGAAAGCCGGTGCTGACAGGTGTGAAAACTACCACACCATTAGTTTAGTATCTCATGCCTGTAAAAATTTTAACACGTATTATTTACAGAAGAATGGAAAAACAAGTTGAAGCTGAGTTGGGAAAAGATCAATTTGGCTTCAGAAGAAATGTAGGAACACGTGAAGCAATCCTGACTTTACGTCTGATCTTAGAGGATCGAATCAAGAAGGACAAGCCCACGTACATGGCATTCGTAGATCTAGAAAATGCATTCGATAATGTTGATTGGACCAAGCTATTTATGATTCTGAAGATGATAGGGATCAGATACCAAGAACAAAGAATTATCTACAATCTGTATAAAAATCAGTCTGCAGTGATAACATTCGAGGGCTTTGAAAAAGAAGCAGCAATCCAGAAAGGAGTGAGGCAAGGCTGCAGTTTGTCCCCTCTCCTTTTCAATGTTTACATAGAACAGGCAGTAAAGGAAATCAAAGAGAAATTTGGAAAGGGAATCACAGTCGAAGGAGAGGAAATCAAAACCTTGAGATTTGCCGATGATATTGTTATTTTATCTGAGACTGCAGAAGATCTCAAGAAGTTGCTGAATCTTATGGATGAAGTCTTGGGTAAGGAGTACAAGATGAAAATAAATAAGTCCAAAACAAAAGTAATGGAGTGCAGTCGAACGAAGGCAGGTGATATAGGAAATATTAGATTAGGAAACGAAGTCTTAAAGGAAGTAGATGAATATTGTTACTTGGGTAGTAAAATAACTAACGATGGCAGAAGTAAGGAGGACATAAAATGCAGACTAGCACAAGCAAGGAAGAGCTTTCTTAAGAAAAGAAATTTGCTCACTTCAAACATTGATATCGGAATTAGAAAGATGTTTTTGAAGACTTTCGTGTGGAGCGTGGCATTGTATGGAAGTGAAACATGGACGATAACTAGCTCAGAAAGAAAGAGAATAGAAGCTTTTGAAATGTGGTGTTACAGAAGAATGCTGAAGGTGAGATGGATAGATCGAATCACGAATGAAGGGATACTGAATCGAATTGATGAGAGGAGATCGATTTGGCTAAATTTGACGAGAAGAAGAGATAGAATGATAGGACACATCTCGTCAGGACTTGTGCAGTTGGTTTTTGAAGGAAGTGTAGGTGGTAAGAACGGTAGGGGTAGACCAAGGTATGAATATGACAAGCAGATTAGAGCAGATGTAGGATGCAATAGTTACGTAGAAATGAAAAGGTTAGCACAGGATAGGGTGGCATGGAGAGCTGCATCAAACCAGTCTATGGACTGATGACTCAAACAACAACATGGTTAATTCTTCTGGCTTGAGGACTGGGTGTTTGTGATTGTCGTAACACATTCACTCCCAGCATCAGACTGGCATTACACTGCTGGCCCACTTACAGTGGTGGCCCAGTAGGCATGCATCATTACCTGTGGACTAGCCAGTTTTGTTAAAATATGCAAACATCTAGTGGTCATCAAATAAATGTGTTGTTTGGCAGAGAAGAACTGGCAACAGTTAATTAAAATTTAGACGTCAAACATAACACGTGCTAGTAACTTTAAAACACTTTCTATTGATTTGATTTGAAGTTATTATTTATTGAGAAGAGAAAAATGTAAAATATCTTCTTCAAATATATCAATTTCATCATCTGAAGACTCATCAGGAAAAGCATTATGTACTCTAAATGTTTGTCTTCTTTGGAGGCCATTGCACACAATAATAGTTCAATATTTTATTTTTAAGGTCCACCTTTTCAATACAAACTATGCAAGGTTTACATTACATCTCCGTTCCCTTCATTCGTTTGACATTGTAAATATGTATTCTAGTATACAAACGTCTAAATTATACCCTATCATAAAAAGCATTTTAAGCAAATACAGCCATCTAAGTACTTTAGAAATACAAGATATTATGTCTGTCCTGGAATTGGTTATAAATAATAACCATTTTACTTTTGATAATGTTATATATCAGCAAGAAGGTTTGGCTATGGGACCGCCAGCCTAGGGTATCTTAGTGGAGATTTACTTAGATATTTTAGAACATACTAAAATTGATAGCAACAATAACTTCGACAATATTCTTTTTTATGTGGATGATACTTAAGTAATTATAGATGAGAACACAACAAACGCCGCTACCACTCTTTTTAACCTCAACAACATTAACCCACACATAAAATTTACGCTCAAATCTGAAAATGAAGAAAAATACATTTTTTAGACTTTTCTAACATTAGACATTCAGGCTCCTTAAAATACAAAATTTTGACAAAAACCTACTCAAACAGCTTCTACAATTCGTCAAGATTCTTCACATCCCTAAATCCATAAACGAGCGGCGTACTCTAACATGGTTTATTGAGCCTTTACTGCACCAATGTCAAAAGGAGATCTCAAAAAAGAGTTGATCAATATTCGTATGATTGCAAAACTTAATGGAAACAATAGTTTTTTCATTGAAAGAATAATCAATAGATACAAATATTGCCCCTTAACCACTTCGAAAGAAGAAAAACCCAATGTTTCCTTATTTTCTACCTTCAAATTCCATAAAGAAATTTATGAAGTCACTAATGTTTTTAAAAAACATAATATGAAAATAGCCTTTAAAACTAATAATAACGCAACAATCTTACATAACTGTACATCTATTAATAAGACTTAATAGTTTTTCAAAAGCAGGAGTATACAGGATCAAATTCAACAGCTATAATTTTTCATATGTTGGACAGACTGGAAGGAGTTTTAACATAAGTTACTTAGAATATGTGAATGCTCTGAAATATAAATTTTCAGCAGTAGGACAACACATGCACGATTACAATCACAAGTTTACTGACATTAAGCAGGATATGGAAATCCTCAAGGTTATGAATAAAGGACCCCTCCTTAACATAACAGAAAGCTGCTTCATACATTTGGACCAATATTTTAATCCAAATTACAATCTGAATGACAATTTGAAAAACCAAATATTTTATATGACTGGCTCATTCATATTTTCAGAAACACAAAATCAAATAATCAAAATCTGATTTTTCGTTCTATTCAAGGTACCTTACTTCTGTAATCATCTGTATTCCCACATCCTTCAGCCCCGCCTTGGTCCCCTTCCCCCCCTCTTTTTTTTTTTTGCTTTACGTCGCACTGACACAGATAGGTCTTACGGCGACGATGGGACAGGAAAGGCCTAGGGAATGGGAAGGAAGCGACCATAGCCTTAATTAAGGTACAGCCCCAGGATTTGCCTGGTGTGAAAATGGGAAACCACGGAAAACCATCTTCAGGGCTGCCGACAATGGGGTTCGAACCCATTATCTCCCGATTACTGGATACTGACCGCACTTAAGCGACTGCAGCTATCGAGCTTGGTCCTTGATCCCCTTCCTTCCCCACTCTCCCCTCTCTTCCTCCCCACCTCTTCAAGGCTTCTGTAGAACCTCATCCACTCCACTCCTCAGTCACGCCTCACATCCAGCTTCGCTCCACACGTTGCAGCACAACGTGATTCCCATACAACGTATGTCATTTATTTATATTCTTCCCCCTAGCATAACTCTTTCTAATCTTGGCTATTATTTATTCAGATCAACTTTACGGTCTTCACTGAACTGCAAAATCCCACCACCTTCCAGAGACTACCAATATATTTAGACCTCCATGCACAACAATCATCAGCATTCAAGAGTCTTTAAACAGAAAAGCATTGCATCGCATTCATGTGTATTGAATATGTGTTTGTGTACATAACTCAAATATTTTTAACATCTTGAGAAGACAGCTTGACTTTGGCTCAATTGAACTTTCAACTGAATGCAATATATTTAATGGAATTTCTATGTGTCAATCTTAACCAGCATTTGATGAATCACATTCAAAAACAACTTTTTAACATATTGCAACGCATTTCTTGAGCCTTACTTTGATGCATACATGTGTAACCGTCCAGGCTTCTCCAGCCCTACTAATTTAATATAATATAATTTTACACGATATCATTTGATATCAAGTTTATCCGCCATCGGCAATTATTCGTAATAACATATTTATTCAATGTCAATCATTTGTAATCAAGGCCTTTTGGAATCATATACGATAACATAGTTTTATTAATTTAAATTATTATATTATGTAGGATAGGAATTCATTATGTTGTAAATACGGTCAATATGTTGAGACATAGTTGTTTTCATTTCATCTCATATTTGTGTATACGGAGGGTTATTTTTGAAGCTGGGGATTTTGCGTGACTCATGGGTTTAGCGAAGGCAGTAAACAGCGACCCGCGCGCGAGGCTTGCAAGCTGGTCAGAGTACATCATCGCCACGCTTACTGGACTCGACAAGAAAGAAGAGAAGGGGAGATGATAATGCGATCTACGAATCAGATGTTTCGTTATATAGAGATCTGAGATAAAGCTGTTACCAAGAGTGGGGGAGCCCAGTGATATTATCAAGTGCGGAGCGAGATACTGACGGATACTCCATCACTACTACTTCTACTGTGAACATCTACTTTGAACGACGTTATTTGATTTTTGAAACAGTGTGTGGTCGCTCCGCGACATAGTTATTTTTGTACAATGTGTTGTCGCTTCGATGCTGTACTTAGGTGCGGTAATATTATCGCATCTGCGTGAGACGAAACAAGCTTACGGCTTGTGTTATTTTCAGTAAATATTCTGGATGAAGAACTATGTTTAAGTTCAAGTCTATGGAATTTGGTACAAGTCTGTACTGTATAAATAGTATAGCTCAGTTGGATTGAGAATCCTACTAATATGGAAAAATTCATATCTCTGAATTTTCTCCTCATACAATCAACGCTGATCAGTTTTTATAAGTATAGGGCCAATGTCTAATTTAAAGACTAGGCAAGTAGGAAGTGCTAGTCCAGATAGCCCATACTACATCAGAGAAGGAAGGAAGGATGCCCATGGAGCAAATTCTACATCGAGAAGAAGAGAACGAGTAACCACGGAAACCAGATGACTTCAACGGAAGCTGCAATTAGTGAGCTTCAATTAGATAAAGCAAGCAATAGTAAATTCAGTAAAGTAAATTATAAATTCCTCCACGCTTTATGGAAACTTTTCCTATTCATCTCATTTTTTTTGTATAATAAATTCATTTGTATTTTATATTGCGTTAATTTTCTTTCTTAAGCGATACTTAATGGTTAATTATTTAAAATCCTACCCCTGTGATTTAAGTATAAGTCTCTATGCTAGTAAATATAAATTTTGGTTTACAGTTTTGTTTAAAACTGTAACCCTGGCGCCCAAACATCACATAGAGAAATTGGAAACCATGGAATGTTAATTGTTTCTATTTGCATGGCAATTTGCGGGCAAGCCACAAATAGTTTATTTGATATTCATGTATCCCAATATAATAACTTTCATCTCCCCAAGTGTTTTGATGAGGGGTTGAACAGTTACATTTGGCGCCCAACGTGGGGCTCGAAAACCGTTAAGTATTCGTGGAAGGAAAGCAGTAAAAGTAGAGTCTGTGTTTGTGGGGGTTAAGTGAGTGTCCATATAATTTGTATGTGTGATTTTGGGGGAATCATGGCTGCACAAGGTGAAAAGGACATGAAATTACGTAGCGGAAACTTAGTACAGGGAGGCGAGACGCTGAATTCTAGGAATGTTGTAGATGAAAGCATTGAAGTAGATAAAATGGTAGAGAGTGGTGGGAACATGGAAAATAGCACAGAATCTGATGTAGCTAGGATGGGATGGAGGGCGAGAAAGAAAGTAATACGAATAGTGATAAGAATATTCAACAACTGTTTGTGATGATGCAAGGGATATGAGAACAAACGAATGAAATTAGGAAAGAAATGGATGAGATTAGGAAGGAAACGAAAGTGATAGATGAAATTAAGAAGGAAACTAATGAAATCAGGAAGGAGATAGAACAGACGAAAACCGAAATTAGCAGAGAAGTAAATGCTAGAATGGATGCTTTAGATCATAGATTAGATGAAGCACTAGAGCAGCAGAAACTTTTTGAGAATCAGTTAGCGGAACAGGAGATGAGACGTAGCCAGCATGAGAAAGTGGTAGAAAGTAAGTTAACTGAACATAGGAGCGAAGTAGACCAGCAGATCACAGCAATTAATTGTAAAATTCAGGAACAAGTAGGAGAAGTTGGTAAAGTTAGAGAACAAGTACAACAACAATACGATGATCTGTGTGGTAAGGTAGAGATTAATGCTAAAATATGTAATGAAAAGTTTAAGAAAGCAGAGGAATATGCTGTTGAAATTAAGGCCACCAAGGAAAGACAGGAACACATTGCGAATGACGTAGAAACTAGAGAGAAAAGAATAAATGAACGTATTGATAGGTCGGAGGCACAAATACGTAAAGAAATCAGAGTAAAGCAAGGTAATATAGGAAGTCAGTGCCATGGTACAAATTTCATATATGAAACGGAACTACCTAAATTTAATGGGAGGCAGACAAACCCTTTAGATTTTTTAAACACTGTTAAGAAACGGTTTGAAAAGCGAATAGAAGAACGAATCATTGAATGGGAAGAAGCGTTAGAAATAATTGGTAAAGCTTTTATTGGGGAAACGAAATCATGGTTTGCGGTATATAAGAGCAGCATGACCAGTATGGTGGAATTCCAGAAATATTTCACGGAGAAATTTTGGAGTGAAGCTATACAAAGCAGGGAAAGAGAACGGATTGTCTTTGGGAAATTTAGGCCACACGAGGGAGTTTCTATGACCGAATATTTTCTGGCCCACGTTATGATCTGTAAAAATGTAGATGGGATGTCAGCGGAGAGAGATATTGTGAAGTTATTACTCAGACATTTTCCCAACAAAATCCGCGAAGCTAGCTGTATGCAACAGATAGAGTCTATTCAGGGAATGGAAAGATTGCTAGCAAGTTTCGATGCGTTAGGAAATAGTAACAGTACACGAGAGCACACAAACTATCAGACACCACCCAGAAGGCAAGAACAATGTGTTAGCCGATTTGCTATCCAGAGACCGAGATTTGTGTAATGAAGGTAGTGTTATTAAGACCCAGGAAGGCATTTTAATCTGTGCATGTCTTCATAAAGACAATAAGGAAGCTTTGAACAGATTAAAGAAGATGTGTTTTGAACAATCTCAGGATAATGAGTGTAAAGATGTGATAAGTGAACTTGAGAACGGAGATCAGGAAAGTGTGAAGAAAGGTAGACACACCTATAAAATGGTTGATCAATTTTTAACGAAGAATTGTGGTGACGATCGTTGGCGAATATGTGTACCTAGTCTTTGAGAACGGAATTTATTTGGTTCATTCATAAGGAGTTGGGACATTTTGGTGCAAGTAAAGTGTTGTATGAGATTCAGAGAAGTTTTGTATGGGATAAGATGGGAAGGGAAATTAGGAAAACTATTTCCTCTTGTGATTTATGTCAACGGAGTAAAGCTCCCAATAGGTATCTCGAAGGACCTAGGCAAGCGATCATTACTGAGAAAACTGGTGATCTTGTTTGTATTGACTTATTTGGACCCGTAGTTCATGGTAAATATGGCTATCAATACGTTTTTGTGGTGATTGACGCTTTTTCCAAGTTAGTCAGATTGTATCCGATGAGAAAAGCGACAGGTCTTAGTTGCAGTAAGATTATTAGTGACAAGTATGTTCAGGAATAGGTACGCCTAAGAGGTTATTATCTGATAGCGGATCTCAATTTACATCGGAGAAGTGGAAGGCTGTTATGACAGAGTTAGGTATCACACATGTTTTTTCCTCAATTAGGAATCCGCAAGGGAATATGTGTGAACGCACGATGAAGGAATTAGGTAGGATGTTTCGATCTTTAGTTCATGACAAGCACACTGCATGGGTTGGTTCTTTATCGTTGATTGAGAAATGGATTAACATGGTTCAGCATGATAGTATGCAATTCACCCCATTAGAGGTTCATTTTGGCAGCAATCCTAGGAATGAGCTAACAAAAGTACTAGGTATAACACAGGAACCTCAGCGGGACTCTAAGATATATGTCAGATTAGCGAGAGAGAATTTGATTAAAGCGGCTGAGAAGCATAGCAAACAGCAGAAACGTCAGGTGTCAGACGAATTTCAGGTAGGAGATTCTGTTCTGTTACGTGTTCCAAGGCTCTTGTCCAGTGAAGAGAAGGTGACGAAGAAATTCTTTTTGTTGTATCAGGGTCCATTCCAGATTCATTGTCGGGTTGGTCCTTGTGCATACAGATTGAAAGATGGTAATCGTGTCATGTTGGGCACTTATAATATTCGCTCTCTGAGACGATATATTTCTGCGAATTAAGTGTAATGTCTCCCCGATGTTGTTTTGACAACATTAAATGTACTTGAGTTAGAAAACGTGAATTCATGTATAGGTTGTGAACCTAGACCTGACACCATTGTAGAAGCCATGAGTAACTTGGGATTTTTTTTTTTGAAACTGCAGAAGGAAATTAATGCAATAATTTTCTAAGTAGTAATATTTTTGCAATGAAAACAAGAAATTGCTTGCGGCCATCTAAGAGAGGTAAGCCACGTGTGATTACGAGTGTGTGTGGTGTATATATTATGATAACCTGGAACTGCCGAACACTTTGATGGTGAAGTTATTTAGAGTAGAGTAGAGTTATTTACCTGTTATGTTGTAAATATTATGAGTGTTGCTGACAAACTTTTGCAAGAAAATTGGCAGGAAGTATTACTAATGTTATCTGGTATCGTTGAAACAGATGCTCTACAGTGAGATACAAGATCTGATTATGTATGTTTAAGTGTTTGTAAGATGTAATGATGTATATATCAGCCGTTTCTGTGTAGTGTTTTATTTTAATATACGTTATATCTGTAAATAACAGGAGGGCGTATGTAACCGTCCAGGCTTCTCCAACCCTACTAATTTAATATAATATAATTTTACACGATATCATTTGATATCAAGTTTATCCGCCATCGGCAATTATTCGTAATAACATATTTATTCAACGTCAATCATTTGTAATCAAGGCCTTTTGGAATCATATTGTATATATGATAACATCGTTTTATTATTTAAATTATTATATTATGTAGGATAGGAATTCATTATGTTGTAAATACGGTCAATATGTTGAGACATATTTTTTTCATTTCATCTCATATTTGTGTATATGGAGGGTTATTCTTGAAGCTGGGGATTTTGCGTGACTCATGGGTTTAGCGAAGGCAGTAAACAGCGACCTGCGCGCGAGGCTTGCAAGCTGGTTAGAGTACATCATCGCCACGCCTACTGGACTCGACAAGAAAGAAGAGAAGGGGAGATGATAATGCGATCTACAAATCAGATGTTTCGTTATATAGAGATCTGAGATAAAGCTGTTACCAAGAGTGGGGGAGCCCGGTGATATTATCAAGTGCGGAGCAAGATACTGACGGATACTCCATCACTACTACTTCTACTGTGAACATCTACTTTGAACGACGTTATTTGATTTTTGAAACAGTGTGTGGTCGCTCCGCGACATAGTTATTTTTGTACAATGTGTTGTCGCTTCGATACTGTACTTAGGTGCGGTAATGTTATCGGATCTGCGTGAGATGAAACAAGCTTACGGCTTGTGTTATTTTCAGTAAATATTCTGGACGAAGAACTATGTTTAAGTTCAAGTCTATGGAATTTGGTACAAGTCTGTACTGTATAAATAGTATAGCTCAGTTGGATTGAGATTTCTACTAATATGGAAAAATTCATATCTCTGAATTTTCTCCTCATACGATCAATGCTGATCAGTTTTTATAAGTATAGGGCCAATGTCTAATTTAAAGACTAGGCAAGTAGGAAGTGCTGGTCCAGATAGCCCATACTACATCAGAGAAGGAAGGAAGGATGCCCATGGAGCAAATTCTACATCGAGAAGAAGAGAACGAGTAACCACGGAAACCAGTTGACTTCAACGGAAGCTGCAATTAGTGAGCTTCAATTAGATAAAGCAAGCAATAGTAAATTCAGTAAAGTAAATTATAAATTCCTCCACGCTTTAAGGAAACTTTTCCGATTCATCTCATTTTTTTTGTATAATAAATTCATTTGTATTTTATATTGCGTTAATTTTCTTTCTTAAGCGATACTTAATGGTTAATTATTTAAAATCCTACCCCTGTGATTTAAGTATAAGTCTCTATGCTAGTAAATATAAATTTTGGTTTACAGTTTTGTTTAAAACTGTAACCCTGGCGCCCAAACATCACATAGAGAAATGGGAAGCCATGGAATGTTAATTGTTTCTATTTGCTTGGCAATTTGCGGGCAAGCCACAAATAGTTTATTTGATATTCATGTGTCCCAAGATAATAACTTTCATCAACCCAAGTGTTTTGATGAGGGGTTGAACAGTTACACATGGTATGTACATATCATTTTATTGTCATTGACACTTCACTGTGTCTTAAATCGATTGAACTTTTAACAGAATGTATTTATGTAACCAGTCTTAACTTGAATTCTATGGGTTGTGCATACAGTTTTAATCTAAGGCCATTGTGTCTGTACATTGTTTATTTTATTCGGTGTATTTGTGTGATTTGCTTTATGGCTGATGATGACCTACAGTTAGGTCGAAACTAGTCCCTGAACGGAAATGTAATTTAAACATTGCATAGTTTGTATTGAAAAGGTGGACCTTAAAAATAAAATATTCAACTATTATTGTGATCACAGTTCAATACAAATCAATCATCATAAAATTTATATCTTTTGGCCATTGCACAAGCAAAAACACTTAAAATAACCCACAATGAATAAAAGTCAAATTGTTACTTTGATGCATTATAGGCTAGAGATCTACATTCTACTGTAATTTCAGAATTAGTTCAAAGGTATGGAGCTCACTGGAATCAGCATAGTGTAAACTGCTGTCATTGAAATGTAGGAACATGAGAATCATCTCAAATCACTTTCGGGACATTGCTGCAGGAAATGTAGGGGTTTTGAGAACAGGACCCTTAGTACATATCATCTTCAGATTAGGTTTCTGACTAATCCCAATATTGGACATAAAATCTGGTGCCATGGTCTAGGGATAGCAAGGCTGCCCCTTACCCAAGTTAGGGATTTTTACCTGGATCTGGGGGCTGCTTCGAGGTCCCACTCATTCCGCATGAGAACAATGGAGGAGTTATCTGATGGCAAGGTAACGGCCCCCATATAGAAAACCAAGAGGGGATTCATCACACCGAACACGCATCGCCTCAGTCACTTGGCAGGACAAGGCTGCAGCACCATGGGATTTGTTTCTGCTTTGTTTTTATGAGCATCAAGCTTAAATATTTCTTCATTACATCCATAGTTACAGGAATCCAAGTCTGACACTTGAACATTCTAAGAATGTCAAAGGAAAAAACTTCCTGTATTCTTGTCAACAAAGAAACCAGATGCAGTAGTTCAAGATTCAAGAGTTACCTTCTTATCTATCAGACACATTCAGAAAGTCATAAAACTTCATTCTGATAAATTTCTTGTTATTCCTTTACCTTCAATCCACTAATCACCTTGGGAGTTTGGAAAACTCTGATGCAATTGACTATGGTTGATCATGGGAGCGAACGTGTTTATACATATCTACATACGACACAGTAAATTATCAACCACCACGGAAAAACATAATATCCCTCCACATAGGGTTGACATCAGGAAGACCGAGCTCCATAGCTGCAGTCACTTAAGTGCGGCCAGTATCCAGTGTTCAGGAGATAGTGGATTCGAACCCCACTGTTGGCAGCTCTGAAGATGGTTTTCCGTGGTTTCCCATTTTTGCACGAGGCAAATGCTGGGGCTGTACCTTAATTAAGGCCACCACTGCTTCCTTCCCAGTCCTAGCAATTTCCTGTCCATCATCGCCAAAAGACCTATCTGTGTCGGTGCGACATAAAGCTAATAGGGGAAAGAAAAAAAGACATCACGAAGAGCATCTGGTCGTAAAACTGAGCCAATTCCTCTATGGGTTGTCCCCAATAAAATGGAGAATAAGCCAGGAAGAAAAATTTACTGGGAAGTAGATAGCAGAACTTTAGGATCTAAAAAGTGGTGTTGTAGGTGCCTAAAATAGCTTCTTACTAAGTCCTAAAGAATGAAAAATAGGCACTAATAATTTGTCACAGAATGGCACTAATGTAACAACGTACTACATTTATTTAATGAACTTTAAACTAACACATCACACTTTGAACGTTTCCATATACAAGTTGAATACTTTCTTTTCTTTACAGTGTTGTTATTTATCACTATACCTGTACAATAGATGACTTTATTTAACACCTCTTGTAGGTTTTCTGTGGAGGAATTTGTAATATCTGTACCTGAGAGCTAGACTAAGTCAAGTTTTTTGTTGTTGTTGTTGAAACTGAGAAAACTCTGAAAGCAAGCTTCCTATGGCCTCTTGCATTAGATCTAAATACAATTAAGTCCAAAAGTTAATTTACAAAGGAAATAGGCAAGTTTAAAATGATAGAAGTCCTAATGCATCTTCAAGCAAACCAAATGTAAGTCACGTTACTACAGAATGGTTCTAAATATTTTAGCGATCTATAAGCGTAAGTCCGTGTGCATTGTTTCAGCTGTAAGCAAACAATCAAATAATTGGTTCAAGTTGCTCGTGGGTCACAATGTGCATATCTTGCTCATGACAAAGGCATTATTAGTGATTCTTTTAAAGACTGAGGCTGTGAAGAGCATTACTTATAAATCACGAATATACATAGAGGGAATATATTAGTAGCATTAGCTGTGAAAGGAAATGAGCCTAATCCAAAGGATGAAGTAAATGGCAGAAGGAAACACAGCCCTGCTTCTTCTCTGACAGAACTGAATGTATTGTATATTTAAACAGCTTTGGATCAATATTCTGGATGTATTACAATGGCCCTGTCCTGATTTTGGCAATATAAAATTGCTGTGCTCGCTTTTAAGGCCTTGGATCCATTATGAGCAAAGGGGAGTGAAGCTATTCAATAAGGAGAAGTATCTGACAACAGACAATCCAGCCCTGCATCTTCTCTGGTAGAACTGCAGGTACATGTTTAAACTTTATGAGTGATCAGAAAGGCCCAGATTTTTATGTAATACCAAAGTGTGAAATATATACATAAAAATGTGAATATCAGTGTAATATTCATAAAATATTTCATAGCATTAATTCAATAATGTTTTAACCTAAACGTCAACATTTTTAATTGTATTGAATAGGTGGAAGTGAAATAAACTTCTTACATTTGTTATAACATACTTTCAATATGGATTTGCAATGATTTTCATTACATGTAATATTCCTTTTATTGTGATTTATGGTTATGATATGAGACAATAAAATTGTTTTAAATACGTCCATATTTTACAACAAAACTATGGTGGTTGCTTTAGATCATTTTCTAATTTTGAGAGTGAGTAGTTGCTTATTAAATAATCAAATTAAAAACATAAAAATATTTAAAAACAAAAGTTATGCATGTAAATAATTGGGTATATTACACTTTATTGTTGTAGCTGATTTCCTGTTGCCCTCATGCTCTGAAAATGAAAGGAAACAATAAATAAAACATCTATCTATATATATAAAATAACTTGTCCTGACTGACTGACTGACTGACTGACTGATTCATCATCGCCGAGCCAAAACTACTGGACATAAAGAAATTAAATTTTGGGGATATATTCACATTAAGATGTAGGTGCTCGCTAAGAGAGGATTTTTGGATATTCCGTCGCTAAGGGGGTGAAAAGGGGGGTGAAATTTTAAAATGAGTGTATCTATATCTCAAAACTTTAAAAGTTTACAGATGTAAAATTTGGTATTTAGAATCTTCTTTAAAAATAAGGAAACATGTATTTTTTTGTTTTCAGAAAATCCCAATAGGAGGGGTGAAAAGGGGTGAAGAAGAAGCGGTTCAATGCCTTTAATCAGGATACCGGTACTTATATCTCAGAAACTGAAGATATTACAGACCTGAAAATTGGTACTTTTGATCTCTTTTAAAAATAAAGAAACACGTATTTTTTTTTGTTTTTGGAAAATCCAATTAATAGGAAGGTGAAAAGGGGGGTGAAATTTTAAAATGAATGTATCTATATCTCAAAACTTTTAAAGTTTACAGATGTAAAAATTAGTATTTAGAATCTTCATTAAAAATAAAGAAACACGTATTTTTTGTTTTCGGAAAATCCCAATAGGAGGGGTGAAAAAGGTGTTGAATGCCTTTAATGAGGGTACTTATATCTCAGAAACTGAAGATATTACAGATCTGAAAATTGGTGCTTGGGATCTCCTTTAAAAATAAAGAAACACGTATTTTTGGTTCTTGGAAAATCCAATGAATGGGGGTGAATTGGGGGTTAATTTTTAAAATGAGTGCATCTATATCTCAAAACTTTTAAAGTTTATAGATGTAAAAATTGGTATTTAGAATTTCCTTTAAAAATAAAGGAGCACGTATTTTTTTTGTTTTTGGAAAATCCCAATAGGAAGGGTGGAAAAGGGTCAAAAATGGGTTGAATGCCTTTAATGAGGCTACTTATATTTCAGAACCTGAAGATATTACAGACCTGAAAATTGGTATTTGGGATCTACGTTAAAAATAAAGAAATACGTATTTTTTGTTTTTGGAAAATCCAATTAATGGGGGGTGTGAAAAGGGGGTGAATTTTTTAAACGAGTGTATCTATATCTCAAAACTTTAAAAGTTAACAGATGTAAAAATTGGTATTTAGAATCTCCTTTAAAAGTAAAGGAACACATATTTTTTTTGATTTCTCTAAATCCCAATGGGGTGAATAATGGGTTGAATGCCTTTAATGAGGATACATATATTTCAGAAACTGAAGATATTACAGAACTGAAAATTTGTATATGAGATTTCCTTTAAAAATAAAGAAACACGTATTTTTGTTTTTGGAAAATCCAATTAATTGCTGTTAAACAGGAGTGACAAACTGGGGTGAATTTTTTGAAAGACTATATCTACAGAATATCTGAGAAACATAAAATATTACAGGCGTAAAAAGTGGGTATTTGGAATCTCCTGGAAATATAAAGAAACATAGGTGATTTGTTTTTGGAAACTCCACTTAATTGGAACTGAAAAGGGGTGAAATTTCAAAATGAGAATTCTACAGTATATCTAAAATAATCTTAACAAGTTACAGAAGTGAAAAATGGTATTATTTATCTCTATTAAAAATAAAGAAACGTGTATTCTTAGTTTTCGGAATTACCACTTGGGTGGAGGGGGGCGGTAAAAGTGACTGAAAATGGTGTTGAATTCTTTTAATTAGGCTACTGATATCTCAAAAATGAAGACGTTACAGACGTGAAATTTGATATTTGGAATCTGCTTTAAAAGTAAAGAAAGAAGTATTCTCGGAAAATCCAGTGAAAAGGGCGGGGGGGGGGGGGGAAGAATTGAAAAATTAATTGACTTAATTGTATGAGAATAGATACATCTAATAAAAACTAAAGTTGTTACAGACGTGAAAATTGGTGTTTGGATCTCCTTTAAAAACAAAGAAAGATGCGTTTTGTGGGTGGGGGGAACCATCTTAAGGGGCGGGAGTGAAAAGGAGTTGAATTCCTTTCATGAGGACACATAAATCAAAAACTGAAAAAGTTAGAATCGTGATAAATGGTATTTATAAAGATCCTTTACTATTATGGAAACAAATATTTTCCCCCGGAAAATTCACTTAGAGGGGTGGAGTGTGAAAGGAATTGAAAAAAGTGACTTATTTTTATGAGGATACTTATATCTCAAACCTGAAGGTAATGGACGTGATCATTGGTGTTTGAAATCTCCTTTAAACATAAACAAAGACGCCTTCTATTAGGTTTTTTTTTTTGGGGGGGGGGTAAATAAACTTAACGGCGGTGGGGTGTAAAAGGAGGTGAGACCAATTGATTTTACTGTTCATAATGTACTTATAAGGAGCCTGCGTTGCTTAGGCGGCAGCGCGCCGGCCTCTCACAGCTGGGTTCCGTGGTTCAAATCCCGGTCACTCCATGTGATATTCGTGCTGGACAAACGGAGGCGGGACAGTGTTTTCTCCGGATACTCTGGTTTTTCCTGTCATCATTCATTCCAGCAACACTGTCCAACATTTCATTTCATTTGTCATTCATCGATCATTGCCCCAGAGGAGTACTTCGGCAGCCGGCATAATTCCTATTGTCGCCGCTAGATGGGGCTTTATTCATTCCATTCCTGACCCTGTCGAATGATTGGAAACAGGCTGTACATTTTCGATGTACATATTCTGATCATAAACCGATCATTTTTGATCTTTCCTGGAGTTCGTTTTCAACGGCCATATTTTCCTTCGGAGAACGTTCTTAAATTACAGTAGATTCTCCTGGCATATAAATAAAAATAAACACATTTGAAATAAACGATAGGAATGAGATTGACCGTCAAATTGTTCACCTCTATAAATAATAAGGCCAATAATGCACGGAAGTATGTCATTCGTATCGCTAGAAATCCCGCACACTTGCCTACGCGCGACAATGGTGCTGGTCACATTGTCAAAAATGTCAATGGCAGCAAATGTAATTTACCGCCAAGTAGCGTCTTGCAGTGGGTCCAGATTATCTAATAATAATAATAATAATAATAATAATAATAATAATAATGTTCTGGACCGTTGTCAAATGTGCGGGCCGCGCTGGAAACGGGTCCTGGATGGGTAATGACTAAGAATGCAGTCCGGCCGCGGGTTCAGTACCGCAAAGGCACCCAAGACGACACCACGCCGGATCTCTTGAAGGATTTGATCCATATTAAAAATGCTTATAGGAAAAGATGGCAAAGATTTAGAGACCCAACTGACCGGGTAGAATACCTGGACCTAGCCCGGAAGTACGAAATCGATTGCTGGAAAAAAGATTGAAAATGGGGGGAACGCTGCCGTAATCTGTCAGAAAACGAGTCAGATCGCGAATTTTGTCGGAATCTCGCAGAAAACGAGTCAGATCGCGAATTTCGGCGGATTATATATCTAAAACAATAAGCATTCAATTATAAATTTCAGTATAATACCGTAGCGAAGCACGGGTATCTTGCTAGTCTATCTATATATATAAAGAAACTTGTCCTGACTGACTGACTGACTGACTGACTGACTGATTCATCATCACCGAGCCAAAACTACTGGACATAAAGAAATGAAATTTTGGGGATATATACATATTAAGATGTAGGTGCTCGCTAAGAGAGGATTTTTCGATATTCCGTCGTTAATGGGGTGAAAAGGGGGATGAAATTTTAAAATGAGTGTATCTATATCTCAAAACGTTAAAAGTTACTTTAAAAATAAGGAAACACATATTTTTTTGTTTTCGGAATATCCCAATAGGTGGGGTGAAAAATGGTTGAATGCCTTAATGAGGATAATTATATCTCAGAAACTGAAGATATTACAGACCTGAAAATTGGTATTTGGAATCTCCTTTAAACAAAATGAAATGCACCTCCTTTTGGGGGGGGGGGGGGAAAGAGGTAAATCAACTTAACGGCGGTGGGGTGAAAAAAAGAGGTGAGACCAATTAATTTTACCGTTCATAATGTACTTATAAGGAGCCTCCATGGCTCACGCAGCAGTGCGCCGGCTCTCACCACTGGGTTCTGTGGTTCAAAATCCTGGTCACTCCATGTGAGATTTGTGCTGGACAAAGCGGAGGCGGGACAGGTTTTTCTCCAGGTACTCTGGTTTTCCCTGTCATCATTCATTCCGGCAACACTCTCCAATATCATTTCATTTCATTTGTCATTCATCAATCATTGCCCCAGAGGAGTGCGAAAGGCCTCGGCAGCCGGCACAATTCCTATCATTGCCGCTGGATGGGGGCTTTATTCATTCCATTCCTGACCCAGTCAAATGACTGGAAACAGGCTGTGGATTTTCAATGTACTTATTCTGATCATAAACCGATCATTTTTAATCTTTCCTGGGTTCGTTTTCAAGAGCCATCTTTTCCTTTGGAGAATGTTCTTAGATTACAGTAGATTCTCCAGGCATTTAAATAAAAATTTAAACATATTTGAAATAAACGATAGGAATGATATTGACCGTGCAATTGTTCATCTCTGTAGTAAGATCAGTAATGCACAGAAGTATGGCATTCATATCGCCAGAAATCCCGCGCACTTGCCTAATCGCGACAATGGTGCTGGTCACATTTTCAGCAATGACAATGGCAGCAGATGTAATTTACCGCCAAGTAGCCGTCTTGCATCTTGCTGTGGGGTCCAGAACAATAATAATAATAATAATAATAATAATAATAATAATAGTAATAGTAATGTCTTGGACCATCGTCAAAATGTGCGGCCCACGCTGGAAATGTATCCTGGACGGGTAATGACTACGAATGCACTCCGGCCGCGGGTTCAGTACCGCCAAGGCACCCAAGACGACACCACGCCGGATCTCCTCAAGGATTTGTTCCATATTAAAAATGCTTATAGGAAAAGATGGCAAAGATTTAGGGATCCAGATAACCGGGTGGAATACCTGGACGTAGCCCGGGAAGTACGAAATCGATTGCTGGAAAGAAAGATTGAAAAATGGGAGGAACTTTGCCGTAATCTCCCAGAAAACGAGTCAGATAGCAAATTTTGGCGGATTCTCTCAGAAAACGAGTCAGATCGAAAATTTTGGCGGATTATATATAAAACGTAAAGCACTCAATTATAAATTTCAGTATAATACCATAGCAAAGCATGGGTATCTTGCTAGTTACTAAATAAAGTTAATGAAGAATCTGTCTTTAAACCCTATGCAATATTAAATAACACAATTAATACAGTACCTTTTTTTTTTTACAAGTAAACATGCTCAATTGGTCCTTACTGACTGTATAACTTCAGAAATATATATAGATTAACTACCTAATCAATACACAATATTATAATCAAAATAGATTATGTATCAAACAAAAGTGGACATGTTTTGGCTCTTGGTGCCTTCTTCAGCACACAAACACTTCATAATCATCATCATATGCAGTTTCCAGCTGTTTGCCTCATTTGAAAGCAAGATCATGATGTGTTTATACGCTATTAATCTTATTTAAGTGTTTGTGTGCTGTTGATGGCTCCAAGAACCGAAACATGTTCACTTTTGTTTGATAAATAATCATTTTAGATTATAATATTGTGTATTGAATAGGTGGTTGATCTATACATATATTTCCTCAACCTTTTTTTAAAATCGTGATGCGCAGTGTATCACAAAGTACATCCACCATTATGTTTTGGTGCTGATCCAATAAAATTTCCTTGTAGGCTGAGAAGGACTGTTCAGCATTGGGGAAGTCACTGGTGCACATTTTAAAAGATACAACTTTCTGGGCAAAATATCTTCTGGGGGGTTCTTGTTCTCCACAAATGATCTTGAAGTCATATAATTTGAATTACCTGGAGTTTGTTTCAAGAATTCATGGAGATTTGTAGAAACACTTGACACCGATTTGTCCTGCCATGGTATTACCAAGTTTCAGTTTAGCATGATCCACAATTGCCATGGATTCTTGCAGTGAAAGGCCGATAATAATAATAATAATAATAATAATAATAATAATAATAATAATAATAATAATAATAATAACAACAACAACAACATTATTGGTTTTATGTCTCGGTAACTACTTTCACGGGTTTTAGAGACACCAGGCTAAAGGTCCCTAAGTTTTTTATTGCTCTCCACAGACCAAGTAAAACTGCTCCGAGTGTATGCAATATCGCTGAATACACTCTGTTAACCAGAATGTAGGGATACTCCGAGAATCGTGTGCTGATGCTCGCTGACTCGTGAGGACTGGGCGAGTTGGCCATGCGGTTAGGGGCGCGCAGCTGTGAGCTTGCATCCGGGAGATAGTGGGTTCGAACCCCACTGTCAGAGCCCTGAAGATGGTTTTCCATGGTTTCCCATTTTCACACCAGGCAATTGCTGGGGATGTACCTTAACTAAGGCCACGGCCGCTTCCTTCTCATTCCTAGGCCTTTCCTACCCCATCGTCGCCATAAGACCTATCTGTGTCGGTGTGACATAAAACAAATAGCAACAAAAAAAAATTACTTGTGAGGAAATTATTCTACAATTGACTTAACAGCTTTGAAATGTTCATTGTAGAAACTTTTTTTTTTTTTTTTTGCTAGTTGCTTTACGTCGCACTGACACAGATAGGTCTTGTGGCGACGATGGGACAGGGAAGGGTTAGGAGTGGGAAGGAAGCGGCCGTGGCCTTAATTAAGGTACAGCCCCAGCATTTGCCTGGTGTGAAAATGGGAAACCACGGAAAACCATTTTCAGAGCTGCCGACAGTGGGGTTCGAACTTACTATCTTCCGAATACTGGATACTGGCCGCACTTAAGCGACTGCAGCTATCGAGCTCGGTATTAGAAACTAACAGCTTGAAGCTAAGTACCCCATTATGTTAAGATAGGCTATGTGCGGAAGGTGTCCTTTATAATAATTAACGCTACTTTCTTCTTGATTCTATTAAATCATTCATGTCTGTAAAATTACTTCTCATTTCTTTAGTGAAACATTGTAATTACAAGTTATGAATTTCATTCCATACTGACAGATGAACTCTTACTACAAGATAATTTATTGTAATCCTCCTATTCAATACAAGATACCATCTAATAAGATGGAGATTTTTCACCCATGCATGTTTCAACTCTATAGAGTCATCCTCAGTGGGTTTACATAAAATTACAAAAACATATTGCTAAGTGAATGCTGCGATTGAAATGTCATTAAAAATCTATTTTTCTTTTTTGTAGTGTTTAAAAATAGTCTATCTTAGAGTTGTCTTAGTTGACAAAACTGATAAAACACACAAAAACAATTCCAGCCTCACAACAATTGCTTTTGTGTGTTTAATCAGTTATGTAGAATCGTCTGAAATCGACCATTTCAGTACTTTCCAAGAATCAGTGTTTTACTAACCGAGTGACCAACCATTTTTACTCCAAAATATACTGTAACAGCCCCACTTGTGTTAGTTTTATGTCACTGTTGTTCATTGTTCACAAGTGCTTATCCTTTCAGGCCATGGAACCATTCTGGGAGGATATGCTGAGTAGCTGTGAGGATGATTACAATTTTGATAACCTACTACAGATCCCTGCTTGTAACCCAGATGCTACCGTAACAGAACATGAAGCACCGTTGGAGAAATATGATGAACCTGAAGATAAAGATGATGCTTTGTATGTCTCGGACAGTTCTACGTCAAGTGAAGAAAACACTAGTTGCAATGACTTCGGTGCTGAAAATACTCCACCTTTAACTTGTGAAAGAAAAAAATCCTAGTCTGTACATTATCCCAGCATTATTAGTTCCTTACACTAACACAGATTCAGTAGGGGGGCTCAGTTTATTGGGAAGAAAACTGAGTGGAAGAGAAGGAAACGTGTTAGGAATTAAAGGAACTGAAAAATGAATGCACGCAAACAAAAACTAAGTGGGGAACAGTGCATTAGCTATGCAGGGAAGGATATGAAGTCGATGTCCTTAAAACTCCCTGGCAAAATGGCAGAATAAAATGTACGGAGTTAACCACAGAAGCAATGCATAATACAATCCATTATAAGTTTTGGAGAGCAGACAGATCATGGGATTCTAAACACCTGTTTATTGCATCTTGTGCAAAAATGCAACCGGTATCTTGCTGCAGACCCAGGGACTTGTGTAGGGAAAATGTTAAGTGTATTACCCCCCACACCCCATGGCACTACAGCCCTTGAAGGGCCTTGGCCTACCAAGCGACCGCTGCTCAGCCTGAAGGCCTGCAGATTACGAGGTGTCATATGGTCAGCACGACGAATCCTCTCGGCCGTTATTCCCGCCTTTCTAGACCGGGGCCGCCATTTCACCATCAGATAGATCCTCAATTCTAATTACGTAGGCTGAGTGGACTTCGAACTAGCCCTCAGGTCCAGGTAAAAATCCCTAACCTGGCTGGGAATCAAACTCGGGGCCTCCGGGTAAGAGGCAGGCACGCTACCCCTACACCACGGGGCCGGCTAAGTTAAGTGTATTAATTTGATTTAATTCAGAGGAGCAGGGGCACCGATTCTGGGATGCTACCATGATCGAGCATCCCCCAAATTTTTTGTCATAGTTCTTAACCCTAGCAATACCGAGGTGTTTCTATCCCTACATTACCAACAGGGGGGGTTGAGGAGCCCACTAAGAAACTTTTGTTTATTTTAATCTCAATCACAAGTCAGTTATATGGATATTTTATTTTATTAATATGCTTCATCCAAAACTTCAGAAAGGGTAATTGATTCCAGAGATAGTTAAGTTTGCTAAAGATCGCTTTAGCTATACCCATTTTTCAATGTACATTAGAACATTCTCTTTCTGCCTTGAGAAGATTTAAATCTTGCCTGCACAGTACCATGATGCAAGGAAAAATGACTGAGCAAGTGGTCGTGTGATCTGTGCCACGTAGCTAAAAGCTTGCATTCAGGAGACAGTGGGTTCAAACCCCACTGTTGGCAGCCGTGAAGATGGTTTTCCGTGGTTTCTCATTTTCACACCAGGCAAATGCTGGGCCTGTACCTTAATTAAGACCACGGTCACTACGTTCCCATTTCTAGCCCTTTCCTATCCCACAGTCTTCATAAGACCTGCTGAAATATGGCATCTGGGGTGTCACACAGAAAGGGTATGGTTACGGGTTGCAGGATGTCATTCACTTAGGTCAAACTGGTCACAGTGCCCTGGACACGCACCAACAGTGATTTATGGTTGTACCCAGTAGCACCCCACACCATAAGGCCTTGAGATGGCGTTGTATGTCTTGTGCCAATGCAGTCAATGTGATGCCTCTCCCCCTGCCTGAGGCGAACCAAAATGTGGCCATCAGTTTCAAACAAACAGAATCTGGATTCGTCTGAAAACACTCTCTGCTGCCATTCCTGTCCCCAGTGACGTCGTTCCATACACCACTACAGTCTACCATGTTTATGCACATTAGTTAAAGGTAGGCGGACAAGTGGACAACGCGCTGGTAACCCAGACCGTAATAAACAGCGACAGACTTCCACTCCTGATAGTGTATGATGTGTTATACTGGTCTACTGTTGCACCAGAACCAAGGAGGACGAAGATCTGTCCTGCAATGCAATTCGGATGAGGTCTCTATCTTCTAGGGTGGAGGGTGTGTGGTCTGTGTGGTGCGACCCGACCCATCTCGTCGTGTTCTGCGGCCTTCTGTGAACCATTCTGTAAATACCCGTTGCACTGCCGACACACTTCGTACCCCACAAGCAGCAATTTTCTGGATGGATGCATCACGTTCTCTCATGTCAAAAATTTACAGTCTTTCAAATTCACTCATTTGACGGTATGGTTCTTGTATACGTCTGCGAGGCATCCTGTGCATCTGCTCAAGTCACACTGATCCATTACCTTCGGTTTATAGCGATGAGAGCAGCAGGCACAGTTTACCAGTCGGTGGTGGTGCGCCGAGATATGGACACGGACTTTGAACCTGAGGGCTGACATGGTTCAAATGCTAATCATTTGCATGTACCGTGTGCCTTGTATGTACATGTACCGTATGTTCTTTAGAACATACTAATGCACATATTCTGTGAATATGAACTTCCTATCTGTAGTCTTTCAAGGTGTTCTGGTTTTTATGAACACGAGTGCAGTTATGTTCAGAAACAACTTACAGATGAGAATAGGAAAAAGCAAATAGATGATGAGACAAAGGAGTACTTTGCTTTGTGTATCCTGATGTCCCAGGTTCGGAAACTTTGTATCCAGTTATACTGGAGTACATATAGGTGTATTGAAACTCCTGTCTTTTCAGAAACAATGAACAGGGAAAGATTTCTCCTTATTTCTCGTTTCGTACACTTCACTGATAACATTTCAGGTGATGCTAGTGACAAATTGAGGAAAATTAGGCCCATAATTTCGCACTTCTCGGACACATTTTCTTTGTTGTTTGAATTGTCATAAAACATTGCCTAGACGAATCCCTTACTAAATTTAATGAGAGGCTGCCGTGCATGCAATGTAATTGCAGTGTGAGAGCCAAATTTGGCATAAAGATATATAAAATTTGCAATGCAAATAAAGGCTACTGCAACACGTTTCGTATATATACAGGAAATGATATGGTTGACCCTTCCTTACCTGCGAGCATTAATGTTGTTATGAGCATGTGTGAACATTTGTTCAACAAAGGTTACGCTCTGTACCTTGACAACTGGTACATGTCTCCAGACCTTTGTAAAAGGGTTCATGAAAAACAAACAAATATTGTAGGAACTGTCAGGCCCAACAGAAAAAACATGCCACCTGATATTTCATCTAATGTACTATAAAGAGATGAATACCAAATGTGGTCGTCCAACAACATTTTGTGACTCAAATGGAAGGATAACAAAGGTGTTCATTTCCTTTCTTCAAAAAACAGAACAGCAAATATTACATAAACTGGAAAACTCAGGAGAAAGCGCGGACAAGTGCCACGGGAAGAAGTAAAAAAAAAACTGGCCCTTGAGTACCAAGGTGGGGTGAAGGGAGTAGATTTACAAGACCAGGTCACTGCCCTCTTTCCCATCATGAGGCGAGCAGTCGTAGAGTATAGAAAAATATTTTTCTATCTTCTAGACATTTGTCTTTTCAATTCCTTTGCAGCAAACTGTACTTTCTCACCAGTCGGAGCGCAGGAAACCCTACTACACAAACTTCTGTGTGGCCGCAGCGACACAGTTACTTGCGACCAGGCAGCTGCCTGATTACAAAGTCAGGGGACGACCTTCACCTAGTGCAACCCTTCTTAGGCTACAAGCAAGAAACTGAGCTCATTTCCCGTGCATATCCCTAGTACTGAAAAGAAGAACAATCCCTCGAAGCAATATTTTGTGTGCTCAAAGCAGAAGAAAAGAAGTGAGACAACGTGACAGTGCAAGAAGTGCAAAATTCCACTACATCTCCCTGATTTCTTTGAAATCTATCACACAAAAACATCATTTTAGGTGAGTAGGGCATACATGTATTCATTCACCTAATGACAAAATTTCAGGTAAATATCTTGTACAGTTCTCTTTTTACAATATATTTTCCGTTGTGCTGCACAAACTGGGATTTAAATCTGAGTCAGTGTGACTTGCAGGCGCATTTAAATGAGAGTCCATTGGGTTAGTGAAGCTCTGGACATTGAACTATGCAACAGATGATTCTACTTCTCAAGAGTCTTGGTGAATGCTTTGGGATGAAGTGACAGCAGGGCAGAGACACAATGAAATGGCCCCCTCTTTGTTTAACTGGGTGAAGCAGAATATTGCGAATTGTGGAAAAGAAGTTCTGATTATATGGACAGATAACTGAACTGGATAAAACTGCAGTCTTACCATGTGTTAATGTACTTGTGGCTTCTTAACTGCAGTCCCATTCTCAAAAAGGTAAACCATAAGTTTCTTCTCAGAGGTCACACTCATACGGAGGTTGAGAGGCTGACAGGGACCACAGCATTATAGAGTGAAGAAGCATCTGACACCTAGCACAGTCTTCACCTGCAATGACTGGATTAATTTCTTTTCAAAGTTTAACAAGACGTGTTTCAAAGTGAAGCGTATGAATTTGGAAGACTTCCCATGACATCATCGCACAGGTCGAGCTGGGCAGTGCTATGTCATTCATATGCAGGGCCAAGTACGGCGGTAAGGTAGTGCTATGGGCTGACTGCTGTACTGCGTGTCAGCAGAGTGCCTTACATTACGGTCAAGTGGAAAAGATCATGGTTGCTGTGGTTTTCTATTTGACTTCCCTCTCTATCCTGTTTTCAGAAATGAAAGTGGACTGTGGCTTCAGAAGAAAAGAAACCTTGGCAAGGAAACATGAAGTAAGGGAAAAACTAGAAACAAGACCATACAAGACTTCTGAACTGAATCTGAACATCAAAAGTTGTATTTGGTCAGTATTCAAACATGTAGTTGACAGTGATGGAAAAGACTTTCATTTTGTGTACTGAATGATTTGAACAAGGCGTGCATGAATGACGAAAATTCCAGTCTTCCTGGGTCATAAAACTCCACGACTATGCCATAATCTGCCAAAGTAATGAATGAGGTTTGCTTCATGGGCTGACGCTGAAGATGGTCCTAGTCCAACAGATGACCTAGAAAGATATTTAAACCAAAATTGTGCAGTGGAAGAATATATAGCATCCTATTGCAGGACAAATGGGCAAAACTTCATCAGATCGCCAAGAAAGTACTATGTATTCAAGCATCAAGTTCAGCTTCAGAGAGAAATTTCAGATCAGTGGACTCTATTCTCAATGCATGATGACCTCTTCTGCACCCAGACAATGTTGATGCTCTTCTTTTTATTCACAGTAATTCCACCAATTATGCACATCAACTAAGTAAAAGCCATGTTCAGAATTTTCATGTCGTTTTAGTTTGTATTTTAGTTCATTTTCAGTTAAACGCGAGAGAGGCCCATTGAATATGTACCCTATGTGGGCGAGGGCAGTAAAATAACACCCACGGTATCACCTGCCTGCTGCAAGAGGCAACTAAAAGGAGCCCCAGCGATTCTTAACTTGGTTAACTTGGGAGTGTGAATTGCAACCAAGGGGCCCATAGCCGAGTTCTGGCATTGCTTCAGCTTATTTCTGCCAGCCTCCCTAGGTCAACTCTTGTTCTTTTCTGACCCGATGGTATTAGGGCATCCGAGGCCTAGGGAGTCTTTCATTTTCACGCCCTTTATGGCCCTTGCTTTTCATTGGCCGCTATCTTCATATTTTGAAGTGTCGGATCCCTTCCATTTCTCTCTCTGATTAGCATTAATAGAGGATGGTTGCGCAGTTGTACCTCCTCTTAAAATAATAACCACCACCACTTTGAATATGCTTTGTGTTATTTAGATTAATTTAAAATATGTCATCAGTGCACAGGAATTCGTATAGCGAGCGATCCGAGTAGAAGTGTGAAATGAACATTTTGTTTTACTCAGCACACACGTTATTGCGAGAAAGTAGTGGTGGACTACGATGGGCTGAGTAGGACTAGTGCTGTGGACCAGTAAGCGACCACGTCAGAAGAGAATGGCACAGCACAGGCTAGGCTGCCGGAGTCCGTGTGTTTCGCTGCGGTACTCTGGAATGTGATATCTTTCAAATATTTTCAATGGTACCTTTGTAAGTAAGAAAGGACGAGTTCGAGATTCCATTTTTCAAAATAATTTTCACAGGAGAATTTCAGTCTGTTTATTTGTGACAAAATATCCGGAAGCCAGCATAGTTGTCATTGAATATTCGTCAACTGAGACAGAAAATTAAAAAGTCAGTTGATTTAAAATATAAAGATTTTATGACACTTATGCAGTGGATTCCAGAGGATTATCATTTCTACTACAGAAATCTACCTCATAATGATAGTTCACACACAAGGGCTAATGATGAAGATCAAGGGGGAGTCCTGTTCATCAGAATGTAAAACATTATTAACCCGTCTGAGCGGGAGCATTTAAAAATCTAGCCTTCACTGGATACAGGAGGAGCTTTCATGGGCATTTAAAGGCTAGCATACCTGTGCGCCAAACTGTTTTATGATACCATGTCTCTGTTAATTCCAACCAATTTTGATTATATTGGAAATAGCTTTTCGGTCGCCATATATATAGTGTATTTAGTTTCGTTCATTAAGTTATGATTTTCATTTGTGTTGACGTATAACTTATATAATAGGAATTAATTGAAGGATGTTCCACATAAAAAACATTAATATTTACAGAACGTCCTAGGATCCAGGTCACAGATGACTGCAGTGCGTTTGTACAATGTTGAACAGAGCTTTAAGATAATGCATAAAAACTTGTAGTAGAGGAATACTGTGAGGTTCTGATTTGTTACTGTGGATATAAGAAACATGTGTTAAAATATTTAAATATTCGTAGTTAAATCATCAATGGAGAGTAAAAACATGAATCAAAGTTGACAATCTTGTAAAGTGCCTATGTTAATACAATTGTTTTGTAACATCTGCTTGGTTGTTGAAACTGTTGCTGTTATTGTTGTTGAAGTAAAAGTTGAATGATGGTATGGCCTTGGTTTTATGGCACAGTATCATAAAAGGTGGATGTTCCCTTGTTCCTCACTCTCGTTAACCTGCCGCCAGAAAAGTAAGTGTCATATAACCCATGTCAACAATTGTAAATATATTTAAAGGCAGATTTCATGTCGATTGTTAAGATCCTTTGATTTATTTATTTACTGTGAACTGATGATGATTCCAAGGGAATCGAAACCAGTTTTCAATTAATAAATATTATATATTGTGTTGAATGGTGGAACATCCCTCAGTTAATTCCTATTATATAAAATTAGTTTCGTTGTCGTTGAAGTGAGGTAATTTGCATATGATTCAAATTTGTCTAATGATATGAATCAAATAAGGGGCGTGACAATGGTACAATTTTTCGAGAAGACCTAAAATTTAGTTTCCGTTGTATTCCCATCAATATGAAGAGGGCTAAGGTAACATACATCTCATTTTCATTGATTGGAATCAATTCCCTTACCCTAGATCGAAATGGAAATAACATTCCTCGGGACTTTATCTACCACTAAATGTAGTGATTTGTTTCCGTTACACTAAGTTGGACGAGATCAAATGAAAAAGCAAACAAATTGAAAGATTTTACTGGTTACACGATATTTAGAACTAAACCTTGGGATGAAAAGACATTACAAACTGTTTCTTTCTTACGTAATTATCCATGTCACCCAGTAAAAACAGTACAACATCTAGCACGAATAGTTTCGGGAACAACAATCTCTTCTGTGTCGTTTCAGCCCCATGACTGTCTAATTCGGCAATATCAACATCACTGTCATGGGAATAATCACTAAAATTATCACTACTATCCTCATAATCACTAAAACATTCATTTAATATGACTTGTATAGCATCGCTAGAATTATCCTTGTTTACTGATGCCACTGCCAGAAACGTTACCGAGCGAATAGTCAATTACTTTTACACATCGATAACAAGGTGAAAAATCCTTAAAATGGACTGATAGATATATGAAACAAAAGAATGAAGCTTTATGTAGATGGCTGTGAAGAGACCTTGGACATAGTTTGAAGGAAACTCAAGAGATGGAATGACAATGCAGATGCGGTGCAATGAATGTGGAGCAGCAGACTGCTACTGCATGACGTGTGCTACATGTCACTCTATGTTGTTAGGTGAAGTATGAATGCTTGGATGTTGTTATTCCAAATTGTATTTACTTAATGTTTTTTTAATATGTAACAATGTAACTACAAACAAACAAAATAAACCTGGAGCCATATAAATGCAAGTCCACTGTCATTTAATTTTTATGGCAATAAAATAATCATTTTAAGTGTAAATTATGTTCAGTGATGAAAACTACACAAAATATATATCATTGCCTAAGTCACAACACAGCAAAAATGCTCTGCAACTGGTGTTTTTCCTCTACTGTAACATTAATAAAATAAGAGTTACATTGGTTTAGCTCTCAGGTACAGATTTTATTATGATAATAAAATATACTTGCCATACATTTGGTGTCAAATGTAACATCAATTATGATACTTACCCCATACTTGGACATCATTTGTAACTTTACTCACTCTACTTTACTTTGAACTTGAAATAAATGAACTAAAATGTCCGTAATTTGGACGCCCGAGTTCACCAAAATGGATTCCTCGAATTTAGATAGTGTGATAATCTTCTCTTCTTTCCCAGGGGTTGTACTGTACGAGAATATGTACTGGTACATCCGCTATGGGCTTAAATGCATCATCCTCTAAGGTTCCTTACTTTCTGTAATTTCTTTCACATGTCCACTTAAGTACTTAACCATCCCTAGCCTTGTTCCCCAACGAGTGAGGACAGATTCTGGAGGAAGAGGAACGTCTGAAGGTTTTTGCCACAAACTTTCACAAACACTTCCTTCATTGAAGAGAGAGGTTTATTTACTTTTGGAAATTTAATTCTGGTTTGTTATGCTGCTCGAGGTAGTCCATATGCCTGGCTGTTCACATGGACAGGTAATGTTAAAACCACTTCAAGTACAGTATAAGTACGGCAGGAGCCATGTATGAAGCAACACTTGCCAAGGCTGTTGGCTCTTAATTTTCAGTAGGGTTCTTTAGACCACTTATTACAAAATAAGCCAACATGTCCTGGTTAGTTTTAGTCAACTGCTTGGTGTAGATTAAAATCTCTTGCCCACTAATCAAGTTGGCTATATAACTCGCAGGGATGTCTGTTGTTTTATGACAGAGATCTATAGAGAAGAAACTCCAAGATTCTCTTCGATCCTGGAGATACCATTTTCATAGCAGCTTACAAAAAAGTCTTATGATGTGACAGCTCTGATTGGAATGACTAGTGGAAGTACTTTCGTAGAAAATTCTGAAATGGGTGTTCTGAAAAGTTTTAAATACAGCATTGGTTGCTGTAATGGAACAACATAAATCAGCTTTAAATGCACTTTCACTAGATGAAGCCTTGAAATTCTATGTCAACAGCGTCTGCTTCACTGTATGTTTCCGATCTTCATTTGATTTTATAAACAACACCCTGTGAATGACACATGCGGAGGCCTATTTTCTTCCCCTCCTTTTTTGTCATTAGATGCCTGAAAAGAATTAATGTTTTAAATAACGGCACCGTATTTGAGAAATGTTATTGTTTTAGAAATTCAATGTGAATTTTGGCCATTTACAAGAAACTGGACAGATTTTAACGTATCGAATTTGAGAGAGCTTACGTTGAACTTACCTCCTTATTGCAAACTTGGGAGAAAGAAAAAAAAGTCTGCCATCCATTGAGTGATATGGAAATTCATTAAGCCACAGATGCATTAATGAAGCTTTTGGGAATTTTATTTCTAGCATTACAAAGTTCAAGTTAATACAATTTATAGTTTTTCTACCTTAACGAACAGTTTAAATTATGCACTCAGCTGATTCTGAATGCTTGCAGGTCAAGGGATGAACTGTTTTCTGGTAGAGGAGGAGATGTGCCATTGCTCTTTCGGTGAAAGCTGGAATTTTTGGATAGAATGACAAGAGGTAGGCTTCAGGTATTTCTCTAATGTGTTGCTCATTGCTGGACTTCCCAATGGTGGGAAGAGGAAGGGTTTGTTATCCATTTTTTAATGTAAGCAGTACAGGCTGTTAAATACTGTAATTACAGACAGATGACAGAATACGAAACGAAACAAACTTTACAAACTTTAAAATAGACTCTTGGGCATTATAAAATACCTTTATTTACAGCTAATTATCCACAACAAAACCTCAATACTCAATCCCAAGTGTGTGAGTTATGGGAAAAAAAGAAAAGGGTTTTTGCCTAAATTCCGTGTCAACTGATTAGTCACTTCATTGATTTCGGTGAGAGTTTAGCATCACAATCCTCTTTCTAATGATAATATATTTATTTTATGTACATTGTTTTCTTAGTACAGTGTTGTTTAAAAATCAGTGTTTGTGTTTGATAGCACTCCATGATAAAAACACTTTCCATCACCACTGATATGCATTTAGAGCTGTCACCCAGGGAGCAGATCCTTATCAGCTGTTTAATTCTTTTCTCTTGGTAAATAATTTCAATTCCTGATTCCAGCTTTATCTTCAGATCTTTCCTAGTTTTAAAAATTCCATTCAAACTTATTCATCAACTAATGTCATTCCACACCATCTCTCCACTGATGGCTCAAGAACACACCACTTAGTCGAGCAGCTTGTCTCCTTACTCTCATGTCTTCACAGCCCAAGTATGCAAGATTTTTAATAATAATAATAATAATAATAATAATAATAATAATAATAATAATAATAATAATAATAATAATAAATGTTATTTGATTTACATTCCACTAACTACTTTTAGGGCTTGCAGAGGTGCCGGAATTTAGTCCTGCAGGAGTTCTTTTATGTGCCAGTAAATCTACCGACACAACACTGACGTATTTGAGCACCTTCGAATACCACCAGACTGAGCCAGGAGCGAACCTGCCAAGTTGGGGTCAGAGGCCAGTGCCTCAACCGTCTGAGCCACTCAGCCCAGCTGGAACATTTTTTGTTTTTGTTTGTAACTCTGTTCTTTTGGAGGAGGATAGGTTATCTGGGAGAATAATGGGCTTGGTCATGTAGGGTAAGAGAAGTTGAGGGAAACCAAGAAGAAAACAATTCGACTCGATTTCTAATGATTTAAAAATAAAAAGGTATGGAACTAAACAAGGCTGCAGAGTTAGAGAATACACGTTTTAGGAGATGTATTGGTCCACCTTTTCAATACTACTTGATACCCACTAAATTTAAATGGAATTCAGAGTCATATTGATTAACCCGATGAGTGGTACGCCAGCCTGTAGACGGGCTGACGCAGCCGGTCCAGCACTGCTATGCCCGTCTATAGACGGTGTGCGAGAACTTCAATATTTTTTAGTTTCCCGGTTCACTCTCGAGTGCCAATTTGATCTCTAACATATTCTGCTATCTGTTGGGCATTATGTAGAACTAATTGATCACAGATTATACCTTCGGGAAGTAACTTACAGAGCTTTTTGTAGACATCTGTGGAGTTCATCTGTGATGTAAACAAACATGGCGGAACAACAAACTAGTTGCTCTTGCAGCGATGTTATTTCAGATCAAAGAATCTTTCAGTTATTAACACACCGGAAAGTGATGATGGAGATGATGATTTTAATGAATTGTTAAGTAATTTTGAAAGTGAGAGCGATACAGAGAGTACCAAAAATATTGTATGTTAGAAAGAAACAGAGCCTCCTTCTAAACGAAAGAAAATCACAGTGAGTTCAAAAGCTATTTTATCACTATTTTTGTGCTGGACGGATTACTTTTCTCCAAGTAACTGTGACAGACTCTGAGAGCCAAGTAGTGTTTGGTGACAACCCGAAAATCATTGATATTTTAAAAACTTTTGTGCCAGTGACATTGGTGCAGATTGTTGAACAAATTGGTATCACAAACAACCATTACAAAACATTGAACTATCACCACATTCCAGGTTTAGAAAGTATTTTAAAATATCAACTTGTGTACTTCTAAGAAGTTACATGTAAAAGTTGCCTACAGATTTTAAGAAATAATATTATTTTGGGCTCTTTATTTTGTATAAAGATAATGTACGCATGGGCACAAAAGTGTACTTTTGTTTTCTCTCAAAATAATATTGAATTTAAATGTAGGATTTTCCATTTCCATTTAGATTTATACAGAACTGACATTTATAAACATTTTAAGGTAATCACATCACTGATAAGTAAAAAATTGAGGCTTCTACAAAAAAATTTTACATACGAATAAAAAGACTCAGCACTGAGGTAACAAACAATTAACTGGTAACTCAGCATTTGAAAGGTTAATGTAGTACATATATCATCCTCCTTTAGAACACCCTTTACTGGAAGAAATATATCTTAAATGCAAAACTTGATGCTGCACATCTCAATTCTCCTGAAGAGCCTTACCAAAGATCCATAAATAGTAGCGTAGCCAGGATTTCAGTTGGGGGGGAGGGGCATTACGGTAGGTCTTCATCCAGAATTTTATTTGGTGGATGTCAGACTTGCAGAGAGTTTATGTGGTATGGAATATCTACTAAGAAAATGAGTGTTTTTAGCTCCTAGTAAGGATGGTACATACATGCAAGATTCTGGAAGCTAATAGTAATATACATTATATATAAAATGCTTAATAAAAGTACATTCATTAAAACTCCTGAGGTGTCTGGACTCCTTGGACACTCCCCCCACCACCTCTGGATACGCCCTTGTCTTCATCTATTATTCCCTTCCCAAATACTAGTTCTTAACAGATGCCGAAGCATCGGAATTTTGTCCCGCAGGAATTTTTTAACATGCTACAAGCCAATGACATAAATCTGTTTCTATTACAACACCCTTTTAAGGGCCACCGATCCAAGCCGGGATTTGAACCTGCGAACTTGGACCCAGAAGGAGTGCGGCTCAACCAACTGAACCACAGGAAAAGGAGGCGTTCGTACTTATTGTTATAAATACATACAGTTATTAATTTTACAAAGGTATTATGAGGAGCATTTATTAAGACGTACATTTTTCAACTGTCCTAAACGCACGAGACCGGACGGAAGACCTAGCTGGAAGCTAAGGAGCCTTGCTGGGATGTCGCTTCCTTCTCTGTTTACTTTTAGGTCTTCTTATTGTTGAATTTGAATTAAGGCATCCTGCATTTGATTCCCGGCACTGACAGAGTTAAGGAAGGCGTGGGATGGGGAAGATATAGCCTTGTTTGTGGGTGCAATAGAGTTGTTCTTGAGTCTTCCGTAATCTACATGTCTATGACTTGAAAGGTCACGGGGCATAGTACCAAAGTGGTTCCTGTTTTAAGAAGACAAATTAAATTAAGATTCTACTTCTTCACAAAGAACGATATTATTAATTTTACGATCAGATTCAGTAATGCAGCCTGCTTATGTTAACAGTAGAGAAGCTATGATTTTGATTGTCTGAGACCGAGCTCGATAGCTGCAGTCGTTTAAGTGCGGCCAGTATCCAGTATTCGGGAGATAGTAGGTTCGAACCCCACTATCGGCAGCCCTGAAAATGGTTTTCCGTGGTTTCCCATTTTCACACCAGACAAATGCTGGGGCTGTACCTTAATTAAGGCCACGGCCGTTTCCTTCCCACTCCTAGGCCTTTCCTGTCCCATCGTCGCCATAAGACCTATCTGTGTCGGTGCGACGTAAAGCAACTAGCAAAAAAAAAATTAAAAAAAAAAAAAAAATTGATTGTCTGAGATATAATTACATTGTAACAATCAAAATCAACAATATATATTGAAGATCCGTCACCGCACTCAGTAGGACCGGCTTTCTTTTCATATCCCCCTCCCAATGAAATGCCATATCCACGCTGTTGGCCTGGTCTTATACTCCAATCCCTGAATATTATTTCTAGGTACGTCACTGTATCCACTCACCATTTAAGGAACAAGGTAAGCCCAAAGAATGGTTGGATACACAAAATACACCACCATAAATGATGCGGTTATGGTTCAGAAGTACTAAAGAAAACTAAGCAAGCTCAGGGTTCATGGGATTTTTAATCTTATAATCATTAACAGTGGGATCTATGGTTTTATGTAGAATCCGATACAATAGAAAGTGACTTTCCATTTAAAAATTTTGCATCCCCCTGTGGGTGGGGGATGCAGGCGAAGAATACACCCACAGTATCCCCTGCCTGTCATAAGCGGCAACTAAAAGGGGCAACCAAGGGTTGATTGTATTAGAACCATGAAAATCCTTGTGATTAGTACCACTATGCGGGGAACACCATGGGTCACTCTTACTTGCGCGTAGTACCACTATGTTAGGTACCAAATAGGTTTGTGATTAGCAGCACGCAGGAGCACCGTGCGGTCAGCCCCCCACTTAGAGTGCACTGTCGGCTTTTACAGTACCTGTGATTAGTACCTCTATATGAGCGACACCATGGTTCTGGCTTGCCTATGATTAGTACCCACTATATGAGGAACACCACGGGATAGTACAAGTCCCTGTGGTTAGTACACTTATGTGATGAACACCATAGGTTAGCGTTGCCTGTAAATAGCGACACTATGTGCAAAACACCATAGGTCTGTATTACATGTGCAAATTTCATTACCTGTGAGTACTACCATAAAGTGTGGAATATCACGAG
Organism: Anabrus simplex; assembly: GCF_040414725.1. NCBI lineage: Eukaryota > Metazoa > Arthropoda > Insecta > Orthoptera > Tettigoniidae > Anabrus > Anabrus simplex. The sequence continues at coordinate 283,222,804 of NC_090266.1, read as the reverse complement.
TCTACGCTACTTTTGATTAGTACCGCACCATGACAAATACCATGGTTCTACTTTCCTAGCGATAAGTACTATTATGAGGGGCCGATGACTTGGATTTTGGACCCCTTTAAACTGCAAGCATTATTGATTCAGTATTGTGCTTTAGAAGCAGTCCCTTGGTCAGTAATACTATTGTTTTACGTCAGTTTCTGTGAATGTGAGGCACTGTGGGTCGGATCCACTGATTGTTTTGAATTTATATCCATCCATTCATTCTTCGTCCTCATGTTTTGAATTCTGGTCAGTGGAGGATTTTGGACTTCTGTCATTACATTTCGTCTCATTTCGTACTATTAGGGGCCAATGACCTAGGTGTTAGGCCCCTTAAAACAACAAGCATTATCATCATCATCATCATCATCATCATCAAGATCCGGCTCCATGGCTAAATGGTTAGCGTGCTGGCCTTTGGCACACAGGAGTCCCGGGTTCAATTCCCAGCAGGGTCAAGAATTTTAACCATCACTGTTTAATTTTGCTGGCACGGGGACTGGGTGTATGTGTGTCTTCATCATAATTTCACACTCATCAAGACACACAGGTCGCCTACGGGAGTCATATCAAAAGACCTGCACCTGGCGAGCCAAACTTGTCCTCGGACACTCCTGGCACTAAAAGCCATACGCCATTTCATTTCATGATCATCAAAATTTTGCATGCATCAACTGCGATTCAAGCATCGGCTGTCTTTATGATTATATAGAACCACTGGAAATGAGCTATTATGCCTGCCAATTACAAAATAGTTACATGCACATTTGATAATGCTGTTTAAGGTTACAAAAAGTCCCTGGGCATTTGACAAAACAGACAGGCCTACCTGTAGAACTTAAGCACGCATCCACGATCATGTCTTGATACTACATGATAGTGCTACTGTTAGAACATAAAAACTTTTTCATAACTTACTGAGGATGTACATAGTTTTGGCATCATTATGACAAAACAGTCCATCTTCAAAAAAGTAATTAACATGGCACAAAATGAGGAACTATCGTGCAGCTCTCAATCCTGTCAGTCTTCCCAACACTGCAACTTAAATATAGCACCATCTCTCAACTGCGGCACAACCCGACAATGGCGACCACCCTATACCAGGGTCCCTGGGACATTGTTGTGTCCAGGAACTGATGGAAACAAGAGAGGTCCACCTATTCAATACCCTACAATGTTATAAGATAAATTATAACATTTTATTATTCTTAGTACCGGTTTCGATGCTGGTGTGCATCATCAGCCAAAAATAAGAAAAAATATACAATGCCAAGCTTACAAAAAACAATGCATAAAGTATACACAAATTTTACAAAACTAGCAAGACATAATTAAAAAACAAGATCCGTAAACATAAACTTATGACCTAAACCTAAAAGATAGCACCAACTGTCTTAAAACTATGAATATACATCCTCTTGACAAAAGTCCTCTGAATCTAAAAACATTAAACCATGTGCAAGCAGATTAAATTGAGCCAAGGACAAAAACCAATGTTTCACTATCATAAAAGTCCAAGAGCATATTTTCTTATTTTGTAAGAACATATGTATAAAAGGTTTTCTTGCTGAAAATCCACTGAGTATTGGAGTAACAGGTGCAAAAATTAAGAAACCATATTTCTATTGGTTAAAAATGGCTGTTGTTAAAATAACGTAACCAGTCAAAAAACGTAACAACTTCTAGTACTAAAAAAAGAACATGAGAGAACTTCAGACAGTGTTTTGCGTAATAAAACATAGGTCTTCTCTTAAAGAACGTGGCTGGATTCAGTCTGCTAAGTATTAAATAACAAGATTTTTTCTTTTTTTTTTTCTTTCTTAATGGTTCATGTTTGTGAGTTACTGTAGTCACGTCCTAGTTCGTGAACCATGGGCAACGGCTGAGTGGCCTAGTAAGTGGTCCTGAGAGTCGGGATACCAGTTGCTATGGAATGGGAGTGGGCATCTCGGACATATTCTGAGTCCTGGCCCTCCTTGTGCTCAGGCGGCTAGGACTATACAATACACCGGTGGTCCATAACCCATTAGAGGAGAGATCCTCACTTGGACTATGTGCAAGTAGGGTAGCATCCTGCTTCATGAATCTACTGAGCTCAGAACATTTTAAGCAAGCCTCGGACCTATGGGAATAACGGAGTCCCACTCCCATTTGACAGGCGAGGGACTCCTTGGAAAAAACTTGGCGAACGAAATGGAATTTGATGGGGAGCTATCAATATTAATGGGGCTTATGGAAGAAAGAAAGTAGAACTGGCTGAGTCAGCAAAGATGATGCATCTGGATGTGCTAGGAGTAAGTGATATTCGGTTAAGGGGAGATAACGAGGAAGATATAGGAGATTATAAAGTGTACTTGATGGGTGTTAGAAAGGGAAGGGCAGTCTGGGGTAGGGCTCTTTATCAGGAATACGATTGCACGGAACATAGTTTCTGTTAGGCACGTAAATGAGCGAATGATGTGGGTAGATTTGTCATTTGGAAGAATTAGGACTAGAATTGTGTCCATGTATTCACCATGTGAGGGTGCGGATGAGGATGAAGTTGACAAGTTTTCTGAAGCATTGAGTGACATCGTGGTCAGGGTCAACAGCAAGGATAGAATAGTGCTAATGGGCGATTTCAATGCGAGAGTTGGGAATAGAACTGAAGGATAAGAAAGGGTGATTGGTACATGTGGGGAAGATATGGAAGCTAATGGGAATGGGAAGCGTTTGCTGGACTTCTGTGCTAGTATGGGTTTAGCTGTTACGAATACATTCTTCAAGCATAAGGCTATTCACCCCTACACATGGGAGGCTAGGGGTACCAGATCCATAATAGACTATATCTTATCAGACTTCGAATTCAGGAAATCTGTTAGGAATGTACGAGTTTTCCGGGGATTTTTCGATGATACAGACCACTATCTGATCTGTAGTGAACTAAGTATCTCTAGGCCTAGAGTAGAGAATGTGAAATCTGTCTGAAAACGAATAAGGGTAGAAAATCTCCAGGACGAGAATATTAGATGGAAGTACATGGATATGATTAGTGAGAAGTTTCGAACAGTAGACAGTAAGCAGGTTCAGGATATAGTAAGTGAATGGGTGGCATACAGGGATGCTGTAGTAGAAACAGCAAGGGAATGCCTAGGAACAACTGTGTGTAAAGATGGGAAAAGGCGAACATCTTGGTGGAATGATGAAGTGAGAGCAGCTTGTAAACGTAAAAAGAAGGCTTATCAGAAATGGCTCCAAACAAGGGCCGAGGCAGACAGGGAGTTGTACGTAGATGAAAGAAACAGAGCGAAACAAATAGTTGTTGAATCCAAAAAGAAGTCCTGGGAAAATTTTGGTAACAACCTGGAAAGGCTAGGTCAAGCAGCAGGGAAACCTTTCTGGACAGTAATAAAGAATCTTAGGAAGGGAGGGAAAAAGGAAATTAACAACTTCTCAATGTAAAAGAAAATCATCCTGGTGGTGTTGTGAACAGCCAAGCTCATGGGGAGGAGGAAAATGATGTTGGTGAAATTATGCTTGAGGAAGTGGAAAGGATGGTAAATAAACTCCATTGTCATAAGGCAGCAGGAATAGATTAAATTAGACCTGAAATGGTGAAGTATAGTGGAAAGGCAGGGATGAAATGGCTTCATAGAGTAGTAAAATTAGCATGGAGTGTTGGTAAGGTACCTTCAGATTGGGCAAAAGCAGTAATTGCACCTATCTATAAGCAAGGGAACAGGAAGGATTGAAACAACTATCGAGGTATCTCATTGATTAGTATACCAGGCAAAGTATTCACTGGCATCTTGGAAGGGAGGGTGCAATCAGTCGTTGAGAGGAAGCTGGATGAAAACCAGTGTGGTTTCAGACCACAGAGAGGCTGTCAGGATCAGATTTTCAGTATGCGCCAGGTAATTGAAAAATGCTACGAGAGGAATAGGCAGTTGTGTTTGTTTTGTAGATCTAGAGAAAGCATATGACAGGGTACCGAGGGAAAAGATGTTCGCCATACTGGGGGACTACGGAATTAAAGGCAGATTATTAAAAGCAATCAAAGGCATTTATGTTGACAATTGGGCTTCAGTGAGAATTGATGGTAGAATGAGTTCTTGGTTCAGGGTACTTACAGGGGTTAGACAAGGCTGTAATCTTTCACCTTTGCTGTTCGTAGTTTACATGGATCATCTGCTGAAAGGTATAAAATGGCAGGGAGGGATTTAGTTAGGTGGAAATGTAGTAAGCAGTTTGGCCTATGCTGATGACTTGGTCTTAATGGCAGACTGTGCCGAAAGCCTGCAGTCTAATATCTTGGAACTAGAAAATAGGTGCAATGAGTATGGTATGAAAATTAGCCTCTCGAAGACTAAATTGATGTCAGTAGGTAAGAAATTCAACAGAATTAAATGTCAGATCGGTGATACAAAGCTAGAACAGGTCGATAATTTCAAGTATTTAGGTTGTGTGTTCTCCCAGGATGGTAATATAATAAGTGAGATTGAATCAAGGTGTCCTAAAGCTAATGCAGTGAGCTCGCAGCTGCGATCAACAGTATTCTCTAAGAAGGATGTCAGCTTCCGAACGAAACTATCTTTACAATGGTCTGTTTACAGACCAACTTTGCTTTACGGGAGCGAAAGCTGGGTGGACTCAGGATACCTTATTCATAAGTTAGAAGTAACAGACATGAAAGTAGCAAGAATGATTGCTGGGACAAACGGGTGGGAACAATGGCAGGAGGGTACTCTGAATGAGGAGATAAAGGCTAATTTAGGAATGAACTCGATGGATGAAGCTGTACGCATAAACCGGCTTTGGTGGTGGGGTCATGTGAGGCGAATGGAGGAGGATAGGTTACCTAGGAGAATAATAGACTCTGCTATGGAGGGTAAAAGAAGTAGAGGTAGACCAAGACGACGATGGTTAGTCTCGGTTTCTAACGATTTAAAGATAAGAGGTATAGAACTAAATGAGGCCACAACACTAGTTGCAAATCGAGGATTGTGGCGATGTTTAGTAAATTCACAGAGGCTTGCAGACTGAATGCTGAAAGGCATAACAGTCTATAATGATAATGTATGTATGTATGTGTATTTTTTAAATGAAAAATGGCAGACACCGTGTTTCCAGGGTACTGAACGATGTCCTCGGTTCAAATTGGGACCTGAAGCAAATAAAAAGAAAGAAAAGAATGTCAAGAAAGGCTTTTTAAAAGATCTTGTTGTAAGAATTAACGTGTATAAGAGACTCGCCTCTGGCAGCATATATTATGTGTGTTTTTAGACGTTAGAGAAGACACTGAGAGCCGCAAGACACAGTGACCAATGCACCCGCGCTGGAGGGGAAGGGAGGGGGAAGCAGAAGAAGGGAGGTACTGAGAAGGAGTAGGAGGGGCCCAGAGCCAATGGTAATGAAGGGAAGAGGGAGGAGAATTACGCAGGGCGACGTGGCGAGAGGGCGTGGCGTGAGAACGTTTTCTGTATGCTTTGAAAAACTGATTTGCTATTGGAAGCTTTTCTGAGTCTGAAAAACGCTGTCAAAAAATCGAACAATACACTTGGTTTCCCAGAAATATCATTGAGATTCAAACCAGCATTAAAGTATTGATCCAGGTGAATGAAACAGCTCTCAGTGATGTCAAGCAAAGTACCTTTATTAATAACCTGTAAAACTGTTAAATTCTCAATAAATTTAGAAATAAACCCAAGACCACCTTAGAAAAACAATCTTCCCATAAAGAGAAGTTCACCACATTTACCTTTAATAATAATAATATATATCCTATTTCAAACATCTTTAAAAAACACAAGTTAAAAGTAGCTTTCAAGACCGTTCACACCAATACAAAAATGTTTTTTAATTCTCATACTGTCAACAGCAAAAAATTTTCTAACTCTGGAATATACAAATTAAAATGCCAATCATGTCTTTCAACGTATATTGGGCAAACAGGCCGCAGTTTCAATGTAAGATACTCCGAACATCTTAATGCCCTGAAGTATAATCGCTACTCAGCCATGAGCGAACATTGTAGTGAGAGAAATCATAAATACACAACAATTGATCAAGATTTAAAGATCCTGCATTACGAACAGAAAGGTCCCTTACTTAATATACTAGAGAATATATATATAGATATCGACCAATATAACAATCCTGTCTATAACTTAAATGAAATCAACGAAAAGAAAGATATTTTATTGGAAACCTTTGTCTCGCTCATCTGCGAACAGTTCATTACTAAAAAAGAGTTTCACTACCGACATTCTAGAACAAGACCCGCCCTTCCATCAACACCCTCCTTCCGCGAATTACAACGTCCCTCCCTCCCTGCCCCTCCCCCTCCATTATCCCTCCCAACCACATCGACACAGATACACAGTAAGCCACACACAGGCTTCGTTGTCAATGTGACTTGAGACCGACAAGGTCATCTCCATTCGAGACGACAACTTTTAGTTACAAGTAAGTCATATGAGTTTTCTTTTCGTACATCATTTTTAACTTGTTCTTCATCCACTCATATATTCCTTTTTTCTCATTACAGATGTTATACACGTTTTATTCGTAGTATTGACGGTCTCACTACACTCCTCAGCATAGTGTTTTTATTTAACAGTCAGCAAGATCTAGTAGACGAGAGGACTTTGTACCTCAATGTGTTTTTAACTCACTAATCATGATCACTGTCACTTCACATCATTACGATTTTTAATTTGTTTGTATATTATGTAATTCATTGTTTTACTACTGAAGATGGCCTTGAGATTAGGCTGAAACATGTATAGACTTTGCTTCATCTAACAGATGACTTGACTTGTATTGATAGGAGGATTTTATAAATATTTTCTTTTGTAAAGTATATATCTATTAATTTACTTAATTCTATTCCTTTCTTTACAATACTCCTACAGTTGAGCACTAAAATTTTTATGTCATCCCTACTTGACTTCCAGTTCCCTGTACCCTTATCACCATTCCCTATGCCACCCCATTTCCTTGAATGTACCTGAATGTATTATATTTCTTTCAATAATTTCATGTATTAACAAAAGGGGTTACCATTGGGTGCACCGGCCTCTGGAAGTTTGGCTAGAATTTATGTTGATAATTTGGAAAAGATTAAAATTATGAACAATCACAAAGAAATTTTTCATTGGATTAGATACGTTGATGATATATTTTGCCATCACTGATCAGCAGGTCACTAACAGTATAATGGTATAGGAATAACTCAATTCCTTAGAGCATTTTATTAAATTTACATCGGAATCAGAAGCCAATAGACCACGAAACTACCTTGATCGTAAAATTATGGTAAAAAAGAACAAATTATGGTAAAAAAGAACAATCACTTGTTCAGAATCTTTTGGAAGCCAACTCAAACATTAAACGTTATTAAACAGGATTCCCTTCATCAAGGGGCTCATAAAAAGGCTACCATTTTAATTTGGTTTATAGAGCTTTTAATATCCCCTTAACTTGGAAAAGCTTTTAAAAAGAAATTAATACCATTCATACAATAGCAATTGAGAGCCTCTGTGGCTCAGACGGCAGCGCGTCGGCCTCACACCGCTGGATTCCGTGGTTCAAATCCCGGTCACTCCATGTGAGATTTGTGCTGGACAAAGCGGAGGCGGGACAGGTTTTTCTCCGGGTACACCGGTTTTTCCTGTCAACTTTCATTCCAGCAATACTTTCCATTATCATTTCTTAGCATTTATCAGTCATTAATAAATCACCTTGGGAGTGGCGACCCCATTGTAATAATAGCCTATATATGGTTCATTCATTACATCCCTGACCCGGTCAAAGACTGGAAAACAGGTTGTAGGTTTTCATTTTTTTCACAATAGCAATTAATAATGGTTACAGAAGAACTTTTGTTGACATAATTTTTATTAAAATAAAAAATAAGCCACCACCACGTTTGTTACAGAATCCAAGGTAAAGAAACAATGTTTCACTTTTACATATAATAATAATAATAAAAATCCACAGCCTGTTTCCAGTCATATGACCGGGTCAAGAAATGGAAGGAATGAAGCCCCATCTAGCAGCGAGAACTGGAATTGTGCCAGCTGCCGAAGCCTGTCGCACTCCTCTGGGGCAATGATTAATGACTGATGGATGAAATGAAATGATATTGGAGAGTGTTGCTGGAATGAATGATGACGGGGAAAACCAGAGTGCCCGGAGAAAAACCTGTCCGGGCTTCCGGTTTGTCCAGCACAAATCTCGCGTGGAGTGACCAGGATTTGAACCACGGAACTCAGCGGTGAGAGGCTGGCGCACTGCCACCTGAGCCACGGAGGCTTATAATAATAATAATAATAATAATAATAATAATAATAATAATAATAATAAGATTAAGAATATTATTTATCTGATTACCTATTCATTTAAGAACGAGAATCGGAATATAGCTTTCAGGACAAGTTTTTTTAAATTTCGTGTGGCTATTTCTAGCCGGGTGCAGCCCTTGTAAGGCAGACCCTCCGATGAGGGTGGGCGGCATCTGCCATGTGTTGTGGAGTATAGTGTTATGTGTGGTGTGTGAGTTGCAGGGATGGTGGGGACAGCACAAACACACAGGCCACTGGAATTAACCAACGAAGGTTAAAATCCCCGGCCCGGCCGGGAATCGAACCCGGGACCCTCCGAACCGAAGGCCAGTACGCTGACCATTCAGCCAACGAGTCGGACTTCAGGACAAGTGACACGAATTCTGTTTATTTCACAACACATAGTAATAATAATAATAATAATAATAATAATAATAATAATAATAATAATAATAATAATCTTTTGAATTCTGGAGTCTATTGGCCGGTGTTCTCAGTGTGAGACCTGACTGGAAGAAGTTTTGTTACCCGTAATCACAAACATATTAATGCTGAAAACATAATGGATATTGTGCCATTAGTATTCACGTGGCTGATTATTGCCAAGATGTTGTCATTACACATATAGAAAATAAAGGCAGTCTTCTCAATATTTATGAAAATATTTATACTGCTCTCAATCAAAGAAATAATCCCACTGACAAACTCATGAAATTTCAGAAAAAAATAAATGTACTTATTGATGAAATAATTAGAACATACTTCAAGCAGCAGGACAATAATTCAGCTGTGGCTAGTAATACACAAGCTCCCCTCTCCCCCTCCCTGCTCCATCCATAGTCACTGCCTTCCCTCAACAGAAACTGCTCTCAAGAGCTGCTGAAGGGACACTGGACTTGCCAGTGAGTTATGTGTCTCCTCCTTCACATCCTTACTACAACTACTACTACTACTCTCATATCCATATGAAGATAATTTTTAACTTTTATTTACAACCTCGTTAATGTCATTACCCAACAAAGGTATTTCCTTCCATTAACACCTAGGTACTTACAGTGATCCTCATGAGGTACTTTCATCCCAACAACACAGTAATTAAAAATGACAGGTAAAACATACAAACTGACTTTTCACCCCCTTTACCATCATATCATTGCCTGTTATCCATTTCACAATATTGTCAAGGTCTTTTACCTGTCACTAACAATCCTGTAACTAACATATTACTCCATTTTGTGGACTAAGGATTACAGACCTGCAGGAATGAAACAAAAACTCAGATATGAGTATTGGCCGACGACGTCCCCATACAGCATATCATCATCCTCAAAAAACCTTATCTGTTATTCCAGTTCTTTACTCATATAATTTATATACAACGCCCCCCTCCCCCCATAATCACTACATGATGAGATAATGGGCGATATGCACGAAGACGAGTAAGTACTTTCCACTCGCGTTTTTGGAGTTTTAACACGCAGTCGCATGCAGAAGAACGAGTGAGAAGTCCACACACAGTGTGTGACGTCATCCAGTGGAGCAGGGGCAAGTAGACACTCATTTCCGGGACTGCTTGCTCCAGAGTGGTATGCATAAAATCGAGTGGCGATAGTTTATACTCAGAAATCAGCTAGTTACCTCTGCAGTTGACTCACAAGGAATTATAAGGGCTACATACGCAGTAATGGAGTGTTATATGGATGTTCCAGGAAGAAGGAAGACATATAAACCTCGCTGAGATTCTGATACCCTTAATTATAAAGAACTTTATAGTTTGAAAAGAAAAACATGCATTGGATGGCGCAGTGTTTTCTGGATGAAAATGACGAAACAAGAGGTGGTGCTCTTGGCAATGAAGAAAAGATGAGTTTTTTTGCACTACGTTGGCGATCCTGGTTTTCGGAGTGGCGTGGCTGAAGACATAGGTGTTAGTCGAAGTACAGTATTCCGTACAATTTCCAAAGGTTCGATTGTGATTGAAGCGAAAGTTAATTTCTGTATAAAGTTTCCAGTGACAATTCAAGCTGCCAAAATTCAGAGGCAAGAAAGGTATAATTTTCCTCATGCTATGGGGGCTGTTGGCTGTACACATTATCTTATATATAAAAAAGCCACATAAGCATGGTGATGAATATATTAATAGGAAAAGGGTACCCAGCATAAATCTGCAAACCGCTTGCAATGCGAGTGAAGAGTTTACTAGTGTGGACATCACTTGGCCTGGTTCAGTGCACAATTCCTGAATCTGGTGAAGCTTTGATGTTTGCAAATGACAAGCAATCGTGCACATGCCCTTCTTTTTTTGTTTTTTGTTTTGCTTAACGTCGCACCGACACAGACATGTCTTATGGCGACGATGGGACAGGAAGGAACTAGGAGTGGGAAGGAAGCAGCCGTGGCCTTAATTAGGTACAGCCCCAGCATTTGCCTGGTGTGAAAATGGAAAACCACGGACAACCATCTTCAGGGCTGCCGACAGTGGGGCTCGAACCCACTATCTCCCGAATACTGGATACTGGCCGCAATTAAGCGACAGCAGATATCGAGCTTGGACATACCTTTCTTGGGGATGCACCATGACTTATGACCCCATACCGAAATCCTGAAACCGCAGAACAAACGCCCTACAATAAGTGTATAACAAAAGAGAGAGTGATAACAGAGAGAGAGATGTTTTGGGCAGATAAAACAACGCTTTCCAGTACTTCAGAATAACATACGATAGACATAGAGAAAGTACCATTAGTTATTTTAGTGGTTTTCATTCTGCACTATGTAGCAAAATATCTCCGGGACGAAGATCACGAAATTCTCAAAATTGTGAATGCAGATGAAGAACTCCTACCAGTTGATGATGGGCGGATATACGAGAGGGAGAACAACATAGAAGGGATGAAATGGTAAGGCTACTACAAGGATTGTAATCTTGATGATGATGATGCTTGTTGTTTAAAGGGGCCTAACATCGAGGTCATCGGCCCCTAATGGTATGAAATGAAATGACAACAAAAAGTTCAAAAAATCCCCTGACCAAAATTTTTAAAAAATGTCGTGAAGAATGAATGGATAGACATGACCCCCCCCCCCAAAAAAAGAAACAAAAAACAAACAAACAAAAAACAGTGGATCCAACTCAAAAAAAGTCATATATAATAGTATTACTGACCAAGAGACCATTTATAAAGCACAATCCTGAATCGAGGATGCTTGATGTCTAATGGGGTCCAAAATCCAGGTCTAAGGCCCCTCAGAATGGTACATGTCGCGAGTAAAGTAGAACCATGGTATATGTCATGTTGGGGTACTAATAAAAAGTAGCGAAGACTCACAGTTTTCCACACAAGATGGTACTACTCACAAGTATTGTACTTCGTACAGGTAACGCAGACCTATGGTGCTTCTCACACAACGGCGCCGCTCATAGCCAACACAAACCGATGCGATTCCTCACCTAAGTGTACTAGGAAAAACTTAAAACGGTCCACCTTTTCAATACAAAAAGTTATATTTTATTTATAACATGTATTTGTACTTGGAACTAGTTTCGACGCTGTGTTTGCGTCATCATCAGCCAAAATGGGAAACAGGCAAGCATGTAGGCATTTATGTTACACAAGGCGTTACATTAAACAATACACATCTTACAAGGAGATAAAAACAGGGACGAATATAGGAAACAAATGAATCGTTGAGAAAACAAAAGTTATACAAATTAAAAATAACCTTAACCACACATCTTGCAGTGCGAAAGTGTTCTTCTTGAATGATTCCTGAATGTAAAACACACGCGCACACATTTCTGAGGAGCCAGCAGGCAGGACAAAGTAAAGTGAAACCTGAAGAGTTCTTCTGAGAAGAGTTCATCATTTTTCTATGTTCCGACTAACTAATGAAGTCTCCCTTGAGTTCCTGATAAACATATACAACAGGAAATTCTCCTTCACTCTCCATGCCTGGAAGGCATCCTGGAAGGCCTTTTCCGGAATGTCTTTTAGAGCCGATGTAACATGCGCCTGGATTCTTTCAACGGTCCACCTTTTCAATACAAAACGCACGCGCACACACTTCTAAAGAGCCAGCAGGCAGGAAAAAGTAAGGTGAAACCTTGAGAGTTCTTCTGAGAAGAGTTCATCATTCTTTCTATGATCTGACTAACTAATGAAGTCTCCCTTGAGTTCCTGATAAACATACACAACAGGAAAATTAAACAATACACATCTTACAAGGAGATAAAAAACAGGGAAAGTTATACATATTAAAAATAACCTTAACCACATATCTTGTAGTGCGAAAATATTCGTCTTGAATGATTCCTGAATACAAAACACACGCGCATACATTTCTGAAGAGCCAGGAGGCAGGAAAAAGTAAAGTGAAACCTTAAGAGTTCTTCTGAGAAGAGTTCATCATTTTTTCTATGTTCCGACTAACTAATGAAGTCTCCCTTGAGTTCCTGATAAACATACACAACAGGAAATTCTTCTTCACTCTCAACAATAGCTATAAAGATCAACGGTAAATTTCATTTTAAATATTGTGTAGAGACGTGAAAGCATGATCTTGAATATAATATAACTCCTTCATTTAACCCAATTTTTTTTTTTTTTTTTTTTTTTTTTTTTACACAAGGTGTTATATTAAACAATCCACATCTTACGAGGAGATAAAAACAGGGACGAATGTAGAAACAAATGCATTTTTGAGAAAGCAAAAATTATACATATTAAAAATAAGCTTAACCACACAACTTGCAGTGCGAAAATATTTGCCTTGAATGAATCCTGAATACAAGATGCACGCACACACTTTCTAAAGAGCCAGCAGGCAGGAAAAGGTAAGGTGAAACCTTAAGAGTTCTTCTGAGAAGAGTTCATCATTCTTTCTATGTTCCAACTAACTAAAGAAGCCTCCCTTGAGTTCCTGATAAACATACACAACAGGAAATTCTCTTTAACTCTCAACAATAGCTATAAAAGAGCAACGGTAAATTGTATTTTAAATACTGTGCAGAGATGTGGAAGCAGGATCTTGAACATGATATAACTTCTTCATTTAACCACCTTTGAAAGTTTCTCTCTATATTACATAGCTTCATTAACAACCATTCTGTAGCTGCACAAATTAATCTTGTAATCTTCATAGGTCCGGTATTCAGCTTGACAAGAATATAAAATAGGTATTAAGGAATACATTGTTGAGAGTTTGGAGGTTGACTGTGCCAGTATTGGTGGTGTATTGTTGCAGCGTTATGTGTAGGGTGGGGGCAGGTTTCTATGATGATTATTGCGGGACATAAGGCGGTAAAGCTATGGCGCGAGATGAAGGGGAACAGAGCGTGTTGGATAGTTTAGGTCTGGGCAGCGGCCGTTGTTGGATTAGGAGGGGAGAGGGGAGGGGCGGTAGGGGAGGAGGGGTGGAAGGGGGGGAAGTATGGAGGGTGATGTGGTGAAAGTGTGTGGCGTGACAAAGTATTATGCATGATTTGAAAGACAGATCTGTTTTTCGGGATATTCATGTTTTTGAAAATTTCAATGAGAAAGTCGAATAGGATCTTTGGTTTCTCTGAGATATCATTTAAGTTTAGGTTGGGATTGAAATATTGGTCTAAATGAATATAGAGGTTTTCAGTGACGTCTAGGAAAGAACCTTTGTTTAGAATATCTAATACTTCAAGATCTTGATTTATTTCAGTAAAGTTGTGCTTAAATTCTTTTATATGTAGGCCGACCGCGGAAAAACGGTTGTGTTTTATGGCATTGACATGTTCTGCATATCTGATTTTAAAGCTGCGTCCTGTTTGCCCTGCAAGTTGTGTGGTTAAGCTTATTTTTAATATGTATAATTTTTGCTTTCTCAAAAATGCATTTGTTTCTACATTCGTCCCTGTTTTTATCTCCTCGTAAGATGTGGATTGTTTAATATAACACCTTGTGTAAAAAATTGGGTTAAATGAAGGAGTTATATTATATTCAAGATCATGCTTTCACGTCTCTACACAATATTTAAAATGAAATTTACCGTTGATCTTTATAGCTATTGTTGAGAGTGAAGAAGAATTTCCTGTTGTGTATGTTTATCAGGAACTCAAGGGAGACTTCATTAGTTAGTCGGAACATAGAAAAAATGATGAACTCTTCTCAGAAGAACTCTTAAGGTTTCACTTTACTTTTTCCTGCCTCCTGGCTCTTCAGAAATGTATGCGCGTGTGTTTTGTATTCAGGAATCATTCAAGACGAATATTTTCGCACTACAAGATATGTGGTTAAGGTTATTTTTAATATGTATAACTTTCCCTGTTTTTTATCTCCTTGTAAGATGTGTATTGTTTAATTTTCCTGTTGTGTATGTTTATCAGGAACTCAAGGGAGACTTCATTAGTTAGTCAGATCATAGAAAGAATGATGAACTCTTCTCAGAAGAACTCTCAAGGTTTCACCTTACTTTTTCCTGCCTGCTGGCTCTTTAGAAGTGTGTGCGCGTGCGTTTTGTATTGAAAAGGTGGACCGTTGAAAGAATCCAGGCGCATGTTACATCGGCTCTAAAAGACATTCCGGAAAAGGCCTTCCAGGATGCCTTCCAGGCATGGAGAGTGAAGGAGAATTTCCTGTTGTATATGTTTATCAGGAACTCAAGGGAGACTTCATTAGTTAGTCGGAACATAGAAAAATGATGAACTCTTCTCAGAAGAACTCTTCAGGTTTCACTTTACTTTGTCCTGCCTGCTGGCTCCTCAGAAATGTGTGCGCGTGTGTTTTACATTCAGGAATCATTCAAGAAGAACACTTTCGCACTGCAAGATGTGTGGTTAAGGTTATTTTTAATTTGTATAACTTTTGTTTTCTCAACGATTCATTTGTTTCCTATATTCGTCCCTGTTTTTATCTCCTTGTAAGATGTGTATTGTTTAATGTAACGCCTTGTGTAACATAAATGCCTACATGCTTGCCTGTTTCCCATTTTGGCTGATGATGACGCAAACACAGCGTCGAAACTAGTTCCAAGTACAAATACATGTTATAAATAAAATATAACTTTTTGTATTGAAAAGGTGGACCGTTTTAAGTTTTTCCTATCATCCTTCTCAGTTCAATACGGACAAAAAATGAAATTCTTAGGTTTAAATTTAAACTAAGTGTACTAGTCACGGGTACCGGTATTCCCGTGGTGTTCCTCACATAGTGGGTACTAATCACAGGCAACGCAGACCTACGGTGTC
The DNA here is from genome assembly GCF_040414725.1 of Anabrus simplex. Classification (NCBI taxonomy): domain Eukaryota; kingdom Metazoa; phylum Arthropoda; class Insecta; order Orthoptera; family Tettigoniidae; genus Anabrus; species Anabrus simplex. The sequence continues at coordinate 283,207,231 of NC_090266.1, read as the reverse complement.
GCTCATATAGTGGTACAACTCACAGGCAACGCCCAGATCCGCGGTGTTGCTCACACGGGTACTGGAAACCCACAGGAGAACCCCCTCTTCTGCTACGAATCACAAACCTATTTTGTACCTAATATAGTGGTACTACTCGCAAGTACAGGCAACCCATGGTGTTCCCCACATGATGGTATGAATCAAAAGTAGTTTCATGGTTCTATTTCAATCATCCCTTGGTCGCCCCTTTTAGTCGCCTCTCACGACAGGCAGGGGATACCGTGGGTGTATTCTACATGTGCGTCCCCCACCCGCAGGGGGTAGTGTGTTTGGTCCGCGAGAGGTATTTTATTTGCCTCAAGTCCGCCGGCAAGCCGGTTAGGACCCCCCTATCCGCCACCTGGGATGCACCACGTGGGAGTATCACCTCTCCCCCCTGCTACGCCAGCGTAGTAGGTTTGTGGATTGTAATCTTACTTAAGTACTTGCTGAACGTGTTCCTTTTAATAATATTTTATTAATTATAATACGTAGATCAGTCATCTAATTTTTAACCCTATATTAGTCCTGCGCTTTAAAGTATTTTGTTATACATACAATTATGGCCTTCAAACAAGTGACTGAAAGTATTTTTCATGCCAGGGCTTAAGAGTACTTCATTCTATGTTTGGGTCATAATACAACAAATCTTTCCTTTTTATTTTTAAAGTGAGCAGGAGAAAATAATTACTGAAAAATGTGTTTCCTGAAATACGTTGGTTTTTAGTGATTTACACTTTGTTACAATTAATGCTATCACATTTAAAACTAACAACTCCTGTCCAGAAAACTAGCTACATTTTTACTTATACTGACATGGAAGAAAGTGGAGTACGGAACAGAATTCCACCTGTTTAATCTACTGCTAAAAATAAAATCTGCCAGGACCATAGGACCTTCACATGGAAAGGGAAACACAAAGTAAATTAATTTGAAAAATAACGTAAATACAGATTTGAATGTTATTTGAATACATTTAATATTTTGTCACTAAAGTTTTCTCTGCTCGCTTTTCTCCATTTCCCACAATTAATTTCTCTTCTTTTATTTCAAAACTCTCAACTATTTTATTAGCACTCGTTTTTGCAATTCTGCAAATGATATTTCTGCACCTGCTTTTCTTTTTTCTTTTTCCCCTCCCTCCTGTTCAACTTTCTTCCCTGGGTGTGTTGTAGGTGCATTACAACAGATTCTAGGGGTGGTTGTGGTGGAAGACTTACAGATGTACCTGGATCATGTGTTTATCAAGAAGCCACCACTGCAGATTTTTCCTTCTGCAATATTATTAGAAATATTCACTAATGCAATTATAATTCATGTTGTACAGTAATTATAAATATATTAATTTTAGTAGTATTATTTATTGTTTCATGACATTTTTTCTTAACTTTCAGTCTGTTTATTGATGAAATTGAGTCACTCCCCATTATATCCAGTAATTCTTTTCCTGCAGTTTTAGGTGGACTGGTTTGTTTCCTGTTCCTTTCAAGTCAGTTTGTGCTTTAATTCTGTTGTTCACATTTTGAATTCTTGTAGACATCCCATGGAAAGGGAAACATAGTAACAGTGAGCGTGTTGTCCGTGTGTAGAATGGGGAAGGCGCGCGATCTATCCGAGTTTGACCGAGAGCAGATTGTGGTGGCCTGGAGGCTCGGCATGAGCATTTAGTAAATTAATTCGAAATTTACTTTTTGTTTCCTGGATGATCACCTGCAATGCTGCTGCTTTTCTTTGGATCGAATATCTGGTAGCTCAGATTACGAAAATAGAATGAGTTGACTTCAGTACATAGACTGGGCCGATGACCTTCGATGTTAGGCCCCTTGAAACAACAAGCAAGCAACAACAAGCAAGTACATAGACTAGACGACACCTGCTTGAAATTCAGTACCATCCTCCTCCATAGTAACTAACACTTAAATTATTCGGGAAACCGTGACCTACCTCACTGCGCCTCAATTCCCAGAAGCTGTGTGTCAACGAGAGTCACTTCACACTTGTAACATTGAGTAAAGACTCGTGCAGCGCAGCGAGACATTATGCATACTGTTTATCAGTGGAGTGTTTCCCCTCTTCTGCTAGCGAGTAGGAACTCCGAGTAAGTACTTCACTTTTATGCATATCACCAAATGCTTCACATACTCTAATTCTCCAAGTTCTACAACCTGTGACAGTAAAGTTCGCTGAATAGTCCTGTACTATCAACATAGGTGAACAATGCACGACAGTGGCCTTACTCTCCTTCGAAATAGTCCCCTCCCATAACTATGCACTGCTGAAGTCAGTGATATATGTCCTGGAAACTTTGCAAGAAGGCTTCTTTTTGGATGGTGTTCAAAAGCCTCATCACATTTCGTTGGAAGTCAGGAATATTGTCAAATCTCTTTCCTTTCAAAGCGAGTTTGAGTCGTGGGAAAAGGAAGAAGTCTGGAGGATTGAGATCTGGCAAGTATGGGGGATGTTCAAGTTGCACCACCCCCTTATTTGCCATGATCTATTTGACGATATTGGCTGTGTGTGGGCGAGCGTTGTCATAGACAAGAAACCATGAACCTTGTTGTGCATACTGGGGTCGTACCCTGCATAGATGTTTCATGAAATGGGTCAAAATTTCAATGTACCGTGCAGCATTCAACGTCGTTTCCTCAGGTAGAAATTCCTTGTGGACAATGCCTTGACTATGGAAAAAGGTGATGAGCATCATTTTGATGCATGACTTTTCGGCTCTGACCTTTTTCCGATGAGAGGATCCCGGAGAATGCCATTCCATACTTTGCCGTTTCATTTCAGGGTCGTACCTGAGACACCAGGTTTCATCTTCAGTGACAATACAGTTCAAGAAATTTGGCGTCGCATCCGCCGTTTCGACAAAATCCTGTGAAGCCTCTAAACGTGCCTGCTTCTGATCGTCAGTCAAATGATGTGGCACAAGACGAGAACATGTTTTCTTTTTCCCTAACTTCTGGGTAATGATTTGTCGCATGGATTCACGGTTAATCTGCAGTTCATCCGCTATCATGCGCAGAGTTAAACGCCGATCGTTCGTGATTAATGTCCTCACTTTCTCAATGTTTTTGTCACTGACGGCAGTCGCCGGTCTTCCGCTACGGGGGTTGTCAGAAACACTTTCCCGGCCTCCTCAAAAATGGGCAGAAGCACTCGTACACACACTTCAAGGACAGTGTTTGATCTTCATAAACACGTAACAGCATCGCATGCATTTCTTTTGGTGTCTTGCCAAGCTTAAAACAAAACTGTACATGGATCTTTTGGTTGTTCCACGTTCCTGTTTGCAGTTCAGAACCAACGCAATAAACACACACTGTGTCAAACAGGTCTTACACAGCACACACATGATACTCAACTGAACAACGTTGGGAGCAGGTGGTCAAAACCTGCTGCTACGCAGGTGCAGCGTTGTGTGTCGCCAGTGTTGCCGGATCGACCGTTCTGACGTCATTCACCAAACTTTATTGTCACAGGTTGTATTTTCTAAAAATTTGGCCACTTATTCAGTTGCTCTTTTGTGTAAACCAGTAGCCCTCATTTTCATCAGCATACTCCCATGATCTGCCATTTCAAAAGTCTTGGATGGATCATTAGCGATACAGTCCATTTGACCTCCTGGATCTAAAATGTCTGCTATATCTTGTTGGCATCCTGCGTGTTAAGCCTCACTGGAATAACATTCCCTAAACCTTTTATGTGAAGGGGAATTTGTCCTGAATGACATACACTGGTTAACAAGAAGTGGAAGCTACTATTTTGTCACAGACTATAAGCTTAAGTGATGTTTCCAAAATTTTCGAATTCTCATAAGTCTGTTATGCAAAGTATTTGGCTGTTGGATTATGCCAGTTTAATTTCATTTGCTTATTTCCTGGCGTCCATCTTCAAAACAGAAATATAATTACAAGTAATGAAAATCATTTTTTCCATATTGAAAGTATCTTAATTTATAACAAATGAGAAATTTATTTTAATCAACCTATTCAATACAGTACGAGATGTTAACATCGTTAAAAATCGTTGAGACATGTTTCGCCCCTTCTGTGGGGCATCATCAGTCATATCAAATACCTCAAAATTTTACCAGACGTCTCGTTAAAATTTATAAAAATATGTTACCTGAGTGAATACATTAAAAAACATTTACAAGATCTTATCATTAATATAATATCAAAATTAATTAAACAATGTTACACTAGTGAACACGTTGGTGATTTTTCACTCGACACAAGGCCATCCTATGTACAGTATTGACAATAAAAGTAGTTAAAGTCTTATTTGGTGCTAAGTTCAAAGACAGTTTAAAATTTATGTACAAATGTTGAGAATGAATGCAGAATACATACAATTGCAATTTACTGTAATGCGTATTTACATTGTAAAATAATGTGGAAAAAACATTCTAAATTTGTATTAATTTCCATAAAGATTACTCCGGACCTCAATATTACGGTCCTGGCGCAATAATCTCTAAAGATCCTATCTTAAAAACTCAACGTAGTCTAAAAACACTCCTTAAAAACTCACCTTTCTTATTTAACGAACACGAATATAAAAAACTCATCAACATGAATCCCAAATTACCCACCGTCAGATCATTGCCAAAAATACATAAAAAGGGCGTTCCCATTCGACCCATCAAAAATAGCCGAAATAGTCCAACGTACAAAACTTCACAATTCCTCCAGAAATTTCTCAATAAACATTTCACATTCCACAACAAACACCCTATAAAAAACTCAACAGAACTATGCAAAACCTTAAATATATTTAATTTACAACCTAACCACATAATGTGTTCTTTCGACATTACCAACATGTATTCGAACATCCCCGCTAAGGAAACTATAGAAATCATACGAAATAATCTTACCAAACACAGCACCTTAAGTTTTATAGAAATAGAAGAATGCTTAAAATTGCTAAATTTCGTTCTTCATAATAATTATTTCACTTTCAACAATAAGATATACAAAGAAGAAGGTTTAGCCATGGGAGATCCCATCTCGGGAATACTCACCGAAATTTACATGGATAATCTCGAAAATAGTAAAATAACAAATAGCATTAACGGATTGTGTCTTTGGCTACGCTATGTCGATGACACATTAGCAATAATAGATAAAAATTGCAACAATAGTGAAGACATACTAACCTACTTAAATAACCTAGACAACTGCATCAAGTTCACCAAAGAGGACGAGGACAATAATTTAATCAATTTTCTCGACATTACAATTACTAGGACCTTAAACAATTTCGATTTTCAAATTTACAGAAAACCTTCGTTCACTCCTACAACCATAAAACAAAATTCTCTTCACCCACAGTCACACAAACAAGCTTCATTTTACAGCTTAGTGTACAGGGCGCTAAAAATTCCCACGTCAACCGCCAACTTGAAAAAAGAAATAAATACCATAAAAGAAATAGCTATTTTCAACGGACACAATCCCTCAATCATACATAAAATAATCAATAAAGTGAGATTGAAAATGACCACAAACCTCTCCCCAATGGAAAAAAATCCAAATCAAAGTACGCAACCTTTACCTATACTAATCTCATCATACATCAAATCGCTACCCCTTTAAGGAAACATGATATTAAGATAGCCTTTAAGACCCAAAATTCAAATCAAAAGTTATTCTTCAACCACAAGATAAACTTGGACAGCAATCAATTTTCGGGTTCCGGCATTTACAGACTGAAATGCGCTGAGTGCAATAGTTCATACATCGGTCAAACCGGAGGAAGCTTCACAACCAGATATGCAGAACATTTTAATGCCCGAAAACACAACGAACACTCAGCAATGAGCATCCATATGAAGCACACAGGACAAAGTTTCACCACAATCGAACAAGATCTCCAAATTTTAAAAAGACTAGATAAAGGCAGACTCATGACCGAGTTCAAAAATTTGTACATTTTCTTGGACCAAAAATACAATAGTAATAAAAACTTAAATGATCTAATAGACAACCGAAGCCCTCTTTATGAACAATTAATAATTTCGTTCAACAAGTTAAATCTGAAAGACAAAAGATTAGTTGACGTCCTCAAAACAACCTCTTCAAGCACCCCCACTAAGCCGTTCAACTTATCACCCCCCTGTTCTCCCTCCAATACACACAACTCCTTCCCATGCGCCAATCACAGGCCAACAGCCCCTCCTTCTCAGGCCCACTCCCCTCCACCAAGATGTCACACGTACAATACGAGGAGTAAGGCGTTAGTGACACCAGTGCTTCAAAAACCTCTTAACAATAAGGTAACAGCCCAAAAATACTTAAGGTAAGTTTTCTTAACTTAACAGTCTCAATTCTCCAAAGCATTCAATCTTTCTCTTTTCCCGTCTTTTCACTCAACTAATTAAGGATTTATCCTTCCTTTCAGATTTTCACATACGTAAGACAGCTCAACATTAATTACATCAGACAGCGTTTTTGACTGTCGCCCATTCAACCAATAAAACTGGAACCCCATACTTCAACAACATACACACACGAAGAAACATAAAAACATCAGTCAATTGGGAAGATCTAACGACATTTCAACTGCCCTCATTCAGTCATTATTTTTACTGTTTTCAACATGGTTCGTTTTGAATCAAATATCACTGTTGTTTACATGCACTAGGCACTCCGTCTTCATTAAGTGTGTCTAACGGAGGTGATTAGCCCAAGGATACTTAGACGAACTATTTGTTTGAGTCTAAAATATAATTAGTCAATATAAACATCCAAGTTGAATTACGACGTAATGCAACATTCTTACATGAGCTGATCATAAATCACATTTTAAAAAATTTAAAAAATTTCACACCTTGAAGACATTTCGGATCAGACTGCGCCAAGACCGTAATATTGAGGTCCGGAGTAATCTTTATGAAAATTAATACAAATTTGGAATGTTTTTTCCTAATTATTTGACAATATAAATACGCGTTACAGTAAATTGCAATTGTATGTATTCTGCATTCATTCTCAACATTTGTACAAAAATTTTAAACTGTCTTTGAACTTAACACCAAATAAGACTTTAACTACATTTATTGTCAATACTGTACATAGGATGGCCTTGTGTCAAGTGAAAAATCACCAACGTGTTCACTAGTGTAACATTGTTTAATTAATTTTGATATTTTATTAATGATAAGATCTTGTAAATGTTTTTTAATGTATTCACTCAGGTAACATATTTTTATAATTTTAACCAGACGTCTGGTAAAAGTTTGAGGTATTTGATATGACTGATGATGCCCCACAGAAAGGGCGAAACATGTCTCAATGATTTTTAACGATGTTTAACTAATATGTTAACATCTCGTACTGTATTGAATAGGTTGAATTAAAATTAATTTCTCATTTATTATAAATTACAGAAATATAATACGTAATATAACGACTAACTTACGCGCCACCGCGCCTGTTCCTAACAAGAAAATATGAACTTTTTAGAATAGATATATTTTGTCTGGTAAGATTAAGGCCATTAAGCCCACTCTTCCTTCTAACCAGAAAATACAATATTCACACTGATCAGCCAGAACATTATGACCACCTATCTACTATCGATATAAACCCATCCAGGCGATATCAGTGTCACCTAACGAGGATGACTGCTAATCAGACACATGCACGCTGCATGTAGTATCACTGAGCATGCTTTCCGTGTGTAGAATGGGGAAGGCGTGCGATCTATCCGAGTTTGATCGAGGGCAGATTGTGATGGCCTGGAGGCTTGGCACGAGCATTTCGTAAACGACACGACTTGTCGGATGTTCGAGGAGTGCTGTGGTGAGTGTCCTCAACAAGTGGCAAAACCAAGGTGAAACCACGTCCAAACATCGTGGGGTTGGGCGGCCACCCCTCTTACAGATGTCGGACGTTGTAGCCTTGGCAGACTGGTAAAACAGGACAGACGGCAAACTGTGGCAGAACTAACATCAGACTTTAATGCTGGGCAGAGTACAAGTGTGTGTGAACACACAGTGCACAGAACATACCTATTGCATGTGCCAATGTTAATACCACAACATCGGCAACTACGACTGTAATGGGTACGTGACTATCGTCACTGGACGTTGGTACAGTGGCAGAGCGTTGCATGGTCTGATGAATCCCGATACCTTCTTCATCATGCCAATGGGAAGGTGAGGATCCGTTGCCTTACAGAGGAATAGCTCCTTGACACCTGTACTGTGGGACGGAGACAAATTGGTGGCAGCTCAATTATGCTCTGGGGAATATTCATGTGGGCATCCATGGGTTCAGAGGAGCTCGTGCATGGCACCATGACGGCCGAGAAGTATCGTACACTGGTTGCAGACTACGTACACCTCCTCATGACGATCATGTTTCCTAACGGCAGTGGCATTTTTCAACAAGATAATGCGCTATGTCACAAGGCCAAGAGTATTATGGAGTGGTTTGAGGAACAGAGTGGCGAGTTGCAATTGATGTGCTGGCCACATCTGGGATGTGATTGAACATGGCATCAGAGCTCATTGCCCCTCTCCCCAGAATTTATGGGAATTAGGTGATTTGTGTGTGCAGATGTGGTGCCAACTTCCTCCAGCGACCTACCAAGGCCTCACTGCTTCTATGCAAAGACGTGCCGCTGCTGTTTTCAAATAAAAATCTCTTTATTTGCAAATGAGGTGTCTACCTCGGTGGCAAATGGTACACTAAAATACACTATTGTCAAGCACTAAATATCAAATTAACAAGAGAAGAAAATTTTCCTATAATACAATATTATACAATTTACGCTAACAATTTTTTCTATTAAACACACAGCTCATCCTTAATAAATTTATGTTGTTTACAAAACTCTACTTACAATGTCTCCTGTACTACTTACAAATATAGTCAACTGGTATAAGATTAAACTTTACCTTGTATTTATTTACTCTTTTTTTTTACCCATTCTAGAACCTAAGTAGCATAACGACCTGCTGCGTCTCAACCAGAGCCCCTGTTGCCACCACTTTTCAGAGTTCCTGAAGGGCCTTCACAGCTGCCGTAGCGGTCCCAGGGCCCTCGGGGTCCCCACTGTACTTCACCCCTACAGGCAGTCCCCTACTTTGGCTGTCCAAACACCTTAGACTAGGGGATGGAATTAATTTATTCACACACAATTTTTTATTTACAATAACCTGCACTGGTCGAATGCCCTCTAACATTTCATTTATTTTCTCTGTTGCTGTTTATTCTCTTCTTGAATATCTGTACAGATTTTGGAAAAGGATCAAACACTACCCCTGGTAAACTGTTCCACTCCTTCACACCCTTCCCAATGAATGAAAATTCACCCCAATCGCTTCTGCTAAAATTCCTTCTAATGTTATATTTGTGGTCTGTCCTGCCAATATAATTATTTTCCAACTGAAGCCTCTCACGGATATTTCCCCATGCTTCTTCCCTTGTATAGGCCCTATATAATCCTATAAGTCTAGTTTTCTCCCTTCTCTTACTTAAAGTTTCCCACCCAAGTTCCTTTAACATTTCTGATACACTACTCTTTCTCCTGAAATCTCCTGTTACAAATCTTGCTGCTTTCCTCTGCACACTATTTCTTTTATTGGGTATTCTTGGTGAGGATCCCAAACAATGTTTGCATATTCCAATAATGGACGAAACATACTTAAGTAACTTTTTTCTTTTAATTCTTTATTGCATCCTTTAAGTAGCCTCATTATGACATGTAACGATCTGTATGCTTTCCCAACAATGTCATCAACATGACCCTTCCAGTGCAAATTACTTTCAAATCTCACACCTAAGTATTTGCACTTGCCATCTTTTGGGATAACTACCTCATCCAAAGTATATTCAAATTCAATTTAAAGCTCCTGTTTGTAAAAGTTGTAACGGTTGATTTGCCTCCATTAACCTTCACATTATTTTCTTCAACCCATCGTTGGATACTTTCAAGGTCCCTTTGTAATTCTGAACAATCCTCAATGTTATTTATTTCCCTATAAACAATTATGTCACCTGCATACAATCTTATTTTCGATGTTATATTGTTCCCTAAATCATTTGCGTATATTAAGGAAAGTAACGGACTGATTATACTGCCCTGTGCAATTCCCTTCCGAACTTTCTCTTCCTGTGAAATATTTTTTCCTACTTTGACTTTCTGAACCCTTGAATTTACAAATGTTTTTATCCAACGTGTAACCCTTACATCCAATCCTATTCGCTCCAATTTCTTTAATAATATTCCATGTTCCACTCTATGAAAGGCTTTGGAAAGATCTATGGCTATGCAATCTAACTGACCTCCTGAATCCAATTGATCTGATATGTCCTGATGAAATCCCACCAGTTGTGCCTCACAAGAAAATTTCTTTCTAAATCCATACTGGCTCCTCATGAACCAATTTTTTATCATCACATATCCCTTTGATGTACTTTGATATTAAAATCTCCAGTATTTTACAAACTATACTGGTCAGGCTGATTGGTCTGTAGTTCAGTGTTTCTTTTTATCACCCTTTCCTTTATAAATTGGTATTATTATAGATTCCTTCCATTCCTTTCATATTACACTATTATTCATGACACAGTCAAAGAGAAATTTTAAATAAGGCACTATGTACCACTCCATTGTCTTTAATACCTCCCCAGTAATTTGATCACTTCCTGCTGCTTTTCCTTGCTGAAGCAGTTGGATTTCTCTGAAAATATCTTCATTTGTGAATGAGAAGCTTCTTGTTTCCCTCTGTCTCTCTCTCTATCTTCTGTTTCGGTTTCCAACTCCTGACAATCATCTACTGAATCTCTGAATTCCCTACTAAATAGGTTTGCTTTTTCAGTATCTGTTAAATAGTGTTCACCCCCTTCTCCCACCATTGTAGGAATTTGGATTCCTTTTCCTTTTTGATTCCTGATATATGAATACAGCTTTTTCCATTTCCCTTTGTGGTCATTACCCTATTGAAGTATGCCATTCATATAATTCTCTTTTGCTTCCTTTTTCACTCTATTCAGTTTCCTCATTAGCTGTTTTCTAGTTTTTCTACTCTCCATACCCTCTTTGATTTTCCTGTTTACTATTCTACATTTTCTTTTTAATTTTCTTATTTTTGTATAATAAACAGGGTCTGAGGTCATTTTACCCTTCTTAACAGGTACAAATCTCTTCTCTCCTTCACAAATGATTCCTTTAAATTTAGCCTACTCCCTTCACTTATCCAACAACTGAATTGTGATTTAAGGTAAGTCCCAAATTCATCAACTTTAGTTTTTCTGTACAATTTCTTGTCTTGTGTAACCCTCTTATTAAGCCTTTTTGGTACGAGTCTTACATCCATTATTACAGCCTTATGGTCTCCTATTCCTTCAATTACCTCAGTTTTATCAACAATTTCCCATGGTTTAACCAAGAATACATCTAGTAAGTTATTGAGACGAGTCGGTTCTTGTACTACTTATGTAAATCCTCCCTCCCAAATTAACTTATTTGCCAGTTTCTGTTCATGGGCTTCACTTGCAGCTCCATTCCATTCAACTTCAGGCAAGTTTAGATCTCCCCCAATTATTACCTTATCATTATTATTGTTTTTATGACTATAATCTATTATTTTCTCAAATATTTCCATGTCTTTTCCTCCCTTTCAGGCCTGTATGTTCCTATAATTCCCACCTCCTTCATATTATCACAAACATGGGCGCCCGCAGGATCTTTTCCAAGGGGGCGCACATTAACAATTTTCTTGAATATAAATACCAATATAACGTCAGCAACATTAAATTTTTTACAGAAATTTGCGAATGTAACAGATGCTAGATGACCGTCAGTAAGTTTAGTTTATGAAATATTCTGGTATGATATTAAACAATTGAACATCAACTTGCCCCCCCCCCTTGCGGGCGCCCATGATCACAAACTAATTTTATCCCTAATATTTCATCCCTTTCATCGATAAACCAGTCATGTGAACAATAAGTTTCCTTCACCAGAATAAACACCCCCCCTCCCTTTTTATCTCCTCGGTCTCTACGATAGACTGTGTACCCTTCTGGAAATACTTCTCTATAACCCACCCCTTCTCTCAACCACGATTCCACTCCTATCACCACATAAGTCTCATAAGATTCCATCAATGTACCAAATTTTAATTGTTTATTTACTACACTTTGACAGTTTACCAAGAGCAATCTCAGACCCCCTTCCTCCCTAAAACTTGACTGTTGCAATTGGTTAACTTGAAATTCCTTACTTTCCTGAGTTTCATTTTCTAGTTGACTGAGCCAGCTCGAAGTACAACTGGCTCTTTCTACTAGTTTTCCTGGTCAGTATTATAACTCAAGGGAGTTGCCTGTTTTACAGTACATATCTTAAGATTAATAAAATCTAGAACAATATTTGATATCTTTCGTTTACCTGAATTGTTTAGATGGAGGCCATGTTTTTTATAACAGTATCTCTCAAAACTGCTGCATTCAATAACCTGAGTATTCCAAAAATGTTTACAAATTTTAACAATATCTGTATTGACCTTGTCCACTTCAATGTTCACACACGAGTCTCTACTCAAATCATGCCTGTGGGGCACGTTCACTACAAAGACGTTAGTGTGGGTCAGCTTCCCTAGTGTATGTGTAAGTTGTGATCTTACATTCTTGGCGTCGTCGTGAGCTACGTCGTTCGTCCCACTGATGATAAGCACTGCATCACCGCTCCCGAAGTTCCTAGTTGCTTCTTCTACGTTTTCCAGGACACTGCTGATAGAAGCTCCTGGATAAATTTCTCCGGTTGCTGCTATATTCTCGTCGTTTATCACTCCCGCAATTCCCCTTCCTTGGCTATCACCAAACACAGCTACCTTTGCTGATTTAGGCCTAACTGGGTCTTGAATCTGAAATCTAGGCCTAAATTTTAACCTCAGCACGGCAACGGCAGCGGATCGCGATGATTTGGTTTCACGCGCGTGATGACTTTCTTCCAGAATTAAATTATTTAGGGCAGAAAACCTATTTGTGATGTTTATTTCCGGAAATTCAGTTGTAGATTTCTTCTTAGCCGGCCATCCATGAACTACCTGACACTACGTGCTCGAGTTTGTTACTGGTACCGGTATATCAATCGAAGAATGGTCAGTCCCAAATTCTAGCGATCGCAGTCTTTCTTTTAATTCTTAATTTTCAACTTTAAGAGCCTCATTGTCCTTTTGTAAAATGTTTATAATTTCTAATGCACTTTTGTATTCCTCATTGATTGTTTTCGGTGCTTCATCGTCAACTACAACATTCCGAACACACTGCTCACAAATCCAGTCAACATTTTCATTAGTTTTTACGTCTCTAGGGCAATTTCCGCACTTATAATGCCACCATCGATCACATGAATCACACAACATTCCATTTTTCACTAATCTTCGACATTTTCCGCACTTTTCGTCACATTTTACGGTTAATTTACTGGGAGGATAAAACACTACGTCGTCATTACCGGGCGCCATTTTGAAAAGAAAAAAAAAGGTGCCAAAGGTGGACATACCGGCTATTAGGTAGGTGGTCATAATGTTCTGGCTGATCAGTGTATACACGGTATGCTGAATTAAAAGAAACAGACTACCTACAGCTACACACTATACAGAATTACAATAAAAATGAGAATCAGAAATCAATGAGGAAAATCAATCAAATCTGTATTTAGGGCAGTTGCCCAGGTGGCAGATTCCCTATCTGTTGTTTTCCTAGCCTCTTCTTAAATGATTTGCAAAGAATTTGAAAATTTATTGAACATCTCTCTTGGTAAATTATTCCAATCCCTAACTCCCCTACCTATAAAAGAATACTTGCCCCAATTTGCTCTCTTGAATTCCAACTTTATCTTCATATTGTGATCTTTCCTACTTTTAAAAACACCACTTAAACTTATTCGTCTACTAATGTCATTCCATGCCATCTCTCCACTGACAGCTCGGAACATATCACTTATTGCAAGAAATAAGCTTCATTTCCCGTATCAAATTTTATTTACGTTAAATCAATAAAAGTAAATTTCCACCTCTTTTATACTTATATTTGCTTTAAGCAAATTAATTATTTATAGTACATGTTTCGTTTCTTGGGAATATCTTCAGGTGAAACAATTGCATAGGTGAAATTCAATGATCTCTATACATGGATCGCTGATGGCAGCTCTCCGCTGCAGGAGAAAGTACACCAAGCTGAGCGCGTGGTCCGCCATGTTGGTGTACCCATCTTAGAGCTCTCCTTATGGGGAAGCAATGATAATATAATCAATTTTAAATTGCAATTAATGGCGCATTGGAATAATTAAAAATATAGGGACATGTTCACTCAAAGCATAAGGACATTGGGAACACCGACAAGTCATTCCGAGGTCAGTAAATCTCCGGGATAGCAATAAAAATGAGTGTATAATAACAGCCGACAAATATTAACTTAGGTGCTGAATACATGCAATTAGCGATCGGTAATACAATAGGAGTGAAAAACAGTTTCTGGAAACACTGCAGTCAATTTTATACCTGTATGCCACGAAATTATGCTTCTTAATTATGCTTTTTCGTATTTTGAGCCAAAAACTCAGGTTTTCTGTTTATTCATACAAAAATAGCCCTATTCTTCCTCTTTCAGAAAATGTTTTTATTTTAGTAATTCCGGCTTGTTTAAAGCTTGTAGAAGCCATTTAATATGAGGCTGCAGGACATTTAAAAGCCCAGAACCACACCCACTCCTCCTGTAACGGCATAATGATAGTTTACTGTGTGTTTTTCGCTGGATATTCAAGTATTTCGCAGTGTATTTGCCGTAGAAGTACACTTCGGCATGCTGACAGTCACTTGTTTACTACGTAATCAATACAATTACGTTATGTTAGGAAATATTGCAATTTGAACTGACGGAGAGAATGTTGTACCTCTTCCAAATAGTACTCAATTTATATCTGCCACACATGTATACTTTGATAGTTTAAATATATTATGTATTTGTATTATTTACATTTAGGAATTCATATTTGTGTTAATCGTAGTAGTACAAGCATGGGTCCCTTCTTTGTTTATATTTTACAAACATGTAGAAGTAACATGTGGTTTCAATTCAGCGAGTGAAATATGTAAACTAGTGATTTTTCATTGATGTATTTCATCTTAATTCCTTTGTAAATGTGTGGGGTATTGCAATAACACAGCACGGAACACCCGTGGAACTACAATCAGGAGGCCTGGATTCACTGAACTGAGCATAAACAAAGCAAGTGCTCTCCTTGTGGTCTACTGCACCGTGCGCTCGCGGCCATCTTACTACGCCAGTCATCTTCTATTCGGCTTACTGCTACCCAAGCTACCAGCCATCCATGTATAGAGATCAGTGGTGAAATTACAAAGAATTTTTCTACTTCTCAGAAAACATCTTACAAAGTACCTTGTTATGCTTAAAAAGTATATGAATTTAAAAAAGATTAAAAATATTAAAATCAGTGAGGAGGGGTGAGTGGGGCAGTGAAATGGGAAGGGAAAATGGATCTACTTATGTCCTAACCTATTTTTTAAAAAAGACCTATCTGTGTCGGTGCAACGTAAAACAAATAGCAAAAAAAAAAAAAGATAGTCTCTAAAATTATTGAATGGGCCTATTTTAAAATAATTTCTATTCACTTGAAGAGATGTTAAAAATTATTAAGTTTCCAGTTTTGTTCACTGTGATGTGTATATTTCCAAGTTGTTTATTATTAAAAAAGTATTTGAAAAATATTTTTTTCTTCTTGATGTTCCAGTTTTATTACAAAACTGTTTTCTTCAGCTGCTCTTTTCCAAGGTGAATATTGTCATTTGATTTTAGTTTTATAAAAATGAGTCACTTGAATTCTGTTTATTGCAGGATCCCTGAAGCTGATTGCTGTCTTATCGTTATTATTATGTAAAGAGCTTCCCCAAAATCTTATTTTAGCAACCTGCTGTGTCCTTGGAGGGGTCTAGTGGATAGGAATGTGTCTAATGAGGCACCAGTTTTTTATAACACAGAGTAGCAGGTTCTCAGCATTTCTCACCAGCCTGTCAACTTTCTGATGCACCCCTTCGCTCATCCCATTACAGTAGAACCTCGATAATTCAATATCAGTTAATTCAAAATCTTGTCTAATTCGAAGCAGCTCTCATTCCCCGAAACATGAGGTACGGTTTTGCATGTTATTTAAATAGTTTAATTCGAAATACGGATAATTCGTCATTCGGAGAACAATGTCGGTCTCGTTACCGAAATTCAAACTTTTAATTCGAAACTGCCTTTACATTTTGAAAAAAAAATAGTATTTTACAGCGTAATTTAAATTAAAAATTTCTCCGCGTCATGACAGAATGCGTTTTTCATGGCCTTTGAAAAGTTTAATTGTGTTATTTATGACAGAATGCGTCTTCCGGAATGTGTAGGGGTAACTTTGCGCACTTTCACCTACTTCAGGCGTGTCTACAGTGTGCTTCATATCTGCTATGTTCAAGCTGAATCGTAATTATTTTGTATTCAGCGTTTTAAGGAACGCTACAATATCACGTAGCAGGCAGTGTGTGGAGACGTAGAAGCTGTGAACACTGGCGATGCCGACATTTGGAGAAAAAGCGTGACTTATAGCCTATAATCAATTTGTATGCACCAAAAATTATTGTCAATGCCGATGAAAATGCATTGTTTGTTTTATTTTTTTTAATGCTGCGGCCAAACGGACTTATGGTTTTAAAGGAGAGAATACCCAGCCGGGAAATGTACTGTGTTGCTATGCAGTGCACACGGAAGTGAGAGACTTCCTTCCCCCGTCAAAGGGAAAATTTGAAAATCCACGATGTTTTCAGTGCGTCGGGCACTTTCCTTGCCAGTACATGGCATCTAAAAATGCAAACATTACAGTAAGCCAAGAGATAAAGCATTTGCACAGGAGAGCCAGCATAATTTTTCTTCGTCTTTGAATCATATTTTTCTTCCTTTCGTTGCGTGAGGTTATGTTTGCCATTGTTCTATACAAGTGCAGTTTTTGAATAATGTAAATGCACCTTGTTGGATACATTTCTGAAATAGTGTTTTTCATGGCCTTTGAAAAGTTTAAACTGAGAATCAAAGTGATTGCATGCATTAATGGGTCTTAGAAGTGCAATGGCGGGAAATCATACAAGTATAGTCGCCGTACTGTTGTTGTAATGTGGACAGAAGCGAGAGACTTTCTCTCCTCGTCATTGGAAAGTTTGATAAGCCGCGATGTTTTAAGGGCATCAGGTACTTTCTGAGCAAGCACAACGCATCTAAAATGCATACAGTACAGTAATCCAATGAATAGAGCACTTGCACAGAGGATCCAGTACAGATTTCTCCTCGTCTTTGAATCATGTTTTCCTTCTTTTGATTTCATTGCGTGAGGTTATGTTTGCCGGTGCGTTATCCAAATGTATTATTTAAATACTGTAAATGCACTTTGTTGGATACATTTTGGAAATAGTTTTTTCCAAGGCATTTGAGAGCTTTAAACAGTGAATCAAGTTTAATTGCATGCAGTAACAGGTCTTGCAATATATTGTGACGCCTCAAGGGTTGGCATTTCTGAAGAACGTGTTGGCGGTTAATTCGAAATCACGTAATTTGAAGCCCAATTTTTGCGTTCCAACGACTTTGAATGAACGAGGTTTTACTGTATTTGTTCTATCATTTGTCTGAGAGTCTCAGCATATTACAGTCATTCACAGTGTGCTTGTACAACTGAATAACATGCACAGTAGTTGAAAAATGTATCTGTACACTCTGGAGGAGCAAATATTTATTGTCCACACATATTTGAAAATAGAATTGATAAAACCATGTCAACAGCAATATCTGGAGAAGTTTGTAAGTGACAACCACTGAGCAATTCCAGTATTTGGGCCTAGTTGAAGAAAGTGGAAAAGAAGAGAACATTACTGGATGGTTATGCAGGACATGCGTAAATGTTGCAGGAAGCAATCCAAAATGTGACTGCATCTCACAAGTCACTACGCTGACTTTCACAAGAATCAGGATTATCCAGAAGCACTTGCAGATGTGCTGCAAAAAACGCTAAAGTTAATGCATACTGTTTCTCTCTAGTCCACAAATTAACTCATTGGCATACCTTGCCGCCTGCTGTGACCATTCATACAAAGACGCCTGGCAGGTGGTCTATTGAGAGGTAAGCTTTCTGCAAGTAGTTCAAGCCTTCTGTCCATAGATGGCACGACATGCAATATACCTTCTGAAAGCTGGAATATCTGCTTTCTCTCTTGAAGTTGGAATGAATATCACAGATTGCATCATGCAATAGCTCTTCAAGTAGGGTGATTACCCACATGATAATCAGCAGAAATGCCTGGCACTAGTAATCATCATTATCATCTTCATTTCCCATTTCCAGCTTCCCAGGTCGGGTTGTGAATCAAGGACCTCCATCGCTGCCTGTCTGTCCTCCACTCTTCTCCTTTTTTAAGTACATCTTCTGGTTTTCCTCCCCTCTTCTCTATGCACTCCCACATTGAATCTGTCCACCTCTTTCGGGGTCTTCCTCGTGGTCTCTTTCCTGTTAACTTCTCTGAAAAAGCTCTTTTTGGCACTCTCTCTTCTCCCCTTCTCATATGGCCATACCACTTTAGCTTTGTTATTTCTATCCGGTCTTGAAGTTTCAAGATTCCTGTCCTTTTCCTTATCTCTTCATTTCTAATTCTATCCTTTCTGGTCTTGCCCTCGATACCTCTTAGGAATTTTATCTCTGCTGCCTGTATTCTACTCTCCTCTCGTTTTGCTGAAGTCCACGATCCAGCTGCATAGGTTAGTATTGGTTCATAATAAGTTGAATTCAGGCATTCTGGATTATATGTGGCTCTCAAACAAGCCATAGTTTCACTTACTGGGAATCATTAATTCTCACATTCAGGTAAGTGAAAAGTACATGATAAACTCTAGATTTAGGAAAAATTGAAGTTAGGAGTAAGACGTCCTCATGGCACATAGTTATTCCAGCATCTTTGCCACAACCATAACAACAGATACACAAATGTATATCTTCAATATCTTTGCAAACCAAATGAACTACGAGAAACTCCACCGTATATTTCTAGCATGATGAAGCAACTTTCCGCACATCACATGGCACCATGGCCAAAATTCAGTGCTATTCCGGCAACTGTATCATTTCAAAGTGGCTGGCCACTGTGCTTGCTGTTAACTTTTTTTTCATTAATGTGTCCGATACCAACTGCCTGGGCACACTTGCTTGATCTGATGTTGCTTGATTATTCTTTAAGAGGATATCTGAAAGGAAGGATTTGCCAAAACAAACCAAGAACCATAGGTGCCTTGAAAGCACACATCACCAAAGATATTCAGGTAGTAACAGCAGACATAGTGATGAAGACTTTTCAAAAAATAATACACCGGGATCCTGCGTAGATGCAGATGGTGGTCACTTCTAGTACTTGTTATGATGTCAATCACATACGTGCAAAATGAGTTAAATCTACTTCAAATGTTACAATTATTTTATTTATTTTTATTTTTTTTTGCTAGGGGTTTTGCATCGCACCGACACAGATAGGTCTTATGGCGACGATGGGATAGGAATGGCCTAGGAGTTGGAAGGAAGCGGCCGTGGCCTTAATTAAGGTACAGCCCCAGCATTTGCCTGGTGTGAAAATGGGAAACCACGGAAAACCATCTTCAGGGCTGCCGATAGTGGGATTCGAACCTACTATCTCCCGGATGCAAGCTCACAGCCGCGCGCCTCTAGTTACAATTATTAAAGAAACGGTGGGTTTAGTAGGGAGTGGGACACTGAATAATCAGCATTGGTCTAGTATATAATGGTTTTCATAAAGGGAATCATATCTACCATGGGAAGTGGGTAGGGTAATGAGTAGAGGTTTATACAGTGGGGTTTGAACCCACTATCTCCCAAATGCAAGCTGACAGCTACAGGACCAAAACTACGCAGCCAATTGCTCGGTAGCCAAGTTTAAAATGTTGCATAACTTTTGAATGGGTATCTACAACTTTTGTTTGGAATTTTACAAAATATGGAAAAATCAAAAAGATTTTCACACCACATCGCAGTTATACATGATATGACTGAATATTGTCAATAACTATATCTACAACTAGCAATTACCCGCGGCTTCGCTCGCGTTAGGCATAGATATCAAGGATAATTTAATAAAAAACCACCTATTCAATACTTTCCACGTTTAATGTGGTTATTATCTACATGATTTTATGTAGACTTATTTAGGTCAGGTACATGTTTCACCCATTATTTTGGGCATCTTCAGCCTGTATACAACCCTTAGGTCAAGGTTTGGGACCCTTTTAACCAATATAAACATACCAATATATACTAACATTAATGAACTCTTAAGACGGGTAACATAAGTTAATACAGTTAAGTTTTTTGGTCCTAATCTATCTAATTTGGAAAATGTCCAAAACTAAAATGGATCTTCTTTTTGGTAAAGAGGATTACATACCGGGGTTTATGTGACCCCTATATCATATCATGTTCTTGACGTACCGTGTCTGTTGACAGGATATGTCGTCAACAATAAGTGGAGATTTGAACTGATTGTTGATTGTAGGTTGGTCAAGATTGAAAATATAAATTTAAATTAAATGTGTTTTAACTTGGCAGTTCTATTCTGGTTAACTTAAAATGTTCAAAAATAAAATGAAATGGATCTTCTTTTTTATCATAAGTCTTGAGAAAGGGTGATATTTCGTAATTTGATCAAAGTAATCGTTCCTCGGCATTGTACTAAGACATTATCTGAAAATTCCTAAAGTATAAAAACTCACCCAAAAAGTGAGTTTAATTTACCCCAGAAAATCTTTGTAAACCATTTTTGTGGTATTACCTTTTGGGGCTAAGACGACCATGCGACATAGAACTGTACATGAGAGAAACAGTTCCTGTATTTTTTTAAAAGTACTTTCCAAATACCAAGTTTCGTGTCTCTAACATGTTAAGTTTTTGACATATAATGTACATATAACAGAACTCATTTTAAAAATTAACCCACTTTTCAAATTCTTTCTAGCCCCTTAACTGGATTTTCCGAAATGGCAAAAAATACATGTTTCATTACTTTTAAGGAGATTCCAGAAACATATATAAACCCTTTATTTACTTATTTTCCACCCCATATCCCTTACGTCGATTTTCTGAAAAAAGAAAACTGTTTTTCTTTATTTTTAAAGGAGATTCCAAATTCTAATTTTCACGTCTGTAACATTTTCAGTTTTGAGGTATAAGTATCCTTATAAAAGTAATTCAACTCCTTTTTCACCCCCACCCTTCCTACCAGTTAAGTTGATTCCCCCCTCCCCAAAAGTGTGTGTTTCTTTATTTTTAAAGGAGATTCCAAATAGCAATTTTCACATCTTTAACATCTTTAGTTTTTGAGATATAAGTATCCTCATACAAAGAATTCAACTAATTTTTTGAATTACTCACCTCCCTTAAGTGGATTTTCCCAAAGACAAAAGAACACATGTTTATTTACTTGGAAAGAATACAAATGTTCATGCCTCTAACATCTTTAGTTTTTGAGATCTAAGTATCCTCATAAAAGGACTTCATCTCCTTTTTCACCCAGCACATTAAGTTGATTCCCCTCCTCCAAAAAATGCGTGTTTCTTTATTTTTAAAGGAGATTCCAAATACAAATTTTCACGTGTGTAAACTTTTAAGTTTTTGAGATATACAGTAGAGTCTCGCTCATCCGACCTTCGCTTATCCGACATTCCGTGTTATCCGACACTGGTAGACTTAATTTGAACTTTTGGTGGAGACTAAATTCAGGGAGACCCGGTGTAGAAGGTGCGACCGTGGGACAAGCACTGGCCTGACCGCTGGTGGTAGGACCGTTTTTTCCTCAAGGACAGGTGCAGTGAGGTTTGAGTCATTGTTCATTGTAGTATTGGTTGGATGCGGATGTTATAGTTTTCATATCCTCTGTGAGTATGGCGAGTATTTGGAAGAAAGTGATTGTTTCTATGCAAGACAATTTTAGTCCTTTAAAGAGACTGGACAAAGGGTAAACTCTTTAAAAAGTGGCTTCAGATTATGGTGCTGGACGTGTTACAGTGGGAGACTGGAAAAAAAGAGGGAAGAAATTGAAAAGTGGTGCTCTACCGGAGCAGAGAAAGCAATGAAAAAATGTGAGTGCGAAAAAGTAGGTGAGCACTATTTCTTTGTTTCACTCAACACCGGGAAAATTGCCTGCCAATATCTGGCCCCATTCTGCATGAAAAGGCTGTGTATTTCCAGAAGGAGTTTAATGAATGGGACCCCAATTTTACTGCTAGTGCTGGGTGGCATGATCGGTGGAAAAAACGGTACGGCATTAGGCAGCTTAATAGCTGTAGAGAAAACTGTCAGCTAAATCTGATGAGGTTGTGAAATTTAAAAAGGAATTTCAGGAAATAATTCTTGCTGGAGGATTAACCGGTGTTCAGATTTCTAATTGTCATGAGACTGGGCTAAATTTCAAGGTGCTGCCATCAAAAACTCTCGCAGCCGAAGCCGAGACGTCTGCACCTGGCTACAAGCGCAGTAAGGAAATAGTTACTGTTCTTTCCTGTAGTAATGTTACTGGGAATGTAAACGCATAATTGCTTATGATCGGTAAAGCAAAGAAGCATAAGGTCTCTAAAAACATTTCTGTTAATGTTCTTCCAGTCGATTACACGAATCAGAAGGCTGCCTGGATGTCTGCTGATATCTTTAAAGAGTGGATTTTTACACAGTTTTTCCCAGATGTAGAAAAATATCTAGCTTCGAACAATCTCCCTAGAAAAGCTCTTCTTCTACTAGACAACACTGCATCACACCCAAATGAAGAGCAACTTAGAAGTGGAGACATCAAAGTCATGTTCCTCCCTCTTAACGTGACGTCTTTATGCCAGCCAATGGACCAAGTTATGCTGGGAACACTGAAGAGGAAATATCGCCGGGAAATCCTTTCATCCCTGATACATGAAATGGAAAATGGCAACATGATACAAAAGTTGAAACGAATCGACTGGATAGCGCAGTATTGGGAAGAAGATGAAACAACGACATTAGCAAAGTCTTAGAACAAATTGTTGAGTGAGGTTGAACATCGAAAGGAGGTGGTACAAGGAGACATGGAAAATATTGTGCCCTTACTGCATTGCATTCCTGGCTGTGCGGATGCTACGACTGAAGATGTGAGTAAGTGGTGTGCACAAGATCAACTGTTTGAACTAACTGAGTCTGATATTATTGATTTTGTGAAAGCTAATGAAAAAGAGGATGATAAAGAAGAACGAGGCATTGCAGAGCAAAATGAGAAAACGATTCAGAGTGAATGATTAAGTGCATTGGAAATGGCCTTAACCTATGCTGAACAACAGACGGAAGCAAGCGCAACGGAGGTGTAGATTTTTCGTCGATGGTGCGATATCGCAGCAAGTAAACGTGGATCAGCAGGCAAGCAGACATTGTTGACAAGTTTCTTTTCGTAAGACATTTGGAATGCTTTCGTTCAATACTGCATGCACTGTACAATTGAATTGATAATTTTATAAATAGAGTACCGTAAAACATGTCATTGTTTTGGTACTAGATTATGGCCTTCCTGTTTGTTTCACTTCATTCTCAAAGTTGTTCTGTATTATCCGACATTTTCGGTGATCCGACGTACTCCAGGTCCCGTTTAGGTCGGATAATCGAGACTCTACTGTATATATATATCCTCATTTTAAAAATTCACCCCCCCCTCCCTTTTCACTCCCTTAGCGACGGAATATCTAAAAATCCTCCCTTAGTGAGCACCTGCACCCTAATATAAATGTATCCCCAAAATTTCATTACTTTATGTCCAGAAGTTTTGGCTTGGTGATGAGTCAGTCAGTCAGTCAGGACATGTTATTTTATATATATATGTTATGTTTTAAATCCCGGTCTAGAAAGCAAGCATAACGGCCGAGAGGATCCGTTGTGCTGACCACACGACACCTCGTAATCTGCAGGCCTTCGGGCTGAGCAGCAGTCGCTTGGTAGGCCAAGGCCCTTCAAGGGCTGTAGTGCCATGGGGTTTGTTTGTTATTTTACGTTTTAAAATTAAATTCTACCTCAAGGAAAATACTGTCTATCCACCGATTTGGTTCATAATACAGAGTGACAAGATTAGAGAACCTGTAGTTCCAAAAGTCCAAGGTTTGGAAAGATGAAAATGTAAGGTGTGAGGAAATAAATCAGCATTATGAATCAGGTTTGATTAACTAAAATCATGTTGAACCAATTTGCATTTCTTTCTTGTGTGACTTAAATTGATTAATTTCATGCTACATTGTCAATGCCATCATGGTATTTATCAGTGCAGATGACAAAAACTTCAAACTTCAACTTCAAATTAGACTTTATGCATGTCTAATATAATCATGCTTGCTGCATCTTCATTTTTGGTAATAATAATAATATGAATAATGAAGAAGAAGAAGAAGAAGAAGAAGAAGTGCTAGTCGACTGCATTTTATAACCTCATAGTTAATGGCTCTATACTTTCCTCAAAGGGATACCTGCAAAAATAATCTGTTTGTGTTTTCCCACTTTCTCAAAATGGGTCAAAATGCATGCCTGATACAAATCGATCCATTTGGTAGTGACAGAAATGTGCTGCTGGCCTCTCTGGGAGCTTCCCTGTTAGAGCAAGAGTACATCATGGACCAGCATCATCACTGTTGCTCTTCATAATTGTTATGGATACCATTTTAGATGACTTGCAAGAGTGACTGTACTGAATGCCAATGACATCCTACTTACAACTACAACCGATGAGGAACTACAGGACTGCGTTCAAACATGAAGTGAACACCGAAACTAATTTGGCCTGCATCTAAATGAGTATCTGGAAACTAACTGCTTTCAACGTTTATAATTCTGCCTGCAAAGTGATGGTGGCATTGATCACAAAGTATAAAGTAAATGCAGCACGGTTTAGATGGAGTGGAGTCAAAGGAGTACTGTGTGATAGACGTGTGCCAGTCCACCTCAAATCAAAGGTGTCTGCACTATAGATTGTCTAACAACATTGTATGGGGCCAAAAATTGGCCAGTCACCAAAAGCACCAAGTGCCCCCTATACACAATGGAGATGAGCAGATTATGGTGGACTCTTGGAGTTTCACTCTTTGATTACATAACCAACAACACGATCCTACGGAGGATGGGAGTTGCTCCCATTCAAGAAAAGGTGCGGGAAGGGCATCTGAGATGGTATGGCCATATCCTGAGAGCAGCAAATGGTACAGTCGCCAGTGATGCATACAACTTCACTGTAAACAGTATGAGCCCACGTGGAAGGCCGAAACAACGGTGGCAAGACCCTCGCTGCAAACATGAAGATTACTCTGAAACCAAACACTGTGTATGATTGCTTAAAATAGCAATCATCAATCCAAACAGCGGACACTGCACCTACGGGAAAAATTTAAGTTGAGGAAGAAGAATGGCTACTGGCAATCGTCGACACTGCAGAGACCACTGAGAAACATGGAATAAAATGACAAAGTACATATTTTATTTCAAGCCATTGCTCACATTGCTCAAGAAATGAGCATACCAAAATATGACATAGAAAGGAACGTTTCTAAGACCACATTAGCAATCATTCAATTTGTACAGAATTAAAATTGCACTCTTATTGCATGTCATAGCACACAGCAAAAATTGATTAACATTTCACAGTAATAAGCACTCAAATATGAATATACATTTAAAAACTGAACTTGTATCACAGTAAATAGCATTTTATGTTAACACAGTCAACAAAATATTATGGTAAATCATGAAGGTTAAATTCAGTATATATACTATCTGTGCGAAGGTATGCTTCTTTGGTAGCTTCTAACATCCTCGGGAGTGTCTGTGTTGCCTTCTCAATCTCAGCCGGGCTGCCACAAACCTACAAAGAATAAGAGTGTGAAGTAATTTCAACAATGTTACACAAACATTTTTTTAACTTTGCTTCATGCCCTGGTAACTGAAGCCTGAAGCATTTAATACCTTAAGGAGATTTTATCACTCAACACAATTTATAGTCATGAACAGCAACATTGTTATCTGGAAAATTATAATACACAATACAGATGAGAAGTGACAACCAAACAAATGGTACAGTTTATACAACAGACTACCTTGAAAGAACAACAAGTGTCAATAGTTTCTTCTTCTGCGTCTTGTCCCTTACGGGAGGTCAGCAACATGAGTGACATTTTCATAGCACCCTGTCCTGGGCATCCTCAGTGGAGAGCTGTAGTTCTGCCACATCAGTTTTTGTCTGTCCAAGGTCAGTTTTGGTCTTAGGCAGTCTCCTCTTCCTTCCCTCTGTTCCTCCATTACTCTTCTAAGTTTTTATTATTTGTATTGAGCAAATTAGATTTTAACAATGAAATACAAGTAATAAAACAAATCGTGGTGGAAAAAAAACCATCTTCCCAACAAAGTAGACTGGCTATAAAAATTACAGAAACACATAAACCCCTACCAAAAACAAGAAATACAGTATTTTTCTTTTTCAAATATTTGAGAGAAATTCTACCGTATTGAAAAGGTGAAATTTCTCTCAAATATAAAAATATACTCAACTGATGAGCATACAACCAACGAACGAGTGTTGAGGCTCGTAGTTGGCAGACAGTGCATGACATAATATGACAAACTGTATAGTGTGTAACTGTATACATGTGGGACTGGATAAGTGTGTAGCCTACAGTATAATGTTGCTATAACAAATGATAGTACCACATAAAGAAATATTGAGAATTAAATTATTTACAGGCTCCTTCCCTTTCTCTATTTAGTATGTATTAAAACATTTCATTTTAACAATTTTTGAACTTTCAGTATAACAAATTCAAATTTTGCCCATATGCTTATATTCAGCTTTATTTTTTCAACATAATTGAAAACCATCCTGTTTTATAAGATAAGTATTTATCTTACTACATTATTTTATTCTTAAGACAATATGGTATTCATTTTCCATACATGTATCCAATTGTTTGAGCAGGATATCGATTTGATGTAACCAGTTATCCTCCAAATACAAGAAATACCGCTGCTGGTTGGGCAAAAGTGTGAAGTTTTCAATTAACCAATGAATGCTACGATTTTGTATCTCTACCTTTTTAATTCATTCACGTTGCATCACACGCTCATTGTTCGTCTTTCATTCATAATGTATACCAGCAATCAACATAGCACAAACTTACAGGCTACTTAACTGTATGCAGGTCAAAACCGTTAAAATTACTTAAAATCTCAATTTGACAAGATGGCTGTAAACGTATCACCTAACCAACCTGTTCAACGTACCTTTAGCTATGTAAATCTTAATTTTTGGTTCTTAAAAATCAGAAATGATAAATGAAATATGTTGTAAGAATAATATTCAGTTGTAGAACATGCATGATTAACATTATGATACCAATTCTTAATGAAGTTGCAATATAATATGGATACCTACAAGGATATTCAGTATAACCTAACTGAAGTGCAGTATCTGTTATTTCTTATTATGCGATGCAATTTCTATGAAAATTTAATCAATTTTCTGCGTAATAAAATTTCACTATTATGAAAATAATTACGATACCCCCATGAGTTCTTTATACAGCCAGTTCAGTGTAGTACTGGTGAGTGTAAACTGTGTAGCTAGTGTAAACTGTATTTGCATATTAGTGACTGAGAACACAAACTGTGAATTAGTATGTCTGTTAGTGTTTAAATACTAGTAGCCAAATAAAATCTTAGTTTGTAGAATTAAAACACTACCAGCTGTGTGTTTATTTACCACCCCCAACACATTACAACTGGTGTCGGAAGTGGAATTAAACTGGTAGTGTATTTCATAGTATACAAATTTCTAGTGAGTAGTAAAATGGATGCCAAACAGTTCCAGATTATTCTCAATAAGCTATGGCAACTCAAAAGTAACATCATAGGCAAAATTAAATCTAGTTTAGATGAACTTAAGGAGCTTAAGAATGAACTTTAATCTAGCTAGGACGAACTTAAAATTGGGCTTACATTGAACCAGGACCAATCCATTAGTGAATTCAAAGTAAACTTTGTACCACAGGAAAACCATCAGGAGGGGTCTCCATCTTTCTCAAACCAAACTTAGGGAAAATAAAACAAATAATAAAAGAAGAAAACACAATTACCGTAAAGACCAACCTACTATCAATCATTGGCATGTATGTTCAACCACATATGTCAACAGAGGACACAATTGAAAGAATAACAGAGGCCTTGTCACAAACGCAAACAGATGATAGAGTAATCTTCGCAGGCGACCTAAATGCAAGAATAGACAAACCAACCGTCAGAACAGAACTGATTAAAGAGGCTCTGGAAGAAGCCGGCTATGTCCTTGTTAATAGTCCCTACATGAAAACGTACATAGCCTCGAATGGAACTAGCGCCATAGATTTAGTCTTTTACAGAGGTACAGATATTAAAAAATTCAGTCAAAAAGCATTATGGACTTCAGCCATAGCCCCGATTAGGAAACATATACCAATCTCGACAGCCTTTGAAATCACTCATAAAGATCAATTGCCAATACAACCAAGGAAGAAAATAAACAGGAAATTAGATCCAGAGAAACTAAGACATCTCGGTGATGAAATAGATAAAGCAAGGCTATTAGTTCAACGACATGAACTAACTGAAGCAGTGGAAATGTGTACAAGAACCCTTCAATCATGCCATACTCACACGAAAGTAAGGAGATCACAACCATGGTTCAATAAAGACTGTTACAATGAACGGAAAAAGACCCTCCTGGCACTACATCAAGCAAAGAACACAACGAACCTGAGTCACCTGGCCTAATATGCCGAACAAAGAAGGAAATATAAATCACTAATCAAGAAAACAAGAACGGAGTACATTGAGGAAGACGCTAGGAGACGTGCTGCAAACGCCCAAAATGACCCATTCCTAGTGCTTAGGAAACCAAAAACTTCAGTAACAAATAATATCTCAATGGAGTCATGGGAAAACCATTTCAAAAGCATTCTCAACCTCCAACATTGATCAACAGCTTTTGAATTAACTCCAGTAACAATGACGGGAAATCACATCCCCATAACGAGGCAGGAAATATATAATACAATAACAGCAGCAACAAAGGGAAAGGCCCCCGGCCCAGACAGCATCTGCACAGAACACCTGAAAGAATCTCTACCTGTCATGCTAGACTACTGGGTAGAACTATTCAACACATGCATGCACACTGGGGAAATTCCAGAGCAATGGAGATTGTCAACAATCAAAATGATGTTTAAGAAAGGAGAAACTGACAATCCTGATTCATATCAAGGTAGAGCCCTCGAAAATGCATCATTCAAAATCTTCATGAAAATCTTAACAATCAGGCTTGCAGAAGAAATAGACTCCCAGATACCAGAAAATCAATTCGGCTTCCGAAAGGGAAGAAGCACACTACATGCCGTAAAATACCTAATAGAACAAGTCCAAGATACACTGAGGCATCCAGGAAAGAAATATTTTTTAGTCTTCGTAGACTATCGTAAGGCTTTTGACCTTGTTGATAGAGCAACACTCGTCCGGAAACTCAATTACCTAATAGGGGTTACACATCCAATAGGAATCATAATCTCGAATATTCTCAAATATAACTATGTCCAAATATCAGACAACATAACCCTATCCAAAAACGTAACCCAAACAAGGTGACCCAATCAGCCCAATTTTATTCAACATCATGACAGCAGACATCACAGAAATAATCACAGATACCTCAGCATTGCTTATACTTTACGCAGATAATATGGCAATAGGCTCAGAAAACATAGAAGAGCTCCAAGAGGTCCTCAATAGGCTCACATCATGGGCAGAAAGAAACGGTTTGCAAATAAACCACAACAAAACTAAACAAATGACCTTTAGGAAAGGAGGAAAACATGCACCTAAAAATATAATAACCATGCACAACAAACCTCTAGACGTAGTGCCGAAATTCAAGTACCTTGGAGTCACCCTCCAAACTACTCTAACATCCTACAATATCCACGTCAAAGAAAGAGCAGCCGCAGCAATAAAAGCCATCTACAACATTCAACAACCTCAACAAATATCATTGGATACAGCAATGCTACTGTTCAGGACAGCCATATCACCAATAGCAAAAACTCGCAATCAGCGACCTGATGACAATACAAAAGTCAAGGCCCAATATCTCAAGAGAATTCTAGGCATTGGGAAGTCAGCCCCTTCAAGGTTAACATATGTTCTAACCAAAGAGGACTACTTCATTGACGATATCAAAACACAGTTTTGTCCACCAAACACCAAGCCCTACGAGAATGCACGCCAAACTTTAAACAAGAAACGAAATGCTATTTGGTCTGACTTCTATTCCACGGACGCCATAATGACGGAAGAGTGGAAGCAAGCAAATTACGAGCTACGGCACGTAATTACACATTACGCCACTCATGGATTTCACCACAGATTCTGCCAAACCAAAAACTTCCACCAGCCGAACGAAGACTGTATATGTAACCTGTGCAACGATCGTTGTGAAAGATACCATGCACAAAACTGCAAAATGAGGACAACCTCAATAATAAGAATGGCATTAGTATAGTTGACCCTCTGTACAAAAACTGTTTTTGCATATTGTGCGCTTTTCATTTAATAATGATAAAGTAAACTTTGTGTGAACAAAAACTGAGTCAGGAAGAAATTAAGAGAGAACTAAGATCAGAATTGAGTGAACTCAAAAGTGGACAGGTTAAGTTAGTACAGGAAGTGCATTCTCTTAAAGAGAAGTTGAAAACTGACATCATGCAGGATGTTAACGAACTGTGAGGAGCAGTTTAAGGAAATACTCCAAGTTGTGGAATCTTGAGTTCAAGCACAACGGATGGTCATCGGAGGAAAGGGCTGTTCACCTGATCAGTGAGCTACATGGACAAGCAGCGGAGGTACTACACAGCCTCGGGCAGGATGCCACATATGAAAAGATGGTGGGAGTGCTTGACGGATGCTAGAGTGACCACAAGTTGACAGCTATCTACCATGTCCAGCAACAGAAGAGGATCCATCCCAATGAAACGTTGCAGGAGTTCGCTGCCGAGGTGAAGCAACTAGCCCAGATGGCTCAGGACGGGCTAACCCAGGATCACATTCAGTGTGGGGCGGCTTAAACCCTCATTCGTGGGCTCTGCGATGCTGAGATCCATCAAGAGTTGATGTTTGGCAGGGAGCATAAACTTTGGGGGGGGATACTGGCAATAACCCTGATGATGGAGGCAGCGAAGGAGGATCGCAGTATCATCACCGAGGATACGAGCCATCAAGGGTGAGGACATACCAAGGGTTCCCCTGGTAACAGCAGAGGGATGTACGCCACCGCCAAGATGCTGAAGCATCAATGGGATCACTTGTTAGAACTGTGTTGAATGACGAGGCCCATCTACAGCAAGGTGATGCGTGACGAGACGCACAGCTAGAGAGACCTCTACCACGAGACAGCATGCTGGTAAACCTGGACTACTGACTGATGAACAGAGACTCTACATGGCCAGGACGCTCTTTCCAGCATGAAGCTGTGTGCCAGTACCAACACCAAATTCGACGTCGTGGGACCGGAAGATAGTCAGCGCGACCAAGCTTGGGACATGTTGGCCAATCACATAAATTATGCCAGTGGACGACAAAGGTGCACAGGCCCCAGAGGATGATGATTATGATGATGATGATGATGATGATGATGATGATGATGATGATGATGATGGTTGTCCACCTGGATCGTCTGGTGCTGTATCATGGAGCAGCTTGGGACGAGCATCCTTAAGGAGGGGGCAATGTCGTGAGACAGCTGCCATGCTGCTTTGAAGCAAGAGGAGCAAGTTGGTCTGGCCCCACCCATGAGCGACGTCACAGGTAGGCTAGGTTATTGGGCCCCCCCCTGCCATGTGGCCCACAACTCAAGAAGGAGGACGAAGCGAGGAGTGGGAGGCTGATTGTCTCTACAGCTCCCTGGAAAGGACCCGAGTTTCTAGCCCAATGTATTCTAATTGAGAATTTTCCAGGTGAATCTGCCTACTGGATTATTCTTGGCTGCTACACCCGGCCCATATAAGGCAGATAGGCAGCCAGTCACAGTCACCGTTATTGTGGAGTTGACTGTCGAGAGTACAGGGGTTTAAGTCCGAGTCCAGTTCAGTTTATTGTGTGTGTACTGCCATGCAGTACTGTGTACTGTATGTGTACTGCCATGGAGTACCGAGTACTGTGTGTACAGCCTGCAAGTTCAGCTGGAGTTGTGTTCCGGTTGAGTGACATGAATTTGTGTTTGCCTGTGTTGTGAGTTCAGTTTCTGTCTGCAGTCTGTGAGCGCTGTGACAGCGTGTATTCGATTGATGACTGTTGAGTGTACGATTGAAAAACGAGTGCTGAGGCTTGTGGTTGACAGACAGTGCATGACAAACTGAGTGGTGTGTAACTGTGAACTGGTGTAATACTGTAGTTTGTAAACAGTGTAGCTAGTGAGACTGTGTTCGTGTGTAAGTGATTGAGAACGCAAACTGTGAAATAATGAGTATGTTAGTATTAGTAGTGAAATAAATCACTCTGTAGAATTAAAACACAACCAATTATGTGTTTATTTATCACCCCAAGCATCTTTCAATAATAATAAGAAGAAGAACTGACTACACATACAGTTCTGTGAAAACCAATGACATCACCTGAACATGACGTAACAGAAAGTTACCAGTAAACAAGTCAGCTAGTGTAACGCCAATGATGGCACATTGCATCATATTGCACTCCTAGCTGGACTACCGAGGATAGGAATCACAAGAGGAGAACTTCATTAAGATAAGTTCTAATTTCAGTAATTATTAGAAGGATGAACATAAAATTTTTATGAAGTGTTCTTCTTCTTCTTCATCATCATCATCATCATCTACAGTTGTTGATGGTCAGGTCTGCTTAGAACATAAGCCTCTCCATCTCCTCTTGTGTTCCCAGCGCTTCTCCCTCATCACTCTTGCATAGTCCTCTCCTCCACTCCTTTTATCCACCTGTCTCTTGGTCATTTTCTTGTTATCTCCATTTTGTGCATCCTCCTCGGTAGCCTTTCCTGCCATTCTCCTCATGTGTCCATACCATCTAAGTCTAGATGCCTCTATCTTGTTCTAACCTTCTCATTTCTCATCTCATCCATTCATGTCGCTCCCATCCTGCTTCTCAGATATTTCATTTCATTTGCTTGTATCCTAGTCACGGCTCTCTGCCTCATTACCCAAGTTTCAGCTGCATATGTCAAAATAGGTATATAGTATGTCCTGTGAATCACTTTTTTGCTTCTCTGAGGGATATCCTTTCTCCAAACCAGGCTTCTGACATTTTTCAGGAACGCTCCTGCTTGGCTTCCACGCTCCTTATAATTTCTTCTACTTTCCTCTATGATACTTCCCAGGTACTTGAAATTCTCTACCTTTCCTAAGCTGTTCCCCTCCCCTCTCGTAGGTCTCCCCTTCTTTCTAGTTGTGATCACTATCTTGCTCTTTTTAGCATTAAATTTCATTCCAAATTGTTCCACCTCATCTTCCCACACATCTAACTGTACCTGGATACTCTCTTCCTTCTCTCCCCAGACTAACAAGTCGTCCACAAACGAGAAGCTTATTTCCAAATGGTACCAAATACAAAAAGTAATATTTTACAGGAGCGAGGATAAAAGCTCAGAGTGTAAAATTTCAACTGAAAATTCATTTGAGTACTTTTATTATGTTCAGATAGAATAAATGCATTGTTATAAAAATTATTTCTGTTTAAGCTTTTGCGGTTTAGGAAATAATCAAAGAAAATGATGGATTTGGTACTTTTGGCACTAAAACTCTAAATACCTTCACCTGAAAGACAAATTTCACTGCAGTCATCAGAATCTTCGATAAAACCGACTGTATTTAGTTATACAATAGTTAGATTTAAGGTATTTACAGTAAAGGTATAGATTATATAAATAATATTAAATAAAATTGAACAAAACAATGAAAATAATGCAAAGTATCAGTACTGAACTTAAAGAATTATGACTGTAGTTTGTGTCTAAAAAACATGAATATAGTACATAACTTGTGAACTAGACAATGGATAATATTATTCAGTACTAAAAATGAAATAATGAAATTGCTAATATATGACAACAAAACCGTGCAAAATTAAATTTAACTAGTCAATATTTTAACCAAAATCCAGACCCTTTCTTCTATACTTCTGTGGTCTCTGTGCTATCATAAAATATTTCAGTGTCACTAATATCATTATCATTAACAACGTCATCATCTGGCAAATTTAACACATGTGAGTAAAAAGGGAAGTCATCCACCTTGTACCCCCTGTCCCTGAAAAGTTGGAGTACATATTTTTTTTTGCAGCCTTGATATGATTTTG
Source organism: Anabrus simplex (assembly GCF_040414725.1). NCBI lineage: Eukaryota > Metazoa > Arthropoda > Insecta > Orthoptera > Tettigoniidae > Anabrus > Anabrus simplex. The sequence continues at coordinate 283,172,707 of NC_090266.1, read as the reverse complement.
ACTTTCAATGTGGTTAAGCTGTGTGGGAATGCTATCATATTTCAGACCTTCTTTTAGGATTCTATGTTCACAGAATGGTGCATGGGAATAAAAAGGATGCAATCCAACCAGACCACTTCTTGGCTCTAGAGTGATTGTTTTTGCCTCACTTATTCTTAAGTTTTTTTTTTCCCCTGATGTCATAAATGTCTTTAGGCAGTTCTTCCCAGTTTACCCAGTGAAAATTTACATTATACACATGAACTGTTCCAGTTTGAGCAAACAAAGCATCATATTCCTCAGGAAGCAGAATCTGCACGTTTTTCCTTAACTTTTTCTCTACCAGCCCAAAGCCCTATCTACAGGCATGTAAGAGTCTCCTCCTACAGGAAAGAACCATTCTACTTTGAAGTTAAAATTATTGGCAATACTGCAGAACAAGAAAAGGTTACAATAGATCTTGTTTTGTGATGAGCAGCTGTCACAGAACACACGAATGATTGAAATATTATTTTTGTCACAGTAAGGTTTCAGCACCATTAAGAAAAAGTCCCACAGACATGAACTTATTTCATTGGGCCCTCTCCCTCCCTCACATTCTAACCAGCAATAGAAATGGGTAGTATGTGGAGATTTTTTTTTTTTTTTTTCAAGAATCACTTTCCCTAGAATATAATACCACATCTGCCTGGCATAATATGCCTCACCAATGTTGGTTTTGGGAAGTGGCTGCTTCTGCATCAGATCAAAATCCACTGTGACAGTGCCACCTGGAATCTCATTAAGCTTAAAAAAGGCTTTGACTCGATGCTTATGAACAATTCATTGAACAATTTCTTTTCTTAATTACTGGATGCTTTCAATTTAACTTTTAATGAAGGCATTCACTGCAGACATCCCGTTTCACACTTCCAAATCCAAGATTAAACTGGGTAACAAAAATCTGCAATGGAAGATGTTAATAAAATGTAAGTGTAAGTTTAAGCAAGTACATGATGATAAAATGCTTTGTACACATTCAGGCTGTAAATCTAGGCCTATTTGACTGCAGGAAGTCTAAGTGAAGCATGTAATTTAATCCTCACAAAAAGAGTGAAGGAGTGTGAAGTATCAGTTAATTTTAAAATTATTTTACGATTTTACTTGAGCTGCCTCGGACCTATGGGAGTAACGGAGTCCCACTCCCATTTGACAGGCGAGGGACTCCTTGGAAACAACTTGGCGAACGAAATGGAATTCGATGGGGAGCTATCAATATTAATGGGGTTTATGGAAGAAAGAAAGTAGAACTGGCTGAGTCTGCAAAGAGGATGCATCTGGATGTGCTAGGAGTAAGTGATATTCAGGTAAGGGAAGATAACGAGGAAGAGATAGGAGATTATAAAGTGTACTTGACGGGCATTAGAAAGGGAAGGGCAGAATCTGGGGTAGGGCTCTTTATCAGGAATACCATTGCATGCAACATAGTTTCTGTTAGGCGCGTAAATGAGCAAATGATGTGGGTGGATTTGACAGTTGGAGGAATTAGGACTAGAATTGTCTCTGTGTATTCACCATGTGAGGGTGCAGATGGGGATGAAGTTGACAAGTTTTATGAAGCATTGAGTGACATCATGGTCAGGGTCAACTGCAATGACAGAATAGTGCTAATGGGCGATTTCAATGCGAGAGTTGGGAATAGAACTGAAGGATACGAAAGGGTGATTGGTAGATATGGGGAAGATATGGAAGCTAATGGGAAAGGGAGGCGTTTGCTGGATTTCTGTGCTAGTTTAGCAGTTACGAATACATTCTTCAAGCATAAGGCTATTCACCGCTACATATGGGAGGCTAGGGGTACCAGATCCATAATAGACTATATCTTAACCGACTTCGAATTCAGGCAATCTGTTAGGAATGTACGAGTTTTCCGGGGATTTTTCGATGATACAGACCACTATCTGATCTGTAGTGAACTAAGTATATCTAGGCCTAGGGTAGAGAAAGTGAAATCTGTCTGCAAACGAATAAGGGTAGAAAATCTCCAGGACGATGAAATTAGACAGAAGTACATGGATATGATTAGTGAGACGTTTCGAACAGTAGACAGTAAGCAGGTTCAGGATATAGAAAGTAAATGGGTGGCATACAGGGATGCTGTAGTAGAAACAGCAAGGGAACGCCTAGGAACAACTGTGTGTAAAGATGGGAAAAGGCGAACATCTTGGTGAAATGATGAAGTGAGAGCAGCTTGTAAATGTAAAAAGAAGACTTATCAGAAATGGTTCCAAACAAGGGCCGAGGCAGACAGGGATTTGTACGTAAATGAAAGAAACAGAACGAAACAAATAGTTGATGAATTCAAAAAGAAGTCGTGGGAAGATTTTGGTAATAACCTAGAAAGGCTAGGTCAAGCAGCAGGGAAACCTCTCTGGACAGTAATACAGAATCTTAGGAGGGGGGGAGGAAATGAACAGTGTTTTGAGTAATGCAGGTGGACTCATAATAGATTCAGGGAATGACTGGAGAGGTGGAGGGATTATTTTGAACATCATCTCAATGTAAAAGGAAATCAACCTGGTGGTGTTGCGAACAGCCCAGCTCATGAGGAGGAGGAAAATGATGTTGGTGAAATTACGTTTGAGGAAGTGGAAAGGATGGTAAATAAGCTCCATTTTCATAAAGCAGTAGGAATAGATGAAATTAGACCTGAAATGGTGAAGTATAGTGGGAAGGCAGGGATGAAATGGCTTCACAGAATAGTAAGATTAGCATGGAGTGTTGGTAAGGTACCTTCAGATTGGACAAAAGCAGTAATTGTACCTATCTATAAGCAAGGAAACAGGAAGGATTGCAACAACTATCGAGGTATCTCATTGATTAGTATACCACGCAAAGTATTCAATAGCATCTTGGAAGGGAGGGTGCGATCAATCGTTGAGAGGAATTTGGATGAAAACCAGTGTGGTTCCAGACCACAGAGAGGCTGTCAGGATCAGATTTTCAGTATGCGCCAGATAACTGAAAAATGCTATGAGAGGAATAGGCAGTTGTGTTTATGTTTCGTAGATCTAGAGAAAGCATATGACAGGGTACTGAGGGAAAAGATGTTCGCTATACTGGGGGATTATGGATTTAAAGGTAGATTATTAAAATCAAAGGCATTTATGTTGACAATTGGGCTTCGGTGAGAACTGATTGTAGAATGAGTTTTTGGTTCAGGGTACTTACAGGGGTTAGACAAGGCTGTAATCTTTTACCTTTGCTGTTCGTAGTTTACATGGATCATCTGCTGAAAGGTATAAAATGGCAGGGAGGGATTCAGTTAGGTGGAAATGTAGTAAGCAGCCTGGCCAATGCTGACGACTTTGTGTTAATGGCAGATTGTGCCGAAAGCCTGCAGTCTAATATCTTGGAACTTAAAAAATAGGTGCAATGTGTATGGTATGAAAATCAGCCTCTCGAGGACTAAATTGATGTCAGTAAGTAAGAAATTCAACAGAATTGAATGCCAGATTGGTGATACAAAGCTAGAACAAGTCGATAATTTCAAGTATTTAGGTTGTGTGTTCTCCCAGGATTGTAATATAATAAGTGAGATTGAATCAAGGTGTCGTAAAGCTAATGCAGTGAGCTCGCTGTTGCGATCAACAGTATTCTGTAAGAAGGAAGTCAGCTCTCAGACAAAACTATCATTACATCGGTCTGTTTTCAGACCAACTTTGCTTTACGGGAGCGAAAGCTGGGTGGACTCAGGATATCTTATTCATATGTTAGAAGTAACAGACATGAAAGTAGTAAGAATGATTGCTGGTACAAACAGGTGGGAACAATGGCAGGAAGGTACTCGGAATGAGGAGATAAAGGCTAATTTAGGAATGAACTCGATGGATGAAGCTGTACGCATAAACCGGCTTCGGTGGTGGTGTCATGTTAGGCGAATGGAGGAGGATAGGTTACCTAGGAGAATAATGGACTCTGCTATGGAGGGTAAGAGAAGTAGAGGTAGACCAAGGCGACAATGGTTAGACTCAGTTTCTAACGATTTAAAGATAAGAGGTATAGAACTAAATGAGGCCACAACACTAGTTGCAAATCGAGGATTGTGGCGACGTTTAGTAAATTCACACAGGCTTGCAGACTGAATGCTGAAAGGCATAACAGTCTATAATGATAATGTATGTATGTTTACTTGAGCTGTCTACCTTAAAAGACAAGTCGTTTTATTCGCACAGCCGCTTATGTTTTATAATTGGGCAATTCTATGCATATAACAACATTTTAATCTGTGTTTTAACTGGACCTCATGCTTCATGTTCATGCTGCACTATTTTAACGTTAAAGATTGACAAGACGTCAACACGCCGCATCACAAGATCTAAGACTTTTATTTACTTATTTTAACGTGTCCTCACCTTATTTTCAATGTTTGTATGTGTGACTGAAGATCTCCCATAAGAGGACGAAACATGTATCACGAGTATAGTCTAATGTAGTCTTTTCAATAAAGATAATTACAGTATTGTAAAGGTGGAATTATAAATTTAAATTTTCACAAGTTGTTATTTTGACTTTCAACCTGTCACTTATCCCTTTTACTTCCGCTTTCAATCCATTTCTTACTACCACTCCTACTCCATTTCACTTTCCTTCATCATTTCCCATCCAGTAGAACCAAAATCCATTCCACAGCTCTCTCTTACATTCCCCCCTCCATTTAGTCTCTGCCAGCCCTAATACATCCAGTTTTCTTCTTTCCATCATGTCTACAACCTCTTCTACTTTCCCAGTTGATGTTTGTATATTCAGTGTTCCAATTCGTAATCCTTTTCCTCACCAGGTTCGTCTGTTACATCCATCCGGCTTATTGTTCCTTATGACTTTGGAAGAGAGTTGATATCTATCACCAACTTGCTAGGCCTGTCGTGACTTCACCAGCACTTTTACACTTCTTAATAATATACACCAATTCATAAAAAGTTAGAGCCTCCGTGGCTCAGACGGCAGCGCGTCGGCCTCTCACCGCTGGATACCGTGGTTCAAATCCCAGTCACTCCATTTGAGATTTGTGCTGAACAAAGCGGGGGCAGGACAGGTTTTTCTCCGGGTACTCCAGTTTTCCCTGTCATATTTCATTCCAGCAACACTCTCCATTCTCATTTCATTGCATTTATCAGTCATTAATAAATCACTTTGGGAGTGGCGAACCCATCGTACTAATAGCCTACATATGATTCATTCATTCATTCCCTGACCCGGTCAATGACTGGAGCAAATGTTGTAGGTTTTCATTTTCATAAAAAGTTATTAGGTAAAAAATTGAAAATTTTCTACATTTATCTTATTCTTAATTAGTTTCAAAAGACTGAAGAAAAAATAGAAGTTACGTGATATTGGTGCTTTAAACATTCCAATTGCTAGTAGAATTGAGTGGGTGGGATAATGAGATGACATACCTGCTTACTTGGGCAACTCTGAGCAACCTCTCAGGGCCAAAATACTTTCCACTTGATACGCATTATAATAAGGAGCCAATCAGCCTCTGGTATGATGACTTAATGGACATAATGTTTGGCATTGAATCTATTTGTTGGCCAAAGATGGTTCTGTTTATTGTCAAGCTTTACCATGCACAGGGTACACCAATTGAAGTTTATTTTCCATGAGAATCCCATGGAAAGTACCTCCATATCTGTCCCTTCGTCTTGTTCTACATGGAATCTGGTCTTTTTTTGGCTTTGTTGGAAAATTGGGAACCCCAATGTCAGCCTCTTGGGAAATCCAGGTCCTATTTGGTGAATATGTTTGCAAAGTTAAAAGTTATATAAGACTGAAGGAAAAATTAGAAGTTATGTGATATTGGTACTTTAAACATTCCAATTGCTAGTAGTCTGTGGAACAAATGTAGCTTTATTCTTGTTATTTGGTTTTTAGTAACTTATATTAATCTTATGTTAAATGTTGTCAATGACGATGATGATGATGGTGGTGGTGGTTTCAAGGGGCCAAACATCAAGGTAATAAGCCCCTGTATCAATGTGGCATAGTACCCATTAACAACTGCCAGGTAATTTATGATGTTTCATATGCCAGTGTTTACTTCTGTGCCAAGTGGCACATTACAATAATATATTTATTGCAGCTAATTGCCATATACAAAGAATAAACAAAATCATTCAATGCAGAACTTAATTAGAGGAATTTTCTTTCCTTCACACCTTAGTATGTGATAGCAATCACACTGCTTCCCGCACAAAGCACACATGCATCCCTCATTTGGAGAGTGATACTTCGTCATGGAGCATAGTTTGAAGTGAAAACCATGCACAGCAAGCCTTGTTGATACGTACCGTAACTCGTAGTTAGCTTCCTTTCATTTGTCATTCATCATCGCTTCCGTACTGTAGAAGTCCAACCAGATTTCTGATTTCTTCCTCTGATGTTCGCGGAATAAACTTTGGTATGCTGGAGTTGATGGGAGAGAGAATTTGTCCCGTATTTCCTCCAAAAACATTATTTCCCTAGTTAGCTCATACGCCAGTCTCGAAGAGGTGAATTTCGACAAACATAGGGCTCTCTTTAAAAATGTTGCTTTTATCTTCTCCACATCCTTTAAGTTTCTTACTGACAGATGCTGTAGGTTACTACAGGTGCTATTTTCACTCTGAATAACTTCAACGCTATCTGAAAGGATATTTTATATTGATGTCATTAATAGCTACCACTGCTGCTGTTAATCTCTATTTGATATGCGCTGTGAAATTGGTTCCTTGTATATGCAGTGTTATTCCGAGGTATTTAATTTTATTCACACTGGACAATGGTTCTCCATCCAAATATATCGCATCACTTGTTGCATGTCTGCCTCCTTTCCTAAAGGTCATAGTCATCGTTTTACTTCTGTTAACATGAAGGTCATTTATTTTAGCCCACTCTACGAGTCGATCAAATGCCGACTGCAGATCAGGTATTGATCTGGACACTAAAACCATGTCATATGCGTACATATAAATGTTTGTGCTTTCTGTCTTCATTGCCTGAATGACATCATGTGTTGCAACATTAAAAAGGAGAGGGCTTAAAGGATCACCTGTAGTCTGGTCTATTGGATTGGATATTGTGATCGAATCGTCTATTTGCACCTCATTCTTTGCCAGAATGTTTTTTACTAGTTGCAATATGGGATTATTTTTTCCTATGAGATCCTCAATCTTTGATAATATGACTTGTGTTTGACTAATTGTATCAAAGGCTTTCGAATAATCCACAAATATAACATGTAGCTTCCCCTTCGTGAATCTAAAGGCTTCATGAATATCATTCTGAAGGCATTCTATAGCCTGTATTGTGGACTGGTTTTTCCTAAATCCAAATTGCTCTTCTGGGAGATACTGATCTATTAAAGCATTCAGCCTTTGCGTTAACAGCTTAGTCAATATCTTCAATAATGTGCTTTCTAGTGCTACTCCTCGATATGAATTAGGGTCGCTTAAGTCTCCCTTCCCTTTATAAAGGGTCTTTATTGTTGAAGTCCGCCATCAATCTGGTATTCTTCCCTGTTTAACACATTCGTTGAATAGGCTAGTAAGGGGTTCAATGAGAACAGGAGCCAAACTCTTCAAATGAGCCCATGAGCTTTGTTATTTTTCAAATTTAAGAGTACCTCCTGTATCTCCTGTGCGCTGAACATATCTAATGGTCCGTCATTTTCGATGCTATCATTGATTATGCGTGGTCTCGTGTCCTTAAATGTCAAAACCTGTGTGTAATGAGCCGACCACGTGTTCATGGGAACATTCCGAGGAAATGTTGGTCGTTTGAGCTTGATAACCATGTAAGGGTTGTTTTCTGCCTCTTCTATCTGTGGCACATTATGAATCTATATAATATGAATCTGAATGCATGTAAGGTGTATCTACAGGGAGTACTTCAAGTTGAGTATGTTAGTTTTTTGGAGTGAAATATATTAATTTTGTGAAATTAAATATTCAATGCTAAATATAATTAAGCTTCTCAATCTAGAACAAGACAACACAGCACGAATTAGGGCTCTGTCTGTTAGAATGTCATCAACAAACAATTTCTATACCCCTATCTGTTCACATATAGTGGCAATGGATTAACTCTGAAAGGTTCAATTCATAAAAAATGAGATAAATTTTGTAGCATTTTCACTCCTCCGTATACTTGTAATTATCATAATACTGACAAAATTAACTCCAGAATACAATATCAAATGGATGTGGAATCTAGCAATTAATAAGTATGATCTTTGTTTAGGCAATATCTAAACTAATCAACTTTGAGCTGGAACACAGTATATACCTCCATACCATAAATTTCCCAAATTTGTTGCCTTAGAACGGATATAATTCTTTTTTTTTTTTCTTTCAAAAACTTTCCATTTCTTCAAAATGGATATTTTATAACAGAAATAATAATATTATTCACAACATTTCATTATGCATTTTAATGGATACTGTGCAAATTTATTTTTATTACCTTTTGAAGCAATCCATTTCTGTTGGGCAAGGAGTACATTGCAACTATAGCTCCTTTGCGAATTATCCAAGGGTGATATTTGGCCAAAGTCTCATTGTATGCTTCTTGACAAACAGTTGTGGTTTTGTCATCACATTTGAGTTCACCTACCCTTTCCAAGAACAGTCTAATAAAATCTGTGGAAAAACAAGTTAAAACTAATTATGTAAAACAATACAGTAAATACCACTTATAACTCTGCGTTTTAAGACTTGAATACCCTCACCTCTCTGCCATCACAACAGATTAAATACGGTATCAGATCATAGCTGTTGAATACCTCATCTATTACATCTCATGTTCATCCCATTTGTTTACTTCACTGGTTTTATCAAATACATATTTTTTACATACAGTATAATCCTTATTAAAAATTTGATATTCATCTAGAAACAAATTATCATCTTACAACTGATTGCAAGTGAAATGGGGATTCAAAATTAATGAAGCAACCTATGTTTAGTCTGGTAACCACTCTGAACATAATTTGGTCGCATATTTCCATATTTCCGGGGAAATACTTGGTTTGCATTCTGTGAACAGGTGGTGGTGGTGATGATAATGATGATCGTTGTTTAAAGGGGTCTAACATCTAGGTCATCGGCCCCTAATGGTACGAGGTGGAACGAAATGTAATGATACTTCAAATTTTAAAATGTAACCACTGACTAGAATTTAAAACACATGAAGATGGAAAATGCTTACGAATTTAAAATAATCAGTGGATCTAATTTGCAATACCTTATTTTCTGATCAGTAAAGATAGATTAAGCTAGAATAAGGCATTGTCTTGAAGTGTAATTATTATTATTATTATTCAAGGTAAAAATAAAAACACAAAAAAAAAAAAAGAATCAACAGAATAAAATGCAGTTAAAAATAAAATAAAAATGATAAAACAGGCCACTATCCCTCATAAAATGGATGACGAAGTCTGCTAACTGCTCGCCATCTCGTAGAATGCGGGAGATCTTAAGATGTGTCCTATCATTCCATCTCTTCTTCTCATCAAATTTAGCCAAATCCCTATCTTCTCACCAATTTGATTCAGCATCTCTTCATTCGTGATTCGATCTATCCAGCTCCCCTTCACCATTCTTCTGTAACACCACATTTCAAAAGCTTCTATTCTCTTTTTTTTCCGAACTAGTTATCATCCATGTTTCTCTTCCATACAATGTTATGCTCCAGACGAAAGTCTTCGAAAACATCTTTCTAATTCCTATATCAATGTTCGAAGTGAGCAGATTTCTTTTCTTAAGAAAGGCCTTCCTTGCTTGTGCTAGTCTGCATTTTATGCCCTCCTTAGTTCTGCCATTATTACTTATTTTACTACCCAAGTATCAATATTCATCTACTTCCTTTAACCATTTGGGCTACCAATTTTTTGGAAAAATTGTACCCTTACATACTATTTATTGTTTCAGTTATTATAAGGAAATGCAGACGAATATATACACGTACGTAGATGGTTTGAAAAGTTCTCGGAATCTACTAGAATTAAGTATCTTACCTCGGTGGAACTGCTTTTATTTTTCAACATAGTCTTCCTGTAGACTAATGCATTTGGTCCAGCGATGTTCCGATGCCTTGATCCCATCTCGAAAATGAGATTCCTCCAGGCCTGCAAAATACCTCTCCAATTCGGCTGTCAGTTCTTCCCTTGTAGAAAATCTCCGCCCACCGAGGAAAATTTTCAGCTTGGGGAATAGATGAAAGTCTGACTGTGCCAAATCAGGTGAATAAGGTGGATGTGGCAACAATTCGTACCCCAGTTCATAAAGTTTTGCCATGGCAATAACACATGTGTGCGGCGGAGCGTTGTCCTTATGAAAGATGACCTTTTTCCTTGCCAAACCAGGCCTTGTTTCGCGTATCATTTCCTGTAGTTGGTCTAGGAGGTTTGCATAGTATTGCCCCGTAATTGTTTGGCCAGTAGGAAGAAAATCTATCAGCAGAATGCCTTTTGCATCCCAGAAAACTGAGGCCATGACCTTTTTGGCCGAACGCACTGCCTTTGCTTTCTTTGGTGGTGGTGAATCAGCATGTTTCCACTGCTTTGACTGCTGTTTTGTCTCTGGGGTATAGTAGTGGACCCAAATTTCATCTGTAGTCACAAACCGGCGCAAAAAATCTTGTTGGTTGCACTGAAAACGGGCCAGACTTTGTTCGGACATTTCCAATCTGGTGTGTTTATTGTCCAATGTCAAGAGCCGCGGCACCCATCTTGCGGATAATTTTTTCATACCCAATTCTTCGGTTAAAATATAATATACCCATTCAGAAGACATCCCTACAGCTTCAGCAATCTCCCGCACTTTCAGTCGATGATCCTCCATGACCATTTTATGCACTTTTGGGATAAATTCTGGGGTCGTAACACTTTTTGACCGTCCACTACGCGGATCATCATCCAAGCTCTCCCGACCAAATTTAAACTCGCTGGTCCACTTGTCAATAGTTGAAAATGAAGAAGCAGAGTCCCCCAGTGTGTTCTGAAAGGCGGCATGAATTTCCTTTGCTTTCATACCTTTCTTTACAAAGTATTTAATCACTGCTCGAATCTCAGTTTTTTCCATTATCACAAATCACTACGCGGGAAAAACAACAAAAAGTCGTCACTACCACATTCCTGCAGCTAGAGCACTGACGCACCACGTGTTCACTCACAAAGGATGTGCGATTATTGCGCGGGAACCTCGTTGTTCTAGCACTGACATCTAGCGATGATTCCGAGAACTTTTCAAACCGTCCTCGTATGTTACATACATATAAACAACTCATGTCAGCATTTTACAGCCTACAAGCCCGGAAAACGCTAACATGATTTGTAACACCGGCCGTGAAAGCCTCAATTGCTACATATCAACAACTTTTTTTGCATTCCATCCTACATTTTATTTCTATTTGCTTTACATCGCACCTACACAGATAGGTCTTATGGCCACAATGCGACAGGAAAGGCCTAGGAATGGGAAGGAAGCGGCCGTGGCCTTAATTAAGGTACAGCACCAGCATTTGTCTGGTGTGAAAATGGGAAACCAAGGAAAACCATCTTTAGGGCTGCTAACAGTGGGGTTCGAACCCACCATCTCCCGGATGTGAGCTCAAAGCTGCGAGCCCCTAACCGCATTGCCAACTCGCCCAGTCATCCTACATTTATGATTTGGAGAAGTCCTCTCATGTATGCAACACTAAAGAAAAAGGTGTCTACATGCAAAGCAACCTCTCATTTGAGGTACCGGTACTCTAATGAGGTATCCTTGCAGAGACCCTGTGTTGGACCACTCTGCATTTTTTTTTTTTTTACATGAACCCAGAACTGTGGGTTTAGAAATTCATTGACCACTTACTATTCTGTTGGATTATCTTCTAACCTCCTCTTTACCATGGAGTGAATTTCACAAACTGGCTTACATCAGTAAATTTATTAGCTTCAAGTTCCCAAATTCAGCCTTTACTGGTGTTCCTACTTCTTCTTCTTCTTCTTCTTCTTCTTCTTCTTCTTCTTCTTGTTGTTGTTGTTGTTGTTGTTGTTGTTGTTGTTGTTGTTGTTGTTGTTGTTGTTGTTGTTGTTGTTGTTGTTGTTGTTGTTGTTGTTGTTGTTGTTGTTGTTGTTGTTGTTGTTGTTGTTGTTGTTGTTGTTGTTGTTGTTGTTGTTGTTGTTGTTGTTGTTGTTGTTGTTGTTGTTGTTGTTGTTGTTGTTGTTGTTCCTCCTTGTGTAAATCTTGAGTTATCCAGTGGCGCTAGCTCTTCAGAACCAGAATCAGATTCACCCTCATCAACATCATTTGAAGGTGAATTATTTTCACTTCGCACACTTTCAAAGTGAATCTCAACATCAATATTCTCAAGCGAATCACGAATAACACCATTTGCTTCACTCCAAGCTACTGCCATATTTGTTTACAAATAACACACAATGAATTACCATTTTTTATGATATAAAAATGAAGTTCAGGTAGTTCCTGATGACATCTGTTGGTTACATTTTAAAACTTATAGAACAAACCTTGCTGACTTGGTAACCATAAATACGTGTCTGTAGGTAGTCCGTGCAAGCGGACAGAAGTGTCCGTCAAAGTATGTCTGTACCTTTCACTCAATGGACAGAACATTCTGTCAAAGTAAGGCATGAGTTTAAGACTTCATTTCCTAATCGAATATTACCTGCATCACCTGACTTTGTTCAACTGCACTCTATTACTTTTGTTTTGGACTTATTTTTCATCTTGTACTCCTTACTCAAGACTCCATCCATACCATTCAGCAATTTCTCCAGATCGCCTGCAGTCTCAGTTAAAATAACAATATTATTGGCAAATTCTAGGCTTTGATTTCCTCCCCTTAGAATTTGACTCCCTTTCCAAATTCTGCTTTGCTTTCCCTTATTGCCTGTTCTATATAAACACTGAAAAGGAGGGGGGACAAACTGTAGCCTTACATCACTCCTTTCTAGATTGCTGCTTCTTTTTTCAAAGCCCTTGATTCTTATCACTGCAGACTGATTTTCATATAGATTGTACATAATTCTTCATTCTCGGTATCTGATCCCGATCACCTTCAGAATAATGTAAAGTTGCAACAATTTATTAAATTATAAGAAGGCCGGTTTCGACTCCCATGAAGTCATCATCAGTTCTTGGTAAAAATTAAATTAAGGAAAATCTGATAACGATCATCATAACGAAAAATCCTTGTACCTATAGGTGGTTGCATGGAAATACATCATTGAGTTGATAGATATAACCTTGAAATGCAACATACACTTGGCAAGGAGAACTTGGAGCTTAGAAAGTTCCCAGTTCTGGCTCTAACAGTCATGTGTTCATAGAACTCGGAACACTGGAATTACATGTACTGGATTAAAAATAATTACAAAACACAATAAGGACACTTATAATGGTGTGGAAAACTTGTTTCTCTAAGAGCATTCTGGATTTGACAGTCCTGTTCGTCTGAAAAAGATTGGATGAAATACACAATGAAGCAAAATGTATAAAGACATAGATCTAGTCTAAACTGTTGCGCGTTCATGTACACGGAACACTGAGAACACTTGTATTGTTTGATAACACACTCGTTCAAATGAAAACACTTATAACCATATGAAATATTGGCGTTAGTAGAACGTTTATGGGTTGACTGTCCTGCGTCCCCTGACTAAACTATTGAAATAAATATACATTGAATGTTAAAGATAAACTACTTGGTATTTAAAGTTCTGGTTTTTGGTTACAAAAAATTATCATGTGTTCGTGGAACACAGATCAGAACTGCTGGTCCTGCTTCTGTCTGCTGGAAACTAATGCATTAACGCAGTTGAAATTAATTGATTGAAAGTTTATACACCAATGCGAAACACTTGGCATCTTAATATTCTTGGATCCGAGTAAAATATCGTTGTATGTTTACACAACTTGGTATAGACTTGTCGAGCGGTCTTGTCACAATCAACCAGAATATGTGAACCTTTTAAAAAAAATATAAAAACAGAAAACAAAGACTTGTTGACTATTACCACCACACATGAATTTATTAGTAGAATTAAGCTGGTTGAATAGCTGGGCGAACGTTCTAGTAACGCCAATATTTCATACGGTTATAAGTGTTTTCATTTGAATGAGTGTGTAATCAAACAATACAAGTGTTCCCAGTGTTCCCAGTGTTCCGTGTACATGAACGCGCAACAGTTTAGACTAGATCTATGTCTTTATACATTTTGCTTCATTGTATATTTCATCCAATCTTTTTCAGACAGAAACAGGACTGTCAAATCCAGAATGCTCTTAGAGAGCCAAGTTTTCCACACCATTATAAGTGTCCTTATTGTGTTTTGTAATTATTTTCAATCCAGTACATGTAATTCCAGTGTTCCAAATTCTATGAACACAAGACTGTTAGAGCCAGAACTGGGAACTTTCTAAGCTCCAAGTTCTCCTTGCCAAGTGTATGTTGCATTTCAAGGTTATATCTATCAACTCAATGATGTATTTCCATGCAACCACCTATAGGTGCAAGGATTTTTCGTTATGATGATTCTTATCAGATTTCCCTTAATTTAATTTTTACCAAGAACTGATGATGACTCCATGGGAGTCAAAACCCATCTTCTTATAATTTAATAAATTGCTGCAATGTGTTGAATGGTGGAACATCCCTCAAACTCTACATTAAACGTCAACACAGAAATGAAGATCATAACTTACGACACCTTCAGAATCTCAAATAGCTTGGTCCAATCAACATTATTGAATGAGTTTTCTAGATCTATGAATGCCATGTATGTGGGCTTGTTCTTCTTAATTTGATCCACTAAGATCTGACTTAAAGTCAGGATTGCTTCACGTGTTCCTCCATTTCTTCTGAAGTACCTAAGGAGGTGGTCATCGAGTTGGCTAAACGCAATCTTCGAGAAGCTGGGAAGAACAGGGAAAAGCAGCAGCGGAAGGAAGGGGATATGGCGAGATGGTGTGGGAGGACATCAGTAGACGAATAAGTTTAGGTGGTGTCTTTAAAAGTAGGAAAGATCACAATATGAAGATAAAGTTGGAATTCAAGAGGACAAATTGGGGCAAATATTTGTTTATAGGAAGGGGAGTTAGGGATTGGAATAACTTACCAAGGGAGATGTTCAAAAAATTTCCAATTTCTTTGCAATCATTTAAGAAAAGGCTAGGGAAACAACAGATAGGGAATCTGCCACCTGGGCGACTGCCCTAAATGCAGATCAGTAGTGATTGATTGATTGATTGATTGATTGAAGACCCATATGTCACTGAAAGCAAGACAGGTGAGTGTGCATACCGCCTGGTTAATGATCAGAGGGAAGTGGTTGGCACCTACAACATACACTGACTGACAGAGCAAATGCAACACCAAGGAGGAGTGGTTCGAAAGGGATGAAAGTTGGGGAAAAAACAGAGACGGCACGGACGAATAATTGATGTTTATTTCAAACCGATATGCAGGTTACACAATGCGCACGGCATCGACTCAGTAGGATGTAGGACCACCGCGAGCGGCGATGCACACAGAAACACGTCGAGGTACAGAGTCGATAAGAGTGCGGATGGTGTCCTGAGGGATGGTTCTCCATTCTCTGTCAACCATTTGCCACAGTTGGTCGTCCGTACGAGGCTGGGGCAGAGTTTGCAAACGGCGTCCAATGAGATCCCACACGTGTTCGATTGGTGAGAGATCCGGAGAGTACGCTGGCCACGGAAGCATCTGTACACCTCGTAGAGCCTGTTGGGAGATGCGAGCAGTGTGTGGGCGGGCATTATCCTGCTGAAACAGAGCATTGGGCAGCCCCTGAAGGTACGGGAGTGCCAATGGCCGCAGCACATGCTGCACATAGCGGTGGGCATTTAACGTGCCTTGAATACGCACTAGAGGTGACGTGGAATCATACGTAATAGCGCCCCAAACCATGATGCCGCGTTGTCTAGCGGTAGGGCACTCCACAGTTACTGCCGGATTTGATCTTTCTCCACGCCGATGCCACACTCGTCTGCGGTGACTATCACTGACAGAACAGAAGCGTGACTCATCGGAGAACACGACGTTCCGCCATTCCCTCATCCAAGTCGCTCTAGCCCGGCACCATGCCAGGCGTGCACGTCTATGCTGTGGAGTCAATGGTAGTCTTGTGAGCGGACGCCGCGAGTGCAGGCCTCCTTCAACCAATCGACGGGAAATTGTTCTGGTCGATATTGGAACAGCCAGGGTGTCTTGCACATGCTGAAGAATGGCGGTTGACATGGCGTGCGGGGCTGCCACCGCTTGGCGGCGGATGCGCCGATCCTCGCTTGCTGACGTCACTCGGGCTGCGCCTGGACCCCTCACACGTGCCACATGTCCCTGCGCCAACCATCTTCGCCACAGGCCCTGCACCGTGGACACATCCCTATGGGTATCGGCTGCGATTTGACGAAGCGACCAACCTGCCCTTCTCAGCCCGATCACCATACCCCTCGTAAAGTCGTCTGTCTGCTGGAAATGCCTCCGTTGACGGCGGCCTGGCATTCGTAGCTATACACGTGTCCTGTGGCACATGACAACATGTTCTACAATGACTGTCGGCTGAGAAATCACGGTACGAAGTGGGCCATTCGCCAACGCCGTGTCCCATTTATCGTTCGCTACGTGCGCAGCACAGCGGCGCATTTCACATCATGAGCATACCTCAGTGACGTCAGTCTACCCTGCAATTGGCATAAAGTTCTGACCACTCCTTCTTGGTGTTGCATTTGCTCTGTCAGTCAGTGTACATAACCTGAAACCTTATGTAAGATGATGGGCAGTATGTCACAGGAAATGGAAGGAATGTGTTGTATATATTTTTCATTTGACTGACAAGTCTGAGCTATCAAAGATGCATATTATATTTTGATTTGCTCAATTGTGAGAATGTCAATTATCACAAATCAAGGGGAGGCATTGTAACTATAATCCCCTGATTTTAGGTTAGGAAATTTTCAAAAAAATAATTTGTAATATAAAGTAGTGAATATCATGCGAGTTTGTTAAATTAAAATGTAAGAACATAGTGTTACAAGAATAATTTGTAGTCAGGGAATATTGAATAGGGGAAACAGCAGTATTCATTATGAGGTCATTATAAGCATTCTCCATGTTTATTCTGTGGAAGATGCTGCATGTTATTCATTGCTCGTTCATTCTCCTTTTTTTTTGCTAGTGGCTTTACATCGCACTGATACAGACAGGTCTTATGGCGACGATGGGATAGGAAAGGGCTAGGAGTGGGAAGGAAGCAGCCGTGGCCTTAATTAAGGTACAGCCCCAGCATTTCCTGGTGTGAAAATGGGAAACCACGGAAAACCATCTACAGGGCTGCCGACAGTAGGATTCGAACCCACTATCTCTTGGATGCAACCTCACAGCTGCACGCCCCTAACCACATGGCCAACTCGCCCAGTCATTCATTCTCTGGGAGAATGTACAGTGTACAATGGTCTGTGTGTGTCATCTGGTGCTAATGTGTTATTTGGCACAGATCTGATTATTGCTAGATGGAATAGTAGGTTAAGTGTTCATTGCTTGGTCATTCTTTCAATGATTCAAAATGGCATTCGTCATTCATTGATTCTGCATTAAGTCATTTGAATAGATTCACATAGTACAGTGAGGTGACTGGGATTTTTCTTTTGTACCTCGTGTAGTTATAATACATGGTAACTTTATTCCATGGTAATGGTATTATTTTGTTCATGTAAAGGAGGTTAAGAAAGGGACAGCAGTCTCATCCAAACAAAATCATCACTTTGAAGTCTTGCGTTGAAAGCTAAGTACATACATCTGTGAACCAAGGAGGTGATTTATGTATATTGCCTGACAAAGAAAGTTAAGCACCCAGAAGGAGTGGTTGAAGGTGAATGAAACTACATATGCTGAAAGACCATGTGCCTTTATTGAACCGATTACAATATGGGATGAAAAAGACAAGGCCGCTGGCAGTTACAGGTGGAATGTTGGTGCCAGGTCAATAGGGTATCGCATCCCCCGGCCGTAATGCATGCCCTTATATGGTTCGGAATGGTGTCAAGCAGCCTTTGGAACCAGTAATCAGGCAAGTTCTTCCACAGTTGTTGCAGCTGTCCCTCCAGATCCCGCAGGTTGGTACTGGGACGGAATCCCCCTCCAGTGTCATCCCACACGTGTTCAATGATGGAGAGGTCTGGGGATCTTGCTGGCCACGGGAGGACCTGAACATGCTCTAGGCAGTCCACAGACACACGTGCTGTGTGTGCACGTACATTACCTTGTTGGCACACTCTCCAGGGTGCTGTGTCATAAGAAGTAGGACATGTGGACCCAGAATATCTGTGATGTATCGCTGTGCCGTCAAAGTCTGCAAAGCACTATTAGAGGTGACCTGAACACACATCCTATGGCTCCCCAAACCATGATGCCAGGGATTACGCCTGTGTGTCTCTGCACAATATGGACAGGATCTGCCCTCTGTCCTCGATGCTGCCAAACCCGCACACGATGGTCATCGGAGGATATGGCGAAGCGCAACTCATCACTGAACATGATGCGATACCAGTCGTCCTCTGTCCATGCCTCCCGGACAAGGCACCACTCCAAAAGCAAGCTTTGGTCTTCTGGTGTCAATGGCAACCGACGCATGGGGTGGTAGGACCCCAACCCAGTGGATACAAGCCGTCAAGACACTGTGCGGGAACTCAAAGGATGTTGCAGAATCTCCAGTACATGTTCATGGATGGCGGGTGCCGAAGTTATGGGATCCCGCAATGCTTGGCACACCATACCATGGTCCTCCTTCAGAGTGGTTTTTCTTGCTCGACCCAAACCCGCATGAAATGACTGGGTGCCCTCATGTACCCATTAAGTCCAACATGGGGTGACTGTGACATCTGAATAGCCCACATGCCTGGCAATTGCATGACCAACCAGCCTAATGCAGTCCCACAATGCAGCCTCTGTCCAATGTTGTGAACTGGTGGATAGGCTGTCTAACGCATCTGCAAGGCATTGCGGATGCTACATACTGTACGTAGTCCTCCATGAACATCATGCTTAATGGCCTGACTCACAGTAGTTGACTGGTAACAACGTATCAAAAACAGGACAGTGCCATCACGAATGCATTCTGGTGGGCATTATACACATTACAAATCAGTGTCTTGAAGCGACACTAGGGACCAGACCAACCTGTGTAAATAATGGAAGCTGGGAGGACTCAAGATGTCAGTCTGAAGAGGAAGTGTTTGTGTAATTAATATTAGGGACGACCTTAGCAAATAAGGGGCATCCAAGCATAAGGAAGGTCGTCGAACCTGTCCTTACTAGATAAAGTGGAATTCTGGTAGTATCAGGCAGTGCCTATCGGACTATTATCTTGAGGTATGTAATAAGTGTAAATATGTATATCAAAACTGAGTGTAGCTAAATTGCGGTTATTTGTGCATTTGTGGTTTGTTGATTTTGGATTTGTGAGTTTGAGCAGCAAGACGAGTTGGTATCATCAGATGATTGCTGATGTGATTTTGTTCTGTTTTGGTTTGTTTTGTAAGTCAATTCACGTAGTTAAACTTATGGCAAATCATGTTTTGGTGGAGTGAAAACCTGGCATGCTACCCATATCCAGTTTCAACGTTAAATATTAACAGGTAAGGTAATGAAGCAAACTTGGAACCTCGCCAGCCTGTGATCATCGCCTTGGGAGAATGAGTTCCTTCATGCTCAACTGAGTTATTTATTTCTGCAAGTATTTTTCAGATGGCACCCATTGTCGCCACCAATTTCGTTATTCATTTCATTATATTTTATTCAAGTTACAAGTGATAATAAGTGAAATGCCGGGCTGAGTGGTTCAGACGGTTGAGGTGTTGGCCTTCTGACCCCAACTTGGCAGGTTCGGTCCTGGATCAGTCCAGTGGTATTTGAAGGTGCTCAAATAAATCAGCCTTGTGATGGTAGATTTACAGGCATATAAAAGAACTCCTGCAAAACTAAATTCCAGCACCTCGGTATCTACAAAAACCTTTAAAAAGTAATTAGTGGGACGAAAAGCCAATAACTTTAAAAAAATTATTATTAATAAGTGAAATGATACCATTTTATGATCAGTGATCCTTTAGTTGACTTTGTGTATGACATTTACGTGGTTGAAAAATCTCCCTAAGATTTGAGATTTCTTGGAATTAATTGTGGTTTAAAAAAATTATTTGTGTGTTATTACAGAAGAATAGACCTTCGAAATAATGATGTAAGTTTCCTTACAGTTTGTAGCATAATTACAACACAAAGTAAATTTAAATATTCAGAAAATGCCTGGTTTATGGGGAGATGTACATAAATATGGTCTGGTAGTGAGAGTGCTAAAGGTAGGAAGGACCATAATATGAATATAAAGTTAGAATTCAAGAGGACAAATTGGGGAAAATATTAATTTATAGGAAGAGAAATTAGGGACTGCAATAATTTGTTGAAGGCAATGTTTGATTAATGTTCAATTTCTTTGAAATAATTTACGAGGGGAATTAGTAAACAACTGATAAGGAATCTTGCCACCTGGGCAGTGGTCCTAAATGCAAATCAATCGCAATTGCTTGGTTGAACTGGCAGCTTCCTTCAGCTACAAGAGTAATTACATTTCTTCTTCTCCTCAAAGTTTGGCTAAACAGCACCGTACCTGAAGGGTTAATGACTTTCAGTTTACTTAAGTCAAAGTTTGTCCATAACTTCCTTCCTTTGCAAGATTATTTTGTGTTGTGCCATTCTCGCTTTCTGTAGGATCATGATCTTCCATGTGGATGAATATTTAATTTTCAGTAAATGCAAAAGTTTATTACTTCTACACAAGGAGTAAATTACAGCTATGCAAGAAAGCATTATGCAATAAAATATAAATCATATATGCTTTGTTTGAAATTTTAGACAAGAATGATTAGCAAGTGTTGTTTTAAAATACTGCATGCTAGACATGATTAGGCATGTTTTGAAACTGCACTAAATGTCTACTGTTCTGTGAGTTCGGCTGCATAAAGTGAGACCTGATAATGAAATGTCCCCAAAAAAAAGGACATACATTCTATTTTGTAAACACACAGAATTGAGGCATGGAATGGGAAGGTAATTCTCACTCACAAAGTATGTAGCCAAGCTTTCCTTCTTGACAAGTTCAATCATAACACCAATACATACTGAGAACAGTATCCAAATAAATAGCTATGAAATTTGTCACAGGCTGAGAGAAATGAGAATTTATGTTCTTGATTGCAGGGTCAGAGTCATTCTCGGAGACAAAATCATGGCAAAGCTGTGTTCAATTATTGTTTGATGTACCAGTTTACCACAGTGGCATCACCACCAGAAAAGTGGCTTGATATCTGGGAAAACTAAGAAGTACATGAGAAAGTAGCATGCATTGAAATCAAACCCATTTTATATACGGGTAGAGCATCTTCCACAAGACACAGTATCATGAATTTATACAGATTTTGCTACATGAACCCTCAGAGACCCCTGAATCACAGTATCAGTATCAATAAACATCACTGCTGGCTTATCAGACCCTATACCATAGCTGATCATCAGACAGGAAACAACTGTAACCTTGCATTTGGGATACGGCGGATACGAACCCCACCATAGGCAGCTCAAAAGATGGTTTTCTGGTGTTTTCAATTTTCACTATGCCCTGAACGATGTTAGATCCCAACTCTACAGATTCTGTGACTTGTCTCACTGTAAGAACGAACTGACACTAATGTCATATCACCAATTCATAGATGTCAGCTTCACACAATCAACTACAGTACTTGCTTCACTTGTTCCATTTCTGATGCCTTCAATACACGCAGATTTGAAAAGTAAAAGTAAACCAACTCACCTGTAATCCTTTCATGCAAATCATAAAATTACACACATGCTCTGCCACTGCTAATAATTCATTCTTAGACCAACGAAAATGCAGTCAACATGAACATGCAATATAACGATAGAAGTAACACACAAGAAGTGGTACTGGCTCAGTCAAGTAAGATATTTAGTAAGATCAGATAAGTCTACTTTCAAATGTATCAAAACTAATATATTTTATGGAAATTATAAAGTAATCAAACACCAGCATCCATGCAGTAACATACATCAGCTTTAGTCAGCAACAACCACCACAGACAACTATCTGGGTTCTGGATCATAATTCTTCTATCCCTTTTTCATGCAGAGGAGAGAGGCTGAAAACCTGTAGTACACACCACAACAAGATAGGCCCAAAAACATCTAAACCTCTGGTATTTTGTAAGTAGGTTCATGACTGTTTTCAATATTACTATTGTTCTGTCTCTTGACATATACCTATAATAAAATTATATTCTAATACTCAGTTTTGCTAGATGCAATTAATTTTTGAAAAAAAATCTAATGTGAAAAGAATGGCAAAGGATAGGTTATTTCTACACTATAACAGAATAATGCCTAATTGTAATTTCTGTCACAGTACCTTACAGGCTAAGTAAAGAATGTACAGCAATGTTTAAGGTAGAATTTTTATGATAGTAAATAACATTAGAGTAACATTTCATCACCATTAGTATTGTGTCATTTACTCCTTAGTCCCGTATTCTGATACAGTGTAGGGGATGAGGCGAGATGGAATTAATATTATTTGATGAAAAACTCAGCGCTTTCTTGTGATGAAATATCCTTCTCCTAGGCATACATAAGATAGCGAGATATCAACTTAACCAGGGACCATTCAGATATATTAAATTCTGGTGTCTTATGATTATTCTGAATCTACATCATCATCATTTTCATTTCCCGTTTCCAGCTTCCTGGGTCAGGTTGTGAATTAAGGACCTCCATCGCTGCCTGTCTCTCCACCACTCTTCTCCTTTTTAAGTACATCTGCTGGTTTTCCTCCACTCTTCTCTATGCACTGCCACACTGAATCTGTCCACCTCTTTCCGGGTCTCTTTCCTGTTAACTTCTCTGAAAAAGCTCTTTTTGGCACTTTCTCTTCTCCCATTCTCATCATATGTCCATAGCACTTTAGCTTTGTTGTTTTTATCCTGTCTTGAAGTTTCATGATTCCTGTCCTTTTCCTTATCTCTTCATTTCTAATTCTATCCTTTCAGGTCTTGCCCTTGATACCTCTTACGAATTTCATCTCCGCTGCCTGTATTCTACTCTCCTCTTGTTTCGTTGTAGTCCACTATCCAGCTGCATAGGTTAGTATGGATTCATAATAGGTTGAATACATTACTTTATAACAATTCATCAGAACATCTTGGTTCCACAAAATACCCCTTACACTCTCGTAGAAGCTGTTTGCTTATTGTATTCTTTTCCCAATTTCTTTGGTTATCTTTCCATCTTACGTGATCACACTTCCCAAGTACTTGAAACTTTTAACCACTTCCAGAATTTTACCATTCAGTTTTATCTTTCCTCTTCCTTCCTTCCTTCCTTCCTTCCTTCCTTCCTTCCTTCCTTCCTTCTGTCATCACTATTGTTTTACTTTTCTTTGCACTTACTTTCATCCCAAATTTTTCTATCTCTTGATTCGATATATCTACTTGTTTTTACACTTCCGTTTCATCCTCACCCCATATCACTATATCATCTACAAACAACATGGCTTTAGTTGCCTGTCTTTCCAATCTCTGTTTAATGTTCTTATGAATTTCATCCATGACTATGATGAATAGTATGGGAGATAGTACACTTCCCTGTCGGAGACCAGTTTCAACTTTAAACCATTTTGTTTTTCCTATACTAGTCTCCACACTACTAACACAATTTTTGTACATAGCTTTTATCATCTGCACTTCCACTCTGTTAACTTGGTTTTTCCTTAATGTGTCCCATACCAACTGTCTGAGCACACTGATTCTGAATCATAAATTAAAACCTGAATATTGGAAACGTAAGTACCAGAACAGTAAAGCAATACCAATATTTGGATACATGTAACTTTTATATTATACTGACTCTGAATTTGTTAACCCTTTGGGGTCCAATTGATTTTCCGCCTGCATCCTGCACAGGTCCAATTTGACATTAGGCAAATATGGGAAGGAAGTACTCACATAAGTAAAAAGCTGAATTTTTACATTAATAATATTAACTGCAAATATATTTATTATCAGTCAAGTTAACCACATTATCAGAGATATTCTTCAAAGTATGGTACTTCTGGAAACATTTGTTCAGGTGTAGTCCTGGGTTCCCTGGACAAGTCTCACAAAAAAATGATGTCTCCTTTCTGCCTCCTTTCGATTTCCTGTCGGAACACACGGCACAGTCCTTGCTTTTTGTCCTCACGAGCATCTGTGATATGTAGCTTCCCGTTCAGTCGAAATCCTTCATCACAGCTGCTCCGTCGGCCGCGCTTACAGGCATTTTTGTTCCTAACATTCCCAACAAGCCCCATACTAACTTGGTCCCTGAAAGTCTTGTGATTCACCTCGGGCTTATTTTCTGCCTTTTGTTGCTAGTTATATAGGTGAAAACTGTTCACCAAAGCTACCTCCAACACCGACAAGTACAATATCCTCTACCACTTCAGGCTTTTCACTACAAAACCATAAGATGAGCAGTAGTGATCAGCATGATCGACCCCTCCCATTTTGGCTGTGTAATCTACAATGGCAACAGGCTTCAAAATTCTTTCTTCTCCTTACCCATTCCGGTTTTGTCTGACTACCTCCACCATTGCTGGGTTGTGCCATGTACTAAGAACTGACACAGTGCACTTGTCTTTCCACGAAAATACCATGAACTTTTCTTCCTTCTATGCTTCTTCAGATTTAGTCTTCCTATCTTTCAGCTGAGGTGGTAGTCCCTTCCAATTCAATAGCACAGTACTAGTTAGGTGAATATTCTTTTTCAACAGTTCTCTTGCCAGTTCCATACTAGTACAAAATCGATCAGTAAACAAATGATAACCTACAGCTTGAGTAACTTGAAGTACATCTGTCACCAGCTGTAAAACTATTCTACTGTCAAATGTCAAACCAGGGAAATGTAAATTTAGCGTAGTAAATGAGCCAAAGCAAGGAATCATGGACAAAACGTACCCATTCAATGCATCAGCAACATATATCCTAATCCCCCACTTTGTTGGTTTTTGTGGATTATACATTTTGAAAAGGACACGCCCCTTGAAACTTACAGTTGTTTCGTCAACTGACAGATACTGATTTGGCCTATAACATTCCAAGAATGACTTCCCTACACATTCTAAGACACTTCTAACTTTACTCGTTCTTGTAACCATTGTTCTTGTAACTTGATTGTGGAGGGGGTGAAGCACGAAAGCCCCAGAATATCTAAAGAAATTGTTTCCGAGAAAAAATGTCCTTACAGAAAGTAAGAGCCACAAGTCTGAAAAATGTTCTTTTAGAATTTTCCTTTTTGTACATGCCATATTCAGAACACCATGAAATACCATCATTTCAGCGAAGGTAACATCGACCCAATTCCACCATATGGAATGTTGCTGCAACGGTATACGTTTGGTAATACATTCTTTTACATATCTGTTAGTTTCCTTACATACTTTGGAGAACAATGAAACCGGGAACAACAACAAAAAGAAATCCAAAGGAGTTACCAGCTTCTTTCCTGTAGTATGAGGCATGTATCCCATAGCACTGTTGTGTGAATACTTGGAAATATTTTTTTTTGCTAGTGGCTTTACGTTGCACCGACACAGATAGGTCTTATGGCGACGACAGGACAGGAAAGGCCTAGGAGTGGAAAGGAAGCGGCCATGGCCTTAATTAAGGTACAGCCCCATCATTTGCTTGGTGTGAAAATGGGAAACCACAGAAAACCATCTTCAGGACTGCCGACAGTGGGGTTCGAACCCACTATCTCCTGGATGCAAGCTCACAGCTGCGTGACCCTAACCGCACAGCCAACTCGCCTGGTAATACTTGGAAAAAGCACGGTCACCTTCTTCATTAACTTTCCATTCGTCACCACCTACATCACCACTTTCGCCACTATCCTCCACCTCAATTTCCTCCTCCTCACTCAAAATATCATTCTCAGATTCAGGAATGCTAATGTCACCATCAGAATCCGTCAACAAATCATCATCAATATCGCCACTGTCACATAACTGTTTGTAAATATCATTAGGATCCATGCCGCAGCTGGTGGGCACCATGTTGATAACGAAAGTAAACACAGCAGTGACAGTGAGGAACTATCTCCAAAGAAAACTTAATTCAGCTTAAAGGAATGAATAGCAGATGGCAGTAGGCAAGAGAGAAATGCCAAGGCTGTATACTGCGTAAAGCTCGGCGCCATTTCTGCTCCAGCATACGAAATATATAACCGTGAAGTTGTGTCGGACTAGGTCCGACATAGGACCAGAACTGAAAATTAACGATGTCAGACTGAGTCCGACACTGGACCCCAAAGGGTCAAAGCTAATGATGACAGTTATTTCTGAACTGTTTTCTGAACTTGGAGAAAGCAAAGGTGAGAGATTATACCATCATCAGCCAAACAATTGTTGAACACCTTAAAAGAAAGTGGTCACATAAAAGAATAATTATTCCATGAAGGTGTTGTAAAGATTTATGACACTAGTACTGAATATTTACAGGTGTAAAAAGCAACATTTGACGAACTGCAATCCTCTTCTATGAACAAAAATTGAAGGCAAAGTGGCATCATTGCCTTGAGTTGTCTGAGTTAGAGAGAAGTCATTAACACAGTTGTTAAAGTCACTATCAACACCAACGAATAGTCTGATCGACGAATGTTGTGAAACAGATGGCAGATTGAGACACAGAATGAGTTGGTTTTTAGTACATTCAAGAAAATCAACATCTAAAATGATTTTACCCACTGCCATGTATTTACAAGAAACAAATTCTTCTGTGAAACATATTTCTTCAATCATGAGGGATATCTGGTTTGCAGGACGAGAATGATCTCCAATTTTTAAAATGATGAATGTTACCATATTTACCTGAATATAAGCCAACATTTTTCCTTGGTTCAAAAATGCCCCTCAGCATAGAGTCAGTATTGTTAACACAGCTGGTAAAGAAGAAAATACCCTTTATCGATGCAGTAGGAAAAAGTTCTAAAGAATAAAGCCAAAGGCCACCATAAATAAATTTTCACCATTATGTAGATTCAGGCCTGGCTTCAGGACGTAAATATACACTAACAATTTTTTTAGTTAATAGTGTATTAAAAATTTTACATGTTAAGATTTTTGAGTTTCTTCAAACTTTTCCTGAGAAATGATAGCTAACACATTAACTCCTGCAAGAGTTATGAACAGTGCAAATCTAGAAGGAAATGGCAGAACCAAGCAGTTTTTGAGCATGATCCGATGCAATTTTGTTTGACTTTGAATAACGTTGGAACACGTACTGCATGAAAACAGCACAAACAGGTTGTCTGAACATTTTATCACAATCTGCAGCTAAGAATGGGAAACCATCTTTTACAGACATCATCATTCCCATGCTGTCCGACTCGTTGGCTGAATGGTCAGCGTACTGGTCTTTGGTTCAGAGGGTCCCAGGTTCAATTCCCGGCCGGGTCGGGGATTTTAACTTTAACCGGTTAATTCCAATGGCTCGAGGGCTGGGTGTGTGTGGCGTATTCAACATTAGAAATCATCCTAGGTAGGACCCTCATCTTCATCTTCACAGACATGCAGGTCCGCCTAATAGGCCGTCTACTAGAAAAAGACCTACACCAGGCCTCTCTGGAGGCCATACGCCATTATTATTAATATTATTATTATTATTATTATTATTATTATTATTATTATTATTATTATTATTATTATTATTATTCCCATGCTGTTCAGGATCCCTTTGTAACTTGTCTCCACTTCAAACAGTGCTCAGATACGGGAGTTACTAAATATTATACTGTCGTTTACAGAACATGGCCAAAACTACTCAGTGATTTGGAAGGTAGGATCAACACTTAACATTAAGAGAAAAAAATATCCCTTCTGAATGCAGCATCTTTCAGCTCTGTTGCCTCCAAGAGATTGGATTCTTGCAAGTGTGTTAATTAATGCACCTAAAATACCAGCAAAACAGCATATTTCATAGAAGTTGTGAATAATGTGTCAATATTCTTCTACCGAAGGAAATACTAAGTAATCTTCTCATGGATGTTATTGCTGCAGAAACTCTGCTAACAATTCTACTAACTGAAGCTTTTTTTTGATATTCTAGCATTGTTTCAAACATTACTTGAAAAATAGTCAGTCGTACATATAAAAACATGTTTGATCTCAAATGCGCTTGATGACACGCTGTATGAAGACAGTGACAAAGAAATAAGGGACGAATCTCAATCATCTGATGGTAATGTCTGACTAAACAATTATATGGTAGAAAATGTATTCCTTATAACACACATACTCTCTCTCTCTCTCACACACACACACTCACTTCTATTCAACTATGAATGACCACACTCACTAATTGCTGTCTATTTACAAGCTTCTCGCAGCAGGACTCCAGCCGAACAGCCTTTAGATAAAGGAAGCTCTAATCCTATTCACAGGCTTGCCTTAATCTTCACTTCTCCATTGTCATGTCACCCCACGTGCGCACGCACGTAAACCACACATGCACACACAGAGAGAGAGAGAGAGAGAGAGAGAGAGAGTACTCTCAGGTAGTACACAGTCTTTTGTCCCATATGCCGTCATCAGTCCAGCTACTCATTGGACACTCCGACACAACCACCACTCACACACACAGCGGCCTTGTATTTATACCTCAGTGATGGACTACTAGAATATTCAGGACTCGGCTGGAGATGGAACATTCCCGTTGTACCTTCCAGAAATCGCGTGGAGAAACTAGATGAAGAGAAAGGTAGAGAAAGGGCTGCGGCATGTCCTTGGGGGCAGACTGGGAGGTTCCCAGAGCTGACTTAGTCATTCCGGTCAGGAAATTCTAAACAGGCTGTGACAAGGCTGACGGTCACCTGAGCATGTAATACTGTCCCCTTTGAGAGCTCATCATCCCAATCAGTTACTTTCTTCAGCTGTTCCCCGGTAAGGCACCAATCGGTCCAGTTGCACGACTTTCATCTTCTTTCTCAAGCTCTGTTGTATGTGATAAATGACATAATTTATCCTCGATACCACAGTAGAGGCCTTTCCACGCTGACTGGAGGTTGGGAGACAAGCCTCTCTTTCTTATGGGGTTAGACATATCAAGTCTTCTTAATGATATCCGGTAGTTGTTGTATTGTGCCTTTTTTCGATTGCTCCTCATTTTCAATCTCTTTCGGACAGAGGCGTGCACATCCTCTAATTTCCTTGCCAGATCGATACAGTACTGGTCGGTAGGGACAAAATGATCCTCAAGTCGGCCAAACACTAAATCCAATGGGAGGCGCAGTTCCTCCTAAACAACGTCCTTGCTGGTGTGCATCCAGTGGCCTCATGCACTGCAGATTGCTACGTCTATAGAGGAACAGGAAGATGATGATTCCAGTCCCTCGCTGACGACTATTCACAGGTGATACTCAATCGTCCTATTGAATTGTTCCACCACTCCGTCCCACTGGGAATGTAGAGCCGCGGTCCTGGTCTCCGGATACCCAACAAATGGCGCAGACTTTGGAGACTGCTGACTCAAAGTTCTGTATCTGATCGGAATGCAGCTCTAATGAGATGACGTATCTGCTGATGAACTCATTCAAGAGAGTTTCAACCATCGTAGTTGCCTTCAGCCACTTTGTGAACTAGTCAGTAACAATGAGTATATACCGATTTCCAGCGTCACTGGTAGGGAATGGTCCGGCCACATCAATTGCCACTCTCTCAAGGGGTGTGCCGCCATTATAAGTCTTCCATGTCCGATATACACCTTCTCAGTAGAACCTCTCTAGGACTCTTTCCAAGGTTTTCTTGATTCCGGGGTGCCCTCCGGAAGCTCCACCATGAACTTCCTTCAGGACTTCCGCCACCATACTGCGTGGGACAACCACCTGTTTCCAGAGAGTCTTTCCATTGCAACTTCCACAGATGCGTTTTAGCAATTCACCAGTGGGTCCCATCGCGAGCAGTATGACCTAGTTTAGGGGCTGGGGTTACTGACTTTTACCCATCCAAACCTCGGAACACGGACAATCTTCTACTCGGCCAACAGTCCAATGTCCTTGTCATCCCATGCTCATTAATCCAGGCGTTGCGACTCCAGCTTCCCTCGAATTCCACAGTGATCCTTCGTCAGGGAACTTCGTATTCACCCTCCCTCTTGCAGCAGAACTTGCAGTGTTCTGGACAAGGCCTTCGGGAGAGAACATCGGTGTAGGAATGTCCGTGGTCCTTGCAGTGTTTGAACACACAGCTGTACTGCTCCAGTCTCCCCAGCTATTGCGCGAGCTGTCCTTCCGGGTTCTTGAAATGTAGAAGCCACCTGAGGTATGCATTGTCAGTCCTGATGAGGATCTCATGGCCATACAGGTACTTACGAAAATGCTCAATGGTCTTCACAATGCCCAGCAGCACTTTCAGGGTGATGCAGTCATTTCCTTCCAGTTTAGAGAGGGCCTTACTGAAGTATGCCACTACTCTCTCTTCGCTGTCCACAACCTGAGACAGGGCACCCCCAATACAAAATTCGCTGGCATCAATGTTGAGCACAAATTTCACCCCAGCTCTGGGATATATCAATAAGGGTGCTGTACAGAGTGCGTGCTTCAGGTGGTCAAAAGCTTTTTGGCATTCCTCTGTCCAGATGAGCAACTGGTCATTATCCATAAGGCAAGGCTTGGCAATGTTGGCAAATCCCCTGACGATCAATGGTAGTAGGTACAGAGGGCCAGGAATATTCAAAGATGGGACTTGTCCTTAGGTAGTAGCCACTCCCTCACCATCATAATTTTCTCTCGATCCATTGAGATAATATGTCCGAGGTACTGTACTTCCTTCCTTAAAACATGGTGTTTCTTTGGGCTAAAATTCAGCTGGGCTGCTCTAAATTTTCCAAAAATCTCCCTCAATTTCTTCAGGTGATTGTTGCAGGTGCTTCCCAGAACAAAGACATCATCCAGGTACAACAGGTATGTCTTCCAGTGCAGTCCTCTCAGCACAGTCTCCATCAGCCTCTCGAAAGTTGCAAGGACACTGTTCAACCCAAATGGCATTACCCTAAACTGCCAGCGACCATACCCAACCAAAAATTTAGTCTTCTCTCAGTCTTCTGGATGAATCTCCACTTGCCAGTAGCCACTCTTCAGATCCAACATAGAGAACCACTTTGGCCCCAATATCATATCCAGAGTATCATCATGTATGCAATAAATTTCAGTGCTAGACCCGTACTGATGGATATGACTTACGTTTTAACAAATTTTAATGTATTCTTCCACCTAATCCATACATAGTTTATATCATTGAATAGTACTAGTTTCAGCTGTTCTTTGCAGTCATCCTCAGCTATTCATCATAAATTATTAGGACACAGTATCATTAAAATCAAATGGGGCTGAATTCCATAAGATTACAAAACACATACACAAAATACAAATATACTGTATACACATTTAAAAAGTTCAAACATTTGACACTTGGAGTAATGGTCTTGTGGATTCTCTTCGAACGTTGGTGGAGTCACCTTGGTCGAACTTTGTGCTGCAGACGATGGTCCCTCCACATAGGTTCCATCTTGTACGTTACCGCATAGCTGGGTGACTTCTTGCTGCAGGTCCTGGCAAACAGCATTAAACTTTTGGTCAACTGAGTTTATTTTCTAGTCAACCTTTTCTTCTACGGTGTTAATTTTTCCTACAATTTCATCTTTTACTTTTGTTATTTCTGCCTGCAGAATATCCCTTATCTCGTGGCGACCCTCCTTGATCTCCCTCTGTACATCATCTACCTTTTTCTAGCCTTCTTCTATTTTCTCCGTAGATATTTTCTGGCCTCCTTCTGTCTTCTTTTTGCCATCTTACATCTTTCTCTCCATCATCTTCTGCATCTCCTTTCTATCTTCTTTCAACTCCTTCCAATGTTCTTCCATCTTCATCATCATATCGAAGAGCACATTTAACTGAGCCTCCATTTTCGTGTGGCCTCTGGTCTCAGCTGGCATCCAGTAATTAACAAAAGACAAAAATGTAAAGATTTATGTGTGTGTATTAACTATACACATGTTTTAGAATGCTCCTGACAGTGGTCGAAACCTGCAGTATCTGATCCGCCGATTCACGTTGATTACAATGATGTATCACACATGGGGTCATTCTAACTTCTGACACCTGTTTGTTACAAATAAAATAGCGTCTGATTTATTACTCCCAATTTATTTCAGGATGACCCAATAAATACACACAATTCTATTCAAGCATGAATGACCACAATTCTATTCAAGCATGAATGACCACAGTCACTAATTGCTGTTTATTTACAAGTCTCTCAGAGCAGGACTACAGCCAAACAGTCTTTACCTGAAGTAAGCTCTAATCCTATTCACAGGCTTGACTTAACTTTCACTTCTCCATCGTCGTGTCACCCCACACAGCAGCTGCATGCAGACAGCTACATTTGAACACAAGGCTACTCACCACACAACACACGATGACTGTTCATTGATTTGACTCTAGTGACAGTCCAGTAATTCACACAGTCAAACACAGTGAACAATTAAACAACACACAACAGATGCACGCATGCACGCACGCACGCACGCACGCACGCACGCACGCACGCACACAGTCTTCTGTCCCATATGCCGTCTTCAGTCCAGCTACTCACTGGACACTACCGACATAACCACCACTCACTCACATCAGCCTTGTATTTATACCTCGATGATGGCCTACTAGAATATTCAGGGTTCAACTGGAAATGGAACACTGCCATTGTACCTTCCAGAAATCGCAGGGAAAAACTAGACAACAATGGGAACAATAGAGGAAGGACTCCGGCATGTCTTTGGGCTGGCTGGGAGGTTCCCCGAGCTGGCTTAGTCATCCCTTTCAAGAAATACCAAAGGGGCTGCAACAAGGCTGACAGTCGCTTGAACATGTAAGAATATGGTAAATGGAATGGCAATCAGTCACAATACGAACAATATGTTTTTGGAAAGAGTGATAAAAAAACCTGTACGAGTAAACAAGTTATGTTTAGTGAGAAGTATCAGATATTAACTCATGTTAGTGTATTCTTCTATTGGGGCTGATGATCTCAATGTTAGGATCATTATAAGAAAAACAATGAGCTTCAAACTTATTTGATTATTTCACCACTATATAAGAAAAGTGTAAATATGTAGTACATGTTAAGCCATCGCTAATGTAAATACTATGAACATCTGCTATCTATATATGCCATGACATTCTAGAGCTTCCTTACAGTAAAAATAATGGCAAATATTAATGTTACAAGCATATCATACAGAGAAAACTTCTACATGCTTCAAATTGATTCATATATGCACTGAAATGGAAGACAGAAAATTCCATTAACCTTCTTCATCAACTAGTTTCGACACACTCCCAGTCCTCATGTTAGAGGAATTAACCAATGAAGGTTAAAATACCTAACCTGGCCGGAAATGGTAATCAGACCTAGGACCCCTTGAATCAACGTTAATTAGTTAGCCACAGAGCTGGGTATTATGATACCCCATACAATGATTCCAAAATGATTCATTACAAGAGAAAACCTGAAGTTCTTTGAAAGACCTGAAATGTATAATAGTCGATACTGTTGCATCTTAAACTCTTAAGCCATCCTTTCTGAACTATCAGTACACATTATGTAACTCAAGCACATATATACTGAAAAATGCTTTGTCACACAGGTACTTTCATAAAGCTTAGAAAGAAATCTCACTATTAGGACTGCAGAAGATTAGGATACATTTTTTTTTGCTATTGGCTTTACATTGCACTGGCGGCCAGTGGCCGCTTCCTTCCCATTCCAAGGCCCTTCCTATCCCATCGTCGCCATAAGACCTATCTGTGTTGGTGCGACGTAAAGCAAAATAGCAAAAAAAATTAAAAAAAATAAAATAAGGTACAGCCCCAGCATTTGCCTGGTGTGAAAATGGAAAACCATCTTCAGGGATGCCGACAGTGGGATTCGAGCCCACTATCTCCCTGGTGCAAGCTCACAGCCGCACAGCCAACTTGCCCGGTATTTGGAATCATTACTAAAGCACCCATTTCCCTGAGAAATACATGGAAGATGAGCATCAAACATAGAGGAACATAAGACAAAAATATGTAGCTTCAGTAACTACTGTAATGTATAACACATTCAGCAGACTTAGTTCTATTTTAATGAAGCTACTAGAAACACCAAAGCACGATGACACCACAATTATTGATATTTACTTTGTGTGCCAGATATAAGTACCGAAACTCTACACTATAGTTAAACAGATTAGTTGAATTGCAGAGATTAGTAATTTGCCATTACATACACACTTCCCTTCCATCACCCTACTTATAATTTCAATTATTCTATGCTAGGCAAACCATAACAAAGGGAGTAGTTTTGGAAGTCTAACATCATCCCTCTTACACAATCCCAGCATACACTTGAAGTGGAGAGGGAAAACGACAGTAAAAAAAAAAAAAAAGAAGAAACCACTCACAAATTCTGGCCTGAGAAATTCCTGTCCATAGCAGGCACCACACGATGACTTCCTCTCCTTCACCATCATGTTACACAAAACAAGTAGGCTGAAAATCAAATGAACTATATTATATCATCACCTAAACACCTCATGTCTCCAATTATGATAATGCCATTAGTTTTGTTTGAACACCACAACTTGTTAACCATGCTTCAAATTAAGAGATTTAAAGCATGTTTATATCCTGGCTTTCCAGTTTAAAATAATGGCAACATTATCTATTGATAATTCCAATGATTAGTTCATACTATGATATATAGGCTTCATTGTGTTAGGATTCTGGCAACTTAATAGGTTTCTTTTCCTCAGGATTGATCTGGTCTACACCTCTGTAAAATACTCTTAACTGATGAAAGCATGCTATGTACAAAGTGTGTCTAAACAATAACCAGATTGGATCCTCCTTTTTTTTTCTTGAAACAGTGAGCAGGACACGTGAAACACGTGTGACCAAAAGATTGTCAGAAACCTTTGTTTTAGGCAGACTCTGTTCCTGGTCTCTATCGGCCAAAATGAAATGCTAAAAAAGAACAATGTGAAATTCCCCATAAAAATGGGAAATCTACAACAGAAACATACATTTGTTGATGAAAGTTAAGAAATTGTCTATTCTGAACTGAAATTTATGAGTAGTTTAAAAAACATAGAAGAGGAGCAAAGATATCAGAGAATTTGTGGCCTGGTCATCCTTGTTAGAAACATATGCTGACACTGAAAATTTGTTGAAAGTGTGTAAGAAAGTCATTGTTTGAGTGTTCCAGCAGTTTACGAATTATCTAACAGCCTAAAGAAATTTTTGACAGAATTTAACCTGAATATTTTAATATAAAGAAAGTGCACAATAAACTGGTGCTGAGACTCCTCACTCCTAACCTAAAATGAGATAGGAGAGACTGTTTGTGCTGACATGCTTGGAAGCACTGAAAATATTCCAAAATTTTCAAGATTTTGAAGAACTTGTGATGAATAATGTTTTTTTTTCTTTCAGTATGATCCTGCAACTAAAAACTTATCAATGAATTGGAAGAGTCCAGTTCACTAAGAAAAAAAGAAAGCACAGATGAGCAAGTCCAATTTCAAAGTAAGAATGATAATTGTTTTTTGACATCTGAGAGACTGTTCGGGACGCTTCAATATCAGACCAATAACAGGGCTACTAAAAGGAGGTTCTGAAAACCTTTTGTGAATGGATGAGAAGACAACAATGTGAAATGTGAAAAAAAGGATTTGTGCATTCTTCAACAAGACATACAACAGTACCCAACACAATGTCTGTCAAGCACAAGATCACCATGTTAGAACCTATTCTTTCACAGTATTTCCAAAGATGAAGTCTGCAATAAAAGAAATCATAGTTTGAGTCTGCAGATCCAGTAAAAGTAGAGGTAAAAGAGATGGACCTCATCAATGATCTCTCTCATGTGAAACTTATGCACTGCTAGCACCAGTGTGGAAAATTAGAATGGAGTAACTATACTGATGGTGATAACATATCTGTCATGAAATTTCTTGCATAAATTCTAGAACACCAATCTGGTTCCTTTCTAGTCACATTTTGTATACCTCCTATCTCTGTAAATAGAGGTCTGATGATTCTCTCTGGATATCTCAAATGTATTGTAAAAGTAGACAATATTAACAGCAAACACCAACAGACAGTTTAACTCAGAAATCAGGGATACAAATTTCAACCTCAATTATGAAAGCCTATATAATGTCAAGATTACATTAATGAAGGTCTGGAAAACAAGTAGGATACTGCAGATCAGAGCAGCCTGAAGAGGTACAGCTGTCATGAATATCTAGGAGCTTCCAAATTAGAGTATTGATTTACTAACAAAGAAAATATTCATTACTGGATGGAGATGCAAGTTAGTCTGCAGCTGGATCATTTATAAATGTGGTGGGAGTCACACTTCCAGTCCATATTTTAATACATGGCCCGTAAGATAAACCAAGAGGCGTTAGGAAACAAATCAAATTAAAGTTTGTCCCTAAATATTTTTGAACATTGCATGCTACATAATTTTACTGAATTATGGATTCAATAATAACTTGCAAGAAAGGGAGATGAACATAAACGCTGGTACAGGTCACTCCTATTGGCATCAAATGAGAAGACAACATTATCGGCGGCAGCAGCTTAACTAGTTTCCGAGTAAGTATCTTCATACAATAAATTCTCCTCTGTCTGTGGATGTACTTTCGAAGACTGAACAGACCAATCTTAGCATGGAACAAGCGTCCTCACAGATTGCAAAGAATTGTTGGAGGAGGCCGTGGTTGTACAGCTCAGAGTTTTCACGCTTGTCTCCTGGCCTCTTCACGTCAGCATTGTTCCCCCTTCACACAGATTGACAGCAGCAGGAATAGTCTGGTGCCAAATTGAATAGTCTTGAGCAAGCGTGTTCCAGGTTTGTGGATTGAGACCTGTCATATTCATAATGTGCTTAAGCTGGTCCTTGTAGTGCCTTATAAGGGATCCATGAGGGAATCTGGCATAACTCATCTGATGGACATGGCCAATCCATCTAAGCTGATGACCAATGACAGACAATTCTATATCCTTGGCATGTGCTTTTTCAAGAACAGCAATGTTGGTGACATGGTCTTCCCTTTCAACCCTAAGGATGGATCAAAGTTTTTGTTGATTGAAGCATTCAAGCTTTTTCAAGTCATGTCAGTAAAGGTTAGATATGAGCGGGAAAATGGTGAGCGGTAGTGACCTCCAACAGACCTCCAACTCCATAAGACAAGATTCTCTTCACCCAGCAGCACATAAAAAAGATTTTTTTTTGTTCAGTATGGCACATAGAGCTTTCAACATTCCCCTTTCCCAAATTTATATTAAGGATGAGATCAATACCATTTACGCACTTGGTCTTCAAACTGGATTTAAAAAGAACATGGTAGACAAAATAGTGGGAAAAAAATGAAAAACAAGATTCCCTGTATGCTCACCAAGCACTTCAATGAATGAAAAGAGAAAGAAAAAAATCATCACTTTTACATATAATAATGATAAAATTTATCAAGTCTCCATTTTGTTCAAACGAAGAAATTTCACAATTGCCTTTAAGACCAATAACACTAATTCCCTGATCTTCTACAACAATTCTGTTAATGGTGTTAGTAAATTTTCAAACTTGGGAGTCTACGAACTAGAATGCCCACAATGCAAAGCAAACTACGTGGGATAGACTGGAAGAAGCTTTAGCATCAGATATCAGGAGCAACCTTAATGCTAAAAAAAATATAATAAATTTTCATTTTCAGTTTGCATATGACGGATTTCAATCATTCCTTTTCATCTTTAGAACAGGACCTTACATATCAGAAGTAAAAGCTTACTACTCAATATTTTCAAGAACATTTTTATTCATTTAGACCAAAGATAAACTCTACGGGGAATCTTAGTCACATTCTAACAAGGATGCTATTTGCTTTACGTCGCACCGACACAGATATGTCTTATGGCGACGATGGCCTAGGAATTGGAAGGAAGAGGCCGTGGCCTTAATTAAGGTACAGCCCCGGCATTTGCCTGGTGTGAAAATGGGAAACCACAAAAACCATCTTCAGGGCTGCCGACAGTGGGGCTCGAACCCACTATCTCCCAATTACTGGATACTGGCCGTATGACAAGGATGCAGACCAGCCTGAGAATTTCCAATAGGGCCAGCAGAGAGTAAGTTGTCACCTAAATTCCAGATTTCTGTTTAAGCTCTTTCCCTTCAGTCTTCAATTTAATTCAGATATTTTCTTTGTATTTTGACCCCACAAGTTACACGTGTTACATGTGGTTGTCATTAGCAAGATCTCAATATTCAGAGGTTCAACGGTTCCCTGTTAAAGTTCACCATAACATAAGCCTGATAACCGCCATACGAGGATGTTTAATTTTAAACGTTTTATGCACTTTGTTATATGTATACGTAATTTGGTTCACATACATCAAGACATTAAGACTTTAGTGATTAGACTGCGAGTAATATGTGTGATGTTTTACGACTTGATAGATGCAATTCCTATTCATATTTTAATTTGACATTTCATTCTAGATTTTAATGAGTCATGCACTAGTTTCTCCATAGATTTAATTCCATAGGCCTCTTTAATAATTCAGTGTAGATGGTTTAGTACTGAAGGTATTAGCTCAAGATGTCCACTAAGTGGACGAAACATGTACTAGTATTTGCTGTCAGGTAATAACTTTTATCTGAATAAATGGTGTACTGAATTGTTGAATCTTCTACATTTGTGTATGTTGAGCAGTATGGACGAAAGTGAATTTCAGAGTAATGAATGTGTGAGAAATATAAGAAAACCAGGTCAATGGAAAAGAAATGTAATAAGTAGAGATGGAAATTTGCCTATTTTATTCCTGTGTTCAGAAACGTAGGCTTTTATGATAGAAATCCGTTTTAGAGTCTTTTTAGCTAGATTTTGTTGGTTTTATTGTACCTATAAATACCTATTTCAGGGGTTTTCCCCTATTTGGAGTATAATTTGCCTATTTGATGCCTTTTGACTTCATTTTAAAGAAGCCGATTTTCTTCCAATGCATTATATTGTAGCTGGTGTGCTCGAAAGAATTATATTTTTGATTCTCATTATCTGTTTACCCCACAAACAAAAACGGGAATTCTCAGAAGTCACCAGCAATAGTGCTTGGGAAATTTCCATCAGGTGAAACAAGGAATAATTTGACCTTGAAGCCTTCAACACCTCCAACCTCCTAGTCATATGCAGGAATCAATCAACGTCAAACTATGTTGCACAACCTAAATCCCCTACCTCCCTCTCAAAGTGAACTGTTGTATGTGTACTCTTCATCTTCAGAACGTGTTGTGATTTATGGTGAAGAGGAAGAAGAAGAAGAAGAATCTCTGCGGCAATGCCCAAAGAAAAATCGTTGTAGTCCTACTGGCTGAAGCAGTGAATCACAGGGGATCCCAATTTCACTACAGATGGAAGATGGTAAGTTCGTTTGTTCATTTTTGTGATTTAAAACTACGGTTGGATTTCACTGTAATATTTATAGGCCTATTAATTTATGTATTGTGGCAAGTTGTTTGGTTGCAATGCTGTATTAGTTGTAAACTTTCAATCTATATCTGTATATATAAAGGAAAATGTCCTGACTGACTGACTAACTGACTCATCATCGCCGAGCCAAAACTACTGGACATAAAGAAATGAAATTTTGAGGATACATTTATATTACAATGTAGGTGCTCGCTAAGGTAAGATTTTTGGATATCCCGTCGCTAAGGGGGGTGAAAAGGGGGGTGAATTTTTAAAATGCGTGTATCTCAAACCTTTAAAAGTTTACCGCTGTAAAACTTGGGATTTACATTTACAATCTCCTTTAAAAATAAAGAAAGACGTATTTTTTTGTTTTTGGAAAATCCCAATAGGAGGGGTGAAAAAGGGTGAAACAGCGGTTGAAGGCCTTTAATGAGGATACAAATATCTCAGAAACTGAAGTTATTACAGACCTGAAAATGGGTATTTGGGATCTTCTTTAAACATGAAGAAACACATATTTTTTGGATTTTTGAAAATCCAATAAATGGGAATGAAAAGAGGGGTGAATTTTTAAAATGAGTGTATCCATATCTCAAAACTTTACAGATGTAAAAACTGGTATTTAGAATCTCCTTTAAAAATAAAGAAACACTTTTTTTTTTTTTTTCAGAAAATCCCAATAGGAGGGGTGATAAAGGGTGAAAAATGGGTTGAATGCCTTTAATGAGGACACTTATATCTCAGAAAATGAAGATATTATAGACCGAAAATTGGTGTTTGGGATCTCCTTTAAAAATAAACATATATTTTTTGTTTTTGGAAAATGCAATTAATGGGGGTTAAACAGGAGTGACAAATTGGGGTGAATTTTTAGAAAGACTATATCTACAGTATATCTCAGAAACATAAAATGTTACAAACGTAAAATTTGGTATTTGGAATCTCCTGTAAAAGTAAAAAAAATAGGTGATTTGTTTTTGGGAACTCCACTTAAAGGGAACTAAAATGGGTGTGAAATTTTAAAATGAGCATTTCTGCAGTATATATCAAAAACTCAACATGTTACAGAAGAAAAATTGTATATTTTATCCCTATTGAAAATAAGGAAACCTGTTTTTTTTTGTTTTCGGTAAAACCACTTGGGTGGGGGGCGGGGTAAAAGTGACTGAAAATGGGGTTGAATTATTTAAATTAGGATACTGATATCTCAAAAACTGAAGATGTTACAGACGTGAAATTTTGTATTTGGAATCTCCTTTAAAAATAAAGAAATACGTATTTTTGTTTTCGGAAATCCACTTAAAAGGGGGGGAATTGAAAAATTATTTTAATTATTTGTATGAAGATACTATTATCTCAAAAAGGAAAGATTTTTTTTTTTGCTAGGGGCTTTACGTCGCACCGACACAGATAGGTCTTATGGCGATGATAGGATAGGAAAGGCCTAAGAGTTGGAAGGAAGCGGCCATGGCCTTAATTAAGGTACAGCCCCAGCATTTGCCTGGTGTGAAAATGGGAAACCACGGAAAACCATTTTCAGGGCTGCCGATAGTGGGATTCGAACCTACTATCTCCCGGATGCAAGCTCACAGCCGCGCGCCTCTACACACATGGCCAACTCGCCAGGTGACGAAAGATTTTGCAGACGTGAAAATTGGTATTTGGAATCTGCTTTAAAAGTAAAGAAACACATATTCTCGGTAAATCGAATGAATGGGGGAGGGGGTGAAAGAATTGAAAAATTAATTGAATTAATTGTATGACAATACTTACAGCTAATATAAACTAAAGTTGTTACAGACGCAAAAACTGGTACTTGGATCTCCTGTACAAACAAAGAAAAACATGTTTTTGGGGGAAAAAATCTTTGGGGGGTGGGGCTGAAGAGGAGCGGGATTCCTTTTATTCGGAACTGAAGATGTTAGAGTCGTGATAACTGGTATTTAGGACATCCTTTACTATTAAAGAAACAAGTACCGAGCTCGATAACTGCAGTCACTTAAGTGTGACCAGTGTCCAGTATTTGGGAGATAGTAGGTTCGAACCCCACTGTCGGCAGCCCTGAAGATGGTTTTCCGCGGTTTCCCATTTTCATACCAGGCAAATTTTGGGGCTGTACCTTAATTAAGGCCACAGCCGCTTTTTTCCCCCCTCCTGGCGCTTTCCTGTCCCATCGTCGCACCCATCTGTGTC
The DNA here is from genome assembly GCF_040414725.1 of Anabrus simplex. Taxonomy (NCBI): domain Eukaryota; kingdom Metazoa; phylum Arthropoda; class Insecta; order Orthoptera; family Tettigoniidae; genus Anabrus; species Anabrus simplex. The sequence continues at coordinate 283,130,825 of NC_090266.1, read as the reverse complement.
AATGCGACGTAAAGCAACTTGCAAAAAAAAAAAAAAAAAAGGAAACAAGTATTTCTTTGCTGGAAAATTCACTTAAGACGGGGAGGAGTGTGAAAGGAAGTGAAGAAAGTGAATTCTATTTAAGGGGATACTTATATCTCAAAACTGAATGTAACAGATGTGAACACTGGTATTTGGAATCTCCTTTAAACATAAAAATACATGCCTTCCTTTTCATGGGGGGGAGAGGGTGTAAATCAAGTTAACGGCAAAGGGGTGAAAAAGGAGTTGGGACCAATAATTTTACTGTTCATAATGTAATTATTTGAAACCAATCATTTTTAATCTTTCCTGGATTCGTTTTCAAGAGCCATCCATTCCTTTGGAGAACTTAAAGTTAGATTACAGTAGATTCTCCTGGCATATAAATAAAAAAATTTAACGCATTTGAAATAAACGATAGGAATGATACTGACCGTGCAATTCTACACCTCAACAATAAGGTCAATAATGCATGGCAGTATATCATTTGTATCGCCAGGAATCATGCGCACTTGCCTACGCGCGACAGTGGGCCTGGTCAGATTGTCAGAAATGACAATGGCAGCAGATGTAATTTACCTCCAAGTAGCGGTCTTGAATCTTGCTGTGGGGTCCAGAACACCAACAACAGCAGCAATAATAATAATAATAGTAATAATAATAACATAAATTAAATAATATCACTCACCCTCATAATAATAATAATAATAATAATAATAATAATAATAATAATAATAATAATAATAATAATAATAATGTTCTAGGCCGTCGTCAAAATGTTCGGACCGCACTGGAAACGGGTCCTGGCTGGGTAATGACTACGAATGCAGTCCGGCCGCGGGTTCAGTACCACCAAGGCACCCAAGACGACACCACGCCGGATCTCCTCAAGGATTTGATCCATATTAAAAATGCTGATAGGAAAAGATGGCAAAGGTTTTGGGGACCCAACTGACCGGGTGGAATACCTGGACCTAGCCCGAGAAGTACAAAATCGATTGCTGGAAAGAAAGATTGAAAAATGTGAGGAATTTTGGCGTAATCTCTCCGAAAACGAGTCAGATCACGAATTTTGGCGGATTCTGTCAGAAAAAGAGTCAGATCACGAATTTTGGCGGATTATATATAAAACGTTAAGCATTCAATTATAAATTTCAGTACGATACCGTAGCGAAGCATGGGTACCTTGCTAGTCTATATATATAAAATAACTTGTCCTGACTGACTGACTGACTGACTGACTGACTGACTGACTGACTGATTCATCATCGCCGATCCAAAACTACTGGACATAAAGAAATGAAATTTTGGGGATACATTCATATTAAGATGTAGGTACTCGCTAAGACAGGATTTTTGGATATTCCGTCGCTAAGGGGGTGAAAAGGGGGGTGAAATTTTAAAATAAGTGTATCTATATCTCAAAACTTTAAAAGTTTACAGATAAAAAACTTTGTATTTAGAATCTTCTTTAAAAATAAGGAAACACGTATTTTTTTGTTTTCAGAAAATCCCAATAGGAGGGGTGAAAAGGGTGAAAAAGTGGCTGATTGCCTTTAATCAGGATACCGGTACTTATATCTCAGAAACTGAACATATTACAGACCTGAAAATTTGTACTTTTGATCTCTTTTAAAAATAAAGAAACAATTTTTTTTTGGAAAATCCAATTAATGGGAGGGTGAAAAGGGGGGGGGAATGAATTTTTAAAATGAGTGTATCTACATCTCAAAACTATGAAAGTTTACAGATGTAAAAATTAGTATTTAGAATCTTCATTAAAAATAAAGGAACACACATTTTTTTGTTTTCGGATAATCTCAATAGAAGGGGTGAAAACGGGTGAAAAATGGGTTGAATGTCTTTAATGAGGATACTTATATTTCAGAACCTGAAGATATTACAGACCTGAAAAATGGTGTTTGGGACCTCCTTTAAAAATAAAGAAATACATATTTTTTGTTTTTGGAAAAACCAATTAATGGGGCGGGGGTGAAAAGGGGGTGAATTTTTAAAATGAGTGTATCTATATCTCAAAACTATTAAAGTTTATGGATGTAAAAATTGGTATTTAGAATCTCCTTTAAAAATAGAGACACGCGTATTTTTTTGCTTTCGGAAAATTCCAATAGGAAGGGTGGAAAAGGGTGAAAAATGGGTTGAATGCCTTTAATGAAGCTATTTATATTTCAGAACCTGAAGATATTATAGACCTGAAAATTGACATTTGGGATCTACTTTAAAAATAATGAAAGAGGTATTTTGTTTGTTTTTGGAAAATCAAAATATGAGGGATGAAAAAGGGGGTGAATTTTTAAAATGAGTGTACCTACATCTTAAAACTTGAAAAGAATCTCCTTTAAAAATAAAGAAACATGTATTTTTTATTTTTGGAAAATCCCAATAGGAGGGGTGAAAAAGGGTTTGAATCCCTTTAATGAGGATACTTATATCTCAGAAACTGAAGATATTACAGACCTGAAAATTGGTATTTGGGATCTCTTTTAAAAATAAAGAATCTTTTTTTTTCTTTTGGAAAATCCAAATAGTGGGGGGTGAAAATGGGGTGGATTTTTAAAATGACTCTGTCTGTATCTCAAAACTTTAAAAGTTTGCACATGTAAAAATTGATATTTAGAATCTCCTTTAAAAATAAAGGAACACGTCTCTTTTGTTTTCTGTAAATGCCAATAGGGTGAATAATGGGTTGAATGCCTTTAATGAGGATACATATATCTCAGAAACTGAAGATATTACAGAAATGAAAATTTGTAATGGGATCTCCTTTAAAAATAAAGAAACACATGTTTTTGTTGTTTTTGGAAAATCCAATTAATGGCGGTTAAACAGGAGTGAAAATTTAGGGTGAATTTTTTGAAAGACTATATCTACAGAATACCTAAGAAATGTAAAATGTTACAGACGTAATAAGTGGTGTTTGGAATCTCCAGTAAATGTAAAGAAACATAGGTGATTTGTTTTTGGAAACTCCACTTAAGGGGAACTAAAAAGGGGGTGAAATTTTAAAATGAGAATTTCTACAGTATATCTCAAAAAACTTAACATGTTACAGAAGTGAAAAATGGTATTTTTTATCTCTATTAAAAATCAAGAAACGTGTATTTATAGTTTTCCGAAATACCACTTGGGCGGAGGGGGTAAAAGTGACTGAAAATGGTGGTGAATTATTTTAATTAGACTACTGACATCTCAAAAATGAAAATGTTACAGACGTGAAATTTGATATTTGGAATCTGCTTTAAAAGTAAAGAAACACATAATCTCAGAAAATACAATGAAGGGGGGGGGGGGAAGGTGAAAGAATTGAAACATGTCCCAAAAGTACATATAATATTACATTATTTTAGTCTTTTTAAAAATTCACCCCGTTTTTCTCTCCTGTTCACCCCCTATTCATCGGATTATCCAAAAACACAAAAATACGTGTTTCTTTATTTTTAAAGGAGATTCCAAATACCAATTTTTACATCTGTAAACTGTTAAGTTTTTGAGATACAAATATCCTCATTTTTAAAATTCTTTCCCCCCCCCCATTCATTCCTTTAGCGATAGAATATCCAAAAATCCTCCCTTAGTGAGCACCTACACCCTAATATAAATGTATCCCCAAAATTTCATTACTTTATGTCCAGAAGTTTTGGCTCGGCGATGATGAATCACAAAGTTTACACAAGGAGTAGTTTTAATACCACCTATTCAATACAATTTATTCCACTATTGTGTGGTCAAATACACATAGAAATTACCAGAATTTTAAAGGTACATGTTTTGACCACTTTTATTGGGCATCATCAGCCTCGTTCAATCTTATAACACACACTGGTCTGAGGAATCTTAACAAATTACATAAAACGTATTGATGAACAGTTAATGGTATTGATACTATGATTGCATAATAATTACAGCACAAAGAATATTGAATAAAATAAGTACACATATTAAAATCACTTTAAGAAATTAAAACATCCATCTAAAAGTAATTGTGTCACGTTATATTTATTAAATAATTCATGTCTGACACTGAAATGGATCTTTTTGATAAAAAACTTGAACAATATACACTGACTTAGCAAATGTCATGGGTTAGTCACCTAATAGCGTGTGGGGGGCCTCCTCTGGCCCTGCGAACTGCATTGAGACGCCGTGGAAATGAGTCGACAAGTCCCTTTTAGTCCTCTGGACGCAGCTGATGCCAAATCGTTTGCAGAGCGGCCGCCAATGCTGGTCTGTTCGTGAGTGCAGGCTCCATGGCACGGAGCCTGCGTTCCTGGACATCCCAGATATGCTCGATAGGGTTCATATCGGGGCTCCTGGGTGGCCATGGCAGTCGTTTGACCTCCACTGCATGTTCCTGGAACCATTCCCGGGCGACGTGGGAGCGATGTGGCGGCGTGTTATCTTGAAACACCGCAGAACCGTCTAGGCGATGGAAGGCCAAAAATGGGTGGAGAGGGTCTCCGAGCAGCTCAACATACCACGTACCATCCAAAGTCTCTTCCAGAACAACTAGGGAGTCCATTCCATACCAGGAAAATGCACCCCAGACCATAACAGAGACACCAGCGCCCTGGACCACACCTTCGAGGCAGGCGGGATCCATCACTTCATGTGGTCTGCGCCATACACGGTGCCTCCCATCGGCATGGTGCAGTTGAAATCATGATTCGTCCGACCATATCACGTTACGCCATTGTTCCAGTGTCCATCCCTGGTGACTGGCCACAAATGCGCGTCGTCGTGCTCGATGACGTTGGGTTAACAGTGGCACCCGTGTGTGGCGCCGGCTCCCATACCCCATAGAACCCATGTTCCTACGAACTGTCCACTGGGAGACGTGTCTAGCATGGCCTGTGTTGAACTGAGCCGTGATTTGTTGCACGGTTGCCCGTCTGTCACTACTGACAATCCGTCTCAGATGTCGCCGGTCACGGTCATCGAGGGTGGCTGGACGGCCAGTCGTTCACCTGTTGTGGACGGTGACACCCACATTCAACCATTCACGATACACCTTGGACACGGTTGATCGTGTGAAGCCGAATTCCCGCACCACTTCCGAAATCGCACTTACCATCCGTCGGGCACCGACCACCAGACCCCGTTCGAACGGTGTCAGCTCACGACGACGTTCCATGTTACACCTGTCCCATGCACAACCACTGCTTACAAAGTCTCCTATACAACTGCCACTGGCACAGGGGGCGTGTGGTGCACAGACAACACACCTGCGCATCAGTGCTCCGCTATCCTATGACATTTGCTCAGTCAGTGTATATCACGCCTGGGGAACAGATTATCAAAACCAAGGCTTCACAGAATAAGAATAGTACAATTAAAAGATACAGTATTTGGTGAAGTTGAAGTCAAATATTTAAAATTAGGATGAAAATATGTAGTCGAATTGGAGTCGGTATAGATTAAGACATCTTGGAATATTGGATAAAAATTGTAGTATGCTGAGAAGTGCTAGTAAACATTGAAGCATTTGTCGAAAATGCTGCTGAAATTATTCAACAAAAGAGGGTAGGTCTAAATGACAATTTCATGTAACCAGAAAATGCCTCATGTACACGTGGATATCCGTAGTAAACAATGATGTCATTCTGGAACGAAACAGAAAGCAAACTTGACGGCGGGTAATTTGGTCGAGTGTATATCACTGAAAACTAATTGTTGAGTAATGGGTACTTACTCATTCTCCAGATGTAACGTATGTCCTAATGTATCTGCAGCATTAGTCTGCTTGAAGTTCCTACTTCTAGTGTTGTATCGATACAGTAGAGGTGCTGGGGAATGCTGAGGGGAAGAGGGGGTAGGCGGAGCTTCACGTGTTGTTGTCAGTATAGTTCGACTCATAGTTTAACTCATTCCTTAAGGTAGTAGGGGAAGAGGGATTCTTAGTGCTCTGTAAATTAAACTATGCTGGGGAATGCTGAGGGGAAGAGGGGGTAGGCAGAACTTCACGTGCTGTTGTCAGTATAGGAGGGGCGTTATTTGGAAGAGCAAGTGTGGCGTCGGTATTTAGCGAAACAGAGGGAGTTATTAATTCTAAGGATTTAAATATCTGAGGGACTTTACTGTGGCTTGGATTGACCGTATTTAATAACTTAAGCGTTAAAATATGTAGCGGACTTCTGACTTCCATGTCATCATTAAGATTACGACCTTTATTATATGTCTTGTCCAAGAAAATGTATATACTCACGAATTCATTCTAAAGTTTACCTTTGCCCGTATTCCTGATTATTGTGAGATCTTTTTCTATTAAAGTGAAACGGTGTCTAATTTCCTCCATGTGGGTGCTCATTGCTGAGTATTAATTATGTTTTTCTGCATTGAAACGTTCCATGTACCTTATATAAAAGCTTCGTCCAGTCTGTCCAACATATGATTTTCCACACAGAGAACATGTTAATCTGTAAACTCCTGAACCTGAATATCTATTATTGTCGTAATTAATCTTATTATAATTAAAAAATATGTTTTGAGTTGTGTTAATCATTCTAAAGGCTATGTTCATATTATATTTATTGAAAGTATTCGCAATTTGGTGGACTACTGGGCTACTATATGTGAAAGTGGCGTATTTAGTTCTTTTAGGTTTTTGATTTAATGAATTAAGCGGTTTACCATCTTGACCTTAAACCCATTAAGTCTGGCTAGGTTTCTTATGTAGTTTAACTCATTCCTTAAGTTAGTAGGGGAAGAGGGATTCTTAGTGCTCTGTAAATTAAACTATGAAAAGATGCTTGTTTCTGGGAACCAGGGTGTAATGAGGAATTATTTATAGTTAACGGAGAATGTGTAGGCTTTCTATATATTTGAAATTCGAAAGTTTTATTGGTTCATGTAACTTTTATGTCTAAAATATTTAAGGAATCCTTGTCTTCATCTTCCTTAGTAAAACTCAGTTTAGGGTCGATATTATTTTAATTTTCCAAAATCCCGCTACTATTGGTAACATCCTTATCAATTACTACGAATGTATCGTCCACGTATCACAACCATAAGCAAATCCCTTTAATATTAGTTTTTATTTTTGTGTGTTCAATTGAGTCCATGTAAATATCAGCTAGGATGCCCGATACTGGGCCACCCATTGTAAACCGCACTGTTTATAAAAAAAATTTCCGCAATGGGAGCACATATGAAGGAGATGGGTCATAAATTTACAGATATCTTGTCGTGCCGACACAGATAGGTCTTATGGCGACGATGGGATAGGAAAGGCCTAGGAGTTGGAAGGAAGCGGCCGTGGCCTTAATTAAGGTACAGCCCCAGCATTTGCCTGGTGTGAAAATGGGAAACCACGGAAAACCATTTTCAGGGCTGCCGATAGTGGGATTCGAATCTACTATCTCCCGGATGCAAGCTCACAGCCGCGCGCCTCTACGTGCACGGCCAACTCGCCCGGTTTTACAGATATCAAACAAGACCCTGTAATTATTAATAGAATAAATAAAGGAAGACTGATGAATAGTTTAGAAAATATTAAAATTTTCCTGGTTAAGTTAATATATAAGGACAAGAACTTAAATGAGATGAATGAACAAAGAAATCCCTTATACGAACATATACTGAGATACATGGATTTATTAGGTAGGAATCAAATACGCCCAGCAATTGTAACAAGCAAGCATGAGGGCCCTACGTCACAGACATAAGCCACCTCCTCCTGAGAAATAACAAATTACAACACTTCCTCGCCTCCTCTCCCCCCTCCAAACTAAGCTAGCATACAGACCACATCACACTGCTATTACACAAGGTCGAGGACAGTAGAATCAGACCCACACCCGTAACTACGGGAAGTAAAGGAAGTGAATCGGACAGGGGTAAGTTCAAAATTTCTCAATCAATTTCCATTATTTTAAACAATTTCCGTAGACAACCACTTCCGCAGGCATTTTTAACTAATAGACGCATATTTCTTTCTGCCGGTTACAGACTGTACAACAAGCTATCCAACCTGATATGTTTATGAATACAATTCTTTATTCAACCGACACTGGATACACCCCTTCCACTTAGAAAAGGATAAACAAGAGGATCAGCCTTTTAAGTACAGTACAAAGTGACGAGGAAGAAAACTAGAAGTCAAGTAAAGAAGAAGCATATTTCAGCAAAAAACATTCTTCAGGATCACACCACCAATTTTTTATTTTTTAAACAAGTGATTTTATTAAGCCTTTGGGGCCAAATACTCATAGATAGTATTTTTAATTCATTTTAAATTTAATGTCCTTGTAACAGCACCCCCTCCCCCCCGGCGCACACTACCACTCCCACCCCCCTCCAACCCATACGTCCTTTACTAACATTAGTTTTTAAAGTCAACAATGATTTAACTATGTGATTGTTTTATGCTGTTTTATCTAGCTTTTGTGTATGCAGCTAATGATGATCGCAAAGCAATTGAAACGTATCCACTTATTCTTAATAATTTTATAAATTGCCAAAGGCAAAATAAAAGGAAGGTAACGATTAGGTGGAAATATTTTCTTATATTGATTAGATTACATTATCGATACGGCAATGAAGTGGATAGTTTGTAATACGAACACTAACCAGGCAGGAAATATCGCGAATACCTATAAAGACTAAAGGTGAAAATAGCAACAGTAAGCAAAAATATAGTATTTCTTAAAGAATGTCTAAAAAACAACTTAATACCTAAATTTCTAAAACGGATTCAAAAGAAAAAATTACACTCAGAATTTCAATCAGCAACACAGAAAATGGTTAACCGAACTTGGTTAAAAATGGAGATAAAATTCCTGTACAAAAAGAAACAATTTCTCAATCATGAATTACACATAGCACACCTCATAGCTTCAGCCACCCTTTTACCACTAGAATGGGATTACTTCCTTAAACATAGTAGGGATAAAGTAGACACTTTATGGAAAAGAAATAAGACACACTAAACAAGAAACTAGAGAACCTGAAAGAGGATAATCTGAAAAAAGGGAATAAGTTACAGTTTAAACCAACCTTTGATCAAAACAGATACCCACCTCCAGTCGAAAACTTATTAGAAACAGTTTTCACAGATCAAGAATTACAAATATTAGGTAAAGGCCCGAATTATAATTGGCACAGCTCCAACAAAAGTAAGGATCTGCCCCTTACTTTAGCAGAAACCGAAACAGCCATACAGATTCTCCCAGCCGAAGTACAGAACGACTTGAGATATGAAGCGAAGAAAAATATCCCTTTCCTAATAAACGGATTTAAAAGAAAAAGAAACCGAGTCTAAACATCGTCGTCTTGGTCTTCTTCGACTTATCTTACCCTCCATAACAGAGTTCATTATTCTCCTAGGCAACCTATCCTCCTCCATTCGCCTCACATGACCCGACCACCAAAGCCGGTTTATGCATACAGCTTCATCCATCGAGATCATTCCTAACGTAGCCTTTATCTCCTCATTCCGAGTACCCTCCTACCACTGTTCCCACCTGTTTGTACCAGCAATCTTTCTCACTACTTTCATGTCTGTTACTTCTAACTTATGAATATGATATCCTGAGTCCACCCAGCTTTCACTCCCGTAAAGCAAAGTTGGTCTGAAAACAGACCGATGCAAAGCCTTGTCTAACCCCTGCAAGTACCATGAACCAAGAAGTCATTCTATCATCAATTCTCACTGCAGCCCAATTGTCAACATAAATGCCTATGGTTGACTTTAATAATCTACATTTAATTCCATAGACCCCTAGTATGCCGAACATCTTTTCCCTCAGTATCCTGTGATGGGCTTTTTCTAGATCTATGAAACACAAACATAGCTGTCTATTCCTCTCGTAGCATTTTTCAATTACTAGGCGCATACTGAAAATGTGATCCTGACAGCCCCTCCGTGGTCTGAAAGCACACTGGTTTTCATCCAACTTCCTCATGACCACTGATCGCACCCTCCCTTCTAAGGTGAAAGCGAATACTTTGCCTGGTATACTTATTTTTTACAACTGACTTTACATCGTACCGACACAGATAGGTCTTATGGCAATGATACGATAGGAAAGGTCTAGGAATGGGAAAGAAGCGGCCATGACCTTAATTAAGGTACAGCCCCAGCATTGGCCTGGTGTGAACTCACTATCTCTCAGATGCAAGCTCACAGCTGCGCGGCCCTAACCGCACGGCCAACTTGCCCAGTGCCTGGTATACTAATCAATGAGATACCTCGATAGTTGTTGCAATCCTTCCTGTTCCCTTGCTTATAGATAGGTGCAATTTCTGCTTTTGTACAATCTGAAGGCACCTTACCAACACTCCATGCTAATTTTATTACTCTATGAAGCCATTTCATCCCTACCTTCCCACTGTACTTCACTATTTCAGGTCCAATTTCATCTATTCCTACTACTTTATGACAACAGAGTTTATTTACCATTCTTTCCACTTTCTCAAGCGTACTTTCACCAACATAATTTTCCTCCTCCACATGAGCTCGGATGTTCGCGAAACCACCAGGAATATTTCTTTTTACGTTGAGCAGATTTTCAAAATATTCCCCCCACCTGCCCAGTGATTCCCTATGATCTATTATGAGTTCACCTGAATTGCTCAAAACACTGTTTATTTCCTTCTTCCCTCCCTTCCTATGATTCTTTATTACTGTCCAGAAAGGTTTCCCTGCTGCTTGACCTAGCTTTTCCAGGTTATTACCAAAATCTTCCCACGACTTCTTTTTGGATTCAACAACTATTTGTTTTGCTCTGTTTCTTTCATCTAGGTACAATTCCCTGCCTCCATCAGCCCGTGTTTGGAGCCATTTCTGATAAGCCTTCTTTTTACATTTACAAGCTGCTCTCACTTCCATCATTCCACCAAGATGTTTGCTTTTCCCCATCTTTACACACAGTTGTTCCTAGGCATTCCCTTGCTGTTTCTCCTACAGCATCCCTATATGCCAGCCATTCTCTTTCTATATCCTGAACCTGCTTACTGTCTGATGTTCAGAACTTCTCACTAATCCTATCCATGTACTTCTGTCTAATTTCCTCGTCCTGGAGATTTTCTATCCTTATTCATATGCAGACAGATTTTACTTTCTCTATCCTACGCCTGGATATAATTAGTTCACTACAGATCAGATAGTGGTCTGTTTCATTGAAAAATCCCCAGAAAAGCTGTACATTCCTAACAGATTTTCTGAATTGGAAGTTGGTGAAGATATAGTCTATTATGGATCTGGTACCCTACCCTCCCATATGTAGCGGTGAATAGCCTTATACGTGAAAAATGTATCCATAACTGCTAAACCCATACTAGCACAAAAGTCCAGCAAACGCTTCCCATTCCTATTAGCTTCCATATCTTTCCCGCATTTACCAATCACCCTTTTGTATCCTTCAGGTCTATTTCCAACTTTCGCATTGAAATCACCCATTAGCCCTATCCTATCCTTGCTGTTGACCCTGACTACGATGTCATTCAATGCTTCATAAAATTTGTCAACTTCATCCTCATCTGCACCCTCACATGGTGAATACACTGAGACCATTCTCATCCTAATTCCTCCAACTGCCAAATCTACCCACATCATTCGCTCATTTACGTGCCTAACAGAACCGATCTCATCTGCACCCTCACATGGTGAATACACTGAGACAATTCTCATCCTAATTCCTCCAACTGCCGAATCTACCCACATCATTCGCTCATTTACGTGCCTAACAGAAACGATGTTGCGTGCAATAGTATTCCTGAAGAGCCCTACCCCAAACTCTGCCCTTCTCTTTTTAACACCCATCAAGTATACTTGTCTCCTATCTCTTTCTCATTATCTCCCCTTACCCAAATAGCTTTTACTCCAAGCACATCCAGATGTATCCTCCTTGCTGACTCAGCCAGTTCTACTTTCTTTCTTCCAAAAACCCCATTAATATCGATAGCTACCCCAGAGATGCCAACTTTCAAGAAAGGCAATTCGTAATGCATCCGTTCGGACACGGGGTGGGGGGAGGGGCGACCGTAGAATTTTTTTTTCGAGATCTTATTAACTTACATATCATTGAAAAATCAATGAACAACATACAATTCAACCAGATATTCAAAGACTGGCATATAAAGAGTGCATGATTCTTACCTGCTAAAGTAACAGGTGATCTGCAGTGCATAACTGAATGGAGGTTGAAGAATCATTTCTTTTGTTGAGTACTGCCGTTGCTCTCTAGCAGCTTGTAGTTGCTGTTTGGTAAACAAGCACTGGTGACATGCTTTTCCTTTTGATATCATGTGCATCCTCTGCACTAACAGAGCACTTTACAGTTCGGTGTACATATTAGCACAGAACTCAGTCTTGTTCTTCCTCACCATGAAAATGAAAATCCACAGCCTGCTTCCAGTCATTTGAAAGGGTCAGGGATGGAATGAATTAAGCCCCATCTAGCGGCGAGGATAGGAATTGTGTCGGCTGCCGAAGCTTGCACCCTCCTCTGGGGCAATGATTAATGAATGACAGATGGAATGAAGTGATATTAGAGAGTGTTGCTGAAATTAAATATGACAGGGAAAACAAGAGTACCCAGAGAAAACCCTGTCCTGCCTCCGCTTTGTCCAGCGCAAATCTCACATAGAGTGACTGGGATTTGAACCACGGAACCCAGTGGTGAAAGGCCGGCGTGCTGCCGTCTGAGCCACGGAGGCTCTGTTCTTCCTCACCATTTGCAACTGAAAAATCGTGGCAACACACACTACAAAACACGTGTGAATGAGATTTTAAGGAAAGCAGTAAACAGGGCCATTCTTTCAAGTATTCCTCCGTAAATTTTTGAACTATTTTTGGTTTATTACTAGCATCACTAATCATGGTAACGTCACCACATGTATTTTCCTGCACAAGAAATCGCTTCATTATTTCAAACCTTGTGCATTTTTTAACACACGATGAGCATATATCCTAGAAGAGGAATATATGTACATTTGGCAACCAAAATCGCAATAAATACTTCAACAGTCACGCACACAGCATCCACAATGAAACAGAGTTTGTTACCACTTTGCCAGAAAAACAAATACAAAAGAACTCGCATACTTGCATGGAAGTCTGGTCATGTGACGAACAAAGACAACAATTCTGCAAGATATACCACTTTCCGGTACCGGAAGCACACACTGCGTTCGGCGCGTGAAAACTCGAAATAGTCTTAAACGAGGGACAGGAAAGAGGAATAAATTATTACTGAGAAATCTGAAAATAATATTCTGAGAATTCAAGCTGTGATTACATTCCTTGCGTGTCCTTTTGAACACTTCATACACTTAGATTTAAAAATCAACAAAAAATCGTAATTCGTGGTGTGTGATTCGTAAAGGCGTAGTTGTGATGGGTAATTCGTAATTATTACGACTGAATCGTAATAGTTGGCATCTCTGTGAGAATTCCATTTCATTCGCCAAATTGTTTCCAAGGAGTCTCTTGCCTGTGAAATGGGAGTGGGACTCCGTTACTCCCATAGGTCCGAGACTTGCTTAAAATTTACTGAGCTCGGTAACTTCGTGAAGCAGGATGCTACCATACTTACACATAGTCCAAGTGAGGATCTCTCCTCTAATGGGTTAGGGACCACCAGTGGATTGTATAGTCCTAACCGCCTGAGCCCTAGGAGGCTCATGACTCACAATATGTCAGAGATGCCCACTCCCATTTGACAGCAACTGGTATGCTGACTCTCAGGACCACTTACTATGCCACTCAGCCGTTACCCACGGTCCATGAACTAGGGCGTGACTACAGTAACCCACATCATGAACCATCAATTTAAGAATATATCTGGAAAATATTTATCAAGTTCAGAAAAGAACATGTAAAAATATTATTTAAAAGGGGATGCTGAATAAAATTATTATTTGGGTAAAGGAAAAAATGCATGGTTGGAGAATCAAATCAGAAACATCATGCTTGTGAAGCCAGAACACTAATGTCTCTGCCAAAAAAATGAAATCCCAACACCAAGAAGGAGTTGTGCTAGATGAACAAAATTTGTGAGGAGTGTCTGCACATCTAGAAAATGACTCTTAATCAAATTTGCGCAGAAGTCGACGAGTGATGCTAGCAGCGCTACTATGACCTTGCGAAGCAAGTTTGCTTTAAATATAAACTGTGTACTTTGTAAGCATTAGTCATTACCTGATGTTGATGATTGAGTTAGGTGTAAGTCAAATATGCCTTTAAGGAAATGAAGGAAGTCAAGGTAACTAGAATATAAGGTAGACTACTCCGGCAGTTGAAGCTTCCATTGGCTGGAGCGCTCTGACGTCACGCGGTATGAACGATAGCGAGTAAGGAACACAGTCGCAGTACAGCAAGCCTGTGAATTCTCATGCCTGTGAAACATCTTCTCAATATTTCATCAAATAATAGTCTGGTTTAGTCCGATTCGATAAGTAACGGCACTTCCAATAGATTTAAAAACGTGAAAATGTGTTAAATTTCGTCACATGCTGAGCAGGTAGAACATCAACTATCAAATACATGACATATAATACGATAAGAAATAAAATATTGCCATGCAACTCAAAATAATTAATTTATTTCCTGATGAAGTAAATATTTAGATTAAATGGCATAGGAAAATATGCATCATATCGACATCTTTATGGAATATATTAAATTATTAAAACGTACGTGTCAGGAGACTTAATTACATGATGAACCAGCCCAAAGCTTAGCCTTCTTATTGGCATATTTTCTCAGTGCTAGCTCCTTACTCTTTGCATTTAAATGCCATATCCTAATAAATGTCCTGGTCCTTACGTAGAGACAAATTATTTTGTCATGGAATACTGGAAATTTTGACTTAATAATAGAAGTAAGAGTTTTCACTTTTTTGCATCTGGATACAGTCTTACCGTGAAACACACCAAATGAAATTTCGAACTGGGCTATATTTTTTAACCACTCATGACTGGGATGTGTGAGGCCCCCTTTTGAAATAACCGAGATCCAGTAACAGGTCTCTTCTCGCACAACATTTTTGTCTCTTTCTTCGTATTTACTGTATATCGGATCACGGATACTGTATTATTTCACGAGCTTTGAAATATAATCTGAAATATAAGTTATTAGCACATAATGTTATTGGATTTTACGTCCCACTAACTATGTTTTTAAGCACCTTCACTACCGGACTGAGACAGGATTGAACCTGCCAAGTTGGGCTAAGAAGGCCAGCGATCTACCATTTGAGTTGCTACTCAGCCCGGCTATTAGCACATAACAATAATTATAGAAAATATGATTTTCATTCAGTCGTTTATATCTGACACCTTTTTACCGTACGAGCTGTAATAATGGAGGTATTCAAGAATTTATTACAAAGTGTTTCAATAACCAAGCATTGCTTATGAGGAAGTATTGTTATGCCATCACAGTAGCAAACTAACTGGCTATGATGGTTGTTGTCGTTATTGTCTTTATAATATGCGAAATAATAATAATGTTATTTGTGTTACATCTCACTAACATTACGGTTTTCTGAGACTCAAGGTGCCGTAATTTTGTACCACGGGAGTTCTTTTACGTGCCGACAATTTATAGCGCCACACACGTTTCCATAATATGTTGACTGCATTTTAATCAGTACAGTGGTTCTACTTCGGATACTGACAACATGAACACTGTTCACCTAGTGAACCACTATAAAATTACTATATATCCGTGATCCGATATTCAGTAAATACGTAGAAAGAGATAAAAATGTCGGTCGGTCACTTGCTTTCTTGGCTTACGCTGCGTGAACCATCAACGATAGACCCCAAGTGTAAGCGTACGAAATGTAGAGCATAGAATCCTCTACAAAAAAGTCCAGGATGGCACATACCTATTTCCAACCGGCTGCCCTCTAGAAGCGATTTTATGTTCTACTCTACATAACTCCTTAAGATTAAATAAATATTTCGATATTATCCTCGAACTCCTCATCGAAATAAATTGTTTTACCTCCTCCAGTATTTTATAAGGATTACAATAAGCTTGTGAGGACATTATTTGCATGAATGGTTCAGAAGGTATGATCATTTTAGACTGTAGTGGTAATATGTGTCAGCAGGACGGGCGACCGCTGTCTCATACCACATGACGTAACGCAGAAGGTGGACAGGGAGAGAAACAAGTGAGCGCGATGCGGGAAGAGACCCCTGTGGAAGGAAGTATCAGCAGCTTACTGAGTTTGAACAGCGCTGTGTAACAGGGCTACAAGAAGGTGAATGTTCTTTCTGCAATATTGCAGAAAGACTTGGCAGAAATGTACCCCATAGTGCATCTGTGTTGGCAACAATGGTCATGAGAAAACACTGTCTCAAGAAGACTGGGTTCCAGCTGCACACAGACCACTAAGCAGAGGAAAGACCACTGTATTCGCAGCATGGCTGCGGCAGATCGTACGGCATCTGCAGCAGCCATTAAAGATTCAGTTGGCACCAGAGTCACACAGCTCCTAGCCAGCTGTCTTGTAACGTTCATGCCACTAACTCTGAATCACTGCCATCTGCAACTTCAGTAGTGTCAAGCCAGAGTTCACTGGAGGGTGGAGTGGAGATCTGTAGTGTTCTCAGATGACAGCCGTATCTGTCTTGATGCCAGTGATGGCCATAGGCTGGTAAGGGGGAGGCCAGGTGAGCACTTGGAATCAAGCTGCCTGCAACATCGACACACTGGACCTACACTAGAAGTTATGATCTGGGGACCGATTTCTTTAGACAACAGAAACACTTTCGCTGTTATCCCAAGAACTTTGTCAGTGGATTTGTATGTCAGACTGATGATTGAACTGGTTGTGCTGCCATTCATTCCCAGTATTCAAGCAGGAGGGGGGACAGTGGGGGGTCTAACAGGATAACGCTCATCCTCATACAGCTGCTGACACCCAACGTGCTCTACGGAGTGACAACCAGTAACCTTGGCATGCGAGATCACCAGACCCATCGCCCACTGAGCACGGATGGGACATTATGGGACGACAAATCCAGCATCATCCAATAACAGCATTAACTGTTGCTGATTTGACTGACAAAGTGCAACAGGCATGGAACTCCATCCCACAAAATGACATACGGCACCTGTACAACACATTGCATGCATGTTTGCATGCTTGCATTCAAAATCATGGGGACTATAGTGTTTTATAATGTACCAGCATGCCACGTCTTCTCGTGCATACTTGATCCTGGAAACTTTCACCAAATAAATATGTTACAGAGACAATTGCTTAGCCTAAACAGCATTCCTCCAATTTAATGTCTTCTTGGTTTTGGGATTTTGCTTTCCATCAGTGTATGTAAACTACTATAAATACGTTGGGAAATTTTATTCTATTATGAGACTGAAAGGTTAGTGCACCATAATATTTTAAGTTCTGAGGGTACACTACCACTACATGAAGTCTGCTCCCAAAGTCAATTTCCCAGATAATGCCTTCCCCTTGCGACTTTCTGTAGGACTTGATTCTGATAGAATGTTTTAACTACATAAACTTCAGGCATATCATTTTTTCACCACTTCTCTAGCAGCAGACGCTAAATTTCTAAAAAATCCTCTGTTGCTGCGGACGTGCAATACCTGAACAAGGAATCCCTTTTTCATTTCCTTTAGGGTATGTTTGTGCTGCAGCTTCGCTCCTGGCACATGAATGCTCGCCCTAGCACCTCGCTGCCGACTATAGCCAAGATGCTCGCCGTGAAGCTTTTACCCTACACAGTACCATTGCTCACGCTGCTGGCAGCTCTCTGTTGTAGTCAAAATTTCATAACAGTGGAACTGATAGTTAAGGCTGTTTGTATTTTGCGTAATGTGATTATAGATATAGAGGGGCTGAACACTTTGACTACAAAGGCGTGCTTCCAAGAGCTACCCCGTCAAGGAGGAACAATGCAGCTCCAGCTGAAGCTTTTGAAGTGCGGAATAAATTCAGAGTTTTTTAACGAGTGAGTCACAGTTTTGTTGGCGAGTTCATCTTAAAATAATTTTGTATATTGAATGTGTAATAAAAAGTGTAAAGTGCCTCGCCTGGATTTAAAGTGCTTTTCTACTGCGGGAGTTGATTGAAAAATAAAGTTACCAATGCTTCATTTTGTAATTTAACAGTGTACTATGGCATACCTCATTTTGACTTTAGTTAGGTCTCCTAAACAAAATGTACTTACAGTTAAAAAAAAACTGTCTAACTTTCCATGAAAATCAAGGTACTTCGTATAAATCACCTGCTTGTAATGATAGAAGTCCCCTATATAGCTAGAATAAAAATAAAAACAAAGTTGACACAATCGTTTCGCATTCTTTAGCCAATTCATTCCATAGTTTGATGATGCTTGTTTAAAGTGGGCTAACATCTATGCCATCGGCCCCTGATGGTACGAGATGAGACGAAATGGATTAAAAGTTATAATTAACCCACTGGCTAGGATTAGAAGAATGATAATGAGGAAAATTATTATGAATTTAAAATAATCAGTGGGTTTAATTCCTAATGCCTTATTTTCCCCTAAAATTAAAAAGTGTAAAATTTAATAAAATTGAATAAGGCACCAACATAGAAGTAAAATCATACATTTAATTCAAATTTAAAAAAAAAAAACACAAAAACAGATGAACACACAGTCGATAGAATAAAAGAGTAGCTAACAATAAAAGAAAAATTAAAAACAAATAGAAACTTCACTTTTAAACTCGATAAAACAGGTCATTATCCCTCATAAAATGGAGAACGAGGTCCACTGGCCGTTCCTCATCTTGTCATTCCATTTATCCCCTTCGAATCTCTTATGATGATCTTCATGCTGCTGGTTCCAAAATCGCATTTCGTTCGAAGACAGGTTCAGATAGCAAGTGATCGCTGAACATCTGTATAGAGTGTGAAGAGAGGAAGAGTGGGAGAGCAGATGACCTTGAAAGTACCAATCACAGTCTAAGTTACAGGATGTGCCAGGCTCGAAAAACAAACATGTTTGAGACCATCGACGTGGCGAAGATAGCAGCGAGCAGTGCAGCTATGAGCCGAGCTCCACGGTAAAAGCACCGATTGAGATCCTTTAGTTTGTTTCATCATCCCCTAACATCGAGCAGCGAAGCTTGGCGATGTGCGAGCAGCGAAGCTGCAGCATAAACATACCCTTATAATTTTATTTTTGCTAGTGGTTAAATGCTGCATTAACTTGGATAGGGTTTTGGTAACTATGAGATAGGAAAATGCTAGGGCTGGGAAAGAAGCACCCCTAATATTTGCCTGATGTGAAAAAGGGTAACCATGGAAAACCATCTCCAGACTGCCGATGGTGGGGTTTAAATCCACTATCTCCTGAATGCAAGCTTACAGCTACACAACTCCGTAACACACAGCCAACACGCTTCATCTTTTATCACTTAATGACCTTAACATTTATCTATCCTTAATGCATTTTCCTCTCAATGTTTCCCCACAACAGGAAATTGAGGGGGAGTACCTTATCTCCAATTCTTGCACACTTAACCCTAATCTCAATACAAAATAATTAATATTACACACAGTATCTCAGGTTGTCAAAGAGTTCTAAATACCATACATACATACATACATGGACCTGATGGTCAAAGATAATTGGAATATTAAATGATTAATCATACTGTAGGTCATAAGAATAATTCATTTAAAAATCAGAAGAGTTGCATAGCTTATGTTTGATGTACAGTGACCTAAATGCTTCTCTCATATTCAAAATATAATCAGGATTATATCTCATTCCTTCTAGATTCATAGAAACATACTGGTTAATAGATCTTTGTTGTTGGAATAAGTTCATACAAATGGCTATAAGGAGCATGCATTTCATTTTCTCACATGGGATCTGTGAAAATTGTTGATGCCAATAATACTGATAAAATCTGATATGTGATTTCAACAATGAAACATGTCATTCTTTTAATTAAATTATACCTTCAGATATAACCTGCATTAGTTTTGACACATTGAAAAACCTTTCAGTTATAAATAAAGTACTGCTTGCTATTTGCTTTACATCACACTGATACAGGCAGGTCTTATGCTGATGATGATAGAATAGGAAAGAGCTAGGATTGGGTGGTCTTAATTAGGGCACAGCCCCAGCATTCGCCTGATGTAAAAATGGAAAATCACGGAAAACCATCTTCAAGGCTGCCAATGGTGGGGTTTGAACCTGCCATTTCCTGAATCCAAGCTCGCAGAAACACGACACAAACCGCGTGGCCAACTAAAAAATTTACTGGACTTCAGATGTAACTGAGGATATTTACTAAATTTCTAGAGCTACACAGTGCTTTCTATTCTCAAGATATTTCACAATTTTGTAAGGAAGTTTTACAATCTTATGGAAACCTCATTCAGAGACTTAAAAATTCAGTATCTGATAAACTATTATTGTATGAGGTCCTTGTGGTTGAAGAGCAGTAAAGTCGTATTATTTTGTACAACTTAAACAATAAATAGTCCAAATGAGACAAACTAAACCACCCAGAAAATGACAGACATGATTTTCTGCCACCTATAATGACAATACGTCAATAAATATTTGTGCTAAAGCCTGCGTTCTCATTTTTATCAGTTTCCTTCAGGTATTTATAAACTCTTAGAATGTATGTGATAATATTGCGGCAAACACTTTTTTTTTTTTACACAAGTTGTTTTATGTTGCACCAACACGGACAGGTCTTATGGTGATGATGGGATAGGAATGGGCTAGGAGTGAGAAAACAACGGCCGTGGCCTTAATTAAGGTACAGCCTGGTGTGAAAATGGGAAACCACACAAAACCATCTTCAGGGCTGTTGACAGTGGGATTCAAACCCACTGCAAGCTCACAGCTGCACGCCCCTAACCGCATGGCCAACTCACTCGCTTTTGGCAAACACCATACTGTATTCACATCAATAGCTTATCCTTGACATTACCAATCAAAACTGGAAAGAAGTAATTATGTCCTATCAAATGAATGATGCACTGCCTCCAAAAGCACAAAACTGTAATGAATACTAGAAGCAGTCCAGTCCATAAACAAAAGCTTAAGCCACAAATGCTTTTTTTTTTTTTTTTTTTTTTTACCCTATAGTCCATGAGACAGCACCAGTATTTTGTTCAATGTACAGATTTAATTAACAATTAATTATAAAAATATTCAGAACATTTTCAGGCTGTACAAACAAAATAAAAATGCAATTCAAATTCAATTAATGGAGTTACAAAACTTAGTATAAAGTATATGTACCTAAACCTCGATGCAGTCGCAATAATGTGCGAGATCCTGACGTAAAATCAGATTTTCTTAGCAGGTCAGCGTCCCTCTCATATGTAATCATAGTCCTGAATGTGACATAGTGTGCTTGGTCTTTCCCTTTACGGAACTCTTCAAGTATTTCAATTTTGCTTTTCACATCACTTCCAACAAAACCGAAGACAGAACCCATTAACTGAAAGAACCTAAAATGATAAATACTTCATTATAATTTGAATAAGACCATTTATAAATAGATAAATTTAAACAACAAATCAATGCACTAGTGTACAGTATATCCAAGAACTATGGTTCAGCAATTCTGTAAGTTTCCATTTCTGTGCCAAGCTATAATTTATGTACCGTATATACATTATACAGATGTTTCACTTAAGAAGTAAAGAATTAAGATCCACAGAGATCAAAACCAACAAGTCAACATAAACTAAACATAGAAAGAAATTTGGAGAGACTTTACTGCAAATTATTAAGAAGCTTTTCAGAAAATATAGAACAATTGCCTGGTCACGAGGTATAGCTTTTGTTTAAATTGTTAGATTATATATACCGGTAACCAAACATTTTAACTATAATCTTCAAAATAGAAGGAGAGAAAAAATATCACAAGCATTAATGAATTTTTGCCGGTGGTTTGTGGTGATATGCAAATTGAAAGCTTCTGGAAGATATGACCCCTACGGAGTTCTCAACAAAATGTTATTTATTTACTTAGCACATGTCTGGGGACAGGTTTGGCTCGCCTGGTGCAGATCTTTCTATTTGACACCCATTGGTGACCTAAATGTCTCTGCAAATAACCTTACTCCTTGTGGGTGGGGTTAACTTCCAATAAGTAACCAGGGGAACCTGACCCCTACAGAGCGCGTCCCCAGGTGGCGGATAGGGGGCCCCTACAGTATGTAGGGCTGGTTGAAATAACCAATACAACCCGCGGACCAACAGGTAGCCCAATTCCTGGGGGTTTTAAAATACTGGGACACCCTCTCTCCAGGGGTCATAAATATGGAGGGCCCTTGCCCTGGGTTAAGGGTGAAGACCTCAACGGCATCTACGGCGGAGAAGATGGACTTCGGTACGGCGGAGATGGCGGAAGAGGCAACCCATCCTTCTGGGGTGTACAGATGGAACCTACTGCCTTGTAGGACGAGGAAGGCATCCTCAAAGGATAAGGGAGTAAACCCTGAAAGAAAATCCTCTTATGCGTTAGGCCTAGCAAGTCAGCAGGAGAGTATTGAGTATAGTTGCTTTCAATAAGAAAAAGAGCCTCGGAAAGAATATTATAGACCGGACTGACACGTCCTCTCAGACAATTGTAAAATATGATGACCGTAAGGCTGATGATATACAATGTTCTGAAAGGAAACCCCAAATAAAAAAGAGACCCAAATACCGAATTGGAACTATGAACATTCTATCATTAACTGGAAAGTTAGAAGAGCTCCTAGACATGATGGATAGAAGAAAAATATCAATATTTGGATTAAGTGAGACCAAATGGAAAGGAATTGGAAGTAAGACACTTCGTGGAGGTTATAAATTATACTGGAGTGGACAGGAGAAGGTAGCGAAAAATGGTGTTGGATTCTTAATTAACGAAAGGACTGATGCTACAGCTGAAGTTATCTGCAAAAGTGATAGAATCATTAAAATGTCCATGAAACTGGAGAACACTAAGTACACCATCATACAAGTGTATGCCCCACAGACAGGCTGCAGTGAGGAAGACAAAGAGAAATTTCGGCAAGACCTGGAAGATACAGTTAATGAGGAAAATGTTATTATTATTGGAGATCTAAATGTGCAAGTTGGGGTAGACAGACTTGGGTACGAGAACATCATTGGTCCACATGGATTTGGACAAAGGAACCCAGAAGGAGAACAACTATTAGATCTGTGCAGAAGAAATGATCTTATAATCAAAAATACATTCTTCAAAAAAAGAGACAGTCACAGAATAACAAGGTACAGTTGGGATGGCCAGTATAGAACATTGATTGACTACGTAATCACAAATAAAGATGGTGGCAGGTACATCACAGATGTAAAGGTCATCCCTAGTGAAAGCAAGGACAGTGACCACAGATTGTTGGTAGTAGACTTCAAACATAAGACAAATGAAACGCAGAAACTTATTACGAAAAAACCAAGGATTAAAACTTGGAAGTTGCAAGAAGTCCAAATAAAGGAAGAATACAAACTAAGGATTCAACAGAGTTTGCCGAAGTGTGAAGTAACCAGCGTTAATGAAGAATGGAAGGCCTTCAAGGACACCTTTGTGGGAGAAGCCAAAAACCTATGTGGAGTTACAAGTTCAATCAAAAGAAAAAAGGAGACACCATGGTGGAATGATAGAGTGAAAACAGCGGTGAAAGAAAGAAACCAAATAAAGAAGGCACTGGACAAGGAGAAACAAAAACAGGGACAAGAACGAAATGAACAAGAAATACAAAGACTTCAAGGAGTATACAGGAACAAGAAACTTGCTGTAAAGAACATTGTAAGGGAAGAAAAAGAGAAGAAATGGAATGAGTTTGCAGACAAACTGGAAAAGGACAGTAGAGGAAATATGAAATTGCTATACAGAGTAGTGAAAAACAAGAGAAGGGATCAAGAGACCATAAAAGCAATAGAACGTGATGATGGAACTCTGGCACAAGAAGAGGGAGAAATTAAACAAGAACTCAAGATCTATTTCGAAAAGCTGCTGAATGGAGATACAGAAAACATAACAACGGATAGAGGAGAGCCAAGTCGAGGAACCACAACTGAACCACCATTTACATGGCTTGAGGTTGAAAATGCGCTCAAGAGCATGAAGAAAGGAAAGGCAGTGGGCGTAGATGAACTAAGTGCAGATATGCTGAAAGCAGCAGGAGTTCCAGGAATCCAATGGCTCTATAGACTGCTCAACAAGATATGGGAGGAAAATACTATTCCTGAGGACTGGAAGATGGGCATCATTGTACCTCTATTCAAGAAAGGAAGCCGACGAAAATGTACTAATTACCGTGGTATCACACTACTGTCTCATGTCCTGAAAATATTGGAAAAAATAATAGAGACCAGAATCAGAGATATTGTTGAACCAATTTTGGAAGAAGAGCAGTATGGTTTCAGACCAGGAAGGTCAACTACAGACCTTATATTTGCAATTAGGATGCTAATGGAAAAATAGTGGGAGAAGAACAAGCCTTTATTCCTAATATTTTTGGACATTGAGAAAGCATACGATAGTGTACCAAGGGAAAGAATTTGGCAATGCATGAAAGAACTTCAAGTGCGAGACAGCCTCATAGACAAAGTGAAAATGTTGTATAGTGGGAACAGAAGCTGTATTCAAGTAGGATGTGGTTTGTCGGACTGGTTTGAAACAAAGAGAGGAGTGCAGCAGGGCAGCTCATTGTCACCACTTCTATTTATTATTGTAATGGATGTAATAATGAAATCTATTAAAAGGAAAGAACACGGAGATATCAAAGCCTTCACATTTGCAGATGATGTTGCGATCTGGAGTGACTCAGAAGATGAATTGGGAGAGAGAATACAAAGCTGGAATGAGGAGTTTAAGAAATATGGTTTAAACATCAGCAAGACCAAGACGGTGGTGATGAAAGTGTATGGGGAAGGAGCAGAACCAATAATCATGTTAAATGAAGCTCAACTGGACAGCGTTCCAGTTTTCAAATACTTGGGTAGCGTTATATCAAATGACAACCTAGCAAAACATGAGGTGAACAATCGAATCAATAAGGCAGCACAATTTTACCACCAGGTAAGACACCTGCTGTGGGATGAGCAAATACCCATGAAAACAAAAATGACATTGTACAAGTCCTATTATACACCAATTCTTACATACAGTCTTGAAACCACAACACTGACCAATAGAGATAATTCCAAACTTCAGGCAGCTGAAATGAAATTCCTACGCACTATGATCCAGAAAACCAGGAAAGACAAGATTAGGAATGAGAAAATTAGAGAAGAAGTAGGAATAGACAATTCTCTCCTAAATAAGATTCAGATATCAAGACTGTAGTGGTTTGGTCACATGAAGAGGATGCCAGTAAACAGAACTGCAAGGAAGGAATTTGACAGAAAGGTAGAAGGAAGACGACCCGTGGGAAGGCCACGAAGGAAATGGATAGATTTAGTTAAGAGCGATGTAATGCTGAGAGGTCATGATTGGGACAAGTTGGTGGAGGAAGAATGGTACAAGGACAGGATGAGATGGAGGAGGCTCATATACCACACCCGGGAAACTGGAGATGGTTTAGGATGATGATGATGATGGTCACCTAAATGTCTGTGAGGAGGAGGAGGAGGAGGAGGAGACTGAGAAAGGGTGAAAGCCGGTGTTGGCACATAGGTTACTCCTGTCCAATAACATCATTATATCTGCTCAAGATTTAATGTCTCCACCTGAAGAACAAATCACCATCAACAGCATCATATGCTCTCGCTCCACATGAACAAGATGGAGAGGTTTATGAATCCAGGCTTTTGGCATGTAATGTGATTAGTAGAAATTGTATTCCACCACCTCTTCTACCCTGCCAGTCAACATTCTGATGGTGAAATATTTTTCCACCAACAGGAGTGTCCGGTTCCATGGCTAAATGGTTAGCGCACTAGCCTTTGGTCACAGGGGTCCCGGGTTTGATTTCCGGCAGGGTTGGGAATTTTAACCATAATCGGTTAATTCCCCTGGCTTGGGGACTGGGTGTATGTTCAGTCTTCATCATCATTTCATCCTCATCACGATGCGCAGGTCGCCTACAGGTGTCAAATCAAAAGACCTGCACCAGGCCTCTCCAGAGGCCACACGCCATCATTACCAACAGGAGTCGAACCGACTAACCACAGTGTCAGACCATAGGCAGCAAATTCAATGCTTCATCTCACCAACCAATTTCTTTTCTCCCCACACTTCGAAAAAATTTTACACCAACATCCCCTTACATTCACCTCTCCCTACATCTCAACCAACCAGCAGGGTTTCCTACCAGGTGGCTTTTGTCTAACAAACCTGGCCACTCTGCATAGTTTTGCATCACATGTCATTGCAGCTAAATCACAGCTGGATATCTGCTACATAGATATTTCAAAAGCTTTTGATTCTGTTGACCATTCTGTTGCTCCATAAACTCTCTGAATGATTTAACATACATGGCAATATTCTGACCCTTTTTGCTGGCTTCCTACATAAATGTTGGCAGAGAATGATAATATCAGACATATCCTCCTCGTAGTTACCAGTCACCTCCGGTGTCCCACAAGGCAGTGCTCTTGATCCTTTGCAGTTTTACTTATTTATGGATGATCTGCCCTCCAAACTCAATGAAACAGCATATTACCCTAATCTTTGCTGATGAATGCAAGATATTCAGCGAGATCAGGAATCCAGCAGATGCAGCTCTTCTATAGTCCTCACTTAACGTTCTCTCAAAGCGGTGTAGTACTTGGAAACTTATTCCCAATCCAGAAAAATGCAGTCATATGACCATAAACCTACGTAAATCTCCTGTACTGAGATCCTATTACCTACTCGACAAGCCAATCACTGTAGTTATGCAACAGTGCGACAAGTATAATTACAATTCAAGGACCACATACAAACATATACAACCAAAACTATGATATTACTAGGTATTCTCTACCATTTCACACTAATTTCTGATCACACTGCTCTTCGCCACGTCTTCCTCACGATCATTCAACCTCTCTTGAATTACTACCGTTACTCTCTGATTCGGACAACAGCCTCTCCCTCCAATATTAACCAATTTAGACAGAGCAGTGTCCTTCTTAGCTGCAATTGTAAGGAACAGGAACCCCAAGCTCAGAAATCAGTCTATGCCACAGGTAGTAAGGGCAATAAATGTGTCACCACTACACATTAGGGGACAAGCAGCTGACCTGAGTTTCCTCCATGGAATCTTAGCCCTCTTCGAGCCAGGCGGTAGTGCGAGCACCTAACCTTTAAATTACCAAAGCCAATCAGGTCGACCTTCAAAAATCCAGTCCGAAATTGCCAGAGCCGATTACATCGGCCGGCTTAAAGTTTTGTAATATAATTTTGAGGCAACCTATAGTGACGTGCATACTTCTGTGACAACCTATAGTATAGGGGCTACAAGTTATTGTGTGCCTGACTTTGCTTTGGCAGTTCCAAGAGGGTGTTATAGCTTTCACAAGAGTAATTTCCTGTGTTTACAAATACCGCTAACCGGTCAGTACGAGATTGCTCCTTACAGTGAGTGGATTTGTGACAGCAAAATGGCAAGTGGTTCACGTGATATTTTTTCAGCAGGTATTGATGACGATAAATTAATGCAGTATTTAGAACAATGCAAAGTTAACGCGGATGATTTATAAGATAGCGATAGTGAATTTAGTTCATAGAGTATAGACGAAATTCCGGACACGTCCCCAGAATCACCGCAGCCAAAGAAGAGACATTTATTTGTTTCTAATGGCACTAAAGCTACTGTGAATATGGTGGTAGATGAAACTAGTGATAACGAAGAAGATGATGATAATGTCTCTGGAGAACATTTTGTGAACATTTCTCCCAATGTACCCAACAATTCCTCAATCTCCTGTCTCCTTCATGGAACTTCTAGGACCTAAACATGCCCCTCCGTCTGATTCTCCACCCATATCATACTTCAATTAATTTTCTCTATCATTACGTAAATGCCCGTCCCCGTAGGCCAAGTGTAGCGTGCCTGCCTCTCACCCGGAGGTCATGGGTTCGATTCCTGGCCAGGTCAATAATTTTTACCTGGACCTGAGGACTGGTTCAAGGTGCACTCAACCTAAGTGAGCCTAAGTGATTGCAATTGAGGAGATATCTGAGGGAGAGAGGGAAACGCCGGTCTAGAAAACCAAGAATAGTGACCGGCAGGATTCGTCTCACTGACCATGCGTCACCTCGTAAACTGCAGGTCTTCGAACTTAGCAGCGGTCTCTTGATAGACCAAAGCAAATCAGGGCATTAGTGCCATAGATTTTTAATTGCGTATATTCTGGTGTATTGTAAAATATTTTTCAAACAGACACTAGAACCGAAAACGAGAAAAGCTTCTTGCGGGAAACAAAAACTATAATATGAACAATTTTTTTAATAATTCAGAATTATTTTTATACTATGTTGTCCGCATGTAGAAAGTTTCTTGTCAATACTTGCCATACATCGATACACACACGCAAATTTTTTATCGGTGAGTAAAATTGTCTTGTTTTTACTAGTGACATTTTTATTTTTTATGTTCTTATTTCTCTCGTTCAAATTACTTAACTTAATGCAGCTTTCGATATTAGCTAAAATGGCGGCCCGATCGGTTTGTTCAAATGTAAACATGAGCATGTGCGAAGCATCTGTTTAGTTCTTTCTGTTGGTTTGGATTGATTAGAAAACGTTAGTATAGTCATGTTTTTTGAAATATGGTTTTAAAACTATTTTGATATATTAGGACGTGTCGATCGTATTGTATGCCTGGATGTAATTCATATGAAGTCGCATTCAGATCAAGTGTACTTAATGCATCGTGACGATTTCGTAGTTACAAGTAATTTATTACGGTGCATTAAAACATTCGAGGATAAATTTGTCAATAGAGAGGATGTGTTCCGTGTACTTGATGAGCTCCTTTTTCCGGATAAGGCTAAAACTCTGTGTTGGTGCCAATCCTAGTACATTTGAAGGGGTTAAAGTCAAAGTGGTGTAAGTCAATTTTCGGTAGAAGTTGACTTAGGCACAGAAAGGCGATGTAGAAATAAAAAACTGTTCATAGAAAAAGTGGAGTAAGTCAGAGCTTCACTCATTTCGTCGTTAGATGGCAGCACAAGTTAGACTGGTAATGGATCATCTGTTTTGCTGATAACTGAAGTGGTGTGAGTCAGACTTACACCAGTGTGGTTGTAATTGTTCCGCGATGTTCATCGAGTGTTGAATGCATGCGTGAATACTCAAAGAAACGATGGATTCTGAAATAAGTTTAAGTGATCCGTTGGATGAGCTGGAGTCCAATGATGAATGGGAGCGTGAACAAGGAGAAAACACATCAGAAACAGATGATGGTAAGTACTATTCACCTTCTAACCTCTCAGTTACTCACCTACTAACCTATTTTGTTGCAACGTTTTTAGCAAGTACTTACATTAGATTATGCCTTAGGTCCTTTTGGTCTACTATTCCCTGAATAATACACCTTTGTAATCGGTTCGGAAAAAAAGAAAGGAAAAATGGAGAAAAATGCATGAAGAGTGATGTTTTTAGTGAATTTTCTGTGATTATTGAAAATGGTCGTGTTGAGTATCGTTTTTCACGTAATTTTGAATGCTGAATCGAAGCTTCCCCTGCAGTTTTTTATTTCGGTAGTAAGTGTAACAAGATGTTTGTTGTTTCAGAATCAGAAGGAGATGAAGAGGTAGACGGCGGACGCCAGCGCAACCATTCCAGCGAATTTCCTACTGCTGGAACTTCTGAGAATCGAGAAAACGCTCACCCGAGAACGAGGAAAAGACAAAAACACGAAAGTAAAGCTCAAAAGCGAAAGCGAGCACGGTATTCAGGGCTCCCGTACGTGTCCTCTAGAGGAAAAGAAGTGGCCGGTAAGCTGTATCAGAACTTTGATTGTAAATGTAAAAAAAAGTGTGTGGAGAACGTACCTGAAGTGGCGAGGCGAGAAATTTTCGACACCTTTTGGAAGCTAAGCAGTTTTTCTGAACAAAACGTATTTTTATGTGGTTTGATTGTGCAACAGAAACCTAATGTAAGACGCCCACGAAATGCAACGAGAAATGCAAAGTCTGTTTCAAACAGCTTCAGATTCCAAGTCAGAGGCAATAGCGTTACTGTGTGCAAGCGTTTTTTCTTACAAACACTCCAAGTTTCGGATGGGCGAATGACAAGGGCAATACAAAAAGTACGAGAGGGTCAACAACCAGGAAGTGATGGCCGAGGACGCCATCCCCCCAAAAATAAAACACCGGAGGCTGCCATGAATGGTGTGCGTGACCACATAGCATCTTTCCCATCGTATCAATCGCACTACAGTAGATCAGAGAACCCTAACAGGAAATACCTTCCTCCTGACATGAATGTACGTACAATGTATGAACTGTACAAAGAAAAGTGCACGGAAAAAGGTGATATTCCTGTTTCTGAAGCCATCTACCGTCGAACCTTTAGCAATGAGTTCAACTTGCATTTCCACCGGCCTCTTAAAGATACGTGCACCAGATGCGATGTGCTTGACAAGAAGATTGAAGTGTGTGAAGATGAAGACGAATCTACAAAGCTGAAGGCTGAAAAAGAATTACACCTCAGAAATGCCGAAAAGGTGAGAGAGGCTAGAGATCGGGACAAAGTGAAAGCACGGGAAGACGAATCTTTCTATGGTCTGACATTCGACCTCGAAAAGGCTTTGCCATTTCCTGTTTTGACGACGTCCGTGGCTTACTATAAGCGGAATATGTATTGTTATAACCTTGGCTGCCATGAACTTGGAACAGGTTTAGGCTTCATGTTCTGCTGGGATGAAACGATCGCTTCTCGTGGGTCTCAAGAGATTGGTTCCTGTATCGTCAAACATCTTGCAGCAAGAGCGTCATCTGCTAGGCACATAGTGTTGTACAGTGACGCATGCACGGGCCAAAACCGTAATATTAAGTTTTCCTTGTACCTCATGAAGTACATACAGGGCCCTCAAAGCAATGCAGAAATTATCGATCACAAATTTATGGTAAGTGGCCACTCTTTTCTACCCAACGACGCTGAATTTGGATCAATTGAATCGTACGCAAAGAACAAGTCCATTTATACTGCAGACGACTGGTACAGTATCATAATGAAGTGCCGAAGGAACAATCCATTCATGGTGACGAAAATGAGCCGAGAGGATTTCAAATCTGTTGCAAAGTTGGAAAGTTGTATCACGCGACGAAAGAAAAATGAGAACAACATTGCTGTTAATTGGTTGAAAATTCAATGGATACGAATTTTGAAAGATCAACCTTACACTCTCTTCTACAAAGAAACTGTGAATGAGGATATCCCATTTTCTAAACTAAATCTAAAGGCAGCAAAGCCCGGTAGGCGACATTCTCTGGCCAACGTTTCTCAAGATGTTTTGTACCCAAGGGGAAGGCCTGTTACCGAGGCTAAAAAGAAAGATATGCTTGATCTTCTGCCATACATTCCACCAGTGAAACATGAATTCTTCGTTTCCCTGCGAACCACTATTGAAGAAGGTGAGGAGCTTGTAGATGTTGGACCTCTGGAAATTGTGGAAACCACATATCCTGATGAAATAGACTGAATCCGTATTGCCATGTTAAAAACATTAAGACTCCATTCGTGATAAAAAATTAAATTGTTTGTATTATTCTTATACTTTGTGTAATGTTCAATAAAAATGTGTTTGAGAAGTGCAAGTCAACTTTACATCATTTTGTTGATGTCCATAGTGGTGTAAGTCTTTGGTTTTAGGTCATACAGTGGTGTATGTCACAGGCTTTGGTAAGGCACAGTGGTGCAAGTGACTTTGGTTAGTGCGTGAGGTACAACTTTTGAGCAAAAAAAATTTCAAATCAAGCCTAATCCCTAAGTTTGGACCTACGTAGTACCTCTAAAACAATACCATCACAAAAACTTGTCTACTGAATTAACTACAATACCTTTCGCATTATGCTCATTTCCTAAAAACGATGATAAAGTGACTTACACCACTATACCTTTAACCCCTTCATTTCTCAATTGCTATGCCTTTTGAGGATTTTAAAAGTGAGGTTATAAAAAGTGATAAAGCCAACGAGCTAGAATAACATAGAGGGGCTGTAAGCCTGTCATCAGCGCTCCCTGCCATGTTAACGGTTGTCAAAACAAAGCGAATTGGCGCGAGAGCATATGTTGAGGTGACAGGGAGATCGTGCATGCCAATTTAATTCCCTAAGTTTTAAGAAGTGAAAACATCGATTCTCGCTTTCAAGAATGCCAGCCGTAAGCTCAGCGTATGGTTGTTCTAATCGGAGTAATAAAACCAAGGATATATGGTACTTTAAGCAAGTATTACTGAATTATAGCCGA
This sequence comes from Anabrus simplex, assembly GCF_040414725.1. Taxonomy (NCBI): domain Eukaryota; kingdom Metazoa; phylum Arthropoda; class Insecta; order Orthoptera; family Tettigoniidae; genus Anabrus; species Anabrus simplex. The sequence goes on along the minus strand of NC_090266.1, from coordinate 283,098,439 downwards.
GATTCTTTTTGTAATTTCTGTCTGTAATTAAATCCATTTTATTGTTTACTTAGCGAAAGTACGGATAGCCACGGTAATTATTTGTCGAATTTTGTTTCGGATTTCGTTTAAAGAACAAGGAATTAACGGAAAAATGCGTTGTGAGGGCGAAAAGAGATAAATGGTATCCCACTCAATTCAGTTGCTTATGCTCTGTACATTTCCAGCCCTATTTAATTTTCATTCACATTTACAAATAAAGAAAATGGAGCGCCCACAACCGAGAAAACGTAACCACAAAAAACAAACATATTTCGTTCAAACGTACACTAAGTATGGTAAATACAGTATTTTACTGCTATTTTTGAAATGTATACAGCCTTTATTGTAGATGTCTGTTGCCTTGGTTTTTAAAACTATGTCTCACTTCATAATGGACAACTTTCAAGCTTACCTTTCAGCTAGTAATCCCAGTATGATATGGTAATGGGAGAAACATGTTATCCCCCCTATATTATAATAAATAATTACACTAAACGATTATTGTGGTAAAGTATTCATGGGCCGCCTCTGTGGTGTACTGGTTTGAGCAGCTGCCACCCCTGGAAGCCCGGGTTCGATTCCCGGCTCCGCCACGAAATTTGAAAAGGGGCACGAGGGCTGGAACGGGATTCTATCAGCCTGGGGAGGCCAACTGAGTAGAGTGGGCTCGACTCCCACCTCAGCCATGCTCGAAGTGATTTTCCGTGGTTTCCCACTTCTCATCCAGGCAAATGCCGGGATGGTACCTAACTTAAGGCCACGGCCGCTTCCTTCTTCCCCCCCCCACAAGGCCCCTGTTCAGCATAGCAGGTGCAGCCCTCCCTCACATTTGTATCCCCCGACCCAATGTCTCACCCTCCAGAACTTAACGCCAAGGCCGTTTCCTTCCCTCTTCAGGGAATTCAATCGTCGCTGAGTCCGTGGGAAAAACCAACCCGGGAGGGTAAACAGATTAAGAAAGGAACACAGTACTCATGAGGATGCAATAATTTTAAAAATATGAACAGAATGAGGTTGTAACCTATTATAGGTCCCTATGATTTTAAGGTTTCCTGTCATAAATATTTATGTCCATCGTTTTTATTCTAATTTTCGCTTAACCACAACAGCCAAGCAGGGTAACGCTTTTGTTCCGATTCCGAGGCCTATTCGTATGTCACTGTGCGATGATTTCGAACTACCCTACAATCAACTAATCGTGATGTTGGCCTCGTGCCGCAATATGATGAAGTGGCGGTATTCGCTTTAATGCTTCAAGCTATCGGCAACGGTCTTTAATTCTCCCCCAGTGATTCTAAAATGCGTATTTTCTACACTTTTCGTCATTTAAAGGCCATGCCCCCTTGCTTGTGTGACAACAGGAAACATGGCGGACTTTCGTTCTATTAGCTTCACCCAGGCAGCGCTTCCGCCTCTCTACGTTATTCTAGCTCGTTGGGTCTGATACAATTATTGTAGATGGTCTTGTGTCAGATGATACCTGAAGCTATTTTCTCTGTGTAAATAGCAACTCTGAGCTTGGCCTACAAGGAATACAAAGCCTGCTCACTCGCAGTGCTCTCTTCAGAAAGTGTGTCCGCCTGGCAGTGCGCGTTTTGACCACTGCAGCGCTAGTATACCACCTCACATCAACACTCACTAGCATTGCTAACGGGGGTTAAAACCAGCACAAATTTACCTCTACACTATACTTCCTGTATATTATATACGTTACTGAGCAGAATGAAGTAGAAAATAATAAATGTTCACCTTTTACACCTGGGAATTCAATATTCAGCTGTGGATTTTCATTTCAGATAACACAGAAAACTGTCGAAATTTATGTCTGGCATTTAAAAGGATATAAGTTCTGCACTAGATATTTTTACTACCGCACCGTAGATTTTCAGTGAAAAGGAACGACTTTAACAATTTTCCTTCATATTTTCTTCTCAAAACTTGTTTTTCTTCTCAAGAAGTATTCTCGGCGATACTCGCCTCTCATGCTATTAGCGTAGTTAGTGACAGAGGGACGCAGAAGCATCTGCAGTATTATTCTGCTTAGTTCCTCAGGATGATCACTTTTCCCACACCGTAGAATAGGATTTTTAGCAACATGTGGCAACAGTATTTCGGTTCATGTTTGTGCTATTTTTGGACTGCCCAGCGTTATCGGTATCATTTGGTCCGTTACTTGCCCCAGTTTCATCAGCAGTGGAACAAAACTTGTTCTTGGATACCTGAGACCACCTCTGTCTTTGATTTTTACTAATGACGTTAGTGCAGATGAACTCTACTACTAATTTTATCAACAAATTCTTGACATGGCATGTGGTCTTCGACAACTCTTACCAAATACCCTCCAATATATGCCATTGCAGCACTCGACATAGAAACGCATGGGGCTCCTTCGGCTTCCTTTTCGATGCTTTTCAGTTGTATTTGAAAATTTCTTGCTACCGGGCGAGTTGGCCGTGCGATTAGGGGCGCGTAGCTGTTAGCTTGCATCCGGGAGAGTGGGTTTGAACCCCACTCTCGGCAGCCCTGAAGATAGTTTTCCGTGGTTTCCCATTTTCACACCAGGCAAATGCTGGGACTGTTCCTTACTTAAGGCCACGGCCGCTTCCTTCCCACTCTCAGCCCTTTCCTATCCCATCGTCGCCATAAGACCTATCTGTGTCGGTGCGACGTAAAGCAACTAGCAACAACTGTATGCTAACTCAGGATTCGTTGCTGCCGGTTCATCCTCGTGTGCGATTTGTTCACTAACTAACTGTTGCAAAGTTGGAAAAGATACATTTCATTTATTTTGTTCCGAAAAATAAGAAGAAAACCATTTAGAAGCTTATAGGAGACAATTTATTCCTTTTCTGGTTATTTTTCGCGAAAAACTGAAAGGTAAAAAGGAACTACTTATATATTATGTCACTTTACGTTCCACAACTATTCTTCTCTTCCTCCTGCATAGACGAGCACATTAACTTACGCTCCGTGATAAGAATAGGCAGCTGCACTCTTCTTGTATTCCAAGGTTCAAATCACACTTTCGACACTGGCAATTCTCAATGTTAAGTGCGGCCAGTATCCAGTAATCGGGAGATAGTGGGTTCGAGCTCCACTGTCGGCAGCCCTGAAGATGGTTTTCTGTGGTTTCACATTTTCACACCAGGCAAATGCCGGGGCTGTACCTTAATTAAGGCCACGGTCGCTTCCTTCCAGTTCCTAGACCTTTCCTCCCATCGTCGCCATAAGACATATCTGTGTCGGTGTGACGTAAAGCAAATAGCAAAAAAAAAAAAAAAAAAAAAAAATCTCAGTGTGAGTTTCATGTAGAGTATACCACGGAAATAATGAAAGTATGAGGGAGCCTTCAAGTTCTGGGGTACCTACTCCAATATGTGTGCCAAATACAATGGCCATGACACCCAAGGAGTCTGGCATTGTTTATACACTACCGCTCAGTATAATTATAATTTCGTGTGGCTATTTCTAGCCGAGTGCAGCCCTTGTAAGGCAGACCCTCCGATGAGGGTGGGCGGCATCTGCCATGTGTAGGAAACTGCGTGTTATTGTGGTGGAGGATAGTGTTATGTGTGGTGTGTGAGTTGCAGGGATGTTGAGGACATCACAAACACCCAGCCCCCGGGCCACTGGAATTAACCAATGAAGGTTAAAATCCCCGACCCGGCCGGGAATCGAACCCGGGACCCTCTGAACCGAAGGCCAGTACGCTGACCATTCAGCCAACGAGTCGGACACCGCTCATTAATTTCAATACACCAAATAATTGACACCAATGTTGTGTACATAAACGTTGTGTACATATCGGATATGTTTGTTTACCTATTTGCCGACGGACGCCTCATTTGGTGCACCTGTGTTGTTCCCTGTAGTGATGTGATATCTGCAGCGAACGTCAAACATTGCTACGATACATAACATGTGGTTCCTGCATGTCAGTTCCTTCGTGACAGTTGAAGTGTGCACATCGCTAGTATGGCTCCACGAGTGGAGATATCCATAGAAAAACGTGCTGCAATTGTAGCACTTAGCCAAGCAGGTTTATCTATTCGCCAAATCGCGAAACAGTGTAGTGCGTCTATAGGAGAGTGCAATACACCCTTCACCGCCAGAAGACAACAGGTAGCAATAAGGACATATCACGACCAGAACGACCTCGTAAAACAAGTAAAAGTGATGAAACATATATCAGAATTAACAGTAAGGGAAATAGATTCCAAACAGCGCCCCAAATCCGTGCAGAATTGGTAGAAATCAATACGACAAAAATATATGTTGCAACAGTAAAAAGGAGACTGATTGAAGCAGGCTTGAAAGGATGTGTCATAGCAAGAAAACCCCTTCTAAGGCCCATAAATAAACAGAAGAGAATTGAATGGGCTAGAAAACATCGTAATTGGACATCGGGAAAGTGGACGCAGGTGTTACTCAACGATTAATCGAAGTTCGAGATTTATGGAACCAGAAGGAGAATATTTGTTCGCCGATTTGTAGGGGAAAGGGTATCCCAGCAGTGTGTTCTACCTATAGTTAAACACGGCGGAGGTTCTATTATGGTTAGGGGATGTTTTGCGGGATATAGAGTTGGCGACATCATGAAAATAGAAGGATGTATGGATCAGAAGCAGTACCACCGCATACTTCAGTATCATGCAGTACCAAGTGGATTGCGCTTAACAGGGAAAGGGTTCACCTTGCAACAGGATAATGACCCAAAACATCGGTAAGCATACTATACGAACAACACTGCATCAAAGGAAAAACAGAAAGTACTGAAAGGTATGGTATGGCCGTCCCAAAGGCCCGATTGCAATCCCATTGAAATGGTCTGGGATGAAGTGGACAGACGTATCAGGGTAATTTATATATCCAGCAAGGAACATCCCTGGAATATTGTTAACGATGTGTGTAATCATATAGATTCACGATACCTACAAAAACTGATTGACCGCATGCCTCGAGTTTGTGAGGCAGTCATTAAATCCAAAGGAGGAGACTTCGATGAAAGTAAAATATGATGTTTGTGATTGTATTATATCTGTGTAATTTAATATAATTATCTTTTGTGAGAAATAACGTTTGATTTGTGTTTTAACTCTGAAATACCAGGGTGTATTGAAATTAATGAGCGGTATACCTTCCCAAATAATGTGCTAATATTGACAGATCATGTAACTTCTAAATATTTTCATTCCTCTCCTGAAGAGGGGGGCGGGCTTCCTAGACGGTGACACCGTCTCTCGGGCCTGATTTTATATCGAAGATAATATTATCATCAGGGGCTGCCTGGCCGAGGCGGTAAAGGCGTGCTCGGTTCGCCCGGAATTACGTGGGTCCGATTCCCCGTCAGGAAGTCGTAAAATTTAAGAAACGAGATTTCCACTTCCGGAGGTGCACATGGCCCTAAGGTTCACTCAGCCTACACCAAAAATGAGTACCAGGTTAATTCCTGGGGGCAAAGGCGGCCGGGCGTAGAGCTAACCACTCTACCCCATCACGTGCCGCGGTTAACAATGGTGGAAGCCTTTACCTTCCACTCCTCCAAAGGCCTTCGTGGCCTGTAAGGAGGTGTCTTTGTCTTTGTCTAATATTATCATCAGAACAGGAGCAATAGTAATAAGTAACCTAATTTTTGCCGTCACATGGTCTACATATTTACTGGAACATACCTTGTCTGCTTATTGTTTTAATCCATACTTCCCTAGTTGGCTCGTGGCAAGGGAATTCATGGAAACTAGTTCCAGGAACTTTATTTCTAGAGCCTTGTTTACAACACGGTACGCAACAGTACACCAATGCAATATAATTGACGTATTTTAAAATTACTACGTCACCAGTAAGCATACAACGTGAAGAAATACCGCCAACCGAGGTGTTCATGTGAGGTTGAATTGCAGCGCCTCTAGCAGCAAATATAGCATCGACAGGGCGGACAGCTATGAGTGGCTATTGGGCAGGCCTTGTATTCCTTGTAGGCTAAGCTCTGAGCTGAAATACGGAAAATAAAAAGCAGCTCATTTGGCGCTCGTTGTAAACAATCATGGCGGCATCCAAACGCGGCATGGATGAATTTATTCGTAACTGGCTTGAAAATAATGATGTTGAAAGTGGAAATGATTCTCTGGAGAGTGAAAATACTACTACTTCTTCTTCTTCTTCAAATGACAGTGATGAAAGTGATTCCGATTTCAGTTCCGAGATGATAGTGCTAATTGAAACTACGTGACAAAACCAGAATGCAACAAGAGCGAGTGAGAAGTTTAGTATTTTTTTTTTTTTTTTGCTACTTGCTTTACGTCGCACCGACACAGATAGGTCTTACGGCGACGATGGGATAGGAAAGGCCTAGGAATGGGAAGGAAGCGGCCGTGGCCTTAATTGAAGTACAGTCCCAGCACTTGCCTGGTGTGAAAATGGGAAACCACGGAAAACGATCTTCAGGGCTGCCGACAGTGGGGTTCGAACCCACTATCTCCCGGATGCAAGCTCACAGCTGCGCACTCCTAACCGCACGGCCAACTCGTCCGGTGAGAAGTCTAGTAAAATGATATTTGGAATTATGATCTTGTTGACAATAAGCCTCTTTCTGTAACATGTAAACCAGTTTTTGAAATTCACTCTATAGTGAGGAGGGGGTTGGGTAATAATCCGAAAGAAATGGACGTAGGGAATGAATTTCTAACCCCACAGTTCTGGGATCACGTTACTAAGGAAACCAATGCCTACGGCTCTACATTTCTTGCTAATTTATCTGCTTCCCTTGAAACCAGTAATACTTACGAACAAAAACATTGGTTTCCTGTTACTATAGACGAGCTAAAAGCTCACTTTGCTTTGTGTATTCTTATGTAGCCTATGTGATTAATCAAATTTATGTTAAAGTGACGAAAAAATAAATGGTATGTAAGGGAATATTTCCTTTCATTAGTAATGGTAGGCCAAAGGGTTAAATAATTCAATGTGTGGAATTTCTTTCACTGGCTAAAGAGCACTGCAAAGAACAATCAATCAAACAGCAAATACACTTTCAAGCACCACGTTCATTCTCTGTGTGTGTTGACCCTTGATCATAGTCGGTTATTCTTGACATTGGTCTTAAGTAGTAGTTCTGTTTAAAAGTTCGGTAGCGATTTATTTTATTGTCTGGTAGCCATGGGCAGAAGCGAAGTGGCGATCAAACAGCATGCCGAAAGTCACAAATCGGGACATTTTTATGTCAGCGATACAGATGGCCTATATTGATGTGCCGACTCTGCAATAAAAAACTTGAAAAAGAAAAAAATGTTTTGCAGTCCTTCCTTTGCCTTGGCAGCACTTCTGTGCATTTGGGCCTCTACGAACAATGTCGATGTAGAGTTTTTTTTTAGCAAGTAAAACATAATTGTAACTGATAGGCGGTCTCAAATGAAGGAGGACACTTTTAAACAATTGGCATGTTGTACTTCAATCATCATTAAATTGATAAATAAATACGTTCAGAATAGTATTTTTCACTTTGAAATTGTGTTTGTAAATTTGAACATAAGCATATTCCTGTGTGTGCGTTAATACTTCTTGCAGTATTATGTTGATGTTTGTCTTATTTTCCATAATGAATTCAATACTGCATGACGAGCAATGTGTGATTAAACAGTATGATTTTACTCCCAACTGTTGTGTGTGCAATTTAGCAAATTATGCCTATTTTTAACCAATTTGCTACAAAACTCTAAATTTGAAAATCAAAACGCTAAATCTCTGATTTTTAAATGCTATAAACCACGAACTCTAATCATTTTGTATATTCCTTTGTATCGTAATTGATTTTTTCAAAGTAGATATTGAGAGAGAAAGTGGAAAAATGTTTTCCTCTTCCTAAAAATAAACGTTATCGACAACTATAATATCAACAATAAAACATTTTTTTATTCTTTATATCACTTTAAATCAGTTGTTTATTCTATGTAGTCGATATGTAGAAACTTTCTTGTCGGTATTTGCCATACACTGGTAGATAAACGCGAATTTTAAAATACATGTATTTTCACCAAAAACGGCCTACAGTAGTAGAGTGGAGGCGGAGCTCTGGCCTCCTCCAGCTGATGGTGAGCAGCCGATCAGATTGGCTCCTGGCTCCAAGAGGGTTAAATGGGCAGTACCACTCAGAATACCTTCTTTCACTCTTCTCTCTCAGTGTTCCTTCCCGCTCAACCAGAGTCAAAGACCTTCTCCACATTCCCCACCCTCAGCACACAACATTTCAACGATCTTTTCCAATCCACCTGCCGACTTTCTTTAATACCATTAATAGGGAACACGAGCTTGATATAGCAATCAAGTAAAAGTATATTGCAGAGGCGTGTTAATAATGTCTTAAGAATAAGTTGACGTGTAGTTATACCACCATTTAGGCTCACAACTTGGCCATGGTTTTCGATATGGACGGTTATTGGTAGGCTGTGTACCTGATCTTGTTACTCATTTGTTTTGTATGTTATATTTTATTATTAAAGTTTACATCTGTTAATTAGTCTGTTGACAGCACAAGTGAAATGTGCTCAGTGTATAGTTGTACCTTGTGCTTTACAAATATATATATATATACGCAATTCGCAAAAGCAAAGTATACTGCTTTCACCAGAGTAAACGGCTTGCAAACAGGGAACCTACAGTCCAGTTTGATGGCACATAGCTTGACTACAAAAAATATCCTAAATATTTGGATACTGAGTTAGACGAATCCTTGATTTACTGTCAACAAGTACCTGTATATGAGGTATGAAACAACATGCTGCCTATGAATGTGGAAACGATAAGTTATCCAGCTTTGAGTGTCCTAACAGATGTCATCCAAACAACTGGCAAGACTTTATTAATCTTACCTATGATGTAGCTGCCTGGCTGAAGAACCTTGACAATCAACAGTAAGGACTGCTGGACCATCATGAACAGTTTTTCTATGGTAGCCATGTTAACAGTAATGCTCATTTCCGATGTTTATGTGCTTTGCATTGTCATATGCTAAATAATAAATAAGTGCGTACTTTCATTGGCAAGGTACAGATAAGACTCCATTTATTAACTAACCAAGAAATTTCTGTAATAAAGAGTTCTTTCCCTTTCAGTCATGCTTACACTTTGGGACTTAGAAATTGCATACTATATCATACAATGTTCAACACTAACCTATCGTTGGTGAGATAAGATTATGCACAATGCACTGTGCCTTCTGATATGGGCTAGAACAAGTTTGTTTACTTTCATGTTTCTGTCTGTCTGTCTCTGTCTCGTCCTTGGCTCTGAAAATATGAAAGTGACTGAGGCATGAACAATGCTAATACAGTATAACCTCGATTATACATTCCCGGAAACTACGTTTTCTCGGATCATGCTTTCAAATTACGTGGTCCCGCGAGCATCCTAATTAAATCACGTTGTAAAAATCCCGCATTATCCGTTCCTCAAAGAAACGATTTCCCGGATCAACCGTCCAGAAATTTCAGTCCCATCAACGCTAAAACCTCGATCACGGGTTTTTCAAGAAAATGTATCTTACGAAAGGACGGCTACGGCATACTTACGGGTCTTGGTGTTGACGTCCTGTCATTGCGGTAATTTGAGTAAATACTGTACTGGAAAAGCGATCGGCGGTGAACTTGCATAAGGGGTCATCTTAGCATCGCATTCGGCTAGTATTATTTAGAGAATCCTCAGAAATCATAAAGCAGAGAGTGCCAACAACAATTGAAAGGAGATACAGCGCATTTCGACAGCTCTATTTGAAGACGGAACGAGTTTCGGCAAATGTTCGTACTTGCAAAACGTCTACATTATGTCCGGGCTTAGATGTTTATTTTTTTACTTTTTCCGAGTCTATCGCCCAACAGGTTTTCGACGTTTCCCTCAGGGCACTGTATAGTCACTGGGCTTTCAAGCAGGAATCGAAACTGCTCCCTCTTAAGTAACACAAATTTAGTATTTAATATTATCGTATACGATTACGTTATCGAGACCAGAACAGATGTTGCGCTTTACATACATAAAGCCATGGGAGGTTTTGGGATTGCCTATTACTGTTTTCGTCCTAATATAAGACTGAGAATTTCACGTTTTTTGTGTAAAAAATGTTATAAAAACCACAGTCGTTTTATTTGCGCACGTTACATTTAAAAACTTAGTATCATTTCGCACTCGTACCGACTTGTACAGCGAGTGTGCTTTCTAGCTGAGCTCAAGGTCGCGAATAATCGTAATTTCGGAAGTGATAATATTTTTTCTCTTTCCAACTTGATAGTGACTAGTGACGGACAGAACTAAATATAATGCATTCGAGAACTTGAGGATTGATACTTTGAAACCATATTCTCGAGTTCAACATAACCTATAAAAGTCGATGTAGGCCTAATTTACGCGGTACAAGATTTCCATAAACTGACTGGGAACAGTATACCGGTGACCAAATTACAATGGAAGAAAAAAAAAGGATTTTGCCATCATGTTGGACGCTTTTGTATCTAATGTGCTTTATTTTATTAGATTAGACACAGGCGTAGCCAAGGGAAGGGGGGCCAGGGGGGAGCGGGTCCCCAAAATGTTTCCTGAAACTAGAGAGAGGATCAGCCGTTGTTTTACGTACGGTACGAACAACTTAAAAACTTACGCCGAAATGTTAAATTAACGTAGCGACAAAGAATCTACTAGCAAGGCTCAATATGGCCATATATAATTATCCATATTTGTACTGCTTGAATGAAAGGAAAACACTTAGGATTGTGATGCGCGGGGATATTTCCCTGTAGAGGCCTCAGTATTGGGAATGTAACCGTGTGTTGACGAATGTCAAGACATGAGGAAAGGGGCAATTAGCAAGGGATTACTCAGTAGGGGGCCGGAACGTGATCACCGAGATAACGGAGGCCACGGCCAGAAACAATTGCAAGCTTACAACATCGTGTCAGCTTTTGCACACCGGTTCCCGGAAACAACAATGTCCTAGGGATCCTCGGGTTGTACCGTGGTTGAGAGATGTGCTGTGTTCAAGTTGCAGCGTTGGGAAGACTGTGACAGGATTGTGAGCTGCACTTAGTTCCTCATTTTGTGCATATGTAAAGTAACTTTTTTTTTTTTTTTTGTGAAGAGGGACCGTTTTGTCACTGAGAAGCCAAAAGCTTGTGCATCCTCGGTAAGTTATGAAAAAGTTTTTTTAAAATTCTAACAGTAGCAAGACAATCGCGGATACATGCCTAAGTTCGATAGGTAAGCCTATATATTTTGTCAAATGCCGGGGAACTGATTGGAACCTCAAATGGCACAATCAAAACTATTTTGTAATTGGCGGGCGTGATAACTCAGTTCCAATGGTTCTATCTTCTCATCAGGACGGCCCAGGCTTGAATCGCAGTCGATGCATGAAACATTTTTAAAATGGGAAACCACGTTCTATTGATATGTATTCTACTTAAAACATTAGATCCCGTTCCTTACCTTTCTTTGTACTTTTTAGCCATGGCCGCATCATTTATGGTGGCGCATTTTGAGTATCCAACCATCTTTCGGACTTACCTTGTACCTTAAATCGTAAGTGGATGCAGTGGCGTACCCACAAAATAAGTCCAGGCCAGTAGCGTGGATACAACTTTTCCTTGGAAGGGGTTGTTGGTACGTATGGCGACGATAGGAAAGGAAAGGGCTAAGAGTGGGAAGGAAGCGGCCGTGGCCTTAATTAAGGTACAGCCACAGCATTTGCCTGGTGTGAAAAGTGGAAACCACGGAAAACCATCTTTAGGGCTGCCGACAGTGGAGTTTGAACCCACTATCTCCCGGATGCGAGCAAACAGCTGTGCGCCCCTAACCACACGGCCAACTCGCCCGGTGGATATGAAAATAAAGCCGGTCCTACCGAGTGCGGTGACGGATCTTCAGTAGATATTGATGGTTTTGATTGTTACCATGTACAATCATAGCTTCTCTACTCTTAACATAAACTGGCTGCATTATTGAAACTGTTCGTAAAATTGGTAATATCGTTCTTCGTTTGTGAGGAAGTTAATCTTCATTTAATTTGTCCTCTTATATAAAAAAAGAGGAACCACTTTGGTACTACGCCCCGTAAAGGTGACTGACTACCTTCCAGGTCGTAGATATTTCGATTACGGGAGACTCAAGGCCAACTCTACTGCACCCAAAAACAAGGCTGTATCTTCCCCATCCCATGCCTTCCTTAACTCTGTCAGTGCCGGGAATCGAATGCAGGATACCTTAAGTCAAATTCTAAAATAAGGAGACCTAAAAGTAACCAGCCGGCCGCACGGTGTAGGGGTAGCGTGCCTACCTCTTACCGGAGGCCCCGGGTTCGATTCCCGACCAGGTCAGGGATTTTTACCTGGTTCTGAGGGCTGTTTCAAGGTACACTCAGCCCACGTGTTTATAATTGAGGAGCTATCTGAAGCCTGACGGTGAGATGGCGGCCCCAGTCTAGAACGCCAAGAATAACTGCGGAGAGGATTCGCCGTGCTGACCACACGACACCTCATAATCTGCAGGCCTCTGGGCTGAACAGCGGTCGCTTGGTAGGCGATGGCCCTTCGGGGCTGTTACGCCATGCAGTTCGGTTTCGAAAAGTGAACAGAGAAGGAAGCGACACCCCTGCAAGGCGCTTTAGCTTCCAGCTAGTTCTTCTGTCCGGTCTCGTGCATTTAGGACAGTTGGAAAACGTACGCAATAAAGGCTCCTCATAAAACCTTTGTAAAAATACTAACTGCATCTATTTTAACAACAATCAAAAACGCCTCCTTTTCATGTGGCTCAGTTGGTTGAGTCGCTGTCCTTCCGAGTCGGAGTTCGCAGATTCAAATCCCGGTTTGGGTCGGTGGCCCTTAAAACGGTGTTGAAATGGCAACAGCTCCGTGTCGTTGGTTTCTGGCACGTTAATAAAAATTATACATACGAATATTAGCGTCACAAAACTGTAACCTTATACTACGGTACTATATTCTGAACCCAGGCTTGTGAGGGAAAGTATTTAACAATTTGCTTTACGTCGCACCGACACAGATAGGGCTTATGGCGACGGTGGGATAGGAAAAGCCTAGGAGTGGGAATGAAGCGGCCGTGGCCTTAATTAAGGTACAGCCCCAGCATTTGCTTGGTGTGAAAATGGGAAACCACGGGAAACCATTATCGGGGCTGCCTACAGTGGGATTCGAATCCACTATCTCCCGGATGCAAGCTGACAGCTGCGTGGCCCTAACCGCGAGGAAAACTAATAGGGCAAGGTAAACCCTACCTAGCATATGTTGTGACGTGTATTTTTCTTTACCAACTAACAAATCAATACCCACACGCTTTACATTCTACATTTATGTATTTATTTATTTATTTATTTATTTATTAGTGCCTTCTGTACAGTGGCGAAGTCAGGGCTCCAGGCCTCCTCGTACACTTAACCACACACTAATCAGAATCTTAAATAAAATACTGACATACTTAAAATAGTTAAAACTACATTAGTTAATAGAATTGAAAATAGATTTAAATGAATTACTAACTAAATTAATATTAAAAATAATCAATAATAAAAACTCTTAAAATGACTAACCCTCAGGCACGCACACATTCATTCTTCAACCAATCAGTCAGCTGTCCTCAGCAGGTGACATTAAATCGAGATTTTTTTTAATAAGCTAGTTTCCCTGACCTGAGCAGGCGACAGTCACCACAAATGATCTATTAATTTTATTTGTGTGGTGCAGTGGAATAGAAAGAATGAGTGTAGGACGTGTATTTAAGTTGTGAAATGATGATAAAAAGATGAATCTAGACTGACTTTCAGCAAATAGCTTAATATGATAATAGTGGAAACTCCCGCGAGAAACTGGCGACACCGCTTCTGCGTGCCATCTAGCGGTTCGAGAGGCTAACTACTCTTGCTACTGCTGTCAGCTGTGTATGCCAGAAGTGTCTTATTCGTACTTCAGATAGTTTTGTGCTTGTTATGTATCACTGAGCCATGTATTTGATATTCTCTCCCCTCTTATACTATTTATTGTGCCTGTTTTAATGCTTTTCAATTTTTGTGTATTATTGTGTTTTTCGCCCGTTGTTGTCCCTTTGGGCAAATAATAATAATAAAATTATTCCTAAAAGATGCTCCCAGGGTAAAGGAAGTATTTCCGCCCTGGGAACGGCCCGGCCTGTGCTGCCTCCCCTCTGCCTTCCCTCCCGTACCCCTGCGGATGCGCCAAGCTCTTTACGCAGACACACCGTGTCGCCTCGCGTCACGGCTGCTCTTGGCCAGGCCGTGCGGCCTGGCTGGGAGCAAGTGTCATTCTTGCCTCGCTCTCTGACTTGAGCATCTCACGCACCGCCTTCGAACCCCGGACCGCTGGGGGGTATGGGAGGTAAGCACTTAAAACTCGCTCTTCATCACAGACGATGGGAGGACATTATTTGATTGTAAACCACTGAATAGGCGCTAGAGTTGTTTCAAGTTGTTATAAAAGCAGAGTTGCCTCTAAATCGTAAGGTATGTGTGAACCTCTTGGGATCGTTTATTGCAGTCTTACTGCAACTTAACTTATTGGGCGCTGGTGCCCTTAGTGGTATATATATGTATCATGGTATGTCATGTTAAGGGGAAATTGCGCTCCTCCTTGAGCCACCTGAGGTGGCGCTTTACCGATAAGTCTTATCCAGAATTATCTTTTATACTGTTCTGTAGTCATGAACTGTGAACAGGGGCTGGATCCCTGTAAATTACAATAGGGCACGTGTCGGAGGAACCTGAGTGATGTTGGTGTTTAAATATTTTAATTTTGTTTTACTTTTCTCGGTGTTTACCTATTTGTTTAATAAACTTTGTTAACCTGATTTCCTCGGCTATCTGTGTTCTTGCCCTCTGGGTTGTGCTATATTCTCGGGAAGTCCAGACCCTATGGAGGCCGCACCTTCTGTAGGTTTCGCCAGTGATAATTCACGGTACAAAACTGGTAGCAGAGCGTTCGTTGGATCTGGACTTGTTTTCGATTAGCCGAGGAATTTGAGCCCGTAACATTCTTTCCGTTTCCGGGATTTCTCTAGTCGTTGTGTGGTTTATATCAATTCAACCATGTCCATTCGAGACATACCTTATCCGGGTTCCCTGCGGAAGGAGGAGCTTCTGTATGAACTTGGGATACGTAACTTAGAGTCTAAAGGCACCGTCAAGGCCGATGAAATTTTGTTACGGAATAACTTAAATAGACCGATTACGGTACCCCATTATACTGAAGGTGAGGTCGCTAGCGCGCTGTCCCTTATTCAGGCTAACCTATCTAATATTGCATCTGTCATGGATTTTCTGGAGAATGACGTGGCTTCTCCTCATCAACTCAAGAGACTACAGGGTAGATTAAATCACTATTGTCAACGAGTGGAAGATATCCTTTCCCTGGAATTGAAGGAAGAGATATCGGGTCAGGTTCTCGAATTAAAGGAAACATCAGCTGACCTTTTAGAGAAGGTGGAGGCCTGGTTAGCAGGGCTTTCCATTAAATCAAAGCTCGTTCTTCCCCCACCTGCCCAGGCGGATGGCGAGTTGAATCAACAGTCTCGTAGCTGTGAGCTTGACGAGGAGAGAGCTTCGCTTCCACCGCGGCAGTCTGTTCATTTAAATGCTCCTGCTGATTGTCGCCCGTTGAATCAACAATCAACTGTGCCACCTTTGAGCTCACCTTTTTCGAATATGCCTCATCCTTTTAATATGATGTTGAAAGGTGTCCCTCGTTACTCAGTAAACTCGGCAAGCGATGTGGTTTCTTTTCTTCGGTTTCTGGTTGAATTTTTGGATCATGCCTTAGTCTTTGGGTTAACGCATGCTCAAATTCTACAGATTATTTATCCATATACGGTTGGGGTTTTGTCAAATAAAATAGTAAATGCTATTTCGAGTCAATCCTCACTACATCAGTTTCATGCTCACTTATTGGCTCAGTTCATTCCTACTAGGGCTCTTCATTCGTTAGTTCAGAAATTTTATTTCAGGGTGCAGCGCCTGGATGAGTCTCTATCGGAGTTTATTTCGGATATCAAGTTTTATGCCAAGGTTTCTGCGCTGAATTTCACTGAAGAGCAAATTGTAGCTACAATCGTGGAGGGCATTTCTCCCTTATACCGTTCATGTTTATGCTTCGCGTCCCAGCCTCGTAATTTTGAAGAGTTGGAAGCGATGGTTGTGTCTGCGGAGGGTTTTCGGCATGCTGATTCACTTCGAGTTGAGAATACTTCTTCCTTGTCCTGTGATAATTCTGGTTCTTCGTTGGTTAATAAACCTGCCCCATTAAAAAGATGTTTTGGTTGCGGGGCTTCCGATCATCTTCGAAATCAGTGCCCTGCTCGTTCTACTGGCGCACAGGGGTCGGGTGCCAGTTCGGGCACCAGGGTTCAGTCTAGGCCTTCTAGCGTTGTATGTTTCAGGTGTGGGGTTCCTGGCCACGTGGCGCGGCAGTGTTCGCGTAAGCCAAATGTTAGCTGACTAGATCGGGAAGCGGGAAGTGTTGGCCTCCCAGATCTAGCGCCGGTAGAACCAGGTTATGCTCGCCCTTCTTCCCGCGAATATTCTCTTGGGTGTCCTGATCAGTGTTTAGCCATATCCACCGAGGTAAAGGGATTAGCCCCTTTCGTCAAGGTAGAGATAAATAATGAACCGGTATCGGCCCTTTTGGACTCCGGAAGCGTAGTCTCGTTTGTCAGTGAGAAGTGGTTTGCTCTCAATAGTTCTGTTTGTAAATTTTCTGATGTACTGCCTGTATCTCTGTCGTTTGTTGCTGCAAATTCTTCCAGAGTGGAAGTTTCCGGCGTGGTAAAGTGTGAAGTTCGACTGGCTAATTTTTCCTGTAAATTTCCCTTTTATGTAACTAAAAATTTGCCATATCCTATAATCCTCGGTTCTAATTTTATTGCCCATACTGGGCTCCTGTTGGATATGCAGGAGGGCTCCTGCTGGTTTAAATTCTGCAAGGCTACTAAGATACCCTTATTTATGTGTAATTATTTTTCTTCATGTGTTGCCTCACCTCCTCAGGACCAAATGGCATTAGACCTTAGTCATTTGCCCGAGAATCAAGCTGAAAGTATTAGGGAAATATGTGATGACTTCCCGGACGTTTTCACCGAAGAATTGGGGATGACGAATCTTTTAGAGTACAAGATCGAGGTCACGGACTCGGTTCCGGTTAGGTCACCGCCCTATCGCTTGGCTCCTCCCAAAATGCAAGCGTTAAAGGAGATAGTCAATAAAATGTTGGATCAGGGCATTATTCGCCCGTCTACTTCTGCCTACTCCTCCCCCATCTTCCTAGTCCCGAAGCCTCAAGGTGGTTATCGACCTGTTTTGGACTATAGGGCTTTGAATAAGAAAGTCGTTTTGCAGTCAGTTCCTCTCCCTGATCTGCATTCTTGCTTCTCATGGTTCAAGAAGGCTAGATATTTTACAGTTTTAGATTTAAATCAGGCGTATTACCAGATTCCGTTAGCTGAAGAGTCTCGTCACTTGACAGCCTTCGCTACGGACTGGAATCTTTACGAATTTTGCCGTTTGCCTTTCGGTATTTCCACTGGCGCTGCTGTCCTCACTAGGCTGCTCGATCAACTGTTTTCTGACATCAAGTTCAACTATCTTTATCACTACCTGGATGATGTCGTAATTTTTTCCGAAACCTTTGAGGATCATCTCCGCCATTTGAGGGAAGTGTTGTCCCGTCTTCGCAAGGCTGGTCTCACGGTCAAACTTTCTAAGGTATCCTTTGCCAAGCCCCAAATGTCCTTCTTGGGACATATCGTGTCATCCAATGGCGTCTCTGTTGATCATTCTCGTACCGAGGCCATTCGCCAGTTCAAACCTCCTCTGGATGTTAAGGGTGTTGCTCGCTTCGTTGGGATGGTGAGTTTTTTTCGAAAATTCATTCCAAATTTTGCCAATCGAGCAGGGCCTCTTAACGCCCTCCGACGTAAAGGGGTTAAATTTGAATGGGGGCCCTCCCAACAAGCTGCCTTTGATGATTTAAAGTTGGCCATATCTAACGCTCCGGTGTTGGCTATGCCTGACTTTTCCAAGCCTTTCATTGTTCAGACTGATGCGTCGGCGTCTGCCGTTGCGGCCGTCCTGTTGCAGGAGTCGGAATTGGGGAGACGTCCCATTGCATATGCTTCTAGGACCTTGTCTTCTGTCGAAGCCAAGTATTCTGTATACGAGCTAGAAGGATTGGCGGTATTGTTCGCTTTGGAAAAGTTCCGTATTTACCTAGAGCATGAAAGGTTCGAACTCGAGACCGACAATCAGGCTTTGAGTTGGGTTTTAGGGAAACCTAGGAAAACCGGCCGTCTGGCCCGTTGGGCCATTAGGATTTCAGCTTTTCAGTTCAGCGTACGTCATATCCGTGGTTCGGACAACGTAGTCGCCTACTCTCTTAGTCGCATGTTTTCGGATCAGCCTTCTCAGGAGGGCGAATCGTCAAGTTCTGAGCTTCCCTTGTCCTTACCCTTAGCGGGGGCTATCTTGTCTGATACCCCATTACTGTATCATGACGTTGCTAAGTTTCAAGTGGAGGACCCTATTTTGGGACCGATTGTTCAAGATCTTAAGGAAGGGAAAATTATTGATCCTTATGTGTTAAGGAATGGCGTACTGTGTTGTCCCGCCCGTCACGATCATAAAATGAAGGTCGTTATTCCCTCAGTCCTGGTGCCTATGATTTTTAAATACTTTCACGAAACTCCTCTCGGTGGCCACCTAGGAGTATTTAAGACCAGGGAGAAGATTAGGGAAAATTTTATTTGGAAAGGGTTGGACGCTGAAGTACGGGAACTTGTTAAGGCATGTAAGGTTTGTGCGTTCAGTAAGCCTTCTCCTAACACCCGTGTCGGCTTACTGTCTTCTAGCCAAGCTACCCTCCCTATGCAGCGGCTCTATATCGATTATGTAGGTCCCTTGCCGAAAACTAGGACTGATGGTAATAGGTTTGTCTTCGTCTGTGTGGATGGGTTTACCCGTTTTTCCTGGTTGATTCCAACGAGGCTAGCTACTTCTGAGACTACTATTAGATGTTTGAAGTCTATATTTTCGTCCTTTGGTCCTTGCCAGTACTTGGTCTCTGACAACGCCAAGGCCTTTACATCGAACCTGTTTAAGAAATTTTGTTTCAGCTTGTCCATTTCTCATGTTACCACATCCCCCTATTACCCACAACCTTCTTACGCCGAGAGGGTTAACCGAAATTTGCGGTCTGCTCTCATTGCATTTCACCACGACGATGTTTTGAGGTGGGACACGTCGTTGCCTTGGCTTGCATTTGCTTTCAATTCTGCGGTACACGAGGCTCATAAATTTTCCCCTAATTCTCTCATGTTTTCTTTTGTTCCTAACTCTCCGCTCACCAACTTGTGGAATATAAATGAGTTGTTGCCTGAAAAGATCGATCCCCCTAACATCAGGGCCGTTTGGAGAAAGGCCAAGCAAAATCTGAAGGTCTCATATGAGAAGAAACGGGAGCGCTATGATAAGGGGCGCCGTCCTACCGATCTTGCCGTCGGTGACAGGGTCTTTGTTAAGAATTTCGTTCCTTCTGGGAAACTCGCTCCTCGGTTTCGCGGGCCCTGCGAAATTATTGATTTCTTGACACCAGTGACCCTGTTGGTGAAAGATCCGGACACGGAGAGAGTGTTCCGAGTCCATTTGTCCCAGGTTAAGGCTGCCTAGTGCTATCTAGGTTTTGTGGCATTTTTTTGCTATGTGTATTGTTTTTTTTTTTTTGCGCTCATTCTATTCTTGTGTTTTCCTTCCCTCCGGTTCCTTTGACACGTGTTCTGCCTAAAGAGGAGCTATTTTCTTTGGATTTAAAATTTTAGTGGTATGTTTAATGATTATGTGAGTCCTCCCGGAGTCCCGTTTCTCCCTTATCACTCCCATACCCCGGTCCGGTTCTTCGAACCATCTCTTACTTGCATCTCCCCGATGTGCTGGACATCTATTCGACACAATTGCTGGCGCTTGATTTGTTTTACAGTGTACTGGAGTGACTATCTTCGCCCGTGCCTGCATGGGAAGGGGCCCCAGGGTGGGCTGCCTTGGTGTGCCTCGTCTCCAGTTCCCGAGCCCTACGACCTTTGCTCTTGTTGGACTATCTACTGCCAGCCTACTGCTGACCTAGTTTGTGCAGGTCGCTACTGCCTTTCGTCACGTGGCGTGTGTCTGCCACGAGAACTGTCCAGCTGTTTGAGAAGATATTTTTGGTTGTATTGGTGATGGTGTGTGAGGCCGGTCTGGTCTCGAAATTTACTGAGATGTCACTTGGTGAAGCTATTAATTAACTAATTAAGCTGAAGCTGTTACTTGTCTACATCCCGGGATATCATGACAAGAACTTCCGTCTATTATATGACAAGAACTTTCGTCTATTATACTACAAGAACTGTCGTCTATTATACTACAAGAATTTCTTCTATTGTACTCCAAGTAATTTATATAGCTTATTAATTGTAAGGCAAGATTTTTATTAAGTTATTAGCCTATGAGCAAGGGAATGGACTATACTGCAAGAGTATTTTATTGATGAAAATTTATTACTCACCCTGGTTGGTGCTTTAGGGGGGGAGATCTGAGCCATGTATTTGATATTCTCTCCCCTCTTATACTATTTATTGTGCCTGTTTTAATGCTTTTCAATTTTTGTGTATTATTGTGTTTTTCGCCCGTTGTTGTCCCTTTGGGCAAATAATAATAATAAAATTATTCCTAAAAGATGCTCCCAGAGTAAAGGAAGTATTTCCGCCCTGGGAACGGCCCGGCCTGTGCTGCCTCCCCTCTGCCTTCCCTCCCGTACCCCTGCGGATGCGCCAAGCTCTTTACGCAGACACACCGTGTCGCCTCGCGTCACGGCTGCTCTTGGCCAGGCCGTGCGGCCTGGCTGGGAGCAAGTGTCATTCTTGCCTCGCTCTCTGACTTGAGCATCTCACGCACCGCCTTCGAACCCCGGACCGCTGGGGGGTATGGGAGGTAAGCACTTAAAACTCGCTCTTCATCACAGACGATGGGAGGACATTATTTGATTGTAAACCACTGAATAGGCGCTAGAGTTGTTTCAAGTTGTTATAAAAGCAGAGTTGCCTCTAAATCGTAAGGTATGTGTGAACCTCTTGGGATCGTTTATTGCAGTCTTACTGCAACTTAACTTATTGGGCGCTGGTGCCCTTAGTGGTATATATATATGTATCATGGTATGTCATGTTAAGGGGAAATTGCGCTCCTCCTTGAGCCACCTGAGGTGGCGCTTTACCGATAAGTCTTATCCAGAATTATCTTTTATACTGTTCTGTAGTCATGAACTGTGAACAGGGGCTGGATCCCTGTAAATTACAATAGGGCACGTGTCGGAGGAACCTGAGTGATGTTGGTGTTTAAATATTTTAATTTTGTTTTACTTTTCTCGGTGTTTACCTATTTGTTTAATAAACTTTGTTAACCTGATTTCCTCGGCTATCTGTGTTCTTGCCCTCTGGGTTGTGCTATATTCTCGGGAAGTCCAGACCCTATGGAGGCCGCACCTTCTGTAGGTTTCGCCAGTGATAATTCACGGTACAATCACGATTTTGGAAATGGCAGGAAGAGGAGTTATTTGTGCTATGTATGGGTGTTTTAATTACAGAAGACAAAGTGATCGCAAGTCATTTTACAGATTTCCTAACAACAAATTGCTGCGAGTATAGGCCTACCTGTTAATGTTTTTACGTGTCTGTATTTTTTTTCTATTTCTGAGAACATACTTTCTTTAAAGTATATTTATGATTAAATCTATACATTTAATCGATTTTTAGGTGCACTCAGTGGGTTGTGAAGAGCAGAAGAGCAGATTTAGACGAAATTCTGAGGACCAAAGGACCAGAACATTTAAATAAAAGCTATGTAGTGTGCTCGGACCACTTCTCAGAAAAGTATTTCAGAAACAAAAATCTCTTAAGCCAAGGGTAGGTATATAATATTTTCTTCTGGTTTTGCGTATGAACTTGCTTGAAGTACAAACATTGCATTTTTCCATCATTATAACTTTTATCACTAGTGAATGCCTGATTATTAAATCTTTATGTTTGTTACACAATCTGGCCAGGTGCAGTGCTATCACTGTTATGCCACAATGTCAAACAGACAAACCTTTAGGAGTAGCCTGAAGAAAAGGAAACAAGAGCTTGAATCTAACCCAGACATTTCAGATGAGTTACCGGTACCAACAGAAAGTGCAGTCCAGGAAGATGATAAAATGCCTGCAGAAGAGAGACTGGGTAAACGCTGTTCAAACTTAATGTTAAAATATAGGAATTCTCAGAAGTTGCTATCCAAGTACAGATCAGTGAATGCAAGTTTGAGAAGAAAATTGTGTGTGATGCAGAAAAATCAGTCAAAGTGTAACTGTGAGAAAAGTGTTGTGGATAACAGTGTTGCTCAGAACTTTATAAATGTTCAACTAAATCAAGGGAACCGTAATGCTCAGGGTCAAAGATATTCGAGTACTGACAAAAGTTTTGCCTTTCCATCAAGTTGTCACTGTTATATGATCCTCAGAAGGATCAGCTGGAGGGCTATGAAGATTTTGGTGTTGATACTCCTGTACAGCCAATCACTGCTCCCATGCGCCAACAATGTAACCAGGCTATGGTATTCATGATTAAAGGTTTGTACCTCAATTATAAGCAAATAATTGGGTACCGGTACTTCCTAACAAACACTGCTATGGCAGGACACTACATCAAAGAGCTGGTGCTTCAGGCAATAGGGTTGGTCCCTAAAGCAGTTGTGTTGTGTTCAAGGAAGTAATAATAAGAATGTGTGGAAACTGTTAGGTGTTACTGCAGAGAAGCCATTCATTGAGGTAAATGATGAGAAAATTAATTTTTTTCATGATCCACCTCACTTAAGTCAGTGAGAAACAATCTGAAAAAAGTATGACTTTGTTTCTAGTGGTAAAATATGTAGTTGGTCTCACATAAGAGAATTTTACAACAAGGACTCAAAAATGATTCCAAGGTTAGCCCCAAAGTTAACAAAGAAATGTATCACACTTCCCCCCCCCCCCCCTTTCAAATATGAGGGTATGTTAAGCCACCACGGTCCTCAGCCATTCTGTAGCTTCTGGAATGCTAGTTCATGTGTCATTCAATTTTTTTGCAATCAAGTGCTGCAAACACTGCAGAGTTTATAGAAATGTGTGATACTTTGTCTGAAAGTCTCAGTAGCCCTAAAGAGTACAGAAGACCCTTAAGCAATGACTCGGGGCATATGAAAAAGCTGGATGAAATTTGTGATTGTCTAAAACAACTCCAAGTTTTGAATAACCGCAAAAGCAACCCTCTCTGTATTCAGGGTTGGATAGACAATAATTCTGCACTGAAACTATTGTGGTCTGAATTATATAGTGATCATGGTTTTCATTATTTGCTAGCAAGGAGGCTCACACAGGACTGCATTGAAAATATTTTTTCCATCATCAGAGCAAGAGGAGGTAACAATGTAACCCCAGATGCAACAAAATTTCGCAGTGCCATAAGGAGTGTTATGATAAATCAATTGCTCTGTGCTTCTGATGACAGCAATTGTGAATCTGATGGTGCAGACTTTCTACTGACTCATAATGATGTGATGAAGTGCAATTTTGATGCTAATGTCACTCAACAGTGTGAGTTAAGCGATCAGGTAACTGATTATGACCATGATATAATACAGGAAAATGCAGACCATTTATGTCATGGGCTGGGCATCTAGCAAATTTCCCCATGCTGAGTGTAGGGATGTATTGTCATCTTATGATAATGATTATAGCATGGGCAACTTGCACATAGAAATGAAAAAGTATGACAATTTTACAATGATGTTTCCGAATATTTGTGGGGGAAAGTTAGGTGCTAAAATATCAAGAGCATTTGAAGATAGTTTTTGTAAGTTTTTGTTAGAAAGCACAGATGGATTAGAAGAAAATTGTTGTTGTTTGAGTCATCAGTCCATAGACTGGTTTGATGCAGCTCTCCATGCCACCCTATCCTGTGCTAACCTTTTCATTTCTACGTAGCTATTGCATCCTACATCTGCTCTAATCTGTTTGTCATATTCATACCTTGGTCTACCCCTACAAAATTAACTGACAGATTTTTGTCATTGAATGAATGTAGTGTAGGCATATGTAACGGCTGTGCAAAATTACTGACTGACAAGTATTTCCTTATAAAGGCATATGTGAATAGAACCAATGACTCAACAGTGAAAAATATTGCCTGTAAAAATACCAAGTTTAAAAAGATATTGCATATGTAATTTGCTCTTGAAGACTGTAGGTCCTAGTCATAACATGACGATCTAATGTTTTAATTTGATAATACATTTGTTTTATTCTTATCACTGATTCATTCAGATCAACATCAACCTTTTTCCTTCCCTATATTATGTTACAAGAACGACGCAAACGTCTTAAAATCTGTATTTCGTTGGGTTGGAAGTCGAAATGTGTAGTGTTTGAATAGCGCGTTAGTGCTGTCGCCGCTGCTCTGCGTGCTAAGTGAGGAGAGTTTCCACTATTATCATATTAAGCTATTTGCTTTCAGCACCGCCGTCTCGATCCTCCTATACTGCCTGCTCTATGCGAGCCTTTTTGCAACTACGCTGCGACAAAATTTCTCCGCTAGATGGCAGACATGGACGCACAATGGTCTAAACTTATTCTAATGACGACAGCCTACAAAACACTATGCAGTATGGTCATATGTTCACTGAAGCTTGTAAATTACATCAGTAATATTAAATATCGGCAATATTACCTGCACGATGTCGCAGTTGGCCTCTTCATGCACAATTTGAAGATTTTTCTGGACGAAGGCTTGGAGTGGTACCGTACTTTTTGTGTTCTTGCCAACGCAATATGAAATAATAGAGGTCTTACGAACTTGGCTAGGATAATATCACTAACATTTTGCTGATGTTCTTTGACCTCACACTGTAACAAAACAAAGTTTTTTAAAATATTTGTTTTACGTCGCACCGATACAAGTGGGTCTAATGGCGATGATGGGATAGGAAAGGCCTAGGAATGGGAAGGAAGCGGCCGTGGCCTTAATTAAGGTACAGCCCAGAATTTGCCTGGTGTGAAAATGGGAAACCACGGAAAACCAACTTCGGGCTTGCCGACCGTGGGGTTCGAAACCACTATCTCTCGGATGCAAGCTCATAGCTGCTCGCTCCTAACCGCACGGCCAACTCGCCCGGTATTCTGAAAGGGAAGACGTCGCAAGTCTTCGTATTACGCTCATACGCTTGAAAGACTTCGACAATAGGGCACATCAGTTTAAACGAACTCCTGGAGATGCTTCACCAGAGCAACAAAACTAGGTTTTGGGTATCAAACTCCTCCTCTGTCCTGATGCATACCGGTAATCAGTTCCATTTAGAGGTGTCGAAGCTCTAGGCAGTGAGATGTTGCTGACACAAATGTCACACTCCATCCTCTCTTCAACAACACGAACCTAGTACCCGAAAGTTAGGATTTGATTTCCTGTTTCTAGTTTGATTGGAATATTATCGTCTGGATATCTGAGGTTGTCCAAAATGTCTAAACATGAAGGCATTTTGTGATTGTCCGTCACAATTTTTATCACAAGGAATCCACTATCCTCCACGGCTTTAATCACCCTCTGGAAAAAAATCCGCAGCCTTTTTCCAGTCATTCGACCGGGCCAGGAATGGAATGGATGAAGCCCCCATCTAGCAGGGAGGATAGGAATTGTGCCGGCTGGCGAAGCCTGTCGCACCCCTCCGGGGCAATGATTAATGAGTGACAGATGAAGTGAAATGATATTCGAGTGTGTTTCTGGAATTAAATATGACAGGGAAAATCGGAGTATCCGGAGAAAAACCTGTCCCGTCTCCGCTTTGTCCAGCACAAATCTCACATGGAGTGACCGGGATTTGAACCATAGAACCCAGCGGTGAGAGGCCGGCGTCTTCCGCCTGAGCCGCGGAGGCTCCATCAAATTCTGAAATAAGGTGTAAAGGCACAGATGCGAGAGTAATCTGAGGATATCCAATTACTTCCTTCATTAGGTCCTTGCCTAGATAAAGCCGACAGCAGATTTTCTCTCAATTCTCTTCTAGACGGTATTTCATGGAGTCGTATATTTTCAGGCTGCGAACAACCTTGCCGAGATTGGCAAAATGGTATACAACAGTTGAATATTTCGGGGAAAGAATATGAAGTTTCAGTTCTACGAAAAATATACCTTGCACGAACGGAAAGAATCAAGTACCAACACCTTAAAATCACTTTCGAAATATTTATAAACCTAACATAATTAATTCATTTCACAGTTCTATTCAAAATACATCTTGTACGAACGAAAGCGACCAGACACGTTTACTCATTGTACAAAATAACTCAGGTTTTCACACACATTCATGCACCAATAATACAGTGCTACACCCACACTGACAGCGAAGATTGTGCGTCTACTGCTGCACTCTTACGGCGATTTGGAGAACTATTGGTAGTCGCGCCTTCCTGTGTTTAAACTAGTGGCATAGAGCAGGCAGTATAAGAGGATCGAGACGGCGGTGGCTTTCAGCTACCACTCTCAACACCATCGTTAAAGTGTGTAGCTGCCGACGTTTATCAGACATCAGCCATGAGAAAGCCTGATAGTATGAGGTGATGAACATCGTACCCGATATTGTAAATAAATCGCAGGCGGGAATCCAGTGCTCCTTGAACTTTAAGTGTTTCTTCTCCCGTCATGTCAACTAAAACAACGTCACAATAATCAAGAATAGGGAGAATGAGTGTCTGTATTAGTTTGGCCTGTAGCTCACATGGAAATGCATCCCTCTGCCGTTTAAGAGGGTGAAGAACTCCAAAAATCTTTTTACGTATTTATTTCGTGTGATCAGACCAATCAACTGTTTCATTCAGCATTACGCCGAGATTTTTACCCGTTTTACTTTAGGGAATAATGTTAC
Source organism: Anabrus simplex (assembly GCF_040414725.1). Classification (NCBI taxonomy): domain Eukaryota; kingdom Metazoa; phylum Arthropoda; class Insecta; order Orthoptera; family Tettigoniidae; genus Anabrus; species Anabrus simplex. Next base: position 283,071,420 of record NC_090266.1, on the reverse strand, counting down.
CATTCAGTAGGATGGGCGGGATTGCGACATTGTTTTTTTTGCTAGTTGCTTTACGTCACACCGACACAGATAGGTCTTATGGCGACGATGGGACAGGAAAGGGCTGGGAGTGGGAAGGAAGTGGACGTGGCCTCAATTAAGGTACAGCCCCAGCATTTGCCTGGTGTGAAAATGGGAAACCACGGAAAACCATTTTCAGGGGTGCCGAAAGTGGGGTTCGGACCTATTATCTCCCGAATACTGGATACTGGCCGCACTTAAGCGACTGCAGCTATCGAGCTCGGTGGGACATTGTTTGAGCAGCTCAGTCATTTTCGTGATCCAATTATGATTGCCTTGAGATTTTGTGCAGTTTATAAGAGCGTTTTGTTGTGCATGTACACTGAGACGTCGGAGGTCATTGTTAATATCTTGTCTTGCAGTGTCGATATATTTGCAGACCGTCAGCATAAATGTGGTGTGTATTATTTCCTGTCACAGATGGTATGTCATTGATACAAATACAGAAACTTAGGGGCCCTGAAATACTGCCCTGTGGGGCAACACTAAGTTTCATTTTCCATTGACAGGCCTTGTCGTTTACTGTCAAACGCTGTTGACGGTTACTCAAATAAGAACTAAAAACCTTAACCCTATCATAGTCGGAATTACTAGGGAAGATGAGGGACAGGGAACAGTTGCTGAGATGTGTGGAAGTAGGAGGAAGGGAAAAGGTAGGAAAGGGAAATGTAGAGTAGAGGATAGGAAAAGACAGGTGGACAGGGTCATGGGAAGGAGAAAAGGAAGGAGGAAGTATCTTCTGCAGCTATCAGGAAAGATAGGGCTGATCAGGAGGGGAGGGTATCAAATGAGGTGGGTTGGGTTGAGGCTCTGGTCATGGGGGATTCCATTGTTAGACACGTGGGGAAAGTGTGTGGAGGAAAGGGAACTAGAGTAGAATGTTATCCAGAAATTAGGTTGAGGCAGATGTTGAGGAAAGTAGAAGAGAGGGAGGAGGGGAAGGAGAAGGTGGTAGTGTTTCACGTTGGTACGAACGTAAGGCAAGCTGATATAAGTACCAGCATAGTTGGAGATGTGTGGGATCTGGTAAATGCAGCACGGGTGAAGTTTAAGAAAGCGGAGATTGTTATTAGTGGAATACTGTGTAGGAGGGATACTGACTTAAGGGTGATTGGGGATTTAAATGAGACTATGGAGTGGGTATGTGGGAAACTGGGAGTGAAATTTCTAGATCCTAATGGGTGGGTAGGAGATAGGGATCTGCGCTTGGATGGCCTTCATTTAAACCGCAGTGGTACGTATAAGTTAGGAAATTTGTTTGGAAGGGTAATAGGGAGGTACATTCAGGGAAATGGGATGGCCTAGGGAGCGGTGATAAGGGAACAGGGAACTGGAAATCAAGTAGGGGTGACATAAAATTGTTAATGTTGAACTGTAGAAGTATTGTAAAGAAAGGAATAGAACTAAGTAATTTAATAGATATATATTTACCAGATATTATAATAGGAGTTGAATCATGGCTGAGAAATGATATAATGGATGCAGAAATTTTCTCACGGCACTGGAGTGTGTATCGTAGAGATAGGATAGGAATGGTGGGAGGGGGAGTGTTCATTCTGGTGAAAGAAGAATGTGTAAGCTATGAAAAGTTAAAGATGAGACACATGAAATTCTAGGTATAAGGCTCATTTATAAAGATAACACGCAACTTGATATATTTGGAGTGTACAGATCGGGAAAGGGTAGCACTGACGCGGATTCGGAATTATTTGATAGGATAGTCGGCTATGTGGGAAACGACATGGAAAGAAATGTGATTGTAGCGGGAGATCTGAATTTGCCAGATGTCAATTGGGAAGGAAATGCGAATGACAGGAAGCATGACCAACAAATGGCAAATAAGTTAATATGGGAAGGACAGCTGATTCAGAAAGTGATGGAACCAACTAGAGGGAAATATATCCTGGATGTGGTGCTGATAAAACCAGATGAGCTCTATAGGGAAACTGAAGTAATAGATGGTATTAGTGATCATGAAGCTGTTTTTGTGGTAGTTAAAAATAAATGTGATAGAAAGGAAGATCTTAAAAGTAGGACTATTAGGCAGTACCATGTGGCTGATAAAGTAGGCATGAGGCAGTTTCTAAAAAGTAACTATGATCGGTGGAAAACGGTAAATAAAAATGTCAACAGACTCTGGGATGGGTTTAAAGAAATTGTAGAGGAATGCGAAAACAGGTTTGTGCCTTTAAGGGTGGTAAGGAATGGTGAAAACCCACCTTATTATAATAGAGAAATAAAGAGACTAAGAAGGAGGTGCAGACTGGAAAGAAATAGAGTTAGAAATGGCTGTGGAAGTAAGGAGAAATTGAAGGAACTTACTAGAAAATCGAATCTAGCAAAGAAGGCAGCTAAGGATAACATGATGGCAAGCATAATTGGCAGTCATTCAAATTTTAGTGAAAAATGGAAGGGTATGTATAGGTATTTTAAGGCAGAAACAGGTTCCAAGAAGGACCTTCCAGAAATAATTAATGAACAAGGGGAGTGTGTATGTGAGGATCTTCAAAAGGCAGAAGTATTCAGTCAGCAGTATGTAAAGATTGTTGGTTACAAGGATAATGTCGAGATAGAGGAGACAAAGGCCAAAGAAGTAATAAAATTTACATATGATAACAATGACATTTACAATAAGTTACAAAAGTTGAAAACTAGAAAAGCGGCTGGAATTGATCAGATTTCTGGGGATATACCAAGGACAATGGGTTGGGATATAATACCATATCTGAAGTATTTATTTGATTATTGTTTGGTCAGAGGAGCTATACCAGATGAATGGAGAGTTGCTATAGTAGCCCCTGTGTATAAAGGAAAGGGTGATAGACATAAAGCTGAAAATTACAGGCCAGTAAGTTTGACATGCATTGTATGTAAGCTTTGGGAAGGCATTCTTTGTGATTATATTAGACATGTTTGTGAAATTAATAACTGGTTCGATAGAAGGCAATTCGGTTTTAGGAAAGGTTATTCCACTGAAGCTCAACTTGTAGGATTCCAGCAAGATATAGCAGATATCTTAGATTCTGGAGGTCAAATGGACTGTATCGCGATTGACCTGTCTAAAGCATTTGATAGGGTGGATCATGGGAGACTACTGCCAAAAATTAGTGCAATTGGACTAGACAAAAGAGTGACTGAATGGGTTGCTATATTTCTAGAAAACAGATCTCAGAGAATTAGAGTAGGTGAAGCTTTATCTGACCCTGTAATAATTAAGAGGGGAATTTCTCAAGGCAGTATTATCGGACCTTTATGTTTTCTTATATATATAAATGATATGAGTAAAGGAGTGGAATCGGAGGTAAGGCTTTTTGCGGATGATGTTATTCTCTATAGAGTGATAAATAAGTTACAAGATTGTGAGCAACTGCAACGTAACCTCGAAAATGTTGTGAGATGGACAGCAGGCAATGGTATGTTGATAAACGGGGTTAAAAATCAGGTTGTGAGTTTCCCAAATAGGAAAAGTCCTCTCAGTATTAATTACTGTGTTGATGGGGTGAAAGTTTCTTTTGGGGATCAGTGTAAGTATCTAGGTGTTAATATAAGGAAAGATCTTCATTGGGGTAATCACATAAATGGGATTGTAAATAAAGGGTACAGATCTCTGCACATGGTTATGAGGGTGTTTAGGGGTTGTAGTAAGGATGTAAAGGAGATGGCATATAAGTCTCTGGTAAGACTCCAACTAGAGTATGGTTCCAGTGTATGGGACCCTCACCAGGATTACCTGATTCAAGAACTGGAAGAAATCCAAAGAAAAGCAGCTCGATTTGTTCTGGGTGATTTCCGACAAAAGAGTAGGCCCTAGCGTTACAAAAATGTTGCAAAGTTTGGGTTGGGAAGAATTGAGAGAAAGAAGAAGAGCTGCTCGACTAAGTGGTATGTAATACCAATATAAATGGTCCATTATCACACAGGGGCGAAACGCTGGCAACCTCGAATGAGTTAGCTGGAAAATTTATAATGTCCAATAACGGACCATTTCTATTGGTATTATAAATTTACTCATTCGGAACAAATATTTCAGATTCCCTATGGAAATCAACATGTACATCATGAGTGGTATGTTCCGAGCTGTCAGCGGAGAGATGGCGTGGGATGACATTAGTAGACGAATAAGTTTGAATGGCGTTTATAAAATTAGGAAAGATCACAATAAAGTTGGAATTCAAGAGGACAAACTGGGGCAAATATTCTTTTATAGGAAGGGGAGTTAGGGATTGGAATAACTTACCAAGGGAGACATTCAATAAATTTCCAATTTCTTTGGAATCATTTAGGAAAAGGCTAGGAAAGTAACAGATAGGAAATCTGCCACCTGGGCGACTGCCCTAAATGCAGATCAGTATTGATTGATTGACTATAGTGTCAGAGGCGCTACTGAAGTCAAAAAGGATAAGTATAGTGAGCAGTCGTTTGTCCAAAGCGTTTCTAATGTCTTTAGTAACCTTGAAAAGTGCTGTCGCGGTACTTTGACCCTTCTTAAATCCTGATTGCAGAGGGACTAAAAGAGCATTTTTATTTAGGTACCGTATCTCAAAAATTGCTCGTATACTAAACGTTCAAAGAATTTAGAAAGCGCAGGGAGTATGAACATAGGACGATAGTCAGAGGGTGATTGTGGGTGTAAACTTTTTTTTTGCTTTACGTCGCACCGACACAGATAGGTCATATGGTGACGATGGGACAGGAAAGGCCTAGGAATGGGAAGGAAGCGGCCGTGGCCTTAATTAAGGTACAGCCCCAGCATTTGCCTGGTGTGAGAATGGGAAACCACGGAAAACCATCTTCAGGGCTGCCGACAGTGGGATTCGAACCCACTATCTCCCGGATGCGAGCTCACAGCTGCGCGCTCCTAACTGCACGGCCAACTCGCCCGGTGTGTAAACTCTTAGGTACCGGTATAATATTGGCTGTTTTACAGACAGGAGGGAAAGTTCCGTTTAGTAAACAGTAGTTCAGTATGTGCGTAAGTATAGACAGGAGAGCACCCATTATGTTATGTATAAAAGTAATATGAATATCATCTACTCCTTTAGTCTTTGATTTAATTGACTACAAAGCCTTTTTTAACCTGATTTTCTGTTACACTGTGAAATGTGATTAGTGGATTGGCTGGAGGGGAGGGCGGTGAGTCGGTGAAGTTAATTGGGGTAGGCTGAATATTTATTCTATTAAAGTAATCGTTTATTTCGTCAAGTGGATTGTCAGGAGTTGTTTGACCTGTTGATGTTTTCCTATTCCCAGAGGTCTAAGTTGATCTCATGCGCGATTAGAATTTAAGTTGTTGGCTAAATTCCGGAAATATATACATTTTTAAGATTTCTGATTAGCTGTTTTGTGCGATTTCTTAAGATGCGGTAAGATTCGAAGTTTGTGTCATCTACGGTTTGTTTATAATGTCGAAATAACGAGTCACGGTGAGCCATCATTCTCTTGGCTTCATCATCTAGCCATGGACAAAAAGGGCGAGAAACCTGTATTTGAAGTGTGTGTGTGTGTATTTCTTTGCCGCATTATTTGTATAAAATGTAACTTCTTAATTGCTCATCACTTGACCATTATTATAACATCACCGTATTTATTCTAAACCCGAATACTGCACTTTTACTGAAACTGTTTATTCTTGCATTCATTTCACTTGTACTCAGAATATATAAAATGCTGCAGTTATGTTGGGATGGGAGTAACAGAGGTAGCCATGGGGGAGAGGGGGGGGTCGTCCAAGGAGTCCAGACACCCCAGGAGTTTTAACGAACGTACTTTTATTAAGAAATTTATGTATAATGTAGGCCTATATTAATATTAGCTTCCAGAGTCCGACTCATTGGCTGAATGATCAGTGTTGAGGCCTTCGGTTCAGAGGGTCCCGGGTTCGATTTTTCTCTTGCAAGAATGCGCATTTGATTAACAAGAGACGTCAATGGGGATTCAGCTCTGTACTCACAGTTTCCGCCAGACGATAAGGCAAGTTTAGACGGTACGGTACGTAAATAGACTGCAACGTGTGTAAATGTAGAAAGTCTATAATAGTGGACACTTTTAAGGTACTTTCCACGGTAGCTCTTAAGGACTCCAGTGTCCTTTGTAAAGCGAATGAATTTTGAGTATCTCTGAGAACATTCTGCCATTTAATTAATGTTTCATGTGCCTGTGATCCCTTATACAGTGCTTGAGTGGGAATAGACGAATTTAATGCGTCAATCAGACAGTTTAAATCGCTTGTGAAAATTTCCGTTTGTTTACTGACTTCTAAACCCTGTGTTTTAATACCCCGATAGAATGCTATACCATTAGCGACTCATCTACTGAATAGTTGAAATGCCAGTCTTACATTCATTCGCTGAAACGAATTAGGATCCAAGTGGGCAGAGGTCAGTTTGTAGCAAACTTTCAATCCGGAAAATTCAGGAGACGAGTCACATTCGTAAACTTTTCTGTAGAATGAATAATCAATAATATTGCCATTATAACTAACCTGTCCTTTGTCATGAAAATGATTTCTTACGCATTTAAATATATGTGGCGCGTCTGAAAATGCCCATAATTTTCTGTTGGAGTCAGCTGGATTGGAAATATAACACTTCAGATTCTTTATGTTACCAGATATTCCTAAGCATTTCCACAACTTTACCATCCGATGTGAAACCAATGATTCGGACTCCTACTTGCTTTAATTGTATGATGACTTGAATGAGAATGTTTGCAATTATATCACCAGGGGTGGCGTTCCGGCTAGCATATATCGCTATGGGTTGTATCCAGTTATATAGAAAAGGAACAAACATAAAAACTAGAGCATGATTTGCCAACTGACCCTTGCTTTTATCTTCAGTAAATTTCCCCAAATCAACAAAACCATTCACTTGCAACGATTCCGAGTTAAAGCGAATTTCTTCTCGTAACTTCACCTCGTCAAATATGAACATCCCTAAGCGTTCATGTTCTCCCTTTCCATTTAAAAAATCTGCTATGGCAGCGGTAGCATGCATATTTATGCCGTGCGAACATTTTAGGCCCTTCACCAAATTTCTCAAGTGGGATTCAGAAAGCAACGGCAGCAAGTCATGATTTAAACAGTGCCGATAACCCTTGGGAGACTTTATTTTTAAAAGAAGTGCATCAAGAAGAAATTCATCACTATATCTCATTCCTTTTTTACTTTTCGCTTGATCGACTATAATTTTCTGTTTTTTTGCTGAGAGAACCGAATTGTTTTGACTCAGTGAAATTTCTCTTTGATTTTATATCAGAAATGTATTTTTCAAGCAAATGTATCTTAGCTTTAGCGACATTGAGTTGATTTTGCGTTCTAATGAAATTACGTTTCTGATTCTTCAATCTCCTCTTTAATAGCGCAGTTGTTTTCCTAGCATCTGCGACATTAGAGCTATCTTCAACTACTGAGCATACAGGTTGATCACTATCACTGATATTTACGATCTGTTCAGGGCTTTTATTAGAGAAATCTCCGTGTGGATTGCCTATTTGTAGGGGAGTTGCGTTTCTTAACTGCCTTAGAAATATACTTGGGTAGATATACGTTGCCTTATAGCACAATTGCGACAAAGACCGAGGTATTTAAAACGTAACACTTCTCACACAACTCAATCGTGAATACACTAATAATGCAAACTGTCGAAACATCTCTGACAGCGACAATAATGAGCAATAACAATTACTACATCTGAAGGCAAATACAACGCGGGCTAATGGTCAAGGGTCTCTGTTGACATCGCAATCGCCTGTGCTGCCACCAAGCGGGTGTCCCACCAACGTCTTGAGCTCTCTTAAGGACCCCATACACGCGCAGACTTAGTCGGAGATAAGTCTGCGCAAACCAGTCTCTTCAGACATTTCTCTGTGTGTATGGCCGATAAGTCTGCCGACAAAAAGTCTGCAGGCAAGTCTCCGACATTCTGGCGCTGCTTGAATTCAGCCGGAGACTTTGCGACGAAAGCGCTATCTCAGAGTTGCGGCAGAAAATGTAAACATGGTAACCTACAAATATGAAACTGCCATCTTGTTTGCGCGTCTTCTTCGTGCAGAGCGCTACATTATGTCCAAGTAACAACTCATCTTCTAGACCGACTATCTAATTAATATCAATCCGCCTACATTTTCCAACCATCCGAAGCGCATAATCTTAAACAGAAAACAGCTGAGCGCGTCGTATTCAACTTCCTCGGTAAAATAGTCTGAGCGTGTGTGGGCAACTGCGTACTTTCGACTTACCTCCTGGAGACAAGTCCGTACAGGTAAGTATTCCAGAAGTCTGCGCGTGTATGGGGCCCTTTACGGGCGAACGGAGATGATGTCGCACTTCCTCTTCGATACGCTATGCTATTAGTTTCCGGAGTCCGCCACTCTTACTTGGATCCATGGACACCCATTTCCTGTTTAGGTATTCTACACCACCTAAATTCTGGAAGTTTGGACACCTATCAAAATAAAATTCTGGATGAATGCCGCCCCCCCCCCCCCCAACTGAAATCCTGGCTATGCTACTGAGATTAGAGAATGAAAAACTACTTGTGGTCGATTGTTGTTTGGTTTGGCGTTATGGGTATTAGATTTTTCGAAGAGTTTGGCTGATCAAAGTTGCTGAACTGAAAGAAGTTTTCAAAGGAATCTGACGAAGTTTTCAGAGGAAACTGACGAAGTTTCCCCGGTAAAACTGAATGTAAAGTTTCGAGATTTTAAAGTCGCGTACCGGTATTAACGTCTGAACCCAGCCCTACCGTCTAACTTGCCTGCCTCTCACGCGGAGGGCCCGGGTTCGATTACTGGCCAGGTCAGGCATTTTTACCTGGATATGAGGGCTGGTTCCAGGTTCAGTCATTCTATGCTTATCTTTAATTGAAAAGTTACTCAATGGTGATATGGCGACCCCGGTCTAGAGACAGACAGGAGTAACGACCGAGAGGATTCGTCACACTGACCATGCATCACCTCGTAATCTGCAGGCCTTCGCACCTAGGGCGGTCGCTTGGTAGGCGGAAGGCCCATTGGGGCTGTAGTTTGGTTAAGTTTAGGGGCGTCTGTAATATTATAAGTATACATATTTCATTTTTGTAATGTTCAGCCAAATTGTTGATGGTTCATTCATTCCCGAAATTGTCGTTTTCCCGTGTTGTACGTTTTTTTTCGTGGTCCCTCCGAAAGCGGAGAATCGAGGTTCCAATGTAGTGCCATTCCTTATAGAGTCAGTCCCTGTTACAAAGTGTGTGAAAGTGTTGCTCACGTGGTTGTTTGGTGTATGTAATTCAGTGGGCTTGGCAAAGTCATATGTAACACCTCCATCTGGCACAGTGTTGTAGCAACAGGAATCTACTTCACTACTCATTTCCTCAGTACACCTCCACAATGACACCTATGTTATCTATGGTAGATGAAGGTGGATCTGTTGATAATCCAATCAGCCTTTAGGCTGACTTAACAAACAAATAATAAATGTAAATGAATAATCATTAATGTTCCACATGTTAAAAAGCCACAGGTTTCGTTAAGAGCTCCGGAACTACAACCCGCCAAGAAACTTTTCTGGTTGAGGGGTATGAATACCACGTCTTTATATATTATGGACTTTGGAATTCTTCTCTTGTCACATCGCAATTCACATCACCTGAAAACACCAGAGTTAGTAACCTCTATTTCTCCAGGCTCTGCCCTCACACAGCTAGAAATGTCTTTTGTGTATGTGACAGTCCTTTCCTATTTCTGTCTTACATACCATGTTGAGAAATACAAAGCCTGGGCCAATGACTATACAGCCCGTATCGCAGCCTCCTTTCCCTCCCTGGTTCCACTCAGAAGCAACAGGCTGACACACTTGTTTTAACAATGAAACAGGCTGTTTGTAAAGCAGTGACATGTAATATTTCAAATTCAGTGACAATAACTACCTGTATTGCCTTGCCTACTTTTCTTGTATGTTTTCTCTCATTAACTCTTATTTATTCATATGCTGCAGAGTTATTATGCTAATATTATTTGTATAATGAAGAGAAATGTGAATATGGTATACACTAAAATTCAATATGGTATACACTAACATTCAATATTAAAGTTTTACTATGATTATAGCTGGGCATGTGACTGTAGCATTAGAAATGCCTCATTTTTTTTCCATTTTTACAGTTTGGAAATGCAGACATGTACACTTACACTGGTCATTTGACTGAATATATAAGAAAACATGAGGGTAACAGAAAACATATCTATAATGTGATAAATCATAGTACGGTACTTCATGGAGAACAAACATTTCAACTATGTTAAGTCATGCCTGCCAAGCAAACCTAGAAAAAAACAACAACAACTGGAATAGAATAGATACATTCTTTCAAGAATTCTAGATTGTATTTGAACAGGCATTATGAGGCCATAAAGAAAGTGACCAATCTGAAAATCCCCAAGTTTTTCATGGACTAGTTGGCTGTGTGAGTGAAATGGACAGTGCTGTGAAAAAGCAACATGTTTAAAGGAACTTCAGAAAACACACAGAATGAATATAGCAGTTGAGGCTTTCATGGCCAGCCTGATAACCGATGTCTGTACTTTTCAAGCTTAGAGGCCATTGTCCAGGAGCATTCGATAGTCCTGACGTTTCACTGAAAATTGCGCTTGGTATTATCGAGGATTTTGCTGTCTTCGACTGCTACGAAGCTCTCAAAGGATTGGAACGGTGTCACAATTCCACTTCAATATATAGTGCAGGCTGTGGTGCGCAACTCGCCTATTAGTCTGCCATAGTGGGTGGGAGGGGGGCTGACTGGCTGTTCTTTGGCCAATGATAGTGCAGGCTATGGTGGGTCGCTAATTGGTCTACCGTGGTGGGGGTTCGGTCGCTGATAGGTTGTTCTTTGGCCAGGATTGAAGCAATGTGGAGCTTGGTTTTGGTCGACCTACCTTGGCAGAAACAGGCAATTGATTGCCCATTGCATTTTCTGGCCTGCTGTGGCCACAGTGTCCTCTAGGATTTAAGGTTTTCAGGACTGGAAACCAGACTTATATAACACGTTCAGATTCTTCCTTACGTTTGAAGCTACTGGCGTGCTTCATGATTTCAATGGCTTCCCTTTGTAGCCAGGCATGATAAGACACAGTAGTTGAAAGTACTTCGGTGTTGCTGAACTGTAAGTCATGGCCTGCTAGCAATGAGTGTTCAGCGACTGATGACCACTTTGCTTGTTCCAGCTGGCTTTGTCTGTTGTGCTCCTTCAGTTGGGTGGCGATGCTGCGTTTTGTAGTTTCTATGTACACCTGGCCGCAGCTGCATGGGATCTTGTAGAAGCCTGCAGTGAAGAGAGGATGGCACTCCATTCCATTAAGAGCTTCGTAGCAGTTGGAGACAGCGGAACCCTGGATAATGGCGAACAAAGTTTTCGGTGAAACGTCAGGACTATCAAATGCTCCTGGACAATGGTCAACTGGTCTACAGGCCCAAAAAATACAGGCATTGGTTATACAGAATGAACTTCTAGAGTGTATGTTAGAAGTTAGTCGTGAAGGAATTTGTTAAATGACGAAAGCAAAATATGTTACAGCAATGGCCGATAGAACAACATGCTCACGTAGTCATGGTTTTCACATAAGAAAAAGAGGATAAACCGTGTGAAAGATTTATGGGAATTTTCAATTCACATGGACCCACCTCTGATGCAATACCAGCACACATCATTAAAGAATTAAATACTATTGTAAAACCAAACCCATGGCGCAACAGCTCCAAAGTGCAATGGTCTAATAAGAGACTGCTGCTCAGCCCAAAGGCCTGCATATTACAAGGTGTCATGTGGTCAGCATGATGAGTTCTCTCAGCCATTATTCTTGGCTTTCTAGACCAGGGCTGCCATCTCACCATCAGACAGTTTCTCGACTGTAATCATGTAGACTGAGTAGACCTCGAACCAGCCCTCAGATCCAGGCAAAAATCCCTGACCTGGCCAGGAATCGAACCAGGGACTTCCAGGTATGAGGCAGGCACGCTACCCCTACACCATGTGGCCGGCTGCTTCTATTGTAAAAGAAACCCCATATAAATTAATTCCATTAACATATAATGGAGCAGCCATTATAAGTGTTCAGATGGGCAGGGTTCAAGGAAAGATAAAGCCTCACCCAATTGTGTCGTACCGGGCGAGTTGGCCATGTGGTTAGAGTTGTGAAGCTTTGAGCTTGCATCCGAGAGATAGTGGGTTCGAATCCCACTGTCGGCAGCCCTGAAGATGGTTTTCCGTGGTTTCCCATTTTCACACCAGGCAAATGCTAGGGGTTGTACCTTAATTAAGGCTAAGGCAGCTTTCTTCCCATTCCTAGGCATTCCCTATCCCACTGTCGCCATAAGACCTATCTGTGTCAGTGTGAGGTAAAGCACCTAGCAAAAATGTGTTGTATGTATACTATTACATTCACCAATTAAATTTGGTCATGGAACATGCGACACTGCAAAATTCAAACGCCACAGTGTCTTTTGGTACTCTGTCATGTATTCGTATGTTTTTCAACAGATATTTGCAGCAAGTGGCACCACTAGAAGAAACTGTCAATAGGAGAGTTCCTACTGATGCACCAACCCACTGGAATTTTAAAATGAGAACAGTCCATGTTGTGTATATGCAGAAAGACTCGTTAACTCAAAGTTTCTTGCAAATAAAGATCAGCATTCAGGAAGCAAGAGGACTAAGACTAAATATGCAAGGTGATTTTATTTTTGGCTTTCCTTCAGGGTATAATAGAATAATGCAATTACAGACAGATCGATCCACTGAAAGCAAAAAATAATGTGCAGCACCTTGTTACTGCAATAATTAGGGTCAGAGAGAACTTGGGTTGGGTACTAGCATGAAACATGCAAACTTGTGAAAATAATTGCAGATTAAACACGAGGCTCACTACTGCTTTCAGAATTTTGATCACTACAGGGTAGAACAACTCAATCATATTGAGAACGCTTTGCATTCAAAGAAATTTCCTGACAAAGTGCTTGATTCAGTAGTTCAACACTACAGTTTATTATATGGAAACAGATTGAAAACTGAGCTTGGTGTCTTGTACAGTAGGCAAAATGTTCAATACTTGAAAGAGCTGTACATTTGAAACAAATTTGCTTTGTACAAGAATTTAGGCGGAAACTAACAAATTCATAAGAATTTTTGTAACCACTTCCGTGACAATTACAGAACCTGAGATATTCATCTCTTCAATGGATCCTTCTTAAGGAATACCATGACTGAAGAACATTTTTCTGCACAGACTATGCTGCCTATCAAAAATAAAATGATTCGATGTACGGACAACTTCAAGAGCAGAGTGATCAACCAAGCCAAAAGATCAGTGAATGAATTTCATCAACAGGGTGAGCATCAATTTTTCTTTAACTTCTGTTTTGTTTTTTTCGTTTTTTTTTAAATGTTACATGTTAGAGCATGCAGTGTATTGTAGCCATGAGTTGCCACAGTAATGAGCTATTCGTAAAAAATAATAGAATTGTCCTGGGAATCAAACACTTTTAGTTCAAATTATTTGGAATAGCCTACATTCTTCATTATAAGGAAAAATTATTTTAAACGTAATTTGCTAAAATTATTTGGAATAATTCTGTTTTTCACTGTTACATGAATACTACAGGATGCCATTGTAGAGGTGCCTTGCTGGATCATTCCTTTTCCCATTTTTGTTTGAAGTTAAAGGCATTCACTGACTGAATGAGTCCTTCGGATATAGGTTTTTTAAAGTTAACAAATGCTTTTAAGATCTTCTGGTTCAAAAAATCAGCACAGGGTGGCAACTGGAGGTTGGACAATATATATATATATATATATATATATATATATATAAATAAAATAACTTGTCCTGACTGACTGATTTATCATCGGCGAGCCAAGACTACTGGACATAAAGAAATGAAATTTTGGGGATACATTCATATTAAGATGTAGGTGCTCGCTAAGAGAGGATTTTTGGATATTCCGTCACTAAGGGGGGTGAAATTTTAAAATGAATGTATCTATATCTCAAAACTTTAAAAGTGTACAGATGTAAAAATTGGTATTTAGAATCTTCTTTAAAAATAAGGAAATACGTACTTTTTGTTTTCAGAAAATCCCAATAGGAGGGGTGAAAAAGGGGTTGAATGCCTTTAATCAGGATACCGGTACTTGTATCTCAGAAACTGAAGATATTACAGACCTGAAAATTGGTGTTTGAGATCTCCTTTAAAAATAAAAAAAACACGTATTTTTTTTGTTTTTGGAAAATCCAATTAATGGGGGAGGGGGGTGAAAAGGGGGTAAATTTTGAAAATGAGTGTATCTATATCTCAAAAGTTTTAGAGTTTATAGATGTAAAAATTGGTATTTAGAATCTCTTTAAAAATAAAGAAACACATATTTTTTTGTTTTCTGAAAATCCCAGTAGGAAGGGTGGAAAAGGGTGAAAAACGGTTGAATGCCTTTAATGAGGCTACTTATATTTCAGAACCTGAAGATATTACAGACCTGAAAATTGGTACTTGGAATATACTTTAAAAATAAAGAAACAGGTATTTTTTCGTTTTTGGAAAATCCAAATAATGAGGGGTGAAAAGGGGCGTGAATTTTTAAAATAAGTGTATCTACATCTTAAAACTTTAAAAGTTTACAGATGTAAAATTTGGTATTGAGAATCTCCTTTAAAAATAAAGATGTATTTTTTGTTTTTGGAAAATTCCAATATGAGGGGTGAAACAGGGGTTGAATGCCTTTAATGAGGATACTTAAATCTCAGAAACTGAAGGTAGTACAGACCTGAAAATTGGTATTTGGGATCTCCTTTAAAAATAAAGAAACAGTTTTTTCTTTTGGAAAATCCAAATAGTGGGGGAGGGGGGGGGGGTTTGAAAAGGGGTTGGATTTTTAAAATGAGTGTATCTACATCTCAAAACTTTAAAAGTTTGCACATGTAAAAATTGATATTTAGAATCTGCTTTAAAAATAAAGGAACACTTATTTCCTTTTTGTTTTCTGTAAATCCCAATAGGAGGGGTTAAAAGGGTGAATAATGGGTTGAATGCCTTTAATGAGGATGCATATATCTCAGAAACTGAAGATATTACAGAACTGAAAATTTGTACACGGGATCTCCTTTAAAAATAAGGAAACACGTATTTTTTTGTTTTTAGAAAATCCAATTAATGGCGGTTAAACAGGGGTGACAAAATGGGGTGAATTTTTTGAAAGACTACATCTACAGAATATCTGAGAAATGTAGAATGTTGCAGACGTAAAAAGTGGTATTTGGAATCTCCTGTAAATATAAAGAAACATAGGTGATTTGTTTTTGGAAACTCCTCTTAAGAGGAACTAAAAAGGGGATGAAATTTTAAAATGAGAATTTATGCAGTATATCTCAAAAAACTTAACATGTTACAGAAGTGAAAAAATGGTATTTTTATCTCTTTATTTTTAATTTAATTTTAATTTACTTTTAGTTTTCGGAAATACCACTTGGGTGGACGGGGGGAAAATGGTGAATTCTTTTAATTAGGCTACTGTTATCTCAAAAATGAAGATGTTACAGACGTGAAATTTTATATTTGGAATCTGCTTTAAAAGTTAAGAAACACCTATTCTCGGAAAATCCAATGAATGGGGGTGGGGAAGCTAAAGAATTTAAAATTGACTTAATTGTATAAGAATACTTACATCTAATAAAAACTGAAGTTGTTAGGGCCTACAGACGTGAAAATTGGTATTTGGTTCTCCGTTAAAAACAAAGAAAAACCCGTTCTTAGGGAGGGGATCATCTTGGGGGGCGGGAGTGAAAAGGAATTGAATTCTTTTCATGAGGACACATAAATCAAAATTGAAGAAGTTAGAGTCATGATAATTGGTATTTAGAAGATCCTTTACTATTAAGGAAACAGGTATTTTTTGCTGGAAAATTCACTTAGGGGGGAGGGGAGGAGTGTGAAAGTGAAAAAATATGTGAATTATTCTTATCTCAAAACTGAAGGTAATAGACGTGAACATTGGTATTTGGAATCTCCTTTAATCATAAATAAACACGCCTTCTTTTAGTTATTTTGGGGGGCGGGGTAAATCTTAACGGCGGCGCGGTGTAAATGGAGGTGAGAACAAATGATTTTACTGTTCATAATGTATTTATAAGGAGCCTCCGTTGCTCAGGCGGCAGCACGCCGGCCTCTCACAGCTGGGTTCCGTGGTTCAAATCCCAGTCTATCCATGTGACATTCGTGCTGGACAAAATGGAGGCAGGACAGGTTTTTCTCCGGATACTCCGGTTTTCCCTGTCATCATTCATTCCAGCAACACTGTCCAATATAATTTCATTTCATTTGTCATTCATTAATCATTGCCCCAAGAGTGGTGCGACAGGTTTCGGCAGCCGGCACAATTCCTATTGTCGCCGGTAGATGGGGGCTTTATTCATTCCATTCCTGACCCAGTCGAATGACAGGAAACAGACTGTAGATTTTCGATGTACTTATTCTGATCATAAACCGATCATTTTTAATCCTTCCTGAGTTTGTTTTCAAGAGCCATCTTTTCCTTTGGAGAACATTCTTAGATTACAGTAGATTCTCCTAGCATATAAATAAAAATTTAAGCACATTTGAAATAAACGATAGGAATGAGACTGACCGTCCAATTGTTCACCTCTATAATAAGGTCAATAATGCACGGAAGTATGTCATTCGTATCGCCAGAAATCCCGCACACTTGCCTACGCGCGACAATGGTGCTGGTCACATTCTCAACGACAATGGCAGCAGATGTAATTTACCGCCAAGTAGCGGTCTTACATCTTGCTGTGGGGTCCAGAACATATATAATAATAATAATAATAATAATAATAATAATAATAATAATAATAATAATAATAACGTCCTGGAACGTCATCAAATGTGCGGACTGCACTGGAAACGGGTCTTGGACGGGTAATGACTAAGAATGCAGTCCGGCCGCGGGTTCAGTACTGCCACGGCACCCAAGACGACACCACGCCGGATCTCCTGAACGATTTGATCCGTATTAAAAATGCTTATAGGAAAATATGGCAAAGATTTAGGGACCCAACTGACCAGGTGGAATACCTGGACCTAGCTCGGGAAGTACAAAATCGATTGCTAGAAAGAAATATTGAAAAATGGGGGGAAACTTGCCGTAATCTATTAGAAAACAAGTCAGATCGCGAATCTTGGCGGATTCTCGCAGAAAACGAGTCAGATCGCGAATTTGAGCGGATTATATATCTAAAACAATAAGCATTCAATTGTAAATTTCAGTATAATACCGTAGCGAAGCACGGGTATCTTGCTAGTCTTTCTATATTCTTGACCTGGAGCATTTTGCCTACTGAGATGTGGAGGGGGATACCACACAGTGTAGGTAGCTAGTAGACGGGGGGTAGATTGAATGGTTCTTTATTTGAGCCACATTATCTGGTTTAGGTGGACATCTGCCTATCTTCTTTAAATGACTGCTGTTAAGCCAAATTGGTGCACAATATTCAGCTATAGAGTATAATAGGCCAAGTGCAGCCATTTGTAGAACGATGTTTTGTGCTCTGATCTTAGCTGCAGCGTGGGAAAGATGTTGACAGTACATTAAGGATGTCTAACACAGCACCCAAATATTTAACGTTTAACGTCAAATAGCTTTTAAATATGATACGCTGCAATGAGTAAAGTCTCTCTCAATGATCTGGCTTCCTCAATTGAATAACTATTAGCCAGGACCCCCAGTCTTTCTGGACTATTGTTCAAAATGTTGTCTGATGTTCCCCAAATGTTGCATGAATATCACTATGAATTATTATGTACCTGTGATGTCATCTAACAACCCTTTAATTGCTATAGATTTTAAAAGACTGGGTTGTTGGATTTTTGTACTTCTGGAGTTCCTTAATGTGCCTGAACCCAAAGATGTGGAGCTGTCATATTTAAACAACCTCACATGTCATTGAGCTCAGCCACAATTGAACTTTGAGGAAAGAAGGATGACAACTAACTGACTGTGTTAATGAGGCTATAATTTTTAGAGTTTTGTTAGTGCTGCCTTTCAGTGTTAAACTGCAAACCCCTGCAAGGGAATGAAAGACCTCTGCCATCTTCTATTCACAGATAAAAACATTACTTCTTCTGTAAATATCCCCACGGTTAAGTACAAAATCTAATGGTTGGCTACTTGGTCTTACACTGCTTCTCTAACTCTCTAGAGCAGAGTCATTTTTTAGATTATTTTCTCTTCAACTATAACACATCAGAATCTAAACCAAACCATATGTACAAGTTCAGTCAAGATCAATTATTTCATGGCCTAAACACCTTAAAACACCTTCTGTATATCTGAGTCCTAAACAATGATAAGAATCTCGTCTGCAGAGACTATCTTCATGTAAAATAAAGTAAATCACAAATGAGAATTCATCGCATTAGCTTTGCTACACAGACAAAAATGCTTGAAATGTTCCACCTCTATCAACATGAATTCATCTGCTATGCATTCTGTCTTCTGGGGTCTTCTTTTTACCAAAATTAATTTTGTTTTGATAAATGCTATGCATTCAGTCTTCTGGGGTCTTTTCCTACCAAAATTAATTTGGTTTTGAAAAATGTTGATTTTCGTAATAGTCTGAAAAATTCTGATATTTTAAATTCACATTCTGAGTTACAATCCAATCATTTCATTAATAAATGCCTAGACCTCAGTGGTTGGACAGTCAATGTCCTTCTGGTCTTCAATTCCAGCTGAGGTTAATGGCATTTGAGGATGATTAAGGCAACTCCATGCCATTGCCTTCTAGTACATTAAGGAATTTTTGCTGCTGTGAGGATGATGTTCTTGAAGTGGCTCCATACTTTCTCTGTTTTGTCTCCCTCATTGTACAATTGTGATATTAAAAAACCCATAGCACTACAGCCCTGAAAGCCTCAGCCTTACCTATGATTGCTGCTCAGCCCAAAAGACTTCAGATTGCATAGTAGTGCATAGTCAGCATGACAAATCCTCTCGGCTGTTATTCTTGGCTTTCTACATCAAGGCCACCATCTCACCATCAGATATTTCCACAATTATAATCATGTAGGCTGGATGGACCTCAGACCAGCCTACAGATCAAGGTAAAAGCCCTGACCAGGCTGGGAACTGAATTCGAGGCCTCCAGATAAGAGCTAGGCATGCTACCCCTACACCATAGGGCTGGCTGTATAGTTATTGTGGCATGTGCAATTAAATATGTGGAAATACAGGACCTCACTAAATATGTGTACATACATATGTACGCACAGAAAATGAATGCAAATGCAAATGAGTAAAGAAGAGTTTAAAAACTGAAATTGGCATGTAGGCTATGTGAAAACTGGACGCTTTACCTTACAGTGGCAACAATGCTAAACCACAATCATTATAACATACTGTAAATAATCAGGTATCACAACATATACTGTGATAGAGGGGTCAGAATTCAAATTCCAAAATGGAAGGCACTTTGATCACACAGAAATGAAATGAAATGAAAGCTTTCATACTACTGTAATTTGCCAACTGATCACATCTAGGTTCGACAAATTTGACCATTTTCGGTCCCTTATTTGGTCCGCATTGACTAGTTTCATATAATATACAACATGCGATTGTTTGGTCCGCCCTGTCAATATATCAACAATTCACAATGTTACACTCATACATGTTTCGGGAGCCTAAATCCCCTTCACCAGTAATTTCTCCATCAACATTTTCCAAGATCTAACATTATCATGTTTCACATAAAACATCATCATATATAACACCATCTTCAACCCGTCATGTCCTTGAATTTGTTCTTCTTATTCTAAAATAAGAAAAAACTATATTACATGGACTAAAACAAGTGTGACCATTTCTTGATAATGTTTGTTGTAATGGAACACATTAAAACATAATGGAACACTATAAAACACTGATAAAAATTTAACTGGTTTTTCTTATGCCGTACAACACTTTAAAATATGTATTAAAACTTCAGATGGATTTCTTAGAAGAGTCGGCCAAAGTTAAAATGTTTCTTGTTACTGTTTGTTCTGTTGTATTCCACTTAAGTGTATGCTCATTAAACAATTAACTATCCCACTACCAGATTTAAAATCTTTGTCTTGTTATTGTTAAAACCCTTTCTAGGATAAACTGATTTATCATTCAATTATATGACTCCTCAGGATCTAACTGTGTAATTGATTACATCAGGCCAGATGAAGTCGGGCTTTGTTGTTGTTGTTGGACTGGATTTTAAACAGAGCAGATCAATCATCCCGTCATGTCCTTGAATTTGTTCTTCTTATTCTAAAATAAGAAAAAACTATATTACATGGACTAAAACAAGTGTGAAAATATTATGTAAGTACGTACTGATCACATGCCAATCACACTACAGTATGAATGTAATCACAAATTAAAGTTTTTCAATTTTACAAGGAAAGAGTAATTTAGTGTGAAAATATAGAGATGTCTTTCTTAGCTATTTTCCTCTCCACAATTCATGCAAAGCTGTAAACTCACTCATTCCATACCACACAAAAAATGAAAATGTCAATTAAAAATATTTGGTCAGGAACAGATTGGGATAGGATCAAATTATAATTACAATTATTTATCAATAATAAAGCTAAGGAAGACTCTGATCACAATTATCAGCAATACAATACATAGGTCTAACTTACAGCCTTGAATTAGATGATGCAGTGGAATGTGCATGTGTTGAATTTTGTGTACTAGTTAAAATAATTGGTTAGTGACAGTCTAAACTGTGCCATTTTATACGCTTAGATTTATTTTACAAATTGAAATCCAAGTTTCTGACAATAATAAGCACCTTGTGACCATTCAAAATGCTACCATAATTTAATGTGCAGTAATTCTCTTGATGTGGAGGAGAGATTTTCTTTTACAGTGTCTTTCTTCTACGTTTGCAGAACTTCATTACCAGTGTTCATTGTAACCACAAAGTATTTTATATTTTCTTCTAAAAATTAACAGCAGAGGCCATCGTAACACTTGATTTTCACTCTAAGCTTCCTGTCTTCTTAATAGCAGACAATCAATCAATTATTTGTATGTAGGGCTGTTGCCAATATGGCAGCATCCCTATCAATTGTTTACCTAAATTATTTCAAAGAAGTTGGAAATTTATTGAAATTTTTCCTTGATATATTATTCCAATCCCTAATTTCTCTTCCCACAAATTAATATTTGCCCCAATTTGTCCTCATGAATACCAACTTTAGCTTCATATTATGAACTTTCCTACCTTTAAAAACTCCACTGAGCTTACTGGTTTACTAATGCCATTCTACGCCATCTCTCCACTGACAACTCGGAACATACCCCTCAGTTGAGCAGCTTGTCTCCTTTCTCTCAAGTCTTCCCAGTCCAAACTTTGTAACATTTTCGTAACACTACTCTTTTGTCGGAAATCACCCAGAACAAATCATGCTGCTTTCCTTTGTATCTCATCTCGTATCAAGTAATCCTGGAGAGAGTTCCATACACCACAACCATACTCTAATTAGGGTCATAATTAAGTTTTAAGTTGTATACCTATGTCTTTAATACAAACCCTAAATACCTTTGTAACCGTACAAAGAGATCTGTAACCTTCTATTTATAACCTTGTTAATGTGATTATGCCAATGAAAACCTTTCCTTTCCTTTCAACACCTAGATACTTCCAGTAATCTCCGTGAGGAAGTTTCACCCCATCAACACAGTAATTTAAACAGAGAGGACATTTCCACTTGGGTGAAAATTGCACTCTGACTTTTAATTCCATTTACCATCATACAATTGACATAATAACAAAAGGAAGCAATAAGATCCACCTATTCAATACTAAAAATTAGGTTATAGACTCTACATATCTGTTAAACCATCACATTTCGTTTATTCAAACTTATGTTTATTCATATTTATGTGATTACCCCAATGAATATCTTTCCTTATATTAACACCTAGATACTTACAATGATCCACAAAGGGAACTTTCAACTCATCAACACAGTAATTAAAACTGAGAGGACTTTTCCTATTGGTGAAACTCACAACCTGAGTTTTAACCTTGTTTATCATCATACCATTGCCTACTGTCCATCTCACAACATTATCAAGGTCATTTTGCAGTTGCTCACAATCTTGTAACTTATTTATTACTCTGTACAGAATAACATCTGCAAAAATCCTTATCTCTGGTTCCACCTTTTTACACATATCATTGATTGTATAAGAAAATATAACGGTCCAATAATACTGCCTTGAGAAATTCCCCTCTTAATTATTACAGGGACAGATAAAGCTTTGCCTACTCTACTTCTCTGAGTTCTATTTTCTATTCAGTCACTCTTTTGTCAAGTCCAATTGCACTCATTTTTGCCAGTAGTCTCCCATGATCTACCCTATCAAATGCCTTAGATAGGTCAATCGCAATACAGTCCAATTGATCTCCCGAATCCAGGATATCTGCTATACCTTGTTGGAATCCTACAAGTCAAGCTTCAGCAGAATAACCTTTCCTAAACCCAAACTGCCTTCTATCAAACCAGTTATTAATTTTGCAAACATGCCTAATATAATCAGAAAGAATACTTTCCCAAAGCTTACATTCAATGCATGTCAAACTGACTGGCCTGTAATTTTCAGCTTTATGTCTCTCATACTTTCCACCCATTGTCTTCAGCATATCCCCCGAAACCTTATCACTTCCAGCTGCTTTTCTAGTTTTCAACTTTTGTAGCTTACTGTAAATGTCATTGTTGTCATAGGTAAATGTTAATACTTCTTTAGTATTAGTCACCTCCTCTATCTGGACATTATCCTTGTAACCCACAATCTTTACATACTGCTGACTGAATACTTCTGCCTTTTGAAGATCCTCGCAAACACACTCCCCTTGTTCATTAATTATTCCTGGAATATCCTTCTTGGAACCTGTTTCTGCCTTAAAATACCTATATATACTCTTCAATTTTTCACTAAAATTTGTACGACCGCCAATTATGCTTGCCATCATGTCCTTCGCTGACTTCTTTGCTAGATTCAGTTTCCTAGTAAGTTTTTTCAATTTTTCTTTACTTCCACAGCCATTTCTAACTGTATTTCTTTCCAACCTGCACATCCTTCTTAGTCCCCTTACTTCTCTGTTATAATAAGGTGGGTCTTCACCATTCCTTACCACCTTAAAAGGTACAAACCTATTTTTACATTCCTCAACAATTGCTTTAAACCCATCACAGAGTTTGTTTACATTTTTTTTACCATTTTCCACCGATCATAGTTACTTTTCAAGAACTCCCTCATGCCTGTTTTATCAGCCATATGGTACTGCCTAATAGTCCTAATTTTAATACCTTCCCTTTTTCACATTTATTTTTAACTACCACAAAAACAGCTTTGTGATCACTAATACCACCTATTACTTCGATTTCTCTATAGACCTCATCTGGTTTTACCAGCACCACATCCGGAATATTTTCCCCTCTAGTTGGTTCCATCACTTTCTGAAGCAGCTATCCTTCCCATATTAACTTATTTTCCATTTGTTGGTCATGCTTCCTGTCATTCGCATGACCTTCCCAACCGATATTTGGTAAACTGAGTTCACCCACTACAATCACGTTCTTTTCCTTATCATTTCCCACATAGCTGATTATCTTATCAAATAATTCTGAGTCAGTGTCTGTGCTACCCTTTCCCGGTCTGTACACTCCAAAGACATTATGTTGTCTATTATCTTTAGAAATGAGCCTTACACCTAGAATTTCATGTTTGTCGCCTTTAACTTTTTCGTAGCTTACAAATTCTTCTTTCACCAGAATGAATACTCCCCCTCCTACCATTCCTATCCTATCTCTACGATACACACTCCAATTCCGTGAGAAAATTTCTGCATCCATTATATCATTTCTCAGCCATGATTCAACTCCTATTACAATATCTGGTGAGTATATATCTATTAAATTACTTAATTCTATTCCTTTCTTTACAATACTTCTACAGTTGAGCACTAACATTTTTATGTCATCCCTACTTAATTTCCAGTTCCCTGTTCCTTTATCACCGCTCCCTAGGCCACCCCGTTTTCCTGAATGTACCTTTCTATAACCCTTCTAAACAAATTTCCTAACTTATATGTACCACTGCGGTTTAAGTGAAGGTCATCTGAGCACAGATCCGTATCTCCTACCCACCCATTAGGATCTAGAATTCTCACTTCCAGTTTTCCACATACCCACTCCATAGTCTCATTTAAATCCCCAATCACCTTCCAGACAGTATCCCTCCTAGACAGTATTCCACTAATAACAATCTCCGCTTCCTTCAACTTCACCCGTGCTGCATTTACCAGGTCCCACACATCCCCAACTATGTTGGTACTTATACCTGCTTGTCTTACGTTGTTAGTACCAACGTGAAACACTACCACCTTCTCCTTTCCCTCCTCCTTCTCTTCTACTTTCCTGAACATCTGCCTTAAGCTAATTCCTGGATAACACTCTACCCTGGTACTCTGTCCTCCACACACTTTCCCGACATGTCAAACAATAGAATCCCCCATGACCAGAGCCTCAAACTTACCCACCTCATTTAATCCCCTCCCCTCCTGGTCAGTCCTATCTTTCCTGACAGCTGCAGAAGCTACTTCCTCCTCCCTTTCCTCCATCCCATCACTCTGTTCCACCTGTCTTTTCCTACCCACTACTCCATATTTCCCTTTCCTACCTTTTCCCTTTCTTGTACTTCCACACTTACCGGGCGAGGTGGCCGTGAGGTTAGGAGCGCGCAACTGTGAGTCGCATCCAGGAGGTAGTGGGTTTAACCCCACTGTCGGCAGCCCTGAAGATGGTTTTCCGTGGTTTCATATTTTCACATCAGGCAAATGCTGGGGCTGTACCTTAATTAAGGACACGGCCGCTTCCTTCCCATTCCTAGGCCTTTCCTCTCCCATCGTCGCCATAAGACGTATCTGTGTCAGTGCGATGTAAAACAGATAGCAAAAAAACTTCCACACTTCTCAGCAACTATTCCCTGTTCCTTATCTTCCCTCAGTTGTTCTACCTGCAGTGACTCATACCGATTTGTCACAGACACCTGTCCTGAATTCTGATCCTGAATGGAGCCCTTAGCCTGCAATCTCCTTCCCCTTAAAACATTAGACCACCTGTCTTCTACAATTCCCCTTTCCTTCCCATCCCTCTTTTACACCTACTGTATCCTGTACCGGTACATTGTTTGAGGGAGGCCTACTTTCCGTCCTGCCCTCTGAGAGAATCCTAATTATCTCCCTCAAACTCCTCCCTCATACTCCTTAATGCCTGGCCACACCCACAGTTTCTACACTTGCACTCCTTAGCCATTCTTTACTGAATAATGAAAAAAAAAAAAAAAACGAAAAATAAGATAGCTTATTCTGTGCAAATAAAAATGAAGGGAAAGAAATATTGTCTAGGATAGTTCACAAAGATCACACGACAATAAGGTAATTTATATAGGCTACTACTACACTACAATACTACTTAGTTGTATGATTTTTATTCCTACAACACCCTAACAGGATGAAAATTGCTGTTATGGTAATTGCTGGAAACAGAGAATAATACACAATAATTACGCAATTCTAAACTGCAGTTAAGTCTACCCTAATTACTAAAACTGAATTCTAGTAAGAGATTTACTACAGATACCACAGATACTTTACTACACAAATATTTCACAGTAATAGAATAAACACACTATTTTCTAATAAGATACTATAATACACTACAATAATTTTTAAATACGTTCAGATACTAAATACACTACAATAATTTTTAACTACGATCAAAGGTATTCTAATTACAACTCGTCATTACTAAGCACAAACAGAAAAGGAAATTACAATTAAAGTTTGAAATTAGCGAGACTACTCAAAATAATAGAATAAGCACTCTAATTTCTAATAAGTTACTATAATACACTACAATAATTCTTAAATTACGTTCTGATGTATCCTGATTACAATAGGTTATTAGCCCTACTAAGCACAAATAGAAATGAAAATTCCTTGTAATCACTCATAATCCCGTTAACTTATTTAACTTACTACCCTACACAGTATAACATCATCTGCAAAAAGCCTTACCCATGATTCCAGTTTCTTACTCATATCATTTATATACACTCACCAGCAAAAAAAAAAAAAAAAGCAAAACACTACAGATTTCAGACAAAATTTAATGTTAGTCCATTTGAAACCTTGTATAAATTAAATGTTAAGGCAATGTATCGTAAGTTAATTAGCCCTTCTGAGAAGTTTCAGCCCAATGATAGATAAACATTACTGATTGAGACAATCACAAAACCAATACTGCTGTGTCCCACCTTTTGACACTGAGAATAACCACAAACCGCTGTCTTAAGGTTTACTGCCGTGAATTCTCATGCCACTTATTTTTGTGGACATTACGGCTTGTCTACAACAGTTAGTCTCGCTTCCAAGTCAGATCATAATGGCTCTTTCACCTGAAAATGCAACAAGGCCCGTAGCATTAGTGGAGGATGGGTACAGTACAGTATACTCTATGTAGCAGACGTTATAGGCATGTCTTGTTCTAACATGCACAGAACTGATAAAAGGTACAGAGAGGACAATATCTACACCAGGAGGCCCAGTACTGGTCATAGGAGAAGCACTACTGAGCGCAATAATGTAAGTTCTTCGTGATCGACACATCACAGCTGTGGAGGCCAGAAATCGTTTGCAGCAAGTACAGGACACTGACATCAGCGAAAGGATAGTAAGGAGGAGGTTGTATGAAGCAGATTTAAAGTCCAAGAGGCCCGCCACAGGACCTCTGCTTACACATGAGCATCGTGCCTCTCAGATGCAATTCACGAATGCCCATCGAAACTGGACTGTTGAGCAGTGGAGCTCAGTACTTTTCACGGCTGAGTCCACATTCTGCTTGAGGACACTGGATGGAAGGGACAGAGTATGGAGAGGGTCCAGGGAACGTTATTCACCCTGTACTTTCTCTGCAAGGACACCGTTCAATGGAGGCTCTGTGATGACCTGGGCTTGGATTACAACTTATGCATGCACGGAACTTGTGTTCATTGAGAACTGAAGTCTGACAGCCCAGCGATACATCGAGGAGATTTTAGTGGATCATGTGGTGCCTTTTTCACCTGTCATCGAGGAGAACTTTATCGTGATGCATGATAATGCTCACTCACATGTTGCCATATGTGTATGTGAGTACCTGGATGAACTCGGAATTGAGCACATGGTATGGCCTGCTCGTAGTCCTGACCTAAACCCAATAAGAGCATGTCTGGGATATAGTTGGGAGACATGCTAGGAGTCGATCCCCTGACACACTGCCTCAACTTCACGCAGCGCTCCAGGCAGAATGAGAGCTCATAAGACAAGATAACTTTCAAGATTGCATCCTGAGCACGCGTGATCGAATCACAACTGGAACTGCGGCTAGAGGTGGTAATACCCGTTACAAAGGCAATGGTAATGTGTTGAAAACATGTGGACAAATGGACTGCATACGAAACTGTGCAGAACTCCAGGTTTTGACATTTGCAAATTCATGCTGGTGGACTGTTTGCGATTGTCACAATCAACAATCTTTATCAATTTTATTACTGTCATAAGTGGGACATGTTTCGCCTAATTGTTTAGGCATCTTCAACCGCTGTACCTACTACCTAAGATCAAAATAGCCAGGATACTGGATTTTGCTTAATAATAAAATACTTAAAATGGTTTAAGTGACATGAATTGTTTTAACAATTTTGTGTGTGTGTGTGTTTTTTCTGTAGAATCATCTGGCTGATGTGGATAATTATGACTAGTGAATTATGTTAACAAGTACCATACATAAAAACATTTAGCTTGATATACATTTGCTATGTCTAAAAAGGAGTTTAAAATTATTATACATCTGACAATAAAAAAATAATGATGTGCTTTAAAAAACTTGTAATGACATTGGTTGGTTTAGGTTATTTAATCTGTAATATCCAATGTGCGTGGTCTCACTGGAATCTTCATGGACCTGAATGTTACCTTGGGAATAAAATTTAATAGCGTTTTTATAAGATATTGCATGATCCATTGTCTAAATGTTGCTTTATGGTGATTAAATTATGTAAAATCCTGCTGCCTGTTGCTGTGTGGGTTTGAAGAGGGGACTTCTCAAGGTAGTTGTGACATATGCTGTTTCCTATTGCATCTTTTTAATGGTTGATATTGGTGGATTGAGATTTATAACTTGTAATAACTTGTAATAAGTGTTATTTTTCGAGCTGTCAGTGGAGAGATGGCATGGAATGATATTAGTATTGCAATTTACAAACTCCATCATATAGATCCATACTGATACAGCTTGATTAAGAACTAGTATTAGGTTTAATGGTCCACCCACTTTACAAGTGACAACACATTCAATATTAAAATATATTATACATTCTTCGGTACATGTTTAGTCTAATTTAAGACTTCTTCAGCCATAACGTCTTGTAACTGATTAAGATACATCATTATTACTGTCTAATAATGTAAAATGGATGAACCCATGTCCTTTACAAAATGTCTGAAAATGCACTAAAAACAATACAAACTATTTTTCCAGAAAACTGTCCATCACATTAGTAGACGAATAAGTTTGAGTGGTATCTTTTACAGTAGGACAGACCACAATATGAGGATAAAGTTGGAATTCAAGAGGACAAATTGGAGCAAATTTTGTTTATAGGAAGGGGAGTTAGGGGTTGGAATAACTTATAAAGCGAGATGTTCAATAAATTTTCAATTTCTTTGCAATCATTTAAGAAAAGGCTAGGAAAACAACAGATAGGGAATCTGCCACCTGGGCGACTGCCCTAAATGCAGATCAGTAGTGATTGATTGATAAAGGTCCAACAATACTCGCTTGCAGGAACCCCCTCTTAATTGTAACAGGATCAGATAATTTAGAAATTTAGCCACCCATTCAACCACTATTTTGTCTAGTATAACATCCCTTATTTTCGTTATTAGTCTCCCATGAGCTACCCTATCAAAAACCTTCGATAGGTTAATAGTGACACAGTCCATTTGACCTCCTAATTCTAAAATATCTGCTAATTTATACCTTGCTGGAGTCTCACTGGAATAAGCTTTCTGAATGTCGAACTGCCATCAAACCCGTTAGTAATTTCGCAAACATGTCGTCTTTAGTACATCCCCAGAAATCTTATCAATCCCAGCTGCCTTTCTAGCCTTCAGCTTTTTTTTTTTTTTTTTTTTTTTTTTTAGTTTGCTTTACGACGCACTGATACAGATAGGTCTTATGACGATTATGCGATAGGAAGGGGCTAGGAGTGGGAACGAAGAGGCTTAATTAAGGTACTGCCCCACCATTTGCCTGGTGTGACAATGAGAAACCACGGAAAACCATCTTCAGGGCTGCCGACAGTGGGGTTCGAACCCACTACCTCCCAAATGCAAGCTCACAGCTGCGCCACCCTAACCACACAGGCAACTCACCCGGTCCTTCAAATTTTGTACTTTTTTGTAAATGTCTTTACATTCAACAGTAAATTTCAGTACTTTCCAAGTAGTAGTAACCTCTTCTACCTGCACATTAACCAACTATGTTTACATACTGCTGACTGAATACTTTACCTTCTTTAAGTTAAGGAAGTAAGTTAAGTGACTCATTAACTGAATTCAAGAAATCTTGCCAAGATTACCTGTGGAAAGCTTCCGGCCAAGGTGTGCCCTGTACAGCTGAGTGTGTGAATGGTGAGACTGTGTTTCGCTGGTATATGTAGACCTAGTTGATAGTTGTGTAATACGTGCATTTATTTTGAGTGTGTAACGTGTGTGTGTGTTTGAGCAATGTTATTTCAAACTGGTTCCTTTTCAAATGTGAGTGAGAGTGATAGCATGGGTGTCAACATATATTGTTTTTACAAGTTGCTGTATGTTGCACCGACACAGATGGGTCTTATAGCAACGATGGGATGGGGAAGGGCTCAGAGTGGGAAGGAAGTGGCCATGGCCTTAATAATTAAGGTACAGCCCCACCATTTACCTGGTGTGAAAATGGGAAACCACCGAGCTCGATAGCTGCAGTCGCTTAAATGCAGCCAGTATCCAGTAATCGGGAGATAGCAGGTTCAAACTCCACTGTCGGCAGCCCTGAAGATGGTTTTCTGTGGTTTCCCATTTTCACACCAGGCAAATGCTGGGGCGGTACCTTAATTAAGGCTGCGGCCACTTCCTTCCCACTCCTAGCCCTTCCCTGTCCCATCGTCGCCATAAGACCTGTGTCGGTGCGACGTAAGGCAACTAGCAAAAAAAAAAAAAAAAAAAAAAAAAGGAAACTATGGAAAACCATCTTTAGGGCTGCCAACAGTGGGGTTCGAACCCACTATCTCCCGAGCATTGGATAGTGGCCGAACTTAAGCGACTGCAGCTGCCGAGCTCGTTAGGCAAAACATAATTCAACTAAATTATAAGGTAATATATCTCCAGAAAAGTACTGTAAATGTGGTTAAGTGTAAGAGAGGGCCATGTGCCCTAACTTTGCCACTTGAAAGAAGAAAAATAAATAAATATATAAGATACACTCCCCTTGTTCATTAATGATCCCTGGAATGTCCTTCCTGGAACCTCTTTCTCGTTGAAAGTACCTATACATACCCTTCCAATTTCCCTAAATTTCTGTCTGCGAATTATGTTTGTTAGCATGTTATCCTTAGCTAACTTTTTTTGCTAAATATAATTTACTAGTAAGTTGCAAATATTGTGGTCTTAATAAGGTATCAAAGACAAGAGTAGAATATGAAGGAAATACTGGGTATTCAATATGCACTGAGATGAGAAAAACTGACTTCAATGAGCGAAGTGGCACATAGGCATAAATATGTATTTCCAGTGTGACATGCCCATTATAGATAGGCCAGATTGTGAGCCAGAGAGTACATTTCTGTTGCCAGCATTACTGATTACCGCGAGAAGCTTTTAATCCAGATGGCCAAGTCTGTACAATCCTGGTGTGTAATTAGTCGGAGTAGGGTGTAACATTCCTGCTCTTTTGTTCCAAATTACTCTCTAAAACTTCGCAGAAGAAAGGAAACAAAAGATGAACCTGGTCACTGTCCAAATTAAGCATAGACTTATATGGCCTACAAAAATAGCAACAACCCAACAGAGTGATAAGTGAAGAATGATTGTAACAGTTCATTAGAGTATAAATGTTAAGTCATATATTAAGCAAAAACTAAGGAGGAAAATTGAGTGTCGTTGATCATTAATAGGAATAAATATGATCCCTCCCTCCCCACCTCCAAGTTCACTGACCGTGATTAATTCAATTATCAATTAAACACATATGACAATAAGAAACTGCATGATAACTGTTTGCTGTACTTACTTATACAACTCTCTGTAAGCTACCAAATAATTATCCATATCCACATCTCCATCAACAGATAGTGACTTGACAAACGCATCATGGACCACTTCCAAATTAAAGAAACCATCAGTTGGTCTTTCTTCCAAAGATGAACCAGCCATGCTAAAACAAACTGTATTTTTAGTATTATGGGTACAGATAACACGAAACAGATCCAACACGTAAACTAGCTTTCCATATGCTCAAATGTCATAACCTCTTCCACCGTTCCACACCAACACACTAGACAAAACGTCAACAAAGTCTGAGTTAATATACACTCCTTGAGGTTTTCTCTCTTTCTCTCTGATAACGATAACCACGATAACAGCCTAACAACGATAAAGATAATCTGGTAACCTCGGTCACTATTTTGTTGAACGAAATTCACTGTCTCTTTTCAATCCAGTATTTGAGAATTGTATTTAAAATATTTACTTCAGATTTAATTGACTATATACTCTCAATTCCTTTCTTCTTTGAGACATAAAGTCCATCTTTTACAACAGTTCCAGATTATTTTTGCTAAAACATGACTTACACTGCTCTGCTAACCACTGAAAGGGTAACTGACATTTTTGTCGAAAATGAGATACATGTTTTATTTATTCCTCTGCACCTGAGTCTGTTACCAGTTCAAAATACCGTATATAAGTGTTTATTTGAAAAACAAAATGCTTATTTGTCTACCGTAACTACGTCTCGGACTTGAATTGCTAGGCCATTTCATTGTATGTGCAGTTTACTAAACGATTTCATTGTATTTATAGTAGATACGTTGTTTTGATTTAGTGAAGTGTAGATAGCATACAATGGCTTAGCAATGTGGAGATACAAAAAAAAAAAAAAAAAAAAAAAAAAGGCGTGTCTTTTGTTTCGGTCTAGTAAAGTGTAGATAGCTAAAATGCCTTGGCATACTATTTATTGACGGCAAACAGTATGTTTCTTCGGTTATGCTTGTGAATTCGAAACATATTAAGTTGTCGGTGATTGCGAAACTCAAACAGAAAAGTACATGTGGAAGTCAACTCATACAGAAGCTATGTGATGAAAAATATAATGCACATGGTTCAGGAGACCAGGGTAAGTGAATACTTCCAGAGCCAAATAATATCGGTCATAACCTCCGCCGTCTCAATCTCTATATACTGTCTGCTCTGTGCCGCGAGAAATGCGTTTACAGCGACATTGCAGATGGCAGCACTTACCGCACCCAGGGCACACGTTGGTTAAATGAGAGTTCGTCCGTAAAGCCAATATAAAATGAAAAATAATCCTTAACATGTTACTAACTGAAAAGATAATGCACATACAGAAACATACATTTCACATTTGAGCTTGGCTTAAGATATAGAAACGTAAAATATATAAAATCTTACCAGTTACAGTAAATATATTAGGATCATCCCACCGCTGCCCACTGCTGCATGGTACATAAACATTTCAGAATTTTCTCGACACGAGCAACGGAGCACCTTTTCAGTCCTTTTCTTACTGTTATTTACCATCAGTGGACGCAAAAAATTTCCATCACTAATTCGCTGACCATTTGTTCATAACCAGATTTCAGGATGCGTTTTACGGCACATAATGCGTTCGTCATGTCATTAAATCCACCACCCAATCTCACTGAAATAAATAGAGCTTCTATTGCGTCTCCAGAAAATCATCTAGTCAGAACATCAAAATAACCGTTTTTGTAACAGATAAGACACACATTCCACTATAGATTTCACAGTTAGCGAGACAGCATCTGCCGTCTCATTAGTCAGACACTTCAGTTTTTCACGTTTTGATTCCATCCGAATTATTTTAACGTAGGTACTCGATGAAATCATCATTCAACCATTGTAAATATTTTATCTGCTGGTGAATAGAAATGCACACAATCTGGATTGTTTTGCCGAAAAGCATTACAGTCAGTGGCGAATATAGAATATATTTGGGGGGGGGCTAAGATTGATGTAAGGTTAGGTTAAGTAATTTTAAGAGGTCAGACGATTTCAAACACTTTAGAAAGGAAAAAGGAAACATTGATTTGGGCTGATACATACATACATACATACATACATACATACATACATACATACATACATACATACATACATACATACATACATACATACATACATACATACATACATACATACATACATACATACATACATACATACATACATACAGTACACCAATGGTTACAAAACGAAGTACTATCGTCGCCATAAGACCTATCCGTGTCGGTGCGACGTAAAGCCCCTAGCAAAACAAAAAACAAAAAAAAAACGAAGTCCAGGTTTCTTGGTACACTTGCAAACTTTTCAAGAACGTCTTCGTCACTAACTATAATGTCTCTGTGGATAGAGAGTAAAGCAAGCCCGTTAAGCCTACTTTCAGATGTTCTGTTCCTTAAGTAAGTCTTCAGTTTCCTTAGGCTAGAGAAAGTTCTTTCTACGGTTGCGATAGAAACAGGAAGAACGCAGAGTAATTTGAGAAGGGTATAAATGTTGGGGAAGAAAGTCTTATCACATTTTTCTAGAGAACTTACAGCCATTTTGGGAAGATTTGAAGGATTTTCCTGACTCCACCTTTCTTTCCACAACATAAACTCACTTTGCACAATCTCTTTATGTGACAGATCTTCTTCGTAGAAACTAAAAGCAGCCTCCAGTGAACCGAAATCTGTTACGATACACAATTGTGGAAGGATGTTTTGTAAGGATGCAACTATTTCCTTTGTGAGATTCAAAGCGTTCTTTTAGTGAGTTACAAAAATCGTCCAGGTACGGCACATAAACAGCTACTCAATAGTATTCTTCTTCTGTGGTGTAAGGGACGTTGCTACTTGCTGTTTGAAGGCAGCAAATTCTTGGAATCTCTTCTTTAATGTCAAGTTTAGCAGCGAATGTGGAAGACACTCATGACGTTAGTCAAGGCCTGTGGAAGATCTATATTGTTGTTTTGAAACTGCTCAGATAAGTTATGCATGGTTGATAGCATCCAGTTCAAAACAGAGTCGTGCCTTTCTACCCATCGGGTTTCGCATAATGAAATAAGTTTCTGTTTCTTTTGTTCTGGACAACATTCAGAAATCATTGATTTTAATATTTCGTTTCTTTTGGCTGATGTATGAAAGAATCCACAGACTTCTTTTATGACACCCATACAGTTTCTTACAGACGGTACTTTTTTCGCATCTGACAAACATACATTTAGAGTGTGTGAAGAACAATGTGTATACAGGGCCAACGGTAGCCCGAATTGCCCGCTCATCGTGGCAGCACCATCGTACCCTTGGTCTCTCATTTTGTTTAGGTCAAGCCTTAATGTTGACAAGGTCTCCAATATTGTGTCGGCCAAACCAGCTCCAGTGATGTCATAAACGGGGACGAATGACAGAAAATCTTCTCTGATTTTGAAAGTTTGTTCCTCTACATAACGCACACAGAGAGAAATCTGTTTGATTTGGCTGATGTCAGTGGTTTCATCTCCTAAAATCGAATAAAAACAGACTTTCTAACATTTTGATTGCATTAAGTGACCGAATGTGTTAATAAGTTCGTTTTGAATGAAAGAACTTGTGTACATTGTCTTCCCACCACTAGTCGTTAATTGGTCTTTAAGAATATTATCTCCACTGTTGGCTCGGTATCTCAACAACGATCGAAAATTCCCATCATTTTGGTCCGGTTCTTCAAGACTTATACATTTTTTCGGGGGGTCCAAGCCCCCTGGCCCCCCCCCTTATATACGCCCCTGATTACAGTAATCATTTCTGAACTAAAAGGGATAGATCGGAGACTTCTAAACCTTTAACGATGAAGTAGGCAGCAGGACTAGAGAAGTCGGATTACACAAGAAAACACAACAGTTTATTCGTGAGAGCAGGAGATTTTACAATATATGTACCGCATACACCTTCAACATTGACCAAGCAAACGAACTTGTCGCTGGTTCGGTCGTAGAGGAGCCGTACCTAATCAGCCATTTAATCGGCGATCACTGTTACACTCCTCTCTGTTGGTCTGAGAGTTTTATATTCAGCTCTAAGTCTTTCCTTCACTAACTGGGAAATCCTGACAAACACTATCAACATTTTCCATTTAGGCAAACTGTCCAGAGTACATCGTGACGGAGCTGATACTAGACCAGGAGTCCTGCCATATTCGTAACAGTTTGGGATACTATTCCCTACGCCACATAGTACCGCCTGATTTGTTCTGATTGCCCGGGTTTTGTCTTGCGAAAATTATTAATTTAATTTTTAAAAACGGTCGTTTCTCCTTTACATTTGGCTGCTTCCTTTGCTTTATTCAGACGATCAATTTCTGGGCTGTCTTCGAATTGTCTCTGTAGTCTTTTAACTTCATTATGGTTACTCATCAGCTGTTATCGCAGTCTCAGAATTCTTGATCGGAGCCTCTAATGTCTAATTTTCTGATCACTGCTGTCATTCTTACTCGTTGGACTATTGAGTTGGATTAATACATCGTTGTTCAAATGAATTTCGTACCCGTCATCCAATGTATTTCCTGCGGTTGAAGAGCTTGTTTTATCACAGATTTCTTCCGAAGAAATATCTTGTCGTTGTCTGGTCTTTCGTGGAGCTATTTTTCTGGTTTGAAGGTAATGGGGATAATTCGAAGACCGTCTAGGCACGCTCTCTGTCTTCAATATATTTTCTTTTAGTTTTATCTTTTAGCTCCATCTCTAAAATTCAGGCTACAAACACGAGAATAGTCGGATGGAATTCATTGCTTACCCTTGATTGATCCTTGCCTTGATATAGACTTAAGCCAATTTTCCCAAAGTTCTTTACTTGGAGGGATAACAGGAATCCTCACACCTGAAGAATTTGGATTTCCTGCTTTGATATACAGAGAGGAACACAACAATTAATCATTTTACAACCACAGACACACACATAAATGCTCGATGTAAACGCACTAGAACACAAGAACGTGGGTACGGAGATAAGTTGGGTGCGTTAGCTGGCGCCCCTAGCGGAGGTTCGTGATACTAAGAGCTCACGCTCAGAAGCATGTTAACCGCATAGCATAGAGCAGGCAGTATATAGAAATTGAGACGGCGGTGGTCATAACATAACCTAGTTTAGACTACTATCTAATAGTGATGGGAATATCGAATGAAAACTACCGAATTATTCGATAGTCGACAACTACCGTCACAACCGATTGTTTCCGTTTGCATTCGGATCAAAAATTCCAATTGTTTCCACTAGTGGGCTCTGAAATCGGCCCCCTCCTTCGTTATGGAGTGAAGTCAGTCATTAATTGTAAATGAATGAAAAGTTGTATGTCCGGCTCCATGGCTAAATGGTTAGCGTGTTGGTCTTTTGTCACAGGGGTCCCGGGTTCGATTCCCGACAGGGTTGGAAATTTTAGCCATAATTGGTTAATTTCCCTGGCACGGGGGCTGGGTGTATGTGTCATCTTCATCATCATTCTATCCTCATCATGACGCGCAGGTCGCCTACAGGTGTCAAATTAAAAGACCTGCATCCGGCGAGCCGAACTTTTCCTCGGACACTCCCGGCACTAAAAGTCATACCGGTACGCCATTTCATTTCATTACCAAGTTTGTATAATGATAAATGCAATTTTATTATTGTGCACCCCGAATGATTGAACATTATAAATGAATGGAATTATTTTAAATGAATATATGCACTATTACTTGGTCCTATGAAAATATGTTGTCTTTCATTTAGTTTAGTTTGCTGTATTCACATTACCTGAATGTGGGTTGTCGTTACGATAAGATGTAGGCCTAAACTTCGTCTGATTTTACCTAACATATGTTATTTTATGAACAGACGATCTTACATTAACTTGTAGTTAGGGACACACAAATGCGTTTTATAAAATGAAACAATGATCACAATTACTTTAATCGGGATATTTTATCTTATTTCATAGACCCAACGCATTCCGGTTTCAAATTACTTCACACGAAGATTGTGTAACGGTTGTTACTAGTCTCAGTATTTCCGCTTATATCACTATCAACAAAACAAACACTCTATAAAAAGCGGCAATATAATACAACTATCCACATTTCGTTAGTTACTCGAAAATGGCTCATTACTAGATACTAGTACTACCAAATACAGTAGAGGCAATACGCGACACTTACGGATTTAGCCTTGTTTCAATGGGAGACAATTCGACGGCGGCGGTCCTAGTGACTTGACCTAAAAAGTTGTTCTAAATTCAAATATCAATGGAAATGCATATACGAAAATGGATAAATAAATTACGTCTAGAAAGAAAGTATTATTGAGATATTGACTTCGAAGTTTCTAAAGCAATTCTGGATAAATGAAAAATTATTTAAAAGGTTATTATTTAAAGACTGAAATTAGACATATAAACAAGATGTGAAATGGACTGCTGTGAAATGGGTTGATCTTTCATTTATGCATTACTTTTTTGCTTTAGCATTCCTGCCTGAACTTTTACGGTTAGATTTGTCTTTTTTCTCATTTAAAAAACATTGTATCATCACCTTAAGACACTTGTCAATAAAAATATCGGCACATTCCTTACACACATGATGCAATGAATTAACATTTAAAAGCTGGACAATTTTACTCTTAACATGAAGCCTACTAACAGAAAGAAAATCTATAAAATCCCGGCTTTAATCTGAGAAGAGGGATAAAAGAAAGAAAAGTATGAAAATGTTGTCGATAGTGATGCTTTGAGGAATATTTACGTCCACTTAGAGTAAAAATGTAACATACCCTTGGCTGTATAGTCGAGGATTTCTAAAGTCGCTGGCCTGGAAATGATCTGAACAGATCTTATAATTCTTATACAAGCGTAACGTCTCTTCTTTCTTCTACACCTTATCCAAATCACATCTGTGACATTTCAAAACCCACAGATCACACCTACAACAACACATCGGTATTGAAGTTTAACTGCTGCACTATACAATAAAATATGCGTATTATACTTTAAGCCAGTTAAAATATGGGTCGAGCGGGTCAGAAGATTACGAAGTACTATAAAAATCTCTTTGTCACTGGAAGAATATACATGCAAACACAATATTACTTACATTTTCTTGTGACGAGGGAAGCGAAAGAAAGACCGCGCATTCTTCTCTGCTTCATAGTTACTGCAACTAAACACAGCACATACCTTTCCCGCATGTTGAGAGGAGATATCAAGGAATGACACACGCTTTTATTTAATTATGTCAGCTCACCGAAAACGCATAAATAACACCAAAAACGTCACACACAAATACACGTGCTCTTACGACAGAATCAGTAGTTCTCAGGTCTACCCGCTAGAGAGAGCTCTAATAGCTGTCCGTCGATATCTCGCTGAGTGTCGCGTATTGTCTCTGCTTTATTTGGTACTACCGCAGTACAAAACGTATATTACTACTTTATAACAGATTTCAAACCGAATGAAAACTATCGATCACGCTTCACAATCGGTAGTCTACCGATAGTTTAAAACATTCGATATGCCACTCACTACTATCTAATGAACTGGAACACATGATATTACTAATACTGTAGTATATTCACTGATTTTAATAATGACATGGTTGATTGGCCTACTGCTGCATTCTGAGTGTACAGTTCGGTATATTTACTTAAAATTAATGAATCTTATTTTGCATAAAATAAATCATCACATAGCTTTGTTCAAAGAAGTAGTGTGTAAGTAAAAACTTTATTACTTGTATATAACGTCACAGAAATATTCTATATATTTACCATAATTGGTCTTGGGAACTTAGGAACTGTACCTTTAAATTAGTTGATTGAATACCATCAAAATAAAAATTGCTTGTGAATCAAGAGATTATCTCGTATCTGTGTAATGTACATTAGCATACATATTACATGTTACTAATACAAATGTTTCCTCTATTTACGGAGTGTCAGCTTACTGCTGAAACCGTATCATCAGTACCTGCCAATACCCCTCTTCATAAAGACCAAGTTCTTGCTAAGGAGGGACATGGGGCAGAGGAGACACCTGAATATATCTCAGATCATCATTACAGGTAAGGCTCAATGGGAATATATTTTATATATATATATATTAGATATTAGTGATGTCTGTTGGTTGAGCACATATAGTGAGGGTTTGAGTGTAGAATAGATCTATCCAGAAAATTCACACAATTCCTCTGAAATATTTACGATATAATAACGTCAAAAAGTTTGCTTTTATGGATTAAACCTGCACCATTACTCTGGCTTGGGTTCAATACCTTTAGTAATTTTTCTTGTTCAGATTATCTTCATAGACCTAGTGTTCACTTGAACAGTAATGATGAATGAATTTAATGGAAGATATGGAAAAAAACTGCTCATAATAATATTTGATAGAAACACATCAAATTCAAACATTCATTATCGCATTATCGTCTAGAGAATGCACCTAATAGATTGTATTTGCCCGGTGACTTGACTATTACCTCAATGTATGGTGATTTCAAAAAACAGAACGGAACCTTGAATTTGTGTGCTCGTATGATGTATACAGACGAGAAGTAGATAAAATGAATATTTCATTTGTTAATCTGGCTCATGAGGAGTGCGAATTCTGTGAACGTTGTAAACAGCACCCGCACTCTTCTGAAGAACCTGATGACAACTGCCAAATCAGTCAGGCATGGAAAACACACATTCATAGGGCATCCATGGCAAGAGAGCTATACCAAGAAAATAAGAACAGAGAACCTTCAAATGATGAAATTGTGTACAGCGTTGATATGCAAAAGGTAATAATGCTCCCAAGGTTGGAAATGTTTTAAAATGTTGTTTTTCCAACACGTTTATCTGTATATAATGAGACGTTCGTACTTGTGGGTACAAAAAGTAAATCTAGAGTCGTCGCTGTCGTCTGGTATGAAGGTATAAGGGGCAGGAAACAAGAAGACGTCGTGAGTTCATTTTTCAAATTCCTGCCTTCTAGTGAAGCACGCGATGTTAAAAAATTGTGTTGTGGATGAAAAATTGTGCAGGACAAAATGAAAACTGGACATTATTCACATTTTTATTTATATCATAAACTCAAGCCTCATCATGCCGATGTGATTGAGGTAAGATATTTTGAGCCTGGGCATACATTTATGTCGGCAGATTCATTCCACCATAGTGTTCAAAAGTCGATGAAAACGAACAAACAGTCCAAAGCCTACGATTTCACTGACTTTCAAGAAGCCACCTCAATGGCTTCTACAAGGGTTACAGTGCTCCCGATGCAGCTTGTGGACTTTTATAAATAGAAAAGTCTCATATCGCTGAAGAAGATAAAAACAGTTCATCTGAACGACCATATCTCCACAACTTTGTTGCAATCCAAGCAGAACGTGGCAATCTACATCTTTTATAAAAAAGGACTAACATGAGGTTTGGAAGACATTAGATTTTCTCCAACTGAAAATAATTAAAACTGGGAAGATTCCTGTACCCGGAAAGCAAGAACCACCCAGAGGAATTTTTACTCA
Source organism: Anabrus simplex (assembly GCF_040414725.1). NCBI lineage: Eukaryota > Metazoa > Arthropoda > Insecta > Orthoptera > Tettigoniidae > Anabrus > Anabrus simplex. Next base: position 283,030,391 of record NC_090266.1, on the reverse strand, counting down.
GAGGAAAGGATCTTTACTTCAGTTATTGAACGGAAAATCATCTGTTGTTCCTGCTAATAGATTAGAGTTTTGGCATTTACATCCTTTAAGTGCTAATGAAAACAAAGGTGATGCGAGTGATGACAATGACGAATAAGTGTCAGAGAAACACTTCACATTTATTTGTTTAAAGGAAGTTCGTAACGTTATGATGCAAATTTGTAACAAATCAGTGCGTTTTTTATATTTTTTCTTACCAAGATCAAAACTTGGCCTACTACATGATTTAAACTGTCATTTCCTTCAATATGAGCTACTGTACTACTGCTAAAATGTGATATGAAAATATATAATTTTTAGTTTTTGTCTTTTAATTGTATCGATCGTCCAAGATCGGCCTATAATTTCAACAAATCCTTATTAAAATGCAATTTTAGTCATATGTTACAAAATCCTTCATATTCTGTAATTCTGATTATTTTCTGTAAGATTTCATGAATTAATTTGCGAGGTAAGTCACAGTTGGTTAATATTCATTTCGTTTTTAACTCCATACAACTTGGATTAACCAAACAACATTGTTGATACATTAAAAAGGTACAATAAGAACGACTGAACTTTTCATAGTTTACTAAGCCGTAAAGCAAATATCTACAAATTAGTAAGCAGGTTCATGGTATCTGAGCAGATACAATATTTGATTGATACAGTATTGATTGATTGATTGATTGATTGATTGATTGATTGACTGATTGATTGATTGATTGATTGAAGCCTAGTTGAGTGCAGATACAGTAAAACAGCTTAGCAAACTTAAGCGGTTTTCATAACTATTAAGATTTATCTGATATTTGCAGGAAAATTTTCTCTTACCCCATGTTAAGCTTTAAAAAGTAATTCATCGCGAATCATACCATTAGAGAGATGCTACTTTGGTTTATTTTAACAAATACATAATCTACGACAATGATTGAAAATATAACCTTGATTTACTCCAGTCCAACCCAAATGTAGGTATCACTTCTGTGCTTACCAGGGCAGTATTGCAAGGGATCTTAGTTCTTTGAATTACAAACGAAGGTACCGGTACAAGTTGCTATAGTTGGACCCCTGAGAGGTTGAGTCAGACTTTTGTGTGGCGAAAGCAGAAACTGCGAGGTACGCTGCATTGCCAGATTTACCTCCACCTGCGATGTATCAATCTTTATTATAAAGACAGACTGCCGATTGCAGAAACTCTGTTTAGACGATGTCTACGGCTAAACAGTGTCTAAGTAAGGTTGCCGCATTGCAGAGACGTTGTTTATGTCTCAGACACTGTCTAAAACCGATGTTCAAGTGGCCATGTTTAAAAACTCCCAAGAATACTGTTTAACCTCAAATGTGGGGAGTGAATCACAATCAGAGTTTATGTACCATGAAACATATAATTTGTACGTTATTATCTTGTTGAGACGATTCCAGGTATAAATGTTAATCCGACGGCCTCTCTGTGGGTCGTCTGCTGCGAAATCACAGCAATTCATTTGAAATCTGCGGGGAGGTAAAGCTTAAAATTCAATTTCGCTTTTTAAGAATCTTGTATCTTGAGACTGACAAAGGGACAGTCCGGTAACTCTCAACTTGATTACCATTCTTGGCAACCGATATATTGAAACGGGAACGCCCGTACTTCAGTTTTGCGGAGAGCATGAATAACGCCAAGGTGTGTACAGTTCATGCTTTAGAGAGTATGAGAGAAGGGTAGTGAAATAAGTTCATATTTAAAGTGGAACTTTCAGTTTATTCACAAAATGCATAGAAATCATATCACCTTTTACAGACGAATAGTTAGAATGCCCTTGAAGATGTGGAGGAGGCGTCGTCTCCCGTCGTCGGCGTCTTCCCGCGTCGTCGAAGTCGTCCCACGTTGTCGGAGTTGACCCACGGCTGTTGTCAGCTCTTGATGTTGACGGAGACTCGAACCTGGGGCGGTCGTCTGATGATAGTGCGGCGTGGAATAGTTGTTAAGTTTTAAATTCCACAAAGTCCTATGAAAGGAACAGAGAAATGTAGAACTTTCCCACAGAATGTCAATGGAATCTGATACGACACTTCTCTACCGCACTGCACAGCGAATTAAGGCGAGACACTTTTAATGGTCGAATAGGTTCCACTGTAAATGGTGTTGGATGCACTTTTGAAAAAAAGATGATTTCAGAGTCACAGTTCTGTGAGAATAATGCAATAGGCACTATCGAACTTGAAATAATAAGTAATGAAAATCATCTGGAACTTTCTGAGATGCGATATTTTAGCGCTTCACTCAATCTCAAAAGAAACTAAGTTCTTTGGACACAGTCTCTGCACTGTTTGCAATGAGTACATGCAATGTCCTAGCACACACACACACGTAGAAATAAATTAAAGCTTCTGCGAAAACAGAAAGAAACAGTTTATGATAGTCTTGTGAAAGGGAACCAAGTTCTGTTACGACTCAGTCTTAACAAAATTACGTAACTTCTCAGAGGTAAGGTTATAACTGAGGCACAATATTATACGTAAATTTAGACAGTCTTTATGAGGGGAATTGACATAGTCCCTCGAAAAGAAATAAAGGTACCGTATTCCACGTATCAGCACTGTCCTTGAAAGGAAATATCGGCACAGTTTTATGAAAGTAAATGGATTGACACAGTCTTTGAATGAAATGAAGATTGGCACAGTTTTATCCAATGTTAACACTGTTTTCACGCGGAGTGATTGACACAGTCTTTGAAAGAAAATTAGGCACTGTTCTTTACGATATAAAGTGACACTGTCCATAAAAGAATTGTTCTGTCACTAGGGCACAATTCTTACGAAACAGCCTAACACAGTCTCTTATAGAGGAAACAACTAAAGCACAGTCTTTATGTCCTAAGTCCTTTAAGCACAGCTTCAAAATGTACAGTCTCTTCAATTACACAATTCACAAATGACATGAAGTTACACTGCTCGACAGATTGATATTAACGAGAATAAGCTTTCGCTTACACGCGAAGTTAGAGTCCACAGAGAAGACTTTCAACACTAGTATTACGTACTTTCGAGCCCCGGTCCTCAGCCGGATAGAGTAACGAACCGTATCACATAGCGTGGCGACTGGTTCACGACGATGTGCTTGCTCGCACACACACACTAACACATCCAGTGACACACGGATTCACTCAAGGCTACCGACTCCCTTTTATTGCCGAAGGTTGGACGGCGTGACTGTAAATGTGGGCATCTTAAAAAATTTATATCTCGGCCATTCTTCCGCCAATTCTAATGAAATTTTGGTTAGCAGCATTTATTGTCCAGGCCTACAAGGTGACGTTCTCGAAATTATGATTTAACTTTCTGTTCGTGATGAAATGCCATAGAACAGGAGAGAACCTTCGGTGTGGCGTCACTTGGCCTTGGCTGGCAGTCTGGAGCAGTGCTTGTTTGCACGCTGTCTCCCACAATGCCTGCACACTCGGCGCTCGTTTTGAATGCATAAAGCCGGATGTTAGCGAGTTCCTCTGAAGAAATACATGAACGCGAATGCTCGCAGGTCATTCCCGTTTCAATATTTTATTATACATGGGATAATTCCCATGGAAATATCAGTCACTTCGGCTACATATCACAATTACCTGTTCCCATCTTCAGAGGGTTGTCAAAGACATCAAGCGGGAGGGATAGTATATTATATTTACCGCCAAGTGAGCATATATAATAGTGACAACTAAATTGTTTCTTTTGTTTATATAACCGCTCCGTAATTTAGATAAGTTTTCGGCACCTATGAGATAGGAAATGGCAAAGAGTGGAGAAGAAGAGCCGTGCCCATACTAACACACTAGTATTTTCCTGGTATAAAAATAGGTTAAGTACGGAAAAGAATCTCCAGGGCTGCTGCTGATGAGTTTCGAACCTATGATCTCCAGAATGCAAGCTACATCTATATGGCCCGTACAACTCATTCGGTTGCACGGTACTCTTGATTCATCTTCCCTTCGCCGAAGTTATTCCAAAATCAAATCAAAATCAAAATCTCTTTATTTGCAAATGAGGTGTCTACCTCGGTGGCAAATAGTGTACTAAAACAGATTATTGTCAAGGACTAAATATTAAATTAACAAGAAAAAAATTTTCCTATAATACAATATTATACAATTTACGCTAACAATTTTTTCTATTAAACACACAGCTCATCCTTAATAAATTTATATTGTTTACAAAATTATACTTATAATATCTCCTGTACTACTTACAAATATAGTCAACTGATATGCAGTATGTTGAATTACTTTAAATGATACTATACAACTGGTATAAGATTAAAATTTACATTGCATTTGTTTACTTTTTTTACTCATTCTGGAACCTAAGTAGCATAACGATCTGCTGCGTCTTAACCAGAGCCCCTTTTGCCACCACTTTTCAGAGTTCCTGAAGGGCCTTCACAGCTACCGTAGCGGTCCCAGGGCCCTCTAAGTCCCCACTGTACTTTACCCCTACAGATAGTCCCCCACTTTGGCTGTCCAAACTCCTTAGACCAGGGGATAGAATTAATTTATTCACACATTTTTTATTTACATTAACCTGCACTGGTCAAATGCCCTCTAACAGTTCATTTATTTTCTCTGTTCCTGTTTATTCTCTTCTTGAATATCTGTACAGATTTTTGAAAAGGATCAAACACTACCCCTGGTAAACTGTTCCACTCATTCGCACCCTTTCCAATGAATGAAAATTGATCCCAATCGCTTCTGCTAAAATTCTTTCTTATTTTATATTTGTGGTCAGTCCTGCCGATATAATTATTTTCCAACTGAAGCCTCCCACGGATATCTCCCCATGCTTCTTTTCCTGTATAGGCTCTATATAATCCTATAAGTCTAGTTCCCTTCTCTTACTTAAAGTTTCCCATCCAAGTTCCGTTAACATTTCTGATACAATTCTCTTTCTCCTGAAATCCCCTGTTACAAATCTTGCTGCTTTCTTCTGCACACTATCTATTTCTTTTATTAGGTATTCTTGGTGAGGATCCCAAACACTGTTTGCATATTCAAATTTAGATTACACTCACCGTAACAACATTATAATCAAAGCTACACTTCCTCGTACGGTGGCGTGTCGCTTTACTGTCGGTATTATTATAAGGTTTAATTTCCACCGAAAGCGATATTCTTATCGGTGTGCAATTCATGCTCATGCTTAGCCACGATTAGATAACAGCTGACTAGCGTTTGGCGCACGCATCGACGAGTTTCATTGGTTGCGACAAACAAAGAGTAACATGCAATATACTTCTATTCCATTTTCGAACCAATATTTTAACTTTAAAGGATGTCTAATTAAAACATCGGCTGAACATTGTTTATACAATGGAAGACCGTGCGGAACTTAGACGATGTTTAGGTAGACGTTGTCTAAGGCTTAAAACTAGTCATCGTTTCTGCAATCGATCCTGAGTGTTTAATAAAACATGCAGGCTTAATGGAATGCAATTAAACTTTGACCCGTTTCTAAGTTTGCGCTAACAATTTTAGCATTTAAGACAGAACACGTAATTGCCGATAAATATGAGATCTCAGAATCAATAACAAAATCATTGACTGCTTATGACAGAGTAGTAAATAAGTTACAAGATTGTGAGCAACTGCAAAAGCACACCGACAAAGTTCTGAAATGGACAGCAGGCAATGGAATGATGAAAAACTGGGTTAAAAGTCAGATTGTGTGTTGACAAGGTGAAAATTCCTTATGGCGATCACTGTAAGTGCCTACTTAGTTGTTAATATAAGGAATGACGGTCATTGGGGTAATAACATAAACGGTATTGTAAGTAGAACTTATAGAAGATAAGTTTAAGTATAATATAGCTATTGCTGGGGAATTGAAAATTGATTTTTTTTGCTAGTTGCTTTACGTCGCACCGACACAGATAGGTCTTATGGCGGCGATGGGACAGGAAAGGCCTAGGAATGGGAAGGAAGCGGCCGTGGCCTGAATTAAGGTACAGCTCAAGCATTTGCCTGGTGTGAAAATGCGAAACCACGGAAAACAATCTACAGGGCTGCCGACAGTGGGGTTCGAACCCATTATCTCCCTGATGCGAGCTCACAGATGCGCGCTCCTAACCGTACGGCCAACTCGCCTGGTAAATTGATTTACTGGATATAAGAGAATCCTCTGACTTTCTTAATATGCTAAGGTCACAGAATTTACATAGTGTTCATTATAAGAATAAGAAATTATTATATTAATAAAAACCACCTTTCCAATACACAACAGTCCTTTATATTTAGGATAAAACCATTAATAGATATTACAGTTAGGTCATGTTTCGCTCATGCTTAGTGAGCATCATCAGCTAGAAATGACTTACTCCATGGTGGGTCAGGGCCCTGATCCCGGTATATATAGCGAAAAAACGTCTAATATGACATTGATAAAATACGAACCTTAACAATTTAAAAATAATCAATAAGATTATATTATGTCTATTGAAACAAATATTGACCATTAAAATTGCTTAAAATGTAAGTGCAATGAATTACATTAAGATGTTACAATAATATGTAGTGATTAATTGTTCGTATAAATCGATGACCATAATAATCATCGCTCAATGGCATTAGATTGTTTATAATTATATTAATTATAATGTTGTAATTATATTAATTAATATAATTAGTGTTCATTGTAGGCCTACAAGAATTAAGACTTGCCTAGATAACATTTTTACAAATATACATAAATCTTATTACAACTCTTGATTTCTTTAACAGGATATACTTTCTGATCAGTCAGGATTTTGGGTGGAATGAAACCTTGAATCAACATACAATGATACTATGAAACATAAAATTCACAAAACGCCTAATAACAGAGAAAAGAGTAAGTTTACATTACCACAATTTAAATACGATTGATTGGTTCTATTTGCATGCAAGTGTTAATGTAGACTATGCATTTAAATATTTCAATAAAATACTTACAACATACCTTACTGTGTACTGCCCAGAAAGAGTTGTTTATAGGTCTAAGAATTAGAACCATGGGACAAAATATGTTCCAGGAAACTGGTTTACTTCAGAACTTGTTGTGATGCGTAACATGCTGTTAATACTTTATGATAGATAAGACTTGGGAGAAAGGAGACGAGCTGTTCGACTAAGTGGTATGTTTCGAGCTGTCAGTGGAGATATAACGTGGAATGGCATTAGTAGACGTTTGAGTAGTGTCTTTAAAAGTAGGAAAAATATCGATATGAAGATAAATTTGGAACTCAAGAGGACAAATTGGGGCAAGTATTCGTTTATAGGAAGGGGAATTAGGGATTGGAATAACTTACCAAGCGGATGTCCAATAAATTTTAAAGTGCTTTGCAATCATTTAAGGAAAAGCTAGGAAAACAACAAATAGAGACTCTGCCACTTGGGCGACTGCCCTAAATACAGATCAGTAGTGAGTGATTGACTAGCAATGAGATAGATGACGAGAATAGATATAAGGACTCCAAAAGACAATACAGGAATAAAATTAGAGAATAGAATTAGCTATAAATGATAGGTTTATTTCTACCTCCAATAATGGACAGTTATTAGAAGCATAACTGTGACTAGGGTCAAGCACCCAATCATTATTGACCCAAATAACTTAAATAATTATTTCATTAATATTTCTAAAGTAACTGATGTGATCCATGTATTAACAAGAACAATGACTTCTCCGACTTATTTAATAATTTCACACTACCCTCTCACTTGAGTAGTTCCAGTTTCAGCTGGCATGAGATACTTCCTGATATGGTGATGAATATTATAGATAAGTTGATTCCTTCAAACAGTCAGGGTATTTATGGATTTTCGAACACTCGTTTGTAAAGAATAATCAACTCAATAGTCATACCAATAACGTTTCTCATTAATCAAATATTAATCGACGAGGGGATCTTTCCAGAATGTCTAAACATTTATAACGTTGTGCATATTTTAGAAAATGGTAATCGATCAGATCCAGCTAATGATCGTCCTATAACTATTGTACCTATTTTAAGTAAGATAACTGAAACTTGTATAAACAACTTTCAGAGTACTTTTCTTTTAATAATTTATCATACGATAAACAATTTGGATTTAGGCAGTTTTCTTCAACTGCAAACTCTTGTAGTGGATTGTAATAATTCTAGGATGGAAACAATAGTTGCAGGAGTCCTCAGGGTAGGACCTGGGTAATTTTTGCTTCCTTGTTCTTATAAATGGTTGAATTGTACTGTGCCACAATACTGTGCGCAGATGATACTAATTTCTTGGAATCAAATAATGACAAAATATTACTAACACAACAATTATGCAAATAATTAGAAAATGCCAAAGCATCGTTTTATCATAATGAACAGGAGATTAATGATACAAAAAGGAGATAATTATATTTACTTTTAATGCCAAACAGAAAAATGTTCTCGAAACGTCAGTTACGAAGGTTGGAACTTAAATAGTGGCAACTATTTATTTACAACAGGTACAAAAGAGTTACATGTTATCAACCTTTAATGTCCTTCAATGTAGTCACCAGCGTTGTGTATAACCCGTTGCCAGCGATGGGGAAGTCGTAGTATACGTTTAGCAGAGCCTGTTCTTTTGATGGTGCGAATTGAGCGGTCTACTGCCTGTCGAATCTCTGCAACAGTTCGGAAGCGAATGCCACGAAGTGGTTCCTTCATCTTCGGAATAAAATCGAAGTCACAAGGACTTAAGCCCGGGGAGTATGGTGGATGGTACAATACTTCCAGTCCCATCGACCGAACAAAGCAGGCACAGCTTGCGCTGTATGCACCCGAGCATTGTCGTGCAAAATGATGGGTGCATTATGCAGAACGTGTTGCCGCTTCTTTCTCAAAGATGGTCGCAGGTGGTGCTCCAAAAACGAACAGTAATACTGTGCATTGACGATCTGCCGTGGAGGAATGTAATGCGTTAGGATAACACCATCACAGTCGTATACGAAAATCACCATAACTTTCACCGTACTGGGGCTCTGAAGATCTTTCGTCTTTCGTGGTGACCCATAATGACGCCATCCGTTCGATTGGCGTTTCAGTTTTGGCTCGTACGATTTGGCCCATGTCTCATCCAGGGCAGTGGCGGTTCGTGACATTTTACTCTGGCAGGGCTGTGCCGTCATCTCCCCCCCCCCCCTCCAACGGCCCAGTTTTCACTGTCCAGCACCACGATAATTGTAGATGAAATATAATAATAATAATAATAATAATAATAATAATAATAATAATAATAATAATAATAATAATAATAATAATAATAATAATAATAATAATCCGATGACACTGGCTAAATACTGTATGTATCTTCTTCCGAGGCAGAACGATCATGTAGCGAAAATCAGATAATATCGCGAAGCGGAAAAGTAGAAACATAAAGCATCGCAAATCCGGAAGCATTACAATCTACATATCCTTAAAACATCGACAATAAACATATACTTATGTTCACAAAACCACTAAATTCATGACTCGATATACTTTTCAGGTTGAGGTTAAAGAAACATAGGCTAATATATTACAACACATGTAGGGAAGTGAAGTGAAGTGAAGTGAAGTGAAGTGAAGTGAAGTGAAGTGAAGTGAAGTGAAGTGTGAAGACATTTAAGCGAACACCACTAACAAGAAAACTCAACAACTGTATCCGAAAAACAATTCTAGTAGATTACGAAATGTCAGTCAATGGTTATTATAAGTATACAGTTCGTACTTTGATGATGATGATAATGACGGGATGAAGATACACATGAAAATAATACAAGAAAGTAGGTAACGATACCTTAGCTGACTTGCTTGTATACAAAATCCATTCTTCTCTCCTTCTGCTCTGCGAAGTGGTTGATGACACGTTCGTTGAAGTTAGGAACTGCCAACAGCTGTTTCTCGATGGAGCACATAGCAAGCGCGTTAAGTCGGTCTTCCTCCATGGTATTCCTAGTGAACGACTTAATCCTTTTCAGCGTAGAGAAGCACCTTTCATTTTCTGACGTTGTCATGGGAATTGTACAAATAATTCGTAATAACTTAATTTACTCGGGAAGAAGTACTTCCAGGTTGTTATCACAAATGCATGGCAGAAGAGTTAGGGCACCTGAAGCGTTAGCAAAATCACTTCTGCCGTATAAAACTGAGAGTTCATGCCTTAGTTCAATTTGGTTAATAGGAAATAATCTAGGAGCAATTTCAAATTCAGTTTGCGGGAACAGTATCCTATACCTCGGAAATAAACTAGGCTGGAAAAGTTTGGCAACAGACAGATGGTCACTGAACAAAAAACGGTCCTCTATCCCGGATAAAATAACATCGCACACCTCTCTCGCTGCAATCTTTCTATTATCTTCAAACCGTGCGCGTTTCTGACTTGAGCCTGCTGGATTTCCATCGGTGGTGTCTGTGCCATTAAGCCAGTGATGGTCGTAATCGAGAGAGTTTCTGACTCGTTGCACCGATAACTTGAAATCAGATATACTTTTTTGAGCTTTTATACTATCAATTTCGCGGTGCTGAAGCTCGTTGAATAGAAAGTCACAGTGAGGCATAACTTTAGAGAATAGCTCTAGCCAGAATAGAAAATCGGGATCCTTCAGTAGATTCCTTAGTCCTACAGCTTTTCTCACTGTCGAATAGTCATTATTGTCATCGGCGATCTTCTCGAGACACTCCGATATTTCATTTCTGTACATAAAAACCGTACTTACACATCGTGCCTTGAAGTTCCACCTTGTGGCGGCATTTTTTGGGATGCGCCTTTTTACCACTTCGTCCAAAACAGCAGTTCGTTTCGCAGGTTTTGAAAAAAATGATGAAAACCCTTCTAAATTACTAAAAAAGATCCTGACCTGCTTATTCTGAGTAGTACATCGCTCAACAATTAAATTTAATTGATGCGCGTAGCAGTGCACAAAATGAGCGTTTTTGTAAACGACCTTGACCCTTGCTTGAATGCCAGTCTGCCTTCCACTCATTACTCTGTTATTTGCTCTTTCGATATGTTCTTTCAGTGTGCTGTCTAGCTCTGACATTAAATTGACTAAACCTCGAAAAATGCCTGGGTTATCAGACGTGTATGTCTCATCGTGGCCCCTGAGCGCTAGTTCAAACTTCCCACAGAACTTAATAACATCAATTAATTTACTAAGAATGTATCGATTCTTTGAAACCAGTTCATTTGATTGTTTAATTTTAAGTCTGTATGCACTGTCTAATTGGCATCGAATATCTACTCTACCAAGCATAGCAAATTCAATACCAACGTTTATACGTTTCTCGCTCATTTTATGCTTTTTCACTTTTTCACCTAGGTGTTTTATGTCTGATACCCCGACTGATGTCCATGGAGCGTCAACGACATTCATTGCTAAACAAGAGTAACAGAAGAACGCATTCCTTATCTCACATCCGCACAGCCAATCAGCCTGCTTATAAAGTGACGGACTGAATTTCCTAGTATATGCATTTTTGTTCTTGCAACCCTTCTGTTCTTGTGTAATATTTAAATTCGGTCGAGGAGGCCCTAATTTCTTTAATTCTATCCTATGTTCAAAACTTAAATTTCCGTCACTACTTAAAATACTATTTACAGAATTCATCTTCCTTGTCTTCCTAAATTAAGACTGTAACATTTAGTTTTCAAATGGGCAGGTAAGTACTAAACACACGAATGAAGATATTAAAACGACACTTAAAACTGAAGGTAGAATTTACAATGTTATTTAAACTATTATGGTACCGTAGTTTTATCTACTGAACACTTGCACAGCAACACTACACTACAATGGCATTTAAACACACACACATTAGCCGGCTAACAGCTACTGCAATCACGGCTACTCCTGTTTCACTGATCACAAACGACAATGACATTCACGAGAACAAATAAACAATGCACGCCAGAATTCTTTTCGGCTTCCTCAAATCTCAAAGAAATGTGACCAACGTACAAATAGTGCCGTCGCCTTATGATTAGATTTTAAATCTTTATTTTAGCTTATTTTTAGAACTGAATTGTTTAAATAGCCAGTCTAATGGAATCCATTGTATTGTAAACAGTTTTAGAATTAACCTATAACAACTGTTAACGTAAGACGTGTGAGAAAAGGCCTAGGTACATTGTAAAGTGGTTGGCGACGTTGCTACGGGCTCTGCCGGACAGACCAAGTATTAAATGCTCTAAGCATACACCCCGACTGCACTCTTCCTTCCCCTGACAAGCCCATATCGCCTTCTAAGGCTCCTCCCGCACCCCTCACCCTTGTCAAACTCTAAGAGCTTACTGAGGGCTCTCCTGCCAGCACCCGACCGCCTAATGTCTAAAGAGAAAACATTGTGCTGGACTAAAGAGAAAACATCGTGCTTGCTGAACGGATGCCATGTCTTTGAAAATAAAAAAGCGAAACGTTTACAGCCAAAACAATAAAGATAACATTGTATAACTGAATAACACACTACCATAAGTTAGACTTAGCTACATTGTCCATCTCGTTATATAATCAGCTACGGAGTGAAGTTATGTTACGTGTTTTAGTAAAGGCAGTGGGGCGGCGCCCAAAAGCCCTTCATGCACGAACCGCCACTGATCCAGGGTTTTGATACGGCGTAAGAAAGTCCCTCCTTCGCGCTCATAGCGCTCCAAATGCGTCTTAGCAGTTTCGTAACGCAACCATTTGTGCATTTCCGTCAAATCATGCGGAACCCATTGTGATGCAATTTTTCGCATGCCCAGGCGTTCCTCCAGGATGTGAAGCGCGGTCGTATGCGCTAATCCGGCTCTTGGACGAGCTCACGAATCGTCTGGTTTATATCACTGTCCTGTAACGCGGCACTTCCTCACTGACCCTCGTAGGACGACCTACCCGATGAATGTCCACCACCGTTTGCCGACCATCGTTGAAAGCTTTTACTCAACGTGCCACTATTCTGTAAGGCAATGCAGATTCGCCGCAAGCCTCTTGAAGACCTTGATGACACTGTCGTGCTGTACGATTTCTGGCACATTCAATCTTGATCCAACTCCTTTTTTAACGTTAGACCGCTAGCTCACAAGTAACTGTGTTTCTCTCGCTTGTGCGCACGCAGGTGATGTGCGAACGGCGATTCCATTTGCTCTGACGTAAGGTAGGTATGTAACCAATGTGTGCTATCAACGACAATATTAAATTCCGTTGCATAGCGTCTCCACAGCAGTGTTGCCACTATTTAAGTTCCAACCCTCGTAAATTTGTAGGTATTTACTTTGACACTAGGCTTAACTTAGAAGAGTATACGCTCAACCTTTGTAAAGATTTAGCTAGAACTTGACTTTTACTGAAAAGACTTAAATCCTGTCTCAGTTGTGAAATGTTTATTCCATCATAATTTGCATTCTTTAATTCTCACCTACTCTATCGAGTTAATCTTTGTGGCTATTGTACAACACCTAATAAGGTTTTTATCTGGTAGAAGAAGGTCATTAGACTAAATGTGGCAATTGGAAAACAGGAATCTTGCAGATCTAGTTTTGTGAAAGTAGGTATTCTCACACTGCCTTGTTTAAATATACTAACATCGTGTATGTAAAAGAAAATATTTCAATGTCTTCCAGCCGATCCTCAGTACATAGCTATAGCGCAAGGAAAAATGATGATTTAGATGTCCCGTACTTGCAACATATTATTATTATTATTATTATTATTATTATTATTATTATTATTATTATTATTATTATTATTATTATTAATAATAATAATAATAATAATAAATACATCGCTACTGGGAAATATCCCGGTGGCAATTGTCACTTATATTAGTGTGATAATATGGTAAAATTAACACATAATTACCCAACAACAACAACAACAACAACAACAAAAACAAAACTACAACAAAAGTCCAACAAATAATTGCATGATAAGAAAATATTACGAGAAATATTACTAGCTTAACATTCTAACTCTAGCTTCATCATATACAAATTCACACACAGCTTAAGAAAATCCAACCTTGCTACCCCTTAAATATCATTGCAGAAGAGTCCCATTTTAACCTCAAATAATCTACTATTAATTGCTCCATTTGTTTGCATACAATTGACGTTAAACGTACCTGTCTGGTTATTTAAGTCGCTCTTATCACTCCCTTTGCGAATAGGAACTACAATGGCCTATTTATTGCTCAGTGATATGATTCTTATTAAATATGGTAGGATCGCTTCACCCCCGAATTTAAGTGCTCTCCGGAACTACAATCTGGCCCATAAAATTTATATTTCTGAGTTTAAAAAGAACTTTTTCGTAATAACGAAGCATTAATTTGGAAATCATGATTAGTTTTCGGAAAATTGTCCCTGAATAACTGTGCCACCGGATTAAAATCCTTTCCGTAGTGCTTATTTAATGCTTCCGCTTTATCTATATCTGTTGTCGCCAATAAATTCCCTCCTATACAACGAGAAGGAACTGACTTGTTCTGTCCCTTCAATCTTCGTATATATATATTAAAAAAAAGGGTTCCAAGAATTTCGATTTTCATTTAGGATATTATCAAGATATTTCTCTTCGGCCACTTTATTTTCTGTTAGCAAAAACTTCTCCAAACTTCTATACTCCGCTTTGCATGCATAGTTATTTCTTCTGTTGAACGCTCTCCTAGTCTTACGTCTAAGCTTCCTAACAGTCGCGGTGTAATGTAATACCCTGGAACTAAATTTATCCCTAATTATATTTTTGTGAACGAATGTATTCAGTCTAGTTTCTAAAATGGTTTTGAAGTTCTCCCAAATATCGTGCATCCCCTTGTCCTCCTTTAACCAATTAGTATAGCACAACCTCAAATAGTTTTCAAAACCTACGGAGTCTCTCCTCGTATAGCACCAAATTGTCTTGGAAATTCCCACGTGCCTCATATTACAAGTTTCCCAAGAGCGTTCGAGTATCACTGCACTGTCACTAATCCCATGAATTACGTCACAAGATACAACTATGTCATACGGTCTGACTGGAAAAACATCTAAAAGTGCTCATATACGTGTGTTCTTAGTAACGACTTGGGAAAAGTCATTATTCCACACTAATAAGTTAACTGCTTCCTGTGATAGGCCCCTTTAGTTTACCCAGCCCAGTTTACTGACGGTAGGTTTAGATCCCTTGCAATTATAGATCTCTTCTCGTAGCTTATATTTGCATATGTCAATTCTGAAAGACGAGTGATCATGTTTAAACCTGATTTCGGTGGGCGATAATGACTATATTTTGTTTCTTGGGCGAATTATTTACCTCCAACCCAATTATTTCGCAGTCATCGAGAACACATTTTAACGTACTGCTTAGCTCTGACCTAACACAAATGAAAATTCCCCCTCCTTTCGAACTTATATGTCGTCCGAACTTTCGAAATTTTGACATGAATAGTTCTGAATCATATGTAGACTATTATCCGATACCCAACTTTCCATTAACTGTCGTCGATCCAACTGTTGCAGTCTACAAAGAGTGATCCGTAACTTTCGGATATCCACTGAAGCCCTTCGTTCAATCGACCAATCTTCTTCCTTGATCAATCAATATCAATCAATACTGATTTGCATTTAGGGCAGTCACCCAGGTGGCAGATTCCCTATCTGTTGCTTTCCTAGCCTTTTCCTAAATGATTTCAGAGAAATTTGGAAATTTATTGAACGTCTCCTTTGGTAAGTTATTCCAATCCCTAACTCCCCTTCCTATAAATGAATATTTGCCCCAGTTTGTCCTCTTGAATTCCAACTTCATCTTCATATTGTGATCTTTCCTACTTTTATAAACGCCACTCAAATTTATTCGTCTACTAATGTCATTGCACGCTACCTCTCCGGTGACAGCTCGGAACATACCACTTAGTCGAGCAGCTCTTCTTCTTTCTCTCAGTTCTTCCCAACCCAAACTTTGCAACATTTTTGTAACGGTACTCTTTTGTCGGAAATCACCCAGAACAAATCGAGCTGCTTTTCTTTGGATTTTTTCCAGTTCTTGAATCAGGTAATCCTGGTGAGGGTCCCATACACTGGAACCATACTCTTGTTGGGGTCTTACCAGAGACTTATATGCCCTCTCCTTTACATCCTTACTACAAACCCCTAAACACCCTCATAACCATGTGCAGAGATCTGTACCCTTTATTTACAATCCCATTTATATTATATATATTAACACCTAGATACTTACAATGATCCCCAAAGGGAACCTTCAACCCATCAACGCAGTAATTAAAACTGAGAGGACTTTTCTTATTTGTGAATCTCACAAACTGACTTTTAACCCCGTTTATCAACATACCATTGCCTGCTGTCCATCTCACAACATTTTCGAGGTCACGTTGCAGTTGCTTACGATCTTGTAACTTATTTGTCACTCTATAGAGAATAGCATCTTCCGCAAAAAGCCTTACCTCCGATTCCACTCCTTTACTCATATCATTTATATAAGAAAACATAAAGGTCCGATAATACTGCCTTGAGAAATTCCCCTCTTAATTATTACAGGGTCAGATAAAGCTTCACCTACTCTAATTCTCTGAGATCTATTTTCTAGAAATATAGCAACCCATTCAGTCACTCTTTTGTCTAGTCCAATTGCACTCATTTTTGCCAGCAGTATCCCATGATCCACACTATCAAATGCTTTAGACAGGTCAATCGCGATACAGTCCATTTGACTTCCAGAATCTAAGGTATCTGCTATATCTTGCTGGAATCCTACAAGTTGAGCTTCAGTGGAATAACCTTTCCTAAAACCGAATTGCCTTCTATCGAACCAGTTATTAATTTCACAAACATGTCTAATATAATCAGGAAGAATGTCTTCCCAAAGCTTACATACAATGCATGTCGAACTTACTGGCCTGTAATTTTCAGCGTTATGTCTATCACACTTTCCTTTATACACAGGGGCTACAATGGCAACTCCATTCATCTGGTATAGCTCCTCCGGCCAAACAATAATCAAATAAATACTTCAGATATGGTACTATGTCCCTAACCATTGTCTTTAGTATATCCCCAGAAATCTGATCAATTTCAGCTGCTTTTCTAGTTTTCAACTTTTGTATCTTATTGTAAATGTCATTGTTATCATATGTAAATTTTATTACTTCTTTGGCCTTAGTCTCCTCCTCTATCTCGACATTATCCTTGTAACCAACAATCTATACATACTGCTGACTGAATACTTCTGCCTTTTGAAGATCCTCACATACACACTCCCCTTGTTCATTAATTATTCCTGGAATGTCCTTCTTGGAACCTATTTCTGCCTTAAAATACCTAAACATACCCTTCCATTTTTCACTAAAATTTGTATGACTGCCAATTATGCTTGCCATCATCTTATCCTTAACTGCCTTCTTTGCTAGATTCAATTTTCTAGTAAGTTCCTTCAGTTTCTCCTTACTTCCACAGCCATTTCTATTTCTTTTCAGTCTGCACCTCCTTCTTAGTCTCTTTATTTCTCTATTATATTAAGGTGGATCTTTACCATTCCTTACCACCCATAAAGGCACAAACCTGTTTTCGCATTCCTCAACAATTACTTTAAACCCATCCCAGAGTCTGTTTACATTTTTATTTACCGTATTCCACCGATCACAGTTACTTTTTAGAAACTGCCTCATGCCTGCTTTATCAGCCATATGGTACTGCTTAATAGTCCTACTTTTAAGACCTTCCTTTCTATCACATTTATTTTTAACTACCACAAAAACAGCTTCATGATCACTAATACCATCTATTACTTCAGTTTCCCTATAGAGCTCATCTCTTTTTATCAGCACCACATCCAGGATATTTTTCCTTCTGGTTGGCTCCATCACTTTCTGAGTCAGCTGTCCTTCCCATATTAACTTATTTGCCATTTGTTGGCCATGCTTCCTGTCGTTCGCATTTCCTTCCCAATTGACATCTGGCAAATTCAGATCTCCTGCCACAATCACATTTCTTTCCATGTCGTTTCCCACATAGCTGACTAACCTATCAGATAATTCCGAATCCGCGTCAGTGCTACCCTTTCCTGATCTGTACACTCCAAATTACATCAAGTTGCCTATTATCTTTAGAAATGAGCCTTACACCTAGAATTTAATGTGTCTCATCTTTAACTTTAACTTTTTGATACATCTGGTCTCCTTAGTATACCATTAATTACATTAACTAAATTTTCGAATGTTGCGATTGTATTACCAATACTTCCGCAGTTCACCTGCAACAATCTAAGAAACGACTCTCACCACTCCTCGCTGTTTCAGATGAAGTCCATCCCTGCAAAAGTCCCTATCGACGATCCAACTGTTGCAGTCTACAAAGAGTGATCCGGAACTTTCGGATACCCACTGAAGCTCTTCGTTCAATCGACCAATCTTCTTCCATGATACATCTGGTCTCCTTAGTATATCACTAACCACAACATTTGCCTTCGTGAACTTTTTCTTAGCCGATTTCACTAGATCATAAATATCCCCCATTATATATCCAGTCCGTTTCCTTTTTAAATCATTAGTTCCTACGTGGAGAATTACTACTTCCTCATTCCCGCCACATTCGCCCTCTGTTTTCCTGTTCAGCTGTTCCGCTCAAATTACCGGCATACACATCACATTCACTGACCAATTTTCTTGTCCTATATGCCGCACGATAGAATTTCCTATAGCCAAACAATTTAGGGTTTTATATTCTCCACTAGTATTAATAGCCACACTTATCTACAATGAAATTGTTTTAATAAGCTCCCAGGACCTATAGGAAGTCTTGAAGCGTTAAAAATATATGCATTTCTCTTCACTTGGCTTAAACGTATGGGAAGCAGTAAAACGTATAGCGCAAACTCCGTTACGAGAAGCGGCAAAATTAGGCCTAAAATCCGACACAGTGCACCGGCGAAAGTGTCGAACATTCTTATATTTGGTGATAGCCAAGAGAAGGGAATTGCGAAGAAAATGAACAATGAAGATATTGCAGCATCGGCCGTCATCTATCCTGGGGCCCCAATCAAGAAGGTATTGGAAAACACGGAGCAGGCAGCAAGAGATCTCGGAAGTCGTGATGCAGTAGTGATCCTTGGCGGGACGAACGACGTAGCTCACAACGAGGCTAAGAATATCATTTCTGAACTTAAATGTACACTAGGTAAACTGAATCACACTAACATCTTTGTAGTGAGCGTGCCCCACAGGCATGATTTGATTACAGACTCGTGTGTGAACATTGAAATGGACAAAGTTAATACAGATATGGTTAAAATTTGTAAATATCTTCGTAATACCCAGGTAATTGAATGCAGCAGTTTCGAGAGACACTGTTACACAAATATTGTTCTAGATTTTATTAATCTTAAGGTATGTACTGTAAAAAAGGCAACTCCCTTGAGTTATAATACTGACCAGGAAAACTAGTAGAAAGAGCCAGCTGTACTTCAAGCTGGCTCAGTCAACTAGAAAATGAAACTCAGTGTAGTAAGGAATTTCAAGTTACACAAGTGCAACAGTCAAGTTTTAGGGAGGAATGGGGTCTGAGATTGCTCTTGGTAAACTGTCAGAGTATAGTAAATAAACAATTAAAATTCAGTACATTGATGGAATCTTATGAGACTGATGTGGTGATAGGAGTGTAATAGTGGTTGAGAGAAGGGGTGGGTAATAGAGAAGTATTTCCAGAAGGTTATACAGTCTATCGTAGAGACCGAGGAGATAAAATGGGAGGGGGTGTTTATTCTGGTAAAGGAAACTTATTGTTCACATGAATAGTTTACCGATGAAAGGGATGGAATATTAGGTATAAAATTAGTTTGTGATAATATGAAGGAGGTGGGAATTATAGGAACATCTAGGTCTGGAAGAGACATGGAGATATTTGAGAAAATAGTAGATTATACTCATAAAAACAATAATAATGATTTGGTAATAATTGGGGGAGATCTAAACTTGCCTGAAGTTGAATGGAATGGAGCTGCAAGTGAAGCCCATGAACAGAAACTGGCAAATAAGTTAATTTGGGAGGGAGGATATACACAAGTAGTGCAAGAACCTTATCTGTTAAATAGTGTTCAATAACTTACTAGATGTATTCTTGGTTATACCATGGGAAATTGTTGATAAATCTGAGGTAATTGAAGGAATAGGTGACCACAAAGCTGTAATGGATGTAGGACTGGTACCAAAAAGGCTTAATAAGAGAGTCACACAAGACAAGAAATCGTACAGAAAAACTAAAGTTGATGAATTTGGGACTTACCTTAAAACACAATTCAGTTGTTGGATGAGTGAAGGGAGTAATGTGGATACACTTTGGGCTAAATTTAAAGGAATCATTTGGGAAGGAGAGAAGAGATTTGTACTTGTTAACAAGGGTAAAATGACCTCAGACCCTGTTTACTATACAAGGGAAATAAGAAAATTAAAAAGAAAATGTGGAATGGTAAACAGGAAAATCAAAGAGGGTAGGGAGAATAAAGAAACTAGAAAACAGCTAATGAGGGAACTGAATAGAGTGAAAAAGGAAGCAAAAGAGAATTATATGAATGGCATACTTCAAGAGGTTAATGACCACAAAAAGAAACGGAAAAAACTGTATTCATATATCAGGAATCGAAAAGGAAAAGGAATCCAAATTCCTATAATGGTGGGAGAAGGGGATGAACACTATTTAACAGATACTGAGAAAGCAAACCTATTTAGTAGTGAATTCAGAGATTCAGTAGAAGATTGTCAGGCGTTGCAAACCAAAACATAATAAAGAGGGAGAGACACATAGGGAAACAAGAAGCTTCTCATTCACAAATGAAGATATTTTCAGAGAAATCCAGCTGCTTCAGCAAGGAAAAGCTGCAGGAAGTGATCAAATTACTGGGGAGGTATTAAAGACAATGGGGTGGTACTTAGTGCCTTATTTAAAATTTCTCTTTGTCTATGTCATAAATATTAGTGTAATACCAAAAGAATGGAAGGAATCTATAATAATACCAATTTATAAAGGAAGGGGTGATAAAAGGAAACCAGAGAACTACAGACCAATCAGCCTGACCAGTATAGTTTGTAAAAAACTGGAGAGTTTAATATCAAAGTACACCAGAGGGATATGTGATGATAAAAATTGGTTCATGAGGAGCCAGTGTGGATTTAGAAAGAAACTTTCTTGTGAAGCACAACTGGTGGGATTTCAGCAGGACATATCAGATCAGTTGGATTCAGGAGGCCAGTTAGTTTGCATAGCCATAGATCTTTCCAAAGTCTTTGATAGAGTGGAACATGGAATATTATTAAAGTAATTGGAGGGAATAGGATTCGACGTAAACTTTACACGTTAGATAAAAACATTTCTAAATTCAAGGGTTCAGAAAGTCAAAGTAGGAAATAATGTATCGCAGGAAGAGAAAGTTTGGAAGGGAATTGCACAGGGTAGTATAATCGGTCCGTTACTTTTTCTTAATATACGCAAATTATTTAGGGAATAATATAACATCAAAATCAGTTTGTATGCAGATGACGTAATTGTTTATAAGGAAATAAATAACATTGAGGACTGTTCAGAATTACAAAGGGACTTTGAGAGTATCCAACAATGGGTTGAAGAAAATAATATGAACGTTAATGAAGGCAAATCAACTGTTACAACATTTACAAACAGGAGCTTTAAAACTGAATTTGAATATACTTTGGATGAGGCAGTTATCCCAAAAGATGGCAAGTGCAAATACCTAGGTGTGAGATTTGAAAGTGATTTGCACTGGAAGGGTCATATGGTAGACATTGTTGGGAAAGCATACAGATCTTTACATGTCATAATGAGGCTACTTGAAGGATGCAACAAAGAATTAAAAGAGAAAAGTTACTTAAGTATGGTTCGTCCATTATTGGAATATGCAAAGAGTGTTTGGGATCCTCACCAAGAATACCTAATAAAAGAAATAGGTAGAGTGCAGAGGAAAGCAGCAAGATTTGTAACAGGGGATTTCAGGAGAAAGAGTAGTGTATCAGAAATGTTAAAGGAAGTTGGGCGGGAAACTTTAAGTAACAGAAGGGAGATAACTAGACTTATAGGTTTATATAGAGCCTATACAGGAGAAGAAGCATGGGTAGATGTCCATGAGAGGTTTCAGTTGGAAAATAATTATATCGGCAGGACTGACGACAAGTATAAAATTAGAAGGAATTTTGGCAGAAGCAATTGGGGTAAATGTTCATTAATTGGGAAGGGCGTGAAGGACTGGAACAGTTTACCAGGGGTAGTGTTTGATCCTTTTCAAAAATCTGTACAGATATTCAAGAAGGGAATAAACAGCAACAGAGAAAATAAATGAAATGTTAGAGGGCATTCAACCAGTGCAGGTTATTGTAAATAAAAAATTGTATGTGAATAAATTAATTCCATCCCCTGGTCTAAAGAGTTTGGACATTCAAAGTAGGGGACTGCCTGTAGGGGTGAAGTACAGTGGGGACTTCGAGGTGCCCTTGGACCGCTACGGTAGCTGTGAAGGCCCTACAGGAACTCTGAAAAGTGGAGGCAAATGGGGCTCTGGTTAAGACGCAGCAGGTCGTTATACTACTTAGGTCCCAAAATGGGTAAAAAATAAATAAGTAAATAAATGCAATGTAAATTTTAATCTTATACCAGTTGTATAGTATTATTTGAAGTAATTCCACATATTGTATATGAGTTGAATATATTTGTAAGTACAGGAGATATTATAAGTAGAATTTTGTAAACAATATAAATTTATTAAGGATGAGCTGTTTGTTTAACAGAAAAATTTGTTAGCGTAAATTGTATAATAATGTATTCTAGGAAAATTTTCTTCTCTTTTTAATCTAAAATTTGCCGCTTGATAATAATGTATTTTAGTGTACCATTTGCACGTAAGTAGACACCTCATTTGCAAATAAAGAGATTTTGATTTGATTTGATTTGATTTGATTTGATTTGATTTGATTTGATTTGATTTGATTTGATTTGATTTGATTTGATTTGATTTGATTTGATTTGATTTGATTTGATTTGATTTGATTTGATTTGATTTGATTTGATTTGATTTGATTTGATTTGATTTGATTTGATTTGATTTGAAACGTAAAACGTTCTATGCTGTGGCTGAATTCCTGGGATACAACATCAGAGAAAGTGAATTTAATGCAAAATTAACATAATACTTCCTAAGCATACACTTTATTCTGGTAAAAGTATAGGCTATTGAATAATAGTATACATATCTAAACTGATAATGTTAACATAATCTCATTACCCTTGCATAAGATATACTCCACCTTTCTCTTCTATATCCATGTAAATCATCCTAAAGCCAAAGTTTTTTGGAATCCTTGGCTCTAAATGAAACTATGGAACACATGAAATATGTTTTGTGTGTTTTTAGGTGTTCTGCATGTGTAGTAATAGATTTGATTGTGTGTACAATTAAGATAGGATATCTTTCAAAATTTATGGCCATTTTCACACCAGGAAAACGCTGGGGCTGTATCTTATTTAAGGCCACGGCCGCTTCCTTCCCATTCCTAGCCTTTTCCTGTCCCTTCGTCGCCATAAGACCTTTCTGAGTCGGTGCAACGTAAAACAACTTGTAAAAAAATTGTATGGTGAACCTTGTTGTACAATCTGTATTTAATGGTCAATACATTATTAGTATTAGCCCTCTGCACATGGTCATGAGGGTATTTAGGGGTTGTAGCAAGGATGCAAAGGAGAGGGTATATACGTCTCGGTTAGGCCCCCAAGTAGATTATGGTTCCAGTGTATGGGACCCTCACCAGGATTACTTGATTCAAGAACTGGAGAAAATCCAAAGAAAAGCAGCTCGATTTGTTCTGGGTGATTTCCGACAAAAGAGTAGCGTTATGAAAAATGTTGCAAAATTTGTCTGGGAAGACTTGGGAGAAAAGAGACTAGCTACTCGACTAATAAGTGGTATGTTCCGAGCTGTCAATGGAGAGATGGCGTGGAATGGCATTAGTAGACGAATGTTTCAGTGGTGTTTTTAAAAGTAGGAAAGATCACAGTATGAAGATAAAGTTGGAATTCAAGAGGAAAAATTGGGGCAATTATTCGTTTATAGGAAGAGGAATTAGGGATTGGAATAATTTACCAAGGGTGATGTTCAATAAATTTCCAAATTCTTTCCAATTATTTAAGAAGTCTAGGTAAAAGTTGATAGGGAATTGTTGTGATCTTTGCCATGGAAACGGACCGTTATCAAGTAGGATTAGTCATGTGTGTCTCGCTGCTAACGCTAAATGTCAGACTCCAACTCTCTGGTATACAGGTACATAATAGGAGTGCGCATCTCATGTAAGGCACATTCTGAGTTGTAGCTTTCCATGTGGTCAGATACCGTGCAGTATGTGAATCACCGTTTTTGCCGATCGTAGGACGGCTTATAATATAAACTTGCATATCAGTGGGGGTAAATAAAGGACAAATAATTAGGGACAGGAATAATTTACCAAGGGAGATGTTCGATAAATTTCCATCTGCCTTAAAGTCATTTAAGAAAAGACCAGGTAGGCTAAATAATTAATAGAGTGTCTGTCACCTGGGCTCAGGGGCGTAGCCATCGGGGGTTGCTGGGCGTTAGAAACCCCTCATGGAACGTTTAAAAAAGAAAATAAATAGAAACTTACAATAAAAAGTGAAAGGCGGCTCAATGGGTGGGCTCTTTTAAACATTCACAGAGGCATAATTGTAAAACCGACAGATCTCTTTAATTTATTTTGTAAGAAGGCTCGAATGTTGGATTTTAGATTGTAATCTGAACATTATATTCGCTGTAAACTGTTGACTTCCATCGTATTGTCCTTGTTCAGTATGTTAATGTAAAATTTATAGTGTACCGATTCTGCAATCTGAATATCAACATAATTCACTTGTATCAGTTTCATTATGACACACGTGCATGCGCGCACCACACACGCACGAGCACTTTCATTTTGTTCTCTCATAATTTTGTAAGTATATACACCGCTCCCCACCCATCGGTCAATCCTGGCTACGCTACTGCTTGGGCGACATCCCTAAATGCAGTTCTGAAGTGAATGACTGACTGATAAATAGTTGAATGTATAACTTATGTCACTAAGCTCTTCACTCTCGTTTTACAAAATCTGGTCAAGATCATTGCAATCCCCTTATACAGGAGGACAAACGAAGTTCCAGTTTCATTTAATAGACTTTGATCTTCGATCCAATAGTCAAACTTGGTCAAATTATGGAGCAAAAGAGAAAGGAACGGTGGTCTGCTATTCCTATTGTCGCCGCTAGATGGGGCTTTATTCATTTCCATTCCTGACCCTATCGAATGATTGGAAACAGGCTGTAGATTTTCGATGTACTTATTCTGATCATAAACCGATCATTTTTAATCTTTCCTGGGTTCGTTTTCAACAGCCATCTTTTCCTTCGGAGAACGTTCTTAGATTACAGTAGATTCTTTGGCATATAAATAAAAATGTAAACATTTTTGAAATAAACGATAGGAACGAGACTGACCGTCAAATTGTTCACCTCTACAATAAGGTCAATAATGCACGGAAGTACAGTATGTCGTATCGCCAGAAATCCCGCACACTTGCCTACGCGCGACAATGGTGCTGGTCACATTATCAACAATGACAATGGAAGCAGATATAATTTACCGCCAAGTAGCGGTCTTGCATCTTGCTGTGGGGTCCAGAACATATAATAATAATAATAATAATAATAATAATAATAATAATAATAATAATAATAATAATAATAATAATAATAATAATAATAATAATAATAATAATAATAATAATAACGTTCTGGACCGTCGTCAAATGTGTGGACCGCGCTGGAAACGGGTCCTGGACGGGTAATGACTAAGAATGCAGTCCGGCCGCGGGTTCAGCACCGCCGAGGCACCCAAGACGACAGCATGCCGGAGCTCCTGAAGGATTTGATCCATATTCGAAATGCTTATATGAAAAGATGGCAAAGATTTAGGGACCCAACTTACCGGGTAGAGTACCTGGACCCAGCCCGGAAGTACGAAATCGATTGCAGGAAAGAAAGATTGAATAATGGGAGGAAACTTGCCGTAATCTATTAGGAAACGAGTCAGATCGCGAATTTTGGCGGATTCTCTCAGAAAAACAGTCAGATCGTGAATTTCGGCGGATTATATATCTAAAACAATAAGCATTCAATTATAAATTTCAGTATAATAACGTAGCGAAGCTCGGGTATCTTGCTAGTCTCATATAAACTGTTAGACCTACCATAGGAACTGTGCTGGTTGCCGAAGCACTCTCCTACGGCAATGATCGATGAATGACAAATGAAATGAAATATTGGACAGTGTTGCTGGAATGAATGATGACAGGGAAAACCGGAGTATCCGGAGAAAAACCTGTCCCGCCTCCGTTTTGTTCAGCGCGAATGTCACATGGAGTGACCGGGATTTGAACCACGGAACCCAGCTCTGAGAGGCCAGCGCGCTGTCGCCTGAGCAACGAAGGCTCCTTATAAGTACATTATGAACAGTAAAATCAATTGGTCTCACCTCCTTTGACACCCCACCGCCGTTAAGATTATTACCCCCCCCCCCAAAAATCAAAAGAAGGCATGTTTCTTTATCTTTAAAGGAGATTCCAAACACCAATGTTCACGTCTATTAGCTTCAGTTTTGAGATGTAACTATCCCCATAAAAATAATTCACCTTTTTCACTTCCCTCCACACCCCCCCCCCCAATCTTCCGGCAAAAAATACTTGTTTCTTTAATAGTAAAGGATCTTCTAAATACCAATTATCACGACTCTAACTTCTTCAGTTTTTATTTATGTGTCCTCATGAAAGGAATTCAACTCCTTTTCACTCCCGCCCCCAAGATGGTTCCCCCCAAAACGCGCTTTTCTTTGTTTTTAAAGGAGATAAAAATACCAATTTTCACGTCTGTAACAACTTTAGTTTATATTAGATGTATGTATTCTCATACAATTAAGTCAATTAATGTTTCAATTTTTCACCGCCCCCCTCCCTTCATTGGATTTTCCGAGAATACGTGTTTCTTTACTTCTAAAGCAGATTCCAAATATCAAATTTCACGTCTGTAACATCTTCATTTTTGAGATATCGGTAGCTTAATTAAAATAATTTAACACCATTTTCAGTCACTTCTACCCCCCCTCCACCCAAGTGGTATTCCCGAAAAGTAAAAATACACGTTTCTTGAAATTTAATAGAGATAAATAATACCATTTTTTACTTCTGTAACATGTTAAGTTTTTGAGATATACTGTACAAATTCTCATTTTAAACTTTCACCCCTTTTTAGTTCCCCTTAAGTGGAGTTTCCAATAACAAATCACCCAAGTTTCTTTACTTTTGCAGGGATTCCAAATACCCACTTTCTACGTCTGTAACATTTGACGTTTCTCAGATATTCTGTAGATATAGTCTTCCAAAAAATTCACCCCAATTTGTCACTCCTGTTTAACCGCCATTAATTGGATTTTCCCAAAACAAAAAAATACGTGTTTCTTTATTTTTAAAGGTGATCCCATATACACATTTTCAGTTCTGTAATATCTTCAGTTTCTGAGATATATGTATCCTCATTAAAGGCATTCAAGCCATTATTCACCCTTTTACATCCCTCCTATTGGGATTTACAGAAAACAAAAAAAAGACATCTTCATTTATTTTTAAGTGAGATTCTAAATACCAATTTTTACATCTGTAAACTTTTAAAGTTAAATGTTAACCACCCTTATCACCCCCATTATTTGTATTTTCCAAAAACGAAAAAATACTTGTTTATTTGTTTTTAAAGTAGATCATAAATACCAATTTTCAGGTCTGTAAAATCTTCTGGTTCTGAAATAGAAGTAGCCTCATTAAAGGCATTCAACCACTTTTTCACCCTTTTCCACCCTTCCTATTGGGATTTTCCTAAAACAAATAATACGTGTTTCTTTATTTTTAAAGGAAATTCTAAATACAAATTTTTACATCTATAAATTTTTGAGATATAGATACAGTCATTTTAAAAATACGCCCCCTTTTCACCCCCCATTAAATGGATTTTCCAAAAAAACACGCGTTTCTTTATTTTCAAAGGTGATCCCAAAACCCAATTTTCAGATCTGTAATACCTTCAGGTTCTGAAATATAAGTAGCCACATAAATGGCATTCAACCCTTTTTTCACCCTTTTCCACCCTTCCTATTGGGATTTTCCGAAAACAAAAAAATACGTGTTTCTTCATTTTTAAAGGAGATTCTAAATACCAATTTTTACATCTATAAACTTTAAAAGTTGTGAGATATAGGTACACTCATTTTAAAAATTCACCCCCTTTTATACCCCCATTAATTGGATTTTCCAAAAACAAAAAATTACGTGTTTCTTTATTTTTAAAGGAGATCCCAAACACCAATTTTCAGGTATGTAATATCTTCAGTTTCTGAGATATAAGTATCCTCACTAAAGGCATTCAACCACTTTTTCACCCCTTTTCACCACTCCTATTGGGATTTTCCGAAAACAAAAGAATACGTGTTTCTT
The DNA here is from genome assembly GCF_040414725.1 of Anabrus simplex. NCBI lineage: Eukaryota > Metazoa > Arthropoda > Insecta > Orthoptera > Tettigoniidae > Anabrus > Anabrus simplex. The sequence goes on along the minus strand of NC_090266.1, from coordinate 283,001,827 downwards.
TATTTTTAATGAAGATTCTAAATACCAAGTTTTTCATCTGTAAACTTTAAACGTTTTGAGATATGGATGCACTCATTTTAAAAATGCACCCCCTTTTCACCCTCCCATTAATTGGATTTTCCAAAAACAAAAAATACTTGTTTCTTTATTATTAAAAGAGATAAAATGTACCAATTTTCAGGTCTGTAATATCTTCAGTTTCTGAGATATGATTTCCGGTATCCTGATTAAAGGCATTCAACCCCTTTTTCACCCTTTTTACCCCTCCTACTGGGATTTTCTGAAAACAAAAAAGTACGTGTTTTCTTATTTTTAAAGAAGATTCTAAATGCCAATTTTTATTACTCTAAACCTTTAAGTTTTTGAGATACAGATATTCTCATTTTAAAAATTAACCCCCCTTTTCACCCTCTTAGCGAGCACCTACATCTTAATATGAATGTAATCCCAAAATTTCATTTCTTTATTTCCAGTAATTTTGGTTCGGCGATGATGAATCAGTCAGTCAGTCGGTCAGTCAGGAAAAGCTATTTTATATATATAGATTACAAACATTTTACTCGAAGGGGGGTCTTTTACTGCCGCACATTTTATATCGAAGCGCGAGAACAAAAATAGCTCCAAATGCATTTTAGGGAAACTTTATCTTCACATAGCACATAGGGAAGACTGAGATACAGTCCTGAGAACTTTCTATCGTATTCAAACACAGGAGCTGTAGTTCGAATTTCCTAAAAGCGTCCTGTGTGGGAATTGGTCGTTCATGTGGTGGGGCTGCCTGTTCTCCCATCTCCGGGAGGTCAAGTCTTCACCGTACGTTTTTCTGAGAGCGGTTGATAACGCAGTGACGAGAGTGGTTAGTTTAATGTATGCAGTCTAGGCTTTTAGGCTATAAGTATTTCCTAAGCATGAGTAGAAGTGGTAGCTTTGGTCCCAACAGTCTCTCTCAATATTGCGTCCAAATCTGTGAAGTGGCGGAGAGAACTTCCTAAATCGCATAATGATCATCTGGAACAGCGTGTAATGTTACAAGTGTGCTGGCAGCGTCGTGGGCCTAGATGACTGGTCCAATGGGTATTCACAGCGGAAGGAAAAAGTGGGATAGAGGGAACATAAGACATTTACGCGACACATCTGGCTGTCGGACTTAAGGCACAGAACATGACAAATTTGCAATTAACTACGTGAGAGCTGTGAGAGTTCTAAATATGCTGAATCGTCATTTTTCCAAGGTCATCCAATGTCATTGACCCCAAGGTCATTGACCATGGTCACGTGACCGTGTCGTCATCTGCTGACGTCAGCAAAATCATTGACCCCGACCAAGGTAATAGACCCCGTGACGTCATCACCACGTGCTCGTGTTTGTAAACAATGCCACGTGCTTATTTGATAGTTGTCATCCGCCATCTTTAAACAACAACGCATTGCTAACCACAGTGCTGCCTTCTTGACGGAGCTAAACCTCACTGTTGCTACCTTATGCACGTGGTGGCGGCAATTTGAAAAATTCCAAGTGCTTTTTGACAGCTGTCATTCTCCATCTTGCAACGCTAACCTCAGTACTGCCATCTTGACGGGGCTAAATCTCATCCTGCGGCCATCTTGCATCGCTAACCTCAGTGCAACCATCTTGACGGGGCTAAATCTAAACCTTTGGCACGTGGTGGCGGGCAATATGAAAAAATCTACGTGCTCTTGTTTGAGCCACGTGCTCTTGTTTGTAAACATTGCCACGTGCTTTTGACAGCTGTCATCCGCCACCTTGCACCGCTAACCTCACTACCGTTACCCTGACGGTGCTAAAACCTTATGGCTACCACCTTAGAGACGTAGCGGTGGACAATTGAAATATTCCGTCAGCTGTCATGTTTAAACAACTAAAACTTAAGTGCATTCGCGAACCTAACCTCTCATCCACCATCTTGAAGGGGCTATCTTTAGGTTTATGACAAGATGCCCTTCCCGACGCTAATTACACAAGATGGCAGCTGCTAGGTCAGAGGCTACTACACAAGATGGTGGCTATACATAGGCTGTTATGGCCTCCTCCTCAATTTTCGATCACTACTGATCTGCATTTAGGGCAGTCGCCCAGGTGGCAGATTCCCTATCTGTTGTTTTCCTAGCCTTTTCTCAAATAATTGCATAGAAATTGGAAATTTATTGAACATCTCCCTTGGTAAGTTATTCCAATCCCTAACTCCCCTTTCTATAAACGAATATTTGGCCCAATTTGTCCTCTTGAATTCCAACTTTATCTTCATATTGTGATCTTTCCTACTTTTAAATATACCATCCAAACTTATTCCTCTTCTGCTGTCCTCCCGCGCCATCTCTCCACTGACAGCTCGGAACATACCACTTAGTCGAGCAGCTCGTCTCCTTTCTCCCAAGTCTTCCAGCCCAAAATTTGCAACATTTTTGTAACGCTACTCTTTTGTCGGAAATCGCCCAGAACAAATCGAGCTGCTTTCTTGGGATTTTTTCCAGTTCATGAATCAAGTAATCCTGGAATACACTGGAACCATACTCTAGTTGGGGTCTCACCAGAGACAAATATGCTCCCTCCTTTACATTCTTACTACAACCCTTAAATACTCTCATAACCATGTGCAGAGATCTGTACTCTTTATTTACAATCATATTTATGTGATTACCCCAATGAGAACTTTACTTATATTAATACCTAGGTATTTACAATGATCCCCAAAGGGAACTTGCACCCCATCAACGCAGTAATTAAAACTGAGAGGACTTTTCCTATTTGTGAAACTCACAACCCGACTTTTATCCCTGTTTATCATCATACTATTGCCTACTGTCCATCTCACAACATTATCGAGGTCATTTTGCAGTTACTCACAATCTTGTAACTTATTTATTACTCTGTACAGAATAACATCATCTGCGAAAAGCCTTATCTCTGATTCCACTTCTTTACACATATCATTGATATATATAAGAAAACATAAATGTCCAATAATACTGCCTTGAGGTATTCCCCTAATAAGTTTTACATGGACAGATAAAGCTTCATTGCTCTGAGTTCTATTTTCTAGAAACAGAGCCACCCATTCATGCACTTTTTTGTCACGTCCAATTGCAGTCATTTTTGCCAGTAGTCTCCCATGATCTACCCTATCAAATGCCTTAGACAGGTCAATCGCGATAGAGTCCAATTGACCTCCTGAATCCAAGATGTTTGCTATAACTTGCTGGAATCCTACAAGTTGGGCTTCAGCGGAATAACCTTTCCTAAACCCAAACTGCCTTCTATCAAACCAGTTATTAATTTTGCAAACATGTCTGATATAATCAGAACGAATGCTTTCCCAAAGCTTACCTACAATGCATGTCAACCTGACTGGCCTGCAATTTTTAGCTTTATATCTATCACCCTTTCCTTTATATACAGGGGCTACTATATCAAGTCTCCATTCATTTGGTAAAATTCCTTCATGAAAACAATAATCAAGCAAGTACTTCAGATATGGTACTATATCCCAACGCATTGTCTTAAGTATATACCCCGAAACCTTATCAATTCCATCTGCTTTTCTAGTTTTCAATTTTTTGTATCTTACTGTAAATGCCATTGCTGTCATAGGTAAATTTTAATACTTCTTTAGTATTAGTTACCCCCTCTATCTGGACATTATCCTTGTAAACAACAATCTTTACATACTGCTGACTGAATACTTCTACCTTTTGAAGATCCTTGCATACACACTCGCCTTGTTCATTAATGATTCCTGGAATGTCCTTCTAGGAACCTGTTTCTGCCTTATAGTACCTATACATACTCCTCCATTTTTCACTAAAAGTAGTGTCACCACCAATTATTTTTGCCATCATGTTATCCTTAAGTGACTTCTTTGCTAGATTCAATTTCTTAGTAAGTTCCTTTAATTTCTCCTTACTTCCATATCCATTTCTAACACTATTTCTTTCCAACCTGCACCTCCTTCTTAGCCTCTTTACTTCTCTGTTATAATATAGTGGATCTTTACCATTCATTACCACCTTTAAAGGTACAAAACTATTTTCACATTCGTCAATAATTGCTTCAAACCCATCCCAGAGTCTGTTTACATTTTTATTTACCGTTTTCCACCGATCATTGTTACTTACTAAAAACTCACTCATGCCTGTTTTATGAGCCATATGGTACTGCCTAACCGTCCTAATTTTAATCTCTTCCTTTCTTTCACATTAATATTTAATTACCACAAAACAGCTTCGTTATCACTAATACCATCTATTACTTCGGTTTCTCTATAGAGCTCATCTGGTTTTACCAGCACCACATGCAGAATATTCTTCCCTCTAGTTGGTTCCATCACTTTCAGAATCAGCTGTCCTTCCCATATTAACTTATTTGCCATTTGTGGTCATGCTTCCTGTCGTTCGCATTACCTTCCCATTTGACAGCTGGTAAATTGAGATCACCCGCTACGATCACGTTCTTTTCCTTATCGTTTCCCGCATAGCTGATTATCTTATCAAATAATTCTGAATTAGCATCAGCGCTACCCTTTCCTGATCTGTACACTCCAAAGATATCAAGTCTATTATCTTTAGAAATGAGCCTTACACCAAGAATTTCGTGCTTGTCATCTTTAACTTTTTCGTAGCTTACAAATTCTTTTCACGAGAATGAATACTCCCTCTCCTACCATTCCTATCCTATCTCTACGATACACCCTAGACATTTCTGCATCCATTATATCATTTCTCAGCCATGATTCAACTCCTCTTACAATATCTGGTAAATATATATCTATTAAATTACTTAATTCTATTCCTTTCTTTACAATACTACTACTGTTGAGCACTAACAGTTTTATGTCATCCCTACTTGATTTCCAGTTCCCTGTTCCCTTAACACCGCTCCCTAGGCCACCCCGTTTTCCTGAATGTACCTCCCTATAACCCTTCTAAACAAATTTCCTAAATGATATGTACCACTGCGGTTTAAGTGAAGGCCATCTGAGCGCAGATCCCTAACTCCTACCCACCCATTAGGATCTAGAAATTTCACCCCCAGTTCCCACATACCCACTCCATAGTCTCATTTAAATCCCCAATCACCTTCCAGTCAGTATCCTTCCCACACAGTATTGCACTGATAACATTCTCCGCTTTCTTAAACTTCATCCGTGCTGCATTTACCAGATCCCACACATCCCCAGCTATGTTGGTATTTATACCTGCTTGTCTTACGTTGTTAGTACCAACGTGAAACAGTATCACCTTCTCCTTTCCCTCCTCCTTCTCTTCTACTTTCTTCAACATCTGCCTTAACCTAATTCCTGGATAACACTCTACCCTGGTACCCTTTCCTCCACACACTTTCCCGACATGTCTAACGATAGAATCCCCCATGACCAGAGCCTCAACCCTACCCACCTCATTTGATCCCCTCCCCTCCTGGTCAGCCCTATCTTTCCTGACAGCTGCATAAGCTACTTCCTCCTCCCTTTTCTCCATCCCATGACCCTGTTCCACCTGTCTTTTCCTATCCACTACTCCACATTTTCCTTTCCTACCTCTTCCCTTTCCTACTTCCAAACTTCTCGGCAACAATTCCGTGTTCCTCATCTTCCCTCGGTTGTTCTACCTGCTGTGACTCGTACCGACTTCTCACCGACACCTGTCCTGAATTTTGATCCTGAATGGAACCCTTAGCCTGCAATCTCCTTCCCCTTAAAATATTAGACCACCTGTCTTCCACAATTTCCCCATTTCCTTCCAATCCCTTTATTACACCTACTGTATCCTGTACATTGTTTGGAGGCCTACTTTTCTTCCTCTCCTCTGCGAGAATCCTAATTATCTCCCTCAAGCACTCCAACTCCTCTCTCATACTCTTTAATGCCTGGCCACACCCACAGTTACTACACTCGCACTGCTTAGCCATTTTTACTAAATAATGAAAAGGAAAGGAAAAATAAAATAACTTATTCTGTGCAAAATAAAAATGAAAGGAAAGAAATATTTTCTAGTTTAGTTCACAAAGATCACACGACAGTAATATAGGCTACTACTACACTACAATACTACTTAATTGTACTATTTTATTCCTACAACACGCTAGCACGATGAAAATTGCTGTTAATTACTGGAAACAGGGAATAATACACAAGAATTACACAATTCTTAATTGCAGTTACGTCTACCCTAATTACAACAACATAATTTTTAGTAAGAGAGTTACTACAGATACCACACAAACGGTACTATACTATACAAATATTTCACAGTAATAGAATAAACACACTACTTTCTAATAAGATGCTATTGAGCCGTATCCTGCCGGCTCATAAGAAATATTCAGAGTATTATTTGACAAAATATATATAAAATTGTATTCATATAAATGACAGTCATAAATGGTAGAGTATTGAATCCCAAGATAGCTGAGTCCGGATGTCGATGGAGACATCAAGTCGCTGGATATTGCCTAACACTTCCTTGTGACCGTGAGAATAGCTTAGCGTAACCAAGCGTTGGGAAGGATCGGCACGTGTACAAGATGATGACCAAGCAATATTTCGGCCAATGAGAACGTGAGGATTTGGCAAGTATGGAGTCTACATCGCGCCAAGTCTAAATTCCCAGGTTGATCAACGTGTATAGTTGCTTGAGTTAATTTCTGTCATTCATCGGTTTTCCATAGGTCTAGAAGCAAAATATAATCAGAAATACGATATAATAATTAGAGGAAGAGATTTGCTATTGTTTGAACTGTGTTTCATAAATGTATTATAATTAATATTGTGTCATCATACATAGCAAGCTTTCTGATTGGTGGTTCGTTTAGACAACCGGGAACCCCAAAGTTGAAACGGCGTTACCGAGGTTTCCTCAGTATCCAAGCTCTGGAGAGCGTCATTCTGATCGAATAGCTTGGATAGTGCAGAAGTGTATTCTGATCGATTAGCTTGGATAGTGCAGAAGTGTTATCGTGATCGCGGATATTGAAATGTTATACCAGTAACAGCATATGATTTCAAACAAGTGTTTCAGTCGTGCAGCTGGAAGATATAATTGTCCCAGAGTAAATTGCAAATTACATTATTTTATAATATAAAGTCAACATAGACTGTGATAATTAGCCGCAGTGTAGCAAGTGCAGGAGAGACGTGTCATTGTCTCACATTTTCGTATCCGTTGCGTTTCGCGAGGAACTATCGTAGCGTACCGCATGCCGCTCTCAAAACTGTGTATATACCCTCAAAGTTGAAGTTTGCATTATTAATGTGACAGTGTGTTTGGATCATTTCGTCAACAAGGGTTGTCCGGCACGTGCAGCATTGAGCGGTGAAGAGATATTCATCCCAAGCTTTCTGTGTTCCTGTGTAAATAACTTTTCAGCAAGAAGGTGGCTTCGCTTATGGAAGAAGGAAGTGCATTTCCACGTGTTGAAGCTGTGATCGACATGGAGTAGATCCCTATATATAGCAGGGATGTGATCTGCTACCATGTATCCCGGGAGTCGCCACAAATTTAAGATAAGACGCATGTGTTAATTATGGAATGTTATATGAATTATGATAAAGTACTAGGGCAATTTAGATAGGGTTTTTATTTCATGTAAAGTAAGCCTGACGGCATGTGTTTGATTCATTTTGATATTGTTGTATATACGGATAAGAGAATAATGCATGTACTTTTCATTTTCATTCTGATTTATGACTAGATAGTTGGGATAATGAGAGATTTGTTAGGATTAGTTTGTTGTTCAGTTATACATGTTTACTTAGTGAAGGATATTCCGAGTTTTCCTTATATATAAATGCTAGGAGAATTAGATTGACAAATTCATCCAAGATTAAAGTTATTTACTTACTACGTCATTTTATTTTGGTTATTCAGGGAGACAGGTATAACTAATTGCATGACGCATGGTATTTCAGAAGCTGTCCGAAGGAGCTGCATAATAACGTTGAAAGAATAGGATCTTCGAATTTAGGTTGGAATCTGTTTTTGCCCAATGATTTGCACAGGAAATGAACCGGATTTCATAATGTAGAAGGCCAATGTGATTCATAAGAGATATGAGAAATAAGATTGCATGCGGAATGATAAAGTGTTTATGCAGGCCGATTGCATGCCTGATATGTGAGAGAATAATGTGCACTGGATATGTACCTGCCAATTGTCTTCTGAGAGTATATTGTTATCAGAATTGACGGAATTAATTCCAGACTAATGAGTCTGATGTGTGTTAAATGGTAAAAGCATGCCAGGAAGGAATGGTTATACGTGTCTTTCCGTATAGCCGACGAAAGACGTTATCTCATTGCAAGCTTGTGTTTGTATTAGACGGCGCGAATGAGATGGTATTTCCTTGTGACAATCTTGGGAGACAGAATCCATACTTTAGTACAGTGTTGAGTTCAACATTTCTTTTCAGTTCGCAGCCTACCCGGAAATACATGAAGGATGATCGCGCTGTTGAGCGCTCAAATTCAGCAGAAGGAGGCAATGTAGCCCATTGCTTTCTACATGATATTGGTGGATATTTATATGTTTTTCCCTTTCAGGATGATGTTGTATATTGTTTCTCGTTGTTTGAATACCTTGTCTCGTTGTTTTATTGGGGAACAGCCCAAGTGCTGAATTTCATTGATGGTCAATCTAGTTCTGACTAGATCCTTTGTGGTGAACCGCGATTCACGTAGAATCTGTGTAGCACATAAGACTTTTTCTCTTTATCCGATGTATATAGATGTGTTTAGTGTCGCTTATTTGGTTTGTTGTAAATGTAGCGTAGGAAATGCCACTAGTATTTCACATAGTTCATATCACGTCCCATAGCGTCATAGTTTTTCTTTTTCATCGTAACTTTCTTTTTATTGTAATTTTCTTTAACGTTAGAATTTTTTGGCGACTCTCGATTTAAATTACATTCATAACCGTATCGTTGTGATGAGTTAGAGTGTGACTCCATGCGAAATAACTACATAGCAGTGTATGAGTACACGTATTATCATATATCCCATGAACTATGGATAAATAAGAAGATCACTTTTGAAAGTATACAAGTATTCAATGTTGTGCTTGATACTTTTTTCAATTTTGTTTCTTTAAATAATTAACGTTGTAAATGTTCAGATATTTCTTTTATTTGGAAATTATATAATGCTATTTTATTATTTGATTTTATTAATTTTCAAGTAGAATGATTTGGGGATATCTGTAAATAAATCCATCTCTTACACATCTGATTGTTTCTCATTCGTGTTATACCTCCATTTACATGTCATTTACTTATATTTAGAGTAGAACTTCGACTTTTATCCTGACCCAACCGACAACCAACCCACTCTCTGCCCAACCCTGAGTTAGTCGGATGTTCATACAGGAATGGAGGCATCGTCCTAGAGGGTATTTACCCTTGGGTACGGTACACTATAATACACTACAATAATTTTAAACTACGTTTAGACGTATTCTAATTACAACAGGTTATTACCAAGCAAAAACAGAAAATAAAATTATCATTAAATTTCGAAATTCGCAAAACTACTCAAAATTATAGAATAGACACTCTAATTTCTAATAAGTTACTATATTGCACTACAATAATGTTAAAACTACGTTCAGGCGTATCCTAGCTTTTTACTACGCAGAAATAGAAATGAAAATTCCAATTAGGTCTAAATTTAGATATTCGCAAGAACTACCGGTAGGTACTTAAAGATTACCAACAAAGTTAAACACGTATACAGATTAATATTAGTACTACTTTGTCCTACTATACTGTAATAGAAATGAAACCTGCCGTTTGCACAAAAATACACACGAATATAACAGGCAAGGTACTATCTAACATACCGTATCTACACTAAAATTCTTAACTGAAATACGGTTATGTGATCTTTACAGATGGTGGATTACTATTATTTTCCCTACTCCGCGGGACGGAGAATAAATGTGCCCTTAAATGCTAAAAATATGAGGTTGTTTAAAATAATTTTTCTAAAGTATTTCTGTCTAAACTTCGCCAGGGACTTGAATTGCAATTATTGGAATGTAGGAACTTGATTATTAGCTAACCGCTCATAAACACTGAAATGTCGAGGGTGTGAAATATAAATTACGGATACTTTAACTGCCTACTCAGAACTACAAATGATCGGAATACAAGAATCAGCTGATTTTTATTTAAATTTTCTTGATACACTACACCATTTGTTCACAGACTGTAGCTAACTATGCCAATATTTGAATAAGAAGAGCGACAATAATCAATAACAATTACGCCTGTTAACTATTTCGCCAGTGAAATACTGTCTATTCTGTTGAAATCCTTGCTTTAAACAACATTTACAACAGTATCGTGATAGGTGGGACCGTTGAACTGCTATTTGAAATACCCTATCAAATGCCTGCACTAATAGATATAACCGCTGCCGAAGTTACCACTCTTTTTAATATCTCGTCTTTGTAAGTACCGTATTTTATCAACAAACCTATTGATATTTGAATAATACTATTAAAAAGAAAGATATATTTCTTCTTTCACGCAGACCTAAATTACCGGTTGTAAGCTAGCGAACGCCTACGGAACTAGGCATAGCTCTATCGAACAAGTTTTAACATGCATCGCGAAGGCTAGAGTGTGCACGTGTTGCAGCTATGGCGTCATCATAGGTGTGCATGTTTAAACCTGTTCGTTAGCAATAGTGTGGACGTGCTGCAGCGATGACGTCATCAAAGTTGTGCATATTTAGACTTGCAATTCACAAAAAAGTGATTGAAACCTAACAAGACTAGAATCGAACCCTGTACTCGATGTCGTTCTCCTCCTCCTCCTCTTCCTCCTCCTCCTCCTCTGTCAAGGCATATCTCTATCGAACAAGTTTAAACATCCATCGCGTAGGCAAGAGTGTGCACGTGTTTTAACCTGCAGCGAAAACGTCATTATAATTGTGCATGTTTAGACTTGTTCATTTTCTCAAGAGTGTGTAGGTGTAAGGAGGCAAAGGAATGCAATACGTACACCATTTTGTATGCAATCAAATATTTATTACAATGTACTACAACAGTGTTCGTTTTGCTGCTGAAAAGGTTGCCATGCTTCTTAACAATGTTTTGCGAAGAGGTAGCATGCTTCCGAAATGCCTCCTGCAACATTCAAATTAAACAAAACATTTAGAAATATATTAGACAAGATATGTTACGCTTTACAAAGAAGATAATACAGTTCTTACCTTGTTGTTATTCATGTGGTTTATTCCTTTTCTGAATCGTCATCATCAGGTACTGGAAAAAGTTTATCCATACACTGTGTACAGTGTTCAATTCTCGGATTTGGTCCATCCCAATCATCATCACCATTTTCTCCTTGATGCTTGTAATGACGTTGACAGGTTCTGCATAAAGCTACATCGATTGACATCTTACTGTGTAGAGGAAGGGTGTCCCAAAATCATGTACGTAAGGGGCAGCGTACATAGATAAAAATCCTGGTGTAGGTATTGAATAAGGTGTTTTTGCATCGTGGTTCCATGTTTACAGAACATCTTAATAGCCTCACTTACTCGTGTGAGATAAATAAGATGTTGCGCATGAGCATGCAAACAGCATGCACATTTACAGTTTTTCTGTTGTACTCTTTATGTTCCATAGCGTACGATGTCGAAGCACACACTATTGTTGATGATAATGGGCTATCCTTATTTATAGTCTAGTAACAATATTCGTTACGGATGGTAAGTAACATCACTCATATGAATAGTAAGACAATAGGCTCCTGTGTTAGCAGGAATGTTTTTAGATGTTTCAAATTCTAAACGAACATCAACGGGAGATTCTTTTATAGATTCTTCATGATAAGAGCAGTCTATAACTACAATCGGTGCTTTATTTTTAAATTTTGAGGTGAAAAAAGCGGATGATCTTCTTTCTGATAACACGATGATTGGAATTTACAAAACATGTCATAGAGCATCCCAAATTTATTTTTCTCAAAGTTAATGTGTATGTTTTCGTGGGGATACGTAATTACGTTGAGATATAGTCTAACAAATCTTAATTTACAGTGATCAAACAGTGAGCTATCCTTTTCGTGATTGAATGTACAATTGGTTTGAAATCCAAATATAATATACAGTGGCTTCTCAGTAAAACGTGACGTTTTAACAGCCCAGGTATGCTTGTTTGTAGGTGGTAACACAGGATATCCATGCAGTTCCCAACTCCGAAAATGTATAGGTAACGCTGTATCATTTTCTACAATCTTCAGCAATCGAATTTTCACGATCAGATAAGGTTACATGTGGAATCCTCCATAATATGCGATGAAGTGTAATTTTCGAGTCTACTGGTGTTTCTGCTGCTTAAGTGAATTGTAATCATTTCAATCACGGATCAGAATAAGCTCTTGTTTTGCGTTGATTATAATACGTGTAAAGTCTTCTGCGAAGCCAAAAATTTGTTTCAGTGATAACACATTCTAATCATCCAGTTGTTAGTAGCTTTTGGACACCATCCTGCCATCCGCAAAAGATTACTTTCTTCATCACAAAAAGAAGGGTAGAGTTTCATTGCACTTGTAATACCAACATTTTTCATTCTATCTATTTCGACATTATTTACTTCATATCGCGCTTCAGAAAAGATAAAAGCTAGGGCATGGTTGTTTAGTTGAGATATGCTTGGTCCACTTCCATCTGATTTACCTAGTCGTCCTTCAATATAGAGGTAGCTTTCGTGTGGTAAGATGTATACATCTTGCTGATTAATAATAAAGTGAATTTCATCATTGTTATTTAATCCAAACGTAAAAGGTTGGTAAGAATGAAGCTCACTTCGTACTACACCTTCACGAGTTTCTACTCTATTCATAATGTCTAGCATTTCTTCCATTTTGTTGTTGTAGCGTATAACCTAAATCATGGAGTATCTGCGTATTTTTATCTGTTAACTCGATGAGTCGTAGCAAACATGTAGTTTGTCTTCGGAATGTACACCGTGTTTTATAGATGTTTTTCATACTTGTTTGAGATGAAGTTTGTAAGCTACGTACGCGTGCCGATGTAAATGAATAAGCTGAATATGTTTATTTACTTGGCTAAGAGTAATGTTACAAATGTGTTTTACAGTCACAGTATGATAAAGAACTACTGCTGGTTTCTCACAAATAGTATATCCACGTTCCTCTGTAATAATAAAGTCATGCAGGACGTGCGAAATTTGTAGATCACTATTCAAGTCTGTAATAATATTACAAGTAATGTTCACATGTTAATCACCGAAGAGTGTTATAGGTTGATCAGACTCGTAACGTACGTTCGGTAGAGCTCCCTTGATGAAAATCCAAGCAATGGTCCAATCGAATCAGGTTGTGATTTGAAGACAATCTTCAATGATGATTCAATAAGACATTTATGTGTAATGTTGCTTAGAGTAATTGAGAAATTTTAATAATTATTACAAAAACTCTCTTCTCCAAACTGATCAATTAACGTACTTTCAATATAGTCATGAATATAGTCAACTGAATAACTGCCTGAGGGTAGCGTTAGCGCATACTCATCGTAATAGAACTTGTTTACACCATCACGTACATTATAGATTTTATTGTAGCTTTCGAACGATACTAGTCCAAGACTATGTAGCTTATAGCCAAATTCGATCGGTGGATTAAAATAGACGGTTGTTTCAGGTCCTTCTCCACGTGCAGCAAATGTTCTTTCACTGTTAGTCATCACGTGCACACTAACGTTCTTTCGCTACTGTCTGGGTTTGATATAAGAACATAAGACATAATCGTCCGCACGTGCGTGTATTAAATTTTTGCACACGGTTCTTAATGTGAACAATGTCTGCACTGCTTCCGAAATAGCGTATGAGCTCAAAGGGAGGAGGTAAGTCTCCATAGCTATCGAAATGCCATACTTTAGATTTACGTTTTACATAGGCAACGTAATGAGTTCCAGGTCCGCGACTGTTGTCCAAGTTAATTACGGCACTTTCACGTTCACGTTGTTGATCGTAGTTGATCGCGCATATACACACCTCGAAAATAACGAATTCCCAGTTGTTTAGCAAACGTAAAACCTTCTTCATGCGTCAGAGCTCGATGTGGCAGTGCATTCAGTAGACGTTTTTTGGATATATATTTTTTGTATGGTGCTGGCTTCATGTGTACACCTTTGCCTCGTAAAGCAATTGCCTCCACCGTCTTGTTATGATGTTCACTCCCTTTCAACTGTTTTTTCGCTTCTTCTACAGCCTTAACAGTTTTTACTTCAGCACTAGCACCGCCCAGCAATGACCCTAAAGCTGCTAGTCCAGCAAACAGCGCAGGAAGAAATCCTCCTCGTTTTGGTACAGGAATAATTCGTGCTCGTTAACTAAACATTGCTCTTCACTTTGGCGAAATTCTCGCTCTTGTTGCGCGTAGTGCCTTAGTAATAGCTACACGCGGATTGTATTCCCATCGAATAGCTTTTTGTGCAGCCTTTATAACATCTTTCCATCCGACGGTGTTTGCTTTCTTCTTCTTCTTCATGTCGTTTGGATATCGTTCTTTCACCATTCTGTACACGACTTTATTCGTCAAGAGGAAATTATAAACTAACCGTTACCTCTTGTTTCGTTTAATATATATATTACTATTGCCTACTTTATAATTCAGTTATCATGAAGATTATTAAGCAGCAAGACACACTAGCTGTTAGCGACTTTGTGCCACTTCTCTTACCTAGTTCTAGTACAACTACAAGAAAACGTCATGGAAGGTTGTTTCGTTTTACTGTTCGATATATTATATCAGGTCCGTCGGGATGCGGGAAAACAAATATTTTACTTACACTCATTACTTTTTTAAATGGTATACGCTTCGAGAATATTTACGTTTTCGCGAAGTCACTCTATCAACCGCTATATACTGTTTTACAAACTGTAATGCGTGATCTGGTTAAAGGTGGAATAAAGTATTTTGAATTTAATTCACATGAGCAAGTACCATCACCGGACGATGTGCTTCCTAATTCTCTTATGATCTTTGACGATGTCGCAACAGAACAGCAAAATGTTATTCGTGCATTTTTTAGTATGGGAGGACATAAATATGTTGATTGCATCTTTTTATGCCATACCTATTCTCGTGTGCCTACGCAGTTGATATGCGACAACGCAAATGTTATTGTGCGTTTTCGGCAAGATGAGCGCAACATGCGACATGTGTATGATGATCATGTTAACACTGATATGACATTCAATGACTTTAAACGTATGTGTGCTACATGTTGGTCATCACATCGTTACAGGTTTTTAGTTATTGATAAAGAAAGTGATGTTCAGTATGGACGATATCGCGTGGGTTTCGATCATTTTATATGCATTAACACAGAATTACAGCGACTACTTGATCAAAAACCATCATCATGTTAAAATCTAACAAGGAGATTACAAAACATATCATCCAACCTCGAAACAATATTCAACGAAAATTTCAAGAACTTAAACGTATTCAAGCAGACACAGATTTATTTTTAAAAACGCAACTAAGTACACCACTCAAAGAAATGTTTAATTCTACTTCATTTCCGCAGTCTACTTCAAGTTTTGCTTCTATGCAAACATCATATGATAAAGAGACGCATGAAGAAGAAGATAAGCATAAACAAGAGAAGCAAGACGAGGAAGATGAGAACCAAGATATAGATCAAGAAGAGGATAAGGAAGAAGATCTTAGCGATACTTAACCATCTAAGCGTGTTGAGTTTTTAACTACAGATGTTATTGCTGAAACACCTACTACATCGACGCAAGATCTACCATCTTTGTCTGAGGTTACGATCACGCCAGAGTATCGTAATCAGTTTAGAACTTTTATTCAAGATACATATGAATCTCTCTTTGCACCTTATATAGACGAACGTTTTACATGGTAAACTGACACCACCTACGGCATTCGCTACGAAGACAACTGTTTCTCGATAGGAAATTCAAATATTAAGATTAATAGCAACAAACTCATTGTGAAAGGTGTTACCTATAAACCTACGAAAGGACCCCTATAACTTCTTTTTTCACGTATACCTGACAAGGATATAATTTTACAAGATGATCTTAAAAATATAAAGCAATACTTTTTTGCTTCTGACGCAACACGACGTAATTACAAGAGAATAGAAGCTGTAAATGCAAATAAGAGTTACAAGTATCGTGAGTTTATTTTTGAGCTGTTTCCGACTGCACGTGGACTTGGTGTTATCTACAAGTTTTTGGAACCGTATGTAGACGTAAGATACTGGAATGACCCAAACTCACTCGTTGAATGATTACAACTTCTAAGAGCATCGCAGGATGCTGGTCACACAGGTCATGAATCAGAAATTCTAGAAATAGAGAGAGAATTACAACATGCCGGTATTATTTTGTAATGGCTCGTCAAGAGAAGATCTCACCTGTAAAGGTAAACATCGCACACGAGTTACATAAACCAGCACGTCGCATCTACTGTCGCAGACGCGTTATTACACGAGGAAGAAATGATCTCTGACAAGCAGACTTAGAGAAATGATTCCATATGCCTCTAGTAATAAGGGGTATAAGTATCTACTTACTGTTATCGATGTGTACTCGAAGTTTGCTTTTGCACAACCTGTGTGTTCTAAGACAGCAGTTCAAGTCAAAGACGCATTTAAACATATTGTTGAGGAATCGAAACGCTGCCCATGGCCTCTTCAAACTGATCAAGGTAAAGAGTTTTACAACAAGGATTTTTCTTCTTACCTCATGTTACTTGGCATTCAACACTACTCTACGTTCAGCAATCTCGAGGCAAGTGTTGTAGAACGCTTTAATCGTACACTCAAAACAATGATGTAACGAGAATTTACTGCACAAGGTTCATATCGTTGGATTGATCTGCTACCTAGACTTGTATCTACCTACAACGATACACCTCACCTTACTATCGCAACAAATCCATGTCTTGTTACAATGAATACACCTCACCTAGATGCTCTGTTGATTAAAGATGGCCGCTGACAGCTGTCAAAAAGCACGTGTCTTTGTTTACAAACAAGAGCACGTAGTTTGTTTATAAACAAGAGCCCTGGTGATGACGTCATAGGGTCAATGAGCTTGTCCGGGGTCAATGACCTTAGCCGGCAGCCATCTTGCGCAAGCGCCCTTGCAAGATGTCGGATGACAGCTGTCAAAAAAGCACGTAGCTTTGCTTACAAACAGGAGCACGTGGCTTCGTTTACAAACAAGATCACGTGGTGATGACATCACGTTGGCAACGATCTTGGATGTCAGCCATCTTGCGCAAGCGCCCTGAAGCCGTCGCATAAGAGCAGCCGTCATCTTGTGCAGTAGCCTCTAAGCTAGCTTTCTCTATATAAGCCTGTGTGTAGCCGGCATGTTGCGCAAGTGTCCCTAGGGAGTCTCAGAAGAGCAGCAGCCATCTTGCGCAAGCGCCCTTAAGCCGTCACATAAGGAGCTGTAGATAGCGGCCATCTTTTGCAAGCGTCCCTAGCCCCATCTTCTGCAATTGACGTCGGGAAGGGCATCTTGCCGTAAGAGTAAGAGTAGACCCCTTCAAGATGGCGAATGTGAGGATAGGCTTGCTCTCTTAGGCGTCGGGAAGGGCAACTAGCCGTTAAAGTGAGGTTACGCCTCTCCAGATAGCGACTGCTAGTATACTACGTATACTAGGGTTCAATTATATTGCCTTGCTACATTACTAGACCCCGGGTAGTGACTCTGCGAAAAAAGTGTTGACACATTTCCTACTGCTCGCCTCGGTAGAAAGCAGGATGTGCGCACGCACATGTTGATCTAAGCATTCTCTAGGTATAAATACGAGTGTAAGACAATGCATCCTTGCTTGTCTCGTAAGAGGGGGCCGTGCCCTGGCCCACCAGGGCAATATTTTTTGTAGAGGAGGCATCGCTATGGCGATAGACCACTAGGGAGCCTATACTCCCCCGAAGTCAATAAAGCATAACCATTTACTTAGGTTAGCCTAGGATATGAGCCGTGGAATTTCAAAATTTCGCGCGCCCACGTGCCTAAGGTAGCATCCATGGATATTTTGCCTCTGTCAAGATAGCAGCACTGAGGTTAGCGATGCAAGATGGCAGATGAGAGCTGTCAAAAAGCACGTGGAATTTTTCAAATAGCCCGCCACCACGTGCATAAGGTAGCAACAGTGAGGTTTAGCCCCGTCGAAATGGCAGCACTGAGGTTAGCGATGCGTTGTTGTTTAAAGATGGCGGATGATTGCTGTCAAAAACTACGTGGCGTTGTTTACAAACAAGAGCACGTGGCTTTGTTTACAAACAAGCGAACGTGATGATGACGTCACGGTCACGTGACCAGGGTTAATGACCTTGGGGTTAATGACCTTGGTGTCAATGAGCTTGGATGGCTTTGAAAAAAGGATGACTCAGCATATTTAGAACTCCCACAGCTCTACTACTTACGTGAAAGAGAAATTACAGATATTAATGATAAGCCTTTTCCATATTACAATTTTCTTCACAATTCAATGGAAAAATCGTCGTACGGGTATGTTTTTCTACAACAAGTCTTCATTTTATATTATTTTGATCTGTTTCGAGGTGTTCCGTGTGTTTAAAATTTTAATAATTTTTTTTTGTTCTGGAACAAACTTCTTAAATTGCACAATGATCCACTGAAACAGCCTGTAATGTTACATGGTTGCCGCGCTTTTTTATCTGGTATTCTATATCGACCTTTCTAAAATCTTCGTATGGCAATTACCATTAGTTTTAAGTAGGTGGGATTTGATTGGTAAAAAGGAAAATCGGAATATAAAACCATGCATTCCTATTGGTCACATTTTATGCTTACACGTTTCCTGTTGCACCTCGAACGCCAGTTCCTCGGTGGGAGCATATGAAGTCGTCTGTTCTTTCCCGCTTGCCCACATTAGAGGTTAGACGTGTGGGCTCCACTCACAATGGGGTCAGCTCTCCTTGAGGGTAAGCAGTTTAGTACTTACTAATTTTCGATTGTAATTTCGTAAATTTCAATGTCACTCGTTTCTTGTTATGCAGGAGTTTATCCTTTGATTCCCTACCAAGTTATCACTGATCAGCCCGAAGACCTGCTGATTAAGAGGTGAAGCATGGTCAGTGCGACAAATTCTGTCGGTCGTTGTTCCTGGTTTGTTAGGCCGGGATCGCCATCTCACTGTCAGGTAGCTCCTGAATTGTAATAACATAGGCTGAGTGGACCTGGAACCAACGCTCAGGTCCAGGTATACAACTCTGATCTGGCCGGGAATCGAATACTGTGACACTTCGTGAGAGGCAGGCACGCTACCCGTAGACATGTGCTGCGAGAGTTTACGTATATTTGGTCTACTTCAAGTGAATTCTGGATCATTTAAAAATATTAATCATCTGAATTTGTGGGACCCCCTGTACCGCTCATGACGGTATTTCTGGAATTTTCACAAGACACACGCTTCGAAATGTTTCCTAGGACAAGACAACAAGTTTCAAATTAAAAATGTAAATTCTATTGGTTTAAATAAATCGAAAAGTAACTCCAGTACCGACATTGGTTATTAATTTTGCTGTGCTGTTTCCTGTTGCACCACCCCGCGTGGGCTACCTTCTGGAAGCGCGTCGCAGGGTAGCTTCATTCTGTCTTCGGGATAATGTAGAGCGGACGTGTTGTCTGGTAGCTCTGTGTTCCATGGGAAGTCTGGCTTATCTTGGAGTAAGCAATCTTAGATTTCCTAATGTACGGTCATTTAATTTCAGTTTATTTCACACTTTAACTTGTTACAGGAGTTTACCCGTCGATGTTATCAACATTGAATCAAAATAAATTCACATTGATTGTAAGAGTGTTTTACATCCATTCTCACGTTTGCACGAGGCAAGCTTTTCTAACAGTTTTGTAACTTAAAATTACATTTCTCACTAAGCTTAACTTCAGTAAAGCTGCTTCATTTGAAATTATTTTCCTACGACATCTAATTTTCTTTCATGAAGTTGGTGGCTTTACATTTCCTACATGTAATTTCCTTTCAATATCGACCTACTCTGGGCAGTGGACCTATTTACCTTCACATCTGAATTTCGAAAGGTATTTTCTGTTTTCCTTCAAGACTACTACCGACAAGATCCTTATAGGACTGTAATTTAATCCACTATGGTTCGAATTTACATCTTGTATTTATGCTGGTGTTTTTGCTGTTTTTATAATAAATATGTAGTAACTAAATTATTATTTATCGAGGTTTCAGCTACAAAAGTCCTTCGATCCATAGCATCGTTGGGTTCCTTCCGCTGTCCACATCCTGTCGTTAGTTGCCGTGTAAGTTTGATGTTGGTATACATTTCAAGGATTCTAAATTTATTTTCATGTTCTAAATTTCCTTCTTTTAGTTGTTTTACGTGTTAAACGCACAATTACTGCTACACTGGTAGCGAGAGCGTGGTTTGTTGAACTGAAACTTCGGAAAGGGTAATTTAGTTAACGCTAACATTTTTAAAGAAGTGATTACCGTATGTGCATTCCTAATCTTTGTTTTCTTGTGCCTTTTTCATTATGGTTGCTCGCGTTCAACATTTCCATCTCAAGAGAGTCGCCTATAATCTCCGTATAAGACATCTGAATGTTTATGGCATGTTGTCGGTGATATGGAATCCGAGATTGGCTGTGTTCAACCTGTGATTACCTTAACGTCGGAGGTAATGGTAAGTCACTGTCCATAACCCTTTATTTCAGTTTTTATTGTCAATTTATATAAAGTTTTTGTCCGTGGTAAGCTTTCTGCTAACGAAGGGCATATTTTATAGCTACGTTATCAAATTTCGTGTGCCATGTTCTAAACGTCTTCTATGATATACTTCTATAGGCGTTAAATAAAAGTTTTCTCGATCCGTGTGTGTTTCGATTGCATCGTTTGTTGCTTTCGGCTATGTGACTGAACCGTGCTGCGTCTTGTTCTTCCTCGTGTTATTTCACGCTTGTTATCTTTCTACAAGCTGATGTACGTATTTGTTGAAGACAGCTGAGTGCTTGACCTACTTCGAGTTTGTGGGCGCTATTCCATCTTAAAATTATCCTGTGTCGTATTCTTCTTGTTTTTTCCAAATTACGATATTTAATTTTCATAAAGTCGGACCTGTAAATCATGTACGTGTCAAGAAGTCTTTATCGTGGAGTTTCACTGCATTTTGTTTATTTATTTCGAGAATTTCGAGTAAAATCGTCTGTTTATCGTCGTAAATTCTTTCGTAACGTTTTAGAATGTTTATTCTGTTTTGTATATCGGGTGTTTCGGTAAAATATTTTGTGGATTTGCCAATTTCGTATCTAGTCGTCTGCTGTGTAAGTACCTGCGTATAATTTTGGGTTATTATATTCATTTAAATTTTCTGATATGTCTCGTTTTGGCTCAGTGTTAATTTCTGGTCACCAACCTTGTAACATTACGTGTTTTTACTGTATTTCGGGCTGCTACTGTACCTTGGTTCGATTGTGAGTAAGTATGGGATTACTTAGGGCGTTCCTAGTCAGTTGCTAAATTGTTAAATCAGATAGGGGATTATGGGGTCTCGGTCTGTTCAAAAATTATCCTAGATCATCTGTTGAACATTTCGATCGTGTAATATTATCCATTTCTTTGTCGTTTATATTTTATCCCGTGTATTCCTATATGTGGTAAGGTGAAATGATGCTCACCATATTATTAGACCAGGTAATGCTGAGGCCGTATTGGCAATTTTATCGGGTTATGGTTGTGCACCTCTGCTCATGATATGTAGGCTACTTGAAGTCTGGCGTTAATCTGATATGAGATTCGTTTGCAGTCTTGTACCTTATTATTAGATAGACGTAGGACCTTGTCCATTTATCACTATGAATTGTATTGTTCTAGGAGGATTTTCTTCAAAAGTTTGGGTTCCGTATCGTTACTCTGACCTATATTTCATTTACTTCACAGGTCATTAAAATTTGTTTTTCTTAATTAAGCTAAATTAATTGTAAATTTTGCGGTAAATATGGAGGTGTTACGGTCTTCAGTAAAAATATCTCTAATTAAATAATTTGTAATTACTCGGTTTTTATTTTAATTCGATCACGGTTCTTATTTGTATCTCATCAGTTTCTAGATTGCTGTGTCTAGTAAATTAATTTTCTCAGTTTGCCTGATTATGGGGTTTTGGACTGAGTAAGGAATTTCTAGTAGTGGTACCGAGCCTTGTCATATTTGTCCATTCATATTTTCTAAATATGGTAATGTCATTTGTATTTGTCCTGGGTGCCTTGCGAACGCAAGAGAATTGAGCCTTAGGACTTTAGGTACTCAGGGCTTACCGCCCTTTTGGGAGTACGATGCTTGTCCTTCGTGCAGTCTAATGTAGTGTTATGAAGTCAAGTAGTACTGAAGGTCACATTTTACCCTTTTCTGTTGGCCCTTCTTTATTTTTGGTCATCTCACTGGAGTGTTTGTGCGAATTTATTGTGTCCTTTTATTGTTGTTCGTTGGAGAACAGATATGCATGGTGATCGTCGTGTGTCTTGCTGTGATATAATATTTCCTCTACTATCTCTGGTAGGGTTATAGATAGGGCACAACAGAAGTTATTCATTAGATCCTAAGTCCGTTCGAGAAATGTTCGTTTTGTATTTCAGAGCTACAAACCAGTAGCGTAGCCAGTATTACCGATAGGGGTGAGGGCATAGTTTCAAAATGATGATATAACATAATGAAGGTGCTTGTGCCTGTGTGGTGCGCGCATGTACGAGTGCATTATGGACACTGATACAAGTAAATTATGTTGATATTCAGATTTCAGTACTGGTAAATTACAAAGTCTTACAAAAATAATATGATCAAAATGAATAGTTTTACGGCGAACGGTATATTCAGATTACAATCTAATATCCAACTTTTGAGGCTTCTTAGAAAATAGATTCAAGAGATCTGTTGGTTTTATGATTTTGTCTCTGAGTATTGAAAAGAGCCAATACTTTGAGTCGAAATTCACTTGGTTGTTATCAGTTTCTGTTTATTTTCTTTTGTAAACATTCCAATTTAGGGGGGCGGGGGTTACCCCCAGTAACTTCCCTTGGCTAAGCCTCTGCTACGAACACAATTTAATGATTTTTAATGATTTTAGTTTTAGCCTTGTTTTGAAAGGAGAAACACTTCACAAATTTCTTTACGGTTCTACAGCAGATAACACATCAATCGCCACAACATGCACTATTGGAGTCCGGACAATCCTCACTGGGTGTGACAGGCTGCCCATAGAGTACGACGGGTAGTGAATGTTTGGTGTGGAATCTTGGGAGATCGCCTGATTGGGCCTGATTGGACGGGCCCACGCTACTTGCACCTTCTGCGTCAGGAATTCCCACTGCTGCTGGAGGATGCGCCCTTGCACGATCGTTTGACGATGTGGTTGCAACAGGATGGAGCTCCACCACATTCGACTTTGACCGTTCGTAACCATCTGCACGAGGAAATGCCAGGTAAATGAATAGGACGAGGAGGCCCTGTTTCTTGACGCACCAGATCATCGGATTTAACGCCGTTAGACTTCTCCTTGTGGGGTCATTTGAAGAACGTCGTTTACACTCAAACGCCGAAAAACACCCACCAGCTCCGGCAACTCATCATGGACTCCTGCCGAGCAATTACAACTGGAATGCTTCAGCGCGCAAAACGATATATTGGACACCTGGCCCGAATGTGCATAAACCAAAACGGTTATCACATCGAGCATTTGCTTCGATAAAATGTCAGGGCAGTTGTGTTCCTATTATTTCCGGTCTGTATGTGTCCGGCCTGTTAACTAATTGACCCTCTTTAGGGCCACAATCACATTCATTCACTCACAAATTGCATGAAAGTGGGTATTGTACTTACATTGCGTGCGGTAGGTTCTAAGCAAATATTTCAATAATTCGTAATCATCGCCCCGGACTCGAACCTCCCTCCTGAAATGCAAGCCCGCTCCGCGACGCCTTTACAACTACAGTACGGTTCCGTTCAGGGTACTGGGCCGCTTATAGCAAGGCACACGCATGTCTTCCAGTGTTGAATACGATTATAACATTACGGCGTCCTATCATGGTGAGGCGGTAAATACCAATATATCCGGTTGTGTTGTCTGAGCATACCGGCAGGGCAGATGTTTCCAGGACGGAAATAATATTGTGGGTTGCATAAAACTACGTTGGAAGGGGCGGCTGAATCACGCTGTATTGTTTCCAGTGCGACGACAGATCGTCACTTTCTGAAATTAAGCACAGTTATTAAGTCAAAATCTTCCCAGGACAATGCAGCCTTACTTATTCCGGAACACTGTAGTTTTTGTCGGTGCTGCTTTCACAAACAGCGCAAGGAAATCGTCCCTCTTATTTTTCATTGATTTGCAAGTAATTTTACGCTCATGAATCCACACAGCGGCCAGCAAATTTTTCTCAGTTGTATAATCACTTGTATCAGCTATTCTTGCAATGCTTTGGCACCAACATGTGTCAACAATTGAACTCGATAACAGTGGGTATCTGACAATATAAATAAATAAATAAATAAATAAATAAATAACTAAATAAATAAATAAATAAATAAATAAATAAATAAATAAATAAATAAATAAATAAATAAATAAATAATGAGTCGGGGCATACACACCTTGTGTATTACGCATGGTTAAAAGTTATTTGATAGAATCTGAGGATATTCTTGTAGAAGGAAGCATGCCATTGTGTTACTAATAGTTCCGTTAGAGTATGTTACATTGTTCTAAATGTTACAATTTGAATTTCGACTGACTCAAAAAACGTACATTTATATTGACTGAGTCGACACTGAAAGAGAATTGCTTCCATTCTTAACAGAAAAAATAATAAAATGAAAGGTCTCGGAATTTTGTCTCACAGGCCTTCCTTAACGAGCTGGAACCCAACGGCGCGAGGCCGTCACCTTTAAACAGGCTGAAATGCCACCGACCTTGGCCGGGATCGAACCCACTACCTTGGAAACAGAAGGACGACTCACCGACTGCTGCTATGAGATCGGCTTACGTTAGGTCGGAATGATGAATGATAGTGTTGTTTGGGTCATATCTCCATAGACTGGTTTGGTGCAGCTATCCATGCCACCCTATCCTGTGCTAAACTTTTCATTTCTACATAACTAGTACATCCTACGGCTACTGTAATCTGTTTGTCATATTCATACCTTGGTCTATCCGTGCCATTTTTACTGCCTACACTTCCCTTAAAAACTAACTGAGCAATTCCTGGGTGTAGTAAAGTCTGTCCCTTCTTCTAGTCTAATTTCGCCAAATCGTTCTCCTCTCACTAATTCGATTCTGTACCACTCCATTAGTGATGCGATCTACCCATTATTCTTCTGTAACACCACATTTGAAGAGCTTCTATTCTCTTTCTTTCTGAGCTAGTTATCGTTCATGTTTCACTTCCATACAATGCCACGCTCCAGTCGAAATTCTTCAAAACTTCATTCTAATTTCTATATCAATGTTCGAAGTGAGAGAATTTCTTTTTTTTAATAAAAGGCTTTCCTTGCTTGTATTTATTGTTATCTTCATGATAAGTCACATTCAAAATATTTAATTTTGCAATGCAGTTTTCTTGAACTGTTTGTTTGAGTTAATCAAAGTTTCAGTGCGGCTGCATGGCTAAATGGTTAGTGTGCTGTCCTTTGGTCACAGGGGTCCCGGGTTCGATTCACGGTCGGATCGGAGATTTTAACCTTAAATGGTTAATTCCTTTGGCTCGGGGACTGGGTGTTTGTGCTGTCCCCAACATCCCTGCAACTCACACAGCACACATATCACTATCCTCCACCACAATAACACGCAGTTACCTACATATGGCAGATGCCGCCCACCCTCATCGGAGGGTCTGCCTTACAAGGGCTGCACCCGGCTAGAAATAGCCACACGAAATTATTACTAATATCAACGTTTAATGTTTAAAAACTAGCTTTTGTGTCGTACATTTAATCAAATAATTTTAAATTCCATCTTCCTGTTACCGTAAGTTTTTGAAAATATATTATTCTCATAATGTACGGTATATGAGTCCACTTTGTTCTGAGAGGTTGATTCAATTTGAGGACATTTTATTTGTCATATACATTCATTTTTAGAATTATTCATTGTTAGAATTATTACCTCTCCCTCTATAATCCAGAAGATTTTACCGTATTTTTCAATTTGTTTCAAAATCATATGCTGTTTCGTTTAGAGGCTTGGGATATTTTGATGATCAGTCCCGTGTGCTTATTTGTTGTCAGTATTAATTTTCTCTGGTAATATCTATAACTGTTCTCTTGTGTGTATGTGGTTAAAATTAAGATGTGCTAGAATTGGAAAGGAGGAGGTTACATCTAATACACAATCCTCTGAAGTATAGTCGTTGGTGCCTTAAAACCCTGCTGCGGGCGCTCATTTATTTGACTAAGCGAGCTGGCCATGCAGTCTTCTGTAACACCACATTTCAAAAACATATATATTTTTTCCTGAGCTAGTTACAGTCCGTGTTTCAATTCCATGCTATGCCACGCTTCACATGAAAGTCTTCAAAAGCTTATTTCTTTCATAGCCGTGATATTGCATTCGGGAGATTGTGGGTTCGAATCCCAATACTAGCCCTTTCCCATCCTTCCGTCGCCGAAGACCTTCGATGAGTTAGCGCGACGTTAAGGCAGTACAATAGCTTTCATATAATGGGAAGGATACAGATATTCGTTGAAAAAAGATCACCTGAGGAGCCAGTTCTGAACTTGTAATTGTTAATGGAAGAAGAAAGTTAAACTATTTCTGTTGCAGGCTGTAAGGATTCTTTGGGAAGAGGATGGATTATTCGTGACATCACAGCTACGAAATGGAGTGATTGGCTGCGCACCCGGCCGCCTTGCCCTTCTTATTTCTGTTGTAATCTGAATGCTTTTTCTACCGCATTTTCCCACTATCTGGTGGGGTCGGGGGTGCAATTTGACTTGCACATATGGATCTGGTCCATATTTTTGCGGCGGGATGCTCTTCCTGATACCAATAATGTGTGGAGCGATGTATTCACTACTGGTGTTGCATGATTCTGTGGTGGTTGGTTGTGTGATATGTTGTGTGTGAATGAAGAGAAGTGTGTTAAGAATAATATAACACCCAATCTCTGAGTCAGATCAATTAACCAAACGATGTTAAAATCTCCGACGTGGCCAAGAATTGAACCCGAGGTTCTCTGAACCGTTGGTCACAGTACTAACCATTCAGCCAAGGAGACAAACCTGTTTGAATGCTGAATGATCCTCGATAATTCATTTTTCTGATGAGGACAGTATTGAGCTGTTGGTAAAAGATCACATAACATTAAATATCATCTTCATCATCACCAACTGTAACCTTATACGTACTTGAAACAGCAATAACCATTATATTAAGATAAAGAACAAACTCATGTATCCTTATCAGATAAGATATAAGTTGTGGACTTACCATTCAATTTTCGAGCTACTTGTTGCTGCCTCTGTCTTGAAGTAGCACTCTGTTGTGTTATATAATGAGATCTATCGTGTTACTGCCTCCATATCAACCGAAGCATGGTCAATACGGATGGGGATGATGTTCAATCAATCACTACTGATCTGCATTTAGAGCAGTCGCCCAGGTGGCAGATTCCCTACCTGTTGTTTTCCTAGCCTTTTCTTAAATGATTGCAAAGAAATCGGAAAGTTATTGAACATCTCCCTTGGTAAGTTATTCCAATCCCTAACTCCCCTTCCTATAAACGAATATTTGCCCCAATTTGACCTCTTGAATTCCAATTTTATCTTCATATTGTGATCTTTCCTACAGTTAAAGACACCATCCAAACGTATTCGTCTACTGATGTCCTCCCACGCATTCTCTCCACTGACAACTCGGAACATACCACTTAGTCGAGCAGCTCGTCTCCTTTCTCCCAAGTCTTCCCAGCCTAAACTTTGCAACATTTTTGTAACGCTACTCTTTTGTCGGAAATCGCCCAGAACAAATCGAGCTGCTTTTCTTTGGATTTTTTCCAGTTCCTGAATCAGGTAATCCTGGTAAGGGTCCCATACACTGGAACCATACTCTAGTTGGGGTCTCACCAGAAGTAAATATGCTCTCTCCTTTACATCCTTACTACAACCCCTAAATACTCTCATAACCATGTGCAGAGATCTGTACCCTTTATTTACAATCATATTTATATGATTACCCCAATGAAGATCTTTCCTTATATTAATATCTAGGTATTTACAATGATCCCCAAAGGGAACTTTCACCCCATCAACGCAGTAATTAAAACTGAGAGGAATTTTCCTATTTGTAAAACTCACAACCTGACTTTTATTCCCTTATCTCTGATTCCACTTCTTTACACATATCATTGATATATATTCATCATCTGCATAGAGTAATAAATAAGTTACACGTTTGTGAGAAACTGCAAAATGGCCTCGATGATGTTGTGAGATGGACAGTAGGCAGTGGTATGATGATAAACGGGGTTGAAAGTCAGGTTGTGAGTTTCACAAATAGGAAGAGTCCTCTCAGTTTTAATCAATGCGCTGATGGGGTGACAGTTCCTTTTGGGGATCATTATAAGTATCGAGGTGTTAGTATACGTTCGGAAAGATATTCATTGGGGTAATCACATAGATGGGAATGTAAATAAGGGGTACAGATCTCTGCACATGCTTATGAGGTATTTAGGTGTTGTAATAAGGATGTAAAGGAGAGGGCATATACGTCTTTGGTAAGACCCCAACTAGAGTTTGGTTCTAGTGTATGGGACCCTCACCAGGATTACTTGATTCAAAAACTGGAAAAAAATCCAAAGAAAAGCAGCTCGATTTGTTCTGGATGATTTCCGAGAAAAGATTAGTGTTACAAAAATGTTGCAAGTTTGGGCTGGGAGGACTTGGGAGAAAGGAGACGAGCTGCTCGACTAAGTGCTTATGTTCCGAGCTGTCAGTAGAGAGATGGCGTGGAATGACATTAGTGGACGAATACGTTTGAGTGATGTCTTTAAAAGTAGGAAAGATCACAATATGAAGATAAAGTTGGAATTTAAGAGGACAAACTGGGAGAAATATTCGTTTATAGGAAGGGGAGTTAGGGTTTGGAATAACTTACTAAGGGAGATGTTCAATAAATTTCAAATTTCTTTGCAATCATTTAAGAAAAGGCTAGGAAAACAAAAGTTAGAGAATATGTCACCTGGGCGACTGCCCTAAATGCAGATCAGTAGTGATTGATTGATTGATTTATCTATTTATTTATTTATTTATTTATTGATTGATACCGTCCCACAAATTATGTTTTACTCACACGGGAATTAATCGAGGTACTGCACTGGGATCTTAATGAAATTCGATAGAGAGGCAGCGGAGAGGATGCACATTGCTAAAGTGAAAACCACATCGGCCCAAATTAATTTTCAGAACCATTATTATAGAATGGATCGTGTGAAAAGCAGGCGCATGTCAAGGTGAGCGTGATTAAGAAAGCGGAGTAGTAAATGACTAAAAAGGTTTCGGCTAGGCTTGGTCTGCTCTGTCGTTCGAAAGGCGCATACGACATAATACAAACTCAACGGATGAAATAGCGTAACTACCGCTCTTCGTTTTTTTCGCTCATAGAAACATGTGCACGTGTATACATATACTAATTTATAGAATCACAAAGTATACTGTATGCTTCACTTGCACCATGTAGTCTTATCACTTTCTTCTTCTTGCGTTCCGGCCTTTTAAGGACCACGTTACAATTTCAATTGTTCCTCGTTAGTTGTTCTTTCCTTTTCTTCCAGTATTCTTTCATTGTTTCATTGTGTTTCTTTTTCCTGTCTTCAGTCCACTTTGTGCCTGTTTTCTTTTCCTTCCTCCCTTGGAATCCTTCCATTTGTAAGACTTTCTTCCTAAAAATCTTTCTTTCCAATAGTTCTTCGTCTCGTATGTTGTTCCTTTCCAGGTCTTTCTTGACTTCTTGAATCCAGGTGGTAGTTGATTTCTTTTCCCAAAGGTACTTGAAGATTCGTTTAGTTAGTCTATTGTCATCCATTCTGTAAATGTGTCCAAGAAAGAGCAATCTCCTTTTTCTTATTGTTTCTGATATGTTTTCTACGTTCTGGTAAATTTCATTGTTACTTCTTAATTTCCAAAACTCTGCAATTCTTGGAGGACCTAATATTTTCCTTATAATTCTTCTTTCTAATATTTCTAATTTATCAAGTTTGTAGTTCAGTGCTAGACATTCGCTGGCATAAAGGCATTCTGGTTTCACTACTGTGATGTAGTGCTTTATTTTAAGTTTTCTTGATAAGCACTTTTGTTGTAAGTATTCTTAGTTATACCGTACGCTCTTTCCATCTTTTGTATCCTCTCCTCTATAGCAGATTTTTCTAAACCATTTTCTTGAATTGTCTCACCCAAATATTTGAATTTCTTTACCTTTTCTATTCGACCAATATACGTTGCTAAAAACTTTGGGGCACTTTTTATATTCGTCAAAAATTTTGCTTTCTCGGCAGAGATTCCCAAGCCTGTCATGTTGGCTGTCTTTTCAAGGAGATTGACTTGCATTGCTGCATCTGTAAGGCTTTCTGAAAGTATGGCAAAGTCATCTACAAATGCTAGGCAATTTATTGCAACACCTTTGTTCCAGAGGTGTACAAACTCCGCATTTAACTTGCCCATGCTTGCCTGCTCTACAGGCAAGCAAGCTAGCCACACGTAAACAACAGTACAGGCAGGCTGATGCACTCCTGACCAGGTCAAGCTCAGCCCAACTTGGGCAGGCTACAGGTTAGCTTGCTTGCTTGCTTGCTTTTTCCTGCTGTGTTAATTGATGTTTGCTCGTTCATTGTGCTGATATGAGACTCGCGTGAATGCAGGCAGGAAAGGGGTTGTTACATGCCGGAATTTATATAGGATTCGTCAACACAAATATTTTTATATGGTTATTTAGTATTATGTTAATCATTACAAAGTTGTGTTTAAATGTATTTCGTAATTCAGAGGTCTTATGTAACTAATTAACAAATAATATTTCTCTCTGTCAAACATAGTTACTTAATAAAAAGTAGGTTCTCTGAACAAAATATTTGAATATTTAAATAAACATAATGACTGTTGATGGAACTATGACCATAAATATAATGCATTATTTATTATTCGAGAAAATTAGAAACAAGGATATACATAATGTAGGTACAGGTCGTAAATATCTTTAGAAAAATAATTTTATAGGTAACGTTTTTGAAATACATTTAATAATTTAGGAATCCCTTCCCCACAAAACCAAAAGAAATAACTATAAAACTAATCAGTTTAGAAGTATAATTTTACCACTTGCTCTCTTAGTTTGTGGTCGCCTCATACTGTGCACAATGCATACCAATATTTTATGCTTGGACACATTATCGCTTGTGTGTATTACTATGAGGTCATTACGTCTTTGTGCATGAAGACGGGAACGTTTTTCGCTGATTAAATTTCCCGAACAGCTGAATATTCTCTCGTTGGAGAGACTCGTAGCGGGTATGTTAAGCACCTTTTTCGCTACACAGGCGGATTATTTTTCCACCACCGCAGTATATTTTCGTCACTAATAAACCTTTCTTGCAAGTGCCTACTGACCTCATCATGTATCATTGGCGAATTTTCTGCCCAATCGTCAAATTTTGTTTTCTTACGTTGCACTGAATTTTCTTCATTTGAAGAAGATGGGACTTATTGTCTATTTTGATTGGGTAGCTGCTCTGAAAATATATCTGTCCAAGTTTTGATATTTTATGCTAATAACAGAATATTAAGAATATCTAATTTGCATAGGTATAATAATAATAATAATAATAATAATAATAATGAAGAAGAAATAACCAGAGACATTACCTTCAGCGCACATTTGTCGAGCTGCCTCGAAAACAGACATTTGTTCTCCTGCATTTAGTTTCTTTAATGTGCGATATTTAGGCACCGGCACCAAAAGTGTTGCAATTTTGTGTAACATAGTGACTTCCATTTTTCGCTCCAGGAAGACACCAGCGGTTTGTTTCAAAAGCTTCAAGTAATGAAAATTCATTTAGTATGAAAACATTTTTACATTTAAATATCAGGAGACTCACATTAAAATTTAAAAAAGTGAAATATTAGCTGTTCATCGTCATCCTGTGGAGTACAATGGGTTCTTAAGGTATAAAACCACGGAAGGACCAGATGTAAAGTCGGGTCCTCATCACCCTCAAGATCAGTTGTGGCTATCTTAAATGGCCTAAGAAATGTTAAAGCAGGCCAGTAATATCCTGATCATAACCGAGCTATCAGAGGCACCCTCCTTCTCTAAAATAGTTCTCACAGCATCTATCTGGGAGTGAACTGATTGCAGCATGTCAAAATAACTGTTCCACCGAGTGGAAACATATGGTTTCAAAGATGATTGTAACCTCACACATAGGCTTCTTCTTTTAAAGTACGAAACCGGAGATTTCACTGAATTAATAACAGCTAACACATCAGGAACACTTTCTTTCAAAAAGGGTTCGCTCAGAACATGCTTCAAGACCGTATTAATACCGAAATATGAGCCATGCATGGAAGACGCTTGTATATGCTGAGGGCCTTAACAATATTGCTTCCCTGGCCTGTTACAAATGTAATTTTGCAAATATCTTCATGAGAAACGCCATGTCCTTTCAAACGATCTTCCAATTCACTGCGAATAGTTTCACCAGTTTCTAGACAGTCAGGGAAGACCGAACACATTAATACATACTTATTGAGAGATAAATCTGTATTTATATAGTGCATTGTGACAGACATATAGTGCACACCCTTGTACTTATCTGTCCACAGGTCAGTGGTACTCGCACAGATACCAGATTTAATAGCACGTATTATATCAGGAAGCGTTTTACTGCGCAGTTTGTCCGCGAAAGTTTGTACCTTCCTAGCAACTGTGACTCGAGAGAGTATAACATTTTTAATATTCACCGAGTCATACTTTTTGCCCATTTCTATCAGCGTTTGCCCTAAATTTAAAAATCCTTTACCATCAATAGTTGTAAACGGTCTCAAGTCCTTGGCGCACATTTCCACGCACTTATCAGTCACCAAGTCCTTGTCCTCTTTCAAAATATTTTTAGACTGTGGAAAATTTGGGTCAAATTTGCAGACATGTCGCAACATACTTGAGGTCCCTGAATGGGTGCTGAGTAGCTTTTTGCAAAAAATGCATTGCGAGTAACCTACTGGCTTACTTGATACCTGTTCATAAACACCTGAAAATTTTTCCCATAATAGACTTGAGCCCTGCTTTACTACTAGAATAAATTCACCACTTTTTAATTTTTTTTCGACTTCCTTTACGATTGATTTGTTGATTTTTCTAACTACAACAGAGCTGCACTGGACGCAAAACGTAGCTACACTAACATATAACGACACATTCACGTCGCATCGATAGCAAACTTCACGTTCACTCTTGTCAAGTCCGGCAGTCCGAACGGGTCCCAGGCAACCTGTCAGGCTTAGGGAAACCCAGGTTTTGGTTTGCTATGACTAGCGCGCTCAGTACGCGTGCACTCTTGCTTCGCTGACGCTCAAGCTAAGCTGCTTTGCTTGTTGCAGAGCAGCTTGGGGCAGGCAAGCCTGAAGTACAATTTGTACACCTTTACTTTGTTCTTCTCCCCAGCATGAGTGGCAATATTTTAGATTCTTTCAGTTTTTCATTCCAAATTCTTACAATTTTCTCCATGACACAATTGAAAAGGAGGGGAGATAGACCATCGCCCTGTCTGACACCTGTATTTATTTTGAAAGGTCGAGATACTTCACCCATAAATTTTACTTTCGAGATAGTGCCTGTAAGTGTTTCACGAATTAGGTTTTCCAATTTAGTTTTAACTCCAAATTCACGGATTACTTTATCTAGGGTTTCCCTATCAACAGAGTCAAAGGCTTTTTTAAAGTCAATAAATGTTACAACTATGTCTTTGGAGTTTATTAATTTGTGTCGAATTATAGATTTCAGGTTGAAAATCTGTTCGGAGCAAGATCTTCCTTCTCTAAATCGACCTTGATATTCACCCAATTGACTGTCCAGTGTCGATTTTACTCTATTTAGTAGTATTGTTGAGAATATCTTGTAAGCAACTGGCAAGAGAGATATACCTCTGTAGTTGTTGACATCCTGCTTGTTACCCTTCTTGTGTAATGGGTGTATTAGAGCCACTTTCCAATCCTCTGGGATCTTTTCTGTTTCCCAAATTTCTTCAAAGATTATTTGTAGATCTTCTATAATTTTCGGTTCAGCCCATTTTAAAAGTTCAGCTGTTATGGAGTCTTCCCCACTAGCTTTGTTATTTTTAATATTTTTTATTGCTTCCTTTATTTCTTCTAGATTTTCCTGAATTTCTGAAAATTCTAATTTATGATTTGGCTCAGGGCAGTTCAGCAGGTGTTCGAAGTGTTTTGCCAGAATCTCACAATTCTCGGCATTGTTAAGGCCAATATTACCATTTGCATCTCTGAAGCAAATGCTCCGGGATTGATAACCTTTCAGGTTATTCTTAAAGGTCTGATAGAAATTTCGGGAGTTATTTCTTACAAAATTATTCTCAGTTTCTACTAGCTGCGATTTTTCAAAAGATCTTTTAACCTGCCTTATTATTCTTGTTGTTTCCTTTCTTTGTTGTTTAAATAGCTCATAGTGTTCATTCTTTCCGGAACATTTCCATTTTTTCCACTTTTTCACTCTTTCCATAAGTGCTTCCTCACATATGTTATTCCACCATACTTTCTTTTTAGTTTTAACTGATCCAAATACTTTTTTCGCTGCACTATTAATCTGTTTAGATAATTCTGGCCATTTGCCATGCTGAGTTACTTTAATTTCTTCCTGAAAGTTTTCTATAGTTGCTTGTGTAATGTTGAGCCTATCTATGTTGTATTTCGTTAATTTTCTCGGCATTCATTGATTCCTGCGAGGTAGAAGCTTTAGCTTAATTTTAGAGAGGTAATGATCGGAGTCAAACTCCCCACTTCTTATTACTTTAACATTCATAATTTCCTTAATACTTTCTTGAGAAAAAGCTACATGGTCCAACTGAAACTCACCTAACATCGGATTTGGGGACACCCATGTTTTAGCCTTTCTTGGAAGTTTCTTAAAGAAGGTCGACATTAATTTTAGGTGAAAGGATTTACAGAGATTAATTAGTTTCATGCCATTTTTGTTTGTTCTTTTGTGTGCCGGATATGCCCCTACTGTTTTGCTGAAAACTTTTTCTTTGCCTACCTGTGCATTAAAATCACCGAGTAGAATAATATTTGATTTTGTAATTTTTGACATTTCATCATCTAGAAGACTCCAGAATTCTTCAGTTTTACTTGGGTTCTTGCTATTATCTTCATTTATTGGTGCATGACAGTTAACAAATGTATACTTTTTGTTCTTGCATTTAAGTGTGAGAAGAGATAACCTTTCTGAACTAGATTTGAATTCGATAACATTATGAACTATTGCTTTATGGACATAAAAGGCAGTACCTAGTAGTGGCATTCCTTTCATAATTTTGATTGCTGGTTTACCTTTAAAGATTCTATAATTTTTTGTTTCTGTTACATTCTCATCCATAAACCGTGTCTCTTGAGCTGCTAAGATCTGGATTTCATGTCTATCTAAGAAAATTTCCAGTTCTTTCTGTTTGCCGGTTTTTAGCAAGGAATTTACATTAAGATTGCCTGCAAAGAATTTCCTCTTAAATTTAAGTCTGAAAGGATTCCAAGGATGCTCCGACTCACCCTTATTGCAGATGTTGGGACTCCCCAGAACCCTAGGTCCCGATGCATTGCATAACGCAATGGTGGATTTCTCTTCCGAGCTACCAGCTGGGGTAGTGCTTTCATTCAGCGGACTTTCCATTCTGCAATTGAAATTGTACATTGTACAAGGTAGGAAATTAATTCCAAGATAAGATCGGATTGTTAGCCCGAAATGATTTTTTATTCGTGCTTTACTCCACTAGGTTCTTCCGCTCTCTCCGCCGTTGAGACATTAAATTCCTCGTCCGCCTTCGAGACCGTTGACCAGGTTTCACCTGTAACCCTAGGCAGGGGCCCTTACAGGGTGCTACCATCCGGAGCCAGATGGACCCAGGTTTTTTTACGAGGTTGTTACTCCTCCCCCTCCTCCTTCCCCATCACTTGCAAGATGGGGCCCCGGGCTTGGGACCGGCAATGGCGGAGTTTCTTATCACTTTATCTTATAAATAAAATTGTAGGGTTTCCGCTATCTGTAATTTCATTCATTTCGCCTTATTTTGATATATTTACTCGTCTTATGTTAACTCAAGACCGTATCAGTAGTTTTCAGCTTTCATGTCTGTTTGTCTGTTTGATTCACCATCACGGGTAAACGGCTGAATAGATCTCGACCAAACTTCATATTTAGAGTCTACTCACCCAGGAGCAGGTTTTGATATGCATATCACTTAAACATCACTGAATAGACTGGGGGTTTTCAGGAAGACCAGAAGAGATTTCTTCAATTTTCTCTTACACTATTGATTATACCTCGACCAAATTTCATATTTAGATTCTACTAATCCAGGAGCAGGTTTCGATATGCATATCATTTAAAAATTACTGAATAGACTGTGGGTTTATACGAAGACTAGAAGAGTTGTTGTTGTTGGGTAATTATGTTCTAACTTTACATGATTATCACACTACTGTAAGTGACAATTGCCACCGGGATATTTCCCAATTGCGATGTATTTGTTAATAATAATAGTAATAATATATATGTCAGCTGATTGATTTGCCCGCCGATGCTGCCGACGGAGTGAAAAATAAACATCCCTAGGCGATTTCAACCAGCCACCTACCCACTGGGAACTTGAGTTTGTATCTACTGGTCTACGGCGCTTCGCGAACAGGCGCGCATAACAACACAGCTATTAGTCTGCGTGCTACTTTTCACCTCGCTCGTATTTATTTATAGCAAACGGTGCTATCTAATTGCTCCCTCCAAGATACTCCTGTTATGATGACAACTTCTGTGTGAGTAATGTTTCGACCCCAACTTGGCAGGTTCGATCCTGGCTCAGTCCGGTGGTATTTGAAGGTGCTCAAATACGTCAGCCTCGTGTCGGTACATTTACTGGCACGTAAAAGAACTCCTGCGGGACTAAATTCCGGCACCTCGGCGTCTCCGAAAACCGTAAAAGAGTAGTTAGTGGGACGTAAAGCAAATAACATTATTATTATTATTATTATTATTATTATTATTATTATTATTATTATTATTATTAGTAATGTTTCATTGCTCCTGTGTATCGAACCAGGAACCACAACGTCATGGTTGCGTATGACAATGCTCGTCACTATACAGCAGGGCCTATCAAACGCCCAAAATCTCACGCGTGCAAATTGAGGCGCAGAGTTCCTGTGCACAGTGCATCGGTCGCACTCGACTTGGTTCGGACCAATGCTTCGTCCCTGGGTTACTTGGCTAAGCTTGGCTCAACTCGGCTCGGATTTGGAGCATTACGGAGCAAACGGGGAAGAGGGAGACAAGCGGAGCGAGCGAGACAGGCGTGGGGAAAAAGAGAGACAGCGCTATTGCTCCAAATCGAGGAGTGGGAGTCTGCACTCTGGTCAACCAAGCGAAGTCGTCTTTTGCACCGTGCACAGTCTGGTGCATGCACCCTGAGAGGTCCTGCAATACAGTACTGGCCATGAAACGGAAGCACACATAGTGTCTAGCTTGTAGACATCACTGAGATCCAATTTCTAAATCGATGGATAACACATAAACAACAAATAGCGCAGGAAATTGTTTTTTGGAGGTAATAACATACCTCATCATTAAGCAGAGGTTATGCGATCCGTTCCGAAGGTGGAATGTAGTAACTTAGTCGGTAGAGGCGATACGGTATAATTTACAGTAGTTTGTGTCCACCTAGTGCTCTCTACCATTTTTATCGCTATCGAGAGCAACTTGTAGGCACAGTCATATTTTGGAAAACACTATCAATATTAACGGGGAACACTTACCGTAATTCCCTTATTTAGTTTCATTTCTCCGTATAGTAATTTTTTTCAAAAAGTCGCACCTACACATTTAGCTCTTTTGGCGACGATGGGACAGGAAAGGGCTAGGAGTGGAAAGGAAGCAGCCGTGGCCTTAAGTAAGGCACAGCCCCAGTATTTGCTTGTGTGAAAATGGGAAACCACGGAAGACCATCTTCAGGGCTGCCGACAGTGGGGTGCGAACCCACTATCTCCCGAATACTGGATACTGGCCTCACTTAAGCGACTGTAGCTATCGAGCAGTACGTAAGAGATAGTAAGTATTTGGTCCATAAATAGTTTAGGTGTCCGCCTCTGTGGTGTAGTGGATAGCGTGATTAGCTGCCAACCAAAGAGGCCCGGGTTCGATTCCCGGCTCTACCACGAAATTTGAAAAGTGGTACGAGGTCTGGAACGGGGTCCACTCCGCATCGGGAGGTCAACTGAGTAGAGGTGTGTTCGACTCCCATCCTCGAAGTGTTTTCCGTGGTTTCCCACTTCTCCTCTGGGCAAATGCCGAGATGGTACCTAACTTAAGGCCACGGCCGCTTCCTTCCCTCTTCCTTGCCTGTCCCTTGCAATCTACCCATCCCTCCACAAGGAGCCTGTTCAGCATAGCAGGTGAGGCCGCCTGGGCGAGATACTTGTCCTCCCCGATCCAAAGTCTCACGGTCTAGGACACTGCCCTTTAGACGGTAGGTGTGAGATCCCTCCATCTACCTACTAATGTTTTCATTCTCCACCCTGATGGGGTGGGGCAGCCACCTAGAAGGGAACACCTTCTCTCTGGCCAGGAGATGAACACGTTGAGTGGGAGTGAAGGATATGTAGGATGGTAAGGGCGTTAGCTTCTTATCTGAGGGAATAGTTTTAATTATGTTATAAATATGGGGACAAAGGACACGATGATAGTATTGGAGGAGAAAATGTACAACATTTAGCTAGCAGCTGAACGTGTACATAGTTTTCTGACGATACAACATAAGTACAAATTATAGTGATTTGATGGAATGTTGCTATAATATTCGTGTTACAAGAAATGGGTGATCGATCAGTTGAACATGCGTAAAGGAGTCACATTGTACATGAAATGATTGTAAGAAGGGGTTCGCCGACGTGGGTTCACGCACAAGATGATAATTACAATGGGAGGAGAAATAGGTTAATTATTTTCGCTTTTGTTGCTATTGATGCTGAGGGTGATAAGTGAACAGGGAGGGTCCCGTAAGAGGCCCCGGTCAGCCACCACCCTTGGGTGTAGGAAGGGAACCATAGAGGTGAAGAGGGGACTGGATGAAGAGTGGGGAAGGAGGGGGAGGGCCATTAAGGAGTTAGGTTAGGAGAGGATGAGCTCGGTTGAGGGCGCGTAGGACGGCTCGTTGGAAGTGGATGAGGACGAAGTAATCCAGTTTGGGGAAGGGGAAACTGTCATAGAGGTCGTACGTGTGGAAGAGGGACGGGAGTGGGGCTGATGACCTAGCAGTTAGGCCCCTTTAAACAACTAGCATCATCATCAGGAACGGGAGGCGTAGGGCATGACCGACAAGGCGACGTTCTATGGAAAGTAGTGGGCGGCACAGCGTAGATTGGAGTGGGCGGCAGCTGTCCAGGCAGTGAGGCCATAGGTAATGTGGGGACGGACGAAATACTGATGATGATGATGCTTGTTGTTTTAAGGGGCCTAACATCGAAGGTCATCGGCCCCTAGGACGAAATACTTGTAGGTTAAAAGGAGTAGAAAGGAGTTAAGACACCACCGAGCGCCGGCTAACTGTCGGACCAGCCCAGCACGGGCGGCGGTCTTGGTTTTGAGGTGGAGGAAGTGGGGACGGAAAGTTAGGTGTTCATCGAAATGGATTCCTAGGTATTTGAGGGTGGAATGGTTTCGGACGGGGGTATCAGGGATTCGGAGGTGGAGATTGTAAGGGTCACGGGTGCTGCTGAATCTCCGGCATCTGCGGCGAAATAGGAGGGACTGAGTCTTAGATGGGTTAAGTTTAAGGTGCCACCGATCACACCAGTTGATGAAGGAGCCTAGGTCAGGTTGAACGGTACGGTTAATAGATTGGATAAAGTAGAGGGTGCGATGATGGCGGTGTCGTACGCAAATTGAGGATTGGGGTTGGGGTATACCTACTGCAAAGGGGATAAAAAGAGGAGGGGGGGAGTTGAGAGCCTTGTGGGACACCTAGTGAGAGGAGAAAGAGGAGGAGAGCTGATGGTTGATGGAGTTCTGGGTGTTGCGTTTGTTGAGGAAGCAGTAGATAAGCCGGATATAGGAGAGGGGAAGAGCAAAGAAAAGCTTGAAAAGGAGGGCAGGGTGCCAGATGGAATCAAATGCTAGATGGAAAAAAACGTGACTAGAAATGTGGGACGGGCACGATTGAAATTATTGGATATGATCTGGAGCAGCCGTAGGAGTTGAGCAGCGGTGGACATGCCAGGACGAAAGCCGAATTTGGAGGGGGAAGTAGGTGGTTACTGTGAAGATGCGAGTAGAGACGGCGAACAGGGATTTTATCAAGGATTTTGGCAAGGCCGTAATAAGGATGATGGGATGGTAGGAGTCAAGGTCTAAGGGCGGTTTACTGGATTTGGGAAAAAGGAGCGCTGGGGTGTGTTTCCAGGATGACGGGTAAAAGTCGGTTCCAAGGATAAAGGTGCAGAGTGTGGCTAGGAAGGTGAAAAGGATCGGAGGAGCTTGGCGGATGTGTAGGCAACGGGTCTTGTCAGGACCAGGGACAGTGTTACGAGTTTTGGATACGACGAAACGGATTTCGGTTGGGGGTGATGGGATCGTCTAGGGGATGGTTTGTGAAGGTGTGGTTCATGGAGGGTGTGAGTTCGGGGTAGGAGGGTAGGTTTAGTTAGAGCTGAGTGTCTGAAGTATCGAAATTAGAGTCAGCATGTGTGTTGAAACGGCGTTTGAAGTTCTGAGCGAAAATTTCCAGTTTCTCCGTGGTGTTGGCTGCGACGGCGCCACAGTCTATGATCGGATATCTAGGAGTAGAGGATTGACCAAGGAGCGTGTTCAGCTTTCGCCAGTACTTGGATGGGTGTGCGTGGAAATTGTTGAGAGTGGTGCAGTTATGGGCTCAGGAGCGACGGGTGTGGGCTGCAAGGTAGTTCGTTATGGTGCTGAGTGTCTGTCGATGTCGGCGGAGAAAGCAAGGATCGCAGGTGGATTTTAATTGGCGAAGGTGGAATTGGGTGAGCTTTCGGAAGTGGACGAAACGGGGAGGAAGTCGGGATTTGGACGGTGAGTGGAGGGTGGTGGGAATGTGGGCCGAGGATGCAGAAATAGTTGCAGATAGGTTATAGGTGTTCAGGGTGACTACTGATTGTAGATCGTCCAGTGGAAGAGGGGTGTTTTCCAGGGTTTGGGATAGATGTGTCTGGTATGAGGGCCAATCTGCTTGAGTGAAGTTGGTAATCCCTATAGGGGGTGGGTAGGGGATTTGGAGAAGGACGGAGAGGTGGTCACTGCCAATACATGGAAGTAGAGAGACTTCTAGGTGGTGGGGAGGGAAATTATGGGTGATGTCCGGTCCCGCGGTTTAGGGGGCCATGCGTCCGCCTGTCACTCTGCGGCCCCGGGTTCGATTCCCGGGCGGGTCAGGGTTTTATAATTGTAATGATTAATTCCCCTGGCCTGGGGACTGTTTTCTTGTCGTCCTTAACATTCATTTCCTCACATTCAACACATTACACTTCCGCCATTACATAATACACGCAGTTTCCTCACATATTGTGCCAGTAGGGGCAAAAGATCTACATAGGTCGACGCCCCGAACAAATACCATTTAAAAATGTGAGTGATGATGACATTTGGGGTGGTGTTGGAGAAAGGCCGGGTGTGTTCCGGAATAGGAATGAGGAAGAAATCGATGTGGATAAGTAGGTTATGCTAGGATCCCTTTCGATGTGGGAGCTGTATGTTAGGTTAAGGTCTGCTAGGAGCTGAAATTGGAAAAAGGTGTCACTGAAATGGGAGATATAGGCCAGAGGTGGTTGGAGGTGGGACCTCTGGTCGTCGTCGTATCGTATGGCTTTTAGTGCCGGGATATCCCAGGACGAGTTCGGCTCGCCAGGTGCAGGTCTTTCTATTTGACTCCCGTAGGCGACCTGCGCGTTGTGATGAGGATGAAAATGATGATGAAGACGACACATACACCCAGTCCCCGTGCCATTGGAATTAACCAATTAAGGTTATAATCCACGACCCGGCCGGGAATCGAACCCGGGACCTTTGAACTGAAGGCCAGTACGCTGAACGTTTAGCCAACGAGTCGGACGGACCTGTGGTAAATGGTGGCAACATGTACTGTAAGATTCGAGAGGGGAAGTAAATAGTGGCGGTAATGGATTCGGGGAAGGAGAGAGGGTAAGGAGGGGAGTGGATGTGGACTGGGAGTGACGTGCATGAAGCTAGTGCGGAACCACCCCGGCCGATGTCATGAGGGTGGTCCGAGCGGTATAGATTGAAGCCGTGGAGATGGGCGAACTGATGAGGCCAGAGCATAGTTTCATTGAGAAGAAGGACATGGGAGGGGTGTTGGACTGTGAGGGCTTGGGAATGGAGGCGTTTGGAGTGGAAGATCCTGATGTTAAGGTAGAGGATGGAGATGGGCTTAGGATACCGGTGTCCGGAAGAGACTCTATCCACGATCAAACTAGAGTCTCAAGGGGGTTGAAGTGGAAATGTGTGTTGAGGCCGGAGTGGGAAGTTTGAAAGTGCATATTAGGGGATTGGTTGGCCGCGGCTTGCAGTTGGGTGACGACTATGGTGGGATGGAATGGATGAATGTTAAAGAGGGAGACGGTGATGAATCGAATGATCTCTTCAAGGGTAGGAGGAGGAAAGAGTGAGCGAGTTGGTTGGGTGGGGTTATCGATGGTACGGATGGGAGTGACTAATTCAGGGCGGTTTTCAGGAGGGGTGGGACGGGCTTTACATTGACGGAAGAACGTGGGGTGGGGGTCACCACAGGTATTGCACTTGGAGGGCCGTTGAACATTGGGGCAAAGGTAGAAACTCCACTAATAATGGCCTTATCCATGTCCTCAGTGGTAAGGAGTAGGATCCTCACCACGAAGGTGGGTCCTGATGAGTTTCTGATGCGGAAGGCTTTCCGGACGGTGACACCCTCCGCTTTCACCTGGGAAACGAAGGTGTTTTCTGTGATATCCAGGTCTACTCCCCGGATCACTCAACTGAACTGGCTGAGACGTTGCGGGGGGTTGGGGTGTGTGTAAGGAGGGGTTTTGGTGGTGAGAGTGCACAAGGGCTTGAGGAGTGATGCTGATCCTAACTAGGCGGCTCCTACCGTGTGGGTGAACTGGCGTGCGACGTCTTCCCTGTTGACTTCAATGATTACTCCATTAGATGTTGGACGGATGTCTGCTATCTCGAGTCGCTGGATCGAAGATGTTTTTTGGCTGCGGAATTCTGGTGAGGGGTTGTGCAGGAGGAAGGTATGTGTGCCTTGGGGTGTTTTCTGAAGAGTGCGGAAGTTAACAATTGGTCGGCGGGCACGGGAGAAGGGTGAGAATTCGGAGATGGAATTAATACCAGGTGGCAGATTTGGAGTGTCCATGAGGGATGGTGTTTGTAGAT
This sequence comes from Anabrus simplex, assembly GCF_040414725.1. Classification (NCBI taxonomy): domain Eukaryota; kingdom Metazoa; phylum Arthropoda; class Insecta; order Orthoptera; family Tettigoniidae; genus Anabrus; species Anabrus simplex. Next base: position 282,958,103 of record NC_090266.1, on the reverse strand, counting down.
GTAGATTATGCTGGTGCTGCGGCGGCTCCCAGAAGACGTTCCCGGACGGTGTCGTCATCCGTTGGATTGGAGAGGGAGCGCTTCACAGCGATCCTGGAGGTTCGTTTTGGTGCGGGATCTGCTAAGACATGGCGTGTTGGCGGTGGCGGTGGGAGGAATTCTGTGCTGCGGCATGCGACACCTCAGCTGTGTGCGGGAGTGGTGATCGTCGAAGCGCTGGATGATAAAGAAATGTTGGTCGTAGTTGTGGTTGTGGTGGTGTAGGTTGTAGTGGCAGTCCTGAACATTGTATCGTCATGATGAATCTGTAACTCTCAGGCTTAAAGTGTGAGACCCCCAGTTGTCCTTCGAGCAGACCCAGGATACCTGGAATTAGCTGATCCCGGCCAGACGAAGATAATAAAAGCCTCACAACGTCCTGAGGTGACATCTCTCGTCAATCACTTAGACCACTTAGCGATCCACCTTTAAAAACAGCGATAAACTGCCGTGGCCTCGTACGGTGTTGGTATTGACGTTGGATACAGAGCACAAATAGTAGAGAAATATTCCACTACTTGCGTTGTGGACGTCGAAGAAGATGACGGGATCCCTCGCTGAGTCCGAAGGAGAAACCGACCTTGGACGGCAAACAGGTGAAGAAAGAAAGAAAGGAAGACAGAAAAAGAAAGAATAGCTTAGGTAAGAAGATAAGCATAGAGAGAAGGCTTGTTATTATTTATTATTATCTTTGTTATTACCTATTTGTGCTTAAATAGACACATTATTTTATTGTTTAATGTTCAAAACATATTAAGCATAACATAAATGACCTTGGTTTCTATTCCTATAATTGAAGACAATATACGGAGGAATGATGTATTTTAGTAGAAGTATGTCTACTTAACGATGGGCAGACGTCTGGAATAATAGCTCAGTCAGTAAAACGGTTGGGTAGTGTCAGGTATTGTAGTTGTAAGTTGAGATTCGAATCGCATTCTCTGCAGTTTTTGTATGTTAAATGTTATTATTATGTTTGACGTTTTTAGCCGTCACACGATGCCGTGGCAAACTGATCTCTAATGGAATAAGAATATCTCACCGTAGTGAGCCAACGACTGCTGAGGATATTTTTACCGCAGCCGGAACAGACATTTTCACGTGGAATCCGAACTACCCCGCGAGCTCGTCTAGTAAATCGTTTACAGGTTGGTCAGGAAACGTGGAATTCAAATGGGTTTTGCGAGGCGGAGTTACTAAATCTGCTCCTGGCACAGCGAGAAATAAGCATCAAACAGAAACACAACGGGGGTTTCAGTCTTTGTCACCGTATCGTACTTGGTAAGTTGCGATCCTCTTAGCTCAGATGACAGTGTTCAAATACTTCTCGTGGCGAAGTTTTTTGTGCTCTCAAGACGACCTTAAGCCACTTGCGTATTTAATAACACCGCCTCGCAAAGCCCATTTGAATTCGCCCACGAAACGATTAGTTTGGCTAACTTCAGTAGCTGATAAAAAGACAACGGTACGAGATACCGAATTATTTTTTCAAGTTATTCATCAGTATGACCAACCCTCCAACGCTCATATACCAGGTTCACGTTGTTTCCTACCACGTGTACAGGCCTTCTGTTTCGATTAGTGCTTGAAGTCTGGGAGGAACGGAAGCCATGAGACGAGCAGTACATTGCTCGCTCTCGGCTACTTCCTCCCAAACATCAAAGCCTAGATCCCAATGGTCATTTGGGATCTTGGGGCTCGGTCAGGCCAGTTCTCCCTTATAACGCGCTTCGTCTCGGCCCACAAGTTTTCTATATGTGTGAGATCCGCAAGCAAGCCAGTATATAAAATTGATTTCGTCCTGTTCGCAAACCACCTTTGGACCATGTTTCTCCTCAACATGCGATTATGCGAAGCTGAAAAATATATAACGAGAATTATAGTGTTTCACTCAAATGCACACAATTTCGACGTGACAGAAAATGGTTGTTCAAGTTGAGTATAGCAGTGCCAAAAACAGTGCACTACGAAATGAACAAGCTTAAACTTAATTTTTTGTCCGGTTCCATGGCTCAATAGTTAGCGTGCTGGCCTTTGGTCCAAGCGAACCCAGGTTCGATTCCCGGCTGGATAGGGGATTTTAACCTTCATTGGTTAATTTCGATGGTTCGGAGACTGGCTGTGTGTGAGCCGTCTTCAAGATTAGAATTCATCTTATGCAGAGCACCATTCTCACAGACGTGCAGGTCGCCTATCAGGCGACAACTCGAAAGACCTGCACCAGGTCCCTCCGGAGGCCACACGACATGATTATAATTTGATTTTCTTTTAGAAACAGGTCCAGCATTGGATTCGAACACGGATGTGCTGAACAGCAAGCGGAGATTTTATCCACGAAATCACGCGTGACCCTAATCAATTCTACGTCGCTCGGGTGTAGTGTTTCTCGCTTCTCGAACGAACCAACCCGAATATTCACAAGCACTTACGAAAGGGTATTGATCCAAAATGAACCCTGCTACGGATATCATTTTAACACAATGCCTAGCCACTCATGGTCCGTCCGCGACCGAGTTAAGGTACTTGCAGAGGAAGGTCAAATGACGGCTTCCGGGGCAGGTGAGCGCTATGGGGTTCCTGTCAGGACAGCAAGAAGATGAATTCAGCAGGATTGCGAAACAGGAAAATGCAGGCGTCGTTAGTGGATTGTGATGTGTTTCAACACCAGCCCAGAAAAATGAGCTGGTGAACGCATCACGTCAGAATCCGTTTCTGAATGCGGTGTAATTCAAGCGCAATACTGGGTTTCTTAAGGCCGTGGATACAGTTCGGCCACGATTCCGTTCCACTGTTGGCTTGCGGAGTAAAAGTGCGCCCGTTAAGACGAAGCTCTCCGACGAGCATCAGTTCTGCCACCTAGCATCTGCCGAGGATAATATCGAAAGCATTTTTCAACAGGACCAGTCCCCCATACACATCAGTAATGACCCAAAGATGGTTCGCCGAGCAGGAAGAAAACTATCTTATAGACTGGCCTCCTTGCGTATCGGATCTCTGACCAATAGTAAACGTGTGGACTGAGACGAAGCTTGTAACGAGAGAGAAGTGGCCACACGCCATGACCATTGGGATCTAGCCATTGATGTTTGGGAGGAGGTTGTCGAGAGCGAACAATGTATTGTTCGTCTCATGATTTCCGCTCCTCGCAGACTTCAATCGGTAATCGACACAGACGGCCTGTATACGATTTACTAGACGAGCTCGCGGGGTGGTTCGGATTCCAATTGAAAATGTATGTTGCGGCTGCTGTAGAGATATTCTCAGCAGTCGTTAGCTCACTACGGTGAGATATTCCTATTATATAAGGTGTCAGTTTACCAACTCCTCCACGACATCGTGTGAGAGCTAGTAAGGCCAAACATAATAACAGCGTTGAATACACAAAAGAGGTACAGAGTGGGTTTCGAATCTCAACTTACAACTACAGAATCTGACACTAGCCACTCGTTTTCCAGGAAGAGCTATTATTCCGCTGGTCTGCCCGTCGATAAATCGACATACTTCTGCTAAAACATAGCAATCCTTTTTATCTATAAATTGCCTTCAATTGTAGGGAATCAAAACGAAGCCATTCTGCCATGCTTAATTTAACAAGGAACTAACATTTTTGTGTATTAAACAATAAAATAATGTGTCTAATTAAGAGCAAGTTGGTAGTAACAAATATCAAAAGTAAATAATAATATACCTTCTCTTTTTTTTTGCTAGGGGCTTTACGTCGCACCGACACAGATAGGTCTTATGGCGACGATGGGATAGGAAAGGCCTTGGAGTTGGAAGGAAGCCGCCGTGGCCTTAATTAAGGTACAGCCCCAGCATTTGCCTGGTGTGAAAATGGGAAACCACGGAAAACCATCTTCAGGGCTGCCGACAGTGGGATTCGAACCCACGATCTCCCAGATGCAAGCTCACAGCCAACTCGCCCGGTGATTTGGAAATCAGATTTCAGTGATGTCTACTAGCCAGTTATTATGTGTGCTTTCGTTTCATGGCCTGTACTGTACAGGTTTACCCTAATTGGTGGTTTTCTAATATAATTGATTCTTCAGTTTTAGCTAGTGGCCAAATTTTATGCGGTTTGAGAGTTCATCTTCACCGCTGCCGTCTATCGAGTTTCATTAACATCTGAGTGCAGTACCTCGAATAAATCCCTTGTCAGACTTTTTCTTTGCAATTTGCTTTACGTCGCACCGACACAGATAGGTGCCGGGCGAGTTGGCCGTGCGGTTAGGACCAAGCATCTGTGAGTTCGCATCCGGGAGATAGTGGGTTCGAACCCCACTGTCGGCAGCCCTGAAGATGGTTTTCCGTGGTTTCCCATTTTCACACCAGGCAAATGCTGGGGCTGTACCTTAATTAAGGCGACGACCGCTTCCTTCCTATTCCTTTACTGTCCCATCGTTGCCATAAGACCTATCTGTGTCGGTGCGACGTAAAGCAACTGTATGTGTATGTTCAGTCTTCAGCCCTAAGGCTGGTTGGATCCTAAACAGCTCTGCCATCAGCTGTAATAGATGGCCTAGGCATCACTGAAGAAGCGTACTAGGGAAATGAGGAGTGAGGTAGTTTCCCGTTGCTTTCCTCACCGAGCCAGAAGTTGCTATTACATATCAGTCTGCCAAGCCCACTGAAATGCATGCAGCAACCGACCCTATGAGCAACGTTTTCACACCATTCATAGCAGGGACTGGCTGCACAAGGAATGGCATTACTAGCATCGCTCATACCTCAGTCACTTTCATATTGTCAAAGCCAAGGATAAGACAGAGACAGATCAATGAAAGTAACAATATTGCTCTAGCCCATACCAGAAGGCACAGTGCACTGCAAACACTAGGTCCTGCCAGCAAAGGCATGTAAAGCAACTAACTAACAAATAGAAAAAACACACAGGTAGGTCTTATAGCGAGGATGGGAATGACTGGGAAGGAAGTTGCCTGGCCTCAATTAAGGTACAGCCCTAGCATTGTCTGGTGTTAAAATGGGGAAAACACGGAATACTATATTCAGGGCTGCCGACAGTGGAGTATGAACCCACTATCTCCCTGATGCAAGCTCACAGCTGCGTGCCCCTAACCGCAGGGCCAACTCGCCTGGTCAAACTATCTCCAGTGGTAAATTGGTGTTTGGTTTACCCATTAGAGCGTGGATTCTATTCCCCTTCGTGGAAAGCGGAAGTTTGGAAACGCGACTGCTTCGGGAGGTGCACTTGTCAATGGGGTTCATTGACCCTATACAGGAAAAGAGTATCTGGTGGCTGGACATATAACTGTCCACTTTACCTTCTATTCTTCCAGACCCTTCACTTGGTGCCTGCCCTATGAGGCAGGGGATGTGATTTTGCCTCCTACACAGAAGACCAGGTTTCGATAACCATTTCATCCAAGAATTCAAATTATGGTCTGAATGTTGGAAAATCGGCTTCATGAGGTCAATCTATTGAGAAGCTGCTGATATGTGAGTCAGCGAACGCAATGTAGGCGATGAAAGGCGCAGCGTTTACTACATCCTATTAGTCTACATCACTTGGCCGCTTTTAAGAGCCATCGAGAGGATGTTATTGACTACAAATTAGACAACCTCCAGTTTTTGTGAAGAAGTTTCACGGGTTGGTCCTGCCCATACCACCCCAGAACGGTCCCAACTTTGTGGATTAGGTTCCACGTTAAACTGTTGTAACAGAAGTATGACACGAGAAGCTAAAATTTCATGCAACACTACGCGCTTGTTTACTTTCAACTTCGAGCTCAGATCGCATGATCTGTTGCGGTGAGTGCCAAGTTTTCTAACAGGTGACATTGATGACAAGGATCAATCACTTCTTATCGTTGAGGTTTCCAAAGTCCTCAGATAAAGAGCCAAATGCATGGAGACTGAATAAGAGGCATTTTAATCAGTTCGATATGATCACCATTGGTGTTAAATACGTTATACGTGATATTGCACATTGAATGCTCTGCTTCATTATAACAAACAAGATAGCAAGTATGCGCTTGCACGTGACTGCTGATGTCGCGATTATAGACACGGGACCTCCAGTTTCACGTGCAATTCGAACCACAGGAATATGATTTGTCATTTCAAAATTCCCACATGCACTGTTCAGGATTCGTACCATGGTCTGCTTCATTGATATCCTATAATGCTTTACGTCCGCCTACTGCTTTAATTTTTGTAACTGTCTCCTGGCATAGGCGAGTGCAAAATGTAGCTTCCACCGAAGTCCCAGTCTCATCCACACTGTGACAGTACTGGGGCTGCTGAAGTATGGGTGGGGCTAAGTGATGATATTCGGAGCACGACAAGTGCGTCTGGTTGTGTTGAAAGGTGCTACTCAGAGAGCTGGCCGCACTGTAGTAACAGTGAGGAAGGCAATGGCAAACTATCTCAGTCCTCATCATGCCTTGTATGCCTCATTATAGCACCACCATCCGCTTTATAGAGGTTTCCATATAACGACATAAACTATTTGAGTATCGAACCAGCCGTAGGCGCCTTCTCCCACCCCCCTGGAATTCTAAAAAGGTTGATGTTCAATTGTTTAATATCATACCAGATTATTTCATAAACTGAAGTTACTGACAGTCATCTAACACCTGTCATAACCTGAAGTTTCTGCAAATAATTTAATGTTGCTGACCTTACATTGGTTTTTATATTCAAGAAAAATATTCCAATAATGCCATACATTAGGCTTCTAATGGAAACATTGCTTCACTTTCCAATATGGTTACGCCTATCCTAGTTTTACGTATGTTTCCATTACACTAATCATCATCATGAGTGGCGACTACGAACTTTTCCCACCCCTCGTACGGTACCTTAGGAATTTGCCCTTGGCAGTGACTATAAGGGAAAGAACGTTCTGGAGATAGTTTCAGACATTACCACGCCTCTAGCGTATCTCAACCCCTAAATCAAGGTCGTATTTGCTGACTGGTAAGACATTAGTCCCGTGAGGTCGTGCTTACAAAGCAGATTATTTATTGTGCTCTCACCTAATTTTACGCCGTTACATCTTACCGCAGTCTTTGTTCGTGCTGCGAAATGCTGTATGCTGTTATTTTTAAGTCGTGCAATAATACGGTGGCTAATTTCTTGTGAACAAAGTGACGTTTGCTATAATAGAACGGCAGGCTGCCATTGTTGTTGTACAGTAGGTTCTTCGCTTGTAGTGTTAGATCAAGACCAACTACAGTTACTATCTGCGCACTTTCTAGCGATAGATTTACACGCTAGTGCTGAATCGGTCGATTTCGGTTATCTTCGAGTTTCGTATTGGCAACCTATGAAACACAAACTAAGAATCGCTTATCATCGCTGTGCGACATCTGGCGTACACTTTACGTACTCGTACTGTTGTTGTTTACACAGCAAAGCTAAACTATAGAATTCATGCTAGGAACACGTTTCGCAACGGGAAATATTATATAGTATTTTATATTGTGTGTGCGACACAGTTGTTGGCGTTAAGATAATAGAGGTTTAGAAAATTCATATCGATCGATCTTATTATCGATTCAATTCAGATTTCATTTCCATTCAGTTGGCAGTATTTACCGGAACCGGCAGTGCTCCCTTCTTACTCCTCACCGAGTACAAAAATCTATCAGTAAAAAGTGGCGCGTACAGTACATCAGACCGTAACCCAGAAGAAACATGGCGGACATCAGTGGGCGATATGAGAGGTTAAGGGTAATGTTATGTATCGTTATTCTGAGTCACCTAAAGAAACCTTCACAAGTCAAACGTCATGAAATGCAACTCATTAACTCAAAATGTGAATAGTTATGCACCAAAAGCAACGTTATCGCCTAATTGTAATTTCAGAGGGAAAATAACGAAGGGAGAATTATTTTATCAACCTCACGTTGAGAAACACACACACACACACACTATAAAAATATTTTACTTATAAAATTCCGGACAGCAAATAAGATAAATAGATGTCAACGGATAACATCATTAACCTTACGTGAAATAACATGTAACATCATTAACCTTACGTGAAATAACATGTAACATCATTAACCACAGACCATTTTGTAAAACACGCAAACAAATGCATTCCTCGAAAAAAATTCAACTCGCCACAATCCACTTCATTCCAACTCACGAGAACTGGGGTTAGATTTCGTACCTCCGCTGTCAAACACTAAAAAGATTAAACTACATAATTCTTGTGCCCGCTTAAAAATGTTTCATATCTCAGTCGTAACTCTGAGTCACGATTTTTCGGATATTTCCGGGACTGATTTCTTTTTATAGTTAGGTACTTTGGCTGATTGGGAAAAATTCTAGGATAGGCATCATTAGGTAACCTCAGAAATTTGCGTGACACCCGAACTGGATAAACGCATATTAGGGGTATAATATCTTCCCTAACAATACATTTGATATCAAATTAGTAATGCACACCACTTGCTTGGAAGCTTTCCCTGTGAATGCACCTAACCAATTTACCTTAATACTTGGCCTTTTGAAAATCTAACACTGGAGTTTTTGCTCTGCCCTTACAATTGGACTTATATCCAGGCACAGAGCACATACGATCCATCTAATTAACTATAAACATACCCACAGGTAAGTCAAAATATAAAGAAAACAAGTTTTGAGAAGAACATGACAATCACTTTATCACCACCGGAATTGTTCAAATACATGTGCTTTTTATGAACAAACAGCTTCTTACGGTACTGAAAGAGTCCCTATAGCATTTTTATGTTATAAATGGAAATGATTTCCGATTAATAATATTCAAATTTCCGTAAATAGTTGGTAACAACACCATTTACACAAATGAAAACAGACACATGCTAGCACTCCAACTGCCACCATTGTGGGCAGTTTCGATAGGTCGGTTAAGGTCTGAGGTATTGTAGTTGGTCTTGGTTAGATCATCTACAATCGAATCATTACATAATAGTTCATTGATTCTGCAATTTTTGTGTTGTTATCATAGTGAAAAGTAATTTAGTAATTATTTTCTATTTAACATAGCGGTTATAAATTGTTGCTAATGCAATCAAACGATTTAGCGACTTTTATGCATTAGGAATGGATATAAGACGGTTTTTCAAAAAGGCTGAACTTAGTAACTTAATTGAAGGGGCTGGAACTTCTCAGAAAACAAGTGCGTCAAGTGACAGTGTTGAACAGAACAAAGAGTGCAGTGTTCGCGAGCTGAAATCTTCACAAGATATAGAATAATGCTGTGATAAAGCGGAACTTCAAGGTTAGATTGTTAACGAAGTGTTCCTGGAAGATGAAAGTGACAGAAAAGACATTGGCATGTTCTTAAATTTATGTGACACTCTTAAGTACGATTTATTGTTAAAACCATTGGTTCCAAAAGTAAGCTACGATTTTAAAGTTTATTTGCGAGCTGGAACCAGCCACGCTTTCGGACACCAGTGGTTGAAGGATTATTCTACGTGGCTATGCTGTTCTCGTGAACTGAAGGACGCATTATGCCGAACGTGTGTTCTCTTTAAGTCGAGCATTAAAAGAGGTCTTCAAGTATCATTCATTACGAAACCTTTCACAAAATATAAGGACTTCAATGCCAGCGCCAAAGACCATATACAATCAAATTGGCAAGGAGAATCATCGGAAAAGGAACAAAACTTTGTGAATATCTATGATGGAAGGCAACTCACGGTAGCTGATCAAATTAATGGCAGTCTCCACCATCAGATTGAACAAAATAGAAAGAAGCTGGAACCAGTTTTGTCAAGTATCGTTTTCTGTGGTACCCATGATATGTCACTTCGAGGGAAAACACCAGACAGCGGAATTTTCCATGATTTTAAAATTGATTTGCGAGCTGGAACCAGCCACGCTTTCAGACACCAGTGGTTGAGGCGGGAAATGCTCTACTATAGGAACACCTCTCAAACTCTGCAAAAAATGCTATGTACACTTCTCACCGTTTTCGAAATGAAATGATAAGATTTTGTGAACAGGAATTACGAGAAATACTCGTTACGGAAGCAAATTCATGCAGTTATTGCTGACGAGACAGCTGACATATCTGGAACCGAGCAGCTGTCAATTGGAATTCGGTTCGTCAAGAATACATCTAGTGATGATTTGAAAGTATGTGACGAATTCCTTGGGTTTCAGCCTTTGGAAGAATTTAATGCCAAGTCAATCGCAAATTCAATTTTGAATTTTTTAACAAGCTCTGGTCTGGATTTAACCGAATTCAGTGACGCCTACGCTATTTATGACAGCTGTTGGCGGAACTGTGGAGGATCAAACCAGCCTTCGGCCTGAATACCCAACAACATTATTTATTTATTTATTTATTTATTTATTTATTTATTTATTTATTTATTTATTTATTTATTTATTTATTTATTTATTTATTGACTTTAGCAGTGGCGAAGTTAGGGCTCGTGGCCCTCTGTTACACTTAACCACACAATTTACAGATATATAAAAGAAATGTACTATTATATTATAAAATCAAAGATAAGCTGAAAATTACAGATTTGGACAATACATAATGAAAAAAGGAAGCAAAGTTAAGCAAATAAAATAAAATAAAATAAAATAAAATAAAATAAAATAAAATAAAATAAAATAAAATAAAATAAAATAAAATAAATCCGGAACATAAAGGTGAAAAGAAAGAGACAAAGTCATAATGAAAAAGTAAGATACAAACTGAAAAATATAAACAATGCATAAAGAGAGCACAATACGTAATAAAGTAAATGGAAATATAAGTATGGCCATAAAATGTGATCTATATACGTGAGTAAGGAGCTAAATATTATGTACATTTACACTATAATAATAATAATAATAATAATAATAATAATACGATCACACGTCACTATACACACCATACACACGAAGCAATCAGCGGTATTCAACAGGTAATCTCTACATGCAGTCTTAAATTTTGATGTTGAGTTGGAGTTCCTGACAGCAGCTGGGAGTGAATTCTAAAGTCGTGACGCAACCACAACGAAGGATCTATTATACACTGAAGGTAGGTTGCCGGGAATAGCGAGGGAAGTGCCAGATCTTGTGTTACATTTATGGAATGAGGATAATAAATGGAGCTTTGAGAAATGTATTTTGGTAGCTTTTCCTTCTGAGTTCGATATATCAATGTAAGTATGTGGAATTTCCGTCGCCTCTCGGCGGGTTTCAGCCAGGAAAGAAATGTGTAGCTACGGGTTATGAGAGCATTGTGACTCAAGTTAAAAACAAATCGAAGACCAGAGTTCAATGCTCGTTGAAGTTTCATAGTATGTTCAAGGGTCGCATTAACGAGGACAATGTCGCAGTAGTCAAGTATTGGTAGTAGCAAAGTTTGGAGAAGTTTTATCTTTACGTCTTGTTGCATAATGTCCTTATGTCATTTCAGAGGGTGTAGCATCGCGTACATCGTTTTACATGTATTTCTTACGTGTGCAGACCAATCAAGAGTATCAGTCAGGTTCATACCTAGGTACTTCACTTCCTTACTGAACGGGATTACGGTGGCATTTAAAGTCACCGGAGGAATAGCATGATTTCTATACATGATGTTTAATATTTTCTGAGAACCGATAATAATTGAGTTTTTTGGGTTGAGGAGGAGGGAGTTTCCACTGACGTACACACTGAGTTGTTGAAGGTCGGAGTTAATATCTCTTATTGCGTTTGATATCTCGTTTATACTAACATGGCAGTACATTTGGAGGTGGTCGGCAAAGAGGTGATATCTATTATACCTTATTTTAGGAAAGATGTCATTAATATAGAGGACAAACGAAAGGGGACCAAGAACAGAACCCTGGGGCGTTCCTGCCTTCCGGAGTAGCCACTGTGAAGCGGTATCTTGTACTAAGTTATAAGACGTTGCATACGATCTGTAAGATATGCGGTGAAAAAGTTTAAAGCAACATTACCGAAAAACGATTCGAGCTTCTTCAACAATGTCTGGATGTTTATCGTGTCAAAAGCACTGCTGAAGTCAAGGAGTGTGAGTATTGTCACTTGTCTTTCGTCCATAGCTTGTCTGATGTACTCAGTTTCTTTGAGTTAGGCAGTTTCTGTGCTATGGCCCTTCTTGAAGCCAGATTGAAGCGGGTCAAGAAGAGAGTGAGCGTGCAGGTATTCCAGTATTTGCGTATGTACCAACCGTTCTAACGCTTTGGAAAGAGCAGGGAGAATCGAACTGGGACGATAATCGGATAGGAGTTTCGAACCCGAGTTTCTAGGAAGTGGAATTGCATTAGCGTACTCCCAAATTGCCGGTAATGTGCCGTTTTTGAGACAGTAATTAAAACTATGGGTGAGAATGGGTAGAATAGCGCCAATAATATTATGTATGAAAGCAACAGGAATTTTATCGACACCACTTGCTTTGAATTTAATAGAATAAAAGACTTTTTAAACTTCATTAGTTCTGACGATACGAAAAGCAGAGCAGGGGCGATTTTGTGGGACTAGTGCTGGGACGTTATTTACGTGTGGTCTGATAAGCGGATTAGACCGAGCTTTCTCTTCTGTGAAATACGCATTTAAATCGTCGATTGGAATGTGAGGTACCTGAAGCTGTTCCTGTGTTTTCCCTATGCCCATGCCCATGGCTAGCAGATATTAAATTTAAAATTACGGATGATTTGTTTAGTTTTATTCCTAATTTTTCTATATTTTTCATAGCCACTTGGGTCATGAGTACGTTTGTAATGTCGTTAATGAGTATCACGTTGAGACATAATATTTTTAACTGCAGAGGTTAGCCATGGATTAGGTTTGCGGGATATTCTGATTTGTCTTCTGGGTGCATGTTTGTTGTAAATAGTATGTATTAACGAATTAAATGTATTTATTTTTGCATCAGTGTCTGTCAGATTTAAAAAGCCATTCCACGGAAGATTGTAGGCATTGCGTCTTAATTCATACATGGCAATATCTTTCATTTTGTTGTTGTTGTTGTTGTTGTTAGTTGCTTTACGTCGCACCGACACAGATAGGTCTTATGGCGACGATGGGACGGGAAAGGCCTAGGAATGGGAAGGAAGCTATTTTTTTGCTATTTGTTTTACGTCACACCGACACAGATAGGTCTTATGGTGACAATGGGACAGAAAAGGCCTAGGAATAGGAAGGAAGCGGCCGTGGCCTTAATTAAGGTACAGCCCCAGCATTTGCCAGGTGTGAAAATGGGAAACCACGGAAAACCATTTTGAGGGCTGCCGACAGTGGGATTCGAACCCACTATCTCCCGAATACTGGATACTGGCCACACTTAAGCGACTGCAGCTATCGAGATCGGTGGAAAGGAAGCAGCCGTGGCCTTAATTAAGGTACAGCCCCAGCATTTGCTTGGTGTGAAAATGGGAAACCACGGCAAATCATCTTCAGGAATGACGACAGTGGGGTTCGAACCCTCTATCTGCCGGATGCGAGCTCACAGCTGCGCGCTCCTAAGCGCAAGGCCAACTCGCTCGGTGCAATATCTTTCATATTCCTCACACGTTATATACCAAGGTTTATATTTTGGAACACGAAGTAAGTAGGCAAGAAATATAAGATCGTGGGTGTACACGGCCGGTACTGAAATTTGTCCGTGAATTACCACTTTCTGAGTGTTATTAGTCACTTTGAGATCTCTTAAGGTGCGGGAAATGTTGTTGGTAGTATGTACATGGTTAGTAGGATCAGAGAGATGGATAGTCAAGTCACACGAGGGAAACAAGTCTTCTAGTTTCTAGTATCGTATTTCTTGGTAATCATATTAGTATTAAAGTCCCCTAATATAGTGATATGTTGAAAGCCTGGTAGCAAGTTAAACTGTGTGTTCAAGGATACGGCAGCTGTGATACTATGGCAGGACGCGAAGGTGGAGTTGCAAAGTTAGTACGAGATAGGTCCCAAAAGGCTATTTTCTGTCACCGTGCTAGTTATAAACTTAACCTGGTAATAAACGACCTCATTGAACTCTCTGTTGTGAATAATGCGGCAGGTACCATCATGGAAATAATTCACTTTTTCGTGAAAGTCCACTCCGAAGAAAGCAGATCTGCAACTGACCTCTTTTCTGTGAAACAAGATGGTCCTCAAAGTACAAAATCATTAGGCTCTTTTCAGAAAACTTTTCCAGTATCATGAAGGCTCTCGAAGATATTTCTAACTGCCGAAGTTTCAATTCTAAGACTTGACAACGTACACATAACCTTCAGTGTTTAGCATCGTACTCGGCTTTATTGTTGCAATGCACGCAATGCAAAGTACAGTGGCATTTGAGAACCCGTAACAAACTCCCTTCAAGCGGAAGGACTGGAGCTCTTCAAAGTTAGAGAACATATCTTGTTGCTTCTGGGCCTTTTTTAAAAAGCAGCGATCAGACGCAATTACCCACTTTCAAAGAATAATGGTGGATGCTGAGGAGACAGCTTCTAATAGTGGATTTGAAATAACGCTCCCTCGCCTCGCTGCCAAGCAGCGCCACAGGGCGAACCACAATGAAACTAGGGCTGAGGACTATTGCAGACTTTCGATGTACATTCCCTACATGGACTCACTGATAAAGTCTCTAGAATAGGGAACATGCATGATCCGGGGTTTTAATTAAAAATATGCTAATCTGATTCAAAATTTCATGCAGAATTCAAAAATGTGATCAGAATGTACAAATAATAACTCCAAACATGATAAAAATCTACGAAAATGTCACGTCACGCAAGTACGCGATCTCATTGGTCTGACGTCATCGTACAGGTTGACTGAATTAGCAGACGAAATAACACATATCTATACTGAAATTCAAGTTAAGAGCTTAGGAAAAGTATCCTTCCGCATGTGAGCACGTGCCCTGTTCCCCCTTCCCGTCTCGTCACCGTTCTCAATCTCCGCCACAACCAGCTTATCATTAACGCCGTGCGTCCATCTGACAAGTACAGTACTTCATTCTGAAATAGTGAAGCATCAAACGAAATCACTGCCTTTCACATAGCTGTACTTTGATTACGTACCATACCTATTTATTCCTTCATTGACCATATAAAACCTACAGATTACTGACGAATTCCGAGGCAAGAGAAGCAAGAATTATTTTTGTTTCATAATGCGATTTGTGTGAGGCACATGGAGACTTACAACATACGTATACGATTCCGCTCTCTTGCAACGACTGTCAGTGGCAGTTTCTCATAGTTAAAAAAGCTGAAAAACCCACCGGTGAGTGGGATTGCAAAATACAATGCTTCCAGGAATGTTGTAAATATTGTAGTCTCGTCATTCGGAAGGTAAAAACGAACTCATGATCCTCTCATGACAACATTTCTGTAGGTAGAGTGCGGTTGCGAATATAAAGTAAAGTACACATTATTATTATTATTATTATTATTATTATTATTATTATTATTATCATCGAATACGCCAAAGATCCTATTCCCATACCGTGTTAAGGCCCTTCCTGTTTTATTTACGGCGAGTGCTGAGCTGACACATCGTTCTTTCCCTGGAGACTTGGATTTTCCATTCCAAGCGAGCGGCGTAAACACTGTACACAGAAACGCCGATCAGCTGCGCGGACTTTTTCACGTCTTCCACAGTCCACAGTGGATTCTAATCTCGTAGGCTACTGTAAACGTTTAACAAAGTTTGGTTTAGATTTTCTACTTTATTTTCCTCTACTTTTGTTAGCTTTAAAGTATTTCACAGGGAACTCAAGCGTCACAGCATCACACACGTTTTGCTCACAGCTGGCAGCCATTATGAATACTGAACAGTGAACACGCTGTTGCAGCCAGTATTGCCAACAGTTTTCTTGGATCCATCTTCAACGTCCCACATATTATGCGAACTTATCAACAGTGGAATGAACTCGAACAAACTTACTAAGTACACAGTGCAATAAGATATCAATATCATATTAAATTATTATTATTTTGCTACATACACCACTGAGAACAATAACTATTCACAGCCATCTACGTATGAAATATAAGAGTTGGTAACGAACCCGAATAACATACAACCTGTGATATATTTTCCATATTTATACAGGGCAAAAATTTTAATTCATCAAGTCAGTTCACCAGAATATCTAACCAAACTGAAGGAAGCTCCTGACTTCAGGAACAAGTAACAAACCTAGGGAACTATTTGGCGCTGCGGAAGCCTTTTCACCGACCAGAAGTCTGACTAACATCAAAGGGACCGCTAAGGTCTTAAGTTGACTCTCAGTATAGTGTGCTGTGAGAAGCAGGATACACTTCGCGTATTTCTACTTTACGTTAGTGTCTAGTATGGTTAAATTCGAAGTCTATACATTGGATAATAATCTGAGTGGTATATTTTAGACTTAAAATGAATCCTGCGCAGACAGTGAGGCAGAAAACTTGTAAATGGTATAGAGTTCCGATGTGCAATAGCACATCGCATACCATACCAAACAAATTGTTTATACCCAGTACGTTCGCAACCTTGGTGGAGTGCAGTCGCTTTCGTGCTCGCTACGTGTGACTCATCCATAGCCTGGTATTTCCGTCGTACAGCTTTCAGTGTTCGTGTAGGATATTTATCGTTCTTGAACTGCAGCTAATATTATCAACTGGACTATGAATGATCCGCCCGATACGGGGCAGATCATTAATTCTGCCCTACAGACTTGTTATGCAGATCCAGCTACAACACCTTTACGATTGAATCCTCTTGATTTTCAATCAAGCCTTCAAGATCAACAGCAACCAGCCCTTCCAGTGGAGCAACATCACACTTTACGTACTCGACATCATGAAGAGAGCAACGTCAGCACCGGCAACTTATCAACAGAACGAGGATCAAGTACAGGTACACATAGTCATAATAGTTCTAATATGAAGTACAATTTAGACCCTAAAACTAAGCGTTTTCGTGCCGATCCCAACTTACATACGGAACAGTTAATAGACATGGATACTGAGAATGAAAATGACTCTTCCGACACAACTAATGACACAAATGCATCAAACCAACTTTCTGTTAATATCCCATTAGTTGCCCCATCATCTTCTACTGGGGGTACACCGTCGTCATCCCGTCTCAGTCAAAATAATAGGTACAATAATACTGATAACGGACCGTTCCTTGTTGTTGTTGAAGGGACTAAGGATAATATAGGGAACTTACATCCGATGTCAATAGGACGATTGATCTTTAGTGAAAATATAATTCCCCGTCAACAAGTTCTGGACATTAAACCTTCCGGTAAGAATAGACTTCGTATCGAGACCTTATCCGGAATAGCAGCAAACAAGCTAGTTGAATCAAAATTTTTGAAGGAAAAACACCTTGATGTCTATATTCCCAACAGTGTTGTGCACAGGCTTGGGATTATCAGAAATGTAGACACGACATTTAGTGAAGATGAAATTCTAAAGGAAATTCAGAGTGCTATTCCCATTTCCCAAGTGAAACGATTTACAAAGAAGCTTCCCAATGGAGACACGCGACCAATTCCAGTCTGCCTTATAACATTTCGTGCCCAACACCTACCTCAACATATGTATATCCTAGGAACACGGTGCGAAGTTCAACCTTACATCTTTCCAGTGATGCAGTGTCACCGATGTTTAAGATATAACCATTCATTATCTCAATGCAGAGGACAGCAACGCTGCAGTAGATGTGCGGGACCCCATGACGTAAGAACTTGTACTGACACTGCACCACCAACATGCATGTATTGCCACGGTCCACACTTAGCCACGGATAGGGAGTGTCCCGAGTACAAGGAATGGTCCGAAATCAAATACCTTATGGCTCAGAATAATGTATCTCAAGAAGTAGCAATCAAAATGTACCATAACAGAAATTATTCTACTGCTGTACAGGCCCCGTCTTTCAATTGGCAAAGCAGGGAAGAATTCCCTCCTCTCTCACAATCAGCGGTCCCGTCTCCAGCGGACTTTCAGCCACATCTACCACGCACGGATATCCCGCCGGCTAACATGCAGCCTCTGTATCCAGAACAGGTTTCTCAGCAAGTAAACAACTCGACCAACACGTCGTTAACCTCACAGCACCATCAACAACAAATAATGCCTCCTTAAAGACAACAAACGCCGATGAGAGTGCATCCTCGCATATCACAGCAATTGCAACGGCCCCAGAGACTTCCTCCCCCATCTACACCGCAACCAAATTATCCATCGATTCAACAACGTCAGTATATTCCCCCACATTTACCTGTCACACCAACTTCCCACAACCCCTATCCCCCTATCCCCCTCAACCACATAACATCATGACAACCGCCTCCCAAAATTATGAGCATTTGATCGGGAAGATATTTAACCTTATCATGCTCCTCCTTACTCAAGCTCAATCTACAACGCCCGAGGCCTTTAACCCGGCTATAATACATAACATGATCGCAAGTATATTTACTTCAGGTAATGAATAAAATACTTCAATGGAACGCACGTTCCGTACTTGCGAATAAAGAGACCTTACGAAGAGTTTTATACACTGAAGGTATTGATTTCGCCACCTTGAGTGAAACCTGGCTTAAGGACGATTCTAATCTAACCATTCCTGGCTATAATGTCATCCGACAGGACCGAGAAGACGGATATGGAGGGGTAGCAATATTAATAAAGAATACAATTCCATACGCAGAAGCAGTTACTGATCACTCGCAGATTGCAAGTTTTCAGGCCGTTGCCGCAAGAGTTCGCATTAACAACCAAGATATTACATTGGTCTCATTATACAGCCCACCACGAACAAAAATTCAACTTCAAGAATGGTATCGGCTTACGCAACAGATAGAGCCACCTTTTCTCTTTTGTGGTGATTATAACGCACATAGCACAACATGGGGTTGCGAGATAAATGATACATATGGTGATGCTGTCTTACAAATAGTGGATGAGTTCAATTTATTTGTGTTAAACGATGGATCGGCTACCCTGTTACCAGTACCGGGACAACGTCTCTCCGCTGTCGACCTAACCATTTGTTCTTCTAATATCTCATCTGATTTTCATTGGAAAATCTTGCCGTATCCAATGGGTTCTAATCATTATGCTATCATCATTTCGCCTGTTTTACCATTTCGTCCTTCACCGGTCAAACCCACTATTAAATGGAACGTTCAAAATGCTGACTGAGTCAAATACAGAAGGGTGATAGACGCAAATATACTCTCTGTGTTACATCAAAAAACCACGCTTGATAAATACAACGCCTTCGTACACACCATTAATTTAGCTGCCGCCATATCCATTCCTGAACGAAAACAAACCAACATCTCAAAAAGATTCCCTGCTCCATGGTGGAATTCCGAATGCAGTCGACAGATAGCTAAGAGAAATCAGGCCCTCAGCAAGTTAAGGCGAGCAACTACAATGGAAAATTTCCTCAATTACAAGAATATAGATGCAGCAGTCAAACGCTTTCTGAAAAGGGTAAAGAAGAATAGCTGGCGATCTTATTGTGAAAAGCTGACCAAGGATACACCCCTATCGCAAATATGGTCGATGGTTAACAAAATGAAGAAGAAACGCCAACCCCTAAGGCACTCAAATGTTGGGCAGAAGAGTTTTCAGATCTTATTGCTCCACCTACGACCTCACTTCCTCCAAAACAACGTCCACCGTTCGAACTTTCCCGTCCTACGCAAGATATTCTCACATCACCTTTCACGCTACATGAATTAGAACAAGTTTTAAAAACTACTGCTAACTCTGCGCCTGGATATGACCATATACATTACTGCATGCTTTCAAACTTATCTCGCAATGCCAAGGAAATATTGCTCTTACTTTTCACATATATTTGGAATGAAACCAATTTTCCCGACGACTGGACGACGCAGATTATTGTCCCAATTTTAAAACAAGGTAAAGATCCTAACGAAGCTTCTTCTTACAGACCCATCGCTCTATCTTCATGCATAGCTAAAACTTTTGAACGGCTGTTGAAACTAAGACTGGAGTGGTGGTTAGAGTTTCACAATTTATTGCCTCGATCTCAATATGGGTTCCGGAAAAGTCGTTCTACTTACGACCATCTTAGCATTCTGACTACGGACATTGAACATACATTTCTAAACCATGGTTACCTTACCGCCATATTTCTCGATATATCTGGGGCATATGACAGCGTTAGTATACAAGTACTTTGTGAAAAGCTACATGACCTTGGTCTTCCCGAAATATACGTGCGAGGTATATATAACTTATTTTTCCGGCGGACAATCTATATTCGAACCCAAGATAACACCTTGTATGGGCCCAGACTAGTAACAAAAGGACTCCCTCAGGGTGCTATACTGAGTCCTTTACTGTATGCCATCTACACTGCAGATCTTGATCACATGTTTAAACAAACAGTCAAAGTTCTTCAGTATGCAGACGACGTATGTATCTACGCATCATCGCAGTCTCTTTGGTTAACATGTTTGTGGCTAGATGACGCTGCAAGGAAACTCCACGCCTGGACATTTCAAACAGGTCTTAATTTATCCCCAACAAAATCCTCTATTATTGTCTTCACTCGAAAGCAGTTCCACTCAATATCACCATCTGTACATCTTGGACCATACTCCTTCCCCTTACGGACTTCAGCCAAGCTACTAGGCCTATACCTCGATAGTAAACTTACATGGAGAACCCACGTCGAGTACCTGGCAACTAAAGTGGGCCGAACGTTAAACATAATCAGAGCATTATGTCGAGTATGGTGGGGAGCTGACCCATCTGTCCTATTACTATTATATAGATCGTTAATCCGATCTGTACTAGATTATGGCTGCATCTTTTTCGGCAACGCACCGCAGTATGTTCTTCGAAAACTAGATGTCCTGCAGTTCCGCGCACTAAGAATATGTCTGGGAGCCATGAACTCAAGTCCTACTAACGCACTACTGGTAGAGGCTAAAGAAATGCCCCTTCAGATAAGACGAGATCTGCTTGCCAACAACTTTCTTCTGCAACGCTCGTCCATTACTAGCCACCCTATAACATCTAAACTGCACCGCCTCCTCCCACTGTGTGACAGAGGAACAAACAGAAGACTACGGACACCTCTACTGGTCAAAAGTATCAAGAAATTGCAGCACATCATACCCCTTACTCTTCAAGATACAGCGCTTCCAGTATTTCGACAGAGGTATGAACTTGCAGTATTTCAACCATCCACATTTCATCTTCCAGATTTTATTATCTGCAATACCAATATAAACGAAAAAGTAACAAATTTTATCGATGCATATTGGGGCAATTATACTCAAATATACACAGATGGGTCTAAGACCAATGAAGGAGTCGGATATGCGTACTACTGCCCTGCATTCAACACAAGCAAAATGTTCTCCCTTCCCCACGAAGCTTCAATATTCACAGCTGAAATACTTGCCATTAAATCAGCCATCACGTACGGCGTCCAGCACTTCAGCAGTATATTAATTCTCACGGACTCCAAGAGTGCACTTCGAAAACTAGAACAACCATGCAGGAACACGCGTTCGAATAAATACATCATGGACATCCTAAGTTGCATATACCAAGCTAAGGAAAACGGAAAAGAAGTTCATCTTATGTGGATCAAAGGTCACACTGGAATTATACACAATGAAACCGTAGACCAACTGGCAAAGCAGAGCATTACAGAAGGCCAGTTCCAAGCACTACGCCTACCATACACGGACTTCCAAAGCCACATCAAGAAACAGGCTTACAAAGAATGGTCAAATTACTGGGCAACAACTCAACGCATCAAAGGCAAGCATTACGCCGCTATCCAGAGACACATCCCACAGAAACCATGGTTCAGTCTACTATCTCTAACTCGCCGCCATATGACATCAATTATCAGAATGCGACTTGGACATGCATCTTACCCCAGTCATCTGTTCAGACTCAAAGTCATAGACTCCCCAAATTGTACCTCTGACCTCAATCAAGAAGCAGACCTCAACCATACAATTTTAGGATGCACTAGATACAAACCACAAGTGACCAACTTATATCAAACGCTTATACAACTGAAAGTTCCACTTCCGACTTCCGTTTCGTCGTTGTTCAGCAGCTATGACATCCGTATATATCAAGCAATAGCCAAATTTTTAAGTGAAGCTAATTTAACATTGTGATACGTTTGTTCTGTAGTCTGTAGTTAAACTGTTCTCATCCAACCAAAGTTCCTGTACCGTGGCTTTCCATCACCAATTAGTCATAATGCCATGAACGGTTCCATGTTGTAAAGATGTTGCTCTTTGACTTTCCTGTTTTCTAAATGTACAGAGCTGGCAGCATGGTCTTACGGACCAAATGCCAAATAAATTAAAAAAAAATTGTTTATACATGTTCCAAAGACGCTAAAACTAGGGAGAAATGGATTTTGGCGAGCCGGAGAAATACTGGTGATATATCGGAAAAGTCTACAGTTTATTTTTTTGAAGATTTTAACGTAAGATGAATTTGTTTGAATTTTCAAATCACTTTTCCATGTCAGCTGTTCTAGTGGTAAAACTTTAAATTTTAATGTATGATGCTTTATTTAAATGCTTCAATTACATCTTGGAATATGAAAGTAATAAACAGTGCATTAAATAATGCTGATTATTAAAGTATTCTCCAAACCTAACCTATGTTTTGGGTGATCCATGTCAAGATAATAAATCAAAGGGGTTATGAACCATTTTGACAGCTTTAATTCTACCAATATATCTTGGCATGGGACAGTTATGTATGTCTTTATTGAAGAGCTTAATTGGTAAAGAAATTTAGGCTATATCTAAATACTCTATAATGTAACAAAGAATAGGCGTGTACATCATGAAAGGAAACAACGTGAATTTAACAAATGTATAACTCTACACAAAACCAATGCTTGTCTGTTGGGGTCTTATAAGTTAACAATGCTCAATTATAATAATTATCATAATATTAATGAAATAAATAACATAATTGCACACAGGTGAAAATAGTGATGTAGGTGTTTAAAATATTATCCAACTTAGCCTAAGTTTTAGGTTATACAAGCCAAGTCAATAAACCGAAGGGTAAAAATACCACGCGAGTTGGCCGTGCGGTTAGGAGCGCGCAGCTGTGAGCTCGCATCCGGGAGATAGAAGGTTTTGAACCCCACTGCCGGCAGCCCTGAAGATGGTTTTCCGTGGTTTCCCATTTTCACACCAGCCAAATGCTGAGGCTGTACCTAAGGCCACGGCCGCTTTGTTCCCATTCCTAGGCCTTTCCTGTCCCATCGTCGCCATAAGACTTATATGTGACGGTGTGACGTAAAGCAAACAGCAAAAAAAAAAAGGTAAAGTCACAGCACCCAAAGACATTCCTGTATTGAGCGACTAAAATGTCACCAGGACACTTTTCTTTCCTGATATGCTCAGCTTGTTAAAAGCCAAATGTAATTAATGTTATTGGCTTCACGCCCCGCTAACTACTTCTACGATTTTCGGAGACGCCGATGTGCAGGAATTTAGTCCTGCAGGAGTTCTTTTACGTGCCAGTAAATCTACCGACACGAGGCTGACGTATTTGAACACCTTCAACTACCACCGGACTGAACCAGGATCGAACCTGCCAAGTTGGGGTCAGAAGGCCAGCACCTCAACCGTCTGAACCACTCAGCCCAACTTGTGAAAACTAGATGAAGTCATATTTATCTTTATCATGTTTAACTTTTTCCCTCCACAAAGATATTTAATTCTCTTTCATGGGCCCCGGAAGTGGGTAGGCCAGTTGCCCCAACCATAAATATATACTTTTTTCAGAAATGATAGGTTATAGACCTACAGTACTATGATCTTTCTTTCTTTCTTAATCAGTTTATCCTTCAGGGTTGGTTTTCTCTCGGACTCAGCGAGGGATTTCACCTCTACCACTTCAAGGACAGTGTCCTGGAACGTGAGACTTTGAGTATGGTGATGAAATTGGTGAGGAGGGCCATTACCTCGCCCAGGCGGCCTCACCTGTTATGCTCAACAGGGGCCTTGTTGGAGGATGGGAGGATCGGAAGGGATAGACAAGGAAGAGGGAAGGAAACGGCCGTGGCCTTAGGTGCCTGGAGGAGACGTAGGAAAATACGAAAAACCACTTCGAGGATGGCTGAGGTGGGATTGGAAACCCTTCTACTCAGTTGACCTCCCGAGGCTGAGTAGACCCCGTTCCAGCCCTCGTACTATTTGTTTTCAACTTTCATGGCAGAGCCGGGAATCGAAACCGGGCCTCGGGGAGTGGCACACATTAACCACTACACCACAGAAGTGGACTAGTACTATAATGCTACCTATATGTTTATGTTAGTGCTGAAATCCGATTTCTTACTTTACTAATGCTGAAAGCCCAAAAATGTAATGTTATTCTTTAATAGGGGAATCAGTCTAGAAGGAAATGTTGAAAGTGATGTGATATCTATCCAGGTTCGTTGTTATCTTAATACTATGGTTTACAGTACATTGCACGTATATAAAGGACGCCACTTACAAACTTGCTTGTTATCCGCTAATTTCTGCGGCCACAAAAGTCACATTTTTCAAGAATGATGACATCTAAACATGGTAGATTGTCTTACTGTGCTGTTTTGAACCTTTCTTCTGTCATTTTGAAGTTATTCGCGATCATGAATAATAAACAATCGGCTTTTAGCAACGGCTGATGCACAACGGCTGGCAGAGCTCCATGCGGTACTGGATCGTGACGTCACAGCGCGCCGCTTACGTCAGAGGCCGTTTCACTCGCCTTGCGGAAAGGCACTATTAAATATTTTTTTAATGGTAGAAAACAAGGCAACATACCACAATGTAATACGTTTACGTACTATTTCATTGGTGTACTTTTCAAAAAAATATTTTTGAAAATGATGCATGTTCCCAATTGCGTTTTGGAGAAAAAAACAACACCATACTGATGCTGTATTCTCTCCATACTTGTGTTATGAAAACATTAAGAAAGGAAGATTTTTGCATTCCATGAAAGTTGTTTCTAGTATCTACAAAATAGACAGGTTAATGGTGGACGCAGAATAGTGGTATGACGTGTGGCAAACCAAGGAATGTAAACCAGATATGAATTTCCTGGAACTTATAAAATAAAGTAAGGATTTTTACCCAAGCGTAGGTGTTGTTTTAGACATTTGTACTTACCTGTCCGCGACGTCGCGACGTGCACAGCGGAGAGGAGTTTCAGCACGCTTCGTAGGGTGAAGTCTTAGTTTAGATCAACAATGGCAAACGATCGGCGTAGTGTGCTTTGCATGCTGTCTTTGCACCGTGAAAGATTGGCAGAGGACAAAAAAAGTTTTATTAAAGACGTTCTCACACGATTTTCTAGAGCAGTTCCTAGAAGAGTGCAACTTCCCTTACCCGATTCTGATGTTTAAGGACATACTATGTAAAAAAAAAAAAAATCGTTTAAACCATTTTTGTCAGGTTTAAGCGTGGTTTACGCCCATTTATATAAAAATAATGGACAATATTTGTCAAGTGATAGATATGTTTTTATTGAATGAATGAATGTGTGTGCTGGGAATCGTATTACAAAACTAAGCCTTCATATTCGCAACACTGCTAAATCAGTACAGTTTTTATGACACGTACTTTTATCTTCTCATTTAAAGTAGACAGAACATTTGCCTAGCCAGTGCCTTTTTATCACTGCCGTGAAACTAAGTGAGTGGGGAAATAAAATGAACTTTACAAAGTTTGTCACTTCGTACAAGTGTTTCATTATTCTAACGAGAGCACTGCAAGATATTCAAGATTTGCTGTGAAGAAGAGGGAAAACGTGGTGATTCACTGTAACGGCGAGTACAAAACTAGATTTTTAAAAATTTGGAAACGTAAGTTTTAGGTAACTGACAAATTAATCCATTGTGTGTGCTATTGGAATAATTAGCCAGATTGAGTTTTAGGGATATTTCTACAGTTTAATTTAACATAGTGACTTAGGGTTATCTAAAAATATATCCAGTTGTTTAGAAAATCAGCCAACTGGGTTAACATTATGATTTTAATGAACTGCTTGATTTCTACGTAGGTCGAGTCATAAGTCATGGCAACGATTTTTTTCTCGCGAACAGGTGATTACACGGAAAATCTAAGATATGCATTTGGAATCGTACGGTATGTACTTGCGTACGATGCCACTAGATGGTATATGTAAACAACAGTGTGGGTCTAAGCATGCCCCCAAGTTCAGTGTGTGAGTGAGAGCGTCACAAAATGGAAGTCAACAAGCAGGAGCAACGATCGTATATTAAAATAGCAGTTCTCCGCGACAGAAATGCACGCCAATGCCATGCAGAGCTGCGGGAAGCACTAGGTGTGTGACTATGATCTAATCCTCATAGTCAAGAAGCCATTACGTGCACAACGGTTTGCTAACAAAGAGGACATCGTAAACAGCATTTCGGAGAGAGGTGTCACACGTTAGCGATACACATGCAGCGAATGGTATTCAGCTCCTGCCCCACCGCTGGCAACGCACAGTGGAAACCTTGGGTGATTATTTCGTAGGTCTGTAACCAGTGGAGACCTGTCCTTTGTACGTAGTCTTGTGTATTTGCTGTCTATACCATAATAAAGCAGTGTTTACCAATGACCTCTGTTCTGTCACTTTCCTACGAGAATCTCCTGAAGTCAGAAGTTGTCTTCAGGCACTATGCATAAGTACCTGTACTATTCGCGAGGGAAAAATAGTTGCCATGACTTATGACTCGACCCTCGTAATTTTTGGAAATACGACATGATCATTATATTATTTGTAACCATGTTAAGAACTGAACCACCGGGCGAGTTGGCCGTGCGGTTAGAGTCGCGCAGCTGTGAGCTTTAACGGGAGATAGTGGGTTTGAATACCACTGTCGGCGGCCCTGACGATGTTTTTCCGTGGTTTCCCATTTTCACACCAGGCAAATGCTTGGGCTGTATCTTAATTAAGGTCACGGCTGCTTCCTTCCCACTCCTAGATCTTCCCTATCCCATCGTCACCATAAGACCTATCTGTGCCGGTGCGACGTTAAGCAAAGAAAAAAAAACTGAACCCTTCGGTAATGAATCACAGAAGAGGAAAAAAAAGACTTTTGTGGTCAAAATCTCTGAACTAAATCCATTCTGGCCATAAAGTAGCGAACGGTTTCGGAGTAGCGACGTGCTGCTTTTAACGAAGCAAGTAAGAAATGCAACGAAAATTGCGGGGAGTTGGGAGTGTTGCGTATCATCATCATCATCTAGGTAGGTAATGAAACGAAATAATGTATCTTTATAGCAAGAAAGTTGATATAGAAAAGTGTTCATGTGCCCCCCTCCCCCCCCCCCGGAAGAGATCCTGCGAGCGCCCATGGAACCAGCCTATGGGCTGAAGAATTAATTGCCCCTTCTTCTTGTATGATCATGCGTACAGGCGAAACGTCGATATTTATCAATGATATAAAGTACTACCACAGAAGGAGGTAAACTACTAGTATAATAATTGAAAAATCATACTACTGTAAAAGTATCGTCAGATGACTTAGTGACGAATTCATATATTGTATGGGCACAGACGACCACCGAATTTGAGTACGTCGACGTACCGGGCAGCACACAAATCCTAGTTTCATTGTTGAGTGTCAGATTGTAATTATACGATATTCCATATCTGCCATTAATTCTTTTTTTTTTTTTTTTTTTACAATTTACTTTACGTCGTACTGACACAGATAGGTATTATGGCGACGATGGGACAGGAAAGGCCTAAGAGTGGGAAGGAAGCGGCCTTAATTAAGGTACAGCCACAGCATTGGCCTAGTTTGAAAATGGGAAACCACGGAAAACCATCTTCAAGGCTGCCAACAGTGGGGTTCGCACACAATATCTCCCGGATGCAAGCTCACAGCTGCGTACCTCTAACCGCACGGCCAACTCACCCGGTGTGTCTTAATTCATAGTAACCATTAATATGTATAATTTATTTGTAATATAAGCAGGGTGATTCATGAATCATGTTTCGTCTCTTTATACGTAAACTGTAGAATTTAGCGTGAACTGGATTTTTCAGACAAGTACGTGATTGTATGTGGAGATTCTTAGAATATGTTTATATTTATTTACCTCCGAGTTATGACTCGTTCAATATTTTTTTAAAAGAATGAAGATACATTTTTATTTGGAACAGATTAAATTACCGGGCAAGTTGGCGTGCGGTTAAGGGAGCGCAGCTGTGAACTTGCATCCGGGAAATAGTGGGTTCGAATTCCACTGTTGGCAGCCCTGAAGATAGTTTTTCGTGGTTTCCCATTTTCACACGAAGCAAATGTTGTGGCTGTACGTTAATTGAGGCTACGGCCGCTTTTTCCTATCCCATCGTCACCATAAGACCTATCTG
This sequence comes from Anabrus simplex, assembly GCF_040414725.1. Lineage (NCBI taxonomy): Eukaryota > Metazoa > Arthropoda > Insecta > Orthoptera > Tettigoniidae > Anabrus > Anabrus simplex. Next base: position 282,929,742 of record NC_090266.1, on the reverse strand, counting down.
CATCGGTGCGACGTAAAGCAAATTGTAAATACAAACAAAACAAAAGAACCAGATTAAATGGGCGCATTGTGCGGTTTAAAATTGAGTTTGAATCCTGCATTTATCGTGCGTTTACGGTTGCTATGAAATGTTGAAACATTAGGAGTAGACGCAGCCCTCTTTCCACACACGCTCCGTACCCTTGTGTAGAATAGTGGTAAATGAAACGGCGTATGGCTTTTAGTGCCGGGAGTGTCCGAGGACATGTTCGGCTCGCCAGGTGCAGGTCTTTCGATTTGGCACCCGTAGGTGACCTGCGCGTCGTGATGAGGATGAAATGATACATCCAGCCCCAGCCCCAGCCCCAGCCCCAGTGCCAGTGAAATTAACCAATGATGGTTAAAATTCCCGACCCTGCCGGGAATCGAACCCGGGACCTCTGTGACCAAAGGCCAGCACGCTAACCATTTAGCCATGGAGCCGGACAAGAGTAGTGGTGAGCAGCTCCGTCTCACTCTTCCCCCGAAGCCTAGAAGGAAAGACGCAACACTAAAACGGGGTCCTTACACCTCATAGCGGCAGTAGTAGCAAGTGTGAAATTCCATATACTTCTATATTTCGGAAGCTAATAGGTTTAGAAACCTCATTAAAACGGCAGTGCTTTAACAAGGATATTTCTAACTATGTAAAGAATGTTGGTAAAATGTCATAACTTTAAAGTAAATAAGTATAAAAATGTTCCAAGTATATCCGCATACAGACACTGTAACCATTTACATGTCTGCACAATGCTAACTTCCGTAGTTTAAATTTAATGAGACGAAACATGATTCGAGGATTACCCGGTCTGTTACTGTATTGCTAGTGATTTTCCGTAGCCTGATAGGTTGTAAAAGACGAGGACTGAAAGTTTTGAGTAAAATTAATCCATCCTGGTAGTAGAAAGAAAGAGTGAAGGATAGTTGGAAGGTGTAAACGACCTGTCTTTTGAATATGTTATATATATTGGGATTTCATGGAAATGTATGGCGCCCCTTTCGAAATAGATGTCTCTTCACGGGTCAATTCAGCGGGGACGTGGTAGGGGGAGGCGTCACTGTATGCTTTGTAAAGAGATGCCGTCCATCTGAGGACGTACTGAAGAACTTTATTATAGTTACTTGACTGGTGTACATTCATGTAACCTCATTTGCCGTATCTAGAAAACAACACGTAAGTGGGTCACCCAGACCAGTAGCGATAACGACCAGTTCTGTGCTTATTTCAACTACGCAGGAGTATTTCTATTCACATTTTAGTTCGTTAAAACTTTTCCTGAACTTTGTTAAAGGGCACTAGGTCGACTATTAAAAAGTTGCACTTGTTTAATAATTCCGGAGGTGCACATGGCTCCGAGGTTCACTCAGCATACCAGCAAGGGCGGCCGGGCGTAGAGCTAACCACTCTATCCAGTGCCGTGTGGTGGAAGCTTTTACTTTCCACCACTCCAAGGGCCTTCATGGACTGTATGGAGATTACTTAGCTTTTTATTTTCACGTGTTCAATAATTACGTGTGCTGAATGTATCATTCACCGTCTACAGACCGTCAAGTGGAGGAACGGCAATCAACCTGTAAGTTGAGCTACAGTTCTGTTGGAATTCTTAATATCGTCTTCAATAATTCAAAAGGAAATTTCCTATGAATGTGCTAATTAATAATCAGGCTTAATTTACTTATTGTAAATATTTGATTAGCGTTATCATTGATGATGTTTGTTGTTTAAAGGAACCTAACATCTAAGCCAAGTTATTCTACTGAAATGTTAGTTAATTTCATTAAGACATTTCATTTAATATTTTGCGATATATTGTATAATTTGTACACGAGATGATTCTGTTGTCCTTATATGCTCAATTAACAGTTGATCTATTCTGAAAAGCACATTTTCAGGTGTGGGTGATGGAAGTCCTGCCTTCAGAATTGGATTCCGGAATCATCGGAAACGAACTGAGATCTATTAACTTCAACTGTGGTGTACCGCATTTAATTTAATGTTTGAATTTATTTGTATTTGGAAGTTTATATTTGTCGCCCTACGTTTGTGTTACATTATGTACGGTTACAACACTGATAAAACGGGTAATGTCGCGATGGGTGCTATCGCCTACGATTTCCGCGTCCTCCACGCGGTGAACTGTGGAATATTGAAACACTGACGACGTAACGAGACGCCAAAGTATTTCTGTAACCACGTCTTATTCCCTTTCCGGCATAGCTCCAGAAGTCCCACTGGGATACAGGAACTGGTGACCAGAGAAAGATCGTGGATTTTGGTGATGGTGGTTCACATAGGGCTATTCAATTTAAAACATGTATCACATTTTCTCGACGGATATTAACTTTATTAATTCGTTTCGAGATAAAATAAGCATACAATCAGACGATAAGGATACTACACATATTTACCTAACCCAAAAAAATGTGGAAGTCGATGGTGTAGCTGGAGATGTAGCGAAGATTATTTTGAGACTTTAATACTCTAGAAAACGATTTACCTTTAAAAGATCGGTCTTGAGAAAATGTTCAAAAGCGGAAGTGGCTTTCCCAAGGCCTTGATTTCAAGGTTTTTCGTAATGTAGAACTTGAAATATTAGTTTCTGGGGAAACCTAACACAGTTTTCCGCCGCTATAAAACACACGTTTTACGCTGTTACCGCAAAGAGCATACGTTTTCCCTATACCTCTCAACACTATTGTTCCCCACCTAGGGCTAATTTAGAAGATTAGAGATTTTTGTTGTGTCATTCAGCATAATGAACCACCCGGCTGGGCTGGCTAGAGCTGCCTTATGCTCTGAGTGATGAAATCCAAATAACCACCAATATCATCCCTGATTTTACCCTTAGAAAAATTATGATCAGGAAAATAAGTGGCTTCTTAGTGATTCGTGCTATGGTCTAAAGTGCAGGGCCTCTCAGGGTGCATGCGCGTGGTGCATGCACTGTGCACGGTGCAAAAGACGACTTGGCTTGGTTGACCAGAGTGCAGACCCCCCACTCCTGGATTTGGAGCAATAGCCCTTACTCTCTCTTTCCTCACGCCTGTCTCGCTCGCTCCGCCTGTCTCCCTCTGCCCCACTTGCGCCGTAGCGCTCCAAATCCGGGCTGACTTGAGCCGAGTATAGGCGAGTTGAGCCGAGCTTAGCCGAGTAGCCCAGAGACGAAGCGTTGATCCGAGCCATGCCGAGCTGCAGCGATGCACAGTGCACGGAGCTCTTGCGCCTCTATCTGCACGCGTGAGATTTTTGGCGTTTGAGAGGCCCTGGTCTAAAGGAAATGACTTGATCACAACGAAGACGTAATAAGTGTGTGACGTACCCACTTTGCCCACAGATGTATGACAAATTTATAACGTGGCGGGTCACTTTAATATTAAAATAAATAAATGATATATCATTGTTTCTCCAGAAACAGTATCCCAAGGGCGCCAGTCTTCAAGCTTATGGCTTGAAAACAAAAGTAGATAATTAATAATAATAATAATAATAAATAAATAAAAATACGTAATGACGTTGTGAGGTGACCAGAGTCAGCAGGCTAATTTCAGCCCAGTTCCAGAAAAAGTACGTCATCGAGGTTACGAGAGATATTACCCTCTCCACCTCATGAAAAGACAGTTGATACATTATTAACACCCACTTTTCAAACTCTGCTTGGGTACGCTTTATTTCAGCGGGAAAGTTCAGCCTATGCGAATGAACGTAATGAAGCAACGTGATGGATTCACAGCTGTACATCGGAGAAGGGATGAGACCTCGAATCTTACTGGACCATGTGATATGGCTGATGGAAGGAGACTTTTGAACCAATATATACCACCGACAAGGGCTGGAGAGGACATTAAGACTAACATTCTCATTCAGACTCACATTGAGATTCGGACATTCTGATTCTGATTCTCACGCTTGGAAGATACTCTTACTACGATTCTACGTCTACACATCGGAGAAGATTTTAACTTAGTTCACTTCGCATCTGAGTATATTCTACTCAAAAGTTACTCTCATTGGGACTTGTTATCTCAATGACGAGAGGTAGTCAACGGGAGACCGGTTCTGACTGGTATAGGGGAGAAGAGCTTTTATTATGAATTTAGCTACGCTACTGTTCCGTAATTCGGAAGAATACAAGTGTATTCTCTCCATGAACATAACCCATGGTGGTTTTGCATTTAAAATTAGGACTCATTACGACTTTATGTAAGGAGTGCAATAGGAAGTGTTAAAGACAGGAAATGTGGATGTAGGACTAGAATCCAACAACAGATGAGGCAGCCTGTACGAGAGATCCACCCATCTTCAGCTTCAAGACAACAGAGTCTACATTTGGTGAGCTTATGGCATAAGTTACTGCAAGTCTTCGCGCAACAGTTCATTTTCTTAAAGTTAATTTCATTCACTTTTTCTTTTGCTTCCGTAAGTTCAGATTTCGTTAATACGCCGTTACGTCACGTTTTTCATCTTAATAAATAGCTGTTTTAATTTGTATTTTATGAAATGATTATTAATGATCCTTAAATTCCAAGTAAGTGTACTTAATGATTTGTGTTCCGTTCACCCCACCCCTGGGAGTTTTTTGAGTCTCATTACGTATTTTTATTTATTATTATTATTATTATTATTATTATTATTATTATTATTATTATTATTAATTATCTACTTTTGTTTTCAAGCCATAAGCTTGAAGACTGGCGCCCTTGGGATACTGTTTCTGGAGAAACAATGATATATCATTTATTTATTTTAATATTAAAGTGACCCGCCACGTTATAAATTTGTCATACATCTGTGGGCAAAGTGGGTACGTCACAAGTGTCTTAATGGAGGTATTTTGTTTCTTGACGATAATGCCCGATCGTACTCTGCTAGCGCAACTCAAGACCTTACGACTACATTTGGCTTCGAGCAAACTGACCATTCTTTCTGCTAACATTTTCATGACTTCCTGCAGCTGAAAAGGCATAAAGAGAACTATGTTCAACAAGCCGAGAGTGACCGCGTGATTTCATCATGAACAGCATTACTCAACGAAGTCGAGATATAAAAGATGGTGCTCGCTTTTGACAAGTGTCTTGACAGTAATACGAGAAGTTACTGGTTTCACGTTCCACTAAATAAATTTACGGATTTACGGTTTTTTCGGTGATGCCTAGGTGTCGGAATTTCTTTCCGCAAGAGTTGTTTTATGAGCCGGTAATTCAGCTATATCTAATGTGTTCTCGCTGAATATCAGCCAGTCCCTAGAACACCGAACAACCGTGTTTTATTTTCCAGGCATATCATCTCCTTGAACATGACTTGAATATAATCAGGATTGGGAAATATCCGTGTAAAAGGGTTGTTACAATTTGCTCTCCGTCGCACGGACACATGTAGGTCTTATGGCGACGATGGCATAGGAAAGGCCTAGGATTGGGAAGGAAGCGGCCGTGGCGTTATTAAGGTACAGCCCCGGCATTTGCCTGGTGTGGAAATGGAAAACCACGGGAAACCATCTTCAGGGCTGCCGACAGTGGGGTTCGAACACACTATCTCCCGGGTGCAAGCTCACAGCTGCGCACCCCTAACCGCACTGCCAACTCGCCCGGTCCGAGTAAAAGTAATAGAAAAACTTCCTTTTCTAGTACGTTTTACATGCTATCGTTATTTTTCTGCGGCTATCGGAAAACATACTCTACACATGCCATCAATGAATTGCTTGAAAATACTTTATACATGCCGAAATCCAAAAATAAAATATATTCTTCTATATTACAATTGATTCCATAAACTGGTTCGATTTTTATTAGCAAGGCGATGTGCAAGTGGCTATACTGTTAACATGTTGATATGTTTCTTGTAGCCTCTAGTGTGTAGCGCTGAACACTTCGAGTGTCAAGAATTAAAACTAACATACATTACCCAAGCTAGCTGGCCTGTCGCCGTAAATTGCTGTCGGGGGGGGGGGGGGGAGGGCTAAGGACAAGGAAGCTTCAAAAGCATGCGTCAACCAAGCGACTTAATTTTCCCTGGGATAGATCTCTTTAGCGCCAGCAAGGGAACCCAGCTCTCTGGAGAAGCTGAACTTCTGTAGTGCGAGCGGATTGTTGAGACAGCTGTACTTGGCTTCGCTCAGATGTTCACAGTTTTTTAACTTCATAAAAGGAATAACAAGAAAACCTAAATACAAATTTATTTACCCCAGTGCACGCCACTGCCAGTAACTGATATACATCACAATGACAGTTTGGAAACTTTGGAGCCCCCGCACTCGGAAGGCAAAGTGTGTAAGTTAAAGCCAACGACGCACACGTCATCCTTCGATAAGGGTGTTTCTGTGGCATGTCTCCGAACTGCTTCGAGTCCAACGAACACTCCTACACCCAAATCTGCACGGTGGTTTATTGCCACTTGAAAAGGTGTACAGCTAAGCGGACTAGGCAGTGTATCATGTGGTGTCACCTCCAGATTCCGCTGCTTCGCTTCGCCTCATCACTTCGGAGTTTCAACCCCATTCCGTCGTGGGTTCTGGTTGAAGAATGCTACACAAAATGAGGCGATAAAGACTGAGTTAGGAATGAACTTTAAAGAGAAAACTATGCGTATAAGCAGGTAACGGTGGTAAAATCATATGATGCGAGTGGAGAAGGCGCTCAGGGTAATTCACGGAGGCGTGCAGACTGAAAGCTGAAAGGTATAATAGACTATAATGGAGATGTGTGTATATATGTATGCATTGTACCCGTATAATTCAGCAAAACTGATATTATAGAGGTGATCGCCGAGCGGGCGTAATTTATTTCAGTCACTGGGTCATTTTGGACAGCTGTGGTGAAGGACAGGTTGGCAACCTTGAAGCAAGTCACTGTCGAGCTATATCTCACTTGCATGCGTGCGGAAACTTTACTGTTTTTCATTGGTTAAGACCATGCCATGTGACCAACCTGCTACTTGAACATATGTCAAGGTTAACTCCACCTGCGATATTCCAGAATTCTCCACAAGACGAGTTTCGAACCAATTAAAATTTATGAAGACGAGAAATAAATCCACGTTTGGTTTTTAACTAATCCCACCTTCTGGGCTATTATGTTTTACTAGCAAGATACCCGTGCTTCGCTACGGTATAACACTGACATTTTTAATTGAATGCTTAACGTTTTATATATAATCCACCGAAATTCGCGATCTGACTCGTTTTCTGAGAGATTACGGCAAATTTCCTCCAATTTTCAATATTTATTTCCAGCAATCGATTTCGTACTTCCCGGGCTAGGTCCAGGTATTCCACCCGGTCAGTTGGGGCCCTAAAATCTTTGCCATCTTTTCCTGTAAGCATTTTTAATATGGATCAAATCTTTGAGGAGATCCGGCGTGGTGTCGTCTTGGGTGCCTTGGCGGTACTGAACCCTCGACCGGACTGCATTCGTAGCCATTACCCGGCCAGGACCGTTTCCAGCGCGGTCCGCACATTTTGACGACGGTTCAGAACATTATTATTATTATTATTATTATTATTATTATTATTATTATTATTATTATTATTATTATTATTATTATTATTATTATTATTATTATTATTATTATTATTATTATTGTACCGGGTGGTACACCTCCACGCCGCTAATTCAAATATTGCGCCAGTTGAAACTTCTCTACAGGAGAAAGCCTGAACTTAACAAACTGTATTAACTCAACGGTTTCTCGGAAGATGTCACTACTGTAATTTTGAAGTGTTCTGAACTGTGTCTATTTTCATTTGTGTTTGTTTGCTCCGTATCAAGAAGTTTGAACATTCTCTCACAGATGTCGCTACCCAAAACTATGGTAACACACTCTGGTGCAATGGAATGAACTTTCTTGAAGAAATATTGTTTTCCTAAGTTTTATTTTTACTAAATTTTGTTCTGGGGTTTGTGGGTTGGCAATATAAATCCTTTATTTCCGCCCGTTTTGAATTTAACCAATCATGAATTTACGTAATTAATTTTCCACCAATAAGGTGTTTCTTCCTCGTCTTGTATATTAGTTTTTGCTGTTGGCCAATAAAAGTTTGTGGGCGGGTTGTTATCATTCATGAAAGGTCTCGAATGTTTCACGAGGGTATATAAACTGCTGATTTTCTTGTTTCGGTGCCACTTCAGTAACATCTCTCTTAGTGTGTGAATATGTAGCAGGAGGCGGGAAGCGCCTCTTTCTTCAAGCAGTAGTTCTTCAACAAGGTAATGGCCTGTTAACATCTTTACTTCTCGCTAGCTCAGCAGTTTAACTCTCGGGGAGGGTTCGAAGCCTTTAACATGTAACCTATTCCTTTAAAATGTAAATCTCCTTTCTGTGTATGTAAAAACTTCAAATCTCTTTTACTATAAAGCGGGGATAGAGAGTGCTTCACCCTCTCGAACTCCCCTTCATTGTGAATTTGAGGTGACTATGTTTTCGTAACCGTTTTTCTCTTCCTTCTTAAAGTCTTAAATTACTTTGCCGACTAGTCACCTCCATAGATTGGGATTAGCCCCTGTACTATCGGCCTAGCGCCACATGGGTTTTTAGACAAAAACGTTGTGTAGGAGTGCAAGTTATCGCCTCCATTCAATTTTGTATTATGGGCCAGTAACTTAACCTGATGTATTGTTTTCCTCATGTAAAGGCCCTGTAGGGTGGGTATCAAATACCCCTGTTTCCAGGTGTGCCTTGAGGGCAGTCTGAAGTGAAAGTTGTTGTGGGGCCTTTGAGAGGCTTGTCAAATTGAGAGCGGGTCAGCTCTTTTCCTTAACATTGTAATTAGGGGCAAGTGCTCCTTGTACTTGGGGTTTTCTGCCCTTTAAGCAATAGTGATCGTGAGCTGAGAGCTCAGAAAGTAAACCTGGGGCTCGAAGCCCAAATTTTGTAATGAGCTGTAATTGGTTGATTGTTGATCTGCTACTTGGTACCTGTTATACTCTGTAATTTGTTGATTTTGAAAAGAAAATATAACCTTTGTTAAAGTTTTAAATTAACTTTAATTTTGTAATTGAGACCTATTCCAGCCCGCACCTTCTTTCACCTCTAACTACCACGGATAACTCCGTAACAACTATTATTATTATTATTATTATTATTATTATTATTATTATTATTATTATTATTATTATTATTATTATTATTATTATTGTTCTGAATCCCACAGCAAGATGAAAGACCGCTACTTGGCGGTAAATTATATCTGCTGCCATTGTCATTGCTGACAATGTGACCAGCACCATCGTCGCGCGTAGGCAAGTGCGCAGAATTTCTAGCGATACGAATGATATACAGTACTTCCGTGCATTATTGACCTTATTATAGATGTGAACAATTGCACGATCAATATCATTCCTATCGTTTATTTCAGATGTGTTTAAATGTGGTTCATGTTTGTGGGTTACTGTAGTCACGTCCTAGTTCGTGAAGCATGGGCAACGGCTGAGTGGCCTAGTAAGTGGTCCTGAGAGTCGGGATACCAGTTGCTATGGAATGGGAGTGGGCCTCTCGGACATATTCTGAGTCGTGGCCCTCCTTGTGCTCAGGTGGCTAGGACTATACAATTCACCGGTGGTCCATAACCCGTTAGAGGAGAGATCCTCACTTGGACTATGTGCAAGTAGGGCAGCATCCTGCTTCATGAATTAACCGAGCTCAGAACACTTTAAGCAAGCCTCGGACCTATGGGAGTAATGGAGTCCCACTCCCATTTGACAGGCGAGGGACTCCTTGGAAACAACTTGGCAAACGAAATGGAATTCGATGGGGAGCTATCAATATTAATGGGGCTTATGGAAGAAAGAAGGTAGAACTGGCTCAGTCAGCAAAGAGGATGCATCTGGATGTGCTAGGAGTAAGTGATATTCGGGTAAGGGGAGATAATGAGGAAGAGATAGGAGATTATAAAGTGTACTTGACAGGTGTTAGAAAGGGAAGGGCAGAGTCTGGGGTAGGGCTCTTTATCAGGAATACCATTGCACGCAACATAGTTTCTGTTAGGCACGTAAATGAGCGAATGATGTGGGTAGATTTGTCAGTGGGAGGAATCAGGATAAGAATTGTGTCCGTGTATTCACCATGTGAGGGTGCAGATGAGGATGAAGTTGACAAGTTTTATGAAGCACTGAGTGACATCGTGGTCAGGGTGAACAGCAAGGATAGAATAGTGCTAATGGGCAATTTCAATGCGAGAGTTGGGAATAGAACTGAAGGATACGAAAGGGTGATTGGTAAATGTGGGGAAGATATGGAAGCTAATGGGAATGGGAAGCGTTTGCTGGACTTCTGTGCTAGTATGGGTTTAGCTGTTACGAATACATTCTTCAAGCATAAGGCTATTCACCGCTACACATGGGAGGCTAGGGGCACCAGATCCATAATAGACTATATCTTAACGGACTTTGAATTCAGGAAATCTGTTAGGAATGTACGAGTTTTTCGCGGATTTTTCGATGATACAGACCACTATCTGATCTGTAGTGAACTAAGTATCTCTAGGCCTAGGGTAGAGAAAGTGAAATCTGTCTGCAAACGAATAAGAGTAGAAAATCTCCAGGACGAGGAAATTAGACAGAAGTACATGGATATGATTAGTGAGAAGTTTCGAACAGTAGACAGTAAGCAGGTTCAGGATATAGAAAGTGAATGGGTGGCATACAGGGATGCTGTAGTAGAAACAGCAAGGGAATGCCTAAGAACAACTGTGTGTAAAGATGGGAAAAGGCGAACATCTTGGTGGAATGATGAAGTGAGAGCAGCCTGTAAACGTAAAAAGAAGGCTTATCAGAAATGGCTCCAAACAAGGGCCGAGGCAGACAGGGATTGGTACGTAGATGAAAGAAACAGAGCGAAACAAATAGTTCTTGAATCCAAAAAGAAGTCATGGGAAGATTTTGGTAATAATCTGGAAAGGCTAGGTCAAGCAGCAGGGAAACCTTTCTGGACAGTAATAAAGAATCTTCGGAAGGGAGGGAAAAAGGAAATGAACAGTGTTTTGAGTAATTCAGGTGAACTCATAGTAGATCCCAGGGAATCACTGGAGAGGTGGAGGGAATATTTTGAACATCTTCTCAATGTAAAAGGAAATCATCCTAGTGGTGTTGCAAACAGCCAAGCTCATGGGGAGGAGGAAAATGATGTTGGTGAAATTACGCTTGAGGATGTGGAAAGGATAGTAAATAAAGTCCATTGTCATAAGGCAGCAGGAATAGATGAAATTAGACCTGAAATGGTGAAGTATAGTGGGAAGGCAGGGATGAAATGGCTTCATAGAGTAGTAAAATTAGCGTGGAGTGTTGGTAAGGTACCTTCAGATTGGACAAAAGCAGTAATTGCACCTATCTATAAGCAAGGGAACAGGAAAGATTGCAACAACTATCGAGGTATCTCATTGATTAGTATACCAGGCAAAGTATTCACTGGCATCTTGGAAGGGAGGGTGCGATCAGTCGTTGAGAGGAAGTTGGATGAAAACCAGTGTGGTTTCAGACTAAAGAGAGGCTGTCAGGATCAGATTTTCAGTATGCGCCAGGTAATTGAAAAATGCTACGAGAGGAATAGGAAGTTGTGTTTATGTTTCGTAGATCTAGAGAAAGCATATGACAGGGTACCGAGGGAAAAGATGTTCGCCATACTGGGGGACTGTGGAATTAAAGGTAGATTATTAAAATCATTCAAAGGCATTTATGTTGACAATTGGGCTTCAGTGAGAATTGATGGTAGAATGAGTTCTTGGCTCAGGGTACTTACAGGAGTTAGACAAGGCTGTAATCTTTCACCTTTGCTGTTCGTAGTTTACATGGATCATCTGCTGAAAAGTATAAAATGGCAGGGAGGGATTCAGTTAGGTGTAAATGTAGTAAGCAGTTTGGTCTATGCTGACGACTTGGTCTTAATGGCAGACTGTGCAGAAAGCCTGCAATCTAATATCTTGGAACTTGAAAATAGGTGCAATGAGTATGGTATGAAAATTAGCCTCTCGAAGACTAAATTGATGTCAGTAGGTAAGAAATTCAACAGAACTGAATGTCAGATTGGTGATACAAAGCTAGAACAGGTCGATAATTTCAAGTATTTAGGTTGTGTGTTCTCCCAGGATGGTAATATAGTAAGTGAGATTGAATCAAGGTGTCGTAAAGCTAATGCAGTGAGCTCGCAGTTGCGATCAGCAGTATTCTGTAAGAAGGAAGTCAGCTCCCAGACGAAACTATCTTTACATCGGTCTGTTTTCAGACCAACTTTGCTTTACGGGAGCGAAAGCTGGGTGGACTCAGGATATCTTATTCATAAGTTAGAAGTAACAGACATGAAAGTAGCAAGAATGATTGTTGGTACAAACAGGTGGGAACAATGACAGGAGGGTACTCGGAATGAGGAGATAAAGGCTAATTTAGGAATGAACTCGATGGATGAAGCTGTACGCATATACCGGCTTCGGTGGTGGGGTCATGTGAGGCGAATGGAGGAGGATAGGTAACCTAGGAGAATAATGGACTCTGTTATGGAGGGTAAGAGAAGTAGAGGGAGACCAAGACGACGATGGTTAGACTCGGTTTCTAACGATTTAAAGATAAGAGGTATAGAACTAAATGAAGCCACAACACTAGTTGCAAATCGAGGATTGTGGCGACGTTTAGTAAATTCTCAGAGGCTTGCAGACTGAACGCTGAAAGGCATAACAGTCTATAATGATAATGTATGTATGTATGTATGTATGTATGTATGTATGTATGTATGTATGTATGTATGTATGTATGTGTTTAAATTTTTATTTAGATGCTAGGAGAATCTACTGTAATCTAACTTTGAGTTCTCCAAGGGAGAAGATGGTTCTTGAAAACGAACCCAGGAGAGATTAAAAATGATCGGTTTATGATCAGAATAAGTACATTATGAACAGTAAAATCAATTGGTCTCAACTACTTTTTCACCCCACCGCCGTTAAGTTGATTTACCCCTCCCCCCAAGAGTAAAGAAGGCGTGTTTCTTTAAATTTAAGGGAGATTCCAAATACCAATGTTCACGCCTGTTACCTTCAGTTTTGAGATATGAGTATCCCTATAAAAATAGTTCACTTTTATTCACTTCCTTTCACACTCCCCCCACCCCCCGAAGTGAAATTTCCAGCAAAAAATACTTGTTTCTTTAATACTAAAGGATCATCTAAATGCCAATTATCACGACTCTAACATCTTCAGTTTTTGAGATATGTGTCAACATAAAAGGAATTCAACTCTTTTTCTTCTCCGCCTCTCAAGATGATTTGCCCCCAATAAACGCGTTTTTCTTTGTTTTTAAAGGAGATACAAATACTAATTTTCACGTCTGTAACAATTTTAGTTTTTATTAGATGTACGTATCCACATAGACTTTAATTAATTTTTCAATTTTTTAACCTCCACCCCCTGCATTGGATTTTCTGAGAATACGTGTTTCTTTACTTTTAAAGCAGATTCCAAATACCAATGTTTACGTCTGCAAAATCTTTCGTTTTTGAGATAATAGTATTTTCATACAAATATTTCAACTAATTTTTCAATTTCCCCCCCCCCCCCCTTTAATTGGATTTCCGAAAAAACTACGCATTTCTTTATTTTTGAAGGAGGTTTCAAATACCAAATTTCACGTCTGTAACATCTTCAGTTTTTGAGATATCAGTATCCCAATTAAAATAATTCAACCCCTTTTTCATTCACTTTTACCCCCACCCACCCAAGTGGTTTTCCGATAACAAAGAATGCATGTTCCTTGATTTGTACCAGAGATAAAAATACCATGTTTCCCTTCTGTAAGATGTTACGTTTTTGAGATATACTGTAGAAATGCTCATTTTAAAATTTCACCCTCTTCTTACTTCCTCTTAAGTGGATTTTTCAAAAACATATCACCTATGTTTCTTTACTTTTACAGGAGATTCCAAATACCAATTTTTACGCCTGTAACATTTTACGTTTCTGAGATACACTGTAGTATAATCTTTCTAAAAATCAACCCCAGTTTGTTACTCCCGTTTAACCCCCATTAATTGGATTTTCCAAAAACCAAAATTACGTGTTTCTTTGCTTTTAAATGAGATCCAAAATACCAATTTTCAGGTGTGTAATATCTTAATTTTCTGAGATATAAGTATCGTCATTAAAGGGTTCAACCGCTTCTTCATCTTTTTTCACCCCTCCTATTAGGATTTTTCGGAAACAAATAATACTTTTTCTTTATTTTTAAAGGAGATTCTAAATACAATTTTTTACGTCTGTAAACATTTAAAGTTTTGAGATATAGATACACTCATTTTAAAAATTCACTCCCCTTTCACCCCCATTAATTGGATTTACCAAAAACAAAAAAATACTTGTTTCTTTATTTTTAAAAGTAGATCCCAGATACATATTTTCAGGTCTGTAATGTATTCAGTTTCTGAGTTATAAGTATCCTCATTAAAGGCATTCAACCGCTTTTTCACCCTTTTTCACCCCTCCAGTTGGGATTTTCCGAAAACAAAAGATACGTGTTTCTTTATTTTTAGAGGAGATTCTAAATACCCGTTTTTAGATCTATAAACTTTATAAGTTTGGAGATATAGATACACTAATTTTAAAAGTTCACCTCCCTTTTCACGCTCCCCCCAATTAATTGAATTTTCCAAAAACAAAAAGTACATGTTCCTTTATTTTTGAAGGAGATCCCAAATACCAATTTTCATGTCTGCAATATCTTCAGTTCCTAAGATATAAGTATCCTCATTAAAGGCATCAAGTGAGTTTTTATCCTTTTTCACCCTTCATATTGGGATTTTCCGAAAACAAAGAATACGTGTGTCTTTATTTTTAAAGGAGATTCTGAATACCCATTTTTACACCTGTAAACTTTAAAAGTTTTGAGATATAGACACACTCATTTTAAAAATTCACTCCCTTTTCCACCTCCATTAAATGGATTTTCCAAAAAGAATGAAATACATGTTTCTTTATTTTTAAAGGAGATCCCAAATACCAATTTTGAGGCGTGTAACATCTTCAGTTTCTGAGATATAAGTATCCTCATTAAAGGCATTCAACCCCGTTTTCACCCTTTTTCACCCCTCCTATTTGGATTTTCCAAAAACAAAAATTAAGAGCTCTATATTAAGAACAAAGCAGTCTAGCCTCCCCCCCCCCAACTCACCAACCTACCTCGGGGCGAGAACTGGGTGCATCTGGAATCCATCCAGGTTTCCTTATATTTAAAGGAGATTCT
Source organism: Anabrus simplex (assembly GCF_040414725.1). Lineage (NCBI taxonomy): Eukaryota > Metazoa > Arthropoda > Insecta > Orthoptera > Tettigoniidae > Anabrus > Anabrus simplex. The sequence continues at coordinate 282,914,514 of NC_090266.1, read as the reverse complement.
AAATACCAATTTTTACATCTGTAAACTTTTAAAGTCCTGGAGATATAGATACACTCATTTTAAAATTTCACTCCCCTTTTCACCCCCTTAGCGACGGAATATCCGAAAACCCTCCCTTAGCGAGGACCTACATTGTACTATAAAGTATCCTCCAAATGTCATTTCAGTATGTCCAGTAGTTTTGGCTCGGCGATGATGAGTCAGTCAGTCAGTCAGTCAGTCAGTCAGGACATCTTATTTTATATATATAGATGTAGTAAAAGCTGTGTGAAATTGTCGCTCGCTCTCTTACTCTTACACTGAATAATCTGAATCTTACTTTACATCTTATTCTGAGCACTGTTACTCTACGAGGTATTTGCTGCATAATTTATAGCCCTTTTTTCCGCGAGGCGGCAAACCTGCTTGCCGTAATTCTACTTAAATCTACGATGTGGACTGGACATGTTCGACTTTAAAATTTTCATGAAGCCGTGATATTTTCTAATGGAACACTTATATTGTCTTCTGCAAGTCGCATTAGTTAGTTACTCATTTAAATACGTGTGATGAAATTAGGGAATGTTATGCACCAAGTATACTGGAATGACTGATATGAAAGTAATTCTGGTCGAAACGTATTTTAATGTGAATTTCAGTTTTCATTGAAAGAAGAAACATCCAATTTCGTGTCTGCCTGTTCAACCCGCATAACGAAATCAACATGCTGCTAAGAAGAGGAACTTCTACCATTTTTCATGGTGCACACATGTTCCAGTAAACCAGCATGAGGCCGCCAGACTTTAAGGGGGATACATCGTCAGCTGTTTCCAGCCCGAATGTAATCGACTTCCTTCACTACATATTGCTCCAGGAACACACGGTATATGCCGTATTTATTAAGAGCAATGTCGTATAATTATCACGCGCGCCGAGAACTTCAAGCTCGCTGTGTTTACACCTGCCAGGACAAGGCAGTGAGCGAGCGACAGCTGTGCGTGACGTAGATGCAGGAGCAAGGCAGTCTAGCCTCTCCCGCCCCCACCCCCCCTCCAACTCTTCAACCTACCTCGGGGCGAGAACTGGGTGCATCTGGAATCCATGAGCATGCATTCGAGAATTTTTGATTCAGAAATTTACAACACTTTTTAATAATGGTCGTATCATCTTGGGAAATGCGCCATTCTGTAGCCAATCACAAGAGCGTCTCTGTAGTCAAATCCGTAGAAAATCCATCGAGGGATTTTTGAGTAAATCCACTTTGAAACAATCACGTTATCATATGACGTTTAGGCCTTGACAGTATAAAAGACTTAGCGGTAGACAGATATTCTTCGGCAAGGGTCAGACCATGTGTTATTCTGTCCATCGGAAAGTAAAGTCAAGTGACGGCGTGGTGATTGTAAAACGCGACTTGTAAATTCTCATGCCGAGAATTGAACTTAGTGTAATTCTCGAAATGTGGAACTTTCTTCGATGGATTTCCTGCAGCTTGTTCACAGACCACGTTCTAAACCCTCTTCCATTCCCTACCACCAGGTGTTGTCCCCTAATGAAAGCTCTCAGCCTTTGGTTCCTGGCCATGATTCTACTGTACTTCCGTCACACTCCATGTCTCTTCTCACCCACACTTTCTCGCCTTGTAGGTTTCCAGCATTTCTAACCACAATATCCGCCATCAAGGTGGATAATAACTTCACTTTTATTGGCCTATTCCCTTTCACTTTACCACTCTTTCCACACACATAGTCTATATCCACTTTACTGAAAATAATTCCCATTTTGTTCTGTATCACATCCACCACCATACCCACCTTATTTTCCTTCACTCCCTCCTGTATACCATAGATGAAGCTTTTTTTCTTATCTATGCCATTTTACTAATCGGTTTCCTAGGAGTACCCGATGAGTCGGAAAATCTCATTTCACTACACTGGCGGCGGGAAAATCTATCTGACTTGGAAGCAAATTTTCCCTCCAAGCCAGAGGAGAAAACCCCTCTGCACTGATGATTTGGAATAAAATGAATGTAGAATTTAATAAAAGGGACGAGGAAGACGTTTCTCTTAAGAAACGGCTCTTTTCAGGGTTGAATTTTGAATTATTTTGTGAATTGTGGTGCTATAATTTGGAATAGGTCTATATTGTAATTCTAGACCAGGTCATACTACTATTACTAAGTGAGCATCTGCCAAATGTGCACACTGCTCATTCAAAACAGCGCCTCAGAGTAGGGATCGAATAGCTCGTATACTATGATGAACCAGTGTGTTATGTATCAGCAGTATCACACAATGTATGAACCAGAGGGATGGTAAGTTAAAGAAAAAAGTTTTCTAACTCCCCAGCTATTTCCCGCCAATATTCAGTCAGGCTGTTATAGTCGGTACGCAACAGTAATCCCATCTATCGGAGTTGAGGGTACCATAAGAGGCAAAGAACATCACAACAAACAATGGTTAACGTAATGTTATTGTTGATCAATGTTATGCGCTTTCGATATTGTAGGCCTTCACGTTTAGTTTTCTTCCGATTCTGAAATACTACTCTTATCATAGTCGGTACGGTAAAAATGAATAAAACATACATGATGGGAAACTGTATTCTCTATAACTTTAGTTATGTAGTATTTTTCTATAGGACCAGTAACATAGGTAATGCATAGTTAGACGCCTACCCCTAAACTACCATTTCATCCATGGTCAGTAAAATTGTTTATAGCTTAGACTACAGTTTCTTCTTCCCCGACTCTGTATACCAATTTTCATTAAATTCTGTTCACCCATTTTCTCGTGGCTCGGCGTTGATGTGGACTTAGCAACAAAAATCGAAATTCATGAATATCTGTATTATCATAGCTGGTACGGTAAAAATGTATAAGACATAAATAATCGGAAAATTAATTCTATGTAACTTTAGTTATGTAGTATTTATTTATAGGACCACTAATAATATAAATATTTAAGAATTTGAATTTTAGGCCTTCCCCTAAACTACCATTTCACTCAGCGTGAATAAAATGATTTATAACCTAGATTGTAGTGGTTCATCCCCCGACTTTACATATCGATTTTCATGAAATTCTCTTCAGCCGTTTTATCGTGATGCGTGTACAGACCGACAGACAGATAGACAGCAGACAGACAGACATAAATTACGGAAAAGTAAAAAGTGCATTTCCTTGTTACTGTGGACATGACCGATACAGAAATACCATTCTGAGCAATGTACAGACAAAACTCTTATTTTATGTATATAGATTTGGTCTGATCCTCTCATCCGTTATTCTCTGCAAACTAGACAGGGGGTCGATATTAGATGGCACTTCACTTGTATTAATAATAAAAATTATGATTTCGTTTGTTCGAAAACCGCACGTACATGTACATTATTGTTCACTACATTATTCATTTTATTTTATTTTATTATGTACCCTGCGTTACTGCGTTATAAAGGAGGAGGAGAAGGAGGATGAGGAATAGAAGGGGGAAGGCATCTATCCGTAAAACTAGGGACAGACGATAAGGAGTAGGAAGGAAGGGCCAGACGATAAAGAAAAAGAAGGGTATCTATTTGTCGGATGGAGACGTAAAGCCCTAAGCAGACCTTAAGAAAACACAGGTGCACAACTAAGTAGAGATTCGTTTCAGGTAAAGAAAGAGTAGGTGTGATCGTAGTTATTTGTTCGTCGGATGGAGACATAAAGCCTCTAAGATGGTGTTGGAAAGGGGAACTGGCAGAATGATGACGGGAAGGGTATCTCGGTGTGAAACTAGGGCCTTGTAAGGTTAGGACCCCTCCAAGATGGTAACAGGAAGGACATCTCGCAAGATGGCGTCGGGAAGGGCATCTAGCCGTAAAACTATGCGATGTAAGGTTAGTTCCCTCCATGATGACGTCGGGGGGATCTGGCAAGATGGTGTCGGGAAGGGCATCTAGCCGTTAAACTAGGGCCCTGGAAGGATAGACACCAAGATGACGTCGGGGAGGTGATCTAGCAAGATGGCGTCGGGAAGGGCATCTGCCAGTAAAACTAGGTTATGTCTAGTTAAGCCCAGCTTTTGCGAGGTTAGCCTTGCACTCTTGCGCGCTTCAGCACGCGGTCGTGTTAACAGCTGTTAACAAAAAAGCACGTGGTGTGAGGCTAAGCCCCGTCAAAATAACAGCTGTAAGGTGAGGGGTTCGTTCTCTTTTTGAAAATTCCGCGCCTCACACATGTCAAAAGCACGGGGTGAGAGGATAGGACCTGTCAAGATAACAGATGTGAGGTTAGAGTCGATCTCTTTATCAAAATTCCGCGCCTCACACTTGTTAAAAGCACGTGGTGTGTGGCTAAGTCCCGTCAAGATGACGGGTGTGAGGTTAGGGTCGACCACATATTGAAATTCCGCGCCTCACACTTGTTAAAAGTACTTGAGGTGAGGCTAAGTCCCATCAAGATGTCATCCACTTATTCAAATTCCGCGCCTCACTCATGTCAAAAGCACGTGGGGTAGGGTTAGAACCTGTCAAGATGACAGCTGTGAGGTTAGCCTCGCCCATTTATTCAAATTCCGCGCCACACAGGGCTCGTGCTCAAAAGTGATGTTAGGACCCGTCAAGATGGCAGCTGTCAAAACACGAGTACGTGGTCTTATTTGTAAACAATAGCACGCGGTCGTGACGTCATGACCACGTGACCGTCACGTCATGTAGTCAATGACCTTGCCAGGGGTCAATGACCTCGTGTAAAAATGCTCATTCAACAACCCATTGTTTTAGAACATACAATCTCCTACTACTTAAGGTGACAAGGAATGGCCGGCTCCTGTGCATATACCAGTTGTTTTACATGGGCCCACCGAAAAAATCCAGGGGCGTAAGATCAGGCGATCTAGCGGGCCAGGGGCAGGTCCTTCCTATCCAATTATCAGTATACGTCGCATGGAGATGGCTCCGGACGAACACCGCCGCGTGCGGTGGAGCTACGTCATGTTGAAACTACACCCTGCATCGGTCAAGGAGTGGCTCATGTTCCAAAAACGGTGGTAGTTCATCCTTTTGCTATTTGCTTTACGTCGCACCGACACAGATAGGTCTTATGACGACGATGGGATAGGAAAAGCCTAGGAGTGGGAAGGAAGTGGCCGTATCCTGCATTAAGGTACAGTCCCAGCATTTGCATGGTGTGAAAGTTGGAAACCACGGAAAACCATATTCAGGGCTGCCGACAGTGGGGTTCGAACCTACTATCTCCCGATTCTGTCTAGCTTCTCCATAGATACCGTAACATATCCAGATACTCTCGAGGCAGCGAATAAACTTTGTGTTGTGAATTGCTACATACAGCTACATACTTACCTGCCATCAAATATTGTTATGTCGGTATCTAGTATAAGGGTTGTACCCATGATTCCACACCATACATTCACGCCGCACTGTACCTGAAAATCTGTCTGTCGCACCCAATGGGGATTTTCCACACTCCAGTAATGCATATTACGGCGATTAACGGTTCTATTGTTGTGGAATCGTGCTTCTTCCGTAAATAAGAGAGTCGCTAGGGAAGCAGGATCAGTGTCCATATGCTGAAGGTTCCATTGACAGAATGCCACCCGGGCATCGAAAAAATGACCATGGAGCTCCTGGTGTAAGTGCAGATGGTACGGGTGAAACCGGTGGGGATGCAATATTCGCATAAGGGTATGAACATACCGAAGATGCATCGCAGCTCGCGGTCGCGGTTTACATCGCGGTCGATGCCTCGATGTCACCTCCTGGTAACACAAACACACAGTTTTAAATGGAACAGTTCATGTCAAAGATGCTCAGTTCCATTCACCATCGCGATTTACCAGGAGGTCTAGCGCGATGACAAGAAAGTTTGTGTTCTCATCGTTGTAGAACGGGAGGCATCGATGTAGCTTGCTCCTGATTGGCTTATCCGGATTGAGATCACGTGATATATCCCCCCGTTCTACTGTGCCGTTGATCCGGGTGTTCACAGAGCCCGCGTGTGTATTCGTGTGGTAGTGATTGTACTTCACAGTATCAATTTTTAATTCCACATTGTTGTATGTGTAGTGGAACGTCTCAAGGGACATTCACATGTATGAATGGAATCTGTCCGCGTGGTGTTTCAGTTCTTCAAATAAGTTTTGATATTCCCCCAGCGCCTGCCTTCTTTTATTTATAGGATGAGCATTCCACTGGCGGGTTTACTGATTTGAAAGTAGTCACCATCGTGTGCTTATGCACAATGAATCGCTATCTCCTCTGCCACTTGAATATACTTGTAAAAGCTCAGTATTAGAGGATAAATTATCTTTAACTTGAACGCGGAGATCTAAATATAACGTCCATTCACTGTAAACACATCTCAGAACAATGAAAGGTAAACCTCCCCGGTAAGTTGACCCTCCATCGACCGCGACGTAAACCGCGAACGCGACCGCGAGCTGCGATGTATCTTCGGTTTGTTCGTACCCTTTAACAAACGTCCGGCTGATGTTCGTCTCCTGTTCAATGGCCCATGTGCTAGTACGAGGATTACACCGGATAGCGTCGAACACGACCTCTTCATTGTCAGCAGACGTCACGGGGTGATCTTGAACAGGCCGAGTCCTTCCCAGGGATGCAGTATCCCGCAGGCGTCCTTCCATACTCCGAAATGTCATGCCCGTCGGTTGACGTCCATCCGGATAGCGTTCTTGGTACAGGCGTTGTGCCTGGTATGCATTCTGTCTAGCTTCTTCATAGATAAGTAACAATCCACATACTCGTCGCTGGAATACATCTCGAGGCAGTGAATAAACATTGTGTTGTGAATTGCTACATACAGCTACATACTTACCTGCCATTGCATGTTGTTATCTTTCCAATGGGGCATACTTTGGCTTACTATGGACTACGGAGCTTGGAACATGTACGACGTAACTAACTGGCCACATACCATCATTTCCTCATCCTCGTCCAACCCAGCATCATAGCCAATGCAACGATACATACGGTCTTTTACAGGGTCAAATAAACAAATCAGTCCTTGGAGGCTATCAAGTATGCAACTTTACCACATTCGAACCTCCTACCTCGAGCACTGTCCACTACCACATATCTCCCCGCGCGCTTGCCATGTGAACTACTGCGACGCTTGACCTACGGCGCCCACTTCCCAGCCTATGCAGTACAGTGTTCCAGGTCTGTGCGTCTACCACCTGTTTTAAAGTACGTGTTCTGCGTATCTGTACTCGTTTTACGGGCTCATTCGTGGTACACATAATTAATTAATAGTGGCGCTCACGATTCTTGCTGTCTTCTAGCCCGTAAACATACATCTCTTTATCTTTCTCCGGTTTAGGGAGAGGGAGCGATGTCTTTCAGAATTGTAGTAAATGTGAAGAGATGCATAAAACTGGATCGCAAGGGGCTTTCGGACCACCATTCGATTTTTATATAACAGACAACGAAACAACCGTGTGATCAAAGAAACTCCTTCTACGCGGTCAACATCCACGCTTAGGAACCACCGTTATTTTGCGTGGGCCTTCCCCATCCAGTTACCACAACCTCAGGCACAGTTGCCTCTGGTTCAACCAATGCATTACCAACCTACGGTCGTGCAAGTATACGTGCGCCTTGCAATACGTATCCATGGCCATTAGGCAGTAATATTAACTGCAAAAATATCTTATACATATTCCATTATGGCAAGCCTTATCACATACGTGTGTTAAGGTATTAGCTCCAGTTAAGGCTTGGTAAATCTAAGATACGGAACGCAAGTTCAATTTTAAAGTCTGAAGTTTTCGTCACCAAATGGAAATGAGAAATAATTCATGCAGTAGAGGACTAGAGTAGTGAGAAGTGGAGAGGCCTATGAAGATAAATTTGGAATTCAAGGGGACAAATTGGGACAAATATTAATTTATGAGAAGAGTAATTAGGGACTGAAATAATTTACCAAGCGACATGTTCTATAAATTTTCAAGTCCTTCCAAAATCACTTAAGAATTCACATCTGCCACATGAGCGGCAGCCCTAAACGCAGATCATTGATGATTGAATGTATGATTGATTCATTGATTGTCTACTTTATTGATTCTAGTTTGGTGTTTCCCACGATAACAAACCTCTAGGATCATGAGGTGCATATTTTGATTTATTGCAGTACGGTATGTGGTTTTATATTTCCTTCCTTCCTTCCGTCCTTCTTTCTTTCTTTCTTTCTTTCTTTCTTTCTTTCTTTCTTTCTTAATCCGTTTATCCTCTGGGGTTGGATTTTCCCTCGGACGCAGCGAGGGATCCCACCTCTACCGCCTCAAAGGCGGTGTCCTGGAGCGTGAGACTTTGTGCTGGGTGATACTGAACCATATCATCACATGCTTCATTGGCAAATTTTAATCGTGATAGAACACTGTGGACTTATTGCGCAACATGGCTTTGTGTGGGAGTCTGTTTGGGAGACGGTTAGATACCTGACCACGCTAGCATAAGAGGAGCGGCCCGTGGATGGCTTCAGACAACGAACTTTGTTTAAATTTGAACGTGGTTGCTGGAAACCGCCGCAGTATTCTTTGTCAAGCCAGTTTCGAAATCCGCCAATCACGAGCTAGTACGAGGACTCTGCGAACGGCCGAACCGCAATGGCAGAATAACCAACCATCTAACTGCATCTTTGAACCAGTTTCCATCTATGATAATAATAAAAATCTGTCATTGCGCCGATATTCCACAGTTCGGATGTGTCCAGATAGATATGTGTAATTTTTCTGATGCCTGAGAACATATGTGGGGCATACGTAAGGCATAGGTGTTATTTCGCATTTATCAACAGCTTCTCATTCAAACCAAACCGCCGCTCAACAGACTTTCTATTCTTCAGAAGGGAGTTCCGTTATTTGAAAAACTCGAAGAGTCTTTATAACTGCCAATAACAAGGGAGCGTCACCTCATTCTCTGCCTGAACTTCGTGCCGTAAAGTCGCTTGCACACCGAGACTATATTTACCGGAGTACGCTCTTTTCTTATGTATGAGAAGTAAGCCAGTGATACGGGTTCGAGTAAATACAATCAATAACTGTGATCAACTGTGGCACAATGTATGTGCAGTATTTTAATTCGATCCGGGAGTGATCCGTATATATGCAATAATAACAATTCGCGGGCGCGATCGGGAACTCTCGCAATCGTGTGTCGCGTTGCCGCGCCAAGGACTCTTCACGTCCGGGCCGAATTGCCCTTAAATTAATGGTGAGCTGGACGAACTAATTTCTGCTTGCAGGTCGTAGTCAATTGACGGCCAAGCATTAAGGGCGTGATCTCACACACGTGTGTGACTAGCGGCGAAGAAACGGTGCCTAATTCAACTGTTACAGGTGCAACATCAATCAGTGCTATGGGGCCCACGCCGAGCATCGATGGACTGACTTCCCACATCCGGAAGACTGGGGTGACCATGGCCTAAGTTCGTGATGACGCCAGTGGCCATGTAAACATCATGGGTGATGAAGCCGGCGCAAGATAAGCACCTTGACATTTTTTAGCATGCCTGGGTAATAGTTGCACATTAGTTTAGGTCAGATGTAAATAAATAAATTTCAAGTTAATTCTCAGCCAGAGGGCACAGTGGTTCTTCAATTCAAGTTACAGTTACATGCGTCCTGGGCTGATGCATGCTTTTATTTTCCTTTTATCTTTCTTTAAGTTAGTTTAGATGGGGTTAAGGGTGTGCCAGTGTAGGTATAGGAGTGTTTTCATGTGTTTTGTTTTCCAGTGTATTCCAATATGTGGTCGATATGCAGGCTCTGATCGTCATTTACAGAGGCTACACGCCGGTGATGATGTATGGGAAATCAGTTTACAGCTGTAGTTTTTCTCTTTTAATTTTATTTTCATGCATGGGAATTTCAGCTGTGGTCAGGAAGCAGAATAGCGGAGATTCAACGTTGTTACGTAGAGTCATTACTATACAAGGGAAGGGCGATTAACGGTTCTTATCGAACAACTGACCGGCCAAGTAAGACGCCGGAAGTGCATGTTATAAATGAATGTTAACCAGGGGCTGGTTATGTGAGCCGAATGGAATCACGTGTATATTGGTGAGTAATTCAGGGGTTGATAGATTGGGACATGTGAAGGAGGCTGGAACGGCCGTAGTCATGACATAAGGAGGGCGAGAACCCGTGTACTGCAAGATGAAAGACCCGAGTATGGTCTCAGGATTTACAGTATGTGATGTGGGTATTCATATAAGAGAGGCTGACGCCTGTATTGAAGTGCCTTTATTTTAAAGCTGCGAATTGAGATCGCAGGTCATTATAAGGAAGAAGCAGTAATAGTGCTGCGAATGTTGTGAATTTATCCTTGTCTCCGAACGAGAGTTAGCAGGTAGAGACCAACCCTTTTCTTGAGAAGTCAAGTGTACCTCCCGAAGGCCGTGTTTCCATAGAGTGCTAGGTGGACCGTTATTCGCATTCTCTCCCGACAAGTCAGGAAGTTATAGGTAACAGCTGTTTGCGACAGTGAAAGTGGTCCTTAAGGGATTGCCCTTGCGTCTGACTTATGGACGTAACCCATGTACCTGCCTGCTGGGGAGGATCCCGCTGACCACATGTGGAGCATTTATGCATATTTCATGTTGTTATTTTTCAGGTTCCATACTCCCACTTTATTTACATATGTTATCATGCTTATCTGGTTTGATCCATGATTTCTATGAGATGGTGACGACTGGTTTGTTTTGTTTGTGTTTTTTTTCCTTTGCATTAGGTGTCGGCGTGACCAGCGTTGCATTAGATTATTTGTGTGTTTATTAGCTCGTTTGCTAAACAGATGGTCGTTGGCATTCGTGCCATCCAATTCCTATGTGGACGGCCACATATTTAGAATCAGTGTAGTCATAAGTTGCAGCTCAGGGCTAGTGTTGAATTGAATTGATTTTGTTATTGATATGTAAATATGTATAGTTTGGATCGGTTACTAGTGTGTTTAACTATTTACCGCGGTCATGTATAGACACTTTCCGAAGCGCATCCCATAAGGGAATCATGACATTGAAGCGAATCTTGCGTCGACTTAAAGTAAACGTATTCATCCGAAGTCACTTTCCAAGTCGTGTCTTTCTTCCAATAGGAATTCGAGAAATTGTGTGTTATAACATGGACATGTGCGGGGCACATATTTTACCTTGGTTTTATGAGGCCATCAGGCTTAATGTATGTATATATATATATATATTTCATGTCGTAGTGAATGGGTTAATGTCTTGAATAAATCCATTTTACCTCCCCATTTCTCTGTCTTATTCACGTAGTCCATGTACCCGACTTCCTGTCATGTACCTTTGGTATATTGCTCGTGACGAGTTTTGAATTTAGTCTGCCCATATCATTTTTTTTTTTTTTTGCCGAACGGTAACCACGTCTCTGCCGCGACTAGTCCGGGATATTATGAAGACGGGTACGGTACATAGATTGTTTGGCGTCCCAATCACGTGTGGCAGTTTAGAATGGGCTTTGAGTAGGTATATTTGGTTCGAAGCCTGGGGATGACCAAGGTGGTACCCAGAGGTCAGGCATGTGCAACGGTTTGTTGGAAACATGTCAGGCATGTAAAATATTAAAAATAGGAGTAGGTAACTTCGAACTGGACGCATGAAAGGTGACGATGTCTGAGATTCTGATTCGATACCCAGACAGTCATATTAACTGGCAACCTAGCGTGCAAGGCAATTTGAGCCTAGAGCCCTGTATTCGGCATTACTTGTGTAGGTATGCGAATACGAGTGGGCAAGGTTTCTATGGAAATCGCATATTTAGGGAAAATCTGAAAATCCTAAATATATGAGATCACGTTAAGTATTTTTCGGCATTAAAGTAATTTGTGTTAGATCAGCTTGGATGTGAATAAGAGAAAAATAGCCGATGATTAAGGCATGTCTATTAAGCAAGTAATTCCAATAGGAATTCGAGAACAGCAAAATGGTTTCTCATATGAGGTAAAATAGCCGATGCAATATCCTTAAGGTATTAATCGACTAAAGACATTGCCGAAGTTTGCGCTGCATAGCAAGGTTTAAGGCCAGTGATGTAGAAATTTTTGTTTATCAGAGTAAGTTAGGGACCCGAGATGACCTCAACTTCGGATGAGATTTGCAACGATAGTGGCATTAATATCGAAGGTTTAAGGTATATAAACCACTGTTCGGAATATATTAGCCTTGAATTGGAGATATTATGCAAATATGGTTGCGCGTTGTTGTCTAACGCATAGTTTTGAGCCTATAATTAGGAAAGCCTACATTTCGATTTACATATTTGGGGCTACCAGTGTTAGATTTTTTCAAAATTATTGTTGTGCGAATCCGATTTATTACTTTATCGCGATATAAATAAAGACATTAACAGCATTCGTTAGGCAGTTTCTGCATGGCGAGTTATTGAGCCATATTGTTTGATTTTCGATGTGAGTAACGTAAATAGCAGAAACTGGAATTTAAAAATTTATGAAAGACTTGGTGACTTCGGACCACATTTTACTCACTCGTGATGTGAGCAGGCCACGTAGTCGTATCTGGAAATCAGTATTATGGCGGTTACATTAGCCGATTTGTTGGCCCGTATGGACTTGGAGGCAGAAAGGGCAGCGGAACGGGAGCAGGAAGCAATGTTACGCGAGCAGGAGCGTATGAGAGAAATTACGGACAGAATAGACTTAATGGCTGTAGAGGCAGAAAAACGTGAGTTAAAGAATATGCAGGAACTTACCGCACGCGAGGAGGAGCGGACGAAAGAAATTACGGCTAAAATCGCAGAGGGGAATGAGAAGCTTGAAGCGAAAATTGACTCCGTTCAGGAATGTTGTGTTAAGGGAATGGAGCGCTTAGAGAAGCGAATGGACGATATTGAAAATAGGACCGATGAACAGATCAAGAGCATTCAGAGAACTGTTGAGGAATTATCTGGCAAGGTGACAGATGGAGCTGCGAATACCGAGAAGAGACTAGATGAAGTTACGGCTAGGTTAGACGAGGCTCGAACCGAGATTTGCAAGAACAGGAGCGCCATCGATCAGCTGGGAGAGAACACGGAGCCAAGATTCGTAGCTATGACGGAAGACATTAGAACCCGTGTAGCCGAAGGGAAACAGCAGATTGAAGGAAAGATAGACGATAAATTGCGGGAAAAGCAACGGGAAACCGAAGCTGAAATGGACAGAATGGAGGAGAAACTGAAGCAGGAGGTTACAGAGCAGATCACTGATAAAGCGGGAGAGATAAAGAGAATGATACTGACAGATCGCGACACAGCTAGACGTAACTTGCAAGAGGTAGGAGCGAGCATCGAAGCCTGGTCTGAGGTGTCACAGAAAAACGCCAATAAGCTGATCTCCGTAGATAAGGACATGCAATATCTCAAGGACAAGCTAGAGTTGATCGACTTGAGAACGAATAAGGAAATGGAGAAGTTAAAATGCTCAATACAACACAGTAGTATTGATAGGGAGCCTAGCCAAGCCAGCGAACCAGCGCTAATTAGTGAATTACTAAACTTGCCTAAACCTGCTGAGAGATCGTCAACACCAAATATGACGAGTGGAGCGCCGGTATACAATGTTTTCCATACGGCAGATGAGAAACCACGGAAATTTAGCGGCATGGACGACCGAACGCCACGAGCTTTCCTGAGAGAGATGGAGAATTATTTTGTGGATGCCAGGGTGTCACAGGAGAGAAGGCTGCGTGTAATGGAGAAATTTCTAACTGATTCCGCCCTGAATTGGATGTTAGCGTTTCATTACACGTTTACAACATACGAAGAATTTAAGGCAGCGTTCCTAAGGCAATTTTGGGATATCGGGGTTCAGCAGGCGTTGCGTATGGAGCTGTACGCCAAGAAGTACTCGACTTCGATACCCACGAGGTACTCGCAATATTTTATTTCGCAAGTTATACGATTCAAGGACCTAGATACACCCCCGTCGGAGGCGGAAATGGTAGTTGCTATTGCTCGACAACTGCCACTCGAAGTGCAGAGAACACTCATCGCCGCGAATGTTAAAACAGCTTTGGAAGCAGAAATGACACTGAGACAGCTGGATTTAACCTCAAATCAAGCCCAGCCTAGAATGAGGCACGCTGAGGCGATTCACACCGTAGACCTGACAGGAGACAATAGCCCGCCGCATAAAATAAGAAAGGGTAATGAACAGCAAAGCTCAGGGACTCAGACCGTGTCTCGGGAGATGAGAGAGGCGGAAAATGAGAAACCACGGAGAGGAAGTTGGAGTCCACCTTGCCGAACGGAAGAGAGGAGAGAGTCGAACTACCATTGTAATAGGAACGGAGGTCGCGGTCAGAATTATGTAGGCGGCAACCAAGGACGCACGTACAGATATCGACCTAGAGGCTTCATAGGACAGAGACGTCCATATCAGCGATGGGAAGGTAGAAGCTACAGGAATAATTGTAGTAACTTTAATCGTCGTCCGGAATATCAGAACAGAAATATGGAATCCCAGAGATACGTAGAAGAGTTGAGGGATAAACGTCAGAGAGAGGTTGATTGGAAGACGGCCATTCAAAGTGGTACAAATGACCAAGACCATGGAGCAGAGAGTGAGGCCTACCGCAATTACCGGCAGGCAGAACGAAGCAAGGGATTAAACTCTCACGCCCCAGACGTCGGCCAGCCTACTGGCGCGTACCGGAAATACACTCAACAATGACTGAAGGACAAAAATATCCGCGCTTTGAATTTGAAGCCTTATTTCCCACCAGGGCAGATTGGAATCGACGAAGCGCAGGATGATGATGACCTGGAAGGAGAAGAAGAAGAAGACGACGAGGATGGCAACGAAGAAGAAGACGAGGCGGATCCCGTGGAGGCGATTCCTGAGGCTGAAGAAGAAGAGGTAATGGAAGGAGTGAACTTGGCATTGTGTGAGGATCCAACCCAGCTACAAGTACAGCCATGTCAGCAATGTGATGAACACCAGAGAAAATTTGAAACTCTACTCGAAATTTATTATGAAGCCAGGAAGGAGAAGGAGCAATTGTTGCGTGAACGAAAGCAACTACTAGCGGAAAAGGAAGTATACGTAGAGCCACAATGTTAAGGAAGGAAGAGCCATAGTTAAAAAAAAATACAAGACGCTGTCTCGTATTTTTTTTACGGGGAAGGAGGAGAAATGAACCATATCATCACATGCTTCATTGGCAAATTTTAATCGTGATAGAACACTGTGGACTTATTGCGCAACATGGCTTTGTGTGGGAGTCTGTTTGGGAGACGGTTAGATACCTGACCACGCTAGCATAAGAGGAGCGGCCCGTGGATGGCTTCAGACAACGAACTTTGTTTAAATTTGAACGTGGTTGCTGGAAACCGCCGCAGTATTCTTTGTCAAGCCAGTTTCGAAATCCGCCAATCACGAGCTAGTACGAGGACTCTGCGAACGGCCGAACCGCAATGGCAGAATAACCAACCATCTAACTGCATCTTTGAACCAGTTTCCATCTATGATAATAATAAAAATCTGTCATTGCGCCGATATTCCACAGTTCGGATGTGTCCAGATAGATATGTGTAATTTTTCTGATGCCTGAGAACATATGTGGGGCATACGTAAGGCATAGGTGTTATTTCGCATTTATCAACAGCTTCTCATTCAAACCAAACCGCCGCTCAACAGACTTTCTATTCCTCAGAAGGGAGTTCCGTTATTTGAAAAACTCGAAGAGTCTTTATAACTGCCAATAACAAGGGAGCGTCACCTCATTCTCTGCCTGAACTTCGTGCCGTAAAGTCGCTTGCACACCGAGACTATATTTACCGGAGTACGCTCTTTTCTTATGTATGAGAAGTAAGCCAGTGATACGGGTTCGAGTAAATACAATCAATAACTGTGATCAACTGTGGCACAATATATGTGCAGTATTTTAATTCGATCCGGGAGTGATCCGTATATATGCAATAATAACAATTCGCGGGCGCGATCGGGAACTCTCGCAATCGTGTGTCGCGTTGCCGCGCCAAGGACTCTTCACGTCCGGGCCGAATTGCCCTTAAATTAATGGTGAGCTGGACGAACTAATTTCTGCTTGCAGGTCGTAGTCAATTGACGGCCAAGCATTAAGGGCGTGATCTCACACACGTGTGTGACTAGCGGCGAAGAAACGGTGCCTAATTCAACTGTTACAGGTGCAACATCAATCAGTGCTATGGGGCCCACGCCGAGCATCGATGGACTGACTTCCCACATCCGGAAGACTGGGGTGACCATGGCCTAAGTTCGTGATGACGCCAGTGGCCATGTAAACATCATGGGTGATGAAGCCGGCGCAAGATAAGCACCTTGACATTTTTTAGCATGCCTGGGTAATAGTTGCACATTAGTTTAGGTCAGATGTAAATAAATAAATTTCAAGTTAATTCTCAGCCAGAGGGCACAGTGGTTCTTCAATTCAAGTTACAGTTACATGCGTCCTGGGCTGATGCATGCTTTTATTTTCCTTTTATCTTTCTTTAAGTTAGTTTAGATGGGGTTAAGGGTGTGCCAGTGTAGGTATAGGAGTGTTTTCATGTGTTTTGTTTTCCAGTGTATTCCAATATGTGGTCGATATGCAGGCTCTGATCGTCATTTACAGAGGCTACACGCCGGTGATGATGTATGGGAAATCAGTTTACAGCTGTAGTTTTTCTCTTTTAATTTTATTTTCATGCATGGGAATTTCAGCTGTGGTCAGGAAGCAGAATAGCGGAGATTCAACGTTGTTACGTAGAGTCATTACTATACAAGGGAAGGGCGATTAACGGTTCTTATCGAACAACTGACCGGCCAAGTAAGACGCCGGAAGTGCATGTTATAGATGAATGTTAACCAGGGGCTGGTTATGTGAGCCGAATGGAATCACGTGTATATTGGTGAGTAATTCAGGGGTTGATAGATTGGGACATGTGAAGGAGGCTGGAACGGCCGTAGTCATGACATAAGGAGGGCGAGAACCCGTGTACTGCAAGATGAAAGACCCGAGTATGGTCTCAGGATTTACAGTATGTGATGTGGGTATTCATATAAGAGAGGCTGACGCCTGTATTGAAGTGCCTTTATTTTAAAGCTGCGAATTGAGATCGCAGGTCATTATAAGGAAGAAGCAGTAATAGTGCTGCGAATGTTGTGAATTTATCCTTGTCTCCGAACGAGAGTTAGCAGGTAGAGACCAACCCTTTTCTTGAGAAGTCAAGTGTACCTCCCGAAGGCCGTGTTTCCATAGAGTGCTAGGTGGACCGTTATTCGCATTCTCTCCCGACAAGTCAGGAAGTTATAGGTAACAGCTGTTTGCGACAGTGAAAGTGGTCCTTAAGGGATTGCCCTTGCGTCTGACTTATGGACGTAACCCATGTACCTGCCTGCTGGGGAGGATCCCGCTGACCACATGTGGAGCATTTATGCATATTTCATGTTGTTATTTTTCAGGTTCCATACTCCCACTTTATTTACATATGTTATCATGCTTATCTGGTTTGATCCATGATTTCTATGAGATGGTGACGACTGGTTTGTTTTGTTTGTGTTTTTTTTCCTTTGCATTAGGTGTCGGCGTGACCAGCGTTGCATTAGATTATTTGTGTGTTTATTAGCTCGTTTGCTAAACAGATGGTCGTTGGCATTCGTGCCATCCAATTCCTATGTGGACGGCCACATATTTAGAATCAGTGTAGTCATAAGTTGCAGCTCAGGGCTAGTGTTGAATTGAATTGATTTTGTTATTGATATGTAAATATGTATAGTTTGGATCGGTTACTAGTGTGTTTAACTATTTACCGCGGTCATGTATAGACACTTTCCGAAGCGCATCCCATAAGGGAATCATGACATTGAAGCGAATCTTGCGTCGACTTAAAGTAAACGTATTCATCCGAAGTCACTTTCCAAGTCGTGTCTTTCTTCCAATAGGAATTCGAGAAATTGTGTGTTATAACATGGACATGTGCGGGGCACATATTTTACCTTGGTTTTATGAGGCCATCAGGCTTAATGTATGTATATATATATATATTTCATGTCGTAGTGAATGGGTTAATGTCTTGAATAAATCCATTTTACCTCCCCATTTCTCTGTCTTATTCACGTAGTCTATGTACCCGACTTCCTGTCATGTACCTTTGGTATATTGCTCGTGACGAGTTTTGAATTTAGTCTGCCCATATCATTTTTTTTTTTTTTTTTGCCGAACGGTAACCACGTCTCTGCCGCGACTAGTCCGGGATATTTTGAAGACGGGTACGGTACAATACGACTGGGATGGAGGACCAGTATCTCGCCCAGGCGGCCTAACCTGTTATGCTGAACAGGGATCTTGTGTGGGGGAGGGAAGATTGAATGGGATAGACGAGGAAGAGTGATGAAAGCGGCCGTGGCCTAAAGTAGGTACCATCCCGCCATTTGCCTGTAGGAGAAATGGGAAACAACGGAAAACCACTTCGAGGATGGCTGAAGAGTGAATCGAACCCTCCTCTACTCAGTTGATCTCCCGAAGCTGAGTGGAGGGTTTCAGCCCTCGTACCACTTTTCAAATTTCATGACAGAGGCGGGAATGGAACCCGGACCTCCGGGGATGGCAGTTAATCACACTAACCACTGCACCACAGAGGCAGAATTTAGTTTTACAGTTGTGTTTACACTTGCTCTTAGAGAACGTTCTAATATTATTTACTTTAATGATTCACTGTTTCTCATGCTGAACGTTGATGATATTAATCGTGTGATGATTTTTGAAGTCTTATATTTAACTTATATTATGTCCGTTCTTAATATTTTTTAGTTTGTAATGTATTTAAATGTTCACCTCTGTTGTGTAATGGTTAGTGCGATTAGCTGTCACCCCCGGAGGCTCACGTTCGATTCCCGGCTCTGCCACGAAGTTTGAAAACTGGCACGAGGGCTGGAACGGGGTCCACTCAGCCTCAGGAGGTCAATTGAGTAGAGGTGGGTTCGATTCCAACCACAGCCATCCTGGAAGTGGTTATCCGTGGTTTCCCACTTCTCCTCCTGACAAATGCCGTGATGGTACCTAACTTAAGGCCACAGCCGCTTCCTTCCCTCTTCCTCGTCTATCCCTTCCTATCTTCCCATCCCCCACAAGGGCCCTGTTCAGCATAACAGATGAGGCCACCTGGGCGATGTATTGGTCCTCCTCCGCTGTTGTGTCTCCCCGACCCAAAGTCTCACGCTCCCTGACACTGCCATTGAGGCGGTAGAAGTGGGATCACTCGCTGAGTCCGAGGGAAAAGCCAACCCTGGGAGGGTGGGGGGCATAAAATGGATTAAGAAGGAAGAAGAAGAATGTATTGAAATTCGTTCTATTAATTTATTTAGTTTTAACTATTTTAATTATTTTAGTATTTTATATTGGATTTTAATAAAAGTGTGGATAAGCCCGTCTCGTTGGCTGAATGGTCAGCGTACTGCCCTGCGGTTCGGAGGGTCCCGGGTTCGATTCCCGGCTGGGTCGAGGATTTTAATCGCTTCTGATTAATTCTTCTGGCTCGGAGACTGGGTGTTTATATCTGTTACAATACTCTTCTCTTCATATTCAGATAACAGACCCCGCTGCCAACCACCACAGAAACTTGACTGACAGAGCAAATGCAACACCAAGAAGGAGTGGTCAGAACTTTATGCCAATTGCAGGGTAGACTGACGTCACTGAGGTATGCTCATGATGTGAAATGCGCCGCTGTGCTGCGCACCTAGCGAACGATAAATGGGACACGGCGTTGGCGAATGGCCCACTTCGTACCGTGATTTCTCAGCCGACAGTCATTGTAGAACGTGTTGTCGTGTGCCACAGGACACGTGTATAGCTAAGAATGCCAGGCCGCCGTCAACGGAGGCATTTCCAGCAGACAGACGACTTTACGAGGGGTATGGTGATCGGGCTGAGAAGGGCAGGTTGGTCGCTTCGTCAAATCGCAGCCGATACCCATAGGGATGTGTCCACGGTGCAGTGCCTGTGGCGAAGATGGTTGGCGCAGGGACATGTGGCACGTGCGAGGGGTCCAGGCGCAGCCCGAGTGACGTCAGCACGCGAGGATCGGCGCATCCACCGCCAAGCGGTGGCAGCCCCGCACGCCACGTCAACCGCCATTCTTCAGCATGTGCAAGACACCCTGGCTGTTCCAATATCGACCAGAACAATTTCCCGTCGATTGGTTGAAGGAGGCCTGCACTCCCGGCGTACGCTCAGAAGACTACCATTGACTCCACAGCATACACGTGCACGCCTGGCATGGTGCCGGGCTAGAGCGACTTGGATGAGGGAATGGCGGAACGTCGTGTTCTCCGATGAGTCACGCTTCTGTTCTGTCAGTGATAGTCACCGCAGACGAGTGTGGCGTCGGCGTGGAGAAAGGTCAAATCCGGCAGTAACTGTGGAGCGCCCTACCGCTAGACAACGCGGCATCATGGTTTGGGGCGCTATTGCGTATGATTCCACGTCACCTCTAGTGCGTATTCAAGGCACGTTAAATGCCCACCGCTACGTGCAGCATGTGCTGCGGCCGGTGGCACTCCCGTACCTTCAGGGGCTGCCCAATGCTCTGTTTCAGCAGGATAATGCCCGCCCACACACTGCTCGCATCTCCCAACAGGCTCTACGAGGTGTACAGATGCTTCCGTGGCCAGCGTACTCTCCGGATCTCTCACCAATCGAACACGTGTGGGATCTCATTGGACGCCGTTTGCAAATTCTACCCCAGCCTCGTACGGACGACCAACTGTGGCAAATGGTTGACAGAGAATGGAGAACCATCCCTCAGGACACCATCCGCACTCTTATTGACTCTGTACCTCGACGTGTTTCTGCGTGCATAGCCGCTCGCGGTGGTCCTACATCCTACTGAGTCGATGCCGTGCGCATTGTGTAACCTGCATATCGGTTTGAAATAAACATCAATTATTCGTCCGTGCCGTCTCTGTTTTTTCCCCAACTTTCATCCCTTTCGAACCACTCCTTCTTGGTGTTGCATTTGCTCTGTCAATCAGTGTACATCCCTCCATATAGGGTTGGCGTCAGGAAGGGAATCCGGCCGTACAACAGAGCCAAATACACATGTGCGGCTCAGTCCACACCCGCGACCCCACAGGTGTGGGAAATGCGGTAGTAGAAGAAGAAGAAGAAGAATAAGAATCAAAATATGGTTAAGAGAGGGCCTAGAGCCCTAACTTCGCCACTGAAAACAAACAGTGATGAATAAATAAATAAATAAATAAATAAATAAATAAATAAATAAATAAATAAATAAATAAAATTCGATCTGGACTCTTGACTTTATTTTTTGAGAGTCATTTAATTACTTCCAATGACTCGCTTCCTTCTTTCTTCTGATTAATTGATTGTAATGCTAGACTAACTAAACGCAAGCCTCTGCTTTCCATTTTTACATCACTACACACGTTAAGTGTTTCAAGTATGAGACAACCATGCCTGTTAAACTAACAATATGAATGCACCATTCTTACAGCTTGTGACAAACACCCGCCTATTTTCAATAATTCTCATATATTCCCCATAATTTACAATAATTGTGACAAATTCTTGCACGTTTTGTCAGTAATAATAATAATAATAATAATAATAATAATAATAATAATAATAATAATGAGAGGAAGTACTAACGCGGTAGCACTTTCTGGCCCAGTGAGGAAACCAGTGACAAATTACTTTGCTCCTCAGCATGCCTTTTTTGCCTCAATATAGCAGTGCCATTGGTTTTTGCTATAATGGCATAACTTTTGGTGGTGCTGACTTATCAGGCTTTTATAAAACTTGTTAATCCTGAATATAATGAGTCAGAAACCGATGCACCTCAAAATGCAGCAGTTTTGTCCTGCAATAAATTCTTGACCATGATTTGGAAAAGAGTTACAACTGAAAATGTAACCCTTTCGAATTGAGCAAAGTGACCTAATGTCAGAACTTTGAAACCCGTCAGACGTGCTTCTTGGAAAAAATATGTTAGAGTTTGTTTTATAACATTTTCGGAGGTTATAGAGGTGGAAATTAGCTATACATTGAAGGTCAAATATTACAAATGCTTATTTTTCAGTTGTAACCCTTTCCTTCTCAGCCGTCGAGATATGTAGGAGACAGAGGCCTACCTAAATAAATCATAGATTATTACATTCTGATCGCCTTATTACCATCAAGATAGAGAGTGGCACAAATACCATACGAATAATTTCCTATTTTACTCCACAAGTAGGCTGCACTGATAATGAAAAGTCGACTTCTAGAACAACCTAGAATCCCATTTGCAGTCTCTAGATGAGAATGAGCTCATATTAGATGGTGG
This sequence comes from Anabrus simplex, assembly GCF_040414725.1. Lineage (NCBI taxonomy): Eukaryota > Metazoa > Arthropoda > Insecta > Orthoptera > Tettigoniidae > Anabrus > Anabrus simplex. Next base: position 282,892,201 of record NC_090266.1, on the reverse strand, counting down.
AGAGCTAAATGGACGTGATGGCCGGAACAGGGATTCCCCGTTAGAAATCAGCCTGTCCACGTCGGCGTAGTTACATCGAACCTCGTTTGCCGCTCGCCATGTGCGGGACACGTAACACGGACCATTTTGGGGTTAAGTTGTTTAAGTCCTTTTCCTGCCTTGGTCATATACAGAGTGGCATCGGTTATAAACAGTAGAATGTTTTCCCTACTTTACACCATCTGGCCAGAGCAGCTTAATTCTATCACCGAACAGCACTGCAATGGTGGGATGATTTCTATTTTTCCACAACTGCACATGTTAGAAGAAACAATTCACTGGGCCGGTCATCTTCCTTTTTTTACATTTTATTTTTTGCTTTTGGTTCCAAGGAACCATGTAGCCAGTGACCCACAATAATATACAGTTACACAATGACAGACATCACAAAACTGAAATATTCTCAAACACATACAGAATAAAAATTTAACCTTTGGAAAAACAACTTGTGATCCACTGATTAAATTTAAGTCTTCTGTCAAAAAATAGCCCTCGCAATGTTCTGGCAACATTAAATAAAAATAAATGTTTCTTACACAATTGATTTAAAATGTAGGATAGAGGACAATCGTTATACTCTTATGACAAACAAAACAATACTGAACAAAATTGATTTTACAAGTGTAAATTAGACTGTCTTAGGAAGGAGGCAATGGCATTGTAAACCTGAAGGTTTTTTGAGGAAAGTGTACACTCAATGTTAACTGGAAATTGAAATCCTAACAAACCCAAAAGAAAAGAAGAAAGTCCACAGCCCGTTGTTTCCAGTCATTCGACCGGGTCAGGAATGGAATAAATGAAGCGCCATCTAGCGGCGAGGATAGGAATTGTGCTGGCTGCCGAAGCCTGCCGCACTCCTCTGGGGCAATGATTCATAAATGACAGATGAAATAAAATTGTATTAGAGAGTGTTGCTAGAATGAAATATGACAGGGAAAACCGGACTACCCGGAGAAAAACCTGTCCCGCCTCCGCTTTGACCAACACAAGCCTCCTCACATGGAGTGACGGGGACTTGAACCCACGGAACCAAGCGGTGAGAGGCCGGCGCGTTGACGCCTGAGCCACGGAGGCTTTACCCCAAAAAACCCCAAACTGTCAAAGAAAACAATCGCCTTGTTCTCCATAGATGTCACACGCAAAGAAAACGTTATTGAAGTTTTGAATTGACTGATTATTGCATGAACAGTATGGCGAGTCCAATGCGACGTAAGTGACTTCCAAAGCTTCCATGATTGAATCGCATACGTTTCACACGTTATGTATTTTCTATCGGCATTCCATTTGGAGAACCAATGTTTTGTTGGCAGGTCTTGTTTTTGTGAAGCACAAAACTGACCTTTATCTCTTTCTATATTCTCCATAGTTGAGACCATTCCTCTCAAGTGCGATGATGAAGCAGTGCTCGTCTCTATGGTTACATGGTTAGCATGCTGGCCTTAGGTCCAGAGGGTCCCGGCTTCGATTCCCGGTAGGATCGGGGATGTTAACTTTAATTGGTTAATTCCGATGGCTCGGGGGCTGGGTGTGTGTGTTGTCTTCAGCATTAGAAATCATCCTCGGTAGGGCCCGATCCCTACAGACGCGCAGGTTGTCCCAAAATGTTTCCTGAAACTAGGGCGAGGATCAGCCGTTGGGAGGATACGTTTAATTTTTCCTTTGTATAGTTACGCCGAAATGTTAAATTAACGTAGCGACAAATAATCTACTAGCAAGGCTCAATAGGACCATACATAATTCTCCATATTTGTACTTTTTAGTGAAAGGAAAACACTTAGGATTGTGATGCGTGGGGATATTTCCCTGTAGAGGTCTCAGTATTGGGAATGTAACAGTTTGTTGACAAATGTCGAGAGATGAGGAAAAGGGCAATTAGCAAGGGATTACTCAGTAGGAGGCCCGAACGTGCCCATCATAACCGGGGCCACGACCAGAAACAGTTGCAAGCTTACAACATCGTATCAGCTTTTACACATCGGTTCCAGAAAACAACAATATCCTTATAGGGATCATCGGGTTGTACCGTGGTTGAGAGATGTGCTGTGTTTAAGTTGCAGCGTTGGGAAGACTGTGACAGGATTGTGAGCTGCACGTTAGTCCCTCATTTTGTACCATATAAGTAACTTTTTTTTTTAAAGATGGACCGTATTGTCACTAAGAAGCCAAAACTGTGTGCATCCTCGGTATGTTATGAAAAAGTATTTTTATTCTAACAGTAGCAAGACAGATCGCGGATGCGTGCCTAAGTTCTATAGGTAGGCGTATATATTTTTTTCAAATGCCCGGGGACTGATTGGAACATCAAATGGCACCATCAAAAGTGCGGGTAAGTATTTTGTAATTAGCGGGCGTGATAACTCAGTTCCAATGCTTCTATCTTCTCATCAAGACGGCCGAGGCTTGAATCGCAGTTGATGCATTAAACATTTTTTTAAATGGGAGGTCACTTTCTATTGATTCTGATTCTACATAAAACACTAGATTCTGTCCTTTACCTTTCTTTAGTACTTTTGAGCTATAACCGCATCGTTTATGGTGGTGTATTTTGAGTATCCAACCATTCTTCGGGCTTACCTTGTACCTCAAATGGTGAGTGGATGCAGTAGCGTACCCACAAAATAATTTCAGTGGGTGGGATATAAGTCCAGGCCAGTAGTGTGGATACAACTTTTCCTTGGAAGGGGTTTGTGGGTTTTATGACGACGATGGGAAAGGAAAGGGCTAGGAGTGGGAAGGAAGCGGCCGTGGCCTTAATTAGGGTACGACCCCAGCTTTGCCTGGTGTGGAAAATGGGAAACCAAGGAAAACTATCTTCAGCTCTGCCGACAGTGGGGATTGAACCCACTATCTCCCGGATGCAAGCACACAGCTGTACGCCCCTAACCGCACGGTCAACTCGCTCGGTGGATATGAAAAGAAATCCTGTCCTACAGAGTGCGGTGACGGATCTTCAGTAAATATTGTTTTGATTGTTACCATGTACAATCATAGCTTTCGTACGCTTAACTTAAACCGGCTGCATTATTGAAACTGTTCGTAAAATTGATAATATCGTTCTTCGCTTGTAAGTAGAATCTTCATTTAATTTATCTTATAAAAAGGAACCACTTTGGTACTACGCCCCGTGAAGGTGACTACCTTCCAGGTCGTAGATATTTGACTCAAGGCCAACTGTACTGCACCCACAAACAAGGCTGTATCTTCCATATCCCACGCCTTTCTTAACCCTGTCAGTGCCGGGAATCGAATGTTGGATTCTAAAATACGGAGACCTAAAAGTAACTAACCGGACCCGCGGTGTAGGGGTAGAGTGCCTGCCTCTTATCGGAGGTACCGGGTTCGATTCCCGGCCAGGTCAGGGACTTTTACCTGGATCTGAGGGCTAGTTCAAGGTATACTCAGCCCACGTGCTTATAATTGAGGAGCTCTCTGACGGTGAGATGGCAACCCCGGCCTAGAAAGCCAGGAATAACAGGGGAGGGGATTCGCTGAACTGACCACACGACACCTCGTAATCTGCAGGCCTTCGAGCTGAACAGCGGCCGCTTGGTAGGCGATGGCCCTTCGGGCCAGTTACGCCATGGAGTTAGGTTTGGAAAAGTGAACAGAGAATGAAGTGACACCCGTGCAAGACTCTTTAGCTTCCAGCTAGTTCTTCCGTCCCGTCTCGTGCATTCAGGACAGTTGGTAAACGTCCGCCTTAATAAATGCTCCTCATAAAACCTTTGTAAAAATACAAACTGCATCTATTTATAACAATAATCACAAACGTCTGCCTTTCATGTGGCTCAGTTGGTAGACTCGCTGTCCTTCTGAGTCCGAATTTGCAGGTTCAAATCCCGGCTTAGGTCAGTGGCCCTTAAAACGGTGTTGAAAAGGCAACAGCTCCAAGGCGTTGGTTTCTACCACGTTAATAAAAATTATACTGTCAGATACTAAATTAGCGTCACAATACTGTAACTTTATACTACTACTAGCAAGATACCCGTGCTTCGCTACGTTATTATAAAGAAATTTATAATTGAGTGCTTAACGTTTTGTGTATAATACGCCGAAATTCGCGATCTAACTCGTTTTCTGAGAGAATCCGCCAATATTCGTGATCTGACTCGTTTTCTGAGAGATTACGGCAAAGTTCCTCCCATTTTTCAATCTTTGTTTCCAGCAATCGATTTCGTACTTCCCGGGCTATGTCCAGGTATTCCACCCGGCCAGTTGTGTGGCTAAATCTTTGCCGTCTTTTCCTATAAGCATTTTTAATATGGATCAAATCCTTGAGGAGATCCCGCGTGGTGTCGTCTTGGGTGCCTTGGCGGTACTGAACCCGCGGCCGGACTGCAATCGTAGTCATTACCCGGCCAGGGCCCGTTTCCAGCGCGGTGCGCACATTTTGACGACGGTCCAGAACATTATTATTATTATTATTATTATTATTATTATTATTATTATTATTATTATTATTATTATTATTATTATTATTATTATTGATGGTCTGGAACCCACAGCAAGATGCAAGACCGCTACTTGGCGGTAAATTACATCCTCTACTATTGTCCTTGCTGACAATGTGACCAGCACCATCGTCGCGCGTAGGCAAGTGCGCGAGATTTGTGGCGACACGAATGATATACTTCCGTGAATTATTGACCTCATTATAGAGGTGAACAATTGCACGGTCAATATCATTCCTATCGTTTATTTCAAAAGTGATTAAATTTTTATTTATATGCCAGGAGAATCTACTGTAATCTAACTTTATGCTCTATAAAAGAAAGATGGCTCTTGAAAACGAACCCAGGAAAGATAAAAAATGATCAGTTTATGATCAGAATAAGTACATTATGAACAGTAAAATCAATTGGTCTCAACTCCTTTTTCACCCCACCGCCATTAATAGATTTACCCCCCCCCCAAAAAAAACAAGGCGTGTTTCTTTATATATAAAGGAGATTCCAAATACCAATGTTTACGTCTGTTACCTTCAGTTGTGAGATATAAGTATCCCCATAAAAATAATTCACTTTTTTCACTTCCTTTCACACTCCCCCACGCTCCTTAAGCGAATTTTCCAGCAAAATTTACTTGTCTTTTTAATTTAAAGGATCACCGGGCGAGTTGGCCGTGCGTGTAGAGGCGCGCGGCTGTGAGCTTGCATCCGGGAGATAGTAGGTTCGAATCCCACTATCGGCAGCCCTGAAAATGGTTTTCCGTGGTTTCCCATTTTCACACCAGGCAAATGCTGGGGCTGTACCTTAATTAAGGCCACGGCCGCTTCCTTCCAACTCCTAGGCCTTTCCTATCCCATCGTCGCCATAAGACCTATCTGTGTCGGTGCGACGTAAAACCCCTAGCAAAAAAATTTAAAGGATCTTCTAAATACCAATTATCACGACTCTAACATTTCAGTTTTTGAGATATGTGTCCACATAAAAGGAATTCAACTCCATTTCACCCTCCCCCCAAAAATGATTTCGCTTTTTTTTGTTTTTAAAGGAGATCCAAATATCAATTTTTACGTCTGTAACAACTTTAGTTTTATTAGATGTAAGTATCCTCATACAATTAATTCAATTAATTTTTCAATTTTTCACCTCCCCCGCCTTTATTGGATTTTCCGTGTTTGTTTAATTTTAAAGCAGATTCCAAATACCATTTTTCACGTCTGCAAAATCTTTCGTTTTTGAGATAATAGTATCCTCATACAAACAATTCAACTAAGTTTTCAATTTCCCTCCTCCCTTTAGGAGGATTTCCGAAAACAAAAAATACGTATTCCTTTATTTTTAAAGGAAATTCCAAATACCAAATTTCACGTCTGTAACATCTTCAGCTTTTGAGATATCAGTATCCTAATTAAAAGAACTCAACTCTATTTTCGGTCACTTTTACCCCTCTACCCAAGTGGTTTTTCAGAAAACAAAAAGTACATGTTTCTTTATTTTCAATAGAGATAAAAAAATAATTTTTTCACTTCGGTAAAATATTAAGTTTTGAGACATACTGTAGAAATGCTCATTTTAAAATTTCACGCCCTTTTTAGTTCCCCTTAAGTGGAGTTTCCAAAAACAAATCAAGTATTTTTCTTTATTTTTACAGGAGATTCCAAATACCAATTTTATTATTATTTGTCATTCCTGTTTAACCGCCATTAATTTTCAGGTCTGTAATATCTTCTGTTTCTGAGATATAAGTATCCTCGTTTAAGGCATTCAACCCCTTTTTCACCCTTTTCAGCCCTCCTATTGGGATTTTCCGAAAAAAGTATGTGTTTCTTTACTTTTAAATGGGATTCTAAATACCAAGTTTTACATCTATACACTTTAAACGTTCTTAGATATATATACACTCATTTTAAAAATGCACCCCCCTTTTCAACCTCCCATTAATTGGAGTTTCCAAAAACAAAAAAATATGTGTTTCTTTATTTTAAAAGGAGATTCTAAATGCCAATTTTTACATCTATAAACTTTAAAAGTTTTGAGATATATATACCGGTACACTCATTTTAAAAATGCACTGCCTTTTCTCCCCCATTAATTGAATTTTCCAAAAAAAATTACTTGTTTGTTTATTTTTAAAGTTCGCAAACACCAATTTTTAGGTCTGTTATATCTTCAGTTTCTGAGATATAAGTATCCTCATTAAAGGCATTCAACCGCTTTTTCACCCCTCCTATTGGGATTTTCCGAAAGCAAAAAAATACGTGTTTCTTTATGTTTAATGGAGATTATCAATACCGATTTTTACATGTGTAAACTTTCAAAGTTTTGAGATATAGATACACTTATCTTAAAAATTCACCTCCATTTTTACCCTCCCATTAATTGGATTTTCCAAAAACAAAAAATGCGCGTTTCTTTATTTTTAAAAGAGATCAAAAGTACCAATTTTCAGGTCTGTAATATCTTCAGATTCTAGATATATGTTCCGGGATCCTCATTAACGGGTTTCAACCCGTTTTTCACCCTTATTCACCCCTCCTATTGGGTTTTTCCGAAAACAAAATAGTACGTGTTTACTTATTGTTTTAGGAGATTCTAAATACCAATTTTTACATCTGTAAACTTTTAAAGTTTTGAGATACATACACTCTTTTTAAAATTTCACCCCCGCCCCTTTTCACCCCCTTAGCGACGGAATATCCAAAAATCTTCTCTTACCGAGCACCTACATCTTAATATGAATATATCCACAAAATTTCACATCTTTATGTCCAGTAGTTTTGGCTCGGCGATGATGAATCAGTCAGTCAGTCAGTCAGTCAGTCAGTCAGTCAGGAGAAGTTATTTTATATATATAGATATTCTGTATCCCAGGCTTGCGAGGGAAACTAATTAACAATTTGCTTTACTTCGCATCGACGCAGATAGGTCTTATAGCAACAGTGGGATAAGAAAGGCCTGGGAGTGGGAAGGAAGCGGCCGTGGCCTTAATGAATGTACAGTCCCAGCATTTGCCTGGCGTAAAAATGGGGAAACCACGGGAAACCATTTTCAGGGAGTGCCGAAAGAGGGGTTCGAATCCACTATCTCCCAGATCCAAGCTCCCAGCTGCGCAACAAAAACCGCGATGGAAACTAATAGGACAAATTAAACCCTACCTAGCATATGTTGTGACATGTATTTTTCTTTACCAACTAACAAAATATCTATATCCATACCCTTAAATTCTATATTTATTTATTTATTTATTTATTTATTTATTTATTTATTTATTTATCAGTGCCCTTTTTTACAGTTGCGAAGTTAGAGCTCGAGGCCCTCTCGTACGCTTACATAAATACTAATCAAAATCTTAAATAATATACTGAGATACTTAAAATAGTTAAACTACATAAATTAATAGAATTGAAAATGTATTTAAATAAATTACTAACTAAATTAATATTAAACTAATTAATTTTAAAAACTCTTAAAAATGACTAATCCTTAGGCACGCACACATTCAACCATTCAGTCAGCTGTCATCAGCAGGTAGTCTCAGCATGTGACATTAAATCGTGATAAAGAGCTAGTTTCTCTGACCTGAGCTGGCAGGGAATTCCATAATCTGGCGCCGGTCACCACAAATGATCTATTAATTTTATTTGTGCGGTTCAGTGGAATAGAAAGAGAGGATCTAGACTGTGTATTTAAATTGTGAAATGATGATATAAAGGTGAATTCAGAAGAAATATGCGGTGGCTGACTTTCAGCTAACACTCTAAACACCATCGTTAAAATGTGTAGCTGCCGACGTTTATCAGACATCAGCCATGAGACAGCCTGATAGTATGGGGTGATATGAACACCGTACCCGATGTTATGTAAATAAATCGCAGGCAGGAATTGAGTGCTCGTTGAAGTTTAAGTGTTTCTTCTCTCGTCACGTCAACTAAAACAACGTCACAATAATCATGAATAGGGAGAATGAGTGTCTGTATTAGTTTGGCCTTTAGCTCAAATGAAAATACTTCCCTCTGCCGTTTAAGAGGGTGAAATCGTTTTACAGATTTTTTCATGTGATCAGCCCAATGCAGTGTTTCATTCATAATTACGCCGAGGTTTTTAACCGTTTTACTGTCGGGAATAATGTTACGATTCAGTAGGATAGGCGGGATTGCGACATTGTTTGAGCAGTTCAGTAATTTTCGTGATCCAATTGTGACTGCCTGAGATTTTGTGGACTTCAGTATAAGAGAATTTCGTTGTGCATATATACTGAGTCGTCGGAGGTCATTGTTAATATCTTGTCTTGCAGTGTCGATATATTTGAAGATCGTCAGCATAGATGTGGTGTGTGCTTTTGCCTGTCATAAATGGCATGTCATTTATATAAATACAAAAAAGTTAAGGGCCCAAGAAAACTGCTCTGTGGGCACACTAAGTTTCATTTTCCATTTAGAGGCCTTGTCGTTTACTGTTACACGCTGTTGATGGTTACTCAAATAAGTACTAAAAACTTAAGCGCAGCCAGGTCGAAATTTAGCAGTTCCATTTTCCTTATCATAATCGGAATTTCTGTAGTGTCAAAATGCTACTGAAATCAAGAAGGATAAGTATAGTGAGCAGTCGTTTGTCCATAGCGTTTCTAATGTCTTCAGTTGCCTTCAAAAGTGCTGTCGCGGTACAGTGACCATTATTAAATCCAGATTGCAAAGGGTCCAAAAGAGTACTTTTGAGGTTCAAATGCTTTAGAAAGCGCAGGGAGTATGGACACAGGACGATAGTCAGAGGGTGATTGTGGGTCCAAACTCTTAGGTACCGGTATAACATTGGCTGTTTTCCAGACAATAGGGAAAGCTCCGTTTAGTTAATAGTAGTTCAGTATGTGCGTCATTATAGGCAGAGCAGCACCCATAATGTTATGTATAAAAGTAATAGGAATATCATCTACAACTGTAGCCTTCGATTTAATCGAGTGCAAAGCCTTTTTAACCTCATTTTCTGTGACACTGTGAAATGTGAATAGTGGACTGGCTGAAGGGGAGGGCGGTGAGTCGGTGAAGTTAATTGGGGTAGGTTGAATATTTATTCTACTAAAGTAATCGTTCATTTCGTCAAGTGGATTGTCAGGAGTTGTTTGTCTCTGTTGATGTTTTCCTATTCCCAGAGCTCTAAGTTGGTCTCATGCGCGATTAGAATTTAAGTTGTTTGATAAATTCCGGAAATATGTAAATTTTTTAAATTTCTGATTAACTGCTTTGTGAGATTTCTTAAGATGCCGTAAGATTTGAAGTCTGTGCCGTCTAGGGTTTGTTTATAATGTCGAAATAACGAGTCATGGTAGGCCATCATTCTCTTGGTTTCATTGTCTAGCCATGGAGAAGAAGGGCGAGAAATCGTTATTCGACGTGTGTGTTTCTGTGTGTGTGTGTGCATTTCTTTTCCGTCTTATTTGTATAAATGTCACTTCTTTATAGCTTATCACATGACCATTTTTATAATGGCGTGTGGCCTCCGGAGATATCTGATGTAGGTCTTTTGATTTGTCTCCTGAAAGTGACCTGGGCGTCGTGATGAGGATGAAATGATGATGAAGACGGCATATGCAACCAGTTGCCGTGCCAGGGGAATTAACCAATTATGGTTAACATTCCCGATCCTGCGGGGAATCGAACCCGACACTCCTGTAACCAAAGGCCAGCACGTTAACCATTTAGCCATGGAGCCGGCCATTATCATAATAAAATTACCGTATTTATCCTAAACCAGAATATTGCATCTTTACTCAAACTGTTTATTCTTGCATTCATTTCACTTTTAGGCCTAATCGGAATATATATATTTTAATCGCGTCTGATTAATTTTTCTTGCTCGGGGACTGGGTGTTTGTCCCAACACTTTCCTCTTCATATTCAGACAACATACTGCACTGCCAACCACCGAAGGAACGCACAACAGTGATTACATCCCTCCATATAGGGTTGGCGTCGGGAAGGGCATCCGTCCTTAAAACAGGTCCACATCCACATATGCGACACATTTCACACCCGCGACCCCACAGATGTGGGAAAAGCGGAGGAAGAAGAATACTATTAGCTTTCGGAATCCGGACGAATCTACCACTCTTACTTGGATGCAAGGACACTCATTTCCTTTTTATGTCCTAAACTCTGGAAGTTTGGACATCTATCAAAATAAAATTCTGGATGAAAAAAAACCTTAATGCCTCCTCCCCTCCAAACTGAAATCCTGACTACGCTACTGGTATATATTGATGCGGATCTAGGTTGGAGGCTGGGGTATATCTGCCATAAATAGGATAAAGTGGGGGGGGGGAGTGGGGAGCCTTGTGCCTTGTGGGACACCAAGTGTAAGAGGAAAAGAGGAGGAGAGCTGCTGGTTGATTGAGATCTGAGTCGTGCGGTTGCTGAGGAAGGAGAAGATAAACGGGATGTAGGAGAGAGGAAGAGCAAAGAAATTTAGGTTGAAAAGGAGGGCACCGGGCGACTTGGCCGTGCGGTTAGAGTCGCGCAGCAAACGCTGGGGCTGTACCTTAATTAAGGCCACGGCCGCTTCCTTTTCACTCCTAGGCCCTTCCTATCCCATCGTCGCCATAAGACCTATCTGTGTCGGTGCGACGTAAAGTGAATAGCAAGAAAAAAGCAGGGCCGGATGACAGATGGGATCAAATGCTAGGTGTAAATCAAATGTGATTAGAGGAGTGGGACGAGCGCGATTGAAGTTACTGGATGTGATTTGGACCAGACGAAGAAGTTGATCAGAGGTGGACAGGCTAGGACGGAAGTCGAATTGGGAAGGGTAAGAACAGTCAGTGGTTACTGTGTAGATGCGGGTGGAGACGGCGAACAAGGATTTTATCGAGGCTGTTCGCAAGGACGGTAATAAAGATGATGGGGCTGTAGGAGTCGAGGTCTGAGGGAGGTTTGGCGGATTTGGGGAAAAGGAGCTTTGTGGTGTATTTTCAGGATGAAAGGTAAAGATATAGAGTCTGGCTAGGATTGGCTAGGATCGGAGGGGCCACGGATGTGTAGGTAACGGATCTTGTCAGGTCCAGGGAAGGTGTTACGGGTTTTGAATAGGACGGACGGGATTTCGGATGGGGTGATAGGATCGTCTAGTGTGTGTTTGTGAGGGTGTATTTCGTGGAGGGGATGAGTGCGGGGGTGGAGTCTAGGTTTAGGTAAAGCTGAGTGTCTGAAATATCGAAATTAGAATCAGCATGTGCGTTGAAACGGCGTTTGAAGTGCTGGATGAAGATCTGCAGTTTCTCCGTGGTGTTGGCTGCAGCGACGCCACAGTCGATGATCGGATATTTAGGAGTAGATGATTGACCAAGGAGAGCGTTCATCTTTCACCAATATTTGGATGGATGTGCGTGGAGAGTGTTGAGAGAGGTGCAGGTATGGGCCCAGGAGCGACGGGTGTGAGCTCAAGGTTGTTCCAGGTGGTGCGGAGGGTCTGTCAGTGTAGGCAGAGGAAGTAAGGATCGCGAGTGGATTTGACCTAGCGAATGTACGATTGGGAGAGCTTTTGGAGGTGGACGAAACGGGGAGGAAGTCGGGGTTGGGAAGGTGAGTGGAGAGTGGTGGGAATGTGAGCCGAGGATGCAGCAGTAATTTCGGATAGGATATAGCTGTTCAGGGAGTCTACGGATTGTTGACCGTTCAGTGGAATAGGGGTTTTTCCAGGCCTTGGGATAGATGAGTCTGGTAGGAGGCCAGTCTGCTTGGGCGATGTTGGTAATGCGGATAGGGGGGTGGGGTGGGGTGGAGAACGGTGGTAAGAGAGGGGATTTGGAGAAGGATTGGGAGGTGGTCACTGCCCTTACTTGGAAAGATAGAGACTTGATAACCGGAGATAAGCGGCTGGGGTCTGGCGAGAGCTCACAAGTCCAGCAGCTTGTCTTGGCTAGAAAGCAAAGCAAAGCAAAATCATCTCCATACAGGCCATGAAGGCCCTTGGAGTGGTGGAAGGTAAAGGCTTCCACTATTCTTAACCTCGGCACTTGATGGGGTAGAGTGGTTAGCTGCACGCCCGGCCGCCTTTGCCTCCAGGAATTAACCTGGTACTCATTTTTGGTGTAGGCTAAGTGAACCTCAGGGTGTCTTGGCTAGAAACTCTAAAATATTTCGTTTATCCCTATACAATCTGTTTATGTTAGCTTCTTACTCCAAGTTCGTCTCCCAGCCACTTTTATGTAGTCTACGCACTCTCTGTAGCGTACCTGCCTCTTAGCTGGAGGTCCTGGGTTCGATTCCCAGCTAGCTTCGTTTTCGGGGAGTTTACGAAGCATCTGTTGAAGTGCCGCTGAGCAAGCCAACGCCCTTTCAAAACAAAGCTGTTGTAGCGAAGAGGTTTAGTTTTTCTGTCAGCGCCGGTGTTTGTATAAAATGTGCTGTCTGTAGAATAACACCTACGGTATCCCCTGCCTGACTGAAGAGGCGACTAAAAGGGACTCCAGTGGCTCTGAACTAGAGAGCGTGAGTTAGCGATAACAAAGCCCTTAGCTAAGGCTTCGCATTGCTTTCATAACTTACTTGTGCTAGGTTCTTCACTTTCATCTAACCTCTCTTAGTCGCATGCTTCTTACCCGGAAGTCCTCTGTTTGAATCCTAGAAAAGTCAGTACTACCAGTAGTAGAAATTACATCGTAGAGTTGAACGGGATAAGGCTCGTTTCGAAACTAAACCTAGGGTTTACTAAGCAACTGATAGTATTCCCGATTTACCTGACAGGAGATACTGTGCTTATTAACTTCTTACTCCAAATTCGATTTTGCAGCGAAGTCAGAGATTTTTTTAGCCCGGAAGTCCCCCGGGGGAGTTGTGTAAATCAATGCCTCGACCTTACAAACAACGTGTTCATGTCTTGTTATGTGTCGCAGCTTCTCGCCCAGACACCTCGAGTTCGAGGATACGGTAAAATAGCGGGTCCCGGTCTAGAATAACAGTCGCGCTGACACCCAAGCCTTCGTGCTGAGCAGCAGCCGCTTCGTAGACCAAGACTGTAGTGCCATAGAAGTTTAGTTTTTTCTGCCAGCCGACAAGTTCGATTTCCCAGCAGTCAGTAGAATAGCATATACGGTATCTCCTGCCTGATATAAGAGGCGACTAAAAGAGACTCGAAGTGCTTTGAACTGGAGAGCGTAAGTTAGCGACTACAGTGCCCTTAGCAGAGTCCTGGCATTGCTTTTACAACTTACTTGTGCTAGACTCCTCTGACTTTCCTTGGTCGCTTGTCTTTTAGCCGGAAATCTCGAGTTTGATTCCCGGCCAGGTCAGTACTACCAGTAGTAGTAATAAGGCTAGTTTAGAAATCGAACCGGAGTTTACCAAGCAACTGCTAGTATTCCCGATTTACCTAGCAGGGGATACTGTACCTGCTATCTTATTACTCCAACTGTAGCTCGAAAGATGGTTAAATCCTCAACAGCTTTGCTATCAGCTGTTATAAATAGCCTAGGCATCACTGAAGAGGCCTACTACGTAAGGTAGCGTTCCTCACTGAGCTAACCCAATGCTCTCTTTTTTAACGATGGGGGCTGTCAAAAAAGCATGTTGAATTTTTTATATTGCCCGCTACTACATGCATAAGGTAGCAGCCATTAAGATTTAACCACGTCAAGATGCCAGCACTGAAGTTAGCGATAGTCTGTTGTTTAAAGATGGCAGCTGTCAAAAAAGCATATAGAATTTCAAATTGCCTTCTACTACGTGCCTAAGGTGGTAGCTATAACGATTTAGCGCTGTCAAGGTGCCAGTACAATGCTCTCTTGTTTAAAGACGTCACCTTGACAGCTGTCAAAAAAGCATGTGGATTTTTCAAATTGCCCGCTACCACGTGCCTAAGGTACTAGCCATGAAGATTTAGTCCCGTCATGATGCCAGCACTGAAATTAGCGATAGTCTGTTGTTTAAATATGGCAGCTGACAGCTGTCAAAAAAAGCACGTGGAATTTCAAATTGCCCGCTACCACATGCCTAAGGTAGTAGCTATAAAGTTTAGTGACGTAAAGATGGCAGCACTGAAGTTAGCAATGCTCAGGATGGCTGCTGTCAGCTGTCAAAAAAGCACGTGGCTTTGTTTACAAACAAGAGCACGTGACTAATATAGCAGCTATAAGGTTTAATGCCGTAAAGATGGCAGCACTGAGGTTAACGATGCTCTGTTGTTTAAAGAAGGCAGCTGTCAGCTGTTAAAAAAGCACGTGGCTTTGTTTACAAACAAGAGCACGTGGCAAAGGTAGCAGCTATGAGGTTTAATGCCGTAAAGATGGCAGCACTGAGGTTAGCGATGCTCTGTTATCTAAAGATGGCAGCTGTCAAAAAAGCACGTGGCTTTGTTTACAAACAAGAGCACGTGGCTAAGGTAGCAGCTATGAGGTTTAGTGCCGTAAATATGGCAGCACTGAGGTTAGCGATGCTCTGTTGTTTAAAGATGGCAGCTTGACAGCTGATAAAAAGGCACGTGGATTTGTTTACAAACAAGAGCACGTAGCTTTGTTTACAAAAAAGAGCACGTGGTCGTGACGTCACGGGGTCAATGACATTTGGCCGGGGTCAATGACCTCGGGTGCTGACGCAGCAGAAAAAGTGCTGACTCAGCGAATTTAGAACGCACCTACCTCCACTACTGTGGGTACACCTGTTAATTTGCTTTCGAGATGTAAGCCCAATACTCTTCCTGATGTTCGAAGAGGGAAGGAGTATCGACTGAGCTTGATGATTGAAGTGGTTAACATTTGCCGTTTCCGAGAGAAGATCAGCACTGATGATTTTGTCAGAAAGTGATAAGTCAGTCTCGAACGTCCAACGGTGAAGATACAAGCCAGCATCAGCAAGACTTAAACAGGTTACCCCACAAGCACGGGAAAGTTGTGTACAAACAAAACAAATCTTCAACAGCAGGACTGAAAAACGTGTCGAGTTCCACAACATGGAGGGCATACATGAGGGACTTAATACAGCACCCAGAGGGATACCTTTAGTCACAGCGAGCGGACCATATGAACTATAAGGACTTGACTTCGAATGTAGAATACGTGACAAATGAAAGATTGCAGATAGTTCTTATGTAATCGAGCATGTGGCTGCGCGGCTTGGGTCACGTAGCTATCAGCTTGCATTCGGGAAATCGTGAGTTCGAACGCCACTGTCGGCAGCCCTGAAGATAGCTTTCCGTGGTTTCCCATTTTCACACCAGGGGCTGTACCTTAATTAAGGTCACGGTCACTTCCTTCCCACTCCTAGGCCTTTCCTATCTCATCATCGCCAAAAGGCCTATATCGGTGCGACGTAAAGCAAATTCTAAAAGTAATTCTTATGTGTTGCACTGGGAGACACAACGAATGGAATTGTTGAGTAAAGATTGTCAAGTCCTCAAGTCCACGTTGTCGTAAGCTCCAACTGCATCGAGATGCATTGTTGCCAGGTAACCTCGAGAAGAACGCATTCGTTCGATATCTATGATGAGGAACCTGAGATGGTATAGTGTACTCCTAAATTTACGGCAGCCGTGTTGAGAGATCGAAGTAGTTAGTTATGCTCGAGCCACCATTCCAAGCGTGATTTAAGAAGCCGTTCGGAGGTTTTGGACGGTTTGAACTTGCCCCATTGAGATCCTTACCGGGTTTGAGAATAGGGACAATAAGACAATAATGTGAGTAGTCTAATCAGAAGGGAAATTCCCAATTGCAAGATTGCTTGAAACAGTTTTAGTAAAAAGTATTTACCAGGTGTGGGTAAATGAAACAGCATTAAATAATGAATATTTTCATACTCTGGGGCTGTGGAATGAGTATGCTTTAAGGCAGCTTCCAGCTCGTTAAAAGGTCGATGCAGAGTTCCTTCTGAGTACTCGCTGGTAGAAATGAACTGTGGAGGATAGCGTGGCACTGAGGGTGAAGCTATAGTCTTTGCAAATAATGCCTGCCAACAGTGAAGACTGTGATAATAATTTCGTGTGGCTATTTCTAGCCGGGTGCAGCCCTTATAAGACAGACCCTCTGATGAGGGTGGGCGACATCTGCCATGTGTAGGTAACTGAGTGTTATTGTGATGGAGAATAGTGTTATGTGTGGTGTGAGAGTTGCAGGGATGTTGGGGACAGCACAAACACCCAGTCCCCGAACCAAGGGAATTAACTATTTACGGTTAAAATCTCCGACCAGGCCGGGAATCGAACTCCGGAACCATGTGACCAAAGGCCAGCACGCTAACCATTTAGCCATGGAGCCGGACAGGACTCTGATTAGGGGCAGGTTTATTTTGAACTTCCGAATCATTTTCCTGTCTCTTCACTTCTGCACCGATTTTCTTGTATACGCGGTAGTTTCCCCACGTTTCAGAATGTTCATGATTACTGATAATCTGACGTCGTTTTTCTACCATTTTGAAACATTCGGAATTCCACTACGGAGCGGGATGGGCCTTCGAGGTGTGAGTTCGATTCTGAGGGATGGCTATGTCAGCTGACAAGTATTGAGAAATGATGTGTGCTGGGCCATATACGGGATGATTGATTCAAAGGCGTGTACGCGTAGTTTATTGGTTATCACGTTCTTGTATGCGTTCGAGTCAGCTTCAGTCACTTTTCATTTTGTTGTGGGTACGCGATTCTTAGGTATTGCAGGTACATTTGTTATCAGTTCGATGAGATAGTGGTCCTACTGCATGGGGAAAGGCAATGTCCACCACTGAAGATCAGTTGGAAGAATTACTGAACACAGAGTTAAGTCTACCTCAAATGGCCGCCCTCCAGGGCGAGCCATCGTTTAAAATGAAGGGAGTGAAGTCCTCTATAATTTTCAACAATGATATTCCGCAACTGTCAGTAGGCTATATGAGCGACCCAAGATCACGCAGTGAGCATTGAAATATCCACAAACAATGTAGGGTGGATCTAATTGTCACATAAGAGAATACCATTCCCTAGTACGAATAATTGATTTTGGCGGGAAATAGACAGACGTTTTTGAAACATATTGCATAGGTGTGCGTACTCTAGTGGCAACCGCTTCAAGAATTCCAGTTTCTGAATGATTTATCACTATTTACCTGCGTGGCACAGAATTTTTTACGATTAGAGCGACACCACCATACCCGTCTTCTTGATTGCTACATATGGTATGGAATCCTCGAAGAATGGCAGCATATTCGGACTAGAGCCATGTCTCAGATAGTGCTGCTATAGATACATTTCCGCCTTAGATTTCACGCTGCAAAACACCTCTGTTCGAATTCACCGACCGGCCGTTTTATTGTAAGATTTTAAAAATCATTTTCAGTGGCGAAGATGTTGGTAATCGTGCCTCGAATTGCTGTTGGATGAACGTTGCTGGATGCTGGAGATCGGAGATGACACACTATGAGCATAATATTGAATGTTTGCTCTATTAATTGGTCACTGTTCTTAACAGGATTGGATACTACCCGATGGGGTTGGAGATGATATGGATTGTAAGTAACCGGAGTAGCGGTAAATGTTGGGAATATAAGCGAGATGAGAGATTAGGGGATAATTAGGTTGAAGGGGTTGTGACGGTTGTCTTGACGAGGTTACAGGAACTGATATTTTACACTGAGGGCCGAATGGACGATGGAGTTGTGGGTTACTTGTTAGATATAGAGATTTCTGCTGTATTAAATTCCATAAAGCATCTTCCTTCGTTAGTAGTTCTGCAGTAACAATTGTTTTAAAAGGCTCGTTTTATCTCCGAATGTTTCTTAGTGTTGACATGATAGAGGTTGCAGAAATAGTGTGCAGTGGGTGAAATTCCACCTGACTTTAATAATTAGGCCTGACCGATGGGCATGATGCTAATTTCGCGTACGCTCTGTTGTTATAAATAGCAAGCGTAGCA
Organism: Anabrus simplex; assembly: GCF_040414725.1. Lineage (NCBI taxonomy): Eukaryota > Metazoa > Arthropoda > Insecta > Orthoptera > Tettigoniidae > Anabrus > Anabrus simplex. The sequence goes on along the minus strand of NC_090266.1, from coordinate 282,873,856 downwards.
ACTTGCGAGATATTATCAAAAGCCGTAAGTTCCCGAACAGAAATCCCCCTTTTGTATCCTGGGCAGTTTTTAGCAGTGGAAATATGAGCTCCTTGGCAGGGAACACAACAGGGGCTAATTAATTCCGAACACTGACAAATATCACGAGGTTCCGAGCAACGACTACAGGGTTGGGCATTTCCACATTGCAGGCTAAAATGATTAAACCTCAAACAATGCTCACATAATCGCACAGACATCACAAATTGTTGCACTGGGCATCTACTTCCGAATAAATGAATATAGACCCTTCGCTGGCAGCTGTGCACGAAACATTAGCAAACAAACAAACAAACTAGAATAAACGTTTTCCCCTCGCGAAAAGTCTTAGTGAAGCATTTTATGTGAACTCCTGGTAATGGGGATTGTATCTCCCGTAATATTTCAGTTTCACGAAGTGTAGATCGAAATTTTTTTATTAAACCTTGGCTTTGAATTTCACTCGATGGAATGTACACATTTAGTTCTTGTTTACGAAAAATATTTGATTCCACAAGTTGATTCGCCACTGCTCTTGATATGGTTTCAAGTCGAACCTGTTTCGCCTATTTATGACATTGACGTTCTGTCGGTACACGACCTGCTCGTTAAATAACATCCTATCGAGCGCTATTGGATGGAGACTGCCCACGTCTTTGTTGATACCTTCCGCAATAAGAACGAAAGGGCCTTGCTCATTGCGACTGTACCTATTTTCGCTGCTATTGCGAGTTCAGGGGCGTAGCCAAGGGGGTATTACGGGGGGTTAGAAAACCCCCATAGAAATTTTACACAAATAAAATAAACAAAAACTGACAATAAACAATAGACTGAATACATATTCAGAGACATAATTGTAGAACCAACGGATCTGTGGAACATATTTTCTAAGACGCCTCGCGGGTTGGATTTTAGGTTGTAAATTGAACGTATCATTCGCCGTAAAACTGTTGACCTTGATCATATTGTTCTTGTTCTGTATTCTAATATAAGAGTTTGTAGTGTACTGCAGTCTGAATATCAATATAATTCACTTGTATCAGTGCCCTTATAATGACTAGTTTTGCATGCTCGCACCACCCACACACAAGCAGCTTCATCGTGGTCTATCATCATTTTGCAACTAAAACTCCTCCCCCGTTGACCGATCCCGGCTACGCTACTGTGCGAGTTACAACTGTTTGAGTAGCATTCTGAATCAAATACAATTCTCTTCCGTAGAAACGAGAATTCAGTCTTGCAGACTTCCTTCGGCGCCTTTACTGCATTCCAAAAACAAATAATAAACCTCTAAATGAACTCTGAAATCGACTATCGACACCCATCAATAGATATTGTTTGCCCACTTTCAAGTGTTCACCGCCAGATGACTCACAAGCACAAAAACTGGGAGATTTACTTTTCCGAATGTTTAACCAGAAGTTGAAATAATAATAATAATAATAATAATAATAATAATAATAATAATAATAATAATAATAATAATAATAATAATAATTGTTACGGGGATTACCCGTGGAATGCAGAGGTGAAAGAAGGTGCGGGCTGGAATGGGTCTATCCACGAAGCTGAGATATGAATTAAAATTGTATTAAAGGTTATATTTTCGAAAATAGCAAAACTTAACAATTTTCACATAGAATTTGAACATTCAACAAATGACAACAAGTCAAAAAGTAATCAGGTCCAAGACCAGGAAAGCCAAGTTTTGATACAAATTAACGATCTGGACTTCAAGCCCCACTTTTTTCAATTTCTGAGCTCTCAGCTCACAACCACATATTACCAAAGGGCAGAAAACCCCTAATAACATGGAGCACTTGCTCCCACCTAGCAATGTCAGGCCTCCTAGAGGCACATATCCAAATACTAGAAAGAGCTGACCCGCTCTCAATTTTTCAAGCTTATAAAGGTAATACCAGACTTTTACACATGATTGCCATCAAGGCACAACTTACAATGAAACAGGGGTATCTTGTACCCAATCTACTGGGCCTTAGCCGACAAGAAAAGGTTATGTAAATGGCCCGCGACACCAAGTAGAAAGGAGGCGAGTACTTGCACTCCTACATGAAAGCTTTTGAAAACCTAAGAGGTACTAGGCCGATGAAACAGGGGCTATTCCCAAACAATGGAGGTGACTCGTATTAAAAAAAATTAAGACATTACAGAAAGGAAGAAAACCAGTTACAAAACGTAGTCACCTTAAACTAGTATGAAGGGGAGCTCGAGAGGGTAAAGCACTCTCTATCCCCGAATTACAGTTAAAGATATTTGAAGTTTTACAAAACGATTGGAGATTACATGTTTATTACATAGCAAAGGTTTCGGACCTTCCCCGCGGATTAAACTACTCAGCTAGCAAGAAATAAAGATGTTAAGTGGCCATTACCTTGTTGAAGAGCTGCTGTCGAATGAAAGAGGCGCTTCCCGCCTCCTGCTACACTTCCATACACTATGCAAGATATTGTTCGAGTGGCCGAGAGACAAGAAAATCAGCAGTTTTTATACCCTCGTGGAAGACTCGAGACCTTTCATGAATAATCAAGCCACACCATCTTTCTTTATTGGTCCGTCTTGAAAATACACTCAAAGTCGAAGAAGAAATACATGATTGGTCAAAAATTAATTACGGAAATTCTGGATTGGCTCAATTCAAAACTGGCGGAAAGAAAAAAATAATATTGCCAATCCACCAATGAAAGAACGAAATTTAGTAAAGAGAAAACTTGTGAATACAAAATTTCTTCAAAACGTTCCTTGACTTCGCACCAGGGTGCATGATCATAGTTTTTTTTGTAGAGACATCTATCAGAGAATATCCACACTTCTTGATCAATAGAAAACAAAACAAGTTGAACTCGACACAGTACTGACAACTTTGTAATCACAAAATTTACGGTAGTGATATCTTCTGAGAAAACGTATGAGTTGATACAGTTTTTAAAGTTCAGACTTTCTCCTGTAGATGAGTTCCAATTGGCGCAATATTTAAACTTGCGGCGTAGAGGTGTACCTCCCGGTACAATACTAATTATAAATTTTACCGGGAGGTACACCTCAACTCCGCACTTTCAAAATAAGCGCCTGAATGAACTCCTCTATCGACCAAAATGTGAAATTGTTACTACATAAAGTTGAGACTTTAATCAGAAGATGTCACTACTGAAACATTAAGTAATTGTGTTATTGAGAAGTTTCCTAAACTGATTGGATTTCTACTGGTTTTGTTTTTGCTGTACATCAAGAAGTTTGGACGTTTTTCCACAGATGTCACTACCAAAAAAGTTTAGTAATGCACTCTGGTGCAAGGTAAAGGAAGTTGTTATTGAAAGAAATTTTGTGTTGATAGGTTTTCTCAATTTTCATTTGTTTTCTTTATGTGATTCTAGGTTTGCAACATTTCTGTCTCATTCCGCCAGTTTTGAATCTGGCCAATGAAAATTTTCTGTAATTAATTTTCAGCCTATCACAGGCTTCTTGTTCGGTTCTGAGTGTAACTTTTGGATTCAGCCAATAAAAATGAGAGAGTGTGTCCGGATTAGCCCAGAATCCTTTCGAACCTTCCCTGAGGGTGTATAAGTTGTGGCTTTTCAAGTTTCCTTATCTCTTGATCGTCGTCTTTCTGAGTGTGTGTGTTAAGGCAGGAGGCGGGACGCGTCATCCTCGGCAGACAGTACATCAGCCAGGTAATGGCCACCTAAATTCTCTTCTCTGTAGCTACCTCCGCAGACTTATCCGAGGGGAAGGTCCGAATTTTAAACTATGTAACAAAACATTTCTAAAATGTAAATTTTCTTTCGGCTAATGTAAAACTTCATAAAGTCTTTAACTGTAAATCGAGGATAGAGGGTGAGTTACCCTCTCGAGATCCCCTTCATCTTGGTTTGAGGTGACTACGATTTCGTAACTGTTTTCTTACTGTAATGTATTAAATTTATTTCCATGCGAGTCACCTCAGTAGCTTGGGACTAGCCCCTGTTTCGTTGGGCCCAGAGCCCTGTTAAGGTTTAAATATTGCATTGTCTAGGAGCGCAGTGTTCGGGCCATTTATTTAACCTGTTCTTTTTCCGCAAAGGCCCAGTAGATTGGGTACTAGATACCCCTGTGTAAAACTATTTCCATTTGTAAATCGTGCCTTGTGAGGCCAGAGAGTGTAAGACTTTGATGCAATGTTGCCTTGAGTGGGCTGTAAGAAATCGAGAGCATGTAAGCTCTTTTCGAGGTTTTGTGATAGTGAGGGGTGCCTCTGGAAGGCTAAATATTGTACCTTCTGGAGCAAGTGCTCTTAAATCAGGATATTTCCGTCCCTGTCTAACCATTGAGATTTCGTGAATTTTGTAAACTGGATCCGGTATCTAAGAATTTGTAAACTAAGGGCTTGGAGCCCTCACTCAGCTTGGATTTTTCCAAGTCTTGTTTCAAGCCTGCTAATTGTACCTGTCATGTTGTTATGTTCACTCAGTGAAAAAATGGTTAAGTTTGAGATTCTAAAAGAAATATAACCTTCCAAAGTTTTAATTCAATTTTTTATATTGTAGTTAGACCCATTCAAGCCCACACCTTCTTTCACCTCTCTGCGTTCCACAGATGCCCCGGAACTAGTGGTAGCAGAGCGTGGTTGAATGGGTCTAAATTAAGCCCGTTTTGATGGCAAAAATAGGACCCGCGCCGAACTCTACGAATTTTCTCGGTCGCTGGAAACTTTTCTAAATTTGTAGTTTTCTATCATCATGTCTGGCTCTCCCAGGTACTTGCGCAAGGAGGAATTGATTTATAAACTCCCTATTAGGAAGGCCCAATCTGGTGGCATGGTTATTATAGATATTGTGAAACTTAAAGTTCCTTTTGTTTGCCCCATTTCGAGCGGTTTTATTCTGTGTGATATTCATGGTTTTGGTTGTGTGACCCTATCTTGTAATTCGTTTCCGAGTGCTTCTTAATTGGTGTACTTCTTCATACTTTTCCTATCGGCCACCCCTTTAATGCGTAGTTTTCTTAGGCGAGGTCGTTGGGTACGTCCGCGGGCTAAATTCTTCAGTGTAAATCTACTCTCCTTGCACAGGCACTGTGCTTTCTGACCGACCGCTCCTTAACTTTCTTGCTAAACTTTACTGGGTGTCAATTCTTGGGGTTGTCTGTCATCGTAAAATGTGCTTATTTACTCGCACGATTTATTTTCCTTATGGTTCGTGCGTTTCTCTGCCCATTTCTCGCCGTTAGCAAAGGGGTGTTTGTTGCGATTTGGTGTTGCTTACGCCCTAGTTCTCCGTAATGGAAGCCTTCTATTTCGAGTGGAAATTAATTTCCTTGGGACTTGTAGCCTTCTCTAGGCAAGATCTGAATCTAGTCTATTCCCTATGCTAGATCGTAGGGTACTCTGATTTTGCGTCATGTATTGGTTGGTAAGTTTGCTTGATTGCAAGGTGTGCAAAACGAACTATGTGTTCCTTTCGGTCAACATTCTGTTGTATCTTCACCTCATGAGCCCCTCCCATCGGAGATGGGTCAGATGGGGTAAAGCCTCCAACATACTTAAAACATACTTAAAGTGTTCTCAGTCATGTTTATTGATCTTCCCCGACTTCGTTCCTCACGACATTCACATTTCCCGGTCCCACCTTTCTATTATTGATCGGGCCAACTTAATTTGAGGAATTCTTGCTCTTCATTCGAGATGGGTTTCGACTTTAACTTTCGACCCGCTATCCGGTCCTCCTACTAGGTTCACCCATGATGTCCTTTGAATTATTTTGTAAGGTTATATTTTTGTGTAACAGGAGATTTTGTATGGGAGATCTAGGCTCCTTTTGGATGTACATTTTCTCTTTTGTGAATTAGGGTATTTATGATGTAAGAGGATGGGAGGATGCATTTTCTCGTGGTATTTTCGTCTGTATAGTGAGGTTGTGGCGTAACCCCTTTTCCTGTGTAATTATTGTTGGATGCTTTGTCTTTTAACATGGGTGTAATGAAGTCATCCCGGAGTGACTATCCCCGATAGGACATTTATATCGGTATGAGGCGTGTTTTGGCCTTTGGATTTATCGATGAGGTTCTACGCGTGAATTACTCACTTCATGGGAGTTATGGTTTTTTGGGCAGACACTTATGAGGTAGTAAATCATCTTGATTGTTAATTGGAGGTTCATCCCTATGAGGTTATCGATTTTATTTGCTTTCTTCTCAAGAACTCCTCCTGGGAAGTAGGTGCTGTTGTCCATTAAAAGTCTTCCGTTAAATTCCGTCGGGAGTGAATCATGACAGTCTTATAGAATGTTCCGGAATTTCTGTACCTTTCTATTTTTGGATTCGATGTTTCCATCTCCTAAAGTTGGTTGCTTTTTCTTCATTTTGTAACCTTGTAATGAACCGAGATATGATCGTGGACGGAGGCCCACCCATTTAAAAGCCGGAGGTCAAGTGATGGTTAAAAAAATTCGTTCCTGCGGGCAAGCTTACTCCTAGATTCCATGGCCGTGTTTCATTCTTGATTTTCCAACACCAGTTACCTTATTGGTCAGTAATCCAGCCACAGAGAGGATCTTTAGGGTTCACGCCTCTCAGGTGAAACCTGTGTAATTTCATTGGTATTTACTTTAGCCATTAAAATTTGGCAGGAGTCGAAGGTTATATTTCTTTTTAAAATTATGGTAACAATAGATTTAAGGCCTTCTGCCCTGCTGGATGTATTACCCGATATGTACGATCTTCCCCTCTGATTTCTCATGTCGTCAATTCCCTGGTGGCCATTACCAAGTCCCCGTCTCCTGCATCCACGCTTTATTGACACACACTCACCATCAACGCCGCCCCCACCTCTGCCTCACACAAATAAAGATCGTACACTCCAGGCTCCAACAACACTTCTCTGTCGCCTAGGTCTTACAGTTGCAGTACCCCTCAGCCGTCAGCCGCCGTGCTCCACCATCTAGCGAGAGATACCAGAGTGGAGAATGGGCCCACTTCGCTCCAGTGACGTCTCCTTCTCGACGGCGCGCCGGAGTCCATCCCTCCGTCAAGGGCTGAGGTGCGGTAACCCTACCGCCAACCCATCTGGGGATTGATCATGTACATCTTATCTGCGACAACCATCACCACGACTACCCCTCTCATAGTAGCGGGAGAGGTGTATCTGAGAGTACTGGGGGGTCCGGGCGACATCACCTGGGTATCGGCAGCGGCGGCAGGTCTTGCCGTCAAACGTAATCACCATGTAATTAACTTCTGCACTCACAAGAAGGCTTCAATCTGCGTTGGTGAAAATTTTCTACAAAACAACTTTCGAAAAAAGACTTGTAAAAAATTTCAACTGGAAATGTTTTCTCAAATTTCTTCTGCGTCACCCCAAGGAAGGACATTTGGGGGGGGGGGGTGGCGGGGAGAGGTCTGTACCGGGAGGTACACCTCAACTCCGCACTTTCAAAATAAACGCCTTAATGAACTCCTCTATCGACCAAAATGTGAAATTGTTATTACATAAATTTGAGACTTTGATCAGAAGAAGTCACTACTGAAACATTAAGTAATTGTGTTATTGTGAAGTTTCCTAAACTTAATGGATTTCTATTGGTTTTGTTTTTGCTGTACATCAAGTAGTTCGGACGTTTTTCCGCAGATGTCACTACCAAAAATCTATAGTAATGCACTCTGGTGCAAGGTAAAGGGAGTTGTTATTGAAAGAAATTTTGTGTTGATAGGTTTTCTCAACTTTGCTTTGTTTTCTTTATGTAATTCTAGGTTTGCAACACTTCTGTCTCATTCCGCCAGTTTTGAATCTGGCCAATGAAAATTTTCTGTAATTAATTTTCAGCCTATCACAGCCTTCTTGTTCGGTTTTGAGTGTTGTTGCGATACAATAGGTATAATTAAATATGAGTATGTATTTCCAAGTACTTGCAGCAATCGCTTGGCAAATATCAACGAAAGTTCGATATGAAGGAAGCAAAAGACTCCCATAAATATGTGCTGGTATGCCGATCAGAGAACTTAGCAAGCCGAGCGCAGGGAAACGTGAAGTACGGGGTAATGGCACTATTCAAATGTCATGCTTCAAGTAACCATAATCAGTGCAAATAACATCCCAAGCCGTGTGCCGATTACAATTATGGGCCTTTTCCCAAGAGGAATTTCCGCGGTAGGTACATACTAAGCAAAACGAAAGGGAAATCAGAAATGAGAACTCCCAAAAGCACAGGTTTGGAAAAATGAACAGATATATTGAAACAACTTCAAAAGAGATAACAAATGTTTTCACAACAGAGAATAAAATGGACCATTTGATACATCATAGAAAAAAGGAATCATACAAGTTATTGATAGGTCTTATTTTGGTTCATACAGGCACTAAAAAGGGTAACCACACAAATTACAATAAATCTTTGGTATACTCATGTACGAAATAAGGGCTATAGGAATAAATTAATATTCTCATTACATTCAAGTTCCAACATGACTACGTTTACATGAATGCCGTGCGAAAACATCAAGAAATTTTGAAAAAGGAACAAGTAAAATTTAATACAAGTTAAAGGGAACTTTGCAGTGCCTAAAATGGTACGCAATAAAACGACATCATATCCCCCACAATCTAACACACACTTGTTTGAGACAGGAAGATACTAAAACATTCAAAATGTAAACAGCAGACGCAGTGGCAGACCACAATATTACCAAATTTCATTAGTAAATTATGAGAAATTACGAATGGGAGAAAAAAGGAGAGTGGAAAGAGGAGCAGGAAAAGAAAACCTGGAAACAAACAGCAGGGAAAGGGAAATTAAGTAATGATCAGGCTGTCAAGTCCCACTTCAAAACGAGGGAAGGCAAAGTTCATGCACAACACTTTAGAAGTTGAAGGTCACCATAATATTGCTAGTCCAGAACACTTCTTCCTTCACATTTCCACCACAAGTCAATAGTTTGGCACAGCGTAATTTCGTAGAGTCCTGAAGGGACTAGAGTTCGAAATCCAAGCAATAGCAAAGCCCATATGGTGAAAGAGAGGGGAAAATTGAATGGATGATAATAATAATAAAAGTCTGCTCACCCAGTACGTAGAGATGAATGAAGTAAAATTGAAATGCACACGGTCCAGCCGTGTACGCTGCTCAAGCTCCCACTGCCGATTACAACATATCAATCACACCTGACCGTTGGACAAGAGAAAGCGGCGAGTATATATACGGAAGCGAAGCGAGCTCGAGAAAATTCTGGACCCGGGTGACGTCATGGTGATTGCGCGTGGAGGGGCAACAGTCCAAGCAGTGGTGAGACAGACTTGTAAGCTGACAGTTCGTGAAGCAGCGCAATATAATGTGCACTGAATCGGAGCGGAGAAGTATGCATAAGGTAAGCGAAGTTGAGCTCGTAACAGTGTAACTTTTGGGTTCAACCAATAAAAGTGAGAGGGTGTGTCCGGATTAGCCCAGAATCCTCTCGAACCTTCCCTGAGGGTATATAAATTCTGGCTTTTCAAGTTTCCTTGTCTCTTGATCGTCGTCTTTCTGAGTGTGTGTGTTAAGGCAGGAGGAGGGACGCCTCATTCTTCGGCAGGCAGTACATCAGCAAGGTAATGGCCACCTAAATTCTCTTTTCTGTAGCTACCTCCACTACTATGTAGCAAAACTTTTCTAAAATGTAAATTTTCTTTCGGCTAATGTAAAACTTCATAAAGTCTTTAACTGTAAATAGGGGATGGAGAGTGAATTACTCTCTCGCGGCCCCCTCCATCTTGGTTTGAGGTGACTACGATTTCGTAACTGTTTTCTTACTGTAATGTATTAAATTTATTTCCATGCGAGTCACCTCAGTAGCTTGGAACTAGCCCCTGTTTCGTTGGGCCCAGAGCCCTGTTAGGGTTTTAATATTTCATTATCTAGGAGCGCAAGTGTACGCCTGATTCAGTTTGTGTTCGGGCCATTTATTTAACCTGTTCTTTTTCCGCAAAGGCCCAGTAGATTGGGTACTAGATACCCCTGTGTAAAACTATTTCCATTTGTAAATCGTGCCTTGTGAGGCCAGAGAGTGTAAGACTTTGATGCAATGTTGCCTTGAGTGGGCTGTAAGAAATCGAGAGCATGTAAGCTCTTTTCGAGGTTTTGTGATAGTGAGGGGTGCCTCTGGAAGGCTAAATATTGTACCTTCTGGAGCAAGTGCTCTTAAATCAGGGTATTTCCGTCCCTGTCTAACCATTGAGATTTCGTGAATTTTGTAAACTGGATCCGGTATCTTTGTAAACTAAAGGATTGAAACCCTCACTCAGCTTGATTTTTCCAAGTCTTGTTTCAAGACTGCTAATTGTACCTGTCATGTTGTTATGTTCACTCAGTGAAAACATTGTTAAGTTTGAGATTCTAAAAGGAATATAACCTTTTAAAGTTTTAATTCAATTTTTTATATTGTAGTTAGACCCATTCAAGCCCACACATTCTTTCATCTCTCCGCGTTCCACAGATACCCCGGAATAATAATAATAATAATAATAATAATAATAATAATAATAATAATAATAATAATAATAATAATAATAATAAATGGGTGGCACCTGGCTAAACGAGGGCATACGGTAACCCTAAATTAGACCTACTTCTAGACATGGCCTTGACCTTCAAGCCTGTACGGGATGTTTTATTTATTTATTTATTTTCTATTGCCTTTATTATCCCTCACCTCTGACGTACTTTGCACTATCTATTGTGCCAATCATCGCTCAAAGGGACATTTATGAGACAAAAATCTACGTATTTGTCCGCCTCTGTGCTGTAGTGGTTAGGGTGATTTAGCTGCCACCCCCGGAGGCCCGGTTTCGAATCCCGGCTCTGCCACGAAATTTGAAAAATGGTACGAGGGCTGGAACGGGGTCCACTCAGCCTCGGGAGGTCAACTGAGTAGAGGTGGGTTCGATTCCCATCTCAGCCATCCTGGAAGTGGTTTACCGTTGTTTTCCACTTCTCCTCCAGGCATATACCGGGATGGTAGCTAACTTAAGGCCACGGCTGCTTCCTTCCATCTTCCTTGTCCATCCCTTCCAAGGCCCCTGTTCAGCATAGCAGGTGAGGCCGCCTGGGAGAGGTACTGGTCATCCTCCCCAGTTGTATGCCCCGACCCAGAGTCTGAAGCTCCAGGACACTGCCCTTGAGGCGGTAGAGGTGGGATCCCTCGCTGAGTCCGAGAGAAAAACCGACCCTGGAGAGTAAAGCGATAAAGAAGATGAAGAAGTAATTAACGTACTTTACATTCAAACTCTTGTTTCCTTGTGTCACTGACTTTTACGGCTGCTTAAAATAAACTAACATGTAGGCGAGAGTAGGAAAGAATAAGTTGTGACAAGTTGTAACTAGACCGGACTGAGTGGCTCAGACGGTTGAGGCGCTGGCCTTCTGTCCCCAACTTGGCACGTTCGATTCTGGCTCAGTCCGGTGGTATTTGAATGTGCTCAAATACGTCAGCCTCGTGTCGGAAGATTTTCTCGCACGTATAAGAACTCCTGTGGGACAAAATTCCGGCACCTCGGCATCTCCGAAAACCGTCAAAATTAGTTAGTGGGACATAAAGCAAATAACATTATTATTTATTATAGTTGTGACTTGTCGCTGATGGATCAGCCATGAATGTGAAAACTGAGATAATTATTCGCGTTGCGTATAAAATACTCAGAATGTGCGGTGGGTAAAACCAAAATACTAACAACGGGTTGTACGTACGGTATTTTATTCTGCTACTGAACAAATCAGATTATCAACAACGTAAGAGAAGTATAGTTTCTCGCTTCGTGGCTACTATAAAAAATCTAGGTCTTCCCGGACGTCCAGTGGCCGTTGTAGTTAACCCAGAGCACGTTGTGGATATTTGAGATTATCTATGTCGTGTTGTGAATTTTTATACAAACTCAGCGACTGGGGATGACATTTATACCGGTACGTTAAAAATATATATCTCTTAATGTCTGGCTTCTTTACATTGGCTGAATGGTCAGCATACTAGCCTTTGGTTCAGAAGGCCCCGGTTTCGATTCCCTGCCGGACCGGAGATTCTAACTGTATATAGTTATTTTTTCTTACTGCTGACTGGGTGTTTGTGTTTTTAAAACATTCATCTTCATGTACATTAAAATCCAATCACTCTAGACACATGCAATAGAGAATACATGCCTACACATATGGTTGGCGTCAGGAAGGGCATCTGGCCGTACAACCGGGTCAAATTCTTATAAAATTCCAACCCCAATAAATTGGGAAAAGAGCCAAGAAGAAGAAGAAGAAGATTTTATACGTTTCCATATGTTAATTTATTCAATAATCTTCTGCGTATTGGTCGACTGAAAAGTAGAAAGCCAAGAGAATACGACGCTGAAGTCCAATGGCGCCGAGACAGTTCGCAGGGATCTTCTAGAAGAAAGTTTCTTGTTATACAAGACCGTGAGGATGTCCCATACTCCGCTGTGATGACGTCATTGCAAACCTGACCCGCAGCTGGTAGCGGGACGGTGAAGGTAGGACAAGGTAGGCCGCGCAATGATATTGTACGTGTTGTCTGTTGAGTACGGCCCTACTACATGAGCGATAAGCGCTCACATTGTGGAGCCTCTGCCCGTTACCTCAAGGCTGTATTTTAATGTCAAGTTACCTGTCACGTCACTCCAGTATTACCTCCATACTGACGCTGAAGCATTTGGTGAGTCTGTATTCCATCTTACTAACTTCTTTGCTTTGTGTTCTGTAATCTAGTGTTAGACAAGTGTCAGAGAGACAGTGGCGCTCCTACGATGATGAAACGCTGGGGAGGGGGGCAATTAAACCATTACAACATATAGGTGTGTCCTCAAGGCGGAGGAGGTTCTGAGGAAGGAAAAATAGGTTAAGACACCGTGTGACGTTCAAAGTAGTCGAATCTGTAGCGCAGCCAGGATCGACCGATGGAGGGGGGGGGGGGGGGGGAGGGAGGGGTTATAGTAACAACATGATGATAGAACATAATGAAGGTGCTTGTGCGTGTGTGGTGCGTGCATGCGTGCGTGTAATAAGGGCACTGATACAAGTAAATTATGTTGATATTGCAATACCGGTTCATTACAAAATCTTACATTAAAATACAGAACATGAACAACGAGATCAAAGTGAATAGTTTTACGGAGAATGGTATGTTCAGATTACAATCCAAAATCTAACTTTCGAGGCTTCTTAGAAAATATTTTCAAGGGATCTGTTGATTTTGCAATTTTGTCTTTGTGAATATTCAAAAGAGCCAACCCTTTGAGTTGACATTCACTTGTTTGTTATCAGTTTCTGCTTATTTTATTTTGCAAAAACTCCATGGGGATGGGAGGGAGTTATAACCCTCATTAATATCCCCTTGGCTACGCCTCTGGGTTGATTGCTGTATATTGTATTCATATGATCTTCCACCTGTTGGCATTCTGAGTGTCAAAGGCAAGCTTACAATGTTACGTTATTGTTGATATCGTGACTATATTCCCGGCCGGGTCGGGGATTTTAACTTTCATTGGTTAATTCTAGTGGCTTGGGGACTGGGTGTTTGTGCTGACCCCAACATCCCTGCAACTCACACACCACACATAACACTATCCTCCACTACAACAACACGCAGTTACCTGCACATGGCAGATGCCGCCCACCCTCATCGGAGAGACTGCCTTACAAGGACTGCACCCAGCTAGAAATAGCCACACGAAATTATCATCATCGTGACTATAGGTATAGAACCTCCAGTTTTACGAAGAATTTGAACCACAGGGACGCGACTTCCTTTTCAAGAATCTAATATGCATTGGCCGAAATTCCAACTGCGGCGTAAAGCCACTAGCAAAAAAAAAAAAAAAAAAAAAAAAAAAAAAAAAAAAAAAAAAAAAAAACTTGTTGCTGGAATGAAAGATGACAGGGAAAACCGTGTCTTAAGTCGTAAGCTGGAATTTAAATGTAGAAGTACTCGTCACTTCTTGTTCTTTCATGGGCCCCTTATTGTCAACATTTCGTGCAGTAGTTTCTAGCCTGGTGCAGCCCTTGTAAGGCAGATCCTCCAACGAGGGTGGGCGGCCTCTGCTGCGTATAGGGAATTGAATGTTATTGTGGTGGAGGAATATGTTATGTGTGGTGTATGGGTAGTAAGGATGTCGAGAACAGACGAAGGCCACTGCGCTGTATCATCTGAATCACTTAGCGCACATATTCCAGTGGTAATTGAAGGTGCTCAAATACGCCAGCCCAGTAGCGTACCCAGGGTCGACCGGTTGGGGGGGGGGGGTTATACAGTAGTTACAAAGTAATTATGGAACAAAATGAAGGTGCTTGTGTGTGTTTCTCATTATAAGGACACTAAAATAAGTGAATTATGTTGATATTCAGGTTGTCTAGTCTCCGTGGCTCAGACGGCAGCACGTCGGCCTCTCACTGCTGGGTTCCGTGGTTCAAATCCCGGCCACTCCATGTGAGATTTGTGCTGGACAAAGCGGAGGCGGGACAGGTTTTTCTCCGGGTATTTCGGTTTTCCGTGCCATCTTTCATTCCAGCAACACCCACCACTATCATTTCATCTGTTAGTCATTAATCATTGCCCCGCTGAGAGCTTGCATCCGGGAAATAGTGGGTTCGAATCCCACTGTCGGCAGCCCTGAAGATGGTTTTCCGTGGTTTCTCATTTTCACACCAGGCAAATGCTGGGGCTGTACCTTAATTAAGGCCACGGCCGCTTCCTTCCAACTCCTAGGCTTTTCCTATCCCACCGTCGCCATAAGACCTATCTGTGTCGGCGCGACATAAAGCCCCTAGCAAAAAAAAAATTAATTAAGGCCACGGCCGCTTCCGTCCAACTCCTAGGCCTTTCCTATCCCATCGTCACCGTAAGACCTATCTGTGTCGGTGCGACGTAAGTGTAAGTATAGTTACTTCAAAGCAGAAACAGGTTCCAAGAAGGACATTCCAGGAATCGTTAAGAACAAGGAAAGTGTGTATGCGAGGAACTTCAGAAGGCAATAGTATTCAGTCAGCAGTATGCAAAGATTTTTGGTTACGAAGATAATGTCCAGATAGAGGAGGTGACTAATACTAACGAAGTATTGAAATTTAGCTATGATAACAATGACATTTAAATAAGATTCAAAAGTTGAAAACTAGAAAAGCATCTGGAAATGATAAGATTTCTGGGGATATAATGACAATGGGTTGGGATATAGTGCCATATCTGAAGTAGTTATTTAACTATTGTTTGCATGAAGGAGCTATGCCAAATGAACGGAGAGTTGCTGTAGTAGCCCATGTGTATAAAGGAAAGGGTGATCGACATAAAGCTGGAAATTACAGGCCCAGTAAGTTTGATGTGCGTTGCATGTAACCTTTGGGAAAGCATTCTTTCTTATTATCTTGGACGTGTTTGCGAAATTAATGACTGGTTCTGTAGAAGGAAGTTCGGATTTAGGAAAGGTTATTCTACTGAAGCTCAAGTTGTAGGAGTCAAGCAAATTATAGGAGATATCTTGGATTCAGGAAGGCAAATGAACTGTGTTGCGATTGACCTCTCTAAGGTGTTGGATAGGGTAGATCATGGGGGACTACTGGCAAAAATGAGGGTTATTGGACTAGACAAAAGGGTGACTGAATGGGTGGCTATATTTCAAGAAACCGGGCGAGTTGGCCGTGCGCGTAGAGGCGCGCGGCTGTGAGCTTGCATCCGGGAGATAGTAGGTTCGAATCCCACTATCGGCAGCCCTGAAAATGGTTTTCCGTGGTTTCCCATTTTCATACCAGGCAAATGCTGGGGCTGTACCTTAATTAAGGCCACGGCCGCTTCCTTCCAACTCCTAGGCCTTTCCTATCCCATCGTCGCCATAAGACCTATCTGTGTCGGTGCGACGTAAAGCCCCTAGCAAAAAAAAATTCAAGAAAATAGAACTCAGAGAATTAGAGTAGATGAAGATTTGTCTGATCCTGTAATCATTAAGAGAGGAATTCATCAAGACAGTTTTATTGGATCTTTATGTTTTCTTATGTGTAAAGAAGTGGAATCAGAGATGAGGCTTTTTGCAGATGATGTTATTCTGTATAGAGTAATAAATGTTACAAGATTGTTGGCTACTGCAAAAGGACCTCGACATGTTGTTAGATGGACAACAGCCAATGGGATGATGATAAACGCGGTTAAAAGTCAGGTTGTCAGTTTCACTATTAGGAAGAATCCTCTCAGTTTTAATTAGTGGGTTGACGTCCGGCTCCATGGCTAAGTCCGGCTCCATGGCTAAATGGTTAGCGTGCTGGCCTTTGGTCACAGGGGTCTCGGGTTCGATTCCCGGCAGGGTCGGGAATTTTAACCATGATTGGTTAATTTCTCCGGAACGGGGCTGGGTGTATGTGTTGTCTTCATCATCATTTCATCTTCATCAAGACGCGCAGGTCGCCTACAGGTGTCAAATTAAAAGACCTGCATCTGGCGAGCCGAACTTGTCCTCGGACACTCCCGGCACTAAAAGCCATACGCCATTTCATTTCCATGGCTAAATAGTTAGCGTGCTTGCCTTGGGTCACGGGGGTCTCGGGTTCGATTCCCGGCAGGATCGGGAATTTTAACCACCATTGGTTAATATCTCTGGCACGGGCGCTGGGTGTATGTGCCGTCTTCATCATAATTTATCCTCATCATGACGCGCAAATCGTCTGCGGGAGTCAAATCGAAAGACCTGCACCTGGCGAGCCGAACACTCCCGGCACCAAAAGTCATATGCCATTTCATTTCAGTGGGTTATGGGGTGAAAGTTCATTATGGGGATCTCTGTAAGTACCTAGGTGTTAATATAACGATTTTTTTCGTTACAATTTGCTTTACTTCGCACAGACACAGATAGGTTTTATGGCGGCGAAAGATCTTCATTGGGGTAATCACACAAATGGGATTGTAAATAGAGGGTACAGATCTCTGCGCATGAATTTGAGGGCATTTGGGGGTTATTGTAGGGATGTAAAGGAGAGGGCATATTAGTAGAGTACGGTTCCAGTGTATGGGACCCTCGCCAGGATTGCTTGATTCGAGAACTGGAAAAAATCCAAAGAAAAACAGCTCGATTTGTTCTGGGTGATTTCTGACAAAAGTGTAGCGTTACTAAAATTTTGCAAATTTTGGGTTGGGAAGATTTGGAAGAAAGGGGACGAGCTGCTCGACTATGTGGTATGTTCCGAGCTGTCAGTGGAGAGATGGTGTGGAATGACATTGGTAGACGAGTAAGTCTGAGTGGTTTTCTTAAATGTAGGAAAGAGCACAATATGAAGATAAATGTGGAATTCAAGAGAACAAATTGTGGCAAATATTCGTTTTTGGATAGGAGAGTTAGGGAATGAAATAATTTACCAAGGGAGATGTTCAGTAAATTTCCTAATTCTTTGCGATTATTTAAGAAAAGGCTATGGTTGTAATACCGAAAGGAGAAATCTGACAGTTCTTAGAGGGAAGTCCGTTTACTGCCTGCCTGAGTGTGAAGAAGGGAGTAGGGGGGATGGTTGGCATTGTAACGTGGACGTGCCCACTGCGGTTGCCATGGAGATAAGCCTGCTGACCGGATCGAGTTGCCAAACCTCTCACTTCTGAGCGGTCTGAACGAACAAGTGAATCGGAAACGAGGGGAAGGAGAAGGTTTCCACTGTCGTGGGGACACGATGGCTTGTGCCATACCCAGCCGCCTTTGTCCCCAGGAATTACGCTGGTGTAGGCTGAGCGCTTCCCACCCAGTGGAAAACTCATTGCTAAATGTTTCGAATTTCTATTGGAGAACCGGGCCAGTATGTTTCCGGGTGAACCACGCTCCCCTTTACAACTCCGACTAAAAATCAAAAGAACGTTCTATCGGAGATTGTACCGACCAGTGCAATAGATAGGTATGAGTCATTTGTTCTTTCTTTCTTAATCCGTTTACCCTCCATGGTTGGTTTTTCTCTCGGAACCAGCGAGGGATCCCACGTCTACCGCCTCAAGGGCAGAGCCCTGGAGCGTGAGACTTTGGGTCGGGGGATACAACTGGGGAGGAGGACCAGTACCTTGCCCAGTCTTCCTCACCTGCCATGCTGAACAGGGGCCTTGTAGGGGAATGGGAAGATTGGAAGGGATAGACAAGGAAGAGGGAAGGAAGAGGCCGTGGCCTTAAGTTGGGTACACTCCCTGCATTTGCCTGGAGGAGAAGTGGGAAACCACGGAAAACCACTTCTAGGAATGCTGAGGAAATCGAACTCCCCTCTACTCAGTTGATCTCTTGAGGCTGAGTGGACCACGTTTCAGCCCTCGTACCGGTTTTCAAATTGCGTGGCAGAACCGGGAATCGAATCCTGGCCTCCGGGGATGGCAGCTAATCACACTAACCACTACACCACAGAAGTGGACGAGTTATTTATTGTTTGTTGTATTTATTCGTGTGCCTGTAGTTGGAGACCAGATTGGCTTGATAATGAACGCTACACGGAAATAGGCGACGTTCTTGCACCACCTGTGTTTTGTTTCTTTGTGTCCCAGCGAACGGGTACACAGTGAGACACTGACTGCTCACATGAATACTTTCCTCTAGCCTTGGTGAGTTCCTGCTTTATTACTTCATTCCTTTCTTTCATTCTTTTCTTTTCTTGTACCGTCTAGCTTTATGAAGTTCCATGAAAGTATTCACGTGAGTGTACTGTTACGGTTCCGTGAGTATGGAATTGACTAGAAATGTCCCACATTACTCTGAATGTGGAGCTTGTAACTCGTTAGCGAGGAGCTCTATCAGAGTGTGGAATTGTTTTCACTAACTTGTGTCACACTACTATCCGACATTTCCTAGTCAGCTTTCTTTTCTGATCACGTTGATATTGGGTCTGCGAACCTTAAAGTGCAATTCATGGCGTTTTTCCTTTCTTTGTATATAAGGGACGTTGCAGCCGAGTGGCATCGCCGTGGTTAAGGTTCGAATCTTACCTAGTGCGTATGGAATTTTTTGAAAATTGAATTTAAATTAAATTAAATTAGTCCGTCTCTGTGGTGTAGTGGTTAGTGTGATTAGCTGCCATCCCCGGAGGCCCGGGTTCGATTCCCGGCTCTGCCACGAAATTTGAAAAGTGGTACGAGGGCTGGAACGGGGTCCATTCAGCCTCGGGAGGTCAACTGAGTAGAGGGGGTTCAATTCCCTCCTCAGCCATCCTGGAAGTGGGTTTCCGTGGTTTCCCACTTCTCCTCCAGGCAAATGCCGGGATGGTACCTAACTTAAGGCCGTGGCCGCTTCCTTCCCTCTTCCTTGTCTATCCCTCCCAAACTTCCCATCCCCCTACACGGCCCCTGTTCAGCATAGCAGGTGAGGCCGCCTAGGCGAGGTACTGGTCATACTCCCCAGTTTTATCCCACTGCCTAGAGTCTGAAGCTCCAGGACACTGCCTTTGAGGCGGTAGAGGTGGGATCCATCGCTGAGTCCGAGGGAAAAACCGACTCTGGGGGGCAAACAGAAGAAGAAGAAGAAGAAGAAGAAGAAGAAGAAGAAGAAGAAGAAGAAATTAAATTAATTAAACGTCTGGACCTTGTGGTTCGGATTCCGCGTAAAACTGGAGATCGCAAGGCTATCACAATATTAACAATCACATACAACTATAGCTTGTTTTTTTTTCCTTTTACCCATACCGTCGTGCTTTGAAGGGTCTAACCTACTTCCATTAAACTTGAGACGGGATGTACCCCCACTAAAATTATCTCCTTTGTTGCTTTGCGTCTATCCTGGTGGGACTGCGTGTGCAAATTGTAGACATCGCCCAGTTTTGTGGCCAGAAACTCTTCCTGACGCTAACCTTTTATGGAGGGATATTTCCTGTTCAACTGTAACTTTATTTTTTACAATTCCTTACGTCGCACCGACACAGATAGGTCTTATGGCGACGATGGGATAGAAAAAGCCTCGGAGTGGGAAGGAAGCTGCCGTGGCCTTAATTAAGGTACAGCCCAGCATTTGCCTGGTGAGAAAATGGGAAACCACGGAAAACCATCTTCAGGGCTGCCGACAGTGAGACTCGAGCCCTCTATCTCCCGGATGTAAGCTTACAGCAGCGCGCCCCTAACCGCAAGGCGAACGCGCGTGGTTCCTTTGAACTAATAATCTTATTAATATAGTAAGAATTTATCGCGATTTTGAGAGTTAATACGTCGTATACACGATGCGCAGTCGATATCCATCATTTTTGGAAGTTTTGCCTGTCTATCTGTTTATTTAGATTGAATACATGCAAAAACTTCTCACTCGTTTTCCATGGAACTTGCCATTTTTTATTATTACAACTTCCCCCATGCGGAGGCTGCCACAAGGACAAAGTATGTCGACTACACAGTATTTCGTCATCTAAGTTACTGTTGACTTTGCTAGTGTGCCAGGTAGAAGATTCACCAAAAGGCTCAGGAATAGATTTGCAATACGGTTCTTCAGATGTTATATAGATGATTGCGGAGTATGGTCACTGAACCTCGTATTGCGGCGATAGCGATGTCGTGAAGTCGTGTCCGGCTGAGACCGAGAGAATCCCATAGCTGTACAAGAAATTTAGGGATTGTGCCTCGAGCTCCGATCATGAGTCCATGGACGGAAATATTGTCTAGGTGATATTTATCTTTATAGTAGTTTACAGTTGGCTGGTAAATTGACTTCTTTTCGGCGTCCACCTCTTCGGCCTGGCCAACGTGCGACTCGACAGGCTTTCAGCACAATCTGCCATTAAGACCAAATCGTCGGCGTTGGCCAAACTGTTTACTTCATTTCCACCTATCTGAATCCCTCCATGCCACTTTATACTATTAGTAGATGAACCATGTAAACTATGAACATCAAAAGTGAAAGATGTCTAGCCCCTCTAAGGACCTTGAGCCACGAACTCATTCTACCATCGATTCTCACCGCAGCCCAGTCGTCAACATAAATGCTTTGGTTTGTTTTTAGAAATCTAACCGTTTCCGGAGGTGCATATGGCGCTGAGATTCACTGAGTCTACACCAAAATGAATACCAGGTTAATTCTTGGGGGTAAATACAGCCGGAGGTGGAGCTAAACTCTCTACCCCACCATCTGCCGAGGTTACGGAAAGTGGAAGCATTTATCTTCCACCCCTCCAAGGGTCTTCACAGCCTGTACGGAGTTGATTTTTATAATCCACCCTTAATCCCATAGTCCCTCAAGACGGTGAACATCTTTCCCCTTGGTACTCTGTCATATGCCTTCTTTATATCTACGAAACAAAAACATAATAGTATACTCATCTCGCAGCATTATTCAATTACCTGGTGTATACTGATAATCTGATCCTGACAGCCCCTCTGGTTTTCATCCAACTTGCTATCAACCACTGATGGCAACCTACCTTCTAAAATGACAGTGAACACCTTGCCTGGTATACCTCGAGGGTTGTTGCAATACTTCCTGTTCCTTTGCTTATATATAGACTAGCAAGATACCCGTGCTTCGCTACGGTATTATACTGAAATCTATAATTGGATGCTTTACGTTTTATATATAATCCGCCGAAATTCGCGATCTGACTCGTTTTCTGAGAGAATCCGCCAAAATTTGCGATCTTTTCGTTTTCTGAGAAATTACGGCAAAGTTCCTCCCATTTTTCAATCTTTCCTTCCAGCAATCGATTTCGTACTTCCCGGGCTAGTTCCAGGTATTCCACCCGGTCATTTGGGTCCCTAAATCTTTGCCATCTTTTCCTATAAGCATTTTTAATATGGATCAAATCCTTGAGGAGATCCGGCGTGGTGTCGTCTTGGGTGCCTTAGCGGTACTGAACACGCGGCCGGACTGCATTCGTAGTCATTACCCGTCCAGGACACATTTCCAACGCGGTTCGCACATTTTGACTACGGTCCAAGACATTATTATTATTATTATTATTATTATTATTATTATTATTATTATTATTATTATTAATATTATTATTATTTTAGTCTTCTTCTTATTGTTGTTGTTGATCTTGTTGTTCTGGACCCCACAGCAAGATGCAAGACGGCTACTTGGCGGAAAATTACATTTCCTCCCATTGTCATTGCTGAAAATGTGACCGGCACCATTGTCGCGCGTAGGCAAGTGCGCGGGATTTCTGGCGACACGAATGACACACTTCCGTGCATTACTGACCTTACTATAGAGGTGAACAATTGCGCGGTCAATCTCATTCCTATCGTTTATTTCAAATGTGTATAAATTTTTATTTATATGCCAGGAGAATCTACTATAATCTAAGAACGTTCTCCAAAGGAAAAGATGGCTCTTGAAAACGAACCCAGGAAAGTTTAAAAATGATCGGTTTATGATCAGAATAAGTACATTGAAAATCCACAGCCTGTTTCCAGTCATTCGACCGGGTCAGAATGGAATGAATAAAGCCCCCATCTAGCCGCGAGGATAGGAGTTGTGCCGGCTGCCGAGGCCTGTCGCACTCCTCTGGGGCAATGATTAATGAATGACAAATGAAATGATATTGGAGAGTGTTGCCGGAATGAATGTTGACAGGGAAAACCGGAGTACCTGGAGAAAAACCTGTCTCGCCTCCGCTTTGTCCAGCACAAATCTCACATGGAGTGACCGGGATTTGAACCACGGAACCCAGCGGTGAGAGCCGGCGCGCTGCCGCGTGATCCACGGAGGCTGCTTATAAGTACATTATGAACGGTAAAATCAATTGGTCTTACCTCTTTTTTCACCCCACCGCCGTTAAGTTGATTTACCCCCCCCCCCCCCAAAAAAAAGGAGGTGCGTTTCTTTTTGTTTAAAGGAGATTCCAAATACCAATGTTCACGTCTGTTACTTTCATCTTTGAAATATAAGTATCCCCATAAACATAATTACCTTTTTTCACTTTCTTTAGCACTACACCCTTAACTGAAATTTCCGGCAAAAATACTTGTTTCATTAATAGCAAAGGATATTCTAAATACCAATTATCACGATTCTAACATCTCCAGTTTTTGAGATATGTGTCCTCATGAAAGAAGTTTAACTCCTTTTCACTCCCGCCCCCCAAAAGGATTCTCCCCCTCAAAAAACGCGTTTTTCTTTGTTTTTAAAGGAGATCCAAATACAAATTTTCACGCCTGTAACTACTTTACGGTAGTTTTTATTAGATGTTAGTATCCTCATACAATAATTTCAATTAATTTTTCAATTCTTTCACCTCTCCCCCCCCCCCCCCTTCATTGGATTTTCCCAGAATACGTGTTTCTTTACTTTAAAGCAAATTCCAAATACCAAATTTCACGTTTGTAACATATTCAGTTTTGAGATATCAGTATCCTAATCAAAAGAATTCAACCCCATTTTCAGTCACTTTTACCCCCCACCAAAGTGGTTTTTCCGAAAACTAGAAAAACAAGTTTCTTTATTTTTAATATATATAAAATATACCATTCTTCAATTCTGTAACATGTTGAGTTTATGAGATATACTGTAGAAATTCTCATTTTAAAATTTCATCCCCTTTTTAGTTCCCCTTAAGCGGAGTTTCCTAAAACAAATGACCTATGTTTCTTTATTTTTAGAGGAGATTCCAAATACCAGTTTTTACGTCTGTAACATTTTACGTTTCTGAGATATACTGCAGATATAATATTTCTAAAAATTAACCCCAATTTGTCACCCCTGTTTAGCCCCCATTAATTGGATTTTCCTAAAACAAAAAAATACGTGTTTCTTTATTTTTAAAAGAGATCCCATATACCAATTTTCAGGTCTGTAATATCTTCAATTTCTGAGATATAAGTATCCACATTAAAAGCGTTCAACCACTTATTCGCCCTTTTTCACCACTCTTAGTGGGATTTACAGAAAACAAAAGTACATGTTTCTTTATTTTTAAAGGAGATTCTAAATATCAATTTTTACATCTGTAAACTTTTAAAGTTTTGAGATATAGATACACTCATTTTAAATATTTACCCCTTTTTACCCCCCATTATTTGGATTTTCCAAAAACGAAAAACACATGTTCCTTTATTTTTAAAGGAGATCCCAAATACCAATTTTCAGGTCTGTAATATCTTCAGTTCCTGAAATATAAGTAGCCTCATTAAAGACATTCAACCCCTTTTTCACCCTTTTCCACCCCCCTATTGGGATTTTCCGAAAACAAACAATACGTGTCTTTATTTTTAAAGGAGATTCTAAATGCCAATTTTTACATCTGTAAACCTTTAAAGTTTTGAGATATAGATACACTCATTTTAAATATTAACCCTCCTTTTAACCCCCTTTGCGACGGAATATCCAAAAATCCTCCCTTAGCGAGCACCTACATGTTAATATGAATGTATCTCCAAAATTTCATTTCTTTATGTCCAGTAGTTTTGGCTCGGCGATGATGAGTCAGTCAGTCAGTCAGTCAGTCAGTCAGTCAGTCAGTCAGTCAGTCAGGACAAGTTATTTGATATATATATACTAGCAAGATACCCGTGCTTCGCAACGGTATTATACTGAAATTTATAATTGAATGCTTATTGTTTTAGATATATAATCCGCCGAAATTCGCGATCTGACTCGTTTTCTGCGAGAATCCACCAAAATTCCCGATCTGACTCGTTTTCTATTAGATTTCGGCACGTTTCCTCCCATTTTTCAATCTTCCTTTCCAGCAATCGATTTCGTACTTCCCGGGCTAGGCTCAGGTATTCCTCCGGTCAGTTGGGTCCGTAAATCTTTGCCATCTTTTCCTATAATCATTTTAATATGTATAAAATCCTTCAGGAGATCCGGCGTGGTGTCATATTGGGTGCTTTGGCGGCACTGAACCCGCGGCCGGACTGCATTCTTAGTCATTACCCGTCCAGGAGCCGTTTCCAGCGCGGTCCGCACATTTGACGACGGTCCGGAACATTATTATTATTATTATTATTATTATTATTATTACTATTATGTGTTGCTGGAATGGCTGATGACAGGGAAAACCGGAGTATCCGGAGAAAAACCTGTCCCGCCTCCGTTTTTTCCAGCACGAATGTCACATGGAGTGACCGGGATTTGAACCACGGAACCCAGCTGTGAAAGGCCGGCGCGCTGCCGCCTGAGCAACGGAGGATACTTATAAGTACATTAAGAACAGTAAAATCAATTGGTCTCACCTCCTTCTACACCCCACCGCCGTTAAGTTTATTTACCGCCACCCCCGCCCCCGCCAAAAAAAATTAAAAGAAGGCTTGTTTCTTTATGTTTAAAGGAGATTCCAAACACCAGTGTTCACGTCTATTGCCTTCAGTTTTGAGATATAAGTATCCCCATAAAAATAATTTACTTTTTTCACTTCATTTCACACTACTCTTCCCCCCCGCCCCCTAAGTGAATTTTCCCGCAAACAATACTTGTTTCTTTAATAGTAAAAGATCTTCTAAATACCAATTATCACGACTCTAACTTCTTCAGTTTTTGATTTATGTGTCCCCATGAAAGGAATTCAACTCCTTTACACTCCCACCCTCCAAGATGGTTTCCCCACCAAAACGCGTTTTTCTTTGTTTTTAAAGGAGATCTAAATACGAATTTTCACGTCTGTAACAACTTTAGTTTTTATTAGATGTATGCATTCTTATACAATTAAGTCAATTAAATTTTTAATTCTTTCACCCCCCCCCCCCTTCATTGGATTTTCCGAGAATACGTGTTTCTTTACTTTTAAAGCAGATTGCAAATATCAAATTTCACGCATGTAACATCTTCATTTTTGAGATATCAGTAGCCTAATTAAAAGAATTCAACACCATTTTCAGTCACTTTTACCCACCCCCCACCACCCAAGTGGTATTTCCGAAAACTAAAAATACACGATTCGTTATGTTTAATAGAGATTTTAAAAAAAATCCATTTTTCACTTCTGTAACATGTTAAGTTTTTTTAGATATACTGTAAAAATTCTCATTTTAAAATTTCACCCCTTTGGAGTTCCCCTTAAGTGGAGTTTCCAAACACAAATCACCTATGTTTCTTTAGATTTACAGGAGATTACAAACACCCACTTTTTACGTCTGTAACATTTTACGTTTCCAAGATATTCTGTAGATATAGTCTTTCAAAAATTCACCCAATTTGTCACTCCTGTTTAACCGCCATTAATTGGATTTTCCAAAACTAAAAAAATACGTGTTTCTTTATTTTTAAAGGAGATCCCATATACAAATTTTCAGTTCTGTAATATCTTCAGGTTCTGAAATATAAGTATCCTCATTAAAGGCATTCAACCCATTTTTCACCCTTTTACACCCCTCCTATTGGGATTTACAGGAAACAAAAAATACGTGTTCCTTTACTTTTAGAGGAGATTCTAACTACCAATTTTTACATCTGTAAATTTTAAAGTTTTAAGATGTAGACACACTCATTTTAAAAAATTCACACCCACCTTTTCACCCCCCAATATTTGAATTTTCCAAAAACGAAAAAATACATGTGTTTCTTTACTTTTAAAGTAGATCCCAAATACCAATTTTCAGGTCTGTAATATCTTCAGGTTCTGAAATATAAGTAGCCTCATTAAAGGCATTCAACCCATTATTCACCCTTTTACACCCTTCCTATTGGGATTTTCCGAAAACAAAAGAATACGTGTTTCTTTATTTTTAAAGGAGATTCTAAATACCAATTTTTATATCCATACACTTTAAAAGTTTTGAGATATAGATACACTCATTTTAAAAAATCACCCCCTTTTCACCCCTCCCCTATTAATTGGATTTTCCAAAAACAAAAAATACGTGTTTCTTTATTTTTAAAAGAGATCCCAAACACCAATTTTCAGGTCTGTAATATCTTCAGGTTCTGAGTAGCCTCATTAAAGGCATTCAACCCCTTTTTCACCCCTTATTATGAAACTGGATCCAATCATTTAAGAAAATTTGGTTGTAAATACTTCTGCAATTAACTTCTATATCAACATCATAACCTGGACCTTATTTTAAAACAAAAGTTTATGTTCTTCTGTGTTACCCCTTGGAGGGACCTTTGGTGGGGCGGGGAGGAGGTCTGTACGGGGCGGTACACCTCCGCTCCGCTAATTGAAACATTGCGCCAGTTGAAACTCC
This sequence comes from Anabrus simplex, assembly GCF_040414725.1. Taxonomy (NCBI): domain Eukaryota; kingdom Metazoa; phylum Arthropoda; class Insecta; order Orthoptera; family Tettigoniidae; genus Anabrus; species Anabrus simplex. The sequence goes on along the minus strand of NC_090266.1, from coordinate 282,846,781 downwards.
TCTACTGGAGGAAGCCTGAACTTTAACTACAGTGTTAATTCCCTAGTTTCTCAGAAACTTGTAAATTTTGAAGTGTTCTGAACGGTGTCGTTTTCGATGTATTTTTGTTTTGCCTGTAGTAAGAAGTGTGAACATTCTCTTCTAGATGGCACTACTGAAGGACTACAATTATGCACCCTAGTGCGAAGTGAAAGAACTGTGTTTTTGGAGAAATTTTGTGTTCATAAGTTTGTTCTTTGTTAAATTTCTTTCAGTCATTGTTTAGGTTGGCTGTATAACCCTTCACTTTCCGCCAGTTTTGAATTCGACCAATGAGTAATTTCTGTAATTAATTTTCCACCAATCCTGGTTTTCTTCTTCACTTCTGACATGTAATCTTTTGGTCGTCCAATAAAAGGCTTGTGGGCGGGTGTTCTCATTCCTGAAAGGTCTCGAATGTTCCGCGAGGGTATATAAACTGCTGATTCTCGGGTCTCTGCGCCACTTCAGTAACATCTATCAGTGTGTAAATTATGTAGCAGGGGGCGGGAAGCGCCTCTTTCTTCGGGCAGCAGTTCAACCACCAGGTAATGGCCGTCTTATAACTTCTTTCTTGCTAGCTCAGCAGTTTAACCCTCGGGGCGGGTTCGAAACTTTTATCATGTAATTTTCCTTTAAAATGTAAAAGACACTTGGTATAAATTCTATCTCTTTAAACTACAAATTGGGATAGAGAGTGCCTACCCTCTCGAGCTCCCTTTCATATTGTTCTTGAGGTGACTACGTTTTCTCAACCATTTTTCTTCGTTTCGAAATGTAATAAGTTTTCCTATCGTATCACCTCTTTAGTATGGGATTAGCCCTTGCATTAACGGCCTAGTGCCAAGTAGGTTTTAAACAAAATGTATTAGGAGTGCAGTTTCGCCTCCTCTCAAGTTGGTATTTTTGGAGGCCATGTAATTGTCCTGTTTCTTCACTGAATAGGCCTCAGTAGGTTGGGTATTTTTACCCCTGTGTTATTGTAATTGGAGGACAGCTTAAAGGTGGAGTTCGGTGTGGCCTTTGACAGGCTTGAATTTTGAGAGAGGGTTTGCTCTTTCTTAAAAGTTGATTGTGTGTGCCTCGAGGAGGCTTTATTAGGTAATTGGGAGCAAGTGCTCCTGGGCATGATTGGGGTTTTCTGTCCCTTTGTCGAATCTTGTATTTGGGTAAAGTTGGGCTTTCTGCTCAAGAACGGTGTGTCTGGCTCTCGGAGCCCAAATCCTGTAACACTGTAATTGTACATTCTCGATTTGTTGTTAGGCTACTGAGTACCTGTTATATTTGTTATTTCTTGATCTTGAAAAGAAAAATATAACCTTGTTAAATTTTAAAATTAACTTTAATTTCGTAGATTGAGTCCTATTCAACCCAGCACCTTCTTTCACCTCTAACTACCACGGAGAACTCCGTAACAAAAATAATTCAACCCCATTTTCAATCATTTTTACCCCCACCTAAGTGGTTATTCCAAAAACAAAAAATACATGTCTATTTTAATCCAGATCAAAAATACAATTTTTCACTTCTGTAACATGTTAAGTTTTGACTTATACTGTGGACATGCTCATTTCAAAATTTCACCCCCTTTTTAGTTCCCCTTAAGTGGAGTTTCCAAAAACAAATTACTTGTGTTTCTTTACTTTTTATAGGAGATTCCAAATACCAATTTTTACGTCTGTAGCATTTTACGTTTCTAGGATATACTGTAGATACTCTCTTTCTAAAATTTCACCCCATTTGCCACTCCTGTTTAACCCCCGTTAATTGGATTTTCCAAAAACAAAAAATACGTGTTTCTTTATTTTTTAAGGAGTTTCTAAGTACTAATTTTCAGGTCTGTAAAACCTTCAGTTTCTGAGATATAAGTATCCCCATTAAGGGTATTGAACCCCATTTTCACCCCTCCTAGTGGGGTTTATGAAAACAAAACAATACGTGTTTCTTTATTTTTAAGGGAGATTCCAATTACCAATGTTCACGTCTGTAAACTTTTAAAGTTTTGGGATGTAGAAACATTCATTTTAAAAATTTCTAAAAATTCACCCCATTTGTCACTCCTGTATAACCCCTATTAATTGGATTTTCCAAAAACAAAAAATACGTGTGTCTTTATTTTTAAAGGAGATTCCAAATACCAATTTTCAGGTCTGTAATATTTTCAGTTTCTTATATATAAGTATCCTCATTAAAGGCATTCAACGTATTTTTCACCCTTTTTTCCTAGTGGGGTTTTCCGAAAACAAAGAAATACACGTTTCTTTATTTTTAAAGGAGAGTCTAAATACCAATTTTTACATCTGTAAACTTTTAAAGTTTTGAGATATAGATACACATATTTTAAAATTTCACCCCCCTTTTCCCCTCTTAACGACGGAATATCCAAAAATCCTCCCTTAGCGAGCACCTGCATTGTAGTATAAATGTATTCTCAAAATTCCATTTCTTTATGTCCAGTAGTTCTGGCTCGGCGATGATGAATCAGTGAGTGAGTGAGTGAGTGAGTGAGTGAGTGAGTGAGTGAGTCAGTCAGTCAGTCAGGACATGTTCTTTTGTATACATAGATGACTGACTGACTGACTGACTGACTGACTGACTGACTGATTCATCACGCCGAGCCATAACTACTGGACATAAAGAAATGAAATTTTGAGGATACATTCATATTATAAAGTAGGTTCAAACTAAGGGAGGATTTTTGTATATTCTGCCGCTATGGGGGTGAAAAGGGGGTGAATGTTTAAAATGAGTGTATCTGTATATCGAAAACTGAACAGTTTAATGACGTGAAAATCGGTATTTTGGATCTCTTTTAAAACTAAAGGAACACGCGTTTTTGGCTTTCGGAAGATTCTGTTAAGGGGGTGAAAAAAGGTGAAAAAGTGGTTGGATACCTTTTATATGGATACTCTTATTTCAACAACTGAAGATGTTAAAAATATGAAGATTTGGATTTTGGAATTTCTTAAAAAATAAAGAGACCCGTATTTTCTTGTTTTTGGAAATTCCACTTAAGGGGGTGGTGTGGGTGAAGAGAAGTGAGGAAACATTTTAATTCTTTTTTGGGGGACACTGATACATCAAATACTGAAGATGATACAAACATGAACATTTCTATTTGGTATCTTCCTTAAAAATAAAGAACCCTTTTTTGTTTTTGAAAAATCCGCTCAAGAGGGTGAGGTGGGTGAAGAGAAGTGAAGAAAGAGTTAAATTATATTAATGGGGTTACTTATACAAAAAGCTGAAGATGTTACAGTCATGAAAATTGCTATTTTGTATCTCCTTTAAAAATAAACATTTATTTTTTTTAGTTTTGGAAAATCTATTTCAGGGGGAGAGGGGGGGTTCGAACAGGATTGACAAAAGGGGTGAATTTGTAAAACGAGCTTATCTTAAAAACGTAATATGTTACAGACGTGAAAATTGGCATTTTTAATCTCTTTTGAACATTTATATAAAGTAACACATACTTTCTTTTGGGGGTGGGGAGGTTAAAAGGACTGAAAGTGGGGTGGAATTATTTTTATTAGGATACTGGTATCTCAAAATTTGAAGATATTACCGACTTGAAAATTGGTAAAAGGAATCTCCTTTAAAAATAAAGAACACGTATTTTTTTGTTTTCGTAAAGTCCACTATGGGGGTGTGAAAAAAAGGCTGAATTCTTTTTATGAGGATACCTACAGTATATCTCAAAATCTGAAGATATTACAGACATGAAAATTTGTATTTGGAATCTTCTTTAAAAATAAAGAAACACGTATTCTTTTGTTTTGGGAAAATCCAATTAAAGGTGGGTAAATGAATTGAAAAATAAGTTTAATTCTTTGTATGAGGATACTTATATCTCAGAAAACGAAGGATGTTACGGACGTGAAAATAGGTATTCCGAATCTCCTGTAAAATAAAGAAACACGCATTTTTGTTGGGGAGACGGAATCAACTTAAGGGTGGGGTGTAAAAGGAGTTGAATTTTTTTTTATGAGGATACAAATAAGAAGGGGACTTAAAACAATACACCGCTAAGGTAAGACTCGAGGATGAGGAGTGACGACAAAAATATACGTTTATATGAAACGGTTTGAATTACGAATTTAAAATGTCAAACGATATCCTAGGTGTTAAATAACAGAAGTTTGAAACAAATTTAACCCCTCGGAGAATTAAATGGGGGTTAAGATTCAAAAACAAATATACTAATTCCTTTTTCCGAAACGGTTTAACGAATGAAGACAAAATTCCAAATATATATTTTAAATCCTAGGTGTGAAATAGGAAATATTTTTAAACGTTCCGCCGCTAAAGTGTAAAGTGTAAACTAAATTATTCGTTCCTCCAAAACCGTTTGGCGTACAAAGTTACGAGAAGGGTCTTATTTTATGCCGTAGGTGTAAAATACCATATACACTGACTGACAGAGCATATGCAACACCAAGAAGGAGTGGTCAGAACCTTATGCCAATTGCAGGGTAGACTGACGTCACTGAGGTATGCTCATGATGTGAAATGCGCCGCTGTGCTGCGCACGTAGCGAACGATAAATGGGACACGGCGTTGGCGAAAGGCCCACTTCGTACCGTGATTTCTCAGCCGACAGTCATTGTAGAACGTGTTGTCGTGTGCCACAGGACACGTGTATAGCTAAGAATGCCAGGCCGCCGTCAACGGAGGCATTTCCAGCAGACAGACGATTTTACGAGGGGTATGGTGATCGGGCTGAGAAGGGCAGGTTGGTCGCTTCGTCAAATCGCAGCCGATACCCATAGGGATGTGTCCACGGTGCAGCGCCTGTGGCGAAGATGGTTGGCGCAGGGACATGTGGCACGTGCGAGGGGTCCAGGCGCAGCCCGAGTGACGTCAGCACGCGAGGATCGGCGCATCCGCCGCCAAGCGGTGGCAGCCCCGCACGCCACGTCAACCGCCATTCTTCAGCATGTGCAAGACACCCTGGCTGTTCCAATATCGACCAGAACAATTTCCCGTTGATTGGTTGAAGGAGGCCTGCACTCCCGGTGCTCGCTCAGAAGACTACCATTGACTCCACAGCATAGACGTGCACGCCTGGCATGGTGCCGGGCTAGAGCGACTTGGATGAGGGAATGGCGGAACGTCGTGTTCTCCGATGAGTCACGCTTCTGTTCTGTCAGTGATAGTCACCGCAGACGCGTGTGGCGTCGGCGTGGAGAAAGGTCAAATCCGGCCGTAACTGTGGAGCGCCCTACCGCTAGACAACGCGGCATCATGGTTTGGGGCGCTATTGCGTATGATTCCACGTCACCTCTAGTGCGTATTCAAGGCACGTTAAATGCCCACCGCTGCGTGCAGCATGTGCTGCGGCCGGTGGCACTCCCGTACCTTCAGGGGCTGCCACTGATCTCTATACCTGGATGGCTGGTAGCTTGGGTAGCAGTAAGCCGAATAGAAGATGACTGGCGTAGTAAGATGGCAGTGAGCGCACGGTGCAGTAGACCACGAGGAGCGCGCTTGCTTTGTTTATGCTTAGTTCAGTGACGCCAGGCCTCTTGATTGTAGTTCCACGAGTGTTCTGTGCTTTCTTATTGCAAAGTAAATAGTGTATTTTACGAATTTAGGTTCGTTGCCTTGTAGTATACTTGTGGATTACAAGATTCAATTTAAATATGTATGTGTTTATCTGAGTCCGCCTCTGTGGTGTAGTGGTTAACGTGATTAGCTGCCACCCCCGGAGGCCCGGGTTCGATTCCCGGCTCTGCCACGAAATTTGAAAAGTGATATGAGGGCTGGAACGGTGTCCACTCAGCCTCGGGAGGTCAACTGAGTAGAGGTGGGTTCGATTCCCACCTCAGCCATCCTGGAAGTGGTTTTCCGTGGTTTCTCATTTCTCCTCCAGGCGAATGCCGGGATGGTACCTAACATAAGGCCACGGCCGCTTCCTTCCCTCTTCCTTGCCTATCCCTTCCAATCTTACCATCCCTTCACAAGACCCCTGTTCAGCATAGCAGGTGAGGCCGCCTGGGCTAGGTACTGGTCATTCTCCCCAGTTGTATCCCCGATCAAGAGTCTGAAGCTCCAGGACACTGCCCTTGAGGCGGTAGAGGTGGGATCCCTCGCTGTGTCCGAGGGAAAAAGCCGACAGATGATGATGATGTGTTTATCTGAAATATGAATGAAGAAACATTCTATGGGGTATTAACATACCGCAGTGTTCAGCTTATGGATGTACAAACAGAACCGATCAGTAGAAGGAGAAATCATTTTATCGGGGAGTTTTATACTGTACATAAGAATCTTCCTAGGATAGTGTTTTGAGTTTTAGGTTTATTGTATCTTATTTCGCATATTCCGGGAGCAAAATGGCAATTAATTTTTGTAGGTTTCCTTTCTCGAGACCCGAACATCTAAGATCATCGATTAGGAGTATCAGGCGGGAGAATTGGGAGCCTTCTAAAACAGCTGTTCTCTGCTCGGATCACTTAGAGGAAGACTGTTTTGATAGAAATGGTCAAACTGTACACCTTAGAAGTGATGTACAGCCAACTGTTTGCAATTTTACTGAACATTAACTGCAAGTAAAAAATTTACTTATAATTTTTTTATTTCTCGTAATTAAACTGACGGTTTCGATTAAATAATTGACGTGACCTTATAACAATCGTAGAAAATGAAGTCTGGGGGGATTCTAGACCTTATTTACATCAGTAATAATTGTGGGTGGGAGAAGGGAAAGTGTGGTGTGTGTTTGGGGCTATCCCATTATACAGTTCGTGGTATTTGGGACTCTTTTAACTGGTGTTACATATATCTGATGATGACTATAATATCGCTTTGCTAGCTGAATTTAATTAAAGAGGTCTGTAATAGTAAATTAAGCTGCAGGTAATGTGATATATTGACAAGTTTTGAATATTTGCTGGTTTTATAAATGTGTACATTTGCTTCACTGATATTTTAATTTGATAATATGCGCGTTATTTCATAGAAACAGGAATTCATTATCAAGCACCAATTATGGTATGTCGAATCTAGGCCTGTATAGTGAGCTACTTTTATAGGTACATCATTTTAAGAATGCATAATTTCGTGGCATACATGTATACAATTTACGGCAATGTTTCCAGAAACTGGTTTTCACTTGTATTGTGTTACCGATCGCTAATTGCATGTATTCAGCACCTAAGTTAATATTCGTCGGCCGTTATTATACACTCACGTTTATTGATATCCCGGAGATTTAGTGACCTCGGAATGACGTGTCAGTGATCCCAATGTCCTTATGCTTTGAGTGAACATGTCTCCATATTTTTAATTATTCCAATGCGCCATTAATTGCGACTTAAAATTGACTATATTATCATTGCTTCCCCATAAGGAGAGCTCTAGGTTGGGTACGCCAACATGGCGAACCGCGCACTCAACTTGGCGTACTTTCTCCTGCAGCGGAGACCTGCCATCAGCGATCCATGTATAGAGATCAGTGGGTAGGGGTCATCAGTTGGGTGCGCAGTAGCAAGCCACACCTCCTGACGTCACGCGGTCCCCAAGTTCGCTAAACGAAGCAGAACCCCATTAGTCTAGTGATGGTGTTTACCTTCTCAACAGTGTAAGAGTTCAATTTTTCTGTGCTGTGCTGTGCTGTGCTGTGCCATGGTGTGTTGTGCTTTCGCTGGTTGCTCTAACCACGATAGACATTAGAAGGACGTAGACATTAAATTGCATCGTTTTCCAAAGAACAGTGAAACTTTAAAATTTGACGTGATTTACGGCCTGACATTTAAATTTGCCACTGAGTAGTAATGATTTAGCGAGTCAGTTCTGTAAAGATCGTGAAATAAGGGCACAAAAGCGAAATCATCGTAAGGAGATATGGCAAATTTTACAATCGCAGGCGCCAGTTGAAGCAGAAAATATTAATAATGCAATCTTGAGGAAGGAATTAGATAACAAAAGTAAACATCAGTCCGCCTCTGTGGTGTAGTGGTTAGTATGATTAGCTGCCACCCCCGGAGGCCCGGATTCGATTCCCGGCTCTGCCACGAAATTTGAAAAGTGGTACGAGGGCTGGAACGGGGTCCACTCAGCCTCGGGCGATCAACAGAGTAGAGGTGGGTTCGATTCCCACCTCAGCCATCCTGGAAGTGGTTTTCCGTGGTTTCCCACTTCGCTTCCAGGCAAAAGTCGGGATGGTACCTAACTTAAGGGCATGGCCGCTTCCTTCGCTCTTCCATGTCTATCCCTTCCTATCTTCCCATCCCCCCCGCAAGGCCCCTGTTCAGCATAGCAAGTGAGGCCGTCTGGACGAGGTACTGGTCATCCTTCCCAGTTGTATCACCCGACCCAAAGTCTCACGCTCCAAGACACTGCCCTTGAGGCGCTAGAGGTGGGATCCCTCGCTGAGTCCGAGGGAAAAGCCAACCCTGGAGGGTAAGCAGATTAAGAAAGAAAGAAGTAAACATCAGTGTTTCTGTGATGAGAAAATAGCTGAAGTGACTGCAGAATTGGAGTTAGTTATACTAGAAAATTGTGACTTAAAACAGCAAAATAAGGATCTTCAGGACAGTCTTAGTGCAGCTAATACCGAGATAATAAAATTAAAAAATAATGTCCAAGTTTTTGAAGGTACATTTTCTAAAAGTCAACAGCAAGATTTAGTAAACGGCAGATGCTCAAGCTGGTCATCTGAGGACATTGCTAAGGCGGTCACCTTACGGTCTGTATCATATAAAGCATTGTGTTTTGTTAGAGACGTGATTAATTACCCACTTCCTAGCGAAGTTACAATCAAACGACGGCTAAGACATTTTCTATTTCTCCTAGATCCAAACCGTGAACATTTCTCCACCCAGGAATTGGCTAGAAACCATTTCAAGGGGGTACTTAATGAAACCCACGGATGCGTGCATTCATTCTATTATTAAAATGGAAAATGTTCCACATGTGTGGTGTAGTGGCGAGTGTGACTATCTGCCAACCCCGGAGGCCAGGGTTCGAATCCCGGCTTTGCCACGAAATTTGAAAAGTGGTACGAGGGATGGAACGGGGTCCACTCAGCCTCCGTACGTCAAACGAGTATTCCCACCTGAGTCATCCTGGGAGTGGTTTTCCGTGATTTCCCACTTCTCCTCCAGGCAAATGCCGAGATGGTACCTAAATGAAGGCCACTGCCAATTCCTTCCCTCTTCCTTGTCTATTACTTTCAATCTTCCCATCCCTCCCCCCACAAGGCCCCTGTTCAGCATAGCAGGTGAGGCCGCCTGGGGGAGGTAATGGTCATTCTCCCCAGTTGTATCCCCGACCCAATGTCTCAAGTTCCAGGACACTGCCCTTGAGGTGGTAGAAGTGGGATCCCTCGCTGAGTCTGCGGGAAAAACCAACCCTGGAGGGTAAACAGATTAAGAAGAAGAAAATGGAAAATGAATTTAGTGTCTTCCATGGAAACTACATTAAGAAATGTCCAGGAGATTTTAGGTTTTTAAAGGAAAAAAGAAAAGAAAAAGAAAAACATCCTGATCTTGAAGATTTCGTTGTTTTATATTTCGTTAGAACCAGAACGTTCATAAGGATGAAAAACATAAACAAACATAAGCACATGCATTCTTACAAGAGGTGTAAACGAACTCCTAATGAAAAAAGGAGAAGTGTGAAAAAATTAAGAGTTGTTTGATAGACCGATTTTGATGTAATGTAAAACAACCAAGTAAAAATCTGGTGCAAATATTTTATGTGGAACCTATATAATGTAAATATGTATACAGTTTTACTACCATAATAATAATTAGGAGTATTAATTAGGTGTTTTTAAATATTGAACATTTGATCGCATTTTCTGACTGAGGGTTTTCTCCGCACCACATTTGTATATGGCCTAAGCCTGTGGAAACCTCTTTCCCAACTTAAAAATAGTGACCCATAATATGGTGGAAGAGGTTGACGTTTCTTCAGGGGATTTTTACCAACATTCCACCGGCCAATACACATTTATACATAATAACGTATACATAAATATAATATTAGATGTTTTAATACCACTTAACACCAACAATCCGCTAAAACAACGGTAAAAAGTATCCCGCGCGATTGGTCACCTTTCTTAAATTTTTGTAACTAGGTTTAGAAATAAAACTACGTATAAAATCGTTCTAAAATCATTGGATGGGTAGAAAATACGAAAACCGAACCGTAAATACTTTATTTGCGAGGCGAAAGATAATTTATTAGTGAGAAAGCTACTGGAATAGTTCGTGTTAAGCACAGTGTTATTATATTACTTGTAATGTTCTGAAAAATACTGAAATAACTTACAACATAATTACCTACACATAACAACTGGCAATTATATTTGACAAAACGGAAAAATATTTAGCAAGTGGTTAAATAAAAACAAGCAAATCATTAATAGAAACGCACAACTACAATGGATCGTGTTCACTGCAAGCCCGGTAGTGGGGATCAGATGACGACACCAGCCAAAGCGAGCCTGCGCGTGACCCCTACCGTCTAGTCTAGTAACCGTGCCTGTACCTTTGTAGATTGTAACGCAAAAAAATATAACATGTCTGTTTTTTCGAATGAATAAATATATGAAAATAAATCTGACTGTTTATATCGAGCGCAGTATAAATCAAACCGGAATATCTTGAAAATTTCAGTTTTTGTTGTTGCGGTTATAGAGTATTATTTTAAATAATGTACCCCAATCAGCACTTCGCTGAATAGTGGAGGAGAGCTTCGTTATCACAATCGAACGTCAATGCTCCCTGGCTTCCCTGCATAGTGTGTTCGCTCTTTCACTTCATTGTGACGTATGCTTGTTGCCCGCATTTTCGTCACGCCAGCCCGGCCAAATACTTTAATACACTGACTGACAGAGCAAATGCAACACCAAGGAGGAGTGGTTCGAAAGGGATGAAAGTTGGGGAACAAACAGAGACGGCACGGACGAATAATTGATGTTTATTTCAAACCGATATGCAGGTTACACAATGCGCACGGCATCGACTCAGTAGGATGTAGGACCACCGCGAGCGGCGATGCACGCAGGAACACGTCGAGGTACAGAGTCAATAAGAGTGCGGATGGTGTCCTGAGGGATGGTTCTCCATTCTCTGTCAACCATTTGCCACAGTTGGTCGTCCGTACGAGGCTGGGGCAGAGTTTGCAAACGGTGTCCAATGAGATCCCACACGTGTTCGATTGGTGAGAGATCCGGAGAGTACGCTGGCCACGGAAGCATCTGTACACCTCGTAGAGCCTGTTGGGAGATGCGAGCAGTGTGTGGGCGGGCATTATCCTGCTGAAACACAGCATTGGGCAGCCCCTGAAGGTACGGGAGTGCCACCGGCCGCAGCACATGCTGCACGTAGCGGTGGGCATTTAACGTGCCTTGAATACGCACTAGAGGTGACGTGGAATCATACGCAATAGCGCCCCAAACCATGATGCCGCGTTGTCTAGCGGTAGGGCGCTCCACAGTTACGGCCGGATTTGACCTTTCTCCACGCCGACGCCACACGCGTCTGCGGTGACTATCACTGACAGAACAGAAGCGTGACTCATCGGAGAACACGACGTTCCGCCATTCCCTCATCCAAGTCGCTCTAGCCCGGCACCATGCCAGGCGTGCACGTCTATGCTGTGGAGTCAATGGTAGTCTTCTGAGCGAGCACCGGGAGTGCAGGCCTCCTTCAACCAATCGACGGGAAATTGTTCTGGTCGATATTGGAACAGCCAGGGTGTCTTGCACATGCTGAAGAATGGCGGTTGACGTGGCGTGCGGGGCTGCCACCGCTTGGCGGCGGATGCGCCGATCCGCGCGTGCTGACGTCACTCGGGCTGCGCCTGGACTCCTCGCACGTGCCACATGTCCCTGCGCCAACCATCTTCGCCACAGGCGCTGCACCGTGGACACATCCCTATGGGTATCGGCTGCGATTTGACGAAGCGACCAACCTGCCCTTCTGAGCCCGATCACCATACCCCTCGTAAAGTCGTCTGTCTGCTGGAAATGCCTCCGTTGACGGCGGCCTGGCATTCTTAGCTATACACGTGTCCTGTGGCACACGACAACACGTTCTACAATGACTGTCGGCTGAGAAATCACGGTACGAAGTGGGCCATTCGCCAACGCCGTGTCCCATTTATCGTTCGCTACGTGCGCAGCACAGCGGCGCATTTCACATCATGAGCATACCTCAGTGACGTCAGTCTACCCTGCAATTGGCATAAAGTTCTGACCACTCCTTCTTGGTGTTGCATTTGCTCTGTCAGTCAGTGTATGATAATACCGGACAGCTTGCTGTTTTCAGTGATAAACTCGATAGTGCTGCTACCTACATGGCTTGGTGTGACCAACTCTTCAATAACATATTGTCTGTATGATTCTTGGCGCACTGCCGTGTTGTTTATAATGTATCAGTGTTTGTCACTAAACAACCTTACATTGCAGTTATATTCCAAGAAAAGTGTTATGCGCTGAACAAATTACCCACAAGCTAATGGGCCTGGGAACTGATAAGGACAGCAAGTATTAAAAAAGTAATGACCTCGCATCTTTGTTGAGGTTACATTCTATGACCCTTATATTAAGAAAATCAATCAAATACTCTACTGAAATGTTAGTGGGACGTAAAAGCAATAATATTAACATATATGGAACTCTAGTATACTCAAACTTGAGGGTCCACATTGTACAGTACTATAAATTTCACAGTCGAAAACTTGTGGGCCTGTAGCGTAATGGTTATCGCGGTAGTCTTGAAATTGAAAATTGAAGGCCATGAGTTTCGAATCCAGTCATTTTTTTTACTGTAGGATAATAATAATAATAATAATAATAATAATAATAATAATAATAATAATAATAATAATTTTCTTTACGTCCCGGTAAGTACTTTTACGGTTTTCGGAGACGCAGAGGTGCCGGAATATAGTCCCGCAGGAATTCTTTTACATGCCAGTAAATCTACCTGCACGAGGCTGACGTATTTGAGCACCTTCAAATACCACCGGACTGAGCCAGGATCGAACCTACCAAATTTGGATCAGAAGGCCATCGCATCAACCGTCTGAGCCACTCAGCCCGGCGTAAGAAAATTCTTCTTCTTCTTTATCTTTTTACCCTCCAGGGTCGGTTTTTCCCTCGGACTCAGCCGTGGATCCCACCTCTACCGCCTCAAGGGCAGTGTCCTGGAGCTTTAGACTTTGGGTCGGGGGATACAACTGGGGAGGATGACAAGTACCACGCCCAGGTGGTCTCACCTGCTATGCTGAACAGGGGCTTTGCGGGGGCATAGGGAGATTGGAAGCGATAGACAAGGAAGAGGGAAGGAAGCGGCCGTGGCCTTAAGTTAGCTACCATCCCGGCATTTGCCTGGAGAAGGATGGCCACTTCCAGGATGGCTGAGGTGGGAATCGAACCCCCCTCTATTCAGTTGACCTCCCGAGGCTGAGAGGATCCTGTTCCAGCCCTCGTACCACTTTTCATTTTCGTGGCAGAGCCGGGAATCGAACCCGGGCCTCCGGGGGTATTAGCTAATGACATGAACCACTACACCACAGAAGCGGGCAAGACAATTATTTCAGTGTATTACAGGCATAGGCTTGAGCACCAGTCCAACTAATTAATACGTGTGTATGGTAATTCTTCATGCATAAATTTGTGAAAGAGACTTTAGGAAATTCTGAACACTTCTTCCTTGTCAAGAACATCCTAGTTCACTCACCATAACCCCAATGTGTTAAACATATTATGTATTTCTGTCTTCAGAGGTACGACAGAAAATTCAAAGTACAGCGAAAACGAGAGAGCAGCGTGAGCTGAGTTCTCCTGTAGCATTCGGGAAGATCGGCCTTATCGAAGCAGAAGTAGAAGAAAAAGAAGAAGTCAAAATAATGGATCAGACTCCTGTTTCTTAATTACAGCTTCTCTTTCCCAAAATTGTAATAAATCGTGGATATTGTTAAGTTATCTGCCCGCTCTGGCGCTTTGGCTGAATGGTTAGCGCTTCGTGCCCCCGTTTTTATGATACCTTCATTTTTCGGAGTGTTGGATCTCTTCCATTTCCCTTCTGATTAGTGTTAATAGAGGATGGCTGGCCAGTTGTACTTCCTCTTAAAAAATAATCACCACCACGGAAAGGTCAGCGTACTGGCCTTCGGTTCAGAGGACCCTGGTACGATTCCCGACTTAGTCGGAGATTTTATTCGCGTCTGTTAATTCCTGTAGATCAGGGGCTACGGGTTTGTGTTCGTATTCATACGCATCTTCAAATATATACAACATGTCACACGAGAAACAACTACAGAAACACGAGGTAGTGAATATATATCCCTCCACATACGATTGGTGGTAGGAAAGGCATCCGGCCGCAAAACTAGGCTAAGTCCATACAAAGTCCTTCGCCAGGCTAGAAAAACTGGAGAGAGTAGGTAGTTGTTAAATATTTCCCCCAGAGGATGGGTGGATCCTCAAACAAATGCTGCTTTTAATTTTCAAGACATAGCGAAAGGCACGGCTCGTTTGGAGGTTTGTGAAAGAGGCATTTCATATTTTAAAATTTCATTCTTAATTATTATGATTATTAAAATATTTTAACAAAAATATTTCCATTGAGTGTAGTGCATTCCTTTCAACTGTAGCATAGACGAGTATGCAGTTCACACCAACACGCTAGATGTCATCACCATCGCTGTTCGCACTCAACTCAATGCTGTTGAGATAGAGCTGTCCGGTATTGGTGTATTAAAGTATTTGGCCCGGCCGCACTGGGCTAGCCTCAACGGGCGCCCAGCTGAGCACCTCTGCTGTAGAATATTGTGAACACCTGCCACGAGCCCTCCCTACCTGACATTGACCGGCTGCGGCCGGTCTGTAATGCCATGGCTAATCTGCACGGTGATAAATGTTATTATTTTTTTTACAGTCCGACTCATTGACTGAATGATCAGCGTTGAGATCTTCGGTTCAGAGCGTCCCTGGTTCGATTCCCGGCCGGGTCGGGGATCTTAATCGTGTTTGATTAATTCTTCTGGCTCGGGGACTGGGTGTTTGTGTTTGTTCCAACACGTTTATCTTCATATTTAGACAACACACTGAACCCATAATTCTACGGTGAGAAAATTTTTTATTCTTCTCAAATATTTATTTGGTATTCAGAAACTACTGTATGTTTGAGGGCAGCCATTTTGCGCTCCCAAGAGCCCGATGTTGCGTGGGGAGGTTCTTCCTTCCCGGCGAGCTCGTGGATTGCCGGGACACCTCGGCGGGGCTCGAGTGCCCGACAATTCTCTAAATCCATGGAATTCTGCACAATGAGGGATTTTGATAACATAGTAAAGGATGAAATAAAGAAGCAAAATTATTCATACACCCTCTGTAAAGGTAGAGACACCAGGGAAATTTTTAAGTGCATTTAAGCCCAAGTACATGGTAGCGTGAGACCAGCGAACTAGCTACACGTGCCAAGGTCATGGAAGGAAGAAAACGCGCGAAACGCACGGGCAGAAACAATTTATTTCTCGTGTTGTGAGTGTAGGAAAATTATAAAATTAACATCGAACATAAGTGCAAGTCTGTCCGGAGTTCTGGGACAAATCTTATCAAAATTGGTCTATTAGAAGCAAATTTGGCAGATTTCACAACCAAGCCTCATAGAGGGGATAGCGTCCTTCTGGAAATTATAAAAGAAACCCCCCCACCGTAGATTTTTCAGTGTCGATCTGGAACTTGAAGCCGCGGGAGCTTGTGCCCGCCGTCATTAGAATTTCGCGCCAGATTGACCGACAATAATTCAATACATGCTCGTGGCTAAAGTCCATATATTTAGTTAAGAAGAAAAGTGATTGGAGAAGCTGTGAACGTTTGCAGACGAACTGGGAAGGTGTAGGCTGGTTGAAAAATACACAGCAGAATTTATTTTTATCATTTCCTGTACTCTTGTAAGTGAAGAAGGTCTGGGGGAAGCGATTCAAAATAGTTCTACTCCCTTATCGGCCGAACACCTGTTCTTGTTGAAACAACGGGGAGAGAAACCACTCTGGGAGGCGCATCAGACAGTTAGAGTCGACTGCAGAACGAGGGAAGTTCGTGGTGCAAGTTACAAAGAAAGTGCATTATTTATGGTAATTTTAATCTCGTGTGTGTGTGAAGGGTAGTGTTTGGATGAGTGAAATGTTGAAAATGACAATGTTGTCTGTGAAAATGAGTGGTTAAGTACGAGGTTGCTGGAGATGATGTAATCAGAATGCTGAGAATGTCACCAATGTGCAGGTCTGTCTATTTTACATTATGTTGTAGTTAGTTAGTTAGTTACTGTCTGTCCTAACAAAATTTCCAGATGATTGTCGGGTGATATTCGAAAATTATCAGGCGAAAGGCGTTGTGAATTTTGGTCAGCGTGTGTAAATTTCAGTGTGTAAATTTCATGTCAAGAACGGTAAAATGCGACGCTTAAAATTTTGTGTTGAGATGAGATATCATTCAAAGTGTGGATTTGTGAACGTTATAAGTGTAAATTTGTCGTGGCGAATATTGTAATTTCAGGTGTCAGTTGCATTCAGAAATGTTGGTCAATAATAATAATAATAATAATAATAATAATAATAATAATAATAATAATAATGATAATGATAATGTTTACCACGGGATAAGGAAATTCCTCTCTGTTAAATTACATTTAACCAGTTATTTTTACAAGGATCGTAAGCATATTTAGATAATGTCAATAAAATTTGTTAGAGTCGCAGTCGTTAATGGGAAGGAAATTGTGAGACATCGTGTATACTTGAATTGCGAAAGGTCGATGTGTGCTCTTGGATTCTTGAGGTCCGAAAGTCTTAATAATAGTAAGGTAAGAGATGTGTTTAATGATGGTTGTCGTTTTCACCAGGGGATCGAAGTATGAAAAAGGGTCGTGAAGGAAAGGGGATTGAGAGCGATGGATTGATATGTACGTGGAGATGAGAGAGAAGTAGTACCGCTGAAATAAAGCGAGGAGAAAGTGTGTTGAGACAAGTTGTATTTTTGTAGAGGAAGTATTTAGAAACAGGCTGTGTGAAACAGGCTGTATTGTTTTCCGCAATCAATCCGAATTTGAGACGACTATGGTGTGAATTTATAGAAAGATTCCAAGTGAAAACGACTCTTGTAAAATGTTACAGTCTGGGTAGTACACATCCAGTGATCTATGTTACGTAAAGCCCGCATGGATGATAAGAGAACGAACAATCTTCAGGATCAGAGAGCACTTTGGACACACGGTTGGGTTATATTTAATTTGTTCATTGGGGAGGTCATGGATAAGATGGTTGGAATTGATGATAGGCGATCTGAGAATTTCGAATGCGATGGTGATGATTATTATTTTGAAGGCGTCCACTAAAAAGGTACACGTGTGTGGGAAATTTTAATTTGCTTCCCTAATACTTCAGTGCACAGGCTGAGATTGTGTTCGAGGTGGAGAACCGTTCGTCACGTCTATTTATTTTTTGAGTTCACATATTATAATGATGTAGACACTTACTGTACTTTTCGAGAGGTAGACACTTGCTGTATTTCGACTTGCATTCAGTTGATAATAGAGACGTTGGTTCCGTCGTGCGTATTTTGTCTGACCAGATTCAGTGATATTGTTGGAGTTGTTTGAGAATTGCATTTCGCCTGATATGTTAAGGGAGACGTAGTACGACCCACTTTGACGCCCGACGATAGATTTAGGACGTCACGTGTTTATTTTTGGAGTCATTGATGATGAGACGTCCTAGGTCACGCCCGACGATAGGATTTGGAAGGCATCATGTACATAATGATTAGGTTTAGGTTGTACAGATTTCAAGTGAGCCCGACGATAGGTCTGGGATGGTAGCTGTACACACTCAAGTCTCGGTTAAGATGTTCCTTTTGTTTGTTCTTTTATGGAAGTGGCCTGGTTGAAGGTAGCCATTACAGTGCGATATGATTTATTGTAGAGGGTCTATGCGAAGCTCTCATTGAGATAACGGGATGCTATCAGACGAGTCGAGGGCTGTCCAAGTGTGGGACATCGACCCGATCTAGATTAAATATTTTTACTGTGTTTCTTCGTGCGTGTTAAGCTGTATGACTTCGAGATGTTGATTTATTTTTACGGACTTTATTGTTTCCTCGTTTTAACGTCCGTTTTCGTTTGATAGTGTGCATATTGACACCTAGTGTTGTAGAATGAGACTTGAGTTGCGAATGCGGTTTCGATTCGTCAGCCAGTAATTTATATTATTTTCATCTTGTCGTATTTTCATTCTTATTCTTAGTTAGAATAAGTAAGTAATCACTTTACCAGTAGTGTGTTGGGACAGACAGTAAATAGAGAGATCTGTACTGGTAGCATTGTTTTTCAAGGGAAAGAATTCCTTAAAATTGTAGTAAATTTTAGCGTGGACTGGTAAATTTATTAAGCATAATAAACCCATTTCTAACCTGAAAATCGGTTCAATAATAATATTTTCAAGTGACTTTTCACTTTTTGATTAACTTCAGTGTTTGGCATTTCTTCTAAATGCATGATTAGTAAGTGTTTCCTGCATTTCGCAGTTTTGTTCCTTTAGAACGACTTAACGTAAGATCCTCCCGGATCATGTTGTTGTTGGTTCCTTCCGAACAGCCGTTTGGGGTGATGCATGTTTAGCATCGGGAGTACCTTATCACTTAAGGGTGTCATGAATGACAAATACATGGTGGAATTTTATTTCAATTGTGAATGATGCCATTAACTTGTAGTGAACACCATGCTTTCCCATAATATTTCGCAACCTATCCAAAGCAACTGATAGTCAGTTTGGTTCGATTAAGGGTCCATTCGGCGGATGTTCCGTATCCGTGAAGGGTATTTGACTGGTGGATAACCTTAATTAAGAGAAAATCAGGCGTTCTACTTGTTGAAAGTCAGATTTTCCACGGATCGTGTGGATTAACTCTCAGTTCTCGTTTGGAATGATAGGTGCCCGGTTTTCAGGTCTTCCCTTTTTCAGTTTTTCAGTTTCGCTGTCCACTAACATATTAGCTTCTCTGAAGCAACTCTTCGACATTGGAAGAAACGAAGTGACGTTATGTAATGTGACTGTGTTAGGAACTTTTCCAAAATCAATAATTAAATGTTTTTATGTTTTGTGGCAAGAATACATATTAAATTAACGATGTTATCGTGCTCTTTCAGTTTAAATAAAAGTTAGTAAGCACATTTTTGCTCCTCATTTCAAGTAGTTAGGCTTTCTTCTGAACCCCATCGTTTGGTTAAGATCGTGACCGAATTTATTCCCGCAACGACCCAAGATTTAAGAGTTCTAAATTGTTCTACTATAGCAGCCGTGGCCGACCAACGATGGAATGGTAAGTTCAAGGGTTCAGTAGAAGTGGCGCCATCAACTTTGGGGCCTTAATGTCACGATAACGATGAGGAGCCCAAAGTCACGATAACGATACGATGCCACGATAACGATAATGAAATTATCCATTGAAAACAAATGTTAGGAAAATATAAAATAATGTTGAGGCCTAAGCCACATTATAAATAATGCAAGCGGGTGAGAACTATGGCTGAGCCACAGTTAAACGAATTATGCCCAATGAGAGTGCTAGATATTATCACGTTTAACGAGGAGCGTAACTACTTGGTAAATAATAATAATAATAACAGTCACAATGCATTTTAGGAAATTAGTATTTAAAGCTATATTGAAGCTTATGTCATGTTGCCAATATAAATTTTGGAAGTGGTAACGCTGAATTACATTCAAAGTTTATGCGTTAACATGTTCGTTATTTACTTAATTTACGGAAGCGAAACCATTTGGGATATTTATCCAGAGTAAATTATTAACTTTAGAATTTTCTTTTTATTAAACAAGTTTGTGATACCAGCCACCTAAACAAAATTTTATGAGACAACTGTTGGAATGTTGTCAGTTTCGGTATTAAATTATAATAGCGTTTGTATGTGAAAACGCAGTAGGTAGTGAATTCTTTCCCTAGTAGTTTGGAGTATTCTGGTTGCATCAACAGCCAGCGTACTCATTATTGTATTCTTTGTGGTATTGTGAGATGGAAGGTCAGGCGACCTTGGAGAAGTTAATGCAGATGATAGAGGACATGAAAGTCCAGAATGAGAATTTAAATAGTAAGATGGAGGACGCCAAAGTCCAGAGTGAGAATTTAAATAGTAAGATAGACGGTTTGGATAGTAAGATGGAGGATACGAAAGGGCAAATGTTAGATAGTTTGGATAGTAAGATAGATAGTTTGGATAGTAAGATGGAGGACACGAAAGTCCAGAGTGAGAATTTGAGAGAGGACATGAAGGCTCATAATGAAAGTTTGGATGGTAAGATTGAGGAGTTGCAGTCGAGTTTGAAAGACACTCGGGAGGAGTTACAGTCTAGTTTGAAAGACACTAGTGACGAGTTAAAGAGTAGTATTGAGGATACCCAGGCTAGGTGTAGAGAGTCTAGTGATGAGTTGAAGGCTGGATTGAAGAACGTAGTTCAGGAGACATACACTATTTGCACCGAACTTAAAGAGGAAGTTAGGGGCGAGATAGGTAAACTCAACCAGCGTTTTGATGATAGCCGAGTGGAAATTAGGGATGAAATTGACAAACAATTTGCGGAAGTGCAGGTCAGTTTAAAGAACGATTTTGATAAACAATTTTCTAAAATCCATGACAGTTTAAAAACCGATATGGACAAGCGTTTTGACGAAAGCCACGACATGTACAATAGGTTATGTGATAGTCAGGATGAGATGAGAAAGGAACTTGACAAGCATTTACTGGAGAGCCAGGCGGCGCATAAACAGCTGATTGACAGTCAGGTTGAATTTAAGGACGACATTACACAACAGATCGTAGAGATGCGGATCTCCAGTGATAAGGAAAAGGGGAAAACGCTAACCATAATAGAGGAACAACGTCAAATATTATCTGCGGACATTCAGTCACTGAACAACAAGGTAGATAAAATTAGTGTGGAATTGGAGAGTCAGGTATTGTCAAAAACCGAAACCATGGAGAAGAAACTGTTGCAAGTTAATGAGGAAGCAATTAGTAAACTCCAAGCGGCTAATGAGGACTCCGAAATTTTAATTAAAGAAATTCAAGAGGAGCTAGTTGAAATGAAAACTGAACATACCAGGGAATTCAATGACAGGCAAATTAGTATAGAACAGGATTTAAGGGAAATCACGTCAGCCCAGGAAGAGACAGACAAGAAAGTTGGGTTCATTAAGAGCGAAGTGAGCAGTTGGATTAGCAGCGTGGTAGATATGCAGTCCAAGGTGGACAAAGTATTAAGTCAAACCTCGACAGCTGTTAACTCTGACCTCAGTGGTCAATTGCCAAATATCAGTCATGTGAATAGCAACGGTCAGAGCTCGAATATAGATACCAGTCGATCTCAAAGCTCAGGGGTCACCAACGTTATTAACATGATCAAGTTACATGAGGACCAGCCCAAGAAATTTAATGGAGGTCCACATACCACGCCGAAGGGGTTCCTTAAGGATCTCAGGGAGTACATCCGGGACGCCAAGATTCCTGAGGAACGTCAGTTGAGGGTAGCTGAAAGATATTTAGAGGGGGCACCACTTTTATGGTTTAAAGGCTTCCGATACCACTTTGATACCTTTGATGAATTCCAGAGGGCGTTTCTCAATAAATTTTGGAGTACGGAAATTCAGCAGAGTCTTAGATTAGAGCTATACTCACGTCGGTATAATGCAATAGGCCCTACAAAGTTCAGTGAATACTTTATTGCCCAAATGGTAAAGTTCAGAGAACTTGAGGCGCCGCCCTCGGAGCAAGAGTTGGTACAGGCCATCCAGAAGCAGTTACCTCCCGAAGTGCAAAGGATGCTCATTGCATCAAAGGTAGAGACCCCCATGCAGGCAGAAATGATCCTTAGGCAATTGGATCATACCCATAATCAAATAGCACCCAGAGGGGGACGATCGCACGAGCAACATGTAAACACTGTTAGCCAGGTCCCAGAGGGAAGTCAAGAGGTACCTGAGCAGGGGAAACCACAGCCGACTGAGCGGAGGCGTGAGTTTCGCAATAACTGGGAACCCTCGCATCCACGAAATGAGGATTGGAAAAGACGTAGGGGTAATGGGAATTATCCACAAAGGAGGAACCCTTACTGGAGGCGGTACGATGGGGACAGAGAAAACCAGAGGAATTTCAGGAATGGACTTAATAACCGCAGGGACTGGGGAAATAATCGAACCCAGAACTTCCGCCGTGATGAGGATGAACGGTACCGTGAACGTGTTCAGTACACCGACGGGTTAAGGAAGGACCACGAAAGAAAAAAATGGCAGGGGGCTATACAG
This sequence comes from Anabrus simplex, assembly GCF_040414725.1. Taxonomy (NCBI): domain Eukaryota; kingdom Metazoa; phylum Arthropoda; class Insecta; order Orthoptera; family Tettigoniidae; genus Anabrus; species Anabrus simplex. Next base: position 282,824,427 of record NC_090266.1, on the reverse strand, counting down.
CGCCAGGACGTCAACACCGATTGTTTCGGGGCTGAAAGTTTGGAATTCCAGAAGGCACATAGGCAAGACCAACGAAACTCCGGTCTGAACCCGTTTGCGCCAGATTTTGAGCAGGAGTCAATGTCGACTCTTGATAGAAGAAAAACAACTTCAAATTCCCAGTAGGAAAAGGTTCAGAGTCTTTCATCCCAGATTCTGAAGGAGAGACGACCAAATGACGCACATTACATCAGTAACATCAAGAAACAGACTCCTGGCAACACCCAATTCAATGATGACCGCAACCCGATAAGAAGATCAAAGGTCTATCATAGAGCCGAAGAAAGAGTTCCACTACAGGATGACGCAGCCTTACCAGCTGGGGAAATGGTCACCGAAGAAGAAGAAGAAGAAGAAGAAGAAGAAGTACAACCCGTAAATATGATCGTCACGTCGAGAGGAAGACAGGTCGAGGCACCACTCCAAGGACAGGCAAGCAGTGGGAGTAAAGAAGAGGAAGACGCTGAATGTTTACAATGTTCATTCTTAAGAGAAGACTTTGTTGATGACATCTGTAACGCAATTCTATTGTTGGAAGAAGAAAACAGGGAAATACGTGAAAGTAACAGAGCCCTACGTCAAGAGTGAGATCGGCTGGGAAATTTTACGTAGAATCATGGTTCATTTGTATCAAAATTCCCATGTACAATTTAGAATTTTGAAGGAATATATTTGTTTAAATATTTCCCCTTTCTGGGTAAACATTTCGTCGTTGTAGGAGGATGATGAACCCATAATTCTACGGTGAGAAAATTTTTTATTCTTCTCAAATATTTATTTGGTATTCAGAAACTACTGTATGTTTGAGGGCAGCCATTTTGCGCTCCCAAGAGCCCGATGTTGCGTGGGGAGGTTCTTCCTTCCCGGCGAGCTCGTGGATTGCCGGGACACCTCGGCGGGGCTCGAGTGCCCGACAATTCTCTAAATCCATGGAATTCTGCACAATGAGGGATTTTGATAACATAGTAAAGGATGAAATAAAGAAGCAAAATTATTCATACACCCTCTGTAAAGGTAGAGACACCAGGGAAATTTTTAAGTGCATTTAAGCCCAAGTACATGGTAGCGTGAGACCAGCGAACTAGCTACACGTGCCAAGGTCATGGAAGGAAGAAAACGCGCGAAACGCACGGGCAGAAACAATTTATTTCTCGTGTTGTGAGTGTAGGAAAATTATAAAATTAACATCGAACATAAGTGCAAGTCTGTCCGGAGTTCTGGGACAAATCTTATCAAAATTGGTCTATTAGAAGCAAATTTGGCAGATTTCACAACCAAGCCTCATAGAGGGGATAGCGTCCTTCTGGAAATTATAAAAGAAACCCCCCCACCGTAGATTTTTCAGTGTCGATCTGGAACTTGAAGCCGCGGGAGCTTGTGCCCGCCGTCATTAGAATTTCGCGCCAGATTGACCGACAATAATTCAATACATGCTCGTGGCTAAAGTCCATATATTTAGTTAAGAAGAAAAGTGATTGGAGAAGCTGTGAACGTTTGCAGACGAACTGGGAAGGTGTAGGCTGGTTGAAAAATACACAGCAGAATTTATTTTTATCATTTCCTGTACTCTTGTAAGTGAAGAAGGTCTGGGGGAAGCGATTCAAAATAGTTCTACTCCCTTATCGGCCGAACACCTGTTCTTGTTGAAACAACGGGGAGAGAAACCACTCTGGGAGGCGCATCAGACAGTTAGAGTCGACTGCAGAACGAGGGAAGTTCGTGGTGCAAGTTACAAAGAAAGTGCATTATTTATGGTAATTTTAATCTCGTGTGTGTGTGAAGGGTAGTGTTTGGATGAGTGAAATGTTGAAAATGACAATGTTGTCTGTGAAAATGAGTGGTTAAGTACGAGGTTGCTGGAGATGATGTAATCAGAATGCTGAGAATGTCACCAATGTGCAGGTCTGTCTATTTTACATTATGTTGTAGTTAGTTAGTTAGTTACTGTCTGTCCTAACAAAATTTCCAGATGATTGTCGGGTGATATTCGAAAATTATCAGGCGAAAGGCGTTGTGAATTTTGGTCAGCGTGTGTAAATTTCAGTGTGTAAATTTCATGTCAAGAACGGTAAAATGCGACGCTTAAAATTTTGTGTTGAGATGAGATATCATTCAAAGTGTGGATTTGTGAACGTTATAAGTGTAAATTTGTCGTGGCGAATATTGTAATTTCAGGTGTCAGTTGCATTCAGAAATGTTGGTCAATAATAATAATAATAATAATAATAATAATAATAATAATAATAATAATAATAATGATAATGATAATGTTTACCACGGGATAAGGAAATTCCTCTCTGTTAAATTACATTTAACCAGTTATTTTTACAAGGATCGTAAGCATATTTAGATAATGTCAATAAAATTTGTTAGAGTCGCAGTCGTTAATGGGAAGGAAATTGTGAGACATCGTGTATACTTGAATTGCGAAAGGTCGATGTGTGCTCTTGGATTCTTGAGGTCCGAAAGTCTTAATAATAGTAAGGTAAGAGATGTGTTTAATGATGGTTGTCGTTTTCACCAGGGGATCGAAGTATGAAAAAGGGTCGTGAAGGAAAGGGGATTGAGAGCGATGGATTGATATGTACGTGGAGATGAGAGAGAAGTAGTACCGCTGAAATAAAGCGAGGAGAAAGTGTGTTGAGACAAGTTGTATTTTTGTAGAGGAAGTATTTAGAAACAGGCTGTGTGAAACAGGCTGTATTGTTTTCCGCAATCAATCCGAATTTGAGACGACTATGGTGTGAATTTATAGAAAGATTCCAAGTGAAAACGACTCTTGTAAAATGTTACAGTCTGGGTAGTACACATCCAGTGATCTATGTTACGTAAAGCCCGCATGGATGATAAGAGAACGAACAATCTTCAGGATCAGAGAGCACTTTGGACACACGGTTGGGTTATATTTAATTTGTTCATTGGGGAGGTCATGGATAAGATGGTTGGAATTGATGATAGGCGATCTGAGAATTTCGAATGCGATGGTGATGATTATTATTTTGAAGGCGTCCACTAAAAAGGTACACGTGTGTGGGAAATTTTAATTTGCTTCCCTAATACTTCAGTGCACAGGCTGAGATTGTGTTCGAGGTGGAGAACCGTTCGTCACGTCTATTTATTTTTTGAGTTCACATATTATAATGATGTAGACACTTACTGTACTTTTCGAGAGGTAGACACTTGCTGTATTTCGACTTGCATTCAGTTGATAATAGAGACGTTGGTTCCGTCGTGCGTATTTTGTCTGACCAGATTCAGTGATATTGTTGGAGTTGTTTGAGAATTGCATTTCGCCTGATATGTTAAGGGAGACGTAGTACGACCCACTTTGACGCCCGACGATAGATTTAGGACGTCACGTGTTTATTTTTGGAGTCATTGATGATGAGACGTCCTAGGTCACGCCCGACGATAGGATTTGGAAGGCATCATGTACATAATGATTAGGTTTAGGTTGTACAGATTTCAAGTGAGCCCGACGATAGGTCTGGGATGGTAGCTGTACACACTCAAGTCTCGGTTAAGATGTTCCTTTTGTTTGTTCTTTTATGGAAGTGGCCTGGTTGAAGGTAGCCATTACAGTGCGATATGATTTATTGTAGAGGGTCTATGCGAAGCTCTCATTGAGATAACGGGATGCTATCAGACGAGTCGAGGGCTGTCCAAGTGTGGGACATCGACCCGATCTAGATTAAATATTTTTACTGTGTTTCTTCGTGCGTGTTAAGCTGTATGACTTCGAGATGTTGATTTATTTTTACGGACTTTATTGTTTCCTCGTTTTAACGTCCGTTTTCGTTTGATAGTGTGCATATTGACACCTAGTGTTGTAGAATGAGACTTGAGTTGCGAATGCGGTTTCGATTCGTCAGCCAGTAATTTATATTATTTTCATCTTGTCGTATTTTCATTCTTATTCTTAGTTAGAATAAGTAAGTAATCACTTTACCAGTAGTGTGTTGGGACAGACAGTAAATAGAGAGATCTGTACTGGTAGCATTGTTTTTCAAGGGAAAGAATTCCTTAAAATTGTAGTAAATTTTAGCGTGGACTGGTAAATTTATTAAGCATAATAAACCCATTTCTAACCTGAAAATCGGTTCAATAATAATATTTTCAAGTGACTTTTCACTTTTTGATTAACTTCAGTGTTTGGCATTTCTTCTAAATGCATGATTAGTAAGTGTTTCCTGCATTTCGCAGTTTTGTTCCTTTAGAACGACTTAACGTAAGATCCTCCCGGATCATGTTGTTGTTGGTTCCTTCCGAACAGCCGTTTGGGGTGATGCATGTTTAGCATCGGGAGTACCTTATCACTTAAGGGTGTCATGAATGACAAATACATGGTGGAATTTTATTTCAATTGTGAATGATGCCATTAACTTGTAGTGAACACCATGCTTTCCCATAATATTTCGCAACCTATCCAAAGCAACTGATAGTCAGTTTGGTTCGATTAAGGGTCCATTCGGCGGATGTTCCGTATCCGTGAAGGGTATTTGACTGGTGGATAACCTTAATTAAGAGAAAATCAGGCGTTCTACTTGTTGAAAGTCAGATTTTCCACGGATCGTGTGGATTAACTCTCAGTTCTCGTTTGGAATGATAGGTGCCCGGTTTTCAGGTCTTCCCTTTTTCAGTTTTTCAGTTTCGCTGTCCACTAACATATTAGCTTCTCTGAAGCAACTCTTCGACATTGGAAGAAACGAAGTGACGTTATGTAATGTGACTGTGTTAGGAACTTTTCCAAAATCAATAATTAAATGTTTTTATGTTTTGTGGCAAGAATACATATTAAATTAACGATGTTATCGTGCTCTTTCAGTTTAAATAAAAGTTAGTAAGCACATTTTTGCTCCTCATTTCAAGTAGTTAGGCTTTCTTCTGAACCCCATCGTTTGGTTAAGATCGTGACCGAATTTATTCCCGCAACGACCCAAGATTTAAGAGTTCTAAATTGTTCTACTATAGCAGCCGTGGCCGACCAACGATGGAATGGTAAGTTCAAGGGTTCAACACTTCAGTACACTACCAACCACCACAGAAGCACGCAATACTGATTACATCCTTCCATATAAGGTTGGCGTCAGGAAGGGCATCCGGCCGTAAAATAGGGCCAAATCCACACGTTCTATACAGTTCGCACCCGCGACCCCACAGGTGTGGGAAGAGCAGTAAGAAGAGAATATGTATTTTTTTTACAGTTCGAAAATGTATATAAAAACGAAAGTGATCAATAAGTGATTCGATGTCGAACGAGTTTCCTTTTCTTTATCTAGAAGTACGTGAATGTGCTGCCTTTTGTTCTCATTACCAAGCAGCACTCATTGCCGGGAACAGGGGATAAATCTGTTGTAGGACACGTGAGAAAAAGGCACGAAAGTCGTGAAAGTGGTAACATGATGTAAATAAATACATAAATATGTAAGTACATTTATATGAATCAATGTAACCGAATGACAAACTAACGTACAGCACATTACACAAGTAATTTTAACGTACCGGTACATTTATACCTCCGAAAATTACGAAAAGAATCAAGCAAGTTGCCAGAGGATTTAAGTACCGGGCGATCAGTGGCGCAACTTGTGAATAATTGCTCGGTTCATACCGGGGAATAGTCAGTTGAGAGAATGGCGTCCTAGGAAGAACTTCTTCTTCTTGCTCTTCTATTAAAGAAAAAGAAACCGAAGGGTTAGGAAAATGCGGAAACATCCTATATTTGTTTCTCGATTGACTAGAGGATTATATTATACATTGCTTGACGATCTAAATGAGGATGACAGTAAATTTTTCAATTACGTGCGCATGTCAAAGTCGTCATTTTACGAATTGCTCGGCTACATAAAAGAAGAAATAACGGGAAACGACACATTACTAAACAAGTGTTTCCCAGCTGAGCTGTAATTCACTAACATAGCCCTATAATGGATCAATGGTACTTGTAAATGTAAACGATTATAGAATTTTTATGGGTGTTACATATTTCCATATAAGAGTAGTAAACGTTTTGTAATGCTCATCTAGATTATTTTTCTTGGCTGTGGGTTTTGCTTCGAATTCTGGATCAAAGTTCTTTAAAATGCTATTCCAAGAATTCAATGTTTCTATTTTGTTAGCGTAAGATTCAGTTCTGGAATTCCAAGTGACCGGTTTTCATTCTACCTCAAAAATGGTCATCAGTATTTATTTGACTTCCAAATAATTTTGCCATCTCCTTCATTTGCTGTTGTAGTTTGTTTGATGTCTCCATGTTCAATAAATAAATTATCACAATAAGTAGAATATTCACTCTACCACAGCACGAGACCAAACTAGGTAATGCAGAAAGATATTGGTTAGGCCGATCGCTGACTCACTTGCGTTCCATCGTCCGCATTACGTCAAGATGGTGTGAGATCACGAACTTGAGTGACGATTCCGTATACGCGGGGAGGTACATCGGGCGACTAGTTGCGCCACTAGTCGCCCACGGCTAATAGGCTATATTTACTGCAATGCCCCCTCACGCATTTGAGCAACTAAAAGTCGCCAGAGCAGTTGCCGGCTCAGATGACGGCCGGCAACTATTGCTCAGTTGCGCCACTAGTCGTCCGCGGCTAATAATAGGCTCCATTTGATCCAATGGTCCGTGACTCGCCAGAGCAACTAGTTGCACCACTAGTCACCCACGGCTAATAGCGGCCTAAGGTGAGGGAGGAAATGATAAGAAGTAGAATATAGGTGTTTGCGGCGTAGTAAGTTATCCGTTGTTCTCCTGTTCCCAATATAGCAGGTTTGATCTCAACTGAGGTCGAAGGTATTTGAGGCAGTTTAAATGGCTCCTTTGAGTTAGGAACTCCTACAGAACAATAATAATAATAATGTTATTTGCTTTACGTCCCACTAACTACTTCTTAAGGTCTTCGGAGACGCCGAGGTGCCGGAATTTAGTCCCGCAGGAGTTCTTTTACGTGCCAGTAAATCTACCGACACGGGGCTGTCGTATTTGAGCACCTTCAAATACCACCGGACTGAGCCAGGATCGAACCTGCCAAGTTGGGGTTAGAAGGCCAGCGCCTTAACCGTCTTAGCCACTCAGCCCGGCTCCTACAGAACAGAACTCCGACACCTTGGCGTCTCTGAAAAATCAGCTGCCATTGATGGGATATTTCTTCTCCTACCGCTTTTCCCCTCGTATTTGTGGGATCACGGGTGTGAACTGTGATGCACATGTGGACTTCGTCCAACTCAACAGTTGGATGTCCTTCCTGACGCTCATCCTGTGTGGAGGAGGGATGTCTTCACTATTGCGTGTTTCTGTGGTGGTTGGAAGTGTAGTGTGCTGTGTGTTAATGAAGTTAATGTAACTAAGTTTTCCAGTCTGTCGAACACTAAATATAACAACTACAACCTTAGAACATACATGTAAAAAAAGACTTTATGAAACAAATAGTAAAAACACGCTATTTCCGGTTTAATACGGTGTTTTTGTCTTATTATTTTTATCCTTTGTTTAATAATGTTTTTTTAAAATTTGCTTTACATCGCACAGACACAGATAGGTCTTATGGCGACGATGGGGTAGGAAACGGCTAGGAGTGGGAAGGAAGCGGCCGTGGCCTTAAGGTACAGCCGCAGCATTTGCCTGGTGTGAAAATGGAAAACTACAGAAAACCATCTTCAGGGCTGCCAACAGTGGGGTTCGAACCCACTATCTCCCGAATGCAAACTCACAGCTGTGCGCCCCTAAGCTGTACCTTGGTTAAAGCCACTGCCGCTTCCTTCCTGCCAACTTCGATAGCTGCAGTCGCTTAAGTGCGGCCAGTATCCAGTATTCCTATCTGAGTCGGTGCGACGTAAAGCGAAAAGCAAAAAAAATGTGCCGGCCCCGCGGTGTAGGGGTAGCATGCCTACCTCTTACCCGGAGGCCCCGGGTTCGATTCCTGGCGAGGTCAGGGACTTTTACTTGGATCTGAGGGCTAGTCCGAGGTCCACTCAGCCTACGTGATTACAATTGAGGAGCTATCTGACGGTGAGTTGGTGGCCCCGGTCTAGGAAGCTAAGAATAACGGCCGAGAGGATTTGTCGTGTTGACCACATGAAACCTCATAATCTGCAGCCCTTCGGACTGAGCAGCGGTCGCTTGTTAAGCAATGGCTCTTCGGCGCTGTTGCGCCAAGTGGGGGGCATAGGAAAATGAATACAATGAAAATATATCCACATACTGTACCCGCTCAAAGCCTGAGTCCCAACCAGCATTTATCTCAGGGGGTGTTACGGTCCGAATCTATCGCAACTAATAAACAATTTTAAAATTATGAAGATATAAGATCTCCAATTAAATGTATGGACGCCATCTAATTAGTACTACAGGGTTGAACGGGACACTCTAATCATTAACTTTAAGGCGCATCATAAAAACATACAAAATTATATTAAATCAGATCAAAGGGAAAAATATGAAGGCTCCGTCCTAGGAATGGGGACGGATATTTAAACGGTCACCGAGGGTTTACTATGCTACAAGAACAAGAACAAGAACCTGGAACTGTTTCCTTGCAAATGCTAAAGGAGCATTTTATTTAAGTTGAAACATTTTACACACAACAAAATTCGTTGACCCTTAATTTGCCGGTTGTTTGGCACATCATTCCTGAAAATTTTACATAATATTTTACTCTTTTGACCACCCATCCATTTGGGTGGTGGAGCCGTTGATTTCTGACGGTCTCAGTTCGACTCTTGTGAACACAATGACCATTGATGGTCATGGACCAATTACCTGTTGGCCAAGTGGGCGCGATCACATGCGTCATGTCATCGCCTCCACTTTTATTGAGATGAGACCAACCCGGGATACTACAAAACTCTCCCCGGGTTCCTAACCCAGATATGCTAATCGTTAACTGAAGGAAACGACAAAGCGACTCTAACCTAATGGTCCAGATGTAGGGATTTGCCATCACATTACAAATATCAACTTAACTTATTATTTACAACAACTTGACATTACTACGTTATTTCGCCAGGTGACTTCCCTAGTATCATTCAACATCATCGAAATAATAATAAAATTTTTTAATTTTATTGTTATTATTATTATTATTATTATTATTATTATTATTATTATTATTATTATTATTATTATTATTATTATTATTATTATTATTATTATTTCGAAATTTTATATGTTAAATTCCCATCTTTTTAGAATTTAGTCACATATGTTAACTCCCAATATGAACCACAAAGATTCGATTTCAAATCGGTTGGGACATAATAACGGTATTCGAACCCGCAACCTTATTTTCGTACTGTCGTTAATTTCTGGGAACACCATGTTCTCCCAAGACAATTCTCAAAACCCATCGCACCTCGCAGTTGGGCAAATACATCCAATCTCTGCAAGTGCTAAATTATTCCTTCCATTTCATTTTGAAGTCCATTTATTTCACTGGAACTCTTCAAATATTTAATTCACTAACCAATCTTCGGTGCGTGGACTGCCACTCATGACACCGAATCGGCATATTATATCGACTTAGGTCCCAAGATCCATCTATTTCTTCATCAGCATCAGTACGATTCATTTTCATCTCGTGCCGGATTTTTGTCCAACACAACTTCCATCATCAAAATTTGGCTCAAACCACTCTGGGCTTTCAATATAGCGTGACCATCATATACAAGTGCCTCTATTGCTTTTAAACAACTATTTATGATTATTATGGAGTCCAAAAACGCTAAATCAACAGTTAAGGTTAAATTCAAATTTACTGCCTGAATTAAAGTCTTCCACGCCATATGTTATCTCGACATTGAAATTACTTTAACTTGCAATCATTCCATCAACTTAGGCCCGTGCCATTATTCACAAAGCATTATTATTAAACATGCATTTACACATCACCCATGTTCATTTATTACTCCGATACTTCTACTGATTATTATATTTCTGTACACTGGCGAAACTTTGCGGCACAAATAATCATCGATATTTACGGACAATTCAATGGACTTCATTCCGCCCCACAACAATTAAAATCACTTGGTAACCCTCTACCTCTGGATAATCTTACTACCTGCCTTAATATCTATAAAGTTTCCGATAACGGAAAACACTTTGGAGCACTGCTAAAATGAATATTAATCTTATCTTTACATGAAACGTGCTCCATGTATAATTACATACAAACAATTCAAGCACTTGAATACACAAATCAACCCTACTCTACTCTATTAAATAATCAAAATTATGATGAGTGCTTGATCTAATTATGTACATATTAATTTGTCCCTTTGTCTACCTATCTCTGAATTTATGCGAGCCGGAAACGGCTCGTCTCACAATCAAGTTACCATAATTGAAGAATATGATTTCCTCCCGCTAACGATAGCAATTTACAAATTTATATTAAGGGATGCTCATCTCGGCCTTGTAGTTTGCTAAACCGGACGAGGAGCCTAGCCCCATCCGGTTTTAGCACTGCATCCTACTGGTATTTATGCCAGCTTGAAATCCTTGACACTTTTTATTATTACACATTTTAAATCTTATAAAAACAAAACAAATAACTTTTGCACTTGTAATAATTTGCACTCTAACTTTAACATTTAAATTTAACACTCTTGGCTTTTTATCTAGCACACTTAATGTAAATATACATTATTCGTTCCTTCCTCGGACACTAGGAACATGTAATACCTCGGTATCACTAACAACGGCCCGGCGCGCACTCGATTTTTTCCGTCTCAGGTTCGCGTAGCTGACCAGGTATCAGTTGTTAATTGACTGCTTACTTGGTGAAATTACGTCGAACACCCACGACCGTTCTCACGTAACGTACTTCCTATTCTTGATATAGAACTTCACACTCCTATCCGTAGGTTTTGATTTAATGAGTTCTATGAATATTCGCTTAAAATGTATGCTGCAGTAGGGATGCTGTAGTAGAAACAGCAAGGGAATGCCTAGGAACAACTGTGTGTAAAGATGGGAAAAGGCGAACATCTTGATGGAATGATGAAGTGTGAGCAGCCTGTAAACGTAAAAAGAAGGCTTATCAGAAATAGCTCCAAACAAGGACCGAGGCAGACAGGGATTCGTACGTAGATGAAAGAAACAGAGCGAAACAAATAGTTGTTGAATCCAAAAAGAAGTCATGGGAAGATTTTGGTATTAACCTGGAAAGGCTAGGTCAAGCAGCAGGGAAACCTTTCTGGACAGTAATAAAGAATCTTAGGAAGGGAGGGAAAAAGGAAATGAACAGTGTTTTGAGTAATTCAGGTGAACTCATAATAGACCCAAGGGAATCACTGGAGAGTTGGAGGGGATATTTTGAACATCTTCTCAATGTAAAAGGAAATCATCCTGGTGGTGTTGCAAAAGGCCAAGCTCATGGGGAGGAGGAAAATGATGTCGGTGAAATTATGCTTGAGAAAGTGGAAAGGATGGTAAATAAACTCCATTATCATAAGGCAGCAGGAATAGATGAAATTAGACCTGAAATGGTGAAGTATAGTGGGAAGGCAGGGATGAAATGGCTTCATAGAGTAGTAAAATTAGCGTGGAGTGTTGGTAAGGTACCTTCAGACTGGACAAAAGCAGTAATTGCATCTATCTATAAGCAAGGGAACAGGATGGATTGCAACAACTATCGAGATATCTCATTGATTACTATGCCAGGCAATGTATTCACTGGCATCTTGGAAGGGAGGGTGCGATCAGTCGTTGAGAGGAAGTTGGATGAAAACCAGTGTGGTTTCAGACCAGGATCAGATTTTCAGTATGCGCCAGGTAATTGAAAAATGCTACGAGAGGAATAGGCAGTTGTGTTTATGTTTCGTAGATCTAGAGAAAGCATATGACAGGGTACCGAGGGAAAAGATGTTCACTATACTGGGGGACTATGGAATTAAAGGTAGATTATTAAAATCAATCAAAGGCATTTATGTTGACAATTGCGCTTCAATGAGAATTGATGGTAGAATGAGTTCTTGGTTCAGGGTACTTACAGGGGTTAGACGAGGCTGTAATCTTTCACCTTTGCTGTTCGTAGTTTACATGGATCATCTGCTGAAAGGTATAAAATGGCAGGGAGGGATTCAGTTAGGTGGAAATGTAGTAAGCAGTTTGGCCTATGCTGACGACTTGGTCTTAATGGCAGACTGTGCCGAAAGCCTGCAGTCTAATATCTTGGAACTTGAAAATAGGTGCAATTAGTATGGTATGAAAATTAGCCTCTCGAAGACTAAATTAATGTCAGTAGGTAAGAAATTCAGTAGAATTGAATGTCAAATTGGTGATACAAAGCTAGAACTGGTCGATAATTTCAAGTATTTAGGTTGTGTGTTCTCCCAGAATGGTAATATAGTAAGTGAGATTGAATCAAGGTGTAGTAAAGCTAATGCAGTGAGCTCGCAGTTGCGATCAGCAGTATTCTGTAAGAAGGAAGTCAGCTCCCAGACGAAACTATCTTTACATCGGTCTGTTTTCAGACCAACCTTGCTTTACGGGAGCGAAAGCTGGGTGGACTCAGGATATCTTATTCATAAGTTAGAAGTAAGAGAGATGAATGTAGCAAGAGTAATTGCTGGTACAAGCAGGTGGAAACAATGGCAGGAGGGTACTCGGAATGAGGAGATAAAGGCTAATTTAGGAATGAACTCGATGGATGAAGCTGTACGCATAAACCGGCTTCGGTGGTGGGGTCATGCTTGGCGAATGGAGGAGGTTAGGTTACCTAGGAGAATAATGGACTCTGCTATGGAGGGTAAGAGAAGTAGAGGGAGACCAAGACGACGATGGTTAGACTCGGTTTCTAACGATTTAAAGATAAGAGGTCTAGAACTAAATGAGACCACAACACTAGTTGCAAACCGAGGATTGTGGCGACGTTTAGTAAATTCTCAGAGGCTTGCAGACTGAACGCTGAAAGGCATAACAGTCTATAATGATAATGTATGTATGTATGTATGTATGTATGTATGTATGTGAATATTCGAACTCCTGCTAGTAGACTGTTCAAGACTCTAATACGAACTAATGCACGTCCTGGATCACAGTGCTACGTAACTTAATAACATCTCAAACAACTCTCCACGAGTAAGTACGCACCCTGGCGTAGTAACGGCTCGAACAGTTCTTCACAAGTAAGTTTCTTCCGTCCCCACGACCCTGTATTTATATTCGTCTTACTTCCCCTCCGAGTTCACGAGAAGTCATCTTAGGGCATGCAGTTCCAATATCCTCATACGACTATTTGCGGCCCTGCCAGCGGCTTAAACTTAAGATCCACTGCTGCAATTATGTTATTTTAGCCTCTATGCCAATTCTCAAATAATATCGTTCGCTGGTAGTTGAAATAATCGTCAATTTAGCTCCTGTATCCCTGGCGGGGATTTCGCGCCGTTTAGTAGCGTCTCTTGCCTGCAGCCAATCAACGGATAGCGTCCATGAATTCTCAGAATTACGCCAGTCAATCTCCCTCAATTAATAACTTTTATTATATGGTTAGGCTTCTAAATTTCACCTTACCTCGAATTTATAAATCACTTCCTTCTATAAATTTAATCCGTGGAGTTAACGTTGATAGTGCTTCTTACAATACGAAGTTGTCGTGCCTGCTTCTGGCCTGCGAATTTTACGATTGGTCCCAGCTTACGCAGGACTGAGAAGTTTCAGTTTTTTTTCTTTAAGTACCAACCTTGCGTTCAGCCCTCGCTAGTACATTGGAGATCCCCTGACGTCATTTCTAGGATTTCTGCACTCGACCCATCCGGTGTTTCGCACTATAACTTCGCTTGCGGCTCTGAAACTTTGCACTGACTTGGAAATAACTCTTGCCTTTCTCTTCCCCCTCGTCACAATTTCTGAGAATTCTAATTCTGCTGGCCATTTTATTTCTTAATCTCAGAGGCGAAAACAGTCTGTGGTAGGTTTCACAATACCATCTCGGCCTGGCCTGTACTTACAATATATAAAGTAAGATATTCTTGCTTCTGAAATGAAATATATATTCCTCAATAATTAATTACAATTGAATGATGCCTACCACACTCCCACCAGGGCGCAACATCCATTTGTGGTTGGGAAGCGTGACCAGTCTTAGGGGAAGTAATGGACAGGAAGAGCAGTGGGAGATACGAGATTTACTAATTAGCCCATCCATATTGAGTGTTAGACACTCTGGAGAACTTAGTTATATTAACTGTGTCGACACTGGGAAGTATGTGTTTATTTTTGACAAATATAAATGAAGTGATCTGTATTGGGACAAACACAATCACCAGTGGCGTATGCTGAAATCAAGACGTGGGCTACCACTAGACTTTCCGATTGTTGGTTTAGTGAACGTCAAGCTTTTTAAGCGTTTTGAGCTGCAGCCAATAGGAATAGCCACCGGTGTAGCCTGCTGTGTTGTCAAGACTGCTTCACAAGCTACTGCCCTGTACTCTGCAACTGGCAATACTCAGCACCTGATCAGTGGAGATGGTAGCCTAAGGTTAAGCAAATTAAAGTCTGGCTTTGTGGCTAAATGGATAGAATGCTTGCCTTTGGTCCGATGGCCCCGGTTCAATTCTCAGGATCAACTCCTCCGTACTGTGAATTCCCCTGGCTTGGGGGCTGGGTTTGTACGACGTTTTCGCCATTCATTTCATCCTCATTAGGTCACCACCAAACCTTTACTGATTCTATGAACCATTCTTATTACTAAATACAAATTTTGAATTTTACAGCATTACCAACGGTCGTGTCCATCGTTAACTGGTTAATAACCTCCCTCGGGAGATTAGTGATGGTGTGCGGCCCATGATCACGGGTTCCATTCCAACCAACAAACAAAACATTCAACAAAACCTGAAAGATTGCATTTCATTTTAGAAGATCTACCTATAAAAAGAAAACTACAGGGTCTTTGTTTAGCTCGATCCGCAGCACCACTCAGAGCACGGCACGGCTGGCGCAATGACACTCCGTCGCTAGCCGGTATAATGTGCGCTTTTCTTCCCCACTACTCACGGCAATTCACATTTACTGAAATCCATTTCTAGTGAAACTATTGGTCTAAAATCTACCTGTCATTACATTTGATGTTCAAAAGTAGTCCCTCAGCTGTCAAACACGCCTAACACCTCGTAAATATGCGAATCCCAGCCCGTGTGATGTTCGAAATAACTTGCGTAATGTTCTCTTGTTGTTCTTCTCTTGTGTGAGGGTTGTTCACATTTCACTTTTCCCTTCAGAATCCCCTACAGGTAATAATAACAGGGATTTAAATCAGTAGATCTAGGGGAATAATTAACCACGCGATCTTCGAAAACTTCCCATATTACTTCCATAGACGGATTAGCAGTGTGTGCCTTCGCATTATCTTCCATCAGCTCTTGAAAGAATGGTCTGAGAATGAGGTCTATATATCGATCAGCATTTATTGTTTCACGGAAAAATATAGGCTCTATAATTCTGCGAGCTATTATTGCGCACCAAACTCCTATCTTTACATCATGAAGTGGACGGACATGGAACTAGTGGGGATTTTCTGCACTCCAGTAGCGATTGTTTTGACTCTTTACATAGCCACTTATGTGTAGCTATGCTTCATCACCATAAAATAAAAGTTCTGAGTCAACATATCCATCGTGAACTGACTGAACCAACCATTTACAATACCGAACCCTAGCGAAACTGTCAAGTCCTCTTAACCCTCAAGCACACGCGCCATAACTTAGGACGCAGACACACGCGTGGGGGTGCTTTCCACCCCACATATAATTGTATTGTAAAATATGAATTACTGTATTAATTGGAGATTTTAAGATAGATTATGTAAAGTATGACTCTTTCTGCGGGGATCCAGCCACAAAGGTAAAAGAGCGGGGAGAGCACAGAAAAGTTATTTGTACATTTCGCTAGGAAATAAAATGACTTGGGGTGGATTCCACCCCATACGCGTGTGTTTGAGGGTTAAATATTTGGCAGGTGTGGGTTTGTACCATTCTGCTTTTAACAGTTTTGTTGCTTTGTGGGCAG
This sequence comes from Anabrus simplex, assembly GCF_040414725.1. Classification (NCBI taxonomy): domain Eukaryota; kingdom Metazoa; phylum Arthropoda; class Insecta; order Orthoptera; family Tettigoniidae; genus Anabrus; species Anabrus simplex. The sequence continues at coordinate 282,808,373 of NC_090266.1, read as the reverse complement.
AAGATAATGGCACATTAGCTTGTACGGCGAGACGCGACAGGGATTTTGTTGGAGTTCTTTCCAAGAGAGCTCCTATTTCGTCAAGCTTTTCCTCTGTTAAAACGGTTCGTCTCCTGCGTGATTTCTTGTTAAGAATGGACCCGGTGGTGTGGAACTTCTTTACTAATTTCCGTACCGTACTCCTCTGGGGAGGGAGGATGCCAGGAAATTTGCGAATGGATCAAAAGCGGCATTCTGTATAAGAAGAATGCTTCGCATAGCACAACACAATGAATACACGCTATTCTACTGTACTACAGGATTACTGTAGTATTCCTACAGAAACGACGCTATTTTAAAGCGAACATATTGTACACGCTACCAATACCGCAGATGTTAAACTAAACTATTGCTGTGAAGCAATGGTTATCGCTACCGTGCTACATTAGATCATCGTAGCCGGTCATGAAGCAATATATCTCTCGGCAAATGAGTCACCCGGCCATGCTATCCCCTTTCGTGCATGTTCCTCTGACACGCGGAACGAGCTAAAAAAAAAAAAAAGACCCTGTAGTTTACTCATATAACAACAGCCTTGCAGTGTCTTCCTAGAAGGATGTAGATGTAAACGGGAGTGAAATATCAGCACTCTGTTATTTATCAGTATGAGGTGAAGAAGTATATACGATGAGGAACGCATGCCTGTTAGTTAACAGTGGCGATCTGATGGAACGAAGCCTAGCCAACCTACCCCCCCCCCCCCCCCGGTTCTCGCCCCTATTGGAGATACATCAGCGCGAGGTGGGTCGAGGGGAGAGGGAGGCAGAATCTGGGCTGCAAGATCTGTCTCCGATGCCTTGCTCTCGGAAATACGTGCGGCGTTTTTCTTATTTCTTTGAAGTTTTTAAAATGGAATAATGTGTCAGATGTTTACATTATCATGTGCTTTATATTTCCGTCGTTCTCATTTGATTTTTGGGCTTTACGGATAGCCTTGGTAGCCCTCAGTATACGCCACTGACAATCACCCAGTTCCGCAGTGAGAGAAATTAAAATCTCCTACCCGACCGGGAAACCGTGACTCTCTGAACGGAAAACCTCGATGCTGCCCATTCAGCCACCGAGCCGGACATTGGAGGAGCATTGAAGACATTAATTAAGAATTCCGGTTCAACTGAGAGTAGGATTGTTCTCCATAAAAAAAACATCACAGGCATCTGCTGGGTGCGTAAATGGATGCCTAATGTCGAAATTGTGGCGAATGCTGTTATTAAAACTTCGATGATAAAAGGGTAGATACGGTTTATGAAGCAATATTGGATTGAGGATAATAAACAAAGATAGCGTTCTACTGATTAGTGATTACGGTATCGGAATAGGATTTTCTTTCGCAATTTGTTTAACGGCACACCGACACATAGAGGTCTTGCGGTCACGACGGGATGAGGCAAGTCTAGAAAGAAGATTTTTTTTTTTTTTTGCGAGTTGCTTTACGTCGCACCGACACAGATAGGTCTTATGGCGACGATGGGATAGGAAAGGCCTAGGAGTTGGAAGGAAGCGGCCGTGGCCTTAATTAAGGTACAGCCCCAGCATTTGCCTGGTGTGAAAATGGGAAACCACGGAAAACCATCTTCAGGGCTGACGACAGTGGGATTCGAACCCACTATCTCCCGGATGCAAGCTTACAGCCGCGTGCCCCTGACCGCGCGGCCAACTCGCCCGATCTAGAAAAAAGAAACCATGGCCTTAATTCTGGAACAGCCGCAGCATTTGCCTGGTGTGAAAATGGGAAACCACGGAAAAAACATCTTCAGGGGTTCCAACAGTGAGATTTGAATGTAATATATTCTGAGTTCAAGCGCTCAGCTTCGTGACTCAAACCGCGTAGCCAACTCGCTCGGTGTCAGAATAGGAAACGGAACCTAAGGCGAAGAGGAAAGCAATGGTCGAAGCTGGAGATAATGCGGAAGATAAAGAGGTGGGAAAATATTTGTTGAATTTATGCATTTGTATGAGACTAGTTAGAGGTAAAGGCGTACTCCGTTCACTCGAAAAGACGTGGCGTCGATCCCCCGTCAGGAAGTCGAAAAATCTGGAAACGAGTTTTCTATTTCTGGAGAGTGAGGTTCACTCAAAAATGAGTAGCGTTAATACCAGGGGAAAGTCGGCCGGGCATAAAGCTAACAGCTCTATCCCACTTAAACTCGAGGTTAGAGTCACTAGAAGCATTTAGATTTCGCTCTTTTAAGGACCTTCATGTCTTGTACGGAGATGGCTTTAAAATGAGATCAGCCGTTGAAAGTTTATTCGTTAAATACAAGACAATTGGCCGTTACACTATTCCGTTGGTTTTGTTTGCTAACTGTACGGCAGTGAATTTAGTATCGCTAGATCTTAAGTGTGGAAAATGAGTTCTTCAAGTACGGTCCTTGGCTGAAAGTAAGTTTGTGGCTTGCACGATACTGTTGCAACAAATCTGAATCTTACAGGAACTCAGAGGGCGTGTGATGTTGGTACCGAGCTCGATAGCTGCAGTCGCTTAAGTGCGGCCAGTATCTAGTATTCGGGAGATAGTAGGTTCGAACCCCACTGTCGGCAGCCCTGAAAATGGTTTTCCGTGGTTTCCCATTCTCACACCAGGCAAATGCTGGGGCTGTACCGTAATTAAGGCCACGGCCGCTTCCTTCCCACTCCTAGCCCTTCCCTGTCCCATCGTCGCCATAAGACCTATCTGTGTCGGTGCGACGTAAAGCAACTAGCGTGTGATGTTGGGGAGAAGAGAGAGAAATAGTCAGCATGTGAGAGGTAGTGAGCATTTTAATGAATTTATCACATCCTTACCCATGTTAATGTGATATTATTCATACACTTCGTGGAAAAACGAACTGTTTCTTCCCGGTGTCATAAGATCTCGAGGAATACTGAGATTTTTATTTTTTGTTGAAAGCTCGGAATTCCTACTTGTAAGCAGCCAGACTGCAGAAGTTGTTACCGTCTGGGTTCATAATACTGTTTTTGGTTTTACGTCTCAGTAACTGCTTTTAAGGCTTTCGGAGACGCCACGATGCCGGAATTCCATCACGCAGGAGTTCTTTTACATGACGGTAAATCTATTGACACGACTCGGACATATCTGAACATCTTCAAATATCACCCACCAGACTGAGTTCGAGACCGAATCTGCCCACTTGGGCGCTCTGCAGTTTGCACCTTTCAGCGACTGTAAGTTGCTTCCCCTGGTAAAAGTATCCCGTAAGTTGCGTTCCGTGAACTGAAGGGACCGTAGGCTTTAACGATTGTCATTTATTCATGTATGCCTCTTGTCAGCGAGCATAGAACTAGCCAAATCCCACGGCGGTACAGCCCTGATAGTTCTTGGCCTCCCAAGCGACCGCTGCTTAGCCCGAAGGCCTGTAAATTACGGGATTATGCGTAGTCTACGTGACTAATCCTCTCGGCCTTTAATCTAGGTGTTTTAGTCCTGGTCTGCTTCTCAACGTCAGATGGCTCCTCAATTTTTGTCACGTAGGCTGAGTAGACCACGAGCCAGCCCGTAGACACAGGGCCTCCGGGCAAGAAACAAGTGCGCTACCACTAGACCGAAATGCTAGCTTACTGCGCATAGACTCCATGTTTTACCACTCAACTCCTGCAGTATTATAAGACCAAGCTACTATGTTCAGTGGGTAACGTAAGGCAATCAGTTAGCTGCGCAAAGACATGACGTCATGGCATCAAATCCTATTACAACTCACTAACTGCTCTTTTACCGAGCGAGCTGGCCGTGAGGTTAGGGGCGCGCGGCTGTGGGATAGTGAGAGATAGTGGGTTCGAACCCCAGTGGCGGCAGCCCTGAAGATGTTTTTCCGTTGTTTCCCATTTTCACACCAGGCAAATGCTGGGGCTGTACCTTAATTCAGGCCACGGCCGCTTTAGGCCGAGAATGGAATTCGACTCCACTATCTCCCGAATACGAGCTGACAGTTTCGTGACAAACCGCGTAGCCAAATCGCTTGGTCATTATTATTATTATTATTATTATTATTATTATTATTATTATTATTATTATTATTATTATTCAAAGATAGATTATGGGCTAAACCATGCAGCAAGATCCCGGTGGAGAAAGTAATCAACAAGGAAGATATTGTAATTTGACACCTGCCTGTCCAAGTTAGAGGAAAAGAAAATCAGGAAAGATATTTCATGTTTAAGGTATTAAGGAATGCAAAGTCGGCGCAATCAAATTTCATAAAGGATGCAACCTCCATCCTAAAAAGAGGTTGGTATGTTTTATGACGATCACTTTGTCCTGGTTCGGTTTCTTAATTCACCATTATTTTTCGCGAAATTTCTGTTAACATAAATATTTTGCACTGCTAGACACAAAACTATAGAGAGAATTGTCCACCATAGAAAATTAATGCCCCAGCGGCACGTCTTTCTACACTGGTGGAAAATGAAGTCCCAACACCACAAATGCATTAGTTTAGAGGAATTGTAACGGTTCAAATCCCGTTACAAGGTAATATCTGTATTTTATTATTACATCTGTGATATTATTATTATTATTATTATTATTATTATTATTATTATTATTATTATTATTTTATCTGTGAGATTACTATTATTTTGTTATAATTCTTATTCAATTCAATTTTACAATGCTTGTCGCTTGCAGGATTGTACTTAGATGTATGCATATATACGTGTGTGTAAAATATCACTCAATACATGTACAGTGAGAACTGTTATATATCAGATGTTGGATATGACGTTGTTATATTTTGCACTACTGGCGATTCTGCCAAGTCATTGCTACGTCATGGCTACGTCATCGTGAGCTTTTAGAAATTCGCTCAGAGACTCAGCCGCCCCAGGGGATTTCACCATTACATGCAACGGTTTGAGGCGTTGTGGGAGTATGTCATTGTTATTTCTGGAGATTACGTAGCTGTGTCAACCAACGTCTATAAAAGGTGGGTGCATATTGTAGCGTCAGTCATTAGTTAAACGGAAGCTGAACAGTGAAGAAGTCTACGAGATGAAGAGGCCTCATTCGGTCAGTCAACAAGTGTGAACGAGAGATGGAGAAGACTCAGTGAGCCATTAATTATTGGTCATTGAGAGAGTGAGGACAAATCTGGTCGCTCACTTAGTTGAAGACACGGACGCAAGGGCTTACCATGGAGTCAGAGAGGGATACCATATTGATTTACAAAGAAGTCAGATGATATGGAGAAGAAGCAGTCACAAGGATGTATCACCAACTTAGGCGTGACACATCTACAGTAAACACCAGATCAAAGGATTACGTCGTAATTACACTCAAAGTGTTGAAGGTACAGTCAAGCGAATCAGTGAGGGAAATATTTCGTATAAATTGTTAAATGTCCGGTCAAGAAGAATTCAAATTCATGCCTAGTTTCTTTCAGTTGCAATGTCAAAATTTCATGTTCTTATCTGTTTTATCCCAACCAGACTCACTATTTTTTATATGTTATTTAAAGAATATATTTTGTTCTATCAAACGAATTCATAGTTTTATTTCAATGACAGTAAAATATCTTAACCTCAAAATTAATGGGGAAACCGAACGCCAATCTCCTTTTCCCAGAACTTATATGGTATGTTGTCAAAAGTAAGCTTATTACCCCACACCCTAGAGATAGTCAAGAGTCTCATTCTATTATTGCTGCACTGAGTGGCAGCTGGCGCCCTTCAAATAACGTATGTGTAAGTAAGCAGGTAACAAGTAAGTGTGAGTCCAAGGTCCGACAAGTGTGTATTTTATTTAATGAATATTAATTTTCATAATTTCCATTTTAAATGCAGATATACAGATTTTTCAATTTAAATGCAGTTTTATAATATTTGTAAAATTAGTCAGACAGTTAGGAAAGTATCAAATTGGCTCCGCAACGTGGTGCACGAAGAAATTCAGTACTTGTTCTGAATGACAGCATATCATAGGTTCATTCTGGGAAGAGTATGCACATTTAAGCCAACGGAATTATTACCGGTAAATGCCAGGAGTGTAATTTTTATATATATTTGCATTTTGAGGATATGTCAAGGGATTTGAAGAGGGAAATTAATTTGAGATCGCGTACTATCACTAATGAACCAAAGATGGACAAGGAAGACAATAACAAGTCATGTGACGACGAGGTCATTGCTTCTGCGGACATCCAAGGTGAAATTCAGAGTAGGGAACAGGTGAATACGATGGAAGCTTCTGAGGTAATTCAGGAAAGTGCAGAAATTGAGAAGCACACTGAAACTCAAAAGGAAATCGCGGGGGGAATGAACCAAGATATTCGAAGTTTGCTGCTGGCCAGATTTACAGTGATGGAAGAAAATAATAAGAAAGAGATGAAAGAATTAATAAGTAGTAGTGAAAATATTCAGAAATGAATGGAGGAAAAGATTGATAGTAGTAATGAAAATAGTAAGAAAGAGATAAGTAATAAAATGGAACAAATAATTAATAGTAACGTAAATAGTAAGGAAGAGATGAAAGAATTAATTAGTACTAATAATGAAAATTGTAATAAACAGATTAACTCTCTAAGTAATAAAATGGAACAAATGATTGATATTAGTAATGAAAATAATAAGAAACAAATGGAAGAATTAATTGGCAGTAATAAAGAAAATTTTAATATGATCAATGAGAAAATAGATAGGTTAAGTGAATCACTAAATTCTAAAATAGATACTAAGATATTAGAGATAAATAATCAAACATCTAAGTCAGAATATAAGTTAGAAAGTAAGTCAAATGAAGAGTGTGTTGAAATGGGAGGTAAAATGAAGTTGAATCGGAGCAATATTCATATTCAGATTGAGCATGTCAAAGGAGCATTTTCAGAGAATATCGTAGAATTAAGTAATAAAATTTCTAGTAATCGGGAAGAAATTCATGAGGTAGTCGAGAAAAGATTGGACAAGATTAACAATGTAGTTGGGGAAGAGATGGGGGAACAGATTAGTAGAAATGAGCAAGTTGAAAGCAAACTTGTGGAGCTCACTGAACTACGGAGCGAACAGAAAACGCTATCACAGCAGGTAAGAGAAAGAGAGGAAGAATTGAAGGAAGACGTGAGAATAGAGGAAGAGAAGGATGAGAGAGGAGCGGAAGAAGAAAATTTGAGTTGCCAGGAAGTGATACGGCAAGAAGGTACAGGTGAGATGACAGGAGAAGTGATAGTAGCGAGTGGTTTGTTCAGTAGGGATCGTGATTTAACTTGGTTTTCTGGAGAACAGTTCAGTACTACAGAATTTGGGAAAATAGTTGAGAAAAGATTTGCAAGTAAGTCGAGGAATAATATTATTGTATGGGAATATGTGTTGGAGATTTTGTCTAATGTTTTTATTGGTGAAAGTAAAATGTGGTTTCGAGTGTACTGGGATAATATGTCTAATTTAGGAGAAATTAAAGGCAAGTTCACTGATAGGCTTTGGAAGGAATGTGTGCAAGGGCGCGCGCGAGAGAGAGAGCGCATGATGGCTGGGGAAAGTAGTATAGTAGAGAGAGGAGGAAAAATGTTAGCCGTGTATCAGAGGAGAGGGAGCGATCATGATCCGCAGAGGATTAATAGTTGTGTCGATGGTGACAGGGGTCAGAGGAGTAACCAGAGAGAATCGGAAGATGGGAGGCGTATGGATTTGAGTTATGAGAGAGAAAGTCAGAAGAGTAACCAGAGAGAATCGGAAGATGGGAGGCGTATGGGTTTGAGTTATCAGAGAGACTATGATAGTCTTAATATGAATGTTATCCAGGTGTCGTTATCGAGCCAGAGTATTTCAGATTCAAAGGGAATCGGGTAAATTAAGTGAACAGTCCGAAGGTAGAAGATGAACTGGTATTTAGTATAAGTAGTTATGTAGTGAATGTAGATTTAAGAGTATAGTGTGATTGTGACCTAAGTAATGTTAAGTGAGATATTTAAGTAATGACGTAGTTGTAAATAATGAAGTAATTAATAGTAGTAGTAAGTTAGACGTAAGAAGTGTTCTGATAAAGTGATGTAAGTACTTGTAATACCGAGAATATGATGGAAATAGTGAGGGAATAACTCCGATGATGGAAATTGTGATAAGAAGAAGGTAAGCAAAGGTACTATTAGATATTATAACAGCCGTTGGGTAAGTCAAAGTGAGTAAAGATGATAGCGGTACCAATAATAATTGAAGATAATTGTAAGTTTCAGTCATGCCTTGTTGTACCAAAACTTGTGTACTCAGTTATTTTAGGAGCTGACTTGGTTGCAAATCATGGAAGTAGAATAGACTTTGATTTAGGTAGTGTGTGTTTGTTCTGGGAGTAATCTAGCAAAGAAGTACGTGTTAATTATGATGGTCTGAGGTAAGTGTTTGGTAACGTGTGTTCTTTAAAGATAGGTGAGAGGTAAGTGAAGTTGTTCCTAGTGAGAGGAAATGTTAGTGTGTGTTACGTGTCTGTACGACTAGTATCCGAGGGATCGTCGGTATGAGGCAGTGACGTGAGGTAATTTGAGTGAATTACAGGAGGAGTAATTGTGTTCGATGTTAGGTAAGCATCGATATGTATTTAGTGGTAAGTGAGGAAGAACACGTATATGAACATAAATTTGTAATACATGACCATTCATCATTTGTGGGAGGTAAGTACCCCATTCAACTTAAATGTGCTAGTGACGTCTAAGAACAAATAAACATTATGCTGGATAACGGAATAACTGAACCATTATGTAGCCATAGTATTGATCCTTTAATTATTGATGCCAAGTAGGATGTGATTTGTTGAGATATGTAAATTTATAAGCCGGCCCCGTGGTGTAGGGGTAGCGTGCCTGCCTCTTACCCGGAGGCCCCGGGTTCGATTCCCGGCCAGGTCAGGGATTTTTACCTGTACCTGAGGGCTGGTTCGAGGTCCACTCAGCCTACGTGATTAGAATTGAGGAGCTATCTGACGGTGAGATGGCGGCCCCGGTCTAGAAAGCCAAGAATAACGGCCGAGAGGATTCGTCGTGCTGACCACACGACCCCTCGTAATCTGCAGGCCTTCGGGCTGAGCAGCGGTCGCTTGGTAGGCCAAGGCCCTTCAAGGGCTGTAGTGCCATGGGGTTTGGTTTGGTTTTGTAAATTTATAAGGGCAAAATTGATTCAGTTTGAGTGACAGAGTGCTACTCAGAGTTCCATTTCATCATCTGCAGAGGCGGGAAATATGTCTAAGTTATTATTTTATCAGGGGTATTTCACTATTGTGAACCGTATCGGGGAGTGTGCATACTCTTATAAAGATCAGGAAGGGGATATTGTCGGTATTTATAGTATAAACAGTGTAAAGAAGTACTTCACGTGAGATTTGTTGAGGTAATAATAAGACGATTAATTTTGTAAGAAACTGGCAAAATAAAACTAACATATATGAATTTGCGTGTGAACCAAGTGTCGTATTGGTGTATTGGAAGAATAAGTGCTACATTGCCATGTGTTGTGTGGCAAAAGCGGAGAACAAGACATTGAAAAGTTATCTGCGATAACAATATGCGAGAAAAGTTCTCATATAAGTGATATTTCACAAAAAGTTTTGATATGTTAAAAAAAGAAGAATGTAGTATAAACAAGTAAAATTATTTGTATGTATTTAATCAAGTGCTGTACTCTTGTGATTTGTATGAGAGAGACAGAGAATGGGACACTGAACAGTTATCCACGATGGCAATGTGCGAGAAAAATTCTCATATTTGTGATATTTTATAAAATGTATGGATGTTGAAAATTATTGTTGTATACTCTTTTAAAGTGTTTATCTGTGTCAGTGTTATATATATAATTTTGTTCATAAATCAATCGATTCTTTGTTCTTCGATTTATTTATGAGGGAGGCGAATTGTAACGGTTCAAATCCCGTTACAAGGTAATATCTGTATTTTATTATTATTATTACATCTGTGATATTACTATTATTATTATTATTATTATTATTATTATTATTATTATTATTATTATTATTATTATTATTATTATTATTACTATTATTATTATTTTATCTGTGAGATTACTATTATTTTGTTATAATTTTTATTGAATTCAATTTTACAATGCTTGTCGCTTGCAGGATTGTACTTAGATGTATGCATATATCCGTGTGTGTAAAATAACACTCGATACATGTACAGTGAGAATTGTTATATATCAGATGTTGGATATGACGTTGTTATATTTTGCACTACTGGCGATTCTGCCAAGTCATTGCTACGTCATGGCTACGTCATCGTGAGCTTTTAGAAATTCGGTCAGAGACTCAGCCGCCCCAGGGGATTTCACCATTACATGCAACGGTTTGAGGCGTTGTGGGTGTATGTCATTATTATTTCTGGAGATTACGTAGCTGTGTCAACCAACGTCTATAAAAGGTGGGTGCATATTGTAGCGTCAGTCATTAGTTAAACGGAAGCTGAACAGTGAAGAAGTCTACGAGATGAAGAGGCCTCATTCGGTCAGTCAACAAGTGTGAACGAGAGATGGAGAAGACTCAGTGAGCCATTAATTATTGGTCATTGAGAGAGTGAGGACAAATCTGGTCGCTCACTTAGTTGAAGACACGGACGCAAGGGCTTACCATGGAGTCAGAGAGGGATACCATATTGACTTACAAAGAAGTCAGATGATATGGAGAAGAAGCAGTCACAAGGATGTATCACCAACTTAGGCGTGACACATCTACAGTAAACACCAGATCAAAGGATTACGTCGTAATTACACTCAAAGTGTTGAAGGTACAGTCAAGTGAATCAGTGAGGGAAATATTTCGTATAAATGATTAAATGTCCGGTCAAGAAGAATTCAAATTCATGCCTAGTTTCTTTCACTTGCAATGTCATAATTTCATATTCTCATCTGTTTTATCGCAACCAGACTCACTATTTTTTATACACTGACTGACAGAGCAAATGCAACACCAAGAAGGAGTGGTCAGAACTTTATGCCAATTGCAGGGTAGTCTGACGTCACTGAGGTATGCTCATGATGTGAAATGCGCCGCTGTTCTGCGCACGTAGCGAACGATAAATGGGACACGGCGTTGGCGAATGGCCCACTTCGTACCGTGATTTCTCAGCCGACAGTCATTGTAGAACGTGTTGTCGTGTGCCACAGGACATGTGTATAGCTAAGAATGCCAGGCCGCCGTCAACGGAGGCATTTCCAGCAGACAGACGACTTTACGAGGGGTATGGTGATCGGGCTGAGAAGGGCAGGTTGGTCGCTTCGTCAAATCACAGCCGATACCCATAGGGATGTGTCCACGGTGCAGCGCCTGTGGCGAAGATGGTTGGCGCAGGGACATGTGGCAGGTGCGAGGGGTCCAGGCGCAGCCCGAGTGACGTCAGCACGCGAGGATCGGCGCATCCGCCGCCAAGCGGTGGCAGCCCCGCACGCCACGTCAACCGCCATTCTTCAGCATGTGCAAGACACCCTGGCTGTTCCAATATCGACCAGAACAATTTCCCGTCGATTGGTTGAAGGAGGCCTGCACTCCCGGCGTCCGCTCAGAAGACTACCATTGACTCCACAGCATAGACGTGCACGCCTGGCATGGTGCCGGGCTAGAGCGACTTGGATGAGGGAATGGCGGAACGTCGTGTTCTCCGATGAGTCACGCTTCTGTTCTGTCAGTGATAGTCACCGCAGACCAGTGTGGCGTCGGCGTGGAGAAAGGTCAAATCCGGCAGTAACTGTGGAGCGCCCTACCGCTAGACAACGCGGCATCATGGTTTGGGGCGCTATTGCGTATGATTCCACGTCACCTCTAGTGCGTATTCAAGGCACGTTAAATGCCCACCGCTACGTGCAGCATGTGCTGCGGCCGGTGGCACTCCCGTACCTTCAGGGGCTGCCCAATGCTCTGTTTCAGCAGGATAATGCACGCCCACACATTGCTCGCATCTCCCGACAGGCTCTACGAGGTGTGCAGATGCTTCCGTGGCCAGCGTACTCTCCGGATCTCTCACCAATCGAACACGTGTGGGATCTCATTGGACGCCGTTTGCAAACTCTGCCCCAGCCTCGTACGGACGACCAACTGTGGCAAATGGTTGACAGAGAATGGAGAACCATCCCTCAGGACACCATCCGCACTCTTATTGACTCTGTACCTCGACGTGTTTCTGCGTGCATCGCCGCTCGCGGTGGTCCTACATCCTACTGAGTCGATGCCGTGCGCATTGTGTAACCTGCATATCGGTTTGAAATAAACATCAATTATTCGTCCGTGCCGTCTCTGTTTTTTCCCCAACTTTCATCCCTTTCGAACCACTCCTTCTTGGTGTTGCATTTGCTCTGTCAGTCAGTGTATTTTATTTAAAGAATATATTTTGTTCTATCAAACGAATTCATAGTTTTATTTCAATGACAGTAAAATATCTTAACCTCAAAATTAATGGGGAAACCGAACGCCAATCTCCTTTTCCCAGAACTTATATGGTATGTTGTCAAAAGTAAGCTTATTACCCCACACCCTAGAGATAGTCAAGAGTCTCGTTCTATTATTGCTGCACTGAGTGGCAGCTGGCGCCCTTCAAATAACGTATGTGTAAGTATGCAGGTAACAAGTAAGTGTGAGTCCAAGGTCCGACAAGTGTGTATTTTATTTAATGAATATTAATTTTCATAATTTCCATTTTAAATGCAGATATACAGATTTTTCAATTTAAATGCAGTTTTATAATATTTGTAAAATTAGTCAGACAGTTAGGAAAGTATCAGAATGAAATTTAGACCAACTAATAATTGTCTAGGTAACATATTGAACCCTTGGGCCAGGGCACAAAGGTCATGGGTTCAATATTTGTTTGAAAGTTTCGATGTCACAGGTTCAAGTATGCGTGAGACAACATGTGACGTGGTGGTACATTAATAACCGCTGTAGTCGCCACGATTTTGAATGCAAACATGCATGAATTGTGTCGTACAGGTGCCGTATGTCTTTTTGTGGGATGGAGTTCCACGCCTGTTGCACTTGGCCAATTAAATCAGCAACGGTTAATGCTGTATTGGATGACGCTGGATTTGTTGTCCCATAATGAATGTCCCATCCGTGTTGAATGGGCGAAAGTTCTGGCGATCTCGCAGGCCAAGGCAACTGGTCGACGCTTTGTAGAGTACATTGGGAGACAGCAGCGATATGAGGACGAGCGTTATCCTATTGGAAAACACCCCGTAGAATACTGCGAATGAATGGCAGCACAACCGGTTCAGTCACCAGTTTGACGTACAAATCCGCTGTCAAGGTTTTTCACGTTCTGATTTCTTCTCTGTCAAGACATATATTTCGGTATGCCGGTAAAGTAAATACCCGAGTTCGGGGACTATGTGTAAAGAAAACATTGCCAAATCCCTGCTATAAATTACTACCTCTTCAGTCAGTCTGTGCATGTATTTTATTATGTTCTTAGTGTTATATACGTATTCGAAGACTGAAAAGCTTGGAAGTTATATTAACTGAGTACGACCCTGAAAAAGAATGGCTTCGTTCTTAACAAAAAATAAATCTATACTCTTACGAATAAAACACGGTCGTTTTTTATCAATTAAATTTAATTCAGGATGACACATTTAGTACACATACATACACTACATACAATAGAATGAATGACACGAGTTCACTAACTACTGTATATGTACAAAGTCTTTAGTCCTCACACAGCTCGAAGTCCGGCTCGCTGGTGTTACCTGATTGACAGCTCACCACTTACTTAGCTCGGCACGCTCAGTCACGTTACACAGCAGCTGCATGCACATACGTTTGAATACGATGTCTGCCAATGATAATGACGCACGATGACTGTTACTTGGCTAGATTCCAGATGAGTCCATAACTCAAGCGCTAAACACAGTGAACTCACTGTCAACGTGACTGCTCCGTACACTCAACTACAAAACACGTATCACTATACAGTGTGTATCAGAACTATACCGATAAAAAATGAGGGATGTTCTTCGTGTTATGTTAAGGACGATGGTGCAATCGTATTGACCAGAGAATTTTTCTTTTCGAGAAAATTAGGTTACTTTGTTACTTCGGGGCGTGCGATTCAAATTGACGAAATTGCCGTGTTGCTATGCCAGAGAGCCAGCCGCGTCAGAGGAGGGATGGGAATTGGGAAGTCTCTGTCTCCATCATACACCCCAATTCCCCTCCCTCTCCTTCACTTCCCTGAAGTCCGACTCGTTGGCCGAATGGTCAGAGTACTGGCCTTCGGTTCAGAGGGTCCCGGGTTCGATTCCCGGCAGGGTCGGGGATTTTAACCTTAATTGGTTAATTCCAATGGTCCGGGGGCTGGGTGTTTGTGCTGTCCTCAACATCCCTGCAACTCACATACCACACATAACACTATCCTTCTCCACAATAACACGCAGTTACGTACAAATGGCAGATGCCGCCCACCCTCATCGGAGGGTCTGCCTTACAAGGGCCGCACTCGGCTAGAAATAGCCACACGAAATTATTATACTTCCCTGAAGTACGGCAGCGGCTTGTGCTCTGGCACAGCAAATACGGCGAGTTCGTCAATTTGAATCGCGTGCCCGGAAGTGACAAAGTAACCTCATTTCCTCGAAAAAGATCTCCTCCAATCCGATTGCATCATCGTTCATAACATAACACGAAGAGCATCCCTGATTTTTTTTGGTTCTGATACACTCCGTGCTAACCAGCACTCCTCCCCAACATTACGACAACACTCAGTGCACACAGCACCGCCAACCTGACCACTGAGCAGCGACGAGCAACAACTCGTTCGCGGCGGCTCTTTATTTGGTAGTAGAATCTTTGAGGGTGATGTAAAAACGAAAAGAGAAATATTCTCGTTTCATCTTTGAGAAAGCCCACGGGGAAGCCAGACGAAAGTACAATAGAATGAGAGGCCGTGGCATGTCCTCGGGCCGGCTGGGAGATCCCCGGCCTGGCTTACTCATCCATTCAAATGATAAATATCATTATGGTTCCGTATTGAGGATTACTATACTTGTAGGATGCTAATTAATTTATTATTTAACCACCTATTCAATATTCAATATATTGAATAGGTGGTTAAATAATAAATAAATATTCAATGCAATATTCAATGTATTGAATAGGTGGTTAAATAATAAATAAATATTCAATGCAATATTCAATGTATTGAATAGGTGGTTAAATAATAAATAAATATTCAATGCAATATTCAATATATTGAATAGGTCGTTAAATAATAAATAAATATTCAATGCAATATTCAATGTATTGAATAGGTGGTTAAATAATAAATAAATAAATATTCAATGTATTGAATAAGTGGTTAAATAATAAATTAATTAGCATCCTACAAGTTTACTCATCCCTTCCAGAATGTAGCGAAGTGTACCTCTAGAGGGCTGGAAGTCGCTCAAGCATATAATAATATTATGCAGGAAGTGAGTAAATTTACACAATGGTAGGTTTTGTTACCTTTATTATTAAATCACCCTCGTATAATACAAGATGAAACTGAATTTACGTATGTGCCGTAACCATAAATATAATTGACATCCGCCTTGAACAACGACACTAACACTACCCAACATGTTATTTTGCAGTAAAGCATGTGTAAAGTGATTTTGACTAAATAAGGTCTCCTGATTTCAAAATTGTCAACGTTTTTTTCTTTCTTTAAATCACATCTAATTTTAGTGTTAATTTGCTATTTGAAAATATGTCATTCGGCTCGGTGGTGCATTGCAATAACAACGAATCGGCTGTTGTTTGTGTGGCCACGGTTTGCTTTGTTATTGTTGTACGTGTTTTTCAATCCAATCCCCTCTACCGAATTTGTCCCCTCAATCGAACTCGTCCGATATTAGAGTCTATCTTTAGAATTTTTTCCGCCAGAAACGCAGAGTTGCGGCCTAGTCCGGTGGCAGAAAGTAGCGTCGTGAGTATGGTGGAAGTCTGACCTGTTGTTCAAATTGTGTTGTAAAAACTGCGAGTGTGTCAGGAATTAGAAGAAAATGTGTCAATATGCCAGACTCATTCTGTTACGTGTGTGGGTTTTATATAATAAAGAGGCGGAGTAGGCCAATATCTTCAATGGTGAAACGTT
Source organism: Anabrus simplex (assembly GCF_040414725.1). Lineage (NCBI taxonomy): Eukaryota > Metazoa > Arthropoda > Insecta > Orthoptera > Tettigoniidae > Anabrus > Anabrus simplex. The sequence goes on along the minus strand of NC_090266.1, from coordinate 282,792,282 downwards.
TATATTATGCGTATTTTAAAGTAAAATTTGGAGTCTTGTACTAGGCGTGGGTTTCCCACGTAATTTGTAAATTGTAAAACTTGCCTTGAAAATCTACGACAGTGGAGCCATGGCAAACGTAAGGTCATTCCATTCGGTAAAGTAGTAGGATTTAAGAAGAAGAACAAGGACAGTACTGTGTACCCGAATTTAAAGTCGGCGATGAGACCGTTCCTCATGGGCCTGAAGCTTCCTCAAATTGCGATGACGAGCAAGTTAATGTGGATTTTTAGCAGCCGCAGAAGCAGTAAATCCACATTTATAATCAGCCACAGTAGAGTAATCTGATAGAGATTTCGGTCTCACGAAGGAAAAAAGGTGAACTGCTAGGGTCACGATTGAAGGACAAAATGTACTTGCGCCTGGAACTACTTTTTCTTGGTATAGACCAGGGCCTCTCAAACGCCCAAAATCTCACGCGTGCAGACAGCGGCGCAGAGTTCCTGTGCACAGTGCATCGGTCCCGCTCGGCTCGTCTCGGACCAACGCTTCGTCTCTGGGCTACTCGGCTAAGCTCGGCTCAACTCGGCTCAACTCGGCTCGGATTTGGAGCGCTACGGAGCAAGTGAGGAAGAGGGAGACAGAGGGAGCGAGCGAGACAGACGTGGGGCAAGAGAGAGACAGCGCTATTGCTCCAAATCGAGGAGTGGGGGTCTGCACTCTGGTCAACCAAGCGAAGTCGTCTTTTGCACCGTGCACAGTGCATGCACCAGGCGCATGCACCCTGAGAGGCCCTGGTGTAGACATAGAGCTAAGAAGTTCAGGAAATATTTTAAGAACGAAAATGATCTGACCTACCGCTGTGACATTTCTGGCCTCATAGAACAGCTGATGGAGACTGCTTGTGGGTTCCTGTAAAAGGAGCTTAAAACTGTACTACTTCATAACGGGAACATTCTAGTTTCGATACCTGTGGCACATTCAGCTTCATTAAAAGAAAATTACATCTCACTGCAAACTGTTCTGGGCATTTTTAATTTTTTATTATCTTTTTTATTTGCCACCGCTTCATATCAACCTAGGAATCACAGTATGTTAAGCCTTGGACAAAAGTAGCCCCTGTTTTCAGTACATTGCAAGCAAGTTTCTCATTTATCGGATGCTAAGGTCAAAGAAGGCATTTTTGGTGGCCCACAAATTAGAAAGCTTCTGAAAGTCCGAAACTTTGAACAGATGATGAACGTCGTGGAACTTGCTGCATAGATTTCAATGAGGGAAGTCATGACGAATTTCCTAGGAAATGTAAAGAATGAACAGTTCCAAACAATACTGAAAACGATGTTGGATCACATGAATGTGTTGGGGTGCAGAATGAGCCTGAAATTGCACTTCCTTCATTCTCATCTCGATCACTTTTCGGAAAATCTCGGGGCTATTAGTGAAGAGATGGGAGAGAGCTTTCACCAAGACATCACGGAGGCAGAAAAAAGGAACCAGAAAAGTTGGTATAAACCAATGATGGCCGACTACTGTTGGGGTTTGGAAAGAGATGGCAAACATGCACCAGTTAGATGCTGGGCAGCCAAGCGGTCATTCCAAGGGGACATCTAGAACTGTCCACATTAAGATGACTATAATTTTCCCTGTAATAGAATTTTCTTGTGTTTTTACATATACATTACCTTCTTCGTTAATTCTTTGCTCACAGTTTGTTGCTAGAGCACAGAAATTCCACATGTACATCAGCATCTACATGAACCAAGAGATCCTGGGTCGACCCCAGGAACTGACATTTATGTCGATGAAACTTCTGTTTATTTCGCCCTTACTCGTAAATAGATAGTGGAATACATATGTCGTGGACTATTTACAAAATATCATTATTTTCCTCTATAAATATTTCCAAACTTATTTTAATTTTGTGAGTACTTTTTATTGTTATATGCAACATATATCTTATTTCGGTGTGCCTATTTCGAGACAACGTGACGCGATACGTTGAAACGGAAAACGGATTCATGTTCAGCGAACCAAATTTAATTAAGATTACCTTCATCACACAACCTGCCGCAAAAAAGAAAAGAATGCCGGGTAGCCATGAATTAATGACATATTGGAACTTGCAATGACCTTCCCATTGTGAAGAGGTAGCGTGCCTGCCTGTTACTCAGAGGTCTCAGGTTCGATTCCAGGCCAGGTCTGGAACAAGGTTTACTTAGCGTCTTAAGAAAATTGAGGATCTGTCTATTAGGAGAGGTGCCGGGATGAGTGGCTCAGACGATTAAGGCGCTGGCCTTCTGACCCCAACTTGGCAAGTTCGATCCTGGCTCAGTCCGGTGGTATTTGAAGGTGCTCAGATACGTCAGCCTCGTGTCGGTAGATTTACTGGCACGTAAGAGAACTCATGTGGGACAAAATTTCGGCACCTCGGCGTCTCCGAAAACCGTAAAAGAGTAGTTAGTGGGACGTAAAGCAAGTAACATTTTTATTATTACTATTAGGAGAGGCAGTGGACCCGGTCACGAAAGCCAAGTCTGAGGATGTTGTGATACTTCAATATCTGCAACCCATTTGGCTGGGCAGCAGTCGTCTTGGCAGCCTAAGTTCTTTAATGCCCTATATGCGCCACGCGTTTGTTTTGTTTGCTGGAACTTTTAAAGGAAATAACGTTGCATCCCAACTGGGATACGCCTTACGCCATGAGGGTGACAAAGTAACTCACGAAATGTTCACCGAATTACCGCCATGTGAGAGAAATTCAAAAACTGTTATTTTATTTGAATACTGTGTCGTGAATGTACATACGTAGGTGAACCTACCTTGAACTGAGCTCTACTGTAATAATTATGAATGTAGCCTCATCGTATGATTTACCATGATGTCGTAAATTTCATCAGAACATGACACTGTCAGTTGATAAGCTGTGGATTTCTAAACGATATCTGAAGATAATACTTGGATCAATATTCGAGGAATTAAAGGATCTTTAAATGGATAATACTATAATGAGTTTAAATTAAATAAAACACACACACCAACGAGGGAACACTGTACTCCCGAGTTATACGAAGCTGAGTATTGTCGTGAAGCGGTTCAGTAAGTAACGCAAAACCTGTCCAAACTTTATACAAATAATATTATAATTTTGTCTGTATTATATCATACTTCACTTTTATCTCGGATTAGGTATGTCAAAAGTGGTTTTAGTTCAATTTTTATCTGTCTGTCTCTCTGGTTGTAGACACGGGAAAACTAATTAAGATATTTTCACTAAACTCAGTATTTTACTTAAAACAAAAATGCCCTTTTCTCTTTTAATGTGGACCGAGGCCACTTCAGGTAAGTGAAAGCTCGAATAGTACGGACGGTCACACCGCCATAAAAAATAATAAAAATCAGTCACAGTCTTGTCTTACAAGGGAACATCGGCAATGGTTAAATCGCCGATCGCGATGAAACTTGGAAAACACATTGAGGTACACGTAAAAACTATGTCGGCATCAATTTTGGGTGCCAACATTCATTAGGGCGTTAACTACAAGGCCTAAAATTTTCGATATTTCGATATTTCATATTCCGCGCGATCAGCGATGAATACCTGCTGGCCAATGCTAAGCTGGCACACTGCGTAACTGGAGACATGCCTCTGCACCTCTTCTCCACCCCACTCAAACTGGTTCGCCGCCGCACGTTTCCCTTCACCCCGCGCTTGCCGGCTACTTACCTGTTCAACGGGACCGGCTCTATACTTTGCTTCGTTTCGTACTATAATTATTGAAATCCTTTAAATAACGTTCCGTTTCACACGTAATGATAATAAATAACCTACACTAATATACCCATATTTTATTCAAATGTTATATTTTTATTTCTGCCAATTCCGGTGAGTTGTCACATTCGTGGGTACAACTCCGAGTTAAGTACCACCGGGCGTAGTCAAACGTGGGATGGGGTACCGCGTCCTACCTACGCTTAAATTATTATTTACTTCTAAAACGCCTTAAAGCTGTCGGTAGTGTCTTTTAGAGTGGACATACGTATGGAATAATTAAATTAAATCACCCACCTCTAAATAAATCTCCCACATTTAAACAACGTTAAATGCCTTTTTATGTAAAGAAATTACGTGCCCGGGTAGAGGATCTCAGTGAATGTAATGAGATTCGGTACTTCGGGATATCAAAACCTGGTTATACTGTAGGTCCAGATCTTCTTTGTATGCCCCATTCCCCCCACCCATTTTGTGTACGCTATCAGTTGTGTTACAACGAAACGACATCGCGGACGACAACAACAACAATTATAAACTCCGAGTTTGAAACTATTAGTATTTTTCGTGTTGCGTACTGAGGTATAAGGAATAGGCCTATAGGTAGAATGTTTTTATTTGTGCTTGTACTGAACGATTTATTTATGGCCGGGCTGAGTGGCTCAGACGGTTAAGGCGCTGGCCTTCTAACCCCAACTCGGCAGGTTCGATCCTGGCTCAGTCCGGTGGTATTTGCAGGTGCTCAAATACGACAGCCTCGTTTCGGTAGATTTACTGGCGCGTGAAAGAACTCCTGCGGGACTAAATTCCGGCACCTCGGTGTCTCCGAAGACAGTAAAAGTAGTTAGTGGGACGTAAAGCGAATAACATTATTAATTTATTTATCTTTTGCAGTGACAGGCATAACACGTTTCAATTGCAGCAGTGGTTGTCGAATATATATAAATTTATGCATAGGCAAATTTGATATGAGTATGACATGGAATGTAGTAAAGTTTGACGTAATAAGAAAAGCCTTGAAAAATAAAAAAGATGTGCATTTATATATGCCGTAGATATACAGTAATCGCAGGCAGACCTGTAGTTTTACTGTACCGGTACTTTTGCGTTTTAGCTGACGAAGGTCTATGCATTCAACAAGTACCGATATTAAAGTATCACACTACAGTCTTCTGGGTATAATGGCAGTTACATACGCAAAAAGTTAAATGGCTATTGTACGAACTGGTACAACAACAAACAATTACAAGGCAACACAATAAATGACTCCGTATACATTACATTGGGCAAACTCCCCGTCAATAACTGATAGTAAACAAAAACAATCTTTGGTCTATTCGAAACATTAAAAATAGTGAAAAGAAAACCGAAAGAAAACACAATTGACAACAGGCACCATATTTTTTTTGCCAATTGCTGTACGCCGCACCGATACAGATAGGTCTTATGGCGACGATGGGATAGGAAAGGCCTAGGAGTTGGAAGGAAGCGGCCGTGGCCTTAATTAAAGTACAACCCCAGCATTTGCCTGGTGTGAAAATGGGGACACACGGAAAACCATCTTCAGGGCTACCGACAGTGGAATTCGAACCCACCATCTCCAGGATGCAAGCTCACAGCCGTGCGCCTCTAACCGCACGGCCAACTCGCCCGGTGCAAACGTTTTCATAAACATTACAGAAAACGTAAACTAATACAATGTGGAAATTACAAAGGAGAACAGGTTCATTTGTATCAGCTCGCTTCTTCTGGTCTTTTTCCTTGTTCAGTATTCTTTCACACTCATACTTTACAACCTTCTTCGCTCTTCTGTCCATGATGATGATTTTTTTCTATTTGCTTTACGTCGCACCGACACAGATAGGTCTTATGGCGACGATAATAATAATAACATAGATAAAACTGGAAATTACAAAGGAGAGATATGAGGAAGGCTGATAAGAGTACGCAAAGTGTAGCACCGGTTCTCTTCGACAGCTAAGAAGACGTGCAGGCGCGGGGAGAAGGGAAACGTGCGGTGGCGAACCAGAAGGAGGGGTATTAGCCAGCAGGTATTCATCGATGAACGCGCGGAATTTGAAATGTCTCAAATTTTAGGCCCCTTAGTTAACGCCCTAATGAATCTTGGCACCCAAAATTGATGCCGACATCGTTTTTACGTGTAACTCAATGTGTTTTGCAAGCTTCATCGCGATCGACGACTTAACCATTGCCGATGTTTCCTTGTTAGTGAATTTGATATTATTAAAACAGAGAAAAATGTGTTCATTTTGCAGTAAGTAATATACTACAGTATGTAGGCAGTTCGAATAACAGATATAAATGCCGGAATATAATACGTATTGTTAAGTACTGTGTTGTTATATTTTAAAACTGAATGAACTCTCATAGTGGCCTATCTACATTGAAGTTACAATAAAATGAAACAACATAACAAAAACTAAAACATTTTTGACATTCTATACTTTAAGCTTTCTGAAGAAAGATTTTAGAGTTGTTTATATCTTTGTGGTACCTCTTTTTTGTGCATGTACATGCGCGGCACAGAATTCACGGCAAAACTTTTAAGAATTACAGCATTTAAAAGAGTCATGTTATGTTTCAGACTTACAGATTTAGTTTGGATAATACGGCTCCTCGGATAATCGGAGCTTGGTTATTCGAAAAGCCGTACATAAAACAAGTTGTCCACAATATAATTTCTGGTCTTTTACTATGATTCACACGTTTTTGCGATAAATGGAATGTCCGACTACATGGCTAAGTGGTTTGCGTGCTGGCGTTTGGACACAATGGAACCGGGTTCGATTTCTGGCACGGTTGGGAATTTTAACCGTACAGTAATTGGTTAATTCCTCTGGCACGCGGGCTGGATGTATATGTCGTCTTCATCATCATTTCATCCTCATCACGACGCGGAGGCCGTCTATGGGCGTCAAGTCAAAAGACCTGCAACTGGCGAGCCGAACTTGTCTTCGGGCGCTCCCGACACCAAAAGACATACGCCATTTCATTTTTACCGTAGGCTCTACATGGAATAATAATGGAGACATTTTGTTGTATTTTCACAAAATTTCAAATATCTCCAGAAATATTAGCTCCATTTTAAAAGCGTAAATAACAAAAATGATGGAAAATCGAATCTCCAATCTTTTACGCCTGGCTTACTTTTACCGTAAGAGCTGTAATAACGGAAATATTGAAGAATTTAGGTTTTTATTGCTAATTCCATTCTCGCCGATGTGAAAATATTGAACGGTTGTCATGGCAACGAACTAACTGGAAATGGTGGTGTTTGTGGTAGTGACTTTTCGAAGCCCCTATTAATCAGGAAGATAATTAAGATGACTGTTGAAATGGGAAGCAAAACGAGGAATATGAAGGAAAGAGGAATCATGAAAGGGGAAGTTGGGGGATGGGGGGGGGGAGGAGGTAGTTTCAGTTTCGAATTCTCTAAAATCGCCGAATCGGAAAAAATATGTGGTGATCTACAATGTCCTAAGCCCCTAAAACTTATCAACAATACACTGACTGAGGTGTGCTCTGTCTCTTCTGCTCTCACTCATACTGCTGCAGTTATAAAATCTAAACCGAGCGAGTTGGCCGTGCGGTTAGGGTCATTCAGCTGTGAGATTGCACTCGGGAGATAGTGGGTTCGAATCCCGCCGTTGGCAGCCCTAAAGATGGTTTTCCGTAGTTTCCCATTTTCACACCAGGGCCCTCGTGACAAAGTACGCCCTGCAGCTGGACTCCGCGGTGGGAGATGAGACTCGCGTGTACTCTAGACAGCACTTCTAGGGAGGGAGCATCCACCGTGTTCTCGGCAGAGGCGATGGCCATCCGCGAGAGGTTTACCCCTCTCTGTGCAGCAAACTTTATTAAATTTATGTACAAGGCAAGTAAATAGTTTATAGAATGCAGAACAGCTCCGCGGCCGTGTCCCAGGGTGTACAGGGCCACGGAGCTCTCTGTGTACATATGTAAAATATTACAAGGAACATAATCCATATCGATGAGGACGTGATGAGCTGCTAGGACTGCTGCAGTGGTCTCCGCGACATTAATCCGAGTCGGCTGGTCGAAGGCCTGCGCCCAGGCCTGGCGGTACCTCGGCACGACGGCGGCGATGGACCGTGGGGTGGCGTCGGCGAAAAATCTCCATGATGTGAAGGTAGGCAGCGCGTACACGAGGGAGAGGGCACGCTGCTGGGTCGTGTAGTGCATTGTGATCTCTTGGCTCGCAATGTCAATGGTGACTCCGAGGTAAGTCAAAATGGGTGTCGAGTGCAGGACCGACTTGGAATAGTTAATGGTTATGCCGTGGATCACAGTTAGATGCAGTTCGATATCATGAATTAGGTCTCTAGTAGCTGCCTCTGTGGATCCGTGGTAGAGTGTCGGCCTCCGGATCCCAAGATAGCGGGTTCAAACCCGGCAGAGGTAGTCGGATTTTTGAAGGGCGAAAAAAAAAGTCCATTCGACACTCCATGTCGTACGATGTCGGCATGTAAAAGAACTCTGGTGATACATTTGGTATTTACCCGACAAAATTAATTAAATCTCAGCCATAGACGCCCAAGAGAGATCCGGTTTACTCTAGGTCCGCTAGATGGCAGACAGAGTAAACCGGAACGTCGAAATTGACGAGCAGACAGCCAGATGGCGTCAAATCGAAATGTCTGCAAACGGTAGCTGAGGCCATACGATTATTATTATTATTAGGTCTCTAGTTAAATCTGGAGAATGAGTGAGCGAGTCGTCCAGATAGGGAATCATCTGGACGCCGAACTCCTGGGAGAGAAGCTCCTGCACTGCAGTGGCCCAGCGTTGCATAACGGATGGGGCCAGGCTATGCCCCATTGGCAGGCGGGTCTATCGGTAGCGCCCCCCTCGGTAGATGATGCCGTATGGATGACGCGTCTTTGGCGAAATAGGGATCTGATAAAAGCCCGAATTGAGGTCGAGCTTGCAAGCGAGATGATGGACCGGAATGGAAGGTAAGGCCTGCACTGGACCACGGAGAGAGAAGTGAGGATGAATGACGAATGAGGTCCAGGCGCTAAGGTCGTAAATGACCCGCGCTGCCCCTGTCTCCATGAGGACGAGGAACAGGGTGAGGCCGACGAACACACGCCTAGCTCGATGATATCAAGGTGGTGGAGAACTGCGATGACCTGGTCCATCAGCTGGGACGGTCGAGTAGACCGGAAACAGGACGGTGCATCTGGGGACCTGGCCAGGTTGACCCCTCGGCGATAATTCGGGTGGCGTAGAGTCCCATGGGCATGTCGTGGTAACGCACGGGATGTGGAAGACCAGCTGCAACAGAAGAATAAGATAGCGGCGGCGGTGGAGGCTGGACATCTGGCGGTCTATGGGGGTCCCCATGGGCCGGCGGTGGCTCAGGTGGTGGCCGTGGGCGGCGCCACGGTATCCTCGCGAAGTCTCTGGGGTCCTCTTCGCTCTCAGTGTCCGGTGTACCGGACCTGTCTGCGTCGGGGCTGCCCGACGGGGAGTCACCGCTGTCGTCGTCGAGGATGTCCCATGGGGATGAGCGCCAGCGCAGCTCTTCCACGGGGTAGACGTTGGCCTGGACTGGTGGGGCCGCCTCCACTTGGTCGAATTCTTCAGAGTCAAAGGAAGTCCAGTACTCTCGAAGAGTTTACAGGATAGTCGGCACGGGTGCGTAGGGTTCTCTGGTCGGAGGGGGAACATGGGCACTGTGTTAGAGAGTGGTATCCCTCGCCTTAATTAATTAATTAATTAATTAATTAATTAATTAATTAATGTCACGGCCGCTTTCTTCCTACTCCTAAACCTTTCCTATACCATCGTCACTATCATCGGTTATAAAATGACAGGAATAATGGAAATCACGCGTGTATTTCAAGATATTGCATTTAACATTCAGAAAACTGAAGATTTTGAGAATAAGGAGGACAATTTAGTACGTATCTTTATATAAATACCAAGGGCGCTGCGTGGTGTTGTTGCAGTGTTGCACAACTACCAATAATTTTACACTTCACTTGTCGTCTTTTCTTCCTATTGTGTAGTTTAATAAACCTAAAATATACTCTAAACTGTGATAAAACCAATCATCTTTGGTCGTTCGATGTACTAATGCTTCATAACGGTCAATAAACTCTGCCGTCTTCGAATCAAACTCAGGGGTTCGCTTTCCTACGGCAACTCCCTAGCGCACAGCGCGCCGCAATGTAGTTTCAACACGGAAGAGCCTAGGCCTGTATACAATGTATAGCATCAGGTAGAACGCCCGCCAGTATCCGTCTTAAGGAGTTGCACAAGGCAAGCAAGTCCCCTATCAAGAAACAATTCCAAATGTCCCCGTTAGATTGCACCAACTTGCGGAGATGACTTCATCCCTGCTTTCTCTCTTCTCGCAACGGCAATTTCCACACCACTAGGTTACGCCGTACCGCACCACCCGCAATATTACTAACATTTGTATTCTTCTCCAACAGCCCACAGCGGACCGCGATACTTGACGAGGTGGTGAGGACACGTTTACCACGGGCTTGTCCTACTAGGTGGAATATTCAATCACGATGCGTAAACACAATTTATAACTGCAAGGAAGATATTATTGAGTGTATGAACCAGATAGTGAAAGGCGACTCTCTAATGAGTGAAACTACAATTTCTCAGGCTCTTAGTCATAAAAAAGGAGAATATATCAGCGCGCTAGCAAGGCTCTTGTGATCGAAAGAGGGCATTACACTCGTAAGGAACTGGACTGCTATCAGTCGCTTCCTCACCCTTGCTTGATAACAAGCGGCAGTGGACACGCTGACAATACTTTGTTACTCGCTAGTTGTGGTATGACCTTTCAATAGCACGTTATATTTTGTCGTGTTTTATTATACCGTGGTACTATGATTAGTGGAATTTTTAATCCACTGTCGGCAGCCCTGAAGATGGTTTCCCATTTTCACACCAGGCAAATGCTGGGGCTGTACCTAAATTAAGGCCAAGGCCGCTTCCAACTCCTAGGCCTTTCCTATCTCATCGTCGCCATAAGACCTATCTGTGTCGGTGCGACGTGAAACCACTAGCAGAAAAATTAACATTCATCAACCTTATTCTTTAAAACACGCCGAAAAATATGACAAATATGTTGGTGAATTACACCATGAAATTGAGAATGAACTTAAAACACCTGCCTTATATGAGGTAGGTGTTATCCGACTTTATTGAATTTTCTTTGTTATATTAGTGACGCAGTGAAGCTTACTATTCAAACTAAGGCAATTAACTTACTTTTATTGGTAATTGTAGGTCGGAGGTGAATCGTCAGTTCGAGTAAGCTACAACATATCTCACTAAAAGACTGGCTAAATGGCGTAACGTTACAGAAAGAGATGCAGTAATGGTTGAGAATCCGCATACTGAATAGTAGTTGCTACTAATGTTTCCGTATTATCTCTGTGTGTATACATTTATAAAACTATTTTAATGGAATTAATTGCTATAAATATATGTTGTTCCTCTTTCAGTTGTAGCCTATTACAATACGGGCAGTGGCGGTTCTAGATACTTAAAACTGGGAGGGGGGGGGGGGCGGCTGTTTGGAATTGAAAGTCTTGGTAACAGAATTCAAAAGAAAAGTAACCATGTTTATGAAAATACAATGGGCAACATTAGCACAACCATTAACATGCTTATTTCAGATACATTAGGCCTATATCTGTAAATTATCAATTTCTTTATTAATCGAGGAATTTTAAAATTATTATTTCACTAAAACTGAGGTGCCCCCCCCCCACACACACACCGCCAGGGCTAGAATCGCCTCTGGATATGGGTTTAAATATACGTTTGTTACTAGTGTCCACGGTAACTCACCGGTGCACTGCTTCCCTTGCTCTCGATACGAGGCTTGCAGGCGGACCTCCCCAGTTTCTGCATTACAACCCTCCTTGAGGCTCCGTGCATGTGTCACTGTTTGTAATACCCATTACAGCTGGGGCAGATAGAACGCAACCGTTTCAGGAACACAACCGTTGTGAAATGAATACAGTTACAAGAATATAACCGTTTTTCAGTTGCAGTGCGGTGGTGGTGGTGGTGATTATTGTTTTAAGAGGAAGTAGGTACAACTAGGCAACCATCCTCTATATAACTCTAATCAGAGGTAAAAAATGGAAGGGATCCAACACTTCGAAAAATGAAGGTATCGGCCAAGGAGAGACAAGGGCCACGAAGTGCGTAAAAATGAAAGACTCCATAGGCCTCCTTACGTAATACCGTCAGGGTCGGAAAAGAACAAGAGTTGACCAAATGTGGTCGGATAGGATAGATGAGAGAAGAGAATATCGTCTACTGCAGGTTTTTATTCACGGGAAGATACAAGGCAAAGAAAGAACAGGAAGAAGGCGCATTCCTTGGATTGATAATTTGAAAACTTGGTTCAACTGTTCCACTACTGAGCAACATCCAAAGCAAGAATCTCTATGATGGTAGCTGATCTTCTGAAAGGTGATGAGCCGAGCTCGATAGCTCCAGTCGCTTAAGTGCGGCCAGTATCCAGTATTCGGGAGATAGTAGGTTCGAACCCCACTGTCGGCAGCCCTGAAAATGGTTTTCCGTGGTTTCCCATTTTCCTGTCCCATCGTCGCCATAAGACCTATCTGTGTAGGTGCGACGTAAAGCAACTAACAAAAAAAGAGATGACACTTGAAGAAGAAGGATAGATGAAAGTGAGGAGCCCGGCACAAGTAAGTGGAAATAAAGCTAGGACACAGCTAATGGGCTCCGTGGTCACCAACCCAGACTCCCAAGTTCAGAACCCATGGGGCCCCCTTTAGTCGCCTCTTACGACAGGAAGGGGATACTGTGGGTGTTATTCTACTACCCCCACCTACAGAGGGAAGTTGCAGTGCCCCTCAGCTATTGCTTTCTTCACCAGCACCGCTTCAGAGTTTCATAACGGGTAGGTATACAAAACCGTCGTTTACAATCCTTGTATTTCTTGGAAATGGGGTTTTCCATGGTAACTAGAATAACTCACAGGTCAGATAGGTCATTCCGGTGAGCAGCGTTGCTATTGGCTGAAGCGACTGACGTCACTGAGAGCGGTGTGGTATTTTTTTTAGCTTAGTAGTTACTCAATTACACTCCACTCAAGTCATGAAATACAGAACTAATGGATCTTTAGATGCTATAACATTTATTATTTAAAACTTATACGAAAATATACGACAAAGAGACTCTCACAACGGCTCGAAGGATGGAACGCAGGCCTTCTGCCCCTTGGCAGGTTCGATCCGGGCTCAGTGCGGTGGTATTGGAAGGTCGACACGTTAAAGAACTCTTGCGGGACAACATTCCGGAACCTCTGCGTCTCCTTAAACACGTTATTTGATCGAATCCAAATTTTAACACAATATACAAAGGGATGTTTTATACATTGTTTACATATTTAGAACTGTTTGTTTCCAAGGAAAACTACTGTTATAAATTTGTAAGGCTTTTTTTTTTTACTCAGGGTTGTTGGAAAATTCCGTTCCTGGTCGCGTTACAATCTTTATCGTAATCCAAAGTATCATTGTGTGACTAAAAAAATTCGTAAATGAATTCACTTCTTTTATATCAGTTTGTAGTGTATTTTCATTGGATAGAATTATATTATGTAATCACTGACTGGCCGGTACAGGGAAAGACGTGAGGCGGGGACGGGGTTGATGTACTACTTCATTTCAACATCGGAAACAGTGTCCGGCATGCTGGCCTTTGGTCACAGGGGTCCCGAATTCGATTCCCGGCAGGGTCTGGAATTTTAAACATAATTGGTTAATTTCTCTGGCATGGGGGATGGATGTATGTGTCGTCTCCATCATCATTTCATCATCATCATCACCACCACCACCACCACCACCACGGCGCGCAGGTCGCCTACGGGTGTCAAATCAAAAGACCTGCATCTGGCAACTTGTCTTCGGACACTCCCGGCACTACGCCATTTCATTTATTTTTGTCGTTATTTTGACTCCTTGGAAACAACTTGGCGAATGAAATGGAATTCGATGGGGAGCTATCAATAAACTATTAATGAGGCTTATGGAAGAAAGAAAGTAGAACTGGCTAAGTCAGCAACGAGGATGCATCTGGATGTGCTAGGAGTAAGTGATAGTCGGTTAAGGGGAGATAACGGGGAAGAGATAGGAGATTATCAAGTGTACTTGACAAGATGGTGTTAAAAAGGGAAGGCGCTGTTCGCGCGGAACTTGAAATGTCGCAATTTTTAGGCCCCTTAGTTAACGCCCTAATGAATGTTGGCACCCAAAATTAATGCTGATATAATTTTTACGTGTACCTCAATGTGTTTTTCAAGTTTCATCGCGATCGGCGACTTAACCATTGCCGATGTTCCCTTGTCAGTGTATTCACCATGTGAGGGTGCAGATGAGGATGAAGTTGACAAGTTTTATGGAGCATTGAGTGACATCGTAGTCAGGGTCAACAGCAATGCTAGGATTGTGCTAATGGGCGATTTCAATGCGAGAGTTGGAAGTAGAAATGAATGCTATGAAAGGGTGATCGCTAAATATGGGGAAGATGTGGAAACTAATAGGAATGGAAAGCGTTTGCTGGACTTCTGTGCTAGTATGGGTTTAGCAGTTACGAATACATTCTGCAACATAAGGCTATGCACCGCTACACATTTGAGGGTAAGATTACTAGATCCATAATATACTATATCTTAACCGACATCGAATTGAGGAAATTTGTTAGGAATGTACGGATTTTCCGGGGAATTTTCTATTATACAGACCACTATCTGATCTGTAGTGAACTAAGTATCTCTAGGGGTAGGATAGAGAAAGTGAAATCTGTCTGCAAACGAATACGGATAGAAAATCTCCAGGACGAGGAAATTAGACAGAAGTACATGGATATGATTAGTGAGAAGTTCCCACAGTGGACAGTAAGCAGGTTCAGGATATACCGTGGAAAGAGAATGGGTGGCATACAGGGATGCTGTAGTAGAAACAGCAAGGTAATGCCTAGGAACAACTGTGTGTGGAGATGGATAAAAAACATCTTGGTGGAATGATGAAGACAGAGCAGCCTGTAAACTTAAAAAGAAGGCTTATCAGAAATGGTTCCAAACAAGGTCTGGTGGCAGACAGGAAAATGTACGTAGATGCAAGAAACAGAGCGAAACAAACAGTTGTTGAATCCAGAAAGATGTCGTGGGCAGATTTTGGTAATAGCCTGGAAAGGCTAGGCCAAGCAGCAGGGAAACCTGTCTGAACAGTAATAAATAATCTTTGGGAGGGCGGGAAAAGGGAAATAAACAGTGTTTAGGATAATTCAGGTGAACTCATAATAAATCCCAGGGAATCACTGGACAGGTTGAGGGAATATTTTGAAAATCTTCTCAAAGTAAAAGTAAATATTCCTGGTGGTGTCGTGAACAACCGAGCTCATGGGGAGGAGGAAAATGATGTTGGTGAAATTACGCTTGAGGAAACGGAAAAGGTGGTATATAAACTCCATTTTCACGAAACAGCAAGAATAGTTGAAGTTAGACCTGAAATGGTGAAGTGTAGTGGGAAGACAGGGATGAAATGGCTTCATAGAGTAATAAGATTAGCATGGAGTGTTGCTAAGGTACCTTCAGATTGGACAAAAGCAGTAATTGCACCTATCTATAAACAAGGGAACAGGAAGGATTACAACAACTTTTTTTTTTTTTTGCTATTTGCTTTACGTCACACCGACACAGATAAGTCTTATGGCGACGATGGGATAGGAAAGGCCTAGGAATGGTAAGGAAGCGGCCGTGGCCTTAATTAAGGTTAGCCCAAGCACTTACCTGGTGTGAAAATGGGAAACCACGGAAAACCATCTTCAGGGCTGCCGACAGTGGGGTTCGAACCCACTATCTACCGATTACTGGATACTGGCCGCACTTAAGCGACTGCAGCTCTCGAGCTCGGTTCAAATTCAACAACTATCGAGGTATCTCGTTGATTAGTATAACTGGCAAAGTATTCACTGGCATCTTGTAAGGTAGAGTTCGATCAGTGCTTGAGAGAACGTTAGATGAAAACCAGCTGAGTTTCAGTATGCGCCAGGTAACTGAAAAATGCTGCGGATGTATAGGCACCGTGCGTGTTGCTCTAGCGGCCGGGCGAAGAACAGCACGTGAGGCAGACTGCAGACTCGCAGTAGCTGTTCTGTTATGACTAGAGACGGGAATTATAGGCACGAATAGGTTAGAATGCAAACGTATTTGAACAAGGCGCAAGTGAAATCTAGCCGCTCTACAGATATGTCGGGGAGTTGCATAAATTTTAGGGGTTCTAATACTTCAGATCGATAATATTTATGCAAATCTCACCGCAGAACCGTCATGCGGGTAACATACACTTGCGCCTTGTTCAAATACATTTGCATTCCAACCTATTCGTGCCTATAATTCCCATCTCTAGTTATGACTGAGCGTGTAGTCACTCAGATGATAATGGCAGAGAAAATGAGATCAAGTAAACGCAATTGTTGTGTTGTCTGATGTTCCAATACTTACGCAAATACGGGAAGTGAAGTACAATTTTACTGTTTTCCAAAACGTGCGATAGAAGTGGATCGAAGGAGGCGATGGATACAAGCAGTTAACCGAACGAAGTAAGTAGACCTACACATACGTACTGCACATGTTTGCAATAAGTTCAATTCATCCGATTTGATTTAATTTAATTTTGGTTTTAATTTTTAGCATTGATGGATCACTTTGGCAACCTACGACTTACTCAAGAATATGTAGTGCACATTTAATCGGGAAACAGAAGATCTGGACACCCACCAAGTCCAGCCTATGTTCCGACAATATTTCCGGATGAATACAAGAAGAGGAATGTGTCGCCGAGACCCAGTTTACAGTGCTTTCACAGACAACTCAAGCGATTAAAAAAGGAAGAATCAGGCGGAAAATTTTCAAGTACATTTTGCCCAGTAACATAACCAAGGATACATCCGTGGGAACAGATGCATTTGATTTTCATTGTTCAGACTCCATGTTTTCTTGTTAAATAAATGAAAACGACGTAGGCCTAAATACGCCGGCCACGTGGTGTAGGGGTAGCGCGCCTGCCTCTTACCTGGAGGCCCCGGGTTCGATTCCCGGCCAGGCCAGGGATTTTTACCTGGACCTGAGGGCTGGTTCGAGGTCCACTCAGCCTACGTGATTATAATTGAGGAGCTATCTGACGGTCTAGAAAGCCAGGAATAACGGCCGAGAGGATTCCTCGTGCTGACTACACGACACCTCGTTATCTGCAGGCCTTCGGTCTGAGCAGCGGTCGCTTGGTAGGCCAAGGACCTTCAAGGGCTGTAGTGCCATGGGAGGGAGGGGGGGGGGACATTACGAAACATTATAAAATGTGTGGAACGGAAGACGGTCATGCAGACATCAAGGGTCCAGGTTTCCAAGGCTACAGTTCCATAACCTTTAATTAGGTATGTGGGTAAGAGTTCGTAAGTGGGTAGGTGGGGTGCTCACAGCACCACAACTAAAACTTGCACTGTTCTTTTACAAATGTTAAATACAGGCCAAATATACCAAATTCAATGTTTATTACTACCTTAAAAATTGTATCATAAGATTTTTGGCACCGCAGTTATAAAAACAAATACCTTACTTATTTCCAATCCCAAAGTCATCATATTTTGGTTTCGTACTACACGTAAATTTTTAAGCTCAGCTCTTCATTACTTCCAGACAATTATTTACGAACACAAGTAAGTAAAAGGACAAGTTATAGACCCCCAGAAACAGTATTATACTTCTTGAAGCTAACACACAAGGAAGTACCCTTCAACAATGGCCTTCCTTTGCGTCACCATCTGAACATGTTTCTTTGTTGCAACAGCCTGCAGAGATGTTTTTCATGTGATTCGGACACATGAACTGATGACATTTGCAGCAGAAAACTTTAGTTTTCTTGTCTGATGATCTGGAATATAATGTACACCTCCCCGATGAGCGAGGTTGTCGTTCAGGAGTAACATTGCTGCCTCGGGCGGATTGGTTAGTTTTGCTGCCTTCAAACGAATCTCCTTTCGAACAGTAGTCATTGCTGATCGTTTTTTCCACTTGAGGACGTACTAGAGCCTGGCCCGACTCCCTCAGGAACTGTCGTCTGATCAACTTGGATGAATCATGAAAATTACTTGTGCATTAATGCCTGCAATATCCAGCATGCGAAAAAATGCCATCAAAGGCTATCGTTTGGTCCTTCTAGCTACGGAGTCTGTTACAGACAAGTTGTCCACTGTGTCAACACCTCCTTTAGTAAGGTTGTAGAAGGTTATGACCATTGCCGTTTTTTAGTTTCGCTGATGAAGGATCAATTTCTGCGCTGTTGGGATGCATGGTTGAAATTATAAGAACATTCCTACCTTTCTTTGGCACGTATGACATTGCAGTTATTTGGTTACAATAAGAGAAAAGTGTACTGTTTATTTCTCTTTCTTTGCTATCAGTGAGTTCCTTGGAGAGTTGAGGTTTGTTTTATCTCACTGTACCTGCGAGAGAATATTTTTTTCAATCAAATCCTGAGCAAGTTCTGCACTCGTAAACCAGTTGTCTACAGTAATATTTCTACCTGTTCCTTGAACAGACTCTGAAAGTCTCAGCACGACGTCTCTGGGTGAATTTGACACTTGAAAAGGCCGTTCAGGCTGCTTCCCCGCATAGATTTCCATCGCAGCAGTATACCATGTCTTGGAGTCACACATCGTTAGTATTTTAATACCATATTTGGCGTGTTTGCTAGGTATGAGCTGCCTAAAGGGGCGTTTCCCTCGAAAAGGAACAAGTTATTCATTGATAGTAACATATTCAGAGAGGGAGTAACAATTTTTACAATTCTCTGTGAAAATTGTGAATGCCTTCCTGATGGCTGCTAACTTATCCAATTCACTACGCTGTTTACGATCATGAATGTTGTTAAACCTTAGACACCTCATCAAAAATAAAAATCTGTCCAGTGACATAGTAAAAAGCAAAGTCACCTCCGTACAGGCCATGAAGGCCCTTGGAGGAGTGGAAGGTAAAGGCTTCCCCCATTGTTAACCTCGGCACGTGATGGGGTAGAGTGGTTAGCTCTACGCCCGGCCGCCTTTGCCCCCAGGAATTAACCTGGTACTCATTTTTGGTGTAGGCTGAGTGAACCTCAGGGCCATATGCACCTTCGGAAGTGGACATCTCGTTTCTTAAATTATACGACTTCCTGACGGGGATTCGAACCCACGTCCTTCCGGGCGAACCGAACACGCCTTTACCGCCTCGGCCAGGCAGCCCCTCAGTGACATAGTGGTATAGAATATTTCAATCCCTAAGCCACCACTTGAGAAAAGATCCTCCAAGTTCAGTTCTGCTGCCCGATAGGAACCGGCAATAAACAGTAGCCAAATGAAAGAACGTATTTCCACTTCATTTGTCTTCCTGCACTTGCTCTTATTGGTGTAATTTGACTGAATGTTATCAATGCAAATATTTGTGCACTCGGTTACAGTACGAATTTACCGAGCTCGATAGCTGCAGTCGCTTAAGTGCGGCCAGTATCCAGTATTCGGGAGATAGTAGGTTCGAACCCCACTGTCGGCAGCCCTGAAGGTGGTTTTCCGTGGTTTCCCATTTTCACACCAGGCAAATGCTGGGGCTGTACCATAATTAAGGCCACAGCCGCTTCCTTCCCACTCCCAGCCCTTCCTTGTCCCATCGTCGCCATAAGACCTATCTGTGTCGGTGCGACGTAAAGCTACTAGCAAAAAAACAAAAAAAAAACAACAGTACGAATTTTAAGATTACTGACGAGTACATTAAAACATTCAAGTGGAGTAGCACAATTCTTTGCCATTAGTTTTGTACCTGGTAGATGAGCTATAATGTTTTGTTTCCAGGTGCGGACATTACCAGCTGCTGCACTTCTACCCCATTTAGTTTTCTTGTCCTTCCCTAGCATGTACTTTGGTATTCTTGTAGTTGATGGCGATAGTATGGAACCCGGAGTTGACCGTAAATTGATGCTAACAGGGCCATCAGCATCAGACTGTTCACTTTCAGAAATGTGGTCTCTAAATATACAGTTATCGGTTTCACAGTCATCAGATTCCAGTAACTCATCAGAATCGTCTAGAAGCTTTCTGATCCGTTCGTGCACGTTATCTAAAGAAGTATTCATTTCACACACTCCCAACACCACACAGAAGCGACAACTCAATTTGCGACATAGAAGCCAACTAGACACGATGTGTAACGTAACTGGGTATGCAGGGTGCTGACGGCACCCCAGCCTAGATGTTTCTATTTAAACGTCATTTGCATTTTTTGAAGGTGTGTCTATTATTGCCGACAATAGCATTTATAGAACTCCAAGCTTATTCAAGAATGTACTGAGTTCCTTAACAGTGAAGCCAACTTCTGTCAGAAAAAAAAACAAGTGAATATTACACGTGGGGTGTTCTCAGCACCCCACATACCCGGTTAAAGGATAAGGAACAATACACAAATGCGTGATTTAACAGGTGTGAACTTCAACGTCTTTGCCTTGCTGCTTGCGTTATTACCAAACTGTAACATTTCGAAATTATGTGAAGAAACCAGATTATTTATTGATTTTCCTAGTGAAAATGAAAACCGGACTGTCCTATTCTGCTTTGAAAGTGCTATTCGGTGTTCACAGAACAACAATTTCACGTATTTTTACGACCGTGCTTATGCAACTGGCACTGCGTATGAAACATTTA
The DNA here is from genome assembly GCF_040414725.1 of Anabrus simplex. NCBI lineage: Eukaryota > Metazoa > Arthropoda > Insecta > Orthoptera > Tettigoniidae > Anabrus > Anabrus simplex. The sequence continues at coordinate 282,771,755 of NC_090266.1, read as the reverse complement.
ATATTCTGGCCTAGTAAGGAAAGTGTCCAAGTAACAATGCCGCCAGCATTTAAGATAAATTACGGTAATTGTCGAGTCATTTTTGACTGCACAGTTGAATAGCCTACCCAAGTGGATAAGAGAGTAATTTTCTATTCTCAATACAGGGGTTGCTACACTGCAGAAGTCTTAATAGCAATCACGCCTAGCGGTGCCTTTAAATCTAAATGTTACGGTGGAAGAGCTAGCGACTCATTCATAACAACCGACAGTGGTTTATTCACTTTCCTTCAACCTGGTGATGAGGTCATGGCTGATAAAGGATTTTCTGTCAGCAGAACTATCTTATCTGGCCGCGGTGTCGTAATCGTTACATGACGGGAGATTAACAGCTGAGGAAGTTGAGAGTACTTATAATATTGCGAGTGTTAGAATTCACGTAGAAAGGGGTATTCAAAAAATCAAAATATACAATATATTACAGAAATTGCCAACAGAACTTTTTCCACACGTGGATGACATCGTGCATATGTGCTGCGTGTTAACGAATTTGCAACCTCCAATAATTGAAGAATAGTTTGAGAATTGTTCCACCATCAGTTTGTTTTATATATTCCTTGTTTACCGTTTGACCTTTTCAACCTTCAACAAGCGAGAATTGACAAATAAATACTTTATTATTATTATTATTATTATTAGGAATACGGCTAATTTTTGGCAAGTAATTATTGAAATAGAACTTTGTCCTTTTGGTGAGACATTCCTCGACATACTCATTGTCCTGATAAATATGTATTGTCAACTGTTGTGCTTTGCTATATAGATTCAGATCACATTTTCTCAAGCGAGTTACGTACATCAGTATTTGTATTTGTGTGTAATACATGTGACTTGTCTTTAACTGTATGTTATTTTGCTCGTCAAGGTAAAGATAACGTACTCGCACATTTCCTGACTCATCTACTATTGGTTTATCATTACAGGAAGATGGACACTTAACTTCTAACACTCTGTTAGCTACATTTCCTTTGAGAACTATGCCATCTGGAGATCCACAAATCCAAGGTTGTTTCTTGTGGATTATTAACCCACATCGAATAACACGAACACCAAACGAACTTCCATAGCATTCTATTGCTTCACTTTCCATTTCACTTCCGTAAGAAATATTGTTCAAAGCAGCTCCCCCTATTGGAGATTCAGTTACAAATGCGAGAGCTAAAGTGTCAAAGTAATGTCTCCTAGTTTTGATCCGCATGTGCTTTCGAGCTAGCAGATATTCTTATCGATTTTTTTTTTTGTTTTTTTGTTTAACGTCGCACCGACACAGATATGTTTTATGGCGACGATGGGATAGGAAAGGTCTAGGAAGTGGACGGAAGCGGCCGTGGCCTTAATTAAGGTACAGCCCCAGCATTTGCCTGGTGTGAAAATGGGAAACCACGGAAAACCATCTTCAGGGCTGCCGACAGTGGGGCTCGAACCCACTATCTCCCGATTACTGGATACTGGCCGCACTTAAGCGACTGCAGCTATCGAGCTCGGTAAAATTTCTTTCTTGAAACCATCGAGGGCTTCCTCATTGACTAGAGTGTCCAGGGAGATTTTAATTATATGATCTGTATCAATCTGCACTTTGCGTGTAAAAAAAACAACATTTCGTCACTCACAGTGCGAAAGGTGTATTTGTCTGGCAAGCGCACGTCGTTAGAGACTTGTAATAGCTGTGCCACAATTTCCTCACATTCTTCTCTCTCCACATCATTCACTACCCTATCCATCAAAGAGGTGACTACGGTCCTGCACGATTGTTCGATTTTAGTACTTGCTTCTGCTCGAAGCATTGCACGAAGACTGCAAGAGATGTGGTTTTTTTTTCTAGTGGCTTTACGTCGCACCGACACAGATAGGTCTTATGGCGACGATGGGATAGGAAAGGTCGAGGACTTAGAAGGAAGCGGCCGTGGCCTTAATTAGGTTACAGCCCCAGAATTTGCCTGGAGTGAACATGGAAAACCACGGAAAACCACCTTCAGGGCTGCTGACAGTGGGATTCGAACCCACTATCTTCCGGATGCAAGCTCACAGCTGCGCGCTCCTAACCGCGCGGCCAACTCGCCCGGTGGGGATGTGTTTTAAAATATCGTCAGTTGATTCGAAGGGGGGAAGAGATGTCCCCAAAGTCTTTTCTTTTACCGAACAGTTCTACGCGTTTGCGTTTTCTATATTTTTCTGTTGACATTTTTTTCGGGCTCGGTTTTCCCCATTGTTGCGGACGGTCTGTTTTGGTGACAACACTTTCATCTATATACAGGGTGTTAGGGGTATACGTGCAGATATTAAGCTAGACGGCAAAGAAAAATACATCTCACAATATATGCTATGTACTTTTTACCTTGTCCTATTAGTTTGCCCATAACGGAGCCAAATATTTCAGGACCTAATGTGTTTTGAACGGCCGTAGCAGGATATGCCGGTTACGTCATTCTGTCCACGCGTAGTGGAAGCACAGTAGCAGAGTATAGGGCTTGTTGAACCTGTTTCTTATCGCAGGCCAACGCATGTTGTTGTGCACTTCCCCTAAAGCCTTGGCAAGTAGGAGAGGATGACTCACGTGCCAAGCCACTTGCTGTACTCGAAAAGCGGTCTAGGGTACTCTGTGTGAAATGTACACAGAATTCTTACAGTGACCTCGAAGATACGTACCAGCACATACATGCGAATCAAGTATTGTGTAGTTGTGTGTGATTTTTAAGACGTCAATGGCATTACTCAGTGATCCCAGCTGACAAAATGAAAGGAAATAGTTAATAAGTAAATTAAAAATGAGCGCAACATTTCTGTGCTCTTATTGCGACAGTCCACGATGAATTTCTGACAATAGACAATGCGAGTTTTCTATGCTTATTCATAAACTTTTCAGGTCAGTGAAAGGACGGTGGACACTGAAAGAAAAGGTTGTAAGTATTCAGTCATACTGTTATTAATGAGACAGATTTCAAAAACCGTAGCTGCAAATATGCGTGAACATTACTCGAAGGAAAAATAGCTACTGTGGATTTGCTTTGCTAGTTACTTTACGTCGCACCGAGACAGATAGGTCTTATGGCGACGATGGGACAGGAAAGGGCTAGGAGTGGGAAGGAAGCGGCCGTGGCCTTAATTAAGGTACAGCCCCAGCATTTGCCTGGTGTGAAAATGGAAAACCACGGAAAACCATCTTCAGGGCCGCCGACAGTGGTGTTCGAACCTGCTATCTACCGAATACTGGATACTGGCCGCACTTAAGCGACTGCAGCTATCGAGATCGGTCTACTGTGGAATTGCCGCCGGGCATTTCTAATAGAAGGCTTATTCTTCTTTTTCCTAATCTGTTTACCCTCCAGGGTTGGTTTCCGGACTCACCACTACCGCCTCAAGGGCAGTGTCCTGGAGCGTGAGACATTTTCCTAATCTGTTTACCCTCCAGGGTTGGTTTCCGGACTCACCTCTACCGCCTCAAGGGCAGTGTCCTGGAGCGTGAGACATTGGGTCGGGGGATACAACTGGGGAGAATGACCAGTACCCCGTCCAGGCGGCCTCACCTTCTATGCTGATCAGTGGCCTTGCGGGGGAATGGGGAGATTGGAAGGGATAGACAAGGAAGAGGGAAGGAAGCGGCCGTGGCCTTAAGTTAGGTACCATCCCGGCATTTGCCTGGAGAAGTGGAAAACTACGGGAAACCACTTTCAGGATGGCTGAGGTGGGAATCGAACCACCTCTACTCATTTGACCTCCCGAGGCTTAATGGACCCCGTTCCAGCCCTCGTATCACTTTTCAAATTTCGTGGCGGAGCTGGGAATGGAACACGGGCCTCTGGGGGGTGGCAACTAATCACACTAACCACTATACCACAGAGGTGGACAGAAGGCTAATTACTGGACAGTAAGTGCCGATAGGTAATGTAACGGACCCGTTTAATTAAAACTTCCGTAATAATAATGTTACTACTACTACTACTACTACTACTACTACTACTAATATCTTAACGTTTCACTAACTAATTTTCACGGTTTTCGGAGACGCTGAAATGCCAGAATTTTGTACCGCAGTACTTTTTTAAATGCAAGTAAATCCACAGACACGAGACAGGCGTATTTCAGCACCTTCAAATACCACCGAACTGAGCCGCCATCGAACCTGCCAAGGTGGGATCAGAAGACCAGCGCTCTATCGTCCGAGCTACTCAGACCGCCATTGGAGCTTAGAGTAAGTTGATCGTGCGGTTAGGGGCGCGCAGCTGTGAGCTTGTATTCTAGTGATAGTGGGTTCGAACTCCACTGTCGGCAGCCAGGAAGATGGTTTTTCGTAGTTTCCCATTTTCACATCAGGGAAATGCTGGGACTGTACCTTTATTAGACTTCGAACGCTTCCTTCCCACTTGTATCCCTTTTCTATCCCATCGTTGCCGTAAGACCTATTTGTGTCGGTGCGACGTAAAGCAATTTGTAAGTACATGTTTCGGTAATTTCGGAGACATGTCTGCAATTATAATATTAATAATAATTCGGACCTGTTAAAAGTTCACTATTTTCTTTAGTGTTTTCTGACAGATTACGAGCTACGATGTTTGAGTGGGGCGATTAACTTTTATTTTCATAATAGTTAGTAATAATAGACTAACACAGCTTTTATAATAATATTGTTACTGGCTTTTCGACGGATGCAAGCTGACAGCTGCGCGCTCCTAATCGCACGGCCAACTCGCCCAGTAATAATAATAATAATAATAATAATAATAATAATAATAATAATAATAATAATAATACATCTTTACGTGCCAATGGAGACGCGCGGTGTCGGAATTTTGCCCACAGGTATTCTTTAACGTGCCTGTAATCTACCGATCAGAAGCGGTCGTATTTGAGCACCTTGAAATACCAGCGGACTGAGCCAGGATCGAGCCTGCTAAGTTCATGAAACCAGTGCTTGAACAGTCTGAGCCACTCAGCCTGGCAACGTTTATTTTGATACGTTTAATAGGCACTGCAAAATCAGCAGTAAGCTAGAAGGCTTTCATTTACATTTAAAGTTCTCTTCGGTTGGAAGCACGAAAGGAAGGTACGTCTAATTCATTTATGTTCATAACATGTCCCTTACTTGTATGAAGTAAAACGTTCGATGTGTTTTGACATTTCAGTTCCGATACTACTCACTTGGAAATCATATCCCATGCATTCTTTCGTTGACGTAATAAACTTTATTTACATAGACGTCAACGCGGGATGTTTCTGCATACGGCGAGTTGCACTCCCAAAAGACCATGATATTGAAATCGCACTGTGGGAAAATATCCCACGTAAGCAGTTCGACAAAAGCACTAAACGTGTCTCGTGCCGATTCCGTTGTCTGCTGTACCTAGGGAAGGGGATGTGGCTGGACGGGTTCCCCGCCCCTACATGAAACCGGTCTGTCTGACCTTGACCTGAATAACAGCTGTCAGAGATGCGAATTATCGTCTGTACTAGTACGCGAGTTACTTCGTAGTAGTAGTAGTAGAATCAGTAGTATTACTTGAATAATGCCAGTGTATGAATACCACGAATACCATGATATGCTGCTAGTGTATCGTGTGGCAGAACAGAACACGGGTCGCCCTTCATAAATCTATCGGGAAAGGCTTCGAGCAATTTATATTTTGTTTTTTATTCACTACGAGTTAAAACAGAGGACACTTTGATTTTAAGGGCCGATGACATTAAGACAGCAATCATCATCATCATCATCATCATCGTCGTCGTCGTCATCATCATCATCATCATCACGTATAAATATTCAATAAAATAATTGTTTTATATTCATCATTACTGAAATAGGAAGTATAAGTTAACATTTAACTTAAGAAGGTTGCCTAGAGTGTTTTGTTAATTTACAAAAGAAAAATTAAAATTTCTTTTAGTGTAAGGCAATCTGTATGTTTTTGTTTTCTAAACTGTTGTACTGTAATGTTTAACATAGGTACATTTTGTTGTTCACAGGCGTTTTCGTGTACGTTCGTAAATCCGTACTTTTCTATTCGAGATAGTCTTGTTACCGTCCACCTGGAATTACGGAGCCCGTACTGTATGGTAGTTATTTTTCTACAACAGAGTGTTACTCATGCGACTGTAGTTCCTACGACCACGCCACTCTTATGTCTGTGTCACTAATGTGCGCTTTGTTCGGCTCTGTACTGCTTGACCATGTGGCTCTCGTTACCTTCTTCTGCCACTTCTTCTACTGCAGCCTTATGTCTTATTCTACCGACATCATCTTAACACGCAGTAGCGTAATCTGTTGCGATTTACCGAGCTCGATAGCTGCAATCGCTGAAGTCCGGCTCCATGGCTAAATGGTTAGCGTGCTGGCCTTTGGTCACAGGGGTCCCGGGTTCGATTCCCGGCAGGGTCGGGAATTTAACCTTAATTGGTTAATTTTGCTGGCACGGGAACTGGATGTATATGCCATCATCATTTCATTCTCATCACGACGCGCAGGTCGTGGATACAGGTGCTTATGTACCACAACATCACCGGCTTTCAGGCCGGCTCCTTGGCTAAATGGTTAGCGTGCTGGTCCTTGATCACAGGGGTCCCGGGTTCGATACGCAGCGGGGTCGCGAATTCTAACCATCATAGGTTAATTTTGCCGGCACGGGGGCTGGGTGTGTGTGTTGTCTCATCATCAATTCATTCTCATTACGACACGCAGGTCGCCCACGAGTGTCAAATCGAAAGACCTGCTTCTGGCGAGCCGAACTTGTCCTCGGACACTCCCGGCACTAAAAGCCATACGACATTTCATTTCAGCGTGGCCAGTGTCCATTATTCGTGAGATAGTGGGCTCGAACCCCTCTCTCGGCAGCCCAGAAGACGGTTTTCCGTGGTTTCCCATTTTTACACCAGGAAAATGCTGGGGCTATACCTTAATTAAGGCCACGGCCGCTTCCTTCCCTGTCCTAGCCTTTCCAGTCCCATCGTCGCCATAAGGCCTATCTGTGTAGGTGCGACGTAAAGCCAATAGCTGCTGCGATTTGTTATTAGCACCATCATAGTAAAATGTAATATAGTTGTGGCGGAATCTTCTTAGATACCTTCGATATCTGTGGATTGTGTATAATTTGATAACTCATCTGTACTCATGAAAGCGACCGTCGGCCTGGCGTTCAGGTTAATAGCTACATCTCTCTAACGCGTAACCTTGATTATGTTTCTTAGATTTGTTGATGTGTATGTTTGATGTTTATACCCAGTACGAGATTACAGCTGACTCATCCCCACGAGCTTGACCTGGTTCTCGTCTTAAGCATAGTAATCTGTAGGTAACTACTGCGTCCGATGCTAACTCACGTGACATACATTTCATCTTGTTTCCTCTTAAACCACGCGTATTTTACTATTTTCTTCCACGTATTTCAGCTTTTAATTACGGTACCTGATAATAATAATAATAATAATAATAATAATAATAATAATAATAATAATAATAATTGCTTTACGTCCCACTAACTACACCGAGCTCGATAGCTGCAGTCGCTTAAGTGTTGCCAGTATCCAGTAATCGGGAGATAGTGGGTTCGAGCCCCACTGTCGGCAGCCCTGAAGATGGTTTTCCGTGGTTTCCCATTTTCATACCAGGCAAATGCTGGGGCTGTACTTTAATTAAGGCCACGGCCGCTTCCTTCCAACTCCTAGGCCTTTCCCATCCCATCGTCGCCATAAGACCTATCTGTGTCGGTGCGACGTAAAGCCCCTAGCAAAAAGACCTATCTGTGTCGGTGCGACGTAAAGCAAAATAGCAAAAAACTACTTCTACGGTTTTCCGAGACGCTGAGGTGCCCGAATTTAGTCCCGCACGAGTTCTTCTTATGTACCAGAAAATCTGCCGACACGAGGCTGACGTGTATTTGAGCACCTTCAAATACCACCGGACTGGGCCAGAAGTTGGAGTCAAAAGGCCTGCACCTCAACCGTCTGAGCCACTCAGCCCGGAAGGAGGTACGAAATATAGGTACGTTTAATTTATTTAGTTGTATAACATGTCCATTATTCATTTGAAACTAAACGTTCGATGTGTTTCGATAATTCAATTCCGATGCTACTCATTTGGGCATCCCATGACTGTTTTCGTTGGCGTAAGGAACTGCCATCTTTCTTCTACCTTTACGCAATGCGCAACGGGGATCGTACTGTATTTCACGTCCTGGCGCGCTTATCCCAACCAATAATTATATCAGTCGTACTGGTCGCGCACCGATACGGGTTTTCAGGTCATTTCCATACTCACTAGACCACGGGGCTGATGACCACAGATATCCCAACCCCCTAAATGACAAAACAGCAAATGAACCAGTATTAACGCTGAGAATTCGGTACATCTTCAGGGTCCGAAACCGATGACCAGGGTTGTCTGAAGCCCCTAAGACGGAAACTAAATACTGACAACAACGAACCCAGTCTGGCGAGAATGTAACGTAATATGGTATACACTACTGTAGTAGTCACCTTCAGCTGTTATCATAGCTCAGTGGCTCTTAAACATAAAACCAGTTTGACAAGTATGTTACGTAACATCTCGTGCAATACATTGGCAGCGTTCAGCTGTTACAGTAGCACACTTGCTTGTAAACATAAACAGAAACCAGTTTGGCACGAATGGCGCGTGACTCGCCTGTTCTCAATGCTAAGCTATTCATTCACAAGAACAAGTCATACTACCTATTCTAAAAACATCGTATCTTTTTGCTCTCGAAAATAACTTCCGAGGATTACTAAAAGTTTGATATATAGTGGTTCGTCACATCGTTCTCTATTGCTAGAAGAAATATCTGCAGGTATACACCTAACACCCTGTATATAAAATAACTTGTCCTGATTGACTGACTGACTGACTGATTCATCATCGCCGAGCCAAAACTACTGGACATAATGAAATGAAATTTTGGGGATATGTTCATATTAAGATGTAGGTGCTCGCTAAGAGAGGATTTATGGATATTCCGTCCCTAAGGGGGTGAAAAAGGGGGTGAAGTTTTAAAATGAGTGTATATCTCAAAACTTTAAAAGTTTACAGATGTAAAAATTGGTATTTAGAATCTTCCTTAAAAATAAGGAAACACGTATTTTTTTGTTTTCAGAAAATCCCAATAGGAGGGATGCAAAATCGTGAAAAAGGGGTTGAATGCCTTTAATCAGGATACCGGTACTTATATCTCAGAAACTGAAGATATTATAGACCTGAAAATTGGTACTTTTGATCTCTTTTAAAAACAAAGAAACACGTTTTTTTGTTTTTGGAAAATCCAATTAATGGGAGTGTGACAAGGGGGGTGAGTTTTTTAAATGAGTGCATCTATATCTCAAAACTTTTAAAGTTTACAGATCTAGAAATTGGTATTTAGAATCTTCATTAAAAATAAAGAAACATGTATTTTTTTGTTTTCGGAAAATCCCAATAGGAGGGGTGAAAATGGGTGAAAAACGGTTGAATGCCTTTAAGGAGGATACTTATGTCTCAGAAACTGAAGATATTCCAGACGTGAAAATTGGTGTTTGGGATCACCATTAAAAATAAAGAAACGCGTATTTTTTGTTTTTTGAAAATACAATTAATGGGGGGTGGGTAAAAGGGGTTGAATTTTTAAAATGAGTGTGTCTATATCTCAAAACTTTTAAAGTTTGCGATGTAAAAATTAGTATTTAAAATCTCCTTTAAAAATAAACACCTATTTTTTGTTTTCGGAAAATCCAAATAGGAAGAGTGGAAAAAGGTGAAAAGTGTTTCAATGCCTTTATTTTTGCTAGGGGTTTTACGTCGCACCGACCCAGATAGGTCTTATGGCGACGATGGGATAGGAAAGGCCTAGGAGTTGGAAGGAAGCGGCCGTGGCCTTCATTAAGGTACAGCCCCAGCATTTGCCTGGTGTGAAAATGGGAAACCACGGAAAACCATCTTCAGGGCTGCCGATAGTGGGATTCGAACTTACTATCTCCCGGATGCAAGCTCACAGCCGCGCGCCTCTACCCGCACGGCCAACTCGCCCGGTTTCAATGCCTTTAATGAGGCTACTTATATTTCAGAACCTGAAGATATTACAGACCTGAAAATTGGTATTGGGGTTCTATTTTAAAAATAAAGAAATAGGTATTTTTTCATTTTTGGAAAATCCAAATAATGGGGGGTGAAAAGTGGGTGAGTTTTTAAAATGAGTGTGTCTACATCTTAAAATTCACATATATAAAAATTGGTATTTAGAATCTCCTTTAAAAGTAAAGAAACACGTATATTTTTGTTTTCTGTAAATCCCAATAGGGGGGGAGGGTGTAAAAGGGTGAATAATGGGTCGAATGCCTTTAATGAGGATACATATATCTAAGAAACTGAAGATATTGCAGAACTGAAAATTTGTATATGGGATCTGCTTTAAAAATAATGAAACGCGCATTTTTTTTGTTTTTGGAAAATCCAATTAATGGCGGTTAAACTGGAGTGACAAATACGGGTGAAGTTTTTGGAAGACTATATCTACAGAATGTCTGAGAAACGTAAAATGTTATAGACGTTAAAATTGGGTATTTGGAATCTCCTGTAAATGTAAAGAAACATAGGTGATTTGGTTTTGGAAACTCCACTTAAGGGGAACTAAAAAGGGGTGAAATTTTAAAATGAGAATTTCTACAGTATATCTCAAAAAACTTAACATGTCACAGAAGTGAAAAATGGTATTATTTATCTCTATTAAAAATAAAGAAACGTGTATTTTTAGTTTTCGGAAATACCACTTTGGTATAAAGGGGGGGGGGGGGGTAAAAGTGACTGAAAATGGTGTTGAATTCTTTTAATTAGGCTACTGATATCTCAAAAATGAAGATGTTACAGACGTGAAATTTGATATATGGAATCTGCTTTAAAAGTAAAGAAACACGTATTATCGGAAAATCCAATGAAGGTGGAAGGGGGGGGGGTTGAAAGAATTGAAAAATGAATTTACTTAATTGTATGAGAATACATACATCTAATAAAAACTAAAGTTGTTACAGACGTGAAAATTGGTATCTGGATCTCCTTTAAGAACAAATAAAAGCGCGGTTTGGGGAGGGAAACCATCTTGGGTGGCGGGAGTGAAAAGGAGGAGTTCAATTCCTTTCATGAGTACACACAAATCAAAAACTGAAGAAGTTAGAGTCGTGATAATTGGTATTTAGAAGATTCTTTACTATTAGAGAAACAAGTATTTTTTGCCGGGAAATTCACTTAACGGGGGGGGGGGGGAGTGTAAAAGGAAGTGAAATAAAGTGAATTATTTTTATGGGGATACTTATATCTCAAAGCTGAAGGTAATAGACGTGAACAATGGTGTTTGGAATCTCCTTTAAACATAAAGAAACGCCTTCTTTTAATTTTTTTTTGGGGGGGGGGGGGTGGAGTAAATAAACCTAACGGCGGTGGGGTGTAAAAGGAGGTGAGACCAATTGATTTTTCTGTTCATAATGTACTTATAAGGGGAGTCCGTTGCTCAGGCGGCAGCGCGCCGGCCTCTCACAGCTGGGTTCCGTGGTTCAAATCCCGGTCACTCCATGTGACATTCGTGCTGGGCAAAACGGAGGAGGGACAGGTTTTTCTCCGGATACTCCGGTTTTCCATGTCATCATTCATTCCAGCAACACTGACCAATATTTCATTTCATTTGTCATTCATCGATCATTGCCCCAGAGGAGTGCTTCGGCAGCCGGCACAATCCCTATTGTCGCCGCTAGATGGGGCTTTATTCATTCCATTCCTGACCCTGTGGAATGACTGGAAACAGGCTGTAGATTTTCAATGTACTTATTCTGATCATAAACCGATCATTTTTTTATCTTTCCTGGGTTCGTTTTCAACAGCCATCTTTTCCTTCGGAGAAGGTTCTTAGATTACAGTAGATTCTCCTGGCATATAAATAAAAATGTAAACACATTTGAAATAAACGATAGGAATGAGACTGACCGTCAAATTGTTCACCACAATCATAAGATCAATAATGCACGGAAGTATGTCATTCGTATCGCCAGAAATCCCGCACACTTGCCTACGCGCGACAATGGTGCTGGTAACATTGTCAACAATGACAATGGCAGCAGATGTAATTTACGGCCAAGTAGCGGTTCTGTATCTTGTTATTTGTATAATACACTACCGCAGCTACGTGTTTCCAAGTTCCTCTGGCGCCGGCAGGACAGGAACATTCGCTTGTTGAGACATTACGATTCCGGTCAACCTGAACACAAAATAAAAATGCGCGCAACTTAGCAAACATGCATTAAGTAATTCTTACTAAATACACTTTATAAATTATTACCTAACTACACCTTGCCTACCTCAAGTCTCACGATATAAGAAGGCAAAGTGACAGACGTTTGTCGGGTGACTTTTCCTGTGATGTATCCGAAACCATTCGAAATTAACTCTTCAACGCCGTTCACGTGGCCACTGACAACAAGGTTTCTTTCTTTATTGCATGATGATTCACTTAGATCCCCCAATTTGAATCGCTTTAAACCCGCAACTTGTTCGAATGTCACACATGTTGTACACAGACTCGCACTACGCCTCACCTCTTGTTTCAGAAAGGGCCACTATGTAGCGCTAGTAATAGCATTTCGATCTATTTGCACGGTTATGTCCTTAGGTTTCGTAGATCTAGAGAAAACATATGACAGGGTACCGAGGGAAAAAATGTTCGCCGTACTGAGGGGCTATGGGATTAAGGGTAGATTGTAAAAATCAACCAAAGGCATTTAATTTGACAATTGGGCTGCAGTGAGAATTGTTGGTAGAATGAGCTCCTGATTCAGGGTACTTACAGGAGGTGGACAAGGCTGTAATCGTTCACCTTTGCTGTTCGTAGTTTACAAGGATCATCTGCTGAAAGGTATAAAGTGGCAGGCAGGGAGTCAATTGGGTGGAAATGTAGAAAGAAGTCTGGCATATGCTGACGACTTGGTCTTAATGACAGATTGTGCCGAAAGCCTGCAGTCTAACATCTTGGAACTTGAAAATTGTTGCAATGAGTATGGTATGAAAATTATCCTTTTGAAGACAAAAATGATTTCAGTAGGTAAGAAATCCAAGATAATTAAATGTCAGATTGGTGGTAAAAAGCTGGAACAGGCAGATAATTTCAAGTACTTAGGATGTGTGTTCTTCCAGGATGGTAGTATAGTGAGTGAGATTGAATCAAGGTGTCGTAAAGCTAATGCAGTAAGCTCGCGGTTGCGATCAACAGTATTCAGTAAGAAGGAAGTCAGCTCCCGGACGAATCAATCTTTACATAGGTCTGTTTTCAGACCAACTTTGCTTTACGGGAGCGAAAGCTGGGTGGACTAAGGATATCTTATTCGTCAGTTAGACGTAACAGACATGAAAGTAGTGAGGATAATTGTTTGTAAAACAGGTGGAAACAATGGCAGGAGGGTACACGGAATGAGGAGAGAAATGCTAAGTTAGGAATGAACTCGATGGATGAAGTTGTGCGCATGAACCGTGTTCGGTGGTGGGGTCATATGAGGGGAATGGAGGAGGATAGGTTATCCAGGAGAAAAATGGACCCTGTTATGGAGGGTGAGACAAGTAGAGGGAGACCAAGACGACGATGGTTATACTCAGTTTATAACGATTTAATGATAAGAGGTATAGAACTAAATGAGGCCACAGAACTAGTTACAAATAGAGGGTTGTGGCGACGTTTAGTAAATTCACAGAGGCTTGCAGACTGAACGCTGAAAGGCATAACGGTCTAGAAGGAAGGAAGGAAGGAAGGAAGGATTGATTTCGTTTAGCATTACCAGGTTGCAATGCAGCAAGTCAGTCATTAATGCAATGTAGACAGACGAAAGGTAGAAACTCACTGCTGAAACTGTCCGGCTCCATGGCTAAATGGTTATTGTGCTGGCCATTGGTCACAGGTGTCTCGGGTTCGATTCCCGGCAGGGTCGGGTATTTTAACCATAATTGGTTAATTCCCCTGGCACGGGGACAGGGTGTTTGTACCGTCTTCATCATCACTTCATCCTCATTACGACGCGCAAGTCGCTTACGGGAGTCAAATCAAAAGACCTGCACCAGGCCTCTCTGGAGGCCATATGCAATTTCATTTCACTACTGAAACTGTAAAATTACTAATAATTAGTTACTTAATGTGCGTTTAATTTTTCTCTGCAATATTGAAAGTGCCTGAACTTTTTGAAGAAGAACGCAGTTATTATAAAAATAATATTGTTATGAACCTTGAGTACTTCAAAAGACAATAATGACTGTGAATCTACTTCAGAAGAACGTCATCTGTCATGAAAATAAAATACACGTAGTAGCTATTTCAGTTGAATTAGTTCATAGTGCTAAGATTTTACCTTTTTTTGTGAGTCCTACTTTTTCGTTAAAAAATGACCCATGTTTTAGCAAGATATTTTTCAAATGTCCCGGTTTTTTAAAATAAAATTAAAGTAAAATGGGGACCTTGATTTAGACCCTACTTCACTCTGCACATTACATTACCCAGATTTTGATTCACATTTCGATACAGTATTTTACATTGATGTCCGCAAAGTCGTGTGGATTTTATACCATAATCACAGCTGAATTGAAATCAAATGTTAAACATTTATTTTATTACTTTCATTATATTAATATACTAGCAAGATACCCGTGCTTCGCTACGGTATTATACTGAAATTTATAATTGAATGCTTATTGTTTTAGATATATAATCCGCCGAAATTCGCGATCTGACTCGTTCTCTGCGAGAATCCACCTAAATTCCGATCTATTATTTTACGGCACGTTTCCTCCCACTTTTAAATCTTCCTTTCCAGCAATCGATTTCGTACTTCCCGGGTTAGGCTCAGGTATTCCTCCAGGTCAGTTGGGTCCGTAAATCTTTGCCAACTTTTCCTATAATACTTTTAATACGGATATAATCCTTCAGGAGATCCGGCGTGCTGTCATACTGGGTGCCTTGGCGGCACTGAACCCGCGACCGGACTGCATTCTTAGTCATTACCCGTCCAGGAGCCGTTTCCATCGCGGTCCGCAATTTGACGACGGTCCGGAATATTGTTATTATTATTATTATTATTATTATTATTATTATTATTATGTGTTGCTGGAATGCCTGATGACAGGGAAAACCGGAGTATCCGGAGAAAAACCTGTCCCGCCTCCGTTTTGTCCAGCACGAATGCCACATGGAGTGACCGGGATTTGAACCACGGAACCCAGCTGTGAGAGGCCGGCGCGCTGCCGCCTGAGCAACGGAGGATCCTTATAAGTACATTAATAACAGTAAAATCAATTGGCCTCACCTCCTTCTACACCCCACCGCCGTTAAGTTTATTTACAGCCACCGCCCCCCCCACCCGAAAAAGAACTAAAAGGATGCTTGTTTCTTTATGTTTAAGGGAGATTCTAAACACCAATGTTCACGTCTATTACCTTCAGTTTTGAGATATAAGTATCCAGATAAAAATAATTTACTTTTTTTCACTTCATTTCACAATAATCTCTCCTCCCCCTAAATGAATTTTCCAGCAAAAAAATACTTGTTTCTTTAACAGTAAAGGATCTTCTAAATACCAATTATCACGACTCTAACTTCTTCAGTTTTTGATTTATGTGTCCTCATGAAAGTAATTCAACTCCTTTACACTCCCGCCCTCCAAGATGGTTTCCCCAACAAAACGCCTTTTTCTTTGTTTTTAAAGGAGATCCAAATACGAATTTTCACGTCTATAACAACTTTAGTATTAGATGTATGTATTCTCATACAATTAAGTCAACTAATGTTTCAATTCTTTCACCCCCCCCCCCCCCATTGGATTTTCCGAGAATACGTGTTTCTTTACTTTTAAAGCAGATTGCGAATATCAAATTTCACGTCTGTAACATCCTCATTTTTGAGATATCAGTAGCCTAATTAAAAGAATTCATCACCATTTTTAGTCACTTTTACCCCCCCCACCCCCGCCCTCCACACAAGTGGTATTTCCGAAAACTAAAAATACACTTTTCTTTATGTTTAATAGAGATAAAAAATACCATTTTTCACTTCTGTAACATGTTAAGTTTTTTAGATATCCGTAAAAATTCTCATTTTAAAATTTCACCCCTTTTGGGTTCCCCTTAAGTAGAGTTTCCAGAAACAAATAACCTATATTTCTTTACATTTACAGGAGATTTTCACCCACTGTTTACGTCTGTAACATTTTACGATTCCAAGATATTCTGTAGATAGAGTCTTTCAAAAAATTCACCCCAATTTGTCACTCCTGTTTAACCGCCATTAATTGGCTTTTCCAAAAACTAAAAAATACGTGTTTCTTTATTTTTAAAGGAGATCCCATATGCGAATTATCAGTTCTGTAATATCTTTCATTTCTGAGATATGTGTATCCTCATTAAAGGCATTCAACCCATTTTTCACCCTTTTACACCCCTCCTATTAGGACTTACTGGAAACAAAAAAATACGTGTTCCTTTATTTTTAGAGGAGATTCTAACCACCAATTTTTACATCTGTAAATTTTAAAGTTTTAAGATGTAGACACACTCATTTTAAAAAATTCACCCCCGTTTTCACCCCCCAATATTTGGATTTTCCAAAAACGAAAAAATACCTGTTTCTTTACTTTTAAAGTAGATCCAAAATACCAATTTTCAGGTCTGTAATATCTTCAGGTTCTGAAATATAAGTATCCTCATGAAAGGCATTCAACCCATTATTCACCCTTTTACACCCTTCCTATTGGGATTTTCCGAAAACAAAAGAATACGTGTTTCTTTATTTTTAAAGGAGATTCTAAATACCAATTTTTACATCTATAAACTTTAAAAGTTTTGAGATATAGATACACTCATTTCAAAAAATCACCCCCTTTTCACCCCCCCCCCATTAATTGTATTTTCCACAAACAAAAAATACGTGTTTATTTATTTTTAAAGGAGATCCCAAACACCAATTTTCAGGTCTGTAATATCTTCAGGTTCTGAAATATAAGTAGACTCATGAAATGCATTCGATCCCTTTTTCAACCTTTTCCACCCTTCCTACTAGGATTTTCCGAAAACAAAATATACGTGTTTCTTATCTTTAATGGAGATTCTAAATACCTATTTTTACACCTATAACCTTTAAAAGTTTTGAGATATAGATACACTCATTTTAAAATATTACCCCTTTTTACCCCCTTAATTGGGTTTTCCAGAAACAAAAAAATACGTGTTTCTTTATTTTTAAAGGAGATCCCAAACACCAGTTTTCAGGTGTATAATATCTTCAGTTTCTGAAATATAAGTAGCCTCATTAAAGGCATTCAACCCCTTTTTCACCCCTTTTCACACCTCCTATTGCGATTTTCCGAAAACCAAAAAATACGTGTTTCTTTATTTTTAATGAAGATTCTAAATACCAATTTTTACATCTGCAAACTTTAAAAGTTTGGAGATATAGATTCACTAATTTTAAAAATTCACCCCCTTTTCACCCTCCCATTAATTAGATTTTCCAAAAACAAAAAAATACGTGTTTCTTTATTTTTAAAAGAGATCAAAAGTACCAATTTTCAGGTCTGTAATATCTTCAGTTTCTGAGATATAAGTACCGGTATCCTGATTAGAGGCATTCAACACATTTTCCCCCATTTTCACCCTTTTTCACCCCTCCTATTGGGATTTTCTGAAAACAAAAAAATACGTGTTTCCTTATTTTCAAAGAAGATTCTAAATACCAATTTTTTACATTTGTAAACTTTTAAAGTTTTGAGATATAGGTGCACTCATTTTAAAACTTCACCCCCTCTTTTTACCCCCTTAGCAACGGAATATCCAAAAATCCTCTCTTAGCGAGCACCTACATCTTAATATGAATGTATCCCCAAAATTTCATTTCATTATGTCCAGTAGTTATGGCTCGGCGATGATGAATCAGTCAGTCAGTCAGGACAAGCTATTTTATATATATACTAGCAAGATACCCGTGCTTCGCTACGGTATTATACTGAAATTTATAATTGAATGCTTATTGTTTTAGATATATAATCCGCCGAAATTCGCGATCTGACTCGTTTTCTGCGAGAATCCTCCAAAATTCCCGATCTGACTCGTTTTCTATTATTTTACAGCACGCTTCCTCCCATTTTTCAATATTCCTTTCCAACAATCGATTTCGTACTTCCCGGGCTAGGCTCAGGTATTCCTCCTGGTCAGTTGGGTCCGTAAATCTTTGCCATTTTTTCCGTTAATCATTTTTAATATGGATAAAATCCTTCAGGAGATCCGGCGTGGTGTCATATTGGGTGATTCGGCGGCACTGAACCCGCGGCCGGACTGCATTCTTAGTCATTACCCGTCCAGGAGCCGTTGCCAGCGCGGTCCGCACATTTGACGACGGTCCGGAACATTATTATTATTATTATTATTATTATTATTATTATTATTATTATTATGTGTTGCTGGAATGGCTGATGACAGGGAAAACCGGAGTATCCGGAGAAAAATCTATCCCGCCTCCGTTTTGTCCAGCACGAATGTCACATGGAGTGACCGGGATTTGAACCACGGAACCCAGCTTTGAGAGGCCGGAGCGGTGCCGCCTGAGCAACGGAGGATCCTTATAAGTACATTAATAACAGTAAAATCAATTGGTCTCACCTCCTTCTACACCCCACCGCCGTTAAGTTTATTTACCGCCCCCCCCCCCCACAAAAAAATTAAAAGAAGGCTTGTTTCTTTATGTTTAAGGGAGATTCCAAACACCAATGTTCACGTCTATTACCTTCAGTTTTGAGATATAAGTATCCCCATAAAAGTAATTTACTTTTTTCACTTCATTTCACACTACTCCCCCCCCCCCCAAGTGAACTTTCCCGAAAAAAATACTTGTTTCTTTAATAGTAAGGGATCTTCTAAATACCAATTATCACGACTCTAACTTCTTCAGTTTTTGATTTATGTGTCCTCATGAAAGGAATTCAACTCCTTTACACTCCCGTCCTCCAAGATGATTTCCCGCCCAAAACGCATTTTTCTTTCTTTTTAAAGGAGATCCAAATACGAATTTTCACATCTGTAATAACTTTAGTTTTTATTAGATGTATGTATTCTCATACAATTAAGCCAATTAATTTTTCAATTCTTTCACCCCCCCCCCCCCGCTTCATTGGATTTTTAGAGAATACGTGTATTTTTACTTTTAAAGCAGATTGAGAATATCAAATTTCACATCTGTAAAATCTGCATTTTTGATATATCAGTAGCCTAATTAAAAGAATTCAACACCAGTTTCAGTCACTTTTACCCCCCCCCCCCTCCACCCAGGTGATATTTCCGAAAACAAAAAATACACGTTTCTTTATGTTTAATAGAGATAAAAAATACCATTTTTCACTTCTGTAACATGTTAAGTTTTTTAGATATACTGTAAAAATTCTCATTTCAAAATTTCACCCCTTTTGAGTTCCCCTTAAGTGGAGTTTCCAAAAACAAATCACCTATGTTGTTTTACATTTACAGGAGATTCCAAACACCCACTTTTTACGTCTGTAACATTTTACGATTCCAAGATATTCTGTAGATATAGTCTTTCAAAAAATTCACCCCAATTTGTCACTCCTGTTTAACCGCCATTAATTGGATTTTCCAAAAACTAAAAAATACGTGTTTCTTTAATTTTAAAGGAGATCCCATATACAAATTTTCAGTTCTGTAATATCTTTCGTTTCTGAGATATATGTATTCTCATTAAAGGCATTCAACCCATTTTTTCCCCCTTTTACACCCCTCCTATTGCGATTCACAGGAAACAAAAAAATATGTGTTCCTTTACTTTTAGAGGAGATTCTAACTACCAAATTTTACATCTGTAAATTTTAAAGTTTTGAGATGTAGACACACTCATTTTAAAAAATTCACCCCCCCATTTCACCCCCAATATTTGGATTTTCCAAAAACGAAAAAATACGTGTTTCCTTACTTTTAAAGTAGATCCCAAATACCAATTTTCAAGTCTGTAATATCTTCAGGTTCTGAAATATAAGTAGACTCATGAAAAGCATTCGACCCCTTCTTCAACCTTTTCTTCCCTTCTTATTAGGATTTTCCGAAAACAAAATATAAGTGTTTCTTTATTTTTAAAAGAGATTCTAAATACCAATTTTCACATCTATAACCTTTAAAAGTTTTGAGATATAGATACACTCATTTTAAAATATTACCCCCTTTTCACCCCCTCCCTTAATTGGATTTTCCAGAAACAAAAAATACGTGTTTCTTTATTTTTTAAGGAGATCCCAAACACCGATTTTCAGGTCTGTAATATCTTCAGTTTCTGAGATATAAGTAGCCTCATTAAAGGCATTCAACCCTTTTTCCACCCCTTTTCACTCCTATTGCGATTTTCCGAAAACAAAAAAAATACGTGTTTCTTTATTTTTAATGAAGATTCTAAATACCAATTTTTACATCTGCAAACTTTAAAAGTTTGGAGATATAGATTCACTCATTTTAAAAATTCACCCCCTTTTCACCCTCCCATTAATTGGATTTTCCAAAAACAAAAAAATACGTGTTTCTTTATTTTTAAAAGAGATCAAAAGTACCAATTTTCAGGTCTGTAACATCTTCATTTTCTGAGATATAAGTACCGGTATCCTGATTAAAGGCATTCAACCCATTTTTCCCCATTTTCACCCTTTTTCACCCCTCCTATTGGGATTTTCTGAAAACAAAAAAATACGTGTTTCCTTATTTTCAAAGAAGATTCTAAATACCAATTTTTACATCTGTAAACTTTTAAAGTTTTGAGATATAGATACACTCATTTTAAAATTTCACCCCCCTTTTCACCCCCTTAGCGAAGGAATATCCAAAAATCCTCTCTTAGCGAGCACCTACATCTTAATATGAATCTATGCCCAAAATTTCATTTCTTTATGTCCAGTAGTTTTGGCTCGGCGATGATGAATCAGTCAGTCAGTCAGGACAAGTTATTTTATATATATAGATAGATAGATAGATTATTTTCCAGCATGCATGAAAATTATACTGGAAAATGTCAAACTAACATTTCTTGTACATATAAACACACCATAAATTGTACTCTGCCGCCTATAGGATTTATTCACTTACCACTAGCAAGAATCAAATGAGGAATAGTGAAATTAAAATCGCACGTTCCTCGCCGTTAGGTATCTAGATTTAGGGATAGAATAGATAGGACAAAAAAAGCAACCGAACTCCATGGAGCAACAGCCCCGAAAGGCCATGGCCTACCAAGCGACCACTACTCAGGCCGGTAGATTACGAAGTCAGTGGGACGAATCCACTCGGTCGTTATTCTTGGCTTTCTAGACCGGGACCGCCATATCACCGTCAGATAGCTTCTCAATTGTAATTACGTAGGCTGAGTGGACGTCGAACCAGCCCTCAGATCCAGGTAAAGATCCCTGGCCTCGTCGGGAATCGAACCCCACGCCTCCGTGTAAGAAGCAGTCAAGCTACCCCTACACCCTGGGGCCGGCATAGTTAATAGGACAACAGACTTACATTCTTTAGGACAAGAAAATGCATTTACCATCCTTCTCAGACACTTCCAACAATATACCATACGTTCGACTAGCATAGGAGACTTACAACCTCACTTCTAATTTATTTATTCGTGATGGCCTTAGAACGTATTTTAAACATAAATGCTTTTCACTGCCGTTGATATTCGACAAGGAAGAAAACACTCTTTTCTTCATATCACGGAAATTAATGTTGAAAATGTAGAAAAGAACTACTCTCTGAGTAGCTGCTGAAAATATACAGTGTTAGGAATCACAAATACAGCACGTTGGAGCCGGGCTGAGTGACTCAGACGGTTAAGGCCTTGGATTTCAGAGCCGAAGTAGGTCGTGGGTGGTGGTGGTATTCCCCGAATCCACGTACGTATGGAACACTCTTGACACGGTATCCTGTGGAAAGCTCAATGCCTGCACGATTTCGGATGTGGAATTCCCCATACATACATACACCTGGCACCGATAATCAAGCCATAATCAAATGCGCGGAGATCTCGTGCGTTGCCCATCCTGTGGTCAACTGTTTCTCACACGGCAAACACGTCTTACGATATCGTAGTCATGTGCTACGCCGTACTGTTGCGTTTACCGGGACGACCACAGCGCAATTTTGCCAGAACGGCAGCTATGTCTAATTCTATTACAATTACAAAATTACAATTACAATTACTATTCAGAGATCTAGTCTTAAGGCGATCACTGCCCTCCTCCCCTTTTTTTGTTGCATGGGTCTGGAATAATACAAAATTTGAAAGAGAATTATTATTACGTCAATTTGTGTTTCTTTTAACATATATACATTTAGTGTCTATCATCACTGGGGGAAACCAAACGTGGTAGCTTGAAACTTTCGGAATGATCTTTTCCCATCACTTTTATTGTAGTTAATGACTTGTAGTGTTTCAAATAATTTGCCATTTACAAATAAAATAATCATCTTAAAATTTCCATCGCTAGCCTCAAACTCTTTGGGGTAAAGTACATCTTTGCATTTACTGAGAAGACGCCTTATAGGGGCACTTGGACGAATACCTGTGTTTAATTTTAAAAACATCACTGGGATAAAGATTATATATATTTTGGAAGTACTGGAGACGTAAGTATCTCATCCAGCACTGGTGAAGCTACTGGTTCTAGCGTAGCAGAGCATAAAATGTTATCTTCTTCATCATCTATTTTCGCCGTTTCTGCTTCCATGCGGTGTGTAGCAATTAGTGGAATTTAATGATCACAATTTTATTTCAAGAATAAAATTACAAGTAAAAATTACTGTTTGTAAAGAGTAAAATTTTGTAATAATGTGATCGTTACAAGAAATCCGATTACTTTTACTCAAATACAGTACTTCCCATCTCTACGTACATACATACTGTACCAGGAAAAGTTTTTGGGGAAAGGACATGAGTAGGACCTCAGGGAGTGGAACTTGTTTTGGAGCCGATACAGAGTAGGATAGACTCGCAGAGCGAATAATAGATGGTTAATTTTTTTTAACAATTTATTAATTCTTCACCCTGCAATATGATTATTGGACTCAAATCTGGCATTGAAATTAAAAGTTTGAACGTAATCTTCCTGAATTCTGTTCATGAAAATTAAATGAATATCACTGATTCCAAAGTCTTTCATATGTGAAAAGACGAGGTATTAGATTTCCACCTAAAGTCTTTCTAAATATGAGCACACACTTGTAATTGCAAATTGACATGAGAAATTAAATTCTGTTAAAAGTTTTCAGTTTTTCAGTTTGTAAACCTTGATGTATAGCACACTGGAAAAGCCTAAAGTCTTTCTATGAGATATGAAAATTAAATTTGAAAATTAAATTAATCACTTCTGAGAAACTATGAGAACTCTGAAATATTTGTTCACACGCGGCACTGAAGTTTCCACTGTTCAAAATTAATGAGAAAATTCTAGTCAGTTTGTTACTACTCACTTAATGAAAGAAATGTTGCTACAAATGTTGAAAGATGGACATCTGGAATGTTCCGTGGAGAATCAGGGTCGGCGATGTTCCCTTAACACACCATGTTGACGTCCCCGATGAGGTGATGATAGCTGGAACTGGATCGTGTAGAATTGCAGCTCGTTAAGGTGATTTTTCGCACTCGAAAAATTCGCTTAGTGCGAGTAGTTATCACTGACACTGTCATTTACTCTTGAACACAGTTTATGGCGTAATTGAACTTCAAGACGTTAAATGAATAATCACAGTCCTTCCTGTATGAAATACTATTTAAAGTCGTTACTGAAACGTCCATAATTACACAGTTCACACTTGAAAAGGCAAATCATAGTCTCTAATCACAGTCTTTGAACACGGTCATTAAGTTACTAAGGATTTTTTTCTGATCATCTTGTTATTATAACGTCATATTACCTCAGAAAAAGTTCTTAGTATTCACCCAGATTACTACTGTAAGTCGTATACTAATATGGCGTGAATAAAGAAATACAGTTCAATACTCGAAAAGAAATGAGTTCTGGTAATTCTACACATTAGTTTCTGTAGAAGTTCAATATCATGAGAAGTAACCTAAGTCTACACGTAATGATGTATTCTGTGAACGTTAAATATTTGGTACTTGCACTTCAATAAGTTCACTCGTATTATATTCTCAAATGTCTTTAGAAGTAGACTGTAGTCGCGACGCGATGTACTAAATACAGTGCGACGTCTTTTATAATTTTGTCGGCGATATAACTTCGTGTTCCGGAAACGCGACGGCAAGTACTTTCACCGTGACTGCGCGAACATACTGTACGACACATCTGTGTACTCGTCCTTGTACTGCGCTGCTCTGCTTGTTAGCCTTGACATATATATGCTGGCGCTGGGAGGGGTGGTTTCTCTTGGCCATGTGACCGTGAGTGTATAAATTCCTTAGACTTTAAATTATTATAACTCAACAACCATGGGATGGATTAATTCGAAATTCACAGGGATTAACTTTTATGACGTCCGCTACGATTCAGCGTTTGTCCCGTTGAAATTGGTTAAGGCGTTGAAAAGCTTGCGAAAAGAAAATTATTTTCGAGAAATATCTCTAGGGAAGGTTAGCTTCGAGCGACAGGTGACGTCACTTGACTTCGCCTAGTGCACTCGTGAAGTCTGGTACCTGCTGGAACATTACTTTATTTAAATGTTCGTACGTCGGACGGATATTTTATGCTGGAATAACGTTTCTTTCGATTGATATGGGCCAGGACCTAGGCTTTCCTGGTACAATACATACATACATACATACATACATACATACATACATACGTACATACATTAACAGTAAAATAGCCCGACTTCATGGATTAATATTAAAGTTAGCACGAAGTAGGTCTCAGGGCAATTCTGGTTGGTTTCTAGCTAGAGCTTGGTACAGGAGGCAGGGTCCTATCAACAAGAAAATTTTTAAATAGATTGAATAATAATTTTTATTCAGAAAATGCATTTCAATGTGGACATCACCTTACTGTATATATTCGCTGTCTTCAACATCGCATTTTGATGACCTGTGCTCCCAGTTCACCAGCCTGAAAGGGACTGGAACACGTTCTGGAAGTTGCCAATATTACGTTGAGATTAGGCCGGAACACCCAGGTTGGTTTGATATGGGTTTGAGTCTCGAACTTTCGACGTTCTGGACGATCTCCGACGTTCTCTGACGTTCTCCGACGATGTTGCGGGGTAATCACTCGTCTCACAACTTATACGAGTGTCCAGAATTACACAGTCCCCCGACACTTTTGTTTAACATCACTGTTTCATTTAATATGTTTGGGATATGCCGTCGAATTCACTCTTAATCTTGTAGATATAATTTATAAGTTCACTAAAGATGTAGATGCGAGTAGCATCGAGATTGGAAAAAATAAAGCACAGTTCATGAATAGAAATAATGAAACGGAAAATATTTCACGCACTTGGCACAGTTCGTGGTGATTTTCCACTAAATAAAGTAGCACTTGACGTTGAAAGAAATGTATGACTGCTATTAAGTTTATCAAAGACACTGCTGTCAGTCACGCAATAATACTAAACACTTTGACGAAGAAATAAGGTTGAAATGAAAAGCACAGTTCGTTGTTAGGTGCACTTGACATGAAATAAAATAGGTGACTGTTCGAGAGTTTATCAAAGACACTGCTGTCAGTCACACACAAATAATATACACACTGTTCAGAAGAAATAATACACAATTTTGTTTGAATTGGATAAAGAACACAGCTTGAGTTCGGAGTGAAACGTTGGTGTCGTAGCACACGATTATGGCAATCACTTGCGTTAACATTGATGTGAAAGTTCGAACAATTTCATAAACACCCTTGTTTATAACTAAACTTTTGCTGACTGAGATTTAACAAAATGTCACAGTTAATAGTATAACGTAGTAGTGTCACACTGAAATCAATGACATGTTTGTTCAGAGATTAAGTTCTGCTGACTGAGACTTAAAAGAAATATCACAGTCCCTAGTATATCGCAGTAGTGTCACATTGAAATTAATATTGATTCAGAGACTAAGTTTCACACAGGTAACGTGGTAATAAACTCAGTTCTACAAACACGGAAGTAAGTTATATCGAGAAGTTTCTACATGCGCACAGAATATAAGTTCGACTTGACTGTTGTCACCGAAGTCCAATACATTACTTGTCATAATCAGAGCATAGATTATAAGTCCAACTTGACTGATAGACTCAATGTCCATTGTGAAGACTTTGTTATACATTAGAGTTCACACGCGCACAATTTATAATTTCAACACGACTGTCAGAGTTTAAGTCCCACATGAAGACTTTGAATATTCGAAGATAGCCTCTGTCAGCACTTCGACGAACACTGCAGCGTGGAGAGTCAGGCTGGACACTCAGCTATGACTGTGTGATCTGGGTCTCTGAAAGAGCGAGACTACGTGACCCCCGAAGGGGGGTCGAGTGGTTTTGTTTTGAATCTTTTGTGGGACCGCCGACCTTTCTGAGGTCCTTTGTCCCATGCTTACTGGGGGGTGATTTGCTTGGTGTAACTTGGTTTTCTTATTTATGGTATAATTTGCTCGATATTAGCGTGTTTCTAGTGTTGTATTATTTCGTGTTAGATTGTTAGATTTGAGTTAATCCAACTTGTTCTCCAACTGTTTTAACATTGGCCCTATTTACATTTACTAATTGACTTAACTAATATTATATTTACAGGATTAATACTAGCTATGCCTATTTACATTATGTACATTTCTTAATCATGAACTACAGTAGATTGTGTCTTGGTATTTTGCGTCACACACAATAAGTGCGTCCGTTTCGATTCAATTTAGTAGTGTCTTCGGGTGTTTGATTTTGTAAAATACCTGTTCATCCATATCATGGATCTCTTTAATGAGTGGATTGCTTGTTCCTGCCTGTTTGCTGTAGAACTGTTTAGCGGCATTTCGGATTTCATGTTTAAGTGTGGGGGTACTCAATATTTGTCTGATTTTCCCATTACTAATGTGGTATGGGACGTCAGCTATCATTCTCAGAAGTTTGTTTTGTTGTATTTGTAGCCTTTCGAGGTACGTGTCCCGCACTGTTCCCCAGGCTGGGGCAGCATACATTTTCACACTCCTGATGAGTGTTTTGTATAGCAAGAGTTTATTTGTTCTATTTAGTTTAGATTTGCGGGACAGCAGACAGTATAGGGGTCTTGCTGCCTGCTTTGTTTTGTTTGTGATTGATTCTACTTGGCTTTTGAAGGTTAGTTTCTTGTCCAGTATGACGTCGAGGTACTTCCCTTCAGGTGACCATAGTATTTCTGTTCCATTTAGCTGAATGTTGACTATTGGTTTATGGTCATATCTCATTGTGTGAAGAACAGCTACTGTCTTGCTTGCGTTGAATTTGATTCTCCACGTCTTCATCCATTCATGGATTTTGTTGAGTGTTTCTTGCACTTTACTTACTGCAATTTTTACTTTAAATGAGTCTGCTGTTATTAATGTGTCATCTGCGTATAGAGCGACTTCGGTACCTTCCGTATTTGGGATATCAGCTGTAAATATGATGTAGAACAGGGGGCCTAGGATACTGCCCTGCGGTACACCCGCCCTAATATCCTATTGTGTCGAGTTGGCCCCATTTACGGATACGAAGAATTTTCTGTTGGAGAGGTAATCTGCTAGGAGCCTCCAATACGTGTCGTTTATGTTCAGCCTTCGTAGTTTTAGTAGTAGCCCTGCTATCCAGACCCTGTCAAAGGCCTCGGCTACGTCGAGATATACCACTGGCCTAGCTCTCCTCTGGTTGAGTGATTTTGTAATAATGTTGATTATTCGAATTAGCTGTTGAACCGTGGAATGTTCCGCTCTGAAACCGAACTGTTCATTGGGGATGGCATTCTTGATATTCTCAGTTTCTAAGAGCCTGAGTTGTATTAGTTTTTCGAATAGCTTAGCTAATCCATCCAACAGAATTATTGGTCGGTAGTTGTCTGGGTTGCTGTGGTCCTTGTTTGGTTTAGCGAGTGTAATAACTTTAGCTAATTTCCACTTAGCTGGGAAGTAGCCTAGTTGTAGTGCTGCATTGTAGATGTCAACTAAGTGTTGTAGCGCTGTTGCAGGAAGCTCCTTCAGTGTCCTGTTCGCGATCTGATCGGGGCCTGGGGCTT
This sequence comes from Anabrus simplex, assembly GCF_040414725.1. NCBI lineage: Eukaryota > Metazoa > Arthropoda > Insecta > Orthoptera > Tettigoniidae > Anabrus > Anabrus simplex. Next base: position 282,743,527 of record NC_090266.1, on the reverse strand, counting down.
TCTGATTTTTCAATTTTCGAATGAGATTTCTAATTTCTGTGACTGTGGTGAGTCGTGGTGCTCCTTGAAGGTTTTTCTTGTAGTGTAGTCTCATAGCGTGGATGTGATGGGTTCGGTTGGAACCTGTGTTCGAGGGTGACGGCTAGCAGTTCTGCTTTCTCTTGTGCTGTTTGCGCTACCTGATTGTTTTTCTTTAGTATAGGGAGGTTTTGACTACTTCTTTTTAGTGATCTCGTCATTTCCCATATACTTTTGTCCTGAGTCTGCAGGGATTTTATTTTTTCCTCCCATAGCTTGTTGTGAGCTCGAATTTCATCTGTGCACCTCTTTACAAGCCTGTTGTACTCGGTTTTGTCAGCTTGTAGGCGGTACGTTTGCCATCTTTTCCGTACCTGTCGTTTGTGTTTCAAGAGATCCTTAAGCTGGTCTGGTATGTCCGTAGTGGGGCGAGTTTCAGGTGGCAGCCTAAGCGTGCTTGGCTGCCGACATTATGCTCGCGCTTATATTTTCTATGGCTTGGTCTATTTCGTCAGCCGTGTTGGGTTTAGATGGAGGGTTGCTATAGTATTCTTCCATGATATCCCTGTACTTCTTCCAGTCCACGTTTCTCCATTTTATGGTCTGTGCATGGTTTTTGGTTGTCGTGTCTCCTATGGTAAGAAGTACCGGGTTGTGGTCAGAGTCAGTGGCTACCACAGTATTCATTTCCACCGTGCAGCTGACGTCCTTGCATATGGCAATGTCAAGTACGTCAGGCCGGTGATTTTCATTTGTTGGTATCCGGGTCGGCTCTGTGGGTCCTATGGCGTAGATATTATTATTGTTCACATAGTCGAGGAGTAGTCTACCTGCCGCGTTCTCGGCTCTTGAATTCCAGGTCCCGTGTTTGCTGTTTAGGTCTCCGGCTATTATTATTGGAGTTCCATAGCTGAGAAGCAGGTCCAGGGGCTTTTTCGGTGACTTGTAGACTGATATTAGGGTCAATGGTCCATTATGCGTGATAATTTTTACTGCTGTGGCCTCGAGTACTTCAAGCGCTGGTGTGGCCACTTGTTCATGTTTGATATGTTTTTTAATGATGATCGCCGTTCCTCCCCTAACACCTTGGCGATCAGTGCGGTATACCACATACCCGGGGATCCAGAACTTGTGGTTCGGTTTTAGAAAGTATTCCTGGAGAAGTACTATATCTACGTTGTACTCCTGTAGGAGGTATTGCAGCTCTTGTGTTTTAGGCTTTAAGCCTTGAGCGTTCCAAACAAAGCAACGTGTACTGCGAGGTACATGGGGATTATTCTGTCTGTTGTTGGCCATGGTTAACCATTATGTATTGAAGTGCCACTTGGAGCGCTGTCTGTCCTTCCTTGGGGTATATGATGTTGAAGAGCATGCTGTTGATTTGTGCTGCAATACCTGATGTGTGCAGTTTTTCTGATAAGAGGTAAAACTGCTCGTGGGTTGGTAGGTTATTTAGCTGTCTTGCGGCTTCTGCTCTGTCATCTGACAGTGTGATTTTTCTCTGTGCAGGTATTAGAACCTGCGTGCGCTGTGGTCTTTTCACTGGTACTCTGATAGTGTTTGAGGTAACAGCTATTGGGTCTACCACAGTTTCGTCCGACTGGGGAAGCGGTGGAAAGTCAGTCCTGCTGTCAATGTTGATGGCGGGTTGCGTGGCTTCCTTCCTATTCTGGTCCCTTTGCTTAGCTTTGGCTTTTACCGCCTTGAGGGTTTCACACCCTCTATAGTTTGCTGTATGCGTGCCGCCGCAGTTACAACATTTGAAATCTTTCCAAGTGTTTACAGGACACTCCTCAGTTGCGTGTCGTCCGGGGCATTTAACGCATCTGGGTGCCAGGTGGCAATTTCTTTGCGTATGGCCTGGCCTTTGGCACCTTTTGCATTGTGGTGGCCCAGCTGGCCTCCTGTATCGCTCTACTGTAATGAAATGGTCTAGGATCGTCGTTTCGTTATGAATGTTCTTCCCTTCTGCAGTGTTGTCGAGGGTTACTACGTACAATGGCATAGGGCGTCTCTCTGGTGGCTCCTCTTGGTTTGCATTTTCTACTGGATAGGGTTTAGCCAACTGTATAACGGCTCTAACTGGGTAGCCATTTTCCATTAGTGCTTGTTGTAGTTCTTCCGGTGGAGTATCAATTGGTAATTTTCTTATTACCACCTGTATGGTTTTAGGCGGTTCAGAGCTATATGTGTAGTATTCTACCTCTTCTTTACTGAGAAGATCTATAAAAGTCTTATAGTCCCTCATCGTATTAAGAAGATATTTAATTGCTCCCTTTGGTAGCAGGTGAACAGTGTAGTTGTCCTTTAAGTGTTGCTTCAGGAATTTTCGCCTATCAGATGACGAGAGCGGGTCCTTCTGTATTGTGATTGGTAGAGGGCGCACCCTCGTCGCTGGATTGGTCGAGACATCCCTCTCCTCTGTCAGTGCTTGGTACTGATTTGTCGTAGGTACTGATGTACTAGGCTGGGTAATGGGTACCTTGGCAGCATGCTTATTGTCAACAAGAAGGAAACCTTCATCGTCCTCTTGCTTCTTCGTCTTCTTTTCAATTATTTTTTCCTTCGACGGTGGGGTGAAGTTATCAGCTGTTCTTTTCGGAGTTTTAGGAGTTATAGTGGTGGGGGTTCCCGCGACTTCCTTTTGGTGCTGCCTATTTGCAAGTCTTGGGTCCTTCGGGTAGTTTTCCTTCGTGTATTCTTCCGCTGATTTCCTTCCTTGAGGAGAAATAATGCTGGCTGAGGAGAAATAACTCTTGTCAGCAGGCTTTTTCTCAGGTAGTTTTGTACCAGTGTCCTTCTTTTTCTTCGATTTTTCTTCCTGGTCCTTATGTGAATTCTTCTTCAGGAACGAAGTTCTGCTACTACCCTGGGTAGGGTTTTGAATGCCTGAACCTTCCCCGGTCGAAGCTACTCGGTCCACCCCGGCTCGGTTGGGTCCAAGCATAGTGCGTGAGCGAGTGCCATTTAGTGACATTGCGGCAGTGTTTATTTGTGTGTGTGTGCCCAGGGGTGTGTTCGACATGTGAGCCCTACCTACCTAGCTGCACCAAGCTATACAAGCCAAGGGCCCGTAGGCCGGCCGTTGGGGTAAGGAAGGGAGGGTCAAACGCCCGTAGACGGACCACCGGACGAGGTTTGGGGTCCCAGCACACAGGTACCGTTGCTTTAGGCGTACGTTTTTAAGTGGTGCCTCCCACGGCAGAAGGCAATCGAGTAGCCTGGGTGAGGGTTGGTCCGATGGACGGCGGACCGGCAAGACAAATTTGCTCTCCAAGTGTTCCAGGTGACACACCGAGAAACGGTGTACCAAACCGGGAGTAGGAGTATTGGCCCCTACCAGGAGCCAGTGCCGCCTCGCCGCAGGTGAGTAGTCCGCGCTTCCAGAGAGCGCTCCCAAGATGTCGCCGGGACCGTACTGTGCCCAGGCTAGCTTAGCCAGACCGAGCGCTGTGAGCGTTGACCCGTTGATATGCCTGGCCTTGCCAGTGCGATGAATCAGAGCTGCTGTGTTTCTTCGCTCTCTCCTCTCCTCTCTCCAAGCGTGCTGCTCCGTGGACTGCCGATGAGTGATGATGTGTGATCTGGGGCTCCTACGTCATCAGATGACGGGATCTCTTGAGGCTGATTATCTCGCGAATCCCTAGACGAATTTTCTTGATGTTCACAATTTGAGACGTTTGTGTTATCCTCTTCAAAATGACGTGTCGCTCAAGTCGCTGCGATTATTATTACAGGAGTTTAAAATAATTTCAATCGAATGTTCGCGAAGGCATCCAGAACATACCATGCAGGCTACACGTGGCGTCAGGCGGGTAGTCTATACTGTCCCTGTAGCTACGTCACACACACAGCTGCCACAGGCTCGCCTGCTCGCGCCTCCGAACGTAAACAAACCAAGTTCGCTCTGAACGTCTTGCGTGATGATGAAGTACAATTAATAGTAAAAAATACGGCATGTACAGGTCGTAACTGGTAGAATACATACATACATACATACATACATACATACATACATACATATATCTTCATGTTCAAACGAGTTGATTGCGCAATTCGAGGCGAGTAGCTGTTAGCTTGCATTCGCGTTGTCGGCACCCATGAAGATGATTTTCCGCGGTTCTCCATTTTCACACTGGGTAAATGCTAAGGTTGCACCTTGGGCCGATGACCTTCGATGTTAGGCCCCTTAAAACAACAAGCATCATCATCATCATCATCAGCAGCATGGTTGCACCTTAATTAAGAACACAGTCGCTTGGTTCCCAGTCAGAACCCTGTCCTATCCTAACGCTGCCATAAGACCCCTCTGAGTAGCAACAACGCCGAGCGAGTTGGCCGTGCGTTTAGGGTCGCGCAGCTGTGAGCTTGCATTCGGGAGACAGTGGGTTTTATTCTGTTTCACTGTTAACTGCACTATATACACTGATCAGCCAGAACATTATGACCACCTACCTACTATCGATATAACCCCGTTCAGGCGATAGCAGCGCCACCTGACGAAGAATGACTGCTAGTCAAACATGCACGGTGCATGTAGTATCAGTGAGCGTGCTGTCCGTGTGTCGGAAGTCCTGAAGATGGTTTTCCTTGGTTTCCCATTTCCACTCGAGGCAAATGCCGGGGCTGTACGTTAGTTAAGGTCACGGCCACTTCCTTCCTATTCTCAGTCCTTTCCTATCCCATCGTCGCTATAGGACCTGTCTGAGTCGGTGCGATGTAAAGCAAATTGCAAGCTTCTGTGAATTAACCAAGCGCCTCCACAATCTTGTGTTTGTAACTAGCTCTATGGCTTCGTTTAGTTCCACACCTCTTATCATTAAAAACAGTCTAACTATCATTGCCTTGTCTCTCTCTGTTTCTCTTGCCCTCCATGAGCAAGTTCTTTATTCTCCCAGGACTAACCTATCCCCTCCACTCACCTCACATAATCACTATGTTATTGCTGACAAATTACTGTTGCTAATGAAATATTATGTTTCTGGTTTCAGATTGTATAGAAATTCGATAACATGGAGAATCCTTCATTTGAACGAGATACGAACTCAGAAGATCCTTCTTCCCTGGTAAGTGTATAGACCATGGATTATTACTCGTATTACGCCAGAGCTGTGAATGACTGTATAGTTAGATCACGTATCTACGTTGGAGTTTCAGCATTCATCCTTGTAGTTCACTATATTTTTCAATTTGCTTTACGTCGCACCGACACAGATAGGTCTTATGGCAACGATAGGATAGGAAAGGACTGAAAGTGGGAAGGAACCGGCCGTGGCCTTAATTAATGTACAGCTCCAGCATTTGCCTGGTATGAAAATGGCAAACCACGGAGGAAAGTCATTTTCATGACTCCCGATACGATAAGGAGAGGGGCAGACGACATAAGGCTGAACTGTTCTATGATCAAATACAATTGTTTATCGCTGTTTTCTCCTTTCACATACGATAGTATCACACAGCTTATCTTCATTCCTGAGAAACATACACATGTTATTAAGGTGGCGTGCCAGATGCGACCATGCCGCATGCGACCCGTGCCACTAGCGACCGCATAATCTGTAACCGTGCCGGATGCGACCGGCGTTGACAAGCAAATTGTCATTTGATAAGTTGTGTCATCACCCAAGATAAGGTAAGCTAAACGAAGTGCAATGTAATTTCTAAAAGTCTTATAAGCAGCTACTGCCCCTACTTTACATAACACTTCTGGGGGAAACTCGTTTTGCAACACGAAATATGGTGATGCGTTTACGTCTTTTCCCACCGGGCGAGTTGGCCATGCGGTTAGAGGCGCGCGGCTGTGAGCTTGCATCCGGGAGATAGTGGGTTCGAATCCCACTGTCAGCAGCCCTGAATATGGTTTTCCGTGGTTCCCCATTTTCACACCAGGCAAATGCTGGGGCTGTACCTTCATTAAGGCCACGGCCGCTTCCCTTCAACTCCTAGGCCTTTCCTATCCCATCGTCGCCATAAGACCTATCTGTGTCGGTGAGACGTAAAGCCATTAGCAAATAAATGGTATTTTCCTAAAATATCTCCATATATGGAGCTGAGCCTCCATGTCTGGGAGAAGGTACCAAGCAGGTTAGGTCAGTGCGTTGCCGGACGACTAGTTACAGCTACTTCGGTAGGCTGCTGGGTTCGAATACCCCGTCGTCCATCCTCGAAAATTATTTCTCGTGGTTTCCCATTTTTCATCTCCAGAAAATGTGCGTGGTATTTCATTTCGTAAATCCCACAAATATTGGCCGGGAATCAAACCCGGACTGTCTTGGTGAGAAGCGAGCAGTGATGCCACTAGGCTCGTTTCTATTACTCCCCACTCTATCCGGTTCTTACTGCGGGTCAGGGTGTGTAGCAGATTTGGCATTCTTTTACGGCTGGATGCTTTTCTGGACGCCAACCATTAGAGGAGAAATGCTACGTGTTAATGTGGTGGTGGTGGTGGTGGTGGTGGTGGTGGTGGTGGTGGTGATTATTGTTTTAAGAGGAAGTGCAACTAGGTGACCATCCTTTATTTAACACTAATCAGGGAGAAAAATGGAAGGAATCCGACACTGCGAAAAAGGAAGATATCAGCGAAAGAAAGACACCAGCCACAAAGGGCGTGAAAACGAACGACTCTCTAGGCCTAGAAAGTTCTAATCCCGTCGGGGTTGGAATAGAACAAGATTTGACCAAGGAAAGTCGGATAGGATAGATGAAAATGAGGAGCCTGGCACAAGTAAGTGGAAGCAGTGCTAGGACTTAACTCAGTGCCCCGTGGTCACTAACCCACGCTCCCAAGTTGAGAGCCCCTTACGACACGCAGGGAATACCGTGGGTGTAATTCTACCGCCCCCCTCCACAGGGGAATGTGGAGTTAGATAACTTTCTTCTTTAGCATGACTTTCCTCTGGTTCATCGATTTTCTGGTACTACTGGTACGTAACATACTGGTTTATCATAGTACTCCACGCATTTGATTCCTTCTCTGTGGCACTGATTGGAATGAGCAGTGTGCACACTTAAAGGAATAATGGCAGAGGATTGTTCACGGCTGTCTGCGGCCTGGTCATTCCAGGTCGGGAACTTTGGACTGTTAGATCGGCAGCATAGTACTGTTAAAAATGAGAAAATGTGCAGTTTTCTATTTTATCGAGTATTTCATAATTATGATAGCATTTCTTGTAACTGCGACATTTCTGTTGACTTCATTGTAATGACCTATGATGATTTCAGTTGGCAAAACCACAAAGACAGTCTTCCTGATGATGTAAAAAGACAGGTAGAGAGTGAGTGCCTGCCATTATCATCAAACTGCCCAACTCCACTGACTGGCAGTAGGCAAGTGGGCCTACCATCATAATGAAAACTTACCAAGTTGATTGTGACTGACAGTAGGCAAGAGGACCTGCCATTATAATTTCCTAACCAAGTCTTCACATGCGAAAATACGTATGGTGACTTGCCCATCGCTTTTCTGAGTAACTTTAAGAGCTATGTAGTTTAATATAATCTTATTCACAACGTGTAGAGTATTTAACCTAGAATTCTGAATACAATGTAGAATTCCGTAGCGAAGCACGGGTACATTAGCTAGTCATATCTAAATTTGTATCAGAATCTAATTACGCTGTACCGGGGACTCCGCAATTAAGTTTGAATCCCTTTTAGAAAACAATCGATAATGTTTGGTAACAAAACACACGAGTAGCGTTGCGAAAAGATTGCAAATCTTGGGCTAGGAAGACTTAGAAGTCAGAAGACGAGCTGCTCGACTAAGCGGGATGTTCCGAGCTGTCAGTAGTGAGATGGCGTAGAAGGACATTAGTAGACGAATAAGTTTGAGTGGTGTTTTTAAAAGTAGGAGAGATCACAATATAAAGATAAATTTAGAACTCAAGACGACACATTGCGGCAAATATTCGTTTATAGGACGAGGAGTTAGGGATTGGAATAATTTACCAAGGGAGATGTTCAATAAATTTCCTACTGGGCGAGTTGGCCGTGCGGTTAGGAGCGCGCAGCTGTGAGCTGGCATCCGGGAGAAAATGGGTTCGAAAACACTGTCGGCAGCCCTGAAGATGGTTTTCCGTGGTTTCCCATTTTCACATCAGGCAAATGTGAAAGTCGATGTGTACTTTAATCAAGGACAAGGCCGCTTCCTTCCCACTCTTAGCCCTTTCCTATCCCATCGTCGCCTATAATATATATAATTTCGTGTGGCTATTTCTAGCCGAGTGCAGCCCTTGTAAGGCAGACCCTCCGATGAGGGTGGGCGGCATCTGCCATATGTAGGGAACTGCGTGTTATTGTGGTGGAGGATAGTGTAATGTGTGATGTGTGAGTTGCAGCGATGTTGGGGACTGCACAAACACCCAGCCCCCGGGCCATTGGAATTAACCAATGAAGGTTAAAATCCCCGACCCGGCCGGGAATCGAACCCGGGACCCTCTGAACCGAAGGCCAGTACGCTGACCATTCAGCCAACGAGTCGGACATCGTCGCCTTAAAACCTGTCTGTGTCGGTGCGATGTTATACCACTAGCAAAAAAGAAGATCCTAATTCTCTGAAATTATTTACGACTTAGGCCTACTTACTTATCGTGTCCTATTAGTGCCGGGAGTGTCCGAGGACGTGTTCGGCTTGCCTGGTGCAGGTCTTTCTACCTGACGCACATGGGAGGCCTGCGCGTCTGGATGTGAGATTATGGTAATGAGGTAGGGAAAGATGAAACCCGGTGTCGGCACGTACCCTACTCCTCTCGAATAATACCAAGGGGTCTGCTCAATGCTTTACGTCCCTATCCGACGGCCGAATCACCATCAACAGCATCATATTGCCTCACTTCATTTGAACACTGCGAAGAAGTTTAGATTTGAATCCAGGCTTTTGGTACGCAATCTAGTGATTACAAATTGTGTACACCAACTTTCCTACCCTGCCGGCCTACATTCTCATGGTGAAATTTTTTTCATCCGGGCTAAGTGGCTCGACGGCTCAGACGGTTGAGATGCTGGTCTTCCGACTCCAACTTGGCAGGTTCCATCCTGGCTCAGTCTGGTGGTATTTGAAGGCGCTCAAATGCGTCAGCTTTGTGTCGGTGGATTTACTGGCACGTAAAATAAGTCCCGCGGGACTAAACTCCGGCACCTCGGCGTCTCCTTAAACCATAAAAGTAATTACTGGGACGTAAAGCCAGCAACATTATCATATTTTTCTTTCGACCAACGGCACTCGAACCTGCTAACAACGGTGTCAGACCTTTATTTTAGAAAAGACCAAGTTAGCTACTGAGAAGCAATCTGCCACTTGGTGATAGCCCTTAATGCAGATCAATTGTAAGTGATTGATGGGTCGCATGCGGCACGGTGCATATCCGCTCGGTCGCTATTGGCACGATAATGGCCGGGTTGCATCCGGCAAGGTCGCATCTGGCACGTAACCGTTATTAAAATATCTGCCCTGCTGTTAGGCGCTAATTGTAATATTTCACTAACTAAGTGCGCCATTGTTGCGTGGCAATTGTAATATGAATAACATAAAATGTAAATAAATAAATAAATAAAATAAATGAAATGATTAATTGCCTCACACTTGGGCATTAGTTGCAACATAAAAAATTACATCGATCAAAATATTAAATTTTGTACAATAATTTAATGTAATTATTACTTGGCGACTTCCAGTTAAATAAAATTTAAAATAAGTGAATAAATAAATGACGATAATAATAATAATAATAATAATAATAATAATAATAATAATAATAATAATAATAATAATAATAATAATAATAGGCCCTAATAATAATAATAAATATTAATTATTTATTATTAATAATATTAATTATTATTAATTAATATTTATTATTATTATTATTATTATTATTATTATTATTATTATTATTATTATTATTATTATTATTATTATTATTATTATTATTATTATTATTATTATTATTATTTGCTGTAAAAACTCCTGTGTGGGAATGTGTAAGTTTACTGTTTATCTTTTTTTTTTATTCAAATGTATTTGAAGCTGGCTGTTTGGTTTGTTACCTAAAGCCAGTTAGAAAAACATGTTAAGACCACCAACAAAAGCTAAATATTTAACCTCCAGATTCTGTCCTTTCTCCCCTGGTGTATCCTCCTTTTTTCCTTCCACTTCCAAAGCTTTCTCCCAGGTTCTCATGATTTCTACAGAACGATGTTGAAGAGGATCGGTGATAGGCCGCCTCCTTGTCTGACTCTTGTCTTTATTTCAAAGGGACAATAGATTTCTTCGAAGAAATTGACTTTTCAGATGGTGTCCATCAGGGTTTGTTTTATTATTTCTCTCGTTTTCCTGTCAGTCCCGAACTCCTCTAGGGTGTTAAAGTTAGTTTGTCAGTTGAGTCAGCCTTCTTGAAGTCAACAAACATTTTTACGGAGTTTTGGCTTCTCAGAGAAGAATGTTTTGTAGTTGAATATCTGTTCTGCGCCCGACCTCTCTTTTCGAAAGCCAGCTTGGTATTCATCAATGAGGCGGTCTGCTTCTTCTTCGGCTCTGTTCAGTAGGACTTTGGAGAGTATCTTGTAAGCCATCAGAAGAAGAGAGAACCACTCTGTAGTTGTTTTAGACTTTCCGGTTACCTTTCTTATGAAATTAGTGCACTTGGGCGCATTTCCAGTCTTTAGGGACCCTTTCAGTTTTCCAGATGTTTGTATGCTGCGGTGGATTGTTTCTGCTGCGATTTGTCCTCTGATCGTACACATTTCTGCGATGTTGTCGTCTTCACCCGGCTTTTTATAGTTTTTAAGTTCGCTGATTATGCGCTTGATCTCATCTAACCTTGGTGGCTTGGAATCCGTATTCTGGTGAGAGCAATTCTGAGTACCCAATCTTTCTATGAGTTCTCAGTATAGGAGGGCTTTGAAGTAGTTTGTCAAAAGCTCACAGTTTTCCTTGTCGTCCGTCGCTATAGTACCATCTTTCACTTGAAGCACAGTGTTGGTGGCTGACATCCCAGTAGTACCTCTTTGAATGTTCTGTAAAACCTCGAGTGTTGTTTTATCTAAACTCTTCTTCTAACTTCTTAACCCTATTTCTGTTATGTTTCTCTTTTCGAATCTTATGACCTTCATTGCCGTTTTCCTTTCTTACCAGAAAACTTCCCATTTCTCCTCGGTCCTGTTGGTGTGGCACCTCTTCCACGCATGTAGTGTCTTCTCAAGAGCGTTGTCACACTTTTCATTCCACCACCTGTGTTTCCGTTTCCTTGGCGGGTTTCCCAAACCTTCGACAGCTTTGGTAAACGACTCACTGATTTCTGATCAAGTCCAACGTAGACAGGTTTTTTCATTATATCTGTCTTTGTTCTTTTTCGGAGTCTCTGTGTTAATTTGAGGCTACTTGGTTCTCGGCTTGGGTTTCTTCGGTTGGAATCTTACTTTGATCTCCCAGAGATAGTGGTTCGAGTCGACGTTTGGGATTTTTCTTACTTTGACGTTCAAAATTTCAGTTTGGTTTCTAGCTGTTATTGCCACATGGTCGATCTGGAACTCTCTCTGCGTCGTGTTAGGTGATACCCAGGTTTCTTCTCGCTCGGAAGTCCACTGAGGCATGTTTTAGGTTGAAATTTCTACAGAAGTCGGTTAGTCTCTGTCCATTTCTGTTTGTGTCCACCTCATTGGCTGAATTGTCAGCATAGTCGCCTTCATGTAAGAGAGCCCCGGGTTCGATTCCCGACCAGTTCGGAGCTTTTAACCTTAAATGATTAATTCACCTGGCTCGGGGGCTGTGTACTTGTACTGTCCGCAACATTCCTGCAACTCACACACAACACTATCCTCCACTTCAAAAACACGCAGTTCTCATACACGACAGGTGCCACCCTCCATTGTTCGAGGCTCTGCCTTACAAGGGCTGCACCAGGCGAGCCGAACATATCCTCGGACACTCTCGTTACTAAAATCCGTACGATAAATAAATAAATAAATAAATAAATAAATAAATAAATAAATAAATAAATAAATAAATAAATAAATAAATACATAAATAAATAAATAAATAAATAGTACTTTCCTTCTGTGTATCAGGTGGTCACCGACAATATTTTCCTGTATCTTCTCTCCTTACCTATCCTTACCTATATGGACATTGAAGTCCCCGACCAACACTTTTACATGGTGTTGTGATATTTTGGAGGTTGTGTCTTCAAGAGTTTCAAAAATTCGTCTACCTTTTCCAGGTTTTTCCTGTTATCTTCATTTATTAGGGAGTGTACGTTGTTAATTTTATAAGCTTTATTTCCAAATGAAAAGGAGGGAAGCGAGATTATCTCTGTTGTTGAGGTGTAGTTGATGACAGACTCAGTAACGTTCCTTTTAACAACGAATGCTGTGCCTAGGATCGTTGTATTGGAGTTTTTTTAATAGCCCGTTTCCCCTTGTAAATTTTAAATCCCATTCTCATCAAAGTATCTTGTTTCATGTAGTACCAGTATGCAGATGTTCCTTTCTTCCAAAATGTTGATCAATTCTTTTAATTTTCCAACTTTTAAGAGTGTATTGATGTTCAGCGTTCCAAGCAAATGACTTTGCTTAGTTCGTATCTTCCGTGATGAGGTTCAGGGAAGCTCCAACTCTTCGCTGAGTGACGTTCCAGCCTCTCCGAAATCCAAAGGCCTAGTTGCGCCACCCTTGGCGGTTGGGGATTTCCGTTTCCGGCTGACCCTGGAGTAGTCTTTCCTGAAGGTGTTTGCATCACGTTGAAAATAATTGGGAGGGCAGACGAAGCCTGTTCCTTGGAGTTGAAACTGAAGTTGTAAGCCCCAGAGATTTTGTTGGTTCTTCCGCACTCCAAGCCGTTGGAAATTATTCTCTTTCACATTTGAGACCGTTGACCATTTTCTATTTCACATCCGTTGATCCGCGGATGGTTAATTGGCCAAGTCTTATTCACATCTGTCCTGTATATCTAAAGGAACGTCCACTATCAGCCAACGGGACGCGCCCCACCCCATTGTCTTATGCACGGTTATGCCCTGCCCAGCTTTTACTCATTTCAGAGCCGATACTCCACAAAAACTGACTGGGAACTTTATTATTATTATTATTATTATTATTATTATTATTATTATTATTATTATTATTATTATTATTATTATAGCTTCAGTACCGGTATCGGCTTGATTTATTTCGTCCTTCAACTAATAAAGCATGAGGCAGCACTGGAAAGATCCTCTATCAGAACGGCCACATTCCTTCAATTCTGTGTTTCAATACGGAGGTACCTGAAACTTCTTCTGCCACTTTTCTTATACCTTGGTGGAGTCGTTGGTGTAAACAGTGTCGAGCATGTCGATTTGGTCCTGTTTCATACCCGGATGCCTTTTCTGACGCCAACCTTTATATAGAGGGATCTCTTCACTACTGCGTGTTTCTGTTGGTTGTTAGTAGTGGTGAGTGCTGTGTGTATATGAAGAGGAGTATATTGGGACAAACACAAAATCTCAGTCCCCGAGTCAGAGGAATTAACTAGACGCGGTTAAAATCCCCGACCCGGACGAGAATCGAACACTTACTGGTTGTTGCCTACTTTTTTTTAACTGTTATTTGTTCGGGGCGTCGACCCCTGTGGATCTTTTGCCCCTACTAGCACCATATTTTAATAACCTGCGTGTAATTGGAATGGCGGTAATGTCAATGTTGTGTGTGAGGAAAGGAAGATTAAGGACGTTACAAACACCCAGTCTCCATGCTAGGGATATTAATCATTAAAATTTAAAAAACCCTGACCCGGCCGGGAATCGAACCCGGGGCCGCCGGGTGACTTGCGGACGCGTTGCCCCCTACACCGCAGGGCCAGACTTGTTGCCCACTTTATAATGGCAATTATTTTTTACACAGGTACACTTTGGTGTGTGTGAATTTATCTCCACACTGACCATTCAGTCAACGATCAGGATTACGGAGCTACCTGAATAATAGAACAAACACCAAACGTATGTGCTATAATTAATCTTCTCAAGAGGTTAATACACTCACCACTGGTGAAGAACTAAACTTAACTGCCGGGCGGGGTTCGACCCCTGCTGTATGTAAAATATATTAATGGTTAAACTCCAGCCCCCTGAATAGGTAGAGAGTTAGTGAGTGAAATAGCATTAGTCTACTGTTATTCTTATTGAACTTAATGACCGAGCTCGATAGCTGCAGTCACTTAAGTGCGGCCAGTATCCAGTAATCGGGAGATAGTGGGTTCGAACTCCACTGTCGGCAGCCCTGAAGATGGTTTTCCGTGGTTTCCCATTTTCACACCAGGCAAATGCTGGGGCTGTAGCTTAATTAAGGCCACGGCCGCTTCCTTCCCATTCCTTGGCCTTTCCCATCCCATCGTCGCCGAAAATTAATGGAAGCCAAATTCCTCATCATCATTCTCATGTTCCTCTGTGTGTAAACACAGAATGCTGATTTGCTTAGAAATGGTACGCTGTCCGCTTTTGTGATGTAGTGGTTAGTGTGATTATCTGCCACCCCCGGAAGCCCGGGTTCGATTCCTGGCTCTGCCACGAAATTTGAAAAGTGGTACGAGGGCTGGAACGGGGTCCACTCAGCTTCGGAAGGTCAACTGAGTAGAGGTGGGCTCGATTCCCACCTCAGCCATCCTGGAAGTGGTTTTCCGTGATTTCCCACTTCTCCTCCAGGCAAATGCCGGGATGGTACCTAACTTAAGGCCACGGCCGCTTCCTTCCCTCTTCCTTGTCCATCCCTTCCAAGGCCCCTGTTCAGCATAGCAGGTGAGGCCGCCTGGGCGAGGTACTGGTCATTCTGCCCAGTTGTATTACCCGACCCAATGTCTCACGCTCCATGATACTGCCCTTGCGGCGGTAGAGGTGGGATCCCTCGCTGAGTCCGAGGGAAAAACCAACCCTGGAGTGTAAACAGATTAAGAGAGAAAGAAAGAAAGAAAGAAAGAAAGAAATGTGACGCTATGAATCGTCTCAGAAATAAACCATGTTTTTTTCTTTCTTGTTTTTGTGCTCATCACAATGCATAATGTATATTAAGAAGTGTCAGTGTAAGTGCTTCAGAATTATTGTTATACTTGTGCTTATTTCCAGGAACGTTCGGGAAATATCTCTGTTGAGGTTCACAAACCGGATATAATTTCCAGATCAGTTGAAAAATTCTGGTCCATCGTCGAAGGATTCTTTAAAACTCACAAGAAGCTGGTATCAGTCACGTCATTGGTGACTTTGGCAGTGCTGGTTGTTGCCTACTTTATAACCGCAATTCTTTATCACACAAGGAACAGGTGCACTTCGGAAGGTGAGTACATCGTATAGCTCATAAAAATAGACCTACGGTAAACGGCCCATTAAGGGCCACGGGCTCTCCTACATGGGGCCAGATATTGGAAACACGACTTTCTCTGGCGTATTGCAGGTTCGTTGCCTCTCATTCAGTTCAGACAGCCCCGCGTGAGAATGAGTGAAGGCCATTTCAAGCCATCAGATCAGGAGTGAAGTTAGTTGAGAATGCCAACGGATTCCCACCGGCGAGTAAAGATGGCGGCATGCGATTGAACTCCCGGGGCCTTGCTCGCCCAGCAGGGGGTGATTTTATGAGGGTAGTTTGCTTTATAACGGAAGTTTCCATTCCCAACACAAATCCTCACAGCTATGTTCCCAATACACCTCTTATTATGAGAATAGACGCCAGTTCCTTTTTCAACTCAGACAATTCACGTGTGTTTTCTACGCTGTTTGAATGTCTTGTAATATTTACTTCATCACCGGTAATTAATATTTGTGAAATGTATTGCTTTTCGGTTAGTTTCATGCAATAATGTGGGGGCCTTGGGAATCAAACGTGGAAATTAACGCACCAGAAAGTCCTTAATTAAATCTACCAGTGCACGCAAACGATCCTCAGCCGAGCAGCTGTAGGAGTGAGTGATACACGACCGTGTAGCAGTGGTTCCGTGCCCGCGAGTGATACTCATCCGAGTAGTAGTAGTTCTGCGAACAAAAGAAAGGCGACTAAAACTTGAAGTAAGCAAAATCAACGGCTAGTGTGTAACTTATACGTGTACGTTACGGAGAAAAACTTACAAAAGGGTCATATTTCGAAGACACCTAAAATTTTAAAACTTCAGAGGAAAACTAATAGGAAAATAGTACTAAGAGGTCCCACAACTCCGAAAAGGTGTAGTAATAGTAGGGTTATTTTTAACAGTGAATACTTTTTCTGTAAATGAAATGGCGTATGGCTTTTAGTGGTGGGAGTGTCCGAGGACATGTCTGGCTCGCCTGGTACAGGTCTTTTTGATTTGACGTCCGTAGGCAACCTTAGCGTCATGATGAGGATGAAGTGATGATGAAGACGACACATACACCCTTCCCCCGTGCCAGCGGAATTAACCAGTGATGGTTAAAATGCCCAACTGTACCGGGAATCGAACCCGGGACCCCTGTGACCAAAGACCAGCACGCTAACTATTTAGCCATGGAGCCGGATACTTTTACTGTTACTTGGCGAGACGCGATGTATATAAATTATTTGGTAAATGTCAGTCACCAACAGTACAGGAACTGTTAAAACATTTGAGAAGTTTGTGACTTTCCTAATGGATATATTGTTCTACGATAGCTGTTAACAAAACTTGGATTTTGTTTCCGCATTCTGAGGGAAGAAACAGACTAATGGAATCTGTAGCTTCTCCGAAAGTTGCGTTCCGAGAGGTGCACAGTTGTCTATCTAGATGAAACTTGGTACGAGACTCATGACATTGTGAAGAAAGGATGGGATGATGGCACTTGTATGTATGTATGTATGTATGTATGTATGTATGTATGTATGTATGTATGTATGTATGTATGTATGTATGTATGTATGTATTTAGTGAATATCCTAATAGTTTGAATCCTATTTTAAATGAGTATATTAGGATTATAGTTTTGATCAGTAGGTTAATTATTTATCCTCGACACACATTTAGGAAACTAAATTATTGAAGATGTGGCGAATGAACTTAAGGGACTGTTTGTAGCAGAAGAATTTCCTAAACAGGTGGTATAATGGCTTTGAGAGTTTCACAATACAATTGTTTAGGTGACGCTCAAAATCGAATCTTTTCCTTCCCAACATGGCACAATCAAACAGTAAATGGTCCACTGTTAGAGAAGATCCACTAAAGCGCAAATAATCACCTGCAATGTTAATTTCAAAGCGTTCAAAGTATCACTTAAACGTTCCATAGCGGAGAGAAACTGAGTGAGAATGAATTCGGGCATTAAAGTTTTACACTGGAGTCGGCTATATATGTCGGGAAAAAATAAATCTCTTGTGACAGGGCAGAGGTTGTTCCACTACCTTATTAGGTATGTTTTGATTTTGGCTTTTGCATAGCTGGGGGGTGATTTGCTGTGTGAAATTTCTTTGTTGGAAGAGGAGGCTGTTTCTGCGGTTGCACAGAGGGTAGTATCTTAATTAGATTTTTGTGGGGTAAGCCTTACTGAAATTGGGATAACAGGCCGTGACGATGCATGTGGTATATAATTCTGTCGATTATTAGTAACAAAGTAACCTCATTTTCTCGAAACAAAAACTTTTCCCCCGCCAATCCGATTGCGCCATCGTTCTTTACATAACACAAAAAGCATCCCTGGTTCTTTTCTTGGAACAATTTATATACACCCTGTATTGGCTTTATAAAAACTGCCATGTCTTAATTTTCTAACATCATGACCATCAGGGTTACCCTTGAGGAACGTCGAGGAAGGAAAAGATCACTTGAACTTCTGTATAATGAAGCCATATGACTGTATAACATATGCATCATTATATAGCCTACATAATTAATGTAAATGTAGTGAGGATGGAGAAGCACATGTTACCCATCATAATATGTACAGGATAGTGTTACGAATGAAATACTGTATTTTTATAGCTCTAATTTATTTGTCAGGTTTACCCAATAAAGGCACTCATACATAATTATATACACATATATCATTCTATTCAACCACGAATGGCCACACTTATTAATTGCTGGCTATTTACAATATCTGTTCTTTTCAAACGAAGGCGGTCCGGCTCGTTGGTATTACCTGAGAGACTGTCTTTCACTTTCGCTTCTCCTCCAGGTCTGACTCTGACTCATTAGTCCCTTGCAGAAAGTTCTGGAGGGGACCACGACAGGGGTGGCACGTAACAATAAGTAGAAGCCTACAGCCAACAAGTATTACTACTGTTTTTCAGTCACTTGTCAGCAGTGGGAATGTAAAAAAGGTCACATCCTGTAAAATGCAATTTAATATGCAACAAACACTTATTAATACCAAACTAATTTTAAGAGTCTAGGAATTTATAAACCTCCAATAGGATAAATTGAAGTGAATTTATTTAGCCACAAGTTATCACATATCAGGAGACAGACATGACAGAATCCTACTACTCATCTTCCTCCATACATCAACATTTCTCTCTTTGAAGATAGCATCTGCCTTTATTAATCATAGACTTTAATACAGTTCACAAAGTGAAGGTTATGAATTTATTTGCTTCTCTAACCACGTTTCCAAGTTTCCTCCCATCGTTCGATTATGGATGTTTCACAATATTTTGTTGACAATATTCCACAACCTGTATGCCGTTAGGGTTACTTCATGTGACCAGTGGGTAAGAAGAGAAATAATTCATTTTAGGTCACCTACTATGTATTAAAGGTTTACCATGGTTGGTAGCACAAGAGCTTTCCACCTATTTGTTTTGCGTTTGTTTTCGCACTTTGCCAGATAATTAAGATTAGTTTGAAGTCTAGAATTTTAAACACTACTGATAAATTAAAGCGAGTTGGTTAAGATAGAAATTATTACTTCATCGCCAGACGAATGCCGGATTAGTACCAATTCTAATCGTAATTACCGGCAGATTAAAATGCACACAAACCTCAAAACCCACACAAATTATGAGAGAGAGCCAGCAGCTTAGCCAGGATCGGCCGATGGTGGTGATTATAGGTACAAAATGATGATAGAACGTAATGAAGCTGCCTGTGCGTGTGTGGTGTGCGTAGCATGGGTGTCATCATAAGGACACTGTTACATGTGAATTATGTTGATATTCAGACTGCAGTACCGGTACACTACAAAATTATACATTAAAATACAAAACAATAATCATATGATCATGGTCAACAGTTTTACAGCAAATGGTGTGTTCAGATTACAATCTAAAATCCAACTTTCGAGGCTTCTTAGAAAATAGATTCAAGAGATCTGTTGATTTTACAATTATATCTCTGTGAATGTTAAAATGTGCCAACCCATTGAGTCGATTTTCACTTGTATATTGCCAGTTTCAGTTTATTTTATTTTCTAAAAGGTCCATGGGGGGTTCTAACCCCTAGTACCCCCATGGCTACGCCCGTGGAGAGAGCACACACGCACGATTTTCCCCTCTAATTTATTTTAAAGTGAACTAAAGTGGGTACCGTACCGGTACGTCTATCATTGGGCTTGGTTTAGCAATGGAATGAAATAACGTTGAAAGCTCATAAGTTCTGGCGATATTAATAGCTTTTGTCAGAGAAAATGTTTCGGTGACCTTGGACAATAAATAGCAATGTCTCAAATACACAGAAAGTTTCTCATCCAAGTTCCTCGAGATGATGGAATCTGTACCCGCACTTGTTCACGTCAAGTTATATTCATGTCAACAGACCCACGTGGTACATGATTGGGAGCTGGTTCCGTTTTTATTATACCTCAACCTTCTGAGTCATCTGAGAAATATGGCAAAAACATATGGTAACAGCGACGTCTTACTGACGGCAGTAGATTTGAGAATTACTCGCGCTTGCACCGATACGACAAAGTACAGAATAGCTTCTGTCGGTCTACAATTCTCAGTGACTGACCGATCCGACAATTACAGCACAGCATCCTACCGAATAGCACCCGTGGTCTGCTTGTGTTCGACTGTTCGACGCAGCATTAAGATAGACGAGAAGTAAATGAAACACGCCGGATAGAAATTAAGACAGATTTATGATTCACCTAGTAGACAATGACGAGGACGACGAATAGAGGAAAGGCAAATACAGCACTTTATTTAAAAAATAGCCAAGTATGTTGACTATTTTGTGTCTGAACTACGAATTTAGACATATTATTATTATTATTATTATTATTATTATTATTATTATTATTATTATTATTATTATTATTATTATTACAGAGTTTCCGTGGAACAGGGAGAGGCGAAAGAAGGTGCGGGCTGGAATGGGTCTATCTACGAAAGTCAAAGATTCGTTTAAAGCTTTAAAATAAAGGTTATATTTCTTTTCAGAAAATTAAATGTTAACAAATATTTCAGATACGGGTTCTTCTTCTTCTTCTTCTTCGTTTTGCCTCATGACTGAGGCGTCGTGACTATCATAAAATTCAGCTATCTAGCCTATGAACCATACTCCGCCATTCTTCCCTATCTAAAGTTTTCAATGTGATTACTCTGAGAGAACTCTGTAGGGGGCCGTTGACCATGTCAATCCATCGTGTTGGTACTCGTCCTCGTTGTCTGGTTCCCTGGACTTTGCCTTCAACAATCAACTTTTGAAGACTACCATCTCGGTGCATTATATGTCCAAAGTAGCGTACAATCCGCTGGGATACCTTACATGATAGACGAACTTTTATCTGAAGTTGGTTCAGGATTGATGTGTTAGGGCGATGAGCTGTCCAAGGAATCCTCAACATTTTCCTCCAGCACCACATTTCAAAGCTTTCTATCCATTCACGATCACGTTTGAGGAAGGGTCCACGTCTCTGCGCCATACAAGAAGACTGAGAACACTAGAGATTCAACGAGCTTCTTTTTTGTATTGATTTTTTGTATTACCTTTCCAGATCTTCTGCAGACGGATCATTGCTACCTTTGCTATTTCAATTCTTCACTTTATTTCATCTTTGGAACCACTAGAATTGGATAGTAAGGAGCCTAGATATACATACTGATGTAAAACTTCACAACCTCCAATCTGTTGGATATGTGGACTGTTGTTCTTACGATCAACAATCATGACTTTGGTTTTCTGTCGATTTAGGCGTAATCCAATTTCAAGACTTGCTTCCTTCACTCTCTTGATCAGCTCTGTCAACTCTTCTTCAGATGATGCTATCAAGGTGGTGTCATCAGCGAATCTCAAGTTGTTGATCTTGTATCCCCCAATGGAAAACCCCTTGTCCCAGTCATCTAATGCAGTTCTTATTGCATATTCACCATAGAGATTGAAAAGTAACGGTGACAGGGTACATCCCTGACGGACTCCAGCCCTCGTACGAAACTGCTTTGACTGTTTGTTTTGAATCCTCACAGTGGCTGTATTTTCCTTATACAAGGACTTAAGGAGATCAATCAAATGTAGTGGCAAACCCATGCCATCTAAAATTTTCCATTTGGCGGTATCGAAGGCCTTTTGGTAGTCAATAAAGCACAGGTATACCGGAACATTGAATTCTCTAGCCTTTTCTATGATTTGTCTTAGGCTTAAGATCTGTTCTCGAGTGCCTTTTCCTTTCATGAATCCAGTCTGGACTTCAGGAATTTGATACTCTAGGAATGCCCGGAGTCTCTTATGCAGGATATGAAGCAGAACTTTACTGGCATGTGAAATCAAAGCAATTAAGCGATAATTTCGCACATTTTTCCTCGATCCTTTCTTGTGGATTGGGACAAAGGTTGACTGTACCCATTTCTAGGGCCAGCTTCTAGAATTCCATATTGCTTAACCGCTTTTCAACAGCATTTCAATTCCAGCATCGCCTGTAGCTTTCAAGACTTCTGCACTTATTCCATCAGGTCCACACGCTTTTGCCAGTTCTCAGCATTTTCAAAACCATTTCTACTTCATATCGGAGGATGTTAGGTTCGGGATCTGACAGTTTGTCTATCTTCACTTGGTCTTGTGCATTACATTGTTCACTGTACAGATCCTGGCAGTACAATCTCCATGTTTCTAGAACATTCTCTATATCCACAACATCATCACCCTGTGTGTTCTGTACAATCCAGGAATATGGAATGAAATGTCGAGTGATTATTCTAATTTTGTCAAAAAGATCCTTGCTGCGGTTTTGATTTGCATGGTCTTCAATCTCAGAACAAATGTTACTAAGGAATTTATTCTTATCTCTTCTACAAGAAGATCAAGATCAAACATTTGCTCTCTTTTTTCTTTAGTGTTAATGCCAGCTTTTTAAGGAATCTTTTTCTTCCACAAGCTGAAGGGTCAAGTCAGAGATCCATTGTTGCCTTCTAGTATTTGGTACTCTAGATTCATTCAAAGAGGACTCTATCCAGTTTTAGTCACATTCCACAGCCCTTCTGCAGTTGTTACTGGATCCTGTAGTAAGGAGGCTCTTCGCGCCAATGATTCCTTGAATGACGACGTATTAACTACTTGTGGTATCCTGTGTGATCTTTTAACTGGAGTTTGAAGTTTTATTCTTACTTCTGCTCTAAGAAGATGATGATCACTGCCACATACTGCACCTGGACAGGTTTTGGTGTCCATTACAGAAGACCTCCATCTTGAACTGATCAGGATGTAGTCAATCTGATTTTTATATTGACCATCAGGCGAAGTCCATGTGTACATGTGCCGGATGTGATGCTTCAAGACTGTGTTAGTTATAGTGAACCTGTTTGGAATTGCAAACTCAAGAAGCCTGTTTCCCCGTTCATTTTTTTCTCCAATTCCGTATCTTCCTACAGATGTTCTGACATGCTCATCATGTTGTGTTGAACCAATTTCGGCATTAAGTCTCCCATAACAATAGTTAGTTCTTTGCTTGAAAAAGCTCAAACAGTAGCATCAAGATCTTGATAGAAGCGGTCGATTATTTCATCAGACGCATCCGCTGTTGGGGCATAAACTTGAATGATGTTGATTGAAAGTGGCTTGCATTTGAGACTTAGTGTTATAATGCGATCAGTAGCAGGTGTATATCCTTTCACTTGGCCATTCAGTTTGTCGCTGATCACAATTGCAACCCCGTTACTGCTTTTTTCATCATTTCCAGAAAAAGTAGACCCAATGATTACCACTTCTAAAATGGCCATTGTTTTTCCAGTGAGTTTCACTTAGCCCAGCTACTCCTATATAATACCTTTACAGCTCTTATATTATCAGGAAAAGTGTTCCTGAAGCTCAAAGTCCTCTCACATTCCAAGTAGCCATACTCTGATTTGTTCTTCCAGTCGCAAATTTCGCATATGTAGCCTGGTTGCCTACATGCACATGCCCAGTAGCACATTTCACACTTTGCAGCCTGGAACCGTAAAACCGCCGGTTGACAGCCGGGTCGCATGACGAATTAGATCCATTTAAAGCAGGTATCATGATAGTGTTCATTGGAATAATAGTGTAGTGAGGTTCCTCTCTCTTCCACACCGCAGTACCACAACCGAAAAACCGGTCATTCTGGTGACGCTTGAGGCTCCCCGCTCTTAACCCATCTCGAGCATGAATTGCTCTGTGCATCAAGTCGATACTGATGGCGCTGCTGCCCGACATCAGGTTTTCAGTGGATTCCAGTGGCATTTCCTCCACTGTGGGACCACCGCCCTTCCTCGAGGAGCTCATTCGCCCGAAGCCCTTGGCTTCCTGAGGGTGTCAGGTTATTTCTAGCCGCCAAACACTCGGCGTGGAGTCGCTGGTTGTACGGTCTACTCCATACCGTAGCAGAGCAAGACTCTGGCCAGATATGCCAGGTACGGGTAGTCAGGTACAGAATAGCAATTTTGATACAAGAATAGAAAACCCAAGGATTGGTAATTTACAAATTTTGAGCTTCAAGCTCCTAATTTACAAGTTTCCAGAATCGCTAAATTTGCGTTTAGATAGATAAGGAGAGAAATCTCCCAAAACACAATTTTCAAGAGCACTTTTCTCCAACAGTTACAAATTACGGCCTTCCAAAGGCACCACTCAATAGTGCACAGAAATCTATTACAGAACCAGAAAAGAGCTTACAGCTTCAAAAAGGAGACTGTGCTCCCAACCCTTACAGCCTGATTCAGGCAACCTTTAAGTTACATTAAAGATTAGAGCATCTTTGCTCAATAAAATTACATTTCTAGGCCTCTCTAGGCACAACCAACAATTTACAGCGCCGTAGTAATTACCTTTTATATTACACAGGGGTATCTAGTACCCATACTACCGGGACTTCGAGAAGAAGAACAGTTTACATTAACGGCCCAAACACAAAATGTATGAAGGCGTACACTTGCGCTCCTCGAAATCAAAAATTAAAACTCTCTTTGGGCTTGTGGCCCGACGATGCAGAGGCTAACCCCACAATACTAAGATGACTAGATGGACAAGTTAATTTATGATTACAAAACAGTTACAAAATCGTAGTCACCTCAAGGTAAATTGAAAGGGAATTCGAGAGGGTAACGCACTCTCTATCCCCGATTTACAGTTTAAGTCTCTAGGACTTACACTATGTTTTACATGAAAAAGGAGAAAAATTTACATTTTTAGAAAATTGATGGTTACATAGTGAAAGATTAGAACCTTCCCCTCGCGTCAGTTTGCGGAGATCGCTATAGAGATAGAAAGCTGGTGGCTATTACCTGGGCTGATGTTCTGCCTGCTGAAGAATGAGGAACCCCACCTCCTCTCTTAACACACGCACTCAGAAGTCCGACGATCAATAAGACAAGTTAGCTTGAAAAAGCTACAGCTTTTATATACCCGAGGGAAAGCTTCGAGAAAGCTCTGGACTAAATCCGGACACGCCCTTTCCTTTTTATTGGCGGATAAAATAGGTACAAGAAATGTTTGATTGGCTGAAAAATAAATACAGAAAATTCGCGATTGGCCAGGCTCCACGGCTAGTGGGGTGCGAAGGAAGTGTTGCAAACCTAAATAATGAAAGTCTATTAAGTTGAGAAAACCTATAAAGACAAAAATCTTCAAATCTCTAATTATTCCACTTTGCACCAGAGTGCATAACCTCAGTTTTATAATAGAGACACCTATGGTGAAAAGTGCGAACTGTGATACACCAAAATAAAACAAAGAAATCCAGTCAGTTTAGGAATAAAATAACATATTACTCTGTTATTTAGTAGTGACATCTTCTGATCAATGTCCCAACTTCATGCACTAGCTTTTTCAAGTATCGAATGATAGATGTGCTCCTTAAGGCGCTTCTTTTTAAATGTGCGGGGTTGAAGTTTACCTCCCGGTACAATTCTTCTTCTTCTTCTTCTTCTTCTTCTTCTTCTTCTTCTTCTTATTATTATTATTATTATTATTATTATTATTATTATTATTATTATTATTATTATTATTATTATTATTATTATTATTATTATTATTATTATTATTATTATTGTTATAAATTGAAATGATATTATAAAGAGAACGACTAGGCAATAGAATTTTCCACACCCATTTAGTCCGAAGTTAACTTAAAACGGAAAGTAATAAAACTTATTAACAGCCGAATAGGGTTAGAGAATGAACACGAAATGAGACACTAGTCCTTAGACTGGCTGCGAGGCGCAACGGTAACGTTCTCGTTTGCTGTGAAGGGTGTTGTGGGATCGAATCCCGGCTCATTCAGTTGGCATTTGATGCCCCTTAAAGGCGAAAGAGCCGTGTCAGTAGTTTTGTTAACGTACCTTAAAAATCCCCTTCAAGGCAGAATTCAGGCACCACAGGATCTCTAAAGCCACAGTAGTTAAAACGGACGTAAAATCCATAACATACTACTACTACTGCTACTACTACTACTACTACCACCACTACTGCTATAATATTGTTATTATTATTATTATTATTATCATTATCATAGGCCCTAGATCGACTTAATATTTTAATAGGCCTACTTTGTTATGAATATAAGTTTAATATTCTGAGAGACCTGCTATTTGTATGTACGATACAGTGTAAATAGCTCATGGCGATTATTTAATGCTATTTGAAGGTTCTCCGTCGAGGTTATTTGCGAATTCCTACATTCTTTCCTCTTCTAACATTTTTGACCACCACATGGGTTATGCAACCGAACAAGTGGCTGCACGGTTTGTGTCTCATATGTAAATCAGCTTGCATTCAGGAGATAGTGGGTACTGCACCCAAATTGCCTTAGGCGATAGGGTGGAATATATAATTCATCCAAGTTTTATTAGAATCGAAGCAGCATTCGACAATTATAGCAAGGACCGCGGAACTTGTCACAGTCCACCAGAGTAGAAAATTTAATCCACTATAGCAGAGTTAGAGCACGCTTGGTTGGGGGTTGTTAAGCAATTATATTATAAATGCACTTAGCAAGAATCCGCCACCCCGGCACTATTAACTGTGCACTCACCGCCACACCTTGGGAGGCGAAATGTTCTAAATTTTCCACGCGTCCTTTTTAGACAGCGAAACCTGAGATGTGCAACGAGGAAAGAGGTTAGCCGAAATTCTTTGGATTAAAGGGATAGACCCCGTAGAAGAATGAGACAGCTAATCCAATTGCTCCATTTTCAAGAGCCGAAATTTCATTTGCAACTTAATTGAAATACAGTCATCGTGCGCCACTGATCACTTGTTGATGGCGTGGATAGAAACGGAAATAAGGAAGTGCCGCCATCAAACAAGTGGCTGACGTTTGGTTTAATCGTGCCCACGCCAAGTGAATTACACAAAACTGTACGACCGTATGCCTACTTTTTTTGCTATTTGCTTTACGTCGCACCGACACAGATAAGTCATATGGCGACGATGGAACAGGAAAGGCCTAGGAGTGGGAAGGAAGCGGCCGTGGCATTAATTAAGGTACAGCCCCAGCGTTTGCCTGGTGTGAAAATGATAAACCACGGAAAACCATCTTCAGGGCTGCCGACAGTGGGGTTCGAACCCACTATCTCCCGATTACTGGATACTTAAGCGACTGCAGCTATCGAGCTCGGTATGCCTACTTTCAGCTGCATACCGTGACACCAGCAAAATTAGCAACAACAGACACCTGCGAATGACTTGTCGAAGCACCCGGATAATTTGTGACGCTCCGTACTACACCGGAAATTTGGGATAGAATCACGTAGTCGGACCGAAGGTTTATAACGGAGAGGTGAGCAGAACCATCAGTCGGTCTAGCTCAGTCTCAGTCTCAGTACGAGCAGCCATGTTCTCTGTGTGCGTGTAAAGTATTCCTTTGTGTCCAACCGTCTTCGAGTGAACGCCAGGCGACCGACCATTCAGGGCTTGCATCAGTATAATTTGGAAATGTAAGCGAATACTCACAAGCTATATTTATTCCCTTTCAGTGAGGAGATGGGCTCTGAGTAAATGATTTTCTTAGCTTAATAATGCGCTATTGCCTGGGACAATGTACAATCTCACAAGGCAATGTGAAAAATACAAAGCTGAGAAAAAAGTAGCCAGTTTGTTCCAAAACAGTTGAGTTACAAAGGCTAGATTCAGCAGAGATATGAGGAATATTCTTAGCAGGTAGTAGAGGGAACATTTTGGTAAATAACTTGTCTGTGTATTCACCAGTCTCCAAGTTCACTACACCGACCTGGAGTTCATTAAGAATATTCCATTAACCCGACAGGCAGAGGACAAAGAACGAGGGGGAAGTTTGCATACAATTGCTAGCCGGCCTTCCAAGGTAGGATTCCTGATAACCGAGACTTAGTAGCGGACCGCATTCTTTTCCGCTGAGCTGACCAGCTGGTGGGAAATTTCGTAACTGCAGGAAAACTTCACACCACCATAATCCACCATAATAGAGTGAGATTATCACCGGGAGTGTGTTAGGATAACAATTAGGATTAGGGCACTGAATTAATTAGAAGAAGACTGTTACGCGTGTGCGAAAATAAGTGAAGCGTATGTTTTCAGTGTATAAGTAATATGTGCCAATTGGATATACACAAAACTTCACCATGACGACGCTCGTATTTACCATGGCCTAAAATCCCTAGGAGGTGCCGACAGGACAGCATGGCATAGCCCGGCAACGCAGCTTGGATGATGTGAGTACTAGCTTATTGAAATGTTGTTTTAATTAATTTGTAAATAATTAACTATATCCGTAATCACGCTGTCATCCGATAGATATAATTATGCCAATTGTTAATCTTATGGTTTAGTAAGGACAGCTAAAGTCACCTTAAAAATAAATGTTATGTCACGTATCATAAAATACCGTCAGGTCATGAATTAATGTTTAGGACCCGTCATTAAGTCTTTATCTGCTTAACGTGTATGATTTCATTATATTCAGGTTTTGGATATCTGCTGTGTCACTTAATAATCTAAATTATATCTACCGTGTCCCTAGTTTCTAAGTCATATCAGAATACTAATAAGAAGTATAACCCGCGATCACTCGCGCATCGGCAAGTCACGCGATCACTCGCGTTGTTAGGTGGAGCCTAACATCTGTATTTCTCTTATAAAATCATTAATTTCGTGTGTTTCTTTTCGCTTTTATTTCATTTTAATATGTTTTATTGTATACTGGTAATTTTAACATGTTTTATTATTTTTATTGAATACGACAAAGAGTTAAACTTAAACATTGCATTTATTTCAAATGAAATAGCACCATCTGATAAAATAGCCTATAAACGTACCAGCTTACTTACTAAATCACAAATACAATTTTGAATATTAATTAAGGCTACAGTATATTAGTTTACGGTCTAAAATATAGGTTACTTTATCCTATGGCATTAATGTTATTTTCAGCATTTTCACACAAGCAACAGATAATTATTCCCTGGAAAACTCATGTGATCAACGTAATTTTCATCTAACAACCAGGTAATAATTTGCTGTCTTTGACTTACACTCATATTGCTGGTTATAACAATAAATATCACCCAAATTGTAGAAAATCACACACACATGATCACTCGCGCTGTTAAGTCACCCCTAACGCTACTCAGTGGTTACACACACATGGCCGCTCGCGCTGTGAGATAGCAACTAACACAATGCGTGACGCGCTTTTTCCCACTCTTTCCTCCCCTCCAAAATATCACAGCTATTACACAAATACATCATGGTGTGCTCAAAGGACCGAATGAGGCATTTTCAAATGGACATCGATTCAAAGCTAAGGACAAACGAATTGTAGAAACATTTGTAAAAATGTTATATTGAACTTCATAGCGCGAGTGATCATGGGATAATAATAGTCATAATATGTTTTGTTGGAATGAAAATTGTGTAGTTATGGGTCACGACGATAATAAATGTCATCATACTTTTGATGACGTGATTAACAAAAACTATTTATGATATTTTATGACGTCAGATAATCGGAATAATAATGTTGCGATTTCCATGAGTCATTCAACCAACTCTAAATTATGGGATTTACGATGTTTTCAGCATAACGTCAGAATATGAAGATATTGATGTCCATAAAAGGATCTGTTATTGATAGTCATACAGTAATAAAATAATTGGGAACTTCTAATAAATAAATGTTTTGTGTTCTTTACGTAAACAGTGAGTTAAATGATGCAGTGCCGACAGGATGCGTAGAACTGAGTTGAGGTCTGAAATTAAAAAAAATATTGAGCAAAAAGCAAATTTTGTCCCACAATGTGAAAGTAATAAAACCTCGCAAGAGGAGGACAATGTTACGTTGAGGTGCCAGTGAAAAAATCCTGGATTCATAAGTGGCGTGTTACGCTCCGATATGAGAGCAAATGTCTACGAGTAAAGATGGAGAGAATATAAATAAAGCTCCAAGGAAGTAATAAGAGAGTTGTAGAAATTAGAATCTATGTTGAAAATAAGAGATCAAATAAATAGGGATAAGGGGCTTTGTGATAGAGGAAGGCAGATGACTGCTTATAAATACTCAGACATAGGCTATATAAGACCGTCATAATTACAACATCCAGACACACTGGGAGTACGGGTCGCTAGATAGAGTGATATTTAGTTGATTCCAGATTGTGTCCTCTGATATGAAGCAGAGTGAAATTGCTTCCCAGTTATTTTATACTTTAACATTACGCCTGTGAATAATAATAGTCATAATCAAATGATAAATACCTGACACGGTAACATTCTGGCACGAGAGTTAAATAATAATACTTATGTCCATGATTTTGCCTAACCTTTTATTCGTAATTTTATTTAGGAAGAATAATTATAGGATATTCCACGAGGATCTTGCCTGGTGTATTTTCGTGAAGTAGGTTACATGCCTATTTATTTCGATCTGACTCTTTTGATGATAAAGTTGAGCGTTATTTTCAAACTAGTTTAAATTGTTATGGTGACCATGATATGAGATAATTGGACTTGGCCGCACACCGTCCACGGTGAGACATTACCATAGCCACTGTGACGAATGAAATCATCAGAACACTTAGTTATATTCAGTCATTTGAATGACGGGTGCGATCAGCATCTTAGAAGAAATAACAGTTAGATTGGAACGTGATTGTATTGCTTTGTGTAAATAATATAGGTTAAATATGATAGGGTGTCTTCTCTTTCAGGAGTGTATTTAGAAGGTAGACTTAGGGTAACAGGTGCTTATCCGATTCTTTCTCGTGTCATTTATTTTGTTTTATGGTCAACGTGGGAAGATACTGTACGCCCACACTGTAATATGTGGTCGGTAGCCTTAGGGAAGGAAGGCAATATGGTTACTTCTTTCAAAACCACATTTCGCTTACAGTTTCCAAGCTAATTGCAACAGAATAATTAAATCACTGAACCGATCTCTGTGAAGTGTAAATAGGACTGCAAATGTATAACCTTAGACTTTAAGGCATTTCCTTATTAACTGGGGTAAAATATCTGCGAATCATGCAGACCCGATTGGGTAAAAATTGAGTGTGTAAAATGTTAATTATGTAAACGTTAGGCAGGTCTGTTCAGCTGATCGAAAGGAATAATTAAAAGTAATTGACCTACAAAATTAACGGCGACTGCACATAAGTGCTTACAACTTGCTGATATACAAATCAAACAAGCTTTAGTTAGCTCGTATTCAGTTCATATCCGACTCAGGTCGATTATTGAATGTAATAAGTTCATGTAATTTTGTTTGAGTATCCATCCGATACAGGTCATGAAAGGGCAGTTGAGGCCATATGTATTTTACGCTCATTTTGATAACAGTAATATAAAAGGGAGCAGTAAACTCCCAAATTGAGGTGTGTTCTCAGGAAAATGCTGTCATTTACTGGAACAGTTTTAATTCATAAATTTTAGTGTAATTGTTTGTTATTTTAATTTTGATAACTTTCAGTTTAACTAAATATAACCTTAACACTGCTCAGAGTAACGATTTGACGTATAATTTGACATATAACTAAGGTTACGTCGATCATTTAATCCGTATAGCAAACCTATGGTGTCATCAATCAGTTTAAAATTAGTTCATCATTTCAATTGATGGCGATTTTGTAAGAGTATTTAATTAAGAGATTTATGTAGAAATGTTGCTTATGACGTAACCAAACTATTGGTTATTGTTCTACAGTTTGAGAGACTTTGATGATTTTTGTTGTCCATGTAACTTTTGGGAATTTAATTAATGCCACGTTTATAATAAATTAATGAGTTAAAATTTGGTCTGGCCCACTCTCATTTAGTAGCGATAGTACCCACAGTATTTAATTCTTTTATGCACGAACTTAAGCAGAAGAATCCCGAACTGATCACGTCTCAAGCAGATGAGAGTCTCCGAGCGGTAAGTATATTTTATTACAAAGCGCCGCGGCAGAATCCTAGACCAGATTACCGCCGCTTCAACGTATCCAAAGATACAGTATGAACCCCACTGTCGGCAGCCCTGAAGATGGTTCTCTGTGCTTTCCTATTTTCACACCTGGCAAATACTGGGGCTGTACCTTAATTAAGACCTCAGCCGCTTCCTTCCAACTCCTAGCCCTCTCCTATCCCATCGTCGCCATAAGCCCTATCTGTGTCGGTGCGACGTAAATCAAGTTGTAAAAAAATAAAGTAACTGTAAAAAAGAAACAGGTTATGCACGAAACAAAATGTACACTAGTAGTATAAGTGGGCAGTTCGGCGGCCGCCTCCGCCTCAGGCCCTCCGCAGAGGCCGCCTCCCGCGGGAAATTTGAATTTTTGCGGGAGATTGGAATTTTGGCGCGAGATTTGAATTTGTAAACAAAGCCACGTGACTTTTGACAGCTGTCATCCGCTATCTTTAAACAACAACGCATCGCTAACCTCAGTGCTGCCATCTTGACGGGCCTAAACCTCAGTGCTGCCATCTTTACGGCACTAAACCTCACGGGCAAACTTAGCGCGAGATTTGAATTTGTAAACAAAGCCACGTGCTTTTTTGACAGCCACGTGCTTTTTTACAGCTGTCATGTGGCTATCTTTATACAACAACGCATCGCTAACCTCAGTGCTGCTATCTTGACGGGGCTAAACCTCACTGTTGCCACCTTATGCATGTGGTAGCTGGCAATTTGAAAAAATCCACGTGGTCTTGTTAGATTGAAGGTGCACACTAAGGGAGGATTTTTGGGTATTCAGTTGCTAAGGAGGTGGAAAGGGGGGCGAATTTTTATAATCAGAGTATCTATATCTAAAAAAATTAACAGTTTAAAGAAGTGAAAATTGGTATTTGAGATCTCGCTTAAAATAAGGAAACGCGTACTCTTTTGTTTTCGGAAAATCCACTTAAGAGGGTTGAAAAAAGGTGGAAAATTGGTTGAATACCTTTCATGAGGATACCTATTATTTTATTTTATACATATAGATAACATGCATTGACTGACTGACTGACTGACTGACTGACTGACTGACTGATTCATCATCTCCTTTTAAAATAAAGAAACACGTATTTTTTGTGTTTAGAAAATCTACATGAGGGAAGGTGAAAAGGAGTGACAACGGGGGTGAATTTTTAAAATGAGTACATCTATTGTATACCTCAAAAACGTAACATGTTACAGACGTGAAAAGGTATCTGGAATCTTCTGTAAAAGTAAAGGAACACGCACAATTTGTTTTCTGAAAATCCACTTAAGGGGAAGTGTTAAGGGGGGGATGAATTTTTAAAATGACCATACAGTATATCTCAAAAACTTAACATAATACAGATGCGAAAATTGGTAGTTTTAATCTTTTAAAAATAATGTAACACGCATTTGTTTGTTTTCCGAAAAAAATCATTTATGGGGGAGGGGGTGAAAATAATTGAATAAAGTGTTTTGCAAGATAAACTTTTGTCGTGAATTTCGACGACGAACCGCATGCCGACCTCCACGTGCGGCCTTTTTTGTTCACCGTGTATTGTAAGATAAGCAGTAGAAGACAGAATAGGCCGTATTAGAAGCAGTGCAAGCAGGATTACGGTCTACAAATGCACTCAGTTCACAGAGATATAATAATAATAATAATAATAATAATAATGATAATAATAACAACAGGTTTACGCCCCACTGAATACGTTTACGGTTTTCGGAGACGCCGAGGTGTCACGGTTATTTTATGTGGTGGTAAATTTATCGGCACGAGGCTGACATATCTGTATATCACCGGAATGAGCCAGGGTCGAACCCACCAACTTGGGTGCAGAAAGCCAGTGCTCTACCATCTGAGCCAACCAGTCCGGCCTGTCTGTATGTATAACGTATTAATTGTTTAATCATTAACGTCCGGCTCCCTGGCTAAATTACCCAGCATAGTGGCTTTCGTTTCAGAGGGACCTAAGTTCGATTCGCGGTCGGGCCGGGAAATTTAACCAGGTTTGGTTAATTCCTCTAGCTAGGGTTCGGGTGTTTGAGATCGTCTTAATACACACGCCTGCATTCCCATTCAACCTATCATGCTACTAACCACCACAGACACGCGCAAAGTGAACAATCCCCCGTATGGTTTGGCGTCAGAAAAGACATGCAGACGTAACACTGGGCTTCATTGGGGGAAAAGCGAGGAAAGAAGAGGAACGTTTAATCCTTAACAATATTCATTATATTCTCCGTGTTCTGACAAGAAGTTATCATTCGAGTCAACAGAGTCTTTATTGTCAGTTTTGAGCTCTTGCTCCAGGAAATCCTCTCTCATAAATTCATAGACCGTATTGTCACGACTTAAGCTAGGTAATTACAAGACCATGTTTCCTAACTCTGGCGTAAGTAAGCACATGAAACATATGTATACAGCTGTCATAGTTCCGTGTCAATGCTTCCGAGTTGTGTGATCATAAATTATACTATTACAGTGGAAGCTTTCGTTATAAGTTAGATGGTGCATCTGATATACTTTTAACGAATGCCAAAATGGGTATCTCTGAAGGCCATATATACGGTTGTGTGTGTATTTTTACCATTCTGAAGAGATGTCTCGTTGCTGTGAAAATGAGAACACAGGCCCTCAAATCGTCAGATTCATTCCCTTAGAACAGGCCATTCCAGCAGGGGTGGGGATCCCTGACGCAGGCCCGTGTTTGCCCAGGGTTGACCTCCACTACTCTCTCTCTGTGGCGATGTAAACACGCAAGTGCTGGGTTGCTGACCTTTGACCTTACCATTTTAGCCGACATTACAAATTATGTGTGTGATTTAAATGCTTTGGTGCTGTATGAGCCTGAATTCGTGCTTTTAAGACGGAAATTCCACTGTTCGAAAAACAATTACAGGGGAGATATTTTGAGGAATTTTCGTCTTTAAAACCATGTCCGGATTTAACTCTGTTAATAACTGTGATGTCCTTAATGTGTTCGACAATGATTTAGAAATATTGAAGACACATCGCCTGAATTAAGGATTTTTATCATCGGTACGCCATTTTCTATAAATTTTGAGCAGGCTTCCGTCAAATTTCCAAGAGAACTGAATGAGAGTAAAACTAGGTCACCAAGAAAGTTGGCCGTGCGGTTAAGGACCCATAGCTGTGATCTTGCATTTGGGAGATAGTTGGTTCGAATCGCACTGTCGGCACCCCAGAAGATGGTCTCCCATTTTCACACCAGGCAAATGTTGGAGCTGTACCTTAATTAAAGCCACGGTCGCTACCTTCGGATTCCAAGCCCGTTCCTCTACTTGTGGCGCCGAAAACCTTCGATGCGTTAGTGCGACATTAAACCATTGGCAAAAAAAAAACAACTAGGTCATATTTGTTGTTACGTTGGAAGCAGGGTTACGCATTCACTCTGTTCAAACAATTTTAATTGACATCACAAAGTTGGTGAAATCAAAAAAATGTCAGGTGTCGTCATAAATGCAGAAAAAAGACAGATTTATTTTGTTGTATTGCTTTTCTTAAAAGCTGTTTTCTCATTCCTGAATTTCTCGTAAAATGTGCCGTCCATACACCCCATTTTCCGCTATATTTTTCCCACTCACTCGCTATCTCACTTGGGAATCGCTCTCAGCCCTGACAGCCCGGACCTGCCCTTTAGAGCATAGTTACTTCAGAGTAGCGGAGAAGTGTTCTATGAATGAACATGAAGACAAAATACTGTATTACACGCACATAGTAAACACACTTGCTTTGTGACAGCACGATTTGCAAATCTATGAAGGGCTTGTGACTTATGAAAGTATTGAGAAATTCGTACTGTGGCTTCACGTGATGTGATTAGTTCTCTGCATGCCGACTCTCTGGGAGAAATGAGTCGAAGTGACGAACTGCTGCAAACAAACCAGGTGTTAATCGTAGACTGCGCTAAGGCATACCTGTTGCCCTTTGCCTTTGAGGTATTCTACGCCCGAAGCTGCCAATAGACGCAACATAGACTAAACGAGCATTTACTGAATACGCCTGTTTTGTCTCAGTGTACGCATTACCTAAGGCAAGCTGGTATAAGTACCAACATAGTTGGGGATGTGTGGGATCTGGTAAATGCAGCACGGGTGAAGTTTAAAGGAAGCGGAGGTTGTTATCGGTTCCAGCGGAGTTGGAACTTTAATTTTCTTCAAGTGCCATGTTAGGACTTGTGTTTCAGTGACTAACTGAAGGAACTTAGAATTTCTCTCGTGAGTGTCGTAACTTTTACAAGTACTACATTTGAACTTGTGTTTCGTAGACAGACATTGGGAACATAGACATTTTCCGAGTGTCTCATTGAACTTGTGTTTTGCGACAAGCTGTGGAAACATAAAACTTTTCTTATGAATGTTGCAATTTTTCAAGTACCACATTGAACTTGTGTTTCGTGACGAACTGTGGAAACTTAGAGTATTTCAGAGTATTACGTTCGAACTTATATTTCATAACAAATTTTGGGAAAATATTTTTCGAGTGCCGCATCTGGACTTAAACTTGTGTCATCGTAACAGACTGTGAAAACATAGAATACCCATGCCATATCTGAGTTTGTTTTTTCCTCTCGTAAAGTTCCGAGGGAACATAGAACTTTTCAGTGTCATAATTGAACTTATAATTTAGACTTCGTAACCATTTTTATGGACAGTGTTAGACTCTTCCAAGTTCAATTCAACTTTAATGATCACTTAAGGACATTGCTTAACAGTCTTCAGGTACACGTTTTGTTTATCGACGAAAGATGACATTTCCGAGTACCATTTAATTTATTTAATTTATTACAAACGTGCCAATGTGTCCTGAACTTGCATAAACAGTGCATCTTGTGCTTAATATTGTGTTCTAATCATAAACTGACGAGATCAGTGAGTTATGAACTGTGATGACAATGATTAGTGACCCAACAGTACATTTTAGTCTGCCATGCCAATGTTAGCAAACTTATGCCGCGAACTTGACATTATGAATTATACGTTATTTTCCCAAGTATTGATTCGGCTGACATCTAGCACATGGTCAGATATTCAGTTCAATCGTCTTATTTTCAAGTGATAATTCATGAACATTTGTGATTCAGCGAGGTGTTTGAATCAAGATTCTAGTGTCAATTTCATTAACATTTGACATATTCCATTTGCAATGAGTAAACGCAATATTTAAAGGTAAATTTATTTAACAGTGCTACAAGTAAGTTGAATGCCATACGGGGGACTTGTGTGTGAATCACGCCTCACCTTTCATCAACATTGCCGTGTGAGATCGGAACCCGCAACGTGTGCATCTAGAGATTTGAGAACTCCCAGATCCTCGAGAAATTCCAGAACTTCGAGAAATTCTAGAACGTCGAGAACTTCGCATCCAGGACGAGCGTGGTTCCTGTCCAGGCCGTGCCCAGCAACCATCCCGGAGTCCGGAGATTCCAGCCTGCTACAAAGCTTCAACTCAACTTGTATGAAAGTTGAAATGAATTTGTTTTCAATGAACAATAAAATCAGATTCTCAAAAAAATCAATAAACTAATACCCCTCTCTGTACCAACTCCAATGTTTTCATGCCACACCCTTAGAAATAGTCCATGCTCTTCCAGCTAGTGTTCGCGCCCCAAAGACAGACATTTTTTCCCGGTACAATATATAAATGATGTGAGTAAAGAAGTGGAATCAGAGATAAGGCCTTTTGCGGATGATGTTATTCTGTATAGAGTGATAAATAAGTTACAAGAGCGTGAGCAACTGCAAAATGACCTCGATAATGTTGTGAGATGAACAGCAGGCAATGGTATGTTGATAAATGGGGTTAAAAGTCAGGCTGTGAGTTTCACAAATAGGAAAAGTCTTCTCAGTTTTAATTACTGCGTTGATGGGGTGAAAGCTCCTTTTGGGGATCATTGTAAGTATCTAGGTGTTAATGTAAGTTAAGATCTTCATTGGGGTAATCACATAAATGGGATTGTAAATAAAGGGTACAGATCCCTGCACATGGTTATCAGGGTGTTTAGGGGTTGCAGTAAGGATGTAGAGGAGAGGGCATGTACGTCTCTGGTATGACCCCAACTAGAGTATGATTTCAGTGTATGGGACCCTCACCAGGATTTCTTGATTATTATTATTATTATTATTATTATTATTATTATTATTATTATTATTATTATTATTATTATTATTATTATTATTATTATAGATTGGTATTATATCGGTCCGGCTTCTTCGCTGAATGGTCAGCGTCCTGGCCTCAGGTTCAGAGGGTCCCGGGTTTGATTTCTGACCAGGCCGCGGATTTTAACCCTATTTGTCCAGTTCCCCCGGCTCGGAGTCTGGGTGTTTGTGTGTGTTTTAATAGAAACCATCATTTACAGACAACATATCACACTATTAACCCCCACAGAAACACGCAACCCATAGCGTTGGAGTCAGAAAAGGCATCCGGCCCTAAAACTGAGCTTAATCCTCAGTGCCGACCCCCATGTAGTTGGAAAAAAGTCAGGGAAAAGAAGATAGACGTTATTATATCTACGGCTGAACTAAGCGTTTCCATAAGCTTTGTAAAAATGTGAGTGGCTCCATCGGTCAGAATACCACTTCGCTTCTCCGAACGTATCTCTGTTTCCATCATCAACTCGTCGAAGATAAATCTTTGATTTCAAGCTTTGTCAGCAAATACCTTTTACACAGTAGAGTTTGAAAGTATTATTTCCATCCATCTATGAGATCTACACTGAGTTTGCGTGATTTATCCAAAACCCTATTCACTTCCTTTTATGTGAATATTTCCTTCCACGACTTTCGTCCCCCCTAATTACCTAATTACCTCCACTTTGTTAAGAGTACCTTCACCTTATGAAAGTGTATGCATGCCATAATCGAATAAACATGTTTGTTACTTTCTAGTCCGTTTCACAGATGTCCTGCTACTCCTCTAATTAAGTCCTGACACTCCTATAATTGTCATCCAGAACTTCACGGCCCTACGTTTATAAGACAACGGTGTAGTTTATTCCTCTCGTGGCAGTTTTCAGTTACTTGGCGCACACCAAAAATCTCACCGTGACAGTCCCTGTGTGGTCTGAAACCCCCGTGATATTCATCCAATTTACTCTGTTCCATTGAATCCACCCTCTTCTTTCAAATGCCTATGAACACCTTTACTGCTCTACTGATCAAATAAATACCCCGACGGTTCTTACAATCCTTACTACTCCCTTGCTTGTAGATTGATGCAATTATTGCTTTGCGCAGTCAGAAAGAAGTTTACCCAAATTTCTTCTTAATCCTATTAATTTATGAAGAAATTTTATCCCCGTCTTTACATTATATTTCACCAATCCAATTGGATATTTTCTATTCGTGCTTCTTAATGGTTGTGTAGTTTATTTACCACCCGCTTCAGTTCCTAGGGTGTAATTTCATTACTATTATGGTTCCCTTCCCAATGAATCCATATTGATGTCATCTCATTTTAGCAAACGGCATTGCATTTACCTCCTGCCCCCTCGCCCCCTACCCCCTCTCTACCGCTTTTCTATGATTCATTGTTATGCTTCGGAAAGGTTTCTCTGCCACCTGATCTAAACTCTGGAGGTTATTTTCGAAGTCCTTTCATGGTTTCGCTTTACAAACTGCAACCATTTGTTTGACTCAATTTATTTCCTTTACGTAGGCCTACTGTACCCTAAATATACATACATAATCATTATAGACCGTTATGCCTTTCAGCGTTCAGTCTGCAAGCCTTTGTGAATTTACTAAACGTCGCCACAATCCTGGATTTGCAACTAGTGTTGTGGCCCCATTTAGTTCTATACCTCTTATCTTTAAATCGTTAGAAACCGAGTCTAACCATCGTCGTCCTGGTCTACCTCTACGTCTCTTACCCTCCATAACAGAGTCCATTATTCTCCTAGGTAACCTATCCTCCTCCATTCGCCTCACATGACCCCACCACCGAAGCCGGTTTATGCGTACAACTTCATCCATCGAGTTCGTTCCTAAATTAGCCTTTATCTCCTCATTCCGAGTAACCTCCAGCCATTGTTGCCAGCTGTTTGTACCAGCAATTATTCTTGCTACTTTCATATCTGTTACTTCTAACTTATGAATAAGATATCCTGAGTCCACCCAGCTTTCGCTCCCGTAAAGCAAAGTTGGTCTGAAAACAGACCGATGTAAAGATAGTTTCGTCTGGGAGCTGACTTCCTTCCTACAGAATACTGTTGATCGCAACTGCGAGTTCACTGCACTAGCTTTACGACACCTTGATTCAATCTCACTTACTATATTACCATCCTGGGAGAACACACAACCTAAATACTTGAAATTATCGACCAGTTCTAGCTTTGTGTCATCAATCTGACATTCAATTCTGTTGAATTTCTTACCTACTGACATCAATTTAGTCTTCGAGGGGCTAATTTTCATACCATACTCATTGCACCTATTTTCAAGTTCCAAGTTATAAGACTGCAGGCTTTCGGCACAGTCTGCCATTAAGACCAAGTCGTCAGCACAGGCCAGACTACTTACTACATTTCCACCTAACTGAATCCCTCCCTGCCATTTTATACCATTCAGCAGATGATCCATGTAAACTACGAACAGCAAAGGTGAAAGATTACAGCCTTGTCGAACCCCTGTAAGTACCCTGAACCAAGAACTCATTCTACCATCAATTCTCAGTGAAGCCCAATTGTCAACATAAATGCCATTGATTGATTTTAATAATCTACCTTTAATTCCATAGTCCCCCAGTATACTGAACATCCTTTCCCTCGGTACCCTGTCATATGCTTTCTCTAGATCTACGAAACATAAACACAACTGCCTATTCCTCTCGTAGCATTTTTCAGTTACCTGGCGCATACTGAAAATCTGATCCTGACAGCCTCTCTGTGGTCTGAAACCACACTGGTTTTCATCCAACTTTCTCTCAACGACTGATCGCACCCTACCTTCCAAGATGTCAGTGAATACTTTGCCTGGTATACTAATCAATGAGATATCTCGATAGTTGTTGCAATCCTTCCTGTTCCCTTGTTTATAGATAGGTGCATTTACTGCTTTTGTCCAATCTGAAGGTACCTTACCAACATTCCATGCTAATTTTACTACTCTATGAAGCCATTTCATCCCTGCCTTCCCACTATACTTTACCATTTCAGTCCAATTGCATCTATTCCTGCTGCTTTATGACATTGGAGTTTATTTACCATCCTTTCCAATTCCTCAAGCGTAATTTCACCAACATCATTTTCCTCCTCCCCATGAGCTTGGCTGTTCGCAACACCACCAGAATGATTTCCTTTTACATTGAGAAGATGTTCAAAATATTCCCTCCACCTCTCCAGTGATTCCCTGGTATCTATTATGAGTTCACCTGAATTACTCAAAACACTGTTCATTTCCTTTTTCCCTCCCTTCCTAGGATTCTGTATTATTGTCCAGAAAGTTTTCCCTGCTTCTTGACCTAGCCTTTCCAGGTAATTACCAAATCTTCCCACGACTTCTTTTTGGATTCAACAACTATTTGTTTCGCTCTGTTTCTTTCATCTACGTACAAATCCCTGTCTGCCTCGGTCCTTGTTTGGAGCCATTTCTGATAAGCCTTCTTTTTACGTTTACAGGCTGCTCTCACTTAATCATTCCACAAAGATGTGCGCCTTTTCCCATCTTTACACGCAGTTTTTCCTTGGCATTCCCTTGCTGTTTCTACTACAGCATTCCTATATGCTACCCATTCAGTTTCTATATCCTGAACCTGCTGGAGGTGTATTTTTAAATCACTACTGATCTGCATTTAGGGCAGTCGCCCGGGTGGCAGATTCCCTATCTGTTGTTTTCCTAGCCTGTTCTTAAATGATTGCAAAGAAATTGGAAATTTATTGAACATCTCCCTTGGTAAGTTATTCCAATCCCTAACTCCCCTTCCTATAAACGAATATTTGCCCCAATTTGTCCTCTTAAATTCCAACTTTATCTTCATATTGTGATCTTTCCTACTTTTAAAGACACCATCCAAACCCATTCGTCTATTGATGACCTCCCACGCCATCTCTCCACTGACAGCTCGGAACATACCACTTAGTCGAGCAGCTCGTCTCCTTTCTCCCAAGCCTTCCCAGCACAAACTTTGCAACATTTTTGTAACGCTACTCTTTTGTCGGAAGTCGCCCAGAACAAATCGAGCTGCTTTTCTTTGGATTTTTCCAGTTCCTGAATCGAGTAATCCTGGTAAGGGTCACATACACTCGAACCATACTCAAGTTGAGGTCTCACCAGAGACAAATATGCTCTCTCCTTTACATCCTTACTACAACCTCTAAATACTCTCATTACCGTGTGCAGAGATCTGTACCCTTTATTTACAATCATATTTATGTGATTTCCCCAATGAAGATCTTTCCTTATATTTATAACTAGGTACTTACAATGATCCCCAAAGGGAACTTTCACACCATCAACGCAGTAATTATAATTGAGAGGACTTTTCCTATTTGTGAAACTCACAACTTGACTTTTATCCCCGTTTATCATCATACCATTGTCTACTGTCCATCTCACAACATTATCGAGGTCATTTTGCAGTTGCTCACAATCTTGTAACTTATTTATAACTCTGTACAGAATAACATCATCTGCGAAAAGCCTTATCTCTGATTCCACTTCTTTACACATATTATTGATATATATATATATACGGTACATAAGAAAACATAAAGGTCCAATAATACTGCCTTGAGGAATTCCCCTCTTAATTTTTACAGGGACAGATAAAGCTTCACCTACTCTAATTCTCTGAGTTCTATTTTCTAGAAACAGAGCCACCCATTCAGTCACTCATTTGTCAACTCCAATTGCACTCATTTTTGCCAGTAGTCTCCCATGATCTACCCTATCAAATGCCTTAGATAAGTCAATCGCAATACAGTCCAATTGACCTCCTGAATCCAGGATATCTGCTATAGCTTGCTGGAATCCTACAAGTTGGGCTTCAGTGGAATAACCTTTCCTAAACCCAAACTGCTTTCTATCAAACCATTTATTAATTTTGCAAACATGTCTTATATAATCAGAAAGAATGCTTTCCCAAAGCTTACATACAATGCATGTCAAACTGACTGGCCTGTAATTTTCAGCTTTATGCCTATCACCCTTTCCTTTATATACAGGGTCTACTATAGCAACTCTCCATTCATTTGGTAAAGTTCCTTCATGCAAACAAAAATCAAACAAGTACTTCAGATATGGTACTATATTCCAACCCATTGTCTTTAGTACATCCCCCGAAACCTTATCAATTCCAGCTGTTTTTCTAGTTTTCAACTTTGGTATCTTACTGTAAATGTCATTGCTGTCATAGGTAAATTTTAATACTTCTTTAGTACTGCTGACTGAATACTTCTGCCTTTTGAAGATCCTCGCATACACACTCCCCTTGTTCATTAATTATTCCTGGAATGTCCTTCTTGGAATCTGTTTCTGCCTTAAATTATCTGTACATATTCTTCCATTTATCACTAAAATTAGTGTGGCCACCAATTATGCTTGCCGTCATGTTATCCTTAGCTGACTTCTTTGCTAAATTCAATTTTCTAATAAGTTCCTTCAATTTCTCCTTACTTCCACAGCCATTTCTAACTCTATTTCTTTCCAACCTGCACCTCCTTCTTAGTCTCTTTACTTCCCGGTTATAATATAGTGGATCTTTACCATTCCTTACCACCTTTAAAGGTACAAACCTATTTTCACATTCCTTAACAATTGCTTTAAACCCACCCCAGAGTCTGTTTACATTTTTATTTTCCGTTTTCCACCGATCATAGTTGCTTATTAAAAACTCCCTCATGCCTGTTTTATCAGCCATATGGTACTGCCTAACAGTCCTACTTTTAAACCTTCCTTTCTTTCACATTTATTTTTAATTACCACAAAAACAGCTTCGTGATCACTAATAACATCTATTACTTCGGTTTCTCTATAGAGCTCATCTGGTTTTACAAGCACCACATCCAGAATATTCTTCCCTCTAGTTGGTTCCATCACTTTCTGAATCAGGTGCCCTTCCCATATTAGCTTATTTGCCATTTGTTGGTCATGTTTCCTGTCGTTCGCGTTACTTTCCCAATTGACATTTGGTAAATTGAGATCACCCGCTACGATCAGGTTCCTTTCCTTATTGTTTCCCACATAGCTGATTATCTTATCAAATAATTCTGAACCAGCATCTGCGCTACCCTTTCCTGGTCTGTACACTCCAA
Source organism: Anabrus simplex (assembly GCF_040414725.1). Classification (NCBI taxonomy): domain Eukaryota; kingdom Metazoa; phylum Arthropoda; class Insecta; order Orthoptera; family Tettigoniidae; genus Anabrus; species Anabrus simplex. The sequence goes on along the minus strand of NC_090266.1, from coordinate 282,699,486 downwards.
AGATATCAAGTTGCCTATTATCTTTAGAAATGAGCCTTATCCCTAGAATTTCGTGCTTGTCATCTTTAACTATTTCGTAGCTTACAAATTCTTCTTTCCTACCTTTCCTATCCTATTTCTACGATACACCCTCCAGTTCCGTGAGAAAATTTCTGCATCCATTATATCATTTCTCTGCCATGATTCAACTCCTATTACAATATCTGCTAAGTATATATCTATTAAATTACTTAATTCTATTTCTTTGTTTACAATACTTCTACAGTTGAGCACTAACAGTTTAAGTCATCACTAATTGATTTCCTGTTCCATTAACACCGCTGCCTAGCGCACCCTGTTTCCCTGAATGTACTTCCCTATAACCCTTCTAAACAAATTTCCTAACTTATATGTACCACTGTGGTTTAAGTGAAGGCCATCTGAGCGCAGATCCCTATCTCCTACCCACCCATTAGGATCTAGAAATTTCACTCCCAGTTTCCCACATACCCACTCCATAGTCTCATTTAAATCCCCAATCACCTTCCAGTCAGTATCCTTCCCACACAGTATTGCACTGATAACATTCTCCGCTTTCTTAAACTTCATCCGTGCTGCATTTACCAGATCCCACACATCCCCAACTACGTTGGTACTTACACCTGCTGGTCTTACGTTGTTAGTACCAACGTGAAACAGTACCACCTTCTCCTTTCCCTCCTCCTTCTCTTCTACTTTCTTCAACATCTGCCTTAACCTAATTCCTGGATAACACTCTACCCTGGTACCCTTTCCTCCACACACTTTCCCGACATGTCTAACGATAGAATCCCCCATGACCAGAGCCTCAACCCTACCCACCTCATTTGATCCCCTCCCTTCCTGGTCAGTCCTATCTTTCCTGACAGCTGCAGAAGCTACTTCCTCCTCCCTTTTCTCCATCCCATGACCCTGTTCCACCTGTCTTTTCCTATCCACTACTCCACATTTCCCTTTCCTACCCCTTCCCTTTCTCCTACTTGCAAACTTCTCGGCAACAGTTCCCTGTTCCTCATCTTCCCTCGGTTGTTCTACCTGCAGTGACTAGTACCGATTTCTCATCGACACCTGTCCTGAATTTTGATCCTGAATGGAGCCCTTAGCCTGCAATCTCCTTCCCCTTAAAACATTAGAGCACCTGTCTTCCACAATTCCCCATTTCCTTCTAATCCCTCTATTTCACCTACTGTATCCTGTACATTGTTTGGAGTCCTACTTTCCTTCCTGTCCTCTGAGAGTATCCTCATCATCTCCCTCAAGCCCTCCAACTCCTCCCTCATAATTCTTAATGCCTGGCCACTCCCACAGTTCCTACACTCGCACCGCCTAGGCATTTTTACTAAATAATGAAAAGAAAAGAAAAAATAAGATAACTTATTCTGTGCAAAATAAAAATGAAAGTAAAGATATATTGTCTAGGTTAGTTCACAAAGAACACACGACAGTAAGTTATTTAATATAGGCTACTACTACACTTCAATACTACTTAATTGTACTATTTTTATTGCTATAGCACGCTAACACGATGAAAATTGCTGTTAATTACTGGAAACAGAGAATAATACACAAGAATTACACAATACTTAACTGCAGTTAAGTCTACCCTAATTACAACAACAGAATTTTAGTAAGCGAGTTACTACAGATACCACAGAAACGGTACTATATTATACAAATATTTCACACTAATAGAATAAACACACTACTTTCTAATAAGATGCTATAATACACTACAATAATTTTAAACTACGTTCAGACTAAGTACGGATACTACAATACACTACAATAATTTTAAACTACGTTCAGACGTCTTCTAATTACAACAGGTTATTACCAAGCAAAAACAGAAGAGAAAATTACCATTAAAGTTAGAAATTCGCAAAACTACTTAAAATTATAGAATAGGTACTCTAATTTCGAATAAGTTGCAATACTACACTACAATAATGTTAAAACTACGTTCGGACGTATCCTAGCTTCTTACTAAGCATAATAGAGATGAAAATGTTTGCTGTCTACTATTCGAAACTTCTCACTAATCATATCCATGTACTTCTGTCTAATTTCATCGTCCTGGAGATTTTCTACCGTTATTCGTTTGCAGACAGATTTCACTTTCTCTACCCTCGGCCTAGATATACTTAGCTCACTATAGATCAGATAGTGGTCTGTATCATCGAAAAATCCCCGGAAAACTCGTACATTCCTAACAGATTTCCTGAATTCGAAGTCGGTTAAGGTATAGTCTATTATGGATTTGGTACCCCTTGCCTCCCATGTGTAGCGGTGAATAGCCTTATGCTTGAAGAATGTATTCGTAACTGCTAAACCCATACTAGCACAGAAGTCCAGCAAACGCTTCCCATTCCCATTAGCTTCCATATCTTTCCCACATTTACCAATCACCCTTTCGTATCCTTCAGTTCTATTCCCAACTCTCGCATTGAAATCGCCCATTAGCACTTCCGCCTTCCAAATTACAATATCTTGCAACTTCACCACCCTTATTTACTCTTCACACAACTTTCACATTCACCAGATATTCACAATCAGATATAACAGAACCTACTAACCTTTTTACTTTATTTTAACTATATTTCACTCACTCTTCACATACATTTGTAACCATACTTTTCCTACTTAACCGCACTAATCAACTCTACACGTACACATACTTATATCTAACAATTTTGCTTATCACTCATACACACTCCTCAAATTCATTCTCATTTTACACCCTTAGCTCATTGAACTTTATTTCTATGATCTTTCCTCTTTTAACTGTATTTAACAAACTCTCATTGCCACACATAAACACCTGTTTATTCCACCTTTCTCCCATTCTTTGATAATCCACCCTACGAGTTTTCGCTCATCCCCTTTTTCTAATAATTCATGATTATTGGCACTCAAAAGTTTATTTCTTACCTTCTCCGTATCTTTACAATTACCTATTACGTGTAGGTCATTGCCTGATATCCCACATAATACGCATAATGTCTTATGTTTATCCTTTGTCCATCCCTTATTCTTGCATAGTCCCATCAGCCACCATAGTAATCTTCCTCTGCTTAACGTCTCTATATTCGTAATATTTAACCCTGTCACTTCCATTACTAAACACTAAGCGATCCTCTGTTCCTGCACTCTTCTATCAATTTCTGCCTTTGAATATCTCTAATCCTCCTCGAAATCACCCCCTGACGCCTGGCTTCTTTCTTCTTCCAAAACTCTTCCCACATGTACACCAACCTCACCCTCTCCAAGCATAGTTTAATTTTTTTTCTAGCCAGCACCACTTATACATACTTTTCTTTTGTTGTTCTTACGCAGCCTGGAGCACTATCCCTCCTTCCTCTCTTTTCAACCCCATCCATTATTTGACTACTCTTTTCACACACTCAACCTCTATTTCTTCCCAGCACATTAATTCCACCCCAGCATTCTCTGTGCACTGAGGGAGCCCCATCACTGCCTTACCAAATTTACTAATAATTTAAGTATACTCTCTTTTCCTCCAGTCCCCATATTTCCGCCCCATACATTATTCTACCGAATACTACTGATCTTAAGACTAACCTCAAGGTTTTAATTTTATAGCTAATTCCCGGAAATTTAGCCACTAAAATTTTGACTGAGGCTAGGGCTGCCATCCCCTTACTCCTTTCTCTTTTAATTTGATCCTCTCATGTCCCTCTTCTGTTTAAGACCACTCCCAGGTATTCTAACTTATTTACTTGATCCAACCTCTCTCCTTGTACCATCCAAATCACTTCTTTTTTCTGCCTTTATGTTTCTGCGTTACTAACACTTTAGATTTGTTCCCATTAATTTTCAGGGCCCATTCCTTTGCGTATTCTGACACTGCATATAAACTTTGCTGCATCCCATCTGCAGTTAATATCAGCAAAACCACATCGTCTGCAAAAATCAGTCCCATTAAGCACCGGTGCCGCCCATTTATTCCCGCCGTGTCCATCCAAAATGTCATTAATAAAATAAACAATATCGGGGATAATTTACATCCTTGTTTTAAACCCACCTTACACTCAAATGGTCTACTCAACCTGTTTCCCTCCAGATTAACACAGCACCTGACCTCCTTATATATCGCCTCCACTGCACGTATCACCTTCCCTGAAACACCCAACCTACCTAATTTTACTACTAACGCACTTTTGTTTACCTTATCAAACACTTTTTCACAATCAATTGCCGCCACAAACACTTTGCCTCTTCGCATACTCATGTATTTTTCTAAAATCGTCTTCACTATCATTATATTGTCTACCGTTTTTTCCTTTTCTAAAGCCCCCTTGGTAAGCCCACAAAACCGAGTTCTTTTCCGCCCATTCACTTAATCTGTTAGGTAAAACTCCTGTAAAAATTTGTTTTTGTTACCTTTCTGCTTGTATATTGGACATTTAATTCCTGTTTCCCATTCTTTAGGGTACTTCCCCCTCTTCAAAAATCTTGTTAAATAATTTCACTATGCCCTCTATCATCAGCCCTATTTTGCTTACTTCCTTCCAAAACCTATTATTAATAACATTGCTTCCCCCCGCAAACCTACCCCTGATTTTACCTAACACTCCCATGACTTCTTCTTTTGAAATTTATTTGTTCAGTTCGTATATTGATACCCCAACTCTCCAGATAACTTCTTCCCCCTTCTCTCTATACCATCCCCCACCCCTTCCCCGAGTAATTCACTAAAATAGTTCACCCACTGCTCATCTTCAGTACCTGGTTTCTCAAATCTCCTTCCACCCTTGACTATTATGTTTATTCTCTCCCAATTTTTTCCATTTTATTCGTCCTACACTCTTTATTTATCGCTTCCCTTTGTTGTTTCATCCACGACTTTTTTCCCTCACTGATTTTCCTTTTGTAGTCTTTCCTTAAATTACAGAAAACTTCCCTTTCTGTCCTCTCTGGTTTTTTCTATACTATCTTAAAACACCCGTAACCCTATTTCACATTTCCTCATACGCCTTACTTTACCAGCATTCCCCCTCTCCCTTTTGTCTCCTCTTGCCTCTGTCAATCTGTGCTATCCTCTTGATTGGGTGTAAAATCAGTTCCAAAGCTCTATCTATGTTGTACTCCTCCAACACAGCCTCCTATCCATACCTTACTAATTGGAACTCTTCTTTTATTATCGTATCCAATTCCCCTTCTGCTTTCTCTGTCCATTTATATTTAATATACCCTCTCCCTAGTTCATCATTCTTCTTAACCTCTCTCTTCTTGTGCCTCCCTTTCCTCCTTTTTAACAAAACCCATACTGGAAAATGATGTGTTTCGATCCAATCTCCTACCTCCATCCTTAAAATTTCCTCCAGCATATCTTCTGAGCTTATTACTATGTCAATCATGCTTCCTCCCTGTTCTGTAACATAAGTCAGTTTCCCAATCCTGTCGCCCTCCTTCCATCCATTTATAATATATGAATTCCCCGCTGCACACATTTCTAAGAGTTTATCTCCATGACTGTTTATGCCATTATCTTAACTTCTTATACTTTTCCTCATTACCCCTCCTTCTTCTCTACTGTACACTGGGCTCTGTTCCCCTATTCTCGCATTCCAGTCTCCAAATAACAATACACCATCTTCTTAGCTTTCATGGCTGATGTCAGATGACAAGTTTTGATATTCTCCTTACAATTCAATGGCTAAATTTGTGGAGGAATATTAAAGCTTGTCAATGGTTCAAATGTGCATTTAGTAATAGTCCATAATGTTGGTTATCAACACTGTTTGTAAGATACTGTCCAAATTGAACTAATGTATAATTTACACCTGTTGCAGTTTCCTGCGACTTGGAATGGTGCCACGGACATGGATTCCTAATTATTTTGATGGTATTCACATGCACTGGACTATTCTACTTCCACATACTCAAGAGATTCTTTGGAAGAGTATTATATAAAAATGTACTACGACATATATCAACTTCCTTTGATCATATATGGCAAAAGAGGTTTGTGTTTTAAAATGATTGCAAGTCAATTTTCTTCATTTCCTCCTCAGTATATTGTTCTTTGGCATCTAGGGCAGAGCTGACTCTAGACGTTAGAAGTTCACTGGGCAGAGGGAGGGGACATCATTCATCCAGGTAGACAAACTGATAGGACTCAAATAAGTGCTGAAAAATCTCAGTAACATGACTTAGGCTATGTCCATTTCAGGCATTATTCTTATATCACCATCTTCATCATCATCATCTAAAATCTAAGGCTTGTGCTGATGCCATAGGTGTCTATGTTTTGAGGCAATCTTTTTATCTAAGGACTACTACAATATACAAAATAAAAGCATTAGAGTTTATCTGCAGCTTGGAGGGAGAATATCTTTCATTATGTATAGCATAATAACAATATTAAGTAATATTTTAATATGTGTTAAGTTGTGTATGGATTTTTGCTTTCATCTTTCCTAGTTGATCTCTCTTGGTGAACTCTTGTTGTCTTGTTACCAGGACAGTATTATAAATTTTTCTCGCCTTTCCTGGCCCTACTCTGTTTTCAGCTAATACCTTCTTTATTGTTAGAACTTGTATCATGTGCCTTAGGGAAGGGCTGTGAGGATAATACTGAATGTACAGTACAATGAAGTAAACACATTTATTTTATTTTATGCAGAATGGAATCATCAAATTGTCTCCATTCTCTCCATATGCTGTGTGGCGTATAACTTAGAGGGAGAATATCTTTACTTATTTAATTATAATAGCAATATTAAGTACTATTGTGATGTAAGTTCAAAAGTTATGCACCGCTTTTCGCTTTCATCTTTCCTAATTCAACTCCTTGCACACAAGCATTAAAAAACTGATTGTATACGGAGGGAAGAAATTACACTGAATATCTACTAGTATTAGTGGAGCTCTTGCTCACAAATAAATAAATAAATAAATAAATAAATAAATAAATAAATAAATAAATAAATAAATAAATAAATAAATAAATAAATAAATAAATAAATAAATAAATAAATAAATCATTGTGTAAAACATCTGAATTTAGGGCTGTCGCCGAGGTGACTGATTCTCTATGAATTGTTTCCCAAGATTTGTATTAAACGTTTTCAAAGACCTTCGAAATTTATTGAACATCTCCCTTGAAAATTTATTCCAGTCACTTACTCCTCGTCCCATAAATGAATATTTCCCCAACTTGTCCTCTTGAATTCCAACTTTATCTTCGTATTATGATCTTTCCTACTTTCAAAAGCTCTGCTCAATCTTATTGATCTACTAATAACATTTCACGCCATCTCTCCACTGACAGCTTGAAATACACACCGAGCACACCTCCATACAAAAATGAAATAACGATATAAAAATAACTACGAGTAAACAAAACTTACCATATTGCAATAAATAATGGAAATGCTCCCAATTAGTCTGCACAGAGGTAAAAAATAATTGATCATGTAAGGGGAGAATATCTACTTGTAGTATTTAGTATTTCTTTATTTATTCTCCAGATCTACATAATATGTATATGATCCATTTATGTGGAGAAAAAATAACAAATCTTACCTAAACCAGCTCACAAGGAAAAGAAAAATACTGTCACCTGGTAATAAAAAAAAAGGCAGTAAGCCAAATAAACATTGCCGCCTGACCCGAGATCAACCATTATTGATAGTCTGTTGTCCGTGGCAGAAAAGTAGTCTGGGAGTATAATAATCAGAAATTAAAACAATAACGCATTGCTGCATATAGATATTAAACAAAAACATACTGCTATGCAGAGTGCGAACTAAACCCATGATACATTGCTGTGGAAAGTGTCTACACAATGACATATTGCTATGTAGGATACAATAGTGTAAGCAGACGGTGTCTGTTCATTAAACACGCGGCATGTCTCTTCCGGCCTGGTACATTACTCAGCACAATCTTTTCTGAACACTGACCTTCCTGTATTTTTACTACGTTGCAATCCCAGCTATCTTGTAACCTCCATTGCCGTGTCCTTGAACACTCTTTCTCCTCCCGTTACATTGTTACCTCCACTAACGTGTCGCTGTGCACTTTTTCTCCTTACGTTTCATTACTATTGTCCGATCTTGAATTCCACTGCCTCGCTACGCTTGTTTTCTTTTATCCATACACATTTCACCTCTTACTAATTTAATACTTGATCACTCTTATTTCAACTGCAAATAACACACATCCTCCACTATTCCCTTTAGCTTCAACAATTTACTTGCTACTACTGCTTGTTTTTTTACTTCTTGTCCTTACACCTACGTCCAGGTTACTCGTCTTCTCCCACATTTCTTTCAGGCTCAAGCTCCTCCCTTTTACCAAGCCACCTCGTGCTTCTGACTTCTGCCTTTCACTCCGTTTATGTGCACTCGTGACGTCTTGTGGTTCCTCCCCCCCATTCACTCCGTGTTTCTTCCTTTCGTCTCTGGCACCGAACTCCGACCTCAGCTCCTCAATCCTCGCCTTGGACTCCCTCCTCATCTCTTCAACGATAACCTGCATGGCCTCCTCTACTGTGAAGTCTCCTTCTCGTTGCGAGCTCTTTTCTAATGCTCTATTTTCCTTGGTTTTTCCTTTGTTTCCATGCCCGTCTTCATGAACTATACTATCTGTAGTTCGCATTTCCTCCATCCTCTTCCCCATTACCACTTCCTTCTCTTTCTGCTCCATTTCACGTAATTTCGTTACTGTCCAATATTTGGTCCATTGACCATTGGTTACCACTAATAATTGACCGTTGATGTAGGCTCTTAACCCTTGCAATCGAGCCCGGACCAAATGTCTTTTCATTATGTTTATATTCTTGATCCCATCTCTTCCCATATCTCTTTTAATCCGAATTGTTGCTCCCTGTATATTATCCGCTCCTCTTATCTACTTGTAGTAGTGGAGCTTCGAATAGAGCTGTCTCGTAACTGTCACTTCATTGCGTGTCTTGTGGGTCAATTCCTTGCACTTTCTTACTTTGTCTTGAGACCAGCATACAACAGTATACAAAAACTGCAATGATTGACAGAAGACAATGTAATAAAATAGTGGAATTAGGGCTGTGTCAATGATGTGCCAATGCCACACATCTTTGAAAGTAAGAATTGCTAATATTCGTCTACATTCGTAAAGGCATTCATATATCCCTGACGTTGTCGCTGCCCTAGACAACGGAAGTTTCAGTACTTATTCAACATTTCAATTTCTAAATGCAATGTTTCTCTATTTAGTTATTTTATTGTTTACTCTCTGTTTCAGGTTAGTTCGTATAGCACTTTATCTGATCCTTCCAGCAACACTGATCGCTTACCTTGTATGGGATACAAGCAATGATCGTGAGAGGCTCAAGTCTATGATGGGGGTGATTGTCTTTATGTTGCTTGGATTTCTGTTTTCGAAACACCCCGGAAAAGTAAGTAAGCAATGTTCATTGCTCATAAGAATGCGCATATGTTAGGGCTTACATCTCAAAGGGATAACAGAATATCAGGTTATCAGACTGAACACTGTTCGTGAAGACTTCCCGATCACAAGTTTCAGAGAGTCTTAAGATCATATTATGTTTATTATTCTGTACATACATTTCAGAGTTCTACATTTCTATTTCTAAATGCGTTGGCTCCATGTGTAACTCTAAGAATGCTCTATAATACACTGAAGAAAATGGAAATTGCAACACCAAGAAGGAGTGGTGCTACATTGCTGCAATTGAACATGCAGGACGAGTGTTCGGCTGTGATTCGATTATTACACTTTCAGGTCCCTCTGACCGCAAGTTTGGACAACAATCAATACAGGATGTGCCCACCACGAGCTGCAATACATTGATGAATTCGTCGAGGCATGGAGTCAATAAGGCCCTGGATCGCTTCCTGAGGAATTGTAGCCCATGCTTGCTGCACTGCACGGGTCAATCTTTCCAGAGTTGTGGGTGGCTGAGGACGGTTGGCCAGTTGTCGACCCATCATGTCCCACACATGCTCAATAGGACTGAGGTCCGGGGATCTGGCGGGCCATTCTAAGGTTGTGATGTCGTGGAGAGCTTCTCTGGAGATGCGTGCAGTGTGAACCCTGGCATTGTCCTCCTGAAAAATCCCATTAGCAATGTTCGCCATCATAGGGACAACCACTGGATCGAGTACCCTATGAACGTACTGTCGAGCAGTCATAGTGCCCTCAACAAGCTCTAATTGTGATTTCACATTAAAGCCAATAGCTCCCCAGACCATAATGCTTGGTGTTGGCCCTGTGTGCCTCTCGACAATAAGATCTGGGCGCCCTTCTCCCCGGTACGTCGGCGCACACGATTCCGGCGATCACTGCGGGCAAGACAGAAGCGCGATTCATCACTAAAGACGACCCTATGCCATTCGTCGACCCACATCGATCTTTCTCGACACCAGGCCAGCCTTACACGTCGCTGTTTTGGGGTCAATGGAACACCTTCTGCTCGTAAGCCAGCTGCACGCAGGCGATTACCAACTGTTTGTTGTGTAACGTGGGGTGCCACAGCTGCTCGAATTTGCGCTGGTGTTGGATGGGGTTCCATCCGGGCCATCCGAATGATGTGGCGATCCTCTCTCACAGTTTTTTGTCGCGCTGGGCCTGTGCCAGGTCTACGAGTGTGGGTACCTTCATTTGACCACTGCTGCCATACACGTTGTACCGTAGATGCCTGTCGGCCAACACTTGCAGCGACAGTCCTTAGCGATAATCCAGCCTCACACAGCCCAATTATCCGACCCCTCTCAAACGGCGACAGTTGTTGATAGCTTGCTCTTCTCTGTCGTCGAGGCATGTTTAATGGGGAACACTTCACTGCACAGACTGCAAGTCAACTACGCTACACCAGAGTCCGTATATTGGAGTTGATTCCTTCCCGGCCAGTCACGTGAGGAGACCTGTAGCAACAATCCAATGGGTCTGAAACTTTGATCGTTTACATACCTATATAGCATCGTTCCATATCTTGAAAATAAACACAAACGACCAATGCCTTCATGGTGTTGCAATTTCCATTTTCTTATGTGTATGTAAATCTGTGGAGGTTAAATGTGGAAATGGTAAAAATAGTGATAGTATGTTGAGGAAAATATGAGGTTTAGGCCACATATATATTCTGCTTCTCATTATCATTTTCAATGGCCGGCTTTTTCTTACTCACAAAGCAGATCATTCGATCAAGTATCACAACTGTTCGTGTTCACTGATGAGTAGCAACAATGTCGGCTCTTATAGTAGATCATTGAGAAAAAATGTAGTGTACTTTCTCATATTATAGGCCTACTTCTACTTTAGGTTTCACAGGGCAGATGACAGAGTTATTCGAAATTTATGATGACACAGGTTCTGAAGTAGTACTTCTTTACAGCTGAAGCCAAACTTATATTCAAGGGTTTTGTTCTTGCAATAGTCGAGATGGCAGCAGCATATTATGCTAGGACATCTGCCATGGTCTTCTTAAACTGATGAGACATCGGATGGTATTTTGAGTGCTTCTGACCACTCTGAGCATGAAAGTCCTTTTCAATTAGTCATTCACACGTTGGCTGCAAGATGGTCTGCTTGGGCAGAGATGCCTTTTCTACAAAGAGTGTGTTATTACCAAATGTGAAACGCTTGCTCTCAAAATCTCTCTCCTATTTGCCTTTCTCTCATATGATCATCTACAGCAGGAATATTTAACTTCTCCAGTGACAAGTTCTTCTCTTTTGATGAGATTCTGATAGCACGTAAATGGAGATCATTAATGCGAAGAAGACTGTTGCAGATGTTGGAGTTTTGAATAAAAGCCTCCCATTTTGCTCGCATAGGACCAAGACCTCGTAATTTCTGCGGAGCGTAGATCATTCCGTCTGGACAATCGTGTGGGAACTCATTGATTACTTCCACTGCCATTCTGATCCATATCATCCAGGAAATTATTTTTGATATTCGTTAATATTACTCAGTCCGGAGGATATATTAAATGGGGACGTGTGTATTAATATTGATCGAGATCTTCTGGCGAGGTTTCAATAACAGTGATTTGCTTAATTTTGTGACAATTAAATGAGCTATCACATTTTCTTCATCAAAAATGTTCTCATCCTTAAAATTTAAATCCAGAAATCTGATCCATTCTTCATTATCCATCAAAGAGCGTATCATTTTACCACCTAGGGAGACAATCTCAGCAGAAAATAGACATCCATACTTGATGTCAGTGGCGGAGATTTGAGATTAAAAATTGGTGTGCAGGGCACAGAAATGAATATACAAAATAAGTAACCGAGTGTGGGGGATATAGCAGGGATATACACATCACAATTGAAAAAGAAGCTGCTTAATGGTAAGTTGTTTACTCTCTGAGTAAATTTTGACAGAGAAATAAAGGTTGACAGTTTATAAACTTAAGTGCGTTAATGGTAGTCTTTGAGATTTTGATTCAATACTATACAATAGAACTTTCACCAAAGGAACAATTACATACACTGACTGAGCAAATGTAATCGGATAGCGGAGCACTGATGCGCAGGTGTGTTGTCTGCGCACCACACGCCCCCTGTGCCAGCGGCAGTTGTATAGGACACCTTGTGAGCAGTGGCTGCGCATGTGACAGGTATAACATGGAACGTCGTCGTGAGCTGACACCGTTCGAACGGGGTTTGGTGGTCGGTGCCCGACGGATGGGAAGTGCGATTTCGGAAGTGGTTTGGTAATTCGGCTTCACGCAATCAACCGTGTCCAGGGTGTATCGTGAATGGTTGAATGCGGATGTCACCGTCCACAACAGACGAACGACCGGCCGTCCAGCCACCCTCGATGACCGTGACCGGCGACATCTGAGACGGATTGTCAGTAGTGACAGACGGGCAACCGTGCAACAAATCACGGCTCATTTCAACACAGGCCGTGCTAGACACGTCTCCCAGTGGACAATTCGTAGGAACATGGGTTCTATGTGGTATGGGAGCCGGCGCCGCACACGGGTGCCACTGTTAACCCAACGTTATCGGGCACAATGACGCGCATTTGTTGCCAGTCACCAGGGATGGACGCTGGAACAATGGCGTAACGGGACATAGTCGGACGAATCACGATTTCAACTGCACCATGCCGATGGGAGGCACCGTGTATGGCGCAGACCACATGAAGCGATGGATCCCGCCTGCATGGAAGGTGTGGTCCAGGGCGCTGGTGTCTCTGTTATGGTCTGGGGTACATTTTCCTGGTGTGGAATGGGCCCCCTAGTTGTTCTGGAAGAGACTTTGAATGGTACGCGGTATGTTGAGCTGCTCGGAGACCATCTCCACCAATTTTTGGCCTTCCATCGCCCAGACGGTTCTGCGGTGTTTCAAGATGATAACGCGCCGCCACATCGCTCCCACGTCGCCCGGGAATGGTTCCAGGAACATGCAGCGGAGGTCTAACGACTGCCATGGCCACCCAGGAGCCCCGATATGAACCCTATCGAGCATATCTGGGATGTCCTGGAACGCAGGCTCCGTGCCATGGATCCTGCACCCACGAACAGACCAGCATTGGCGGCCGTTCTGCAAACGATTTGGTGTCAGCTGCGTCCAAAGGACTACCAGGGACGTGTCGACTCACTTCCACGGCGTCTCACTGCAGTTCGCAGGGCCAGAGGAGGCCCCACACTCTATTAGGTGACTATCCCATGACATTTGCTAAGTCAGTGTATGACAAACGGGTAAACATACCTTAATGTCTATGACCTTGCTAACATATACTCCTGCTGCCATTCCTCACAGCACAAGCTACACATTACTGCGCGAGTTTGCATCACTTGCCGTGGTACTGTACAAATCGGTTAGCTGCAACGAATGACATTGCGTGCATATTTCTGCAAAGTATTTTTAATAAATTATAGTAAAGAAAATAATTATGTGATAAGACAACAGTTCTCGTATAAATTGCTGTTTTATATAATTCCTAGTTTCACTGAGCTAAAATGGAATATAAATGTAATTCTTCTTCCACAAGTTGGGGGGATAATTGCCACCTTCCCCCACCCTGTAATCGCCTCCCTATTCTTGATACATCCTTCGCTGTCAGGGCTATATCATCTGCAAAGGCAAGGCGTGATTCAACCCTCTGATAATATAAATCCATTGATTTCAGCGATGTCATAATCAAACAGTTCTTTAAGTCTGTTATCCATAGTAGCAGCAATACTCTATGTATCTGGTTGTATCAGAGGATAGTCTTTTACTTTTCGAGCAATTATTCCTTCATTGTTCAAGTTGTAGTTGATGGATGCAGCATAAGATCTTTTAAATTATATGTAATGCTACCTCCAGGCTTCTTATTATTCCGTCTGTGCTCTCAGTACTCTTTGCTAATAAAATATTGGGTCAACCAAGTCCTTGTGTATGAAGTCTAGCCAGGCTCCATGCAAATCTGGTTCTCTATTCCATGCTATATGAAATAATCTTTGTACAACCAGTCAGTGAATGTTAATGCCTCTAGTCTATAAGGCAATTAGATATTCAGCAATTGTTGACCAGGTAAAATGCAATCACCAATCAACATTATGGTGGCCACAGGAAGCATGCACACTAGGACAGGCATTATCTTTATTTTTAAATTTCCCAGTGCAGAAACATTAGAAATATACGAGGATCAATTTTGACAATTTTTGTTAGTCACTGGCTTGTGAACTACATCCTTGTGCCTGATTAATATACGTAAATATTGAGAACCTAAAAGATACCTTTTGTAGTTATGCACCACAAAGACCGTGAAAGCTAATACTGTGTTCAAATGCTTGTTTATTTTGCTGTAGATTACAAAGCAAGAAATTACATACATACATACATACATACATACATACATACATACATACATACATACATACATACATACATACATACATACATACATACATACATACATACATACATACATACATACATACATACATACATACATACATACATACATACATACATACATACATACATACATACATACATACATACATACATACATACATACATACATACATACATACATACATACATACATACATACATACATACATACATACATACATACATACATACATACATGCATACATACATACATACATACATACATACATACATACATACATACATACATACATACATACATAAGGTAACTTAGGGAGATCCAGACATGAGGGAGAACTCGACACTTTTAAGCGCCTCTCGTAACCACAGTGTTGCACAGGTCAAACTTGCAACTACATTGACTGGAGCCGTATGGTTTTGTGCTCATGGTCATCCTGTTAGCTGAAGATTATCACTATGAATACAAGGCATATGAACAACTGAAGGTGAGTAAGTAAGTGATATATGATTTAAAAGTAACTTGCTATAATATGATGAGCAGGTTGTGTAACGAAATAGGTAGATATGCGATACTTTTAAGATAATGTTTTAGGTTAGGCGCACTAAGCAAGTTTCGGAGAAGCGGTCATGTCATTTCCAAATCGCCAAACCTTCAGCTTGGTAAGTGTTGCGACCTCTTGCCTGCCAATGAAACTCGAGGAGATCCAGACACGACAAGCTGGGAGATCTCGACAGTGTCGAGATCTCCCTGAATCTCTAAACCGGGATACATTTATGGGGACATGGTTTAATGGTGCGTTAATACTACAGTTTAGTAGGAGTAATAAATGATGACAATGTAGTGTATTAGGATATTTATAATATTTTTGTAATGCGATTCTTTTATGATAATGTTTGTATTGTTAAGTTAAACTCAAATTACGAAGGTTGGAGACTGATGATAAAGTAGAAGTTTCGCATTAATAGTTTTGCATCCAAATGGTTATAGGTGGAGGATGCCACGGAAATATGTGTATAAAGGTCTGCTTGGACGATGAAGTGCAGAAGATATGGCTGCTGCTATTAAGGACGTGAAAGAAAATGGAACTACTTTAGCAACAGTTGCGAAGTACTTCAGTATTCAAAGGAATACACTCAGATCCAGAATACTATCTGGTAAATCTACCAATAGAAAACTGGAAAAAGGAGCAACAATTGACAAAGCTATGGAGGACCAGTTAGTCAACCGTGAAAATCTCGATTCTAAAGCGTTTGGGAGAACAGTGACCGACTTACGGGAACTGGCTTTTAGGTTCACTCAGAGGAACTGTGTTAAGAAGCATATTTAAAAAACAAAAGGCAATGGTTGGATCTGACGGGGTTTTTCAAGAGCCTGGTAATATTTTCAATGTCAATGAAACTGGTGTTCAGCTCATATTTAAGGCAGGGAAGATTATCATTGAAAAAGGAAAGAAAAACGTGTTTCATAGCTCCACGGCAGAAAAGGGATCTACGGCAACAGTAATGGTGTGTGGTAATGCTATTGGATATGCTATCCCACCCTTTGTTATAATGAAAGGGGTAAGGCAAAGATACACTCAAAAGGAATGCCCAGTGGATCAGTTGTTAAAATGTCCGAATCAGTGTATATGACCACTGAGGTATTTTCATTATTCCTTGATCACCTAAACCGTTACAAACCTCGGGGGCAGGATTCCGTTCATAATCGACGGACACTCAACGCACTGCAAAGATCCGGATGTGCTTGATAAGGCATCAGCTTTATGAATAGAGATGTGTTGCTTCTCCCCCCCCCCCCCCCACCCGCCACGGTGACTTCAAAGGATTATCGGGAAAATTTAAAGAATAGGAAACGCGAAAATGAAAAGAATCCTTCAAATCGAAGGACAACAACGAGAACTCGGCGTGCGCAACGGGGAAGCTAGTTTCTTAAGCAGTCTTCGTTGCTCTGAGAATTACTGCGCGGTATGTGACGACAACCGTAAAGAGGCATGGGTCCAATGTAGTGGGGAATGCATGAAATGGTTCCACGAGATGTGTGTGGAAAATCGAAACGATGAACAGTTTATATGTATCCACTGTGTACCATAGTTGCGTAACTATTCAGAGGTCCTACCTAGTGTCAGGTTCTCCCTAAGTGCGGGAGAAGAGGACATTATTGCATCCTTTATTTATTTGATACTTAAACATGTTGTAAAATGTTATTTTTTCCATAAATAATAGAAAACACAAACTAACTGTGTACAAAATCACCTAGGAAATAATTGAAATATTTTACAAATAAAGCATGATCAAAATAACAGGTTTTTGCTTAGAGTGTCGAGATATCCCTAAATTACTATACATACATACATACATACATACATACATACATACATACATACATACATACTGTGCCGTTTCACAGTCCTTTATAAGAGCTGTAGGAACAAAGATGGAGTCTCTGCGATCAAAATGTTAAATAAAATGCGTTTAACGTCAGTACGGACCGAAATGTAAGTATTTTCATCAGTCGGTTACAGAAATAACCATGTATAGAAGGCGCAGAAAAAGAATGACAAATGGACATTATTTAAACCTATTATTCAAGAGAAAAATTTGATCATCACTTACTATGTAATCTGACCTTGACGCAGTAAGAAGACGCAAGACTAAATTGAAAAGGATTATCCAGCTGAACTAAATATTGTAATTTGGAAACGAAATATAATTCGCGACTACACGCCAAACAGCTGTTATCAAGATTTAATCGCTGCGCGGAAGATTAAATACGTTAAAAAGGAGATAAACAGATTACAATAGAACTACGTCACGAAGTGGCGCAGAGCTTCAATAAATTTTCCCGATACCGCTTAATAGTGAAGGATACTTACTGATCAGCTGTTGAGTGCATTCACACCAACAAAAATATAGAGGAAAGAACTTCATTTTTAAATTGGAATTAATATTTAACATTTACCTTAGTCGATTTGGAGCTCGTTTATTGGATTGACTGTACCCTAACGAAATCCATACAATCTGAGCTTTACAAGAGATATATTAGTTGAAGAATGACAGCAATGAATCACATATTTTGTTATTATTCTGTTACATACGTACGAGATTCCACTATGAACCTGTAAAGAAGCAAGGCAACGCTATTTGGATCCTGATGAGGCGATACGATGTTGGCTATCCCGGATGACCAGTAATCCGTGTTGAGGAGCTACGATGAACCCGATCACTTGTGGAGGAACCAGATGACGAGATCCTAATCTCAGATGACCGGAGATGAGGAGACATCGAGACCACCTTGAGCAAAGCTAAGTCCATTATCTAAGTCGTTTTCGTAAGTAAGAGAATATTATCTTTTATTATTGTATGTTGATATGTGTGTTTAGTGCGAAGACAGTGTGTAGATAAACGTCTAGCTGAGATGATTGGAAGTAGGTATTCATCTATATGAAATGTCAATTCCATTAGTAGGCGTGGACACCAAGTGATATTCCGATCGTAATGTTTCCAGTGATATGTGAGGATAGATAGCTAGAGTTATTATTATTATCAGTGAAGAGTAAAGAGTGAAGTTGGCATTAATACCAGTGTGCCCTGTTTTAATCAAAGTCACTCGGTGCGAGACCGTATATCGGAAGTGTTCATGAAGGAATAAGGCAGTAGACTACTCAGAGTTATGATGTTAAATTTGGCACTATGGCAGTAGGAAGTAAAGTAGATATTTTATGAATGTCACGGCACGTTGATGTGCAGTTTAAGGAAGTGATTTACATATAATGAAGTGAGAGATTTGTTATACGTGAAATGTGAGTAATAATTAACGCGTTATAGATATGGTATAAGGATGATAGTGATTTATGATGGTCATATTTATTATTTTCTTCGAGAGAGATAGTCATAGTTGTTCGAAGTGAGATGTCGTGATTTTCAAATGATGTTTCTGAGAGTGTCAGTGAATTCTTTCCAATTCCATGTAATAATTCTTGATCCTATGTTTTTTTTTACATAGCTTAGGATAAGATCTCGAGACCGGTAGAGCAATGTTTTTATCCATGTTAGAATTGCCTAGAGAGTCATATATGTAGTCATGATAAGATTTAAGCCTTCAGTGATTTATTTAGGATGATCTTGAAAACTCTCACTGTGTATAACATTATTCTGGACAAAATTCAACCTACTAGACTAATCACTGGTGACATAGATTTTCAAAAGAGAATTATTTTTAGTCGGAGATAGTGTCATCTGACCAAGTAGATTTTCGGTTAGTAGTATGTGTGATGATAACTACATAGGATATGTGTGGTGACATTTCTTGCAACCAAATACGCACGTAGTCTAATAATCAATAAACTAAGGTCACATTACCTTAAGTTCATAAGTTAAATCTTACGATAACGTTACTTGAAGGGTGATTACGACTTACAATGGACGTAGCTTAGCTTATGGTGTGTGACGCAGGGAAATATGAGTAACTAAGAAGCAATTAAGCATGTGAAAGTGAATATTTGAACTGTGAAACATACAAGAGAGTACTTGTCAATTCAAAGTCAAGAAAATTTTGTGATAATTATTATTGAGAATTTTTAACCTGCATCGAGACACACAGTTAGTGAAAATTAAATAATGTGGCAGTTTAAAGAGTAAGGAATAGGTAGTAACGAACAGAATTTCATATTTATTCCAAGAATAACTTATATTCAGAGAACTTGAACTCCAATTCTTAACTGAACATTAACTCGTCAATTCCACAAGCGTTCTTTATTTCTCAAGAGAGTATAGTTAGAGATATTGTAAATAGTAATTGATACAATTTTTATTTTTCTTCTTAAAGGATGCATCCTATACTCTTAGTATTCTTGATATTAATGTTTATTTTCTTGCCAGTACGGCACATGTAAATATAATTAATTTCATTCACATTAATTTAATTCATCATCGCCCAACTTCGTAAGTGAGTTGCATACGAATGAAAACATATGTTTCTCAATAGTCCCCAAATGTTACATAATATTTATTCTAATATTCTATGATTTTGAGAGATCAATGGACTTATGAAATGAAATAATATAATCCGATGATGAATTCGGAAGATGTAATTTTTCTGAAATGTTGATGACGAATATAGATTGTAGGAATGATAACAAGTTACTCACTCTAAGAAGTATTCATTGGTAAAATTTGAGATAATTTTTCTTAAATGTCTGATTTAATATTTAAATAAATATGGGATAGTGAAACCTCAACATTCTTTCTATGTGTTCTTAGAATAAGTATTAGTTGTAAGACTATAGTAGTTTCAGTTGACGACAACTTCTCTAAGAGCTAATAAGAGTATGGTATCTAACTAGTTACGGGTAAGAGACGTCTTTCAACGTTAGTTAGAATCTACCATTAACCGACCTGGACGTTTTTCTATTACGGAACTCACACCCATAAAACTTAGTCATCGGACCAATTGAATTTTAGAGCTAGTCAGGATCTCTTGTGTCCATGCCTGGACGCGGGAACGGCGCAATACATACATACATACATACATACATACATACATACATACATACATACATACATACATACATACATACATACATACATACATACATACATACATACATACATACATACATACATACATACATACATACATACACACACACACACACACACACACACACACACACACACATACATACATACATACATACATACATACATACATACACACACACACACACACACACACACACACATACATACATACATACATACATACATACATACATACATACATACATACATACATACATACATACATACATACATACATACATACATACATACATACATACATACATACATACATACATACATACATACATACATACATACATACATACATACATACATACATACATACATACATACATACATACATACATACATACATACATACATACATACATACATACATACATACATACATACATACATACATACATACATACATACATACATACATACATACATACATACATACATACATACATACATACATACATACATACATACATACATACATACATACATACATACATACATACATACATACATACATACATACATACATACATACATACATACATACATACATACATACATACATACATACATACATACATACATACATACATACATACATACATACATACATACATACATACATACATACATACATACATACATACATACATACATACATACATACATACATACATACATACATACATACATACATACATACATACATACATACATACATACATACATACATACATACATACATACATACATACATACATACATACATACATACATACATACATACATACATACATACATACATACATACATACATACATACATACATACATACATACATACATACATACATACATACATACATACATACATACATACATACATACATACATACATACATACATACATACATACATACATACATACATACATACATACATACATACATACATACATACATACATACATACATACATACATACATACAGGATATTCCCAAATATATGGTAAGTAATCAGGGGTGGGGATGGACTGTACACCCTTAACACAAAGAATCCCTATGGATATACGTCATACGGTTGACCGTTGATGAGCTACGCCTGCTTTAGTTATTAGCTGCAAGTCGGGGATAGTTCGTATGTAGAATTAAGTTTGGAGTCAGTCATGCCATTATGGAAATTGGAGTATTTCAACAGTGTTTTATTATTACACTATTATTATTTTTTATTATTATTATTATTATTATTATATACATATATGCGAATAAGCCCATTAAGACTACGCAAAGTACTTAGAGGCGTACATTTTCGTTCCTCTGTGCCCATATTTCTTTCATTCCTTTACTGTGGGCTTCCTTTCTGTCTTCAGACCAGGTTGTCCCAGTCTTCTTCTTTGGTCTTTCCTCTTGGTCAATTTGCCATTTATGAATTTTGGATCTGAAGATTGCCCTGTTTTGGACATCTACTGGTGTAATACCTGCCTGTTTCAAATTGGTTTTAATTTCGCCAATCCATTTCATCGTGTCTGTTTTAGCCTTACTCCTATTTTCATAGAATTCGACTATTTGTTTGGTAAGTCTGTCTGAATGCGTTCTTTTCATATGACCATTGAATCTTAGCCTGTGTTTTCTAATATCACTGCGAATATTTGTGTATTGTTTGATTTCCTGCCTGCCTGTAACTTGGTATTGTCCGTTGGTGAGTTTCGGGCCCAGAATTTTTCTTATGATTTTGCGTTCCCTTTTCTCAGTGTTTTCACTGTCTGCCTTCCCGTTCAAAATTAGCGTCTCTGATCCATAAATACATTCTGGTTTCATGACTGTATTGTAATGTCTCAGTTTTGTATGTTTGGAGATACATTTTTATTGTAGATATTTTTGGTTAGTCGATGTGCAGTTTCCATCTTTTGGCATCTAATTTCATTGGCTTTTGTTTCGAGTCCATTTTCCCGAATTGCTTCGCCAAGCTACTTAAATTGTGATACTCGTTTAATTTTGCCATATATTGTTTCCATTAATTTTGGTGCATGTTTGCTGCAGGTCATGCATTCTATCTTTTCAAAAGATATCTGAAGGCCGACTTTTTCCACAATTTCCTTCAGGAGTTTAATATGATTTTGGGCTGTTGAAATGTCTCGGATTAGTATTGCTAGGTCATCCGCAAATGCTAAGCGATCTATCGCTAGTTTTTCTCTGCCTAAAGTGATTGGTTGGTAAATTTTGAGGACCAATTTCTGTTTGCGCCATTCTTGTATTATCTTTTCCAGAGCGCAGTTGAAGAGTAAGGGCGAGAGTACATCTCCTAGTCTTTTTTTCTATTTGTTCGGGGCGTCGACCTTTAGAGATCTTTTGCCCCTACTTGCACCATATGATATGAACCTGCATGTAATTGGAATTGCGGAATTGCAATTCCCGGCAGGGAATCGAACCTGGGGCCTCGGGGTGACAGGCGGACGCGTTGCCTCCAACACCACGGGGCCAGACATCTCCTAATCTTACTCCCGTTTTGATTTCAAAGGGATCTGAGATTTTCCTCATGAATTTAACCTTGGACTTCATGTCTGTCAGGGTCTGTTTTATGATTGAAAGTGTTTTCATGTCTAAACCATGTTCTTTCAATATTTGAAAGAGTGATTTGCGATCCACTGAATCATAGGATTTTTTTATTTTCTTGATTGCAAAAGCGACTCCTAAAAGTGGCATACTTTTGAGAATTCGTTTGTCTGCTTTACTGTTGAAGAGTCTGTAGTTCCCTAAATCCATTGTGTTTTCGTCAGTCAGTCTTGATTCTTGTAGTGCTAGTATCCGCATTTCTTGTTTGTTTAAGGTTTGTTCTAGTTCATACAATTTTCCTGCTCGTATGAGAGTATTTATGTTTAGTGTTCCGAAAAAAAGGTTTTGCTGTTTGGGCGAAGTTGACCAGAGATCTCTGACTCCCTCTGTTTGCATGCCAGTCCAGACTCCCCAGAATCCGACAGTCTGGTTGAACGGTTCTTGACAGCAGTGGATTGGTTACCACCTGGGGTAAAATTTTGATTTCTAACACATCTCATAGTACACGATTATCACAAGTTTGGATCTAGGTCCAGTTCATAGGACTTTTTTTTTTTTTTTTTTTTTTGCTATTTGCTTTACGTCGCACCGACACAGATATGTCTTACGGCGACGATCGGATAGGAAAAGCCTAGGAATTGAAAGGAAGCGGCCGTGGCCTTAATTAAGGTACAACCGCGGCATTTGCCTGGTGTGAAAATGGGAAACCACGGAAAACCATCTTCAGGGCTGCCGACAGTGGGGTTCGAACCCACTATCTCCCGATTACTGGATACTGGCCGCAATTAAGCGACTGCAGCTATCGAGCTCGGTAGTTCATAGGACTGGAGTGGTGAATTCCAGAATATGAATTTCCAGCTGCACCTCTGGTGATCAGACGCTGACCATTTTGCCGATTGCTGCAAGTCAGACGCGAAGTGGTTTTGAGTTGGCTCTTCCAGCCTCTCTGCTGTTGGGATATGTCCTCTTCAGAATTCGAGCCGTTGACCATTTTCCCATTATCTCAGTTGATCCGCTGGTGTTAATTCGGCTGTCCTGCATATCTACAGGAACTTCTCCTATCAGCCATTGGAACGCGCCGTTTCGGGGTTGAGGGCCCTCACCCCAGTGTCTCACGCAGGGTTATGCTTAGCTCTTACTCAGTTCAGAGCATTATTATTATTATTATTATTATTATTATTATTATTATTATTATTATTATTATTATTATTATTTATTATTTATTATTATTATTATTAACAAGTACACTGCAATTGGGAAATATCTCGGTGGCAGTGGTCACTTACAGTAGTGTGATTAAAGTAAATTTTAAACATAATTAACAGCAACAACAACAAAAAGAGTACAACAAGCAATTCCATAGAAAAAAATATTACACAAAATACTACTAGTTTAACATTGTAAATCCAGCATCATCTTACACAAATTCACATACAACCTAAGTATTTCCAGTGCTTAACACTTCTTCTTCTCCTTAATATGTTTATCCTGCAGAGTAGATTTTTCCCTCGGACTCAGCGAGGGATCACACATCTACCGCCTCAAGCATCAGACTTTGGGTCGGGGGATACAACTGGGGAGAATGACCAGTACCTCGCCCAGGCGGCCTCACCTCCTGTGCTGAACAGGGGCCTCGTGGAGTGTTGGGAAGATTGGATGGGACAGGCAAGGAAGAGGGAAGGAAGCGGCCGTGACCTTAAGTTAGGTACCATCCCGGCATTTGCCTGGAGGAGAAGTGGGAAACCACGGTAAACCACTTCGAGGATCGATTCCCACCTCTACTCAGTTGGCCTCCCGAGGCTGTGTGGACCCCGTTCCAGCCCTCACACCACATTTCAAATCTCGTGGCCGAGACGGGAATCGAACCCGGACCTCCGGGGGATGGCAGCTAGTCACGCTAACCACTACACTACAGAGGCGGACCAGTGCTTAACACTACGGCTCAAAATTCTATAGGTTGAGCCTACTACTAGATTAACATTACGAGTGATAATAAAGTTACGACGTGTTCGGCCCCGCGGTGTAGGTGGCAACGTGTCCGCCTGTCACCCGGGGCCTCGGGTCAGGGGTTTTAAATTGTAAATGATTAATATCCCTGGACTGGGGACTGGGTGTTTGTGTCGTCCTTAACGTTCCTTTCCTCACATTCAACACTTTACATTTCCGCCATTTACAAAAAAATACACACAGGCTCGTCACATATGGTGCAAGTAGGGGCAAAAGATCTTTCTAGGTAATTACCCACCAACTACTACTGCAACAAGAGTACAGCAAACAATTCTGTGGAAAGGAAATATTATAAGAAGTTTAACAGTTTAAAAGAAAATCGCATTTACAACTTTTACTTTTCACTTTACACTAGCTCTTACGTTCTTCTTAAACGTTTTGATACCGGAGGGGAATCTATCAAAGACTGCTGCAGGTAATTTATTCCAAAGTTATGAGGGAGGTTCCAATCTATCCCTAATACTATTCCAGCAGCCCCGTGTAGACCATACAGGCAAGCTCTAGTTCTTCTAGATTCAAGACTTTCCCAATTAATGACATTCCTCATATTCACTTTTACAAAACGCACCACTATTCTTTGAACTTTTCCTAGGGAATTTATTAATTTAAATCTACGCTGTACGAATACCAGCACGAGCAGATATGTGTGGAACAAGCTTGCCATTAAATACACTGACTGACAGAGCAAATGCAACACCAAGAAGGAGTGGTTCGAAAGGGATGAAAGTTGGGGGAAAAAACAGAGACGGCACGGACGAATAATTGATGTTTATTTCAAACCAATATGCAGGTTACACAATGCGCACGGCATCGACTCAGTAGGATGTAGGACCACCGCGAGCGGCGATGCACGCAGAAACACGTCGAGGTACAGAGTCAATAAGAGTGCGGATGGTGTCCTGAGGGATGGTTCTCCATTCTCTGTCAACCATTTGCCAGAGTTGGTCGTCCGTACGAGGCTGGGGCAGAGTTTGCAAACGGCGTCCAATGAGATCCCACACGTGTTCGATTGGTGAGAGATCCGGAGAGTACGCTGGCCACCGAAGCATCTGTACACCTCGTAGAGCCTGTTGGGAGATGCGAGCAGTGTGCGGGCGGGCATTATCCTGCTGAAACAGAGCATTGGGCAGCCCCTGAAGGTACGGGAGTGCCACCGGCCGCAGCACATGCTGCACGTAGCGGTGGGCATTTAACATGCCTTGAATACGCACTAGAGGTGACGTGGAATCATACGCAATAGCGCCCCAAACCATGATGCCGCGTTGTCTAGCGGTAGGGCGCTCCACAGTTACTGCCGGATTTGACCTTTCTCCACGCCGACGCCACACTCGTCTGCGGTGACTATCACTGACAGAACAGAAGCGTGACTCATCGGAGAACACGACGTTCCGCCATTCCCTCATCCAAGTCGCTCTAGCCCGGCACCATGCCAGGCGTGCACGTCTATGCTGTGGAGTCAATGGTAGTCTTCTGAGCGGACGCCGGGAGTGCAGGCCTCCTTCAACCAATCGACGGGAAATTGTTCTGGTCGATATTGGAACAACCAGGGTGTCTTGCACATGCTGAAGAATGGCGGTTGACGTGGCGTGCGGGGCTGCCACCGCTTGGCAGCGGATGCGCCGATCCTCGCGTGCTGACGTCACTCGGGCTGCGCCTGGACCCCTCGCACGTGCCACATGTCCCTGCGCCAACCATCTTCGCCACAGGCGCTGCACCGTGGACACATCCCTATGGGTATCGGCTGCGATTTGACGAAGCGACCAACCTGCCCTTCTCAGCCCGATCACCATACCCCTCGTAAAGTCGTCTGTCTGCTGGAAATGCCTCCGTTGACGGCGGCCTGGCATTCTTAGCTATACACGTGTCCTGTGGCACACGACAACACGTTCTACAATGACTGTCGGCTGCGAAATCACGGTACGAAGTGGGCCATTCGCCAACGCCGTGTCCCATTTATCGTTCGCTACGTGCGCAGCACAGCGGCGCATTTCACATCATGAGCATACCTCAGTGACGTCAGTCTACCCTGCAATTGGCATAAAGTTCTGACCACTCCTTCTTGGTGTTGCATTTGCTTTGTCAGTCAGTGTACATGCAATGCATGGAATGTTCGAATGGGTCGGATAGTAAATGACGTGGCATATTCAGAAGTGCATTCATGTCCATGGCGGACTTTTTGAGGACTTCTTATATTAGAATGTAACATCTTAGCTGATACACCAACATGGCGACAGCTATTCGACATGGGATGTGTAAGGTAAGGCTATTGCCAATATTTTCCATTCGAAGTTGGAAAGTAAGTACCTAATTTGTAAATGATCAATCGTAGGGCATATGTTCATATGGACATTTTGTGTTACTTTGAGGTTTCCTATCCACAATCTGAGTACATCTCAAATGTTTGGGAACATTCTGTACATGAACAGCTTAGCTTATTTAACCCATGTTAGGGCTTATTCTCGCATTAGAAATCCCTATTTTTGATTACCAATTCTTGTAAAAGTAATACCTAAACATCTGGATTCTTGTGATAAAAAGATTTATAATAGCCAAACTATTAGAAACTAGAAAATAAGTTAATGAAACAGCACAGCTTGATTTAGCAGTGCATCTCTTCTCGAAAACGCATAACGTGACTTAATTACCACCAAGGTAACAAAGAATGTAGTCGTCTGTCGGTTGTGCCTCATAACAGATGCTATCTTAGTACAATGTAATCTAGTCAAAAAGAACAAAAAAATATTGTTTCTTCTTCCTGGCCTTTTCCCCAATTTATTGGGGTCAGCACTTGATTCGGATTTGGCACAGTTTTACAGCAGGATACCCTTACTGATGCCAGCCTTTGCGGAGGTATGTATTCACTGTTGCATGTTTCTGTGTTGGGTGGTATTGTTGTGTGTTTCGTGTGTACAAAGAGGAGTAACTTACGTCTGGAACAAACACAAACACCCAATCTCCCAGTGAGAGGAATTAATCATATACAGTTAAAATCCCCAACTGTGAATCAAAGCTGGGAACCTCTAAACTGAAGGCCATTGTGCTGACCACTCAGCGAAAGAGCGGGATTACTATTGTTTGACAACCCATTTGAATTTCTGTGAATAGGGAGCGAAAGTTAGTGTGTAGTGTTTTTGAGCAAATCAATTGCTGTACGAGTGTAAATATGTGAATAATGTAATTATAAATATTGTCTGGCTCCATGGCTAAATGGTTAGTGTATGGGCCTTTGATTCAAAGGGTCCCACGTCCGATTCCTGGCCGGGTCAGGGAGGTTTGGTTAATTCGATAGCTTGGCGGCTGGGTGTGTATGCTGTTTTCAGCATTAGAATTCATCCTAGATAGGGTCCCTTTCTTATAGATTTGCAGGTCGCCTATAGGGGTCAATTCAAAAGACGTGAAACAGGTCTCTGCGGCGGCCACATTCTTTATCAACCTTAGTGGGTCTCTGAACCATTTAATGAACCTGGGGCTTTCTCACTAGACCATCCATAACTTATGTATAATTTGAGGTAAATGAATAATAATAATAATAATAATAATAATAATAATAATAATAATAATAATAAACGAAACCCCATGGCACTACAGCCCTTGAAGGGCCTTGGCCTACCAAGCGACCGCTGCTCAGCCCGAAGGCCTGCAGATTACGAGGTGTCGTGTGGTCAGCACGACAATCCTCTCGCCCGTTTATTCTTGGCTTTATAGACCCAGGCCGTTACCTCACCGTCAGATAGATCTTCAATTCTAATCACGTAGGCTGAGTGGACCTCGAACCATCCCTCAGGTCCAGGTAAAAATCCTTGACCTGGCCGGGAATCAAACCCGGGGCCTCCGCCAGCCCTACACCACGGGGCCGGCAATAATAATAATAATAATAATAATAATAATAATAATAATAATAATAATAATAATAATAAATATTTAAATCTACATTGGTGCAGCATATCTACTTCTCAAACAAATATCAGACCTCATCAGAAATGAAAAATAATAGTGCTGATGAGCAAGATTGTGGTGTTATGACATTTAGACAAAGCTAATTGATCACTGAGCTCAGTGATTTTTTTTAACACCTGAAGAATCCATCACATTACAGTGAAACAATTTGTATAGCTTACCAGTTAAGATGAGATAAAATATATCATATAATATTCTGAGTGAAATTAAATAAATTTGAAGTGCAGTTAAATAAATTAATTCATTAATAAAACTTTTGGATTTGATTACTTGTCACTGAAAGGTATCAATTTATATATGTACAAAACTATTTTTTTAAACATGAATGTGGCCTACAACTCTTTCCAGTGACAACCATATATGCCCTGAGTATAGATTACTGAACAATTCTATCAAACATCCTAGAGGGGCATATTTGGCTTACTGTGGAAGTTAACGATTCTGAGGTGTCTGAACAGATTCAAACCTACTGTACTCTTTGCTTTGAACTCGTTAATTAAACTCCCAATGTCCCCAAATCTTACTTCTAAAGTCATTTAGCTTCTCTTCACGACCTTGTAGTATGCCTCACTTCATCTTATTGTAACATTTTGTTCCACAAAAAATAAAAAATAAAAATTAAAAATGGTTTATTTACAGAAAAACAATTTCACCAATAACTTATCGTATCTTTTCAGATTCAATGGCGTCCTGTAGTCTGGGGTCTAGTTTTGCAGTTCTTGTTTGGGTTGATCAGTATTCGATGGTCCACTGGCAGACAAATCTTTCAATGTATTGGAGACAAGTTTACAACCTTTCTCTCTTACACAGATGCTGGAACTAATTTTATGTATGGAAACTTCCTATCTGACCAAGGTATATTTGCATTCAAGGTAAGATAATTCCTATATCTCAGATCTTAACAAAGTAGAGTACTCTTAATGTAATGTATGCCACTCAGAGACTACCGTAATTGGTTTATTAAGTTCAAACAGGCACAGTACATTGATATGTAAGTTAGCTAGCTGTATGTAATATCTTGCAGAAGTTCAAAAGGGGCGTTACAACTTGCGCCTGGTTGAACTAGCACCTTTCTCCAGTCCCACTGTGATATGCTTTTCTCCATACCGCAATACTGTACAATCTACTCTCCATTCTGTCTGAATGTCTCTGTTGGTTTAGGCTGTTTTTCAACACTGACTTCTCTTTAGTACTGCTCCAGGTTTTGCAGGATAGAGATCCACTGTAGAGATGGGGTTGAGAGAGCTATCGTAAGTGAAGAATAGCATGCTATGGTATGTACCTGCAAGACAATTGTTTGGTCAGACTGATAGATTGCTCCAAAATTAGGGATTTTTAATTTGGTGTTCACTCTGCTTTGAAACAAAGACAAGAGACAAGCTCTCAGAAAGACCGAATACGTAGTGGACGTCCTAAGAGAACATCTGCTGCTGAAGATAAAACACACCACAACCTTAAGAAAGCATAAAAGAAGGATTACATCTGTGGACATCTGTGCTGAAATCAAGAGAACTAGAGAATAACCAGTGTCAATGTCAACTGTGAAATATCGTTTATGTGATGATGTTTTGTGTGGACGTATATGTGCCAAAAAGCCTCTCGTAACACGCAGCCACATATACACAATCTGAGAGACTTCAGGGGCCCAGACAACACAAGCATTGGTCCATTGACCAGTGGAAACGTATGTTGTGGACCAGTGGCGGCTCGTTTGGGAGGCGCTAAGGCGCGCGCCCCCCACGGGGTTCCATTAAATTAGGGAATTTTAATCTTAAATGTTAACAAGGGAAATATTTTACTATTATTATCAAGGGCGCGAGTTGTACTGTACTGCGGCCCGATGCGCTGCTGGCCCTACGCAGGAGGGCGCTCTCTCATAGCGGACCAAATACTCCGAGTCTCGCTCGACTGGCCTTGAGGGAGCCAATCAGAGGCACAGTAGAGATGTGCTGTTCTAACGGAGATTCCGGCGCGTTTCTGCCGCGGCCTACCGTTGCAGCCAACCTACCCGAAACATTGCTGATTTGATTGCTATTTAACAGGGGTCAGTTTGTGCCATTTCTCTCCTAAAACTAGGAACTATTTTACTGAGGCACTTACCTGAGTTAAATGTGCCGGTATATATTTAAAATTGTCTTGTAATTTTTAGGATTATTAACTAACGAAACGAGTAACAACTGTAACTACTGTCTCCTCGCACTTGACTCATGTTGGCGATACTCACTGGAGAGCGCGATGTTTAGCTGTGTGTTGATGAATGATCTCGTGAGGTGACTGTGACGAGGTGAAATTATGTGTAGTATTATATTTGCACTTCGTACAGTATGATTACCGTCGAACATATTAAAGAACTAACGTTTTCTTCTCTTTCTATCGAAAAGAAAGTCGAACTGAAGGAGTGTGGTAGGCCGACACCAGACTTCTCGTTGAAAAAACCGGAGACCAAGGAAAATGAAAATAGGGCTTTACAAAGACAAATTAATTCTCCTGACGTATATAACAAGAACTCGCGGATATGTGGAAGTGATATCTCAGAAACCTTTTACTGCATTCCTTGCCTGCTATTCTCCCGTTCTAGGAAAGGAGATACATGGATCACCACAGGGGTGATATCAATAGTACCATGGACTCTGAAATGCTTGGTAAAGTCAATGTCGTGTCTTGTTTGAGTGATCACTACAGTAAAACTATTCGTAAACATAATTCGATCGTGGACAAGAACAGGCAAATGTTAATAATAATAATAATAATAATAATAATAATAATAATAATAATAATAATAATAATAATAATAATACCGAGCTCGATAGCTGCAGTCGCTTAAGTGCGGCCAGTATCCAGTATTCGGGAGATAGTAGGTTCGAACCCCACTGTCGGCAGCCCTGAAATTGGTTTTCCGTGGTTTCCCATTTTCACACCAGGCAAATGCTGGGGCTGTACCTTAATTAAGGCCACGGCCGCTTCCTTCCCACTCCTAGCCCTTTCCTATCCCATCGTCGCCGTAAGACCTATCTGTGTCGGTGCGACGTAAAGCAACTAGCAATAATAATAATAATAATACAAACAGAAGCGGACATGAAGAACGCACAAATTCAACCCGAAGACATTTTGAATCGAAATATATATAGAAAGAAAATTGGCAAGTGGGAAGTTACTCCAGAGAATGAAGTACCAAAAAGAGCAGGTACCAAGTGGACGGAAGAAAGGAAGAGGATCTTTAGTCAACAGATGAAAGCATCCTGGATCCTCCACAAACGAAATCATAAATAAAGCTTCGTGTGTTCCGAAGGGGACCATTCACGCTTAATAATAATAATAATAATAATAATAATAATAATAATAATAATAATAATAATAATAATAATAATAATAATAATAATAATAATGATTGCATATGCATTGCACCGTATAGTGTTCGAAGTATGTATCTTGATAACATGGTTTGAAGAACTTGAAATATATTATGGAATTATGAAACTAAGGCGCGCCCCCCCCACTGCTGATATCCACGAGCCGCCACTGTTGTGGACTGATGAGTCAATATTTGAGAAGTTTGGCTTAAATCGTCGTCAGTACGTCCGCTGTCAACCAGGAGAACGAATGCTAGGAGGTGTAACAGTGATATATATTTTGGTCACTTGTTGACCGGTACTTATTTGTAACCGCTGGAAAGTTGTATGAAATGTTACTGAAACTGAAATTCAATCCCCAGAAGTGAATATATAATAAACTAGCAGTTACCCGCGGCTTCGCTCGCGTGGATTTCGTTATATATTAAAAGTAAGCGTTCCTCGGTACTGTACCGTGACATTATCTGAAAATCCCTAAAATATAAAAATTTACCGAAGAATTGAGTTACATTTACCCCAGAAACTCTTTGTTAACCACAGGTTTGTGGTATTGCCTTTTGGGACTAAAATGGCCGTGCAACATAGAATTGTACATGTGAGAAACAGTCTTCTCTCAAGCCTTAAAAGAAGAAAGAAAATGTTTCTTCCAAATACCTATTTCCCCGCCTGTAACATCTTCAGTTTTTTGAGATGTAAGTATCCCCATAGAAAGAATTCAACCCTTTTATCAGTCTCGCCCCCACCCCCACCTAAGTAGATTCTCCGAAAACAAAAATATACATGTTTCTATATTTTTTAAGGAAGGTTCCAATTACCAATTTTCACGACGGTAAGATATTCAGTTTTGAGATACAAGTATCCTCAGAAATAAAATTCAACATTTTTTCACTTCTTTTCACCCCCGTTAAGTGCTTTTCCGAAAACAAAAAATACATATTCCAGTATTTTTAAAGGACTTTAAAAATACCAAGTTTCACATCTGTAACATATTGTAATGGTTATAGCGTCCGCCATGCCAACTTGCTACGGGCCGAGCTCGTCACCCATCGCCCCATCCCCCTTACGCTCGACCGCGCCTATCGCGAACAACACTTAAACGCTGGGCCGGCCCTTCTCTCTTCTATCCGTGGTCGCGCCGCATGGGACGACGGAAATTACTCGACTATTAATCTGGAGTCTACCATCTCGCGAGGTTCCTGGATCCATCGAGCATCCGGACGATTCTAGAAGGGCCAGCGCAGGTATATAAGAGAGGAATGACCTGCCTGCAGTTAGTGAGAGTTAGACAGAGTTAAACGGAGTGTGTGAGTGAGAGCGAGATTGAGTTTGCTGGTGTGAGTTAGCGAAGAGCGCAGTCAGTGATAGTCTGGGCTGAGATGCCAGCCTGACGGACTATCTGCCTGTTGGAACCGACGACTCGTTCCTGTTTCCCTGATGTCGTGTGTGTGAGTCCCTTGAGGCCGGTTGCTGGAGAAGAACCTTGGGTGTTCTGGAGCAGCACGAAGGGAACACTGGGTGCCGACGTGTGCAGACTGCGAACGGGGTTCGACGGGTTGAATGAACAGCGGATACTATCCCGACCTGCGAGACTGACGTGTAGACTGTGGACCGTGACAGCGCTAACGAGTGTGACTGAGTGGCTGAGGGAGTGTAGTGTAAATAATCGATGAATCTGTGCGTATGTGTGTGTTATTGTAGATGGAACATGAGAAACTAAGAGAGAGAGAGAGAGCGCGAACCGTGTAAGTGTGTAACCGTGTACTCGTGTAAGTTGTAAGCTCGGCTATCGTCTGTGTGTGTGTAAATCTGTAATTGCAGTGCTAAGTTAATAAATCTTAGAAATAGGACGCTACCAGGTTCTGTACCCATTTATTCATTTATTTACCCCGCAAACACGCAACAATCTTCAGGTTTTGAAATATAAGTATCCTCATAAAAAGATTTGGACTCCTTTTTCACCCCAAACCCACGTTAAGTTGATTCCCTCCCCCGAAAAACACATGCATGATTTTTATTTTTAAAGGAGATTCCAAATACTAATTTTTCACGTCGTCTGTAACCTTTAGTTTTTGAGATATAAGTATTCCCACAAAAGTAAGTCAATTTTTCCACTTTCTTTCACCCTCCTCTCTTAAGTGAATTTTCCAGAAACAAAAAAATTCATTTATTAAGGAGCTTCCAGATACCAA
This sequence comes from Anabrus simplex, assembly GCF_040414725.1. Taxonomy (NCBI): domain Eukaryota; kingdom Metazoa; phylum Arthropoda; class Insecta; order Orthoptera; family Tettigoniidae; genus Anabrus; species Anabrus simplex. The sequence goes on along the minus strand of NC_090266.1, from coordinate 282,664,997 downwards.
TTATCATGACAGTAACATCCTCAGTTTTTGAGATATGCGGTATATCTATATATATAACATGCCCTGACAGACTGACTGACTGACTGACTGACTGACTGACTGATTCATCAACACCGAGGCAAAACTACTGGACATAAAGAAATGAAATTTTGGGGATACATTCATATTACAATGTAGGTGCTCACTAAGGGAGGATTCTGGGATATTCCGTCGCTAAGGGGATGAAAAGAGGAGTAAATTTTTAAAATCAGTGTATCTATATCTAAAAAACTTAACAGTTTAGTGACGTGAAAATTGGTATTTGGAATCTCACTTAAAATAAGGAAACGAGTATTTTTTTGTTTTCGTAAAATCCTCTTAAGAGGAAGGAAAAAAGGCGATAAAAGCGTTGAATACCATTTAAGAGGTTACTTATATCTCAAAACTGAAGATGTTACAATAATGAAAATTGATATTTGGAATCACCTTTAAAAATAAAGAAACACGTACATTTAAAAAATCTATATGAGGGAAGGTGAACAGGAGTGACAATGGAAGTGAATTTTTTAAATGGGTATATCTACAGTATATCTCAAAAACGTAACATGTTACAGACGTGACAGTTGGTATCTGAAATCTTCTGTAAAAGTAAAGGAACACAGATAAACTGTTTTCTGAAAATCCACTTAAGGGGGGTGAAATTTTAAAATGAGCATATCTACAGTATATCTCAAAATCTTAACATAATACAGACGTGAAAATTGGTATTTTTAATCTTTTAAATATAATGTAACACATATTTTTTGGTTTCCGAAAAAACACTTAAGTGGGGGTTAAAAGAAGTGAATAAAGTGTTGAATTCTTTTTAAGAGGATACTTATATATCAGATACTGATCATGTTACAGACGTGAAATTTAGTATCTGGAATCTCCTGTAAAAATAAAGGAACACGCACATTTAGTTTTCTGAAAATTCGCTTAAGGCGAAGTGGTTTTTTGTTTTTTTTTGCTATTTGTTTTACGTGACACCGACACATATAGGTCTTATGGCGACGATGGGACGGTAGAGGGCTGGAAGTGGGAAGAAGCGGCCGTGGCCTTAATTTGCCTGGTGTGAAAATGGGAAACCACGGAAAACCATCTTCAGGGCTGCCGACAGTGGGGTTCGAACCCACTATCTCCCGAATACTGGATACTGTCCGCACTTAAGCGACTGCAGCTATCGAGCTCGTTAAGGCGAAGTGTTAAAGGGGCTGAATTTTAAAACGAGCATATCTACAGTATATCTCAAAAAACGTAACATCTTGCAGAAGTATAAATTGATATTTATAATCTCGTTCAAAAAAATACAGAAACACATATTTTGTTCTCGGAAAACACCTAAGTGGGTGTTGTAAAATGGGCCGAAGAAGGGGTTGAATTATTTTTATGAGGATATTTATATCTCGAAAACTGAAGATGTTACAGACATGAAAATTTGTATTTGGAATCACCTTTAAAAATAAATAAATAAATGCGTATTCTTTTGTGCCCCGAAAATCCAATTACATGGGCGGGGAGTAAATGAATTGGAAAATGAGCTGAATTCTTTGTATGAGGATACTTATAGCTCAGAAACGAAGAATGCTTCGGACGTGAAAATGGGTATTTGGAATATCCTTTAAAAAGAAATAAACGTATTTTTGGGGGTAATTAATTAACGGGGGTGTAAAAGGAGTTTAATTCCTTCAATGAGGATACAAACGAGAAGCGGACTTAGAACAATACAATCCTGAGGGGTTTTGATTGAGGGTGAGAATAACAGAACGCTTGAAACAAATTTAATCCCTCGGAGAGTTAAATGTGGGTTAATATCCGGAAACAAATATATTCATTCCTTCCTCAGAAGCGGTTTAAATTACGAAGGCAAAATTTCAAATATACGTATATGTTTTAAATCCCAGGTGTGAAATAGGAAATATTTTTTTCGTTCCGCCCCTGAAGTGTTAAACGAGGTTAGTTCCGTAAAAGAAATTACTCATCCCTCGAAAACCGTTTGACAAAGTTGTAATTTTATGACAAGGGTCTTCTTTTATGTTCTAGATATAAAATATCGCATACTTCAAAATATTGCTCCCCTAAGGGGTTCGGATGGTGTTTGACTCTCAAAAACACAATATCCATTCTTCCAAAACCGTTTCAGGCACGAGCTTAATTTTTTTAATGAAGTGTGGTCCTCTATATCTTAGATGTTAATAAATATTTAACAACATCCACCCCTCAAAAAAGGATTTATTCGTCCATTACTGCTCGACGCACAAAATCAAAATTTCACAGGCTGGTTGCTTTTACATCCTAGATGTTAAATAAGATAGGGCTTAAAACATTCAAATTCTTCCATATGGGGTTCAAATTAGTGTTAGATTAGAAAATAAATAATCATTCACCCAAAACCGCTTGACGTACGAAATAAGGGCGTATATTGCAGGCTCAGCTGACAGTGGGCTCTCTAAAATGTAAGACTTTGTAGCGAAGCACGGGTATCTTTCTAGTATATTCATAAAAATAATTCAGCTCCAATCTCACCCCCCGCCCCACCCAAGTTGATTTTCCCCCGAAATGCGCGTTCTTTAATTTTTAAAGGAGATTGCAAATGCCAACCTTCGCGTCTGTAACATCTTCAGTTTCTCGATATAAGTATGCTCGTACAAATAATTCACTTAATTTTTCATTTCTTCACCGCCTTAAGTGGATTTTCCGAAAATAAAAGAATACTTTTTCTTTATTTTTAAAGGAGTTTCCAAATACAAATTTTCACGTCTGCGACATCTTTAGTTTTTGAGATCTCATTATCCCAATAAAAAATTCTACCCCATTTTCAGTCCTTTTTTATCCCCCTCCCTTAAGTGGTTTATCCGACAACAACAAATATATCTCAATTTTTAAAAGATATTAAAAATACCAAATTTCATGCCTGTAAGTATTTACGTTTCTGAGATATACTGTAGTCTTTTTTTTATATTCACCTCTTTGTCACTCCTGTTCATCCCCATTAATTAGATTTCCAAAAACAAATAATACGCTTTTCTTTATTCTTGAAGGAGATTCCAAATACAAATTTTCATATTTGTAGCATCTTCAGTTTTTGAGATATAAGCATCCTCATAAAAGCCTTTCAAACCCTTTTTCACATTTTCACCCCGTTAAGGGAATTTTCCGTAAACAAAAAAGATACGTGTTTGTTTATTTTTAAAGGAGATTCTAAATACAACTTTTTACGTCTGTAAACTTTTAAATTTTTGAGATATAGATATGCTCATTTAAAAATTCACTCCCCCCCCCCCTTTTCACCCACTTAGTGACGGAATATCCAAGAATCCTCCCTTAGTGAGCACCTACATAGTAATACACTGACTGACAGAGCAAATGCAACACCAAGAAGGAGTGGTCAGAACTTTATGCCAATTGCAGGGTAGACTGACGTCACTGAGGTATGCTCATGATTTGAAATGCGCCGCTGTGCTGCGCACGTAGCGAACGATAAATGGGACACGGCGTTGGCGAATGGCCCACTTCATACCGTGATTTCTCAGCCGACAGTCATTGTAGAACGTGTTGTCTTGTGCCACAGGACACGTGTATAGCTAAGAATGCCAGGCCGCCGTCAACGGAGGCATTTCCAGCAGACAGACGACTTTACGAGGGGTATGGTGATCGGGCTGAGAAGGGCAGGTTGGTCGTTTCGTCAAATCGCAGCCGATACCCATAGGGATGTGTCCACGGTGCAGCGCCTGTGGCGAAGATGGTTGGCGCAGGGACATGTGGCACGTGCGAGGGGTCCAGGCGCAGCCCGAGTGACGTCAGCACGCGAGGATCGGCGCATCCGCCGCCAAGCGGTGGCAGCCCTGCACGCCACGTCAACCGCCATTCTTCAGCATGTGCAAGACACCCTGGCTGTTCCAATATCGACCAGAACAATTTCCCGTCGATTGGTTGAAGGAGGCCTGCACTCCCGGCGTCCGCTCAGAAGACTACCATTGACTCCACAGCATAGACGTGCACGCCTGGCATGGTGCCGGGCTAGAGCGACTTGGATGAGGGAATGGCGGAACGTCGTGTTCTCCGATGAGTCACGCTTCTGTTCTGTCAGTGATAGTCACCGCAGACGAGTGTGGCGTCGGCGTGGAGAAAGGTCAAATCCGGCAGTAATTGTGGAGCGCCCTACCGCTAGACAACGCAGCATCATGGTTTGGGGCGCTATTGCGTATGATTCCACGTCACCTCTAGTGCGTATTCAAGGCACGTTAAATGCCCACCGCTACGTGCAGCATGTGCTGCGGCCGGTGGCACTCCCGTACCTTCAGGGGCTGCCCAATGCTCTGTTTCAGCAGGATAATGCCCGCCCACACACTGCTCGCATCTCCCAACAGGCTCTACGAGGTGTGCAGATGCTTCCGTGGCCAGCGTACTCTCCGGATCTCTCACCAATCGAACACGTGTGGGATCTCATTGGACGCCGTTTGCAAACTCTGCCCCAGCCTCGTACGGACGACCAACTGTGGCAAATGGTTGACAGAGAATGGAGAACCATCCCTCAGGACACCATCCGCACTCTTATTGACTCTGTACCTCGACGTGTTTCTGCGTGCATCGCCGCTCGCGGTGGTCCTACATCCTACTGAGTCGATGCCGTGCGCATTGTGTAACCTGCATATCGGTTTGAAATAAACATCAATTATTCTTCCGTGCCGACTCTGTTTTTTTCCCCAACTTTCATCCCTTTCGAACCACTCCTCCTTGGTGTTGCATTTGCTCTGTCAGTCAGTGTATAAATGTATCCCCAAAATTTCATTTCTTAATGTCCAGTAATTTTGGCTCGGTAATGATGAATCAGTCAGTCAGTCAGGGCATGTTATTTTGTATATATAATATTAGTCAGATTAATTTCCTGATTGTGCAGACATAAATTTGACAACGTATACTGAGCATTCAGACATTTCTGTGGATGGTACAGTTGCGGTTAAAGGTAAATAGCAATAGAAAAGGAAAAATGGGGAAGGATAACAAATTACTGTATTCTCCAACATTAAATTATAATATTTCTATAATCACAGGTAGAAATTCAGGTACATTTTTCTTACAAAAATTGAAGATATACAACTATAACTTGGTTAATAACCTATCTCAATTAGGAACATTTTAGAATGAATAACAAGATTCTTGGATTTTGGAGGTCAAATGGACTGTATCGCAATTGACCTACCTAAGGCATTTGATTAGGTAGATCATGGGAGACCACTGGCAAAATTGAGTGCCTTTGGACAAGGCAAAAGAGTGACTGAATGGTGGCTATATTTATAGAAAATAGAACTCCGAGAATTAGAGTAGGTGAAGCTTTATCTGACCCTGTAATAATTAAGAGGGAATTTCTTCAAGGCAGGACTGTATTATTGGACCTGTATGTTTTCTAATACACACAGTTAAAAAAATTAGGGGAACATGTATTTGATTATATACAATGCTCCACATAACAATATCTCACACCCAGGTATATTACCAATTAAGCCTTTATTCTTTACCGTTGAAGTTCCTATACGAAAGAACATCTATGGATTGACGTTGATTTTCAGAACACAAACGGAAATGTCCAAATAGGGGCGAAAACAAAGTGATAACAGTCCTCCAGGATGGATTTTTATCACAGTTGGAGAGCTTCAGTATGATGTAGGTCCTCCACGAGCATTTATCACAGCTTGCCACCTACGTGCCATGCTCCGTATAAGTGGACGGAGATCACGTTGCAGTATTATGGCCCATTCTTATGAGAGCCGGATCGAAGTCTTGGAGAGTCTGTGGTGGAACAGGACGCCACTGGCATAGCCAAGTGGGGGCCCAGTGGGGCCGGCCCCCGCCCAAAATGTTTCCTGAAACTAGAGCGAGGATCAGCCGTTGTTTTACGTACGATACGAACAAAGTAGTATAATACAGGGATTCGGCGGCCACCACCACCACAGGCTCCCAGAGGCCACCTCCACCACCACCACAGCCAGAGGCCTCCGAGAGGCCTCCTCCACCACCACCACAGCCAGAGGCCTCCGAGAGGCCTCCTCCACCACCACCGCAGCCAGAGGCCTCCCAGAGGTCTCCTCCACCACCCGCGGGAAATTTGAATTTGTAAACAAAGCCACGTGCTTTTTGACAGCTGTCATCGACAACAACGCATCGCTAACCTCAGTACTGCCATCTTGACGGGCCTAAACCTCAGTAGTACCAACTTAACCTAACTAGCGCGAGGTAAACAAAGCCACGTGTTTTTTGACAGCCACGTGCTTTTTGACAGACAACAACGCATCGCTAACCTCAGTACTGCCATCTTGACGGGCCTAAACCTCAGTAGTACCAACTTAACCTAACTAGCGCGTGGTAAACAAAGCCACGTGCTTTTTTGACAGCTGTCATCCGCCATCTTTAAACCACAGAGCACTGTGCTGCCCTCTTTATCGCAGTAGCTGCAAATTCGTCACCTGTCATCCGCAGTGCTGCCATCTTAACGGGCCTAAACCTTAGTGCTACCAACTTAACCTCACTAGCGCGAGATTAGAATCGGTAAACAAATCCACGTGCTTTTTTGACAGCTGTCATCCGCCATATTTAATCTATAGAGCACAGTGGTGCTCTCTTTAGCTACTTACCTTTGAAATGTGGTGGCGGATAATTTGAAAAATGCTTTTTGACAGCAGCCATCTTTGAGCACCGTGCTGCCCTCTTTAGCTAGATACCTTTGAAATGTGGTGGCAGGCAATTCCACATGACAGCAGCCATCTTTAATCAAGAGAGCACCGTGCAGCCCTCTATGTGGTGGCGGCAAATTCTAAATGCTCTTGTTTGGAAACAAACTCACGCGCTTTTTTGACAGCCGTCATCCGCCATATTTAATCAACAGAGCACAGTGCTGCCCTCTTTAGTTTGAAATGTGGTGGCGGCAAATTCCACTTGCTCTTGTTTGGAAACAAAGCCATGTGCTTTTTGATAGCTGTCATCCGCCATCTTTAATCAATAGAGCACTGTGCTGCTATCATGCGGGCAATTTCGTCAGCTGTCATCCGCCATCTTTAATCTACAGAGCACGGTGCTACCCTCTGTAGTAGCGGGCGATTTGAAAAGTTCTGTTAGCTGTCATCCGCCATCTTTAATCAAGAGAGCACCGTGCTGCCATCTTTAGCTAGATACCTTTGAAATGTGGTGGCGGCAAATTGAAAAATTCCACGTGCTCCTGTTTAGTAAACAAAGCCACGTGCTTTTTTGTCAGCTGTCATCCGCCATCTTACATCGCAAACCTCAGTGCTACACTCTTTAGTTGAAATATGGTGGCGGATAATTTAAAAAGAAAAATTCTACAGCAGCCATCTCTCGACGCTAATTGCACAAGATGGTGGCTATACATGACTCCTTAAAGGTGCTTATGCAAGATGGCCGCTATACATAGGTTCTTATGAGACGCCCTTGGGATGCTTGCGCAAGATGGCGGTTATACATTGCTCCTTATGAGATGCCCTAGGGATGCTTGCGCAAGATGGTGGTTGCCCTTATGAGGCGGCTTAAGGGTCCTTGCACAAGATGGCTAGAGACTCCCTAAGGATGCTTGCGTAAGATGGCGGACACAAGATGGCGGCTATACACGTCTCCTTATGAGACGCCTTAAGGGTGCTTGCGCAAGATGGCTGCTGCTCTTATGAAGAAAGCTAGCTTAGAGGCTAACGCGTCGTGCTAGTTCGATTCATTAAATTTGGGGCTTAAATGCAAAATGTTAAATATCTCGAAAGCGGTGCATCGTAGAGCAAAACGAACAGAAAAAATTCTGCCCAGTACCTCGGTTCGCAGTACGAGGAACAAGAAAAACATAGTCTAATGATGAGATCAACGGTTCGGTTCCTACTTTGGCCCTTTGGCATTCGCTCTGTTTTAGCTTGTATTGAAGCAAGTCTTCGTAACATGATCAGGTTTAGCTATGGTAGAGAGTATAACGTGCCGTGCAGGTTCGATCATTAAATTTGGGGCTTAAATGCAAAATGTTAAATATCTCGAAAACGGTGCATCGTAGAGCAAAACCTGATACCTAGGTTTGCAGTATCAGGAACATGATAGCATAAGAAAAACATAGTCTAATGATGAGATCGACGGTTCGATCCCTACTTAGGCCCTTCGGCATTGGCAGCTATCTAATTCTACAAGATGGGGCTATACATAGCTTCTTATGAGACAACTTAAGAGCGCTTGCACAAGATGGCTGCTGCTCTTATGAGACGCCCTAGGGGTGCTTGCGCAAGGTAGCAGCGACAAGATGGTGACTATACACAGCTCCTTATGATACGGTCTAGAGGTGCTCACACAAGATGGTGGCTGCTCTGATGAAGAAAGCTAGCTTTGCATCGTGCAGGTATCTTTACAGCACTAAACCTCATACCTTTGAAATGTGGTGGCGGGTAATTTGAAAAATTCTACTTGCTTTTTCTTAACAGCAGCTATCTTTAAACAATAGCGGCTATACATAAGCTGTTAAGGCCTCCTCTTATGTCAAGGCATAGCTCTATCGAACAAGTTTAAACCTGCATCGGGATAGCTAGAGTAAGGACGTGCTGCAGTGATGACGTCATTATGCATGTTTAGACTTGCAAATCACTAAAGAAACATAACAAGACTAGAATCGAACACTGCACTCTATGCCGTTAACTTTATCATGTGATCGGAACATTGATTGAAGTGTTTAGAACACTAAATAAGTGATCAAGACTATAATAGAACACTGTACTCGATACAACATGTGTTTAGAACATGTCAGGGGATACCTTTGTTCTAAGAAGATTAGATTACCGCACATTCCTTGTAGGGCTAATGGGTTAAAGGGCTAATGGGCTAAAGGGCTAAAGGGCTAAAGGGCTAATGGGCTAAAGGGCTAATGGGCTAAAGGGCTAGGGTGCCTCTCCTCTCTTTATCCGGGCTTGAGACCGGCTCTACAACTAGAGGTGGAGTTAACACCCTAAGGAAGGGAGAATGTTGGGAAATAATCTATACGAATATAGCTAATCGATCGACTATATACTACAGATGAATGACTTAGGTGAGGGTAAGCGCTTACTTAATAATACCTACACGACGTAATTCATACTCTATTTCAAAAATATCTTCTTTGTACTGTGTGTAACCAGCATCATGATAGGCTCTTAGCAGTTGTAAACGTTTTACGAGTACGTTGGGGTCTTTACAGTAGCTTATATCTACATAGGGTAACAGAGGCTTGTTGTGAACTTTGAGTCTATATGCAGACAGTTGATGTGCAGGGACTTGTTTTGATGTAATACGTGCTTCAGCAGTAGCGTTTCTAGGTACAAACTTAACTTGTTTCGATAGCGATGAAGCGTTGAAATTTCCTTCTTCTTTACCTTGCATCTCTTCTTGAGATGTTTGCACTTCGACAGAACGTGTAGTAGGCTTAGGAAATGAAGTAAAATCATCAAGCTGTAATGGCAATGAATTTTCTTCTTCTTCTACTTTCCCTTTACTACTGTTTTGATCAACATCTATATCCTTATTATCATAATCATGATCTTGCCTCTCTTTATCTTGAAGTTTGTGCTTAGTAACAGAACTTGCAGCAGGCCTAGACAACAAGGGAGAATTAAAAATCTCTCGCAGAGGTGTACTTTTTAAACATAAATCAGTGTTCCCTTGAATATGGTTGAGCTCTTTGTATTTTGTTCCCGATGAAGCTACATTACACGCGGCTTCATGTGGTTGAGCGTTGTATGCGTTCTTGAACTCTCTTCTACAATGTTTGCATTGAAAAATTGTCCTACATGATATCTCATGACGTCTCCTGTGATAGCTTCGGGAAAATGCTTTTCCACACTCTTCGCAAATATACCTAGAAATAGGTTTTTCCATGACGGACTTTTATCTTCTGCTAACAGATTCTTCTTTAAATCTACTCGACATTTGTTACTCTCTACTTCGATGATGCGAACAGCTTAGCGATTAACAGTAAACTAACACACAAGCGTATAACCAAGGTAGCAACAGTAAGGTTTAAGCCCATCAAGATGGCAAGAGTGAGGTTAGCGACGTTCTGCTGTTGGATTTTAAATTCTGCGCTATAACATGCATAAGGTGGCAGCCTTGAGGTTTACTGCCGTAAAGATGTCAGCAGTGAGGTTAGCGACGCTCTATTGTCCTTCAAAGTGAGGTTAGGGTTTTTCAAGAAGACAGCTGTCAAAAAAGCACGTGGCTATGTTTACCAAACAAGAGCACGTGGTCGTGACGTCACGGTCACGTAGTATGCTGCTTCAGCATGCAAAGTTCAATGTCTACACCTACGTAGTAAACACTCTGCTATGTTCACAAAATTTTTACTCATAACTATTTTTTATGCTTTATGTTCGTGCACATAGGTTATGTTAAGATAGCAGCACACGTACAAGCGATGGTCACGTGCTCTAGTAGAAGATGCATGCATTATCAAAAGGTGATATGTACACACTTTTAAACCTTGCTATTCTTACCGCTGCCATGTTCGCAAGATTTTCAAAGATCGCTATTCTTTGTGCTTTAAGTTCGTTCGCATAGGTCATGCTAAAGTAGCAGAGCAAACACATGCGAACGTTGTACATTCTAGCGGGATGTGTTTAGTACGATAGTTGATGCATGCAAAATCGATAGGTGTTGTGTACACACTTTGAACTTGGGTATTCTTTGTGCTTTAACTTCGTGCACATAGGTTATGTTAAGATTGCAGCACACACAAGCGATGATCGCACGCTGTTGTGGAAGAAGTTTAGTACAAGAGTTAATGCGTGCAAAATTGACAGGTGTTGTATACACGCTATTCGTTGTGCTTTAAGTTCACGCACATAGGTAGCAGCACACAATTGCGAACGTTGTACACTCTAGCGGTAGAAGTTTAGTACGATAGTCGATGCATGCAAAATCGATAGGTGATGTGTACACGCTTTGGAGCATAGCTATTCTTTGTGCTTTAACTTTATACACATACGTTAGCAATACACATATGCGATCGTTGTACACTCTGGCGGTAAAAAATAGTCGATGCATGCAAAATCAATAGGTGATGTGTACACGCTGTTAAACATCGTTATTTTTTGTGCTTTAAGTTCGTGCGTATAGGCTATGCTAAGATAGGAGTACAATCTAGCGGAAGAAGTTCAGGGTGATGTGTACACGCTTTGAAACATGGTTATTCTTTTTACTTTAAGTTCATGCACATAGGTTATGCTAAGATAGCAGCACAATCTAGAGGAAGAAGTTTAGTACGAGAGTCGATGCTTGCAAAATCGATACGTGATGTGTACACGCTTTGAAACATGGCTATTCTTTGTACTTTAAGTTCATGGGTATAGGTTATGCTAAGATAGCAGCACAATCTAGCGCAAGAAGTTTAGTACGATATTTGATGCATGCAAAATCGATAGGTGACGTGTACACGCTTTAAAACATGGTTATTCTTCGTACTTTAAGTTCATGCGTATAGGTTAGGCTAAGAAAGCAGCACAGTCTAGCGTAAGAAGTTTAGTACGAGAGTCGATGAATGCAAAATCGATACGTGATGTGTACACGCTTTGAAATATGGCTATTCTTTGTACTTTAAGTTCATGTGTATAAGTTATGCTAAGATACCAGCACAATCTACCTGAAGAAGTTCAGTACGAGATTCGATACATGCAAAATCGATAGTGGATGCGTACACGCTTTGAAACATGACTATTCATTGTACTTTAAGTTCATGGGTATAGGTTATGCTAAGATAGCGGCACAATCTAACGGAAGAAGTTTAGTATGATAGTCGATTCATGTAAAATCAATAGGTAATGTGTGCACGCTTTGAAACATGGCTATTCTTTGTACTTTAATTTCATACGTATAGGTTATGCTAAGATAGCGGAAGAAGTTTAGTGTGATATTTGATGCATGCAAAATCGATAGATAATGTGTACACGCGGAATTTAAAATCCAACAGCAGAACGTCGCTAACCTCACTCTTGCCATCTTGATGGGCTTAAACCTTACTGTTGCTACCTTAGTTATACGCTTGTGTGTTAGTTTACTGTTAATCGCTAAGCTGTTCGCATCGTCGAAGTAGAGAGTAACAAATGTCGAGTAGATTTAAAGAAGAATCTGTTAGCAGAAGATAAAAGTCCGTCATGGAAAAACCTATTTCTAGGTATATTTGCGAAGAGTGTGGAAAAGCATTTTCCCGAAGCTATCACAGGAGACGTCATGAGATATCATGTAGGACAATTTTTCAATGCAAACATTGTAGAAGAGAGTTCAAGAACGCATACAACGCTCAACCACATGAAGCCGCGTGTAATGTAGCTTCATCGGGAACAAAATACAAAGAGCTCAACCATATTCCAGGGAACACTGATTTATGTTTAAAAAGTGCACCTCTGCGAGAGATTTTTAATTCTCCCTTGTTGTCTAGGCCTGCTGCAAGTTCTGTTACTAAGCACAAACTTCAAGATAAAGAGAGGCAAGATCATGATTATGATAATAAGGATATAGATGTTGATCAAAACAGTAGTAAAGGGAAAGTAGAAGAAGAAGAAAATTCATTGCCATTACAGCTTGATGATTTTACTTCATTTCCTAAGCCTACTACACGTTCTGTCGAAGTGCAAACATCTCAAGAAGAGATGCAAGGTAAAGAAGAAGGAAATTTCAACGCTTCATCGCTATCGAAACAAGTTAAGTTTGTACCTAGAAACGCTACTGCTGAAGCACGTATTACATCAAAACAAGTCCCTGCACATCAACTGTCTGCATATAGACTCAAAGTTCACAACAAGCCTCTGTTACCCTATGTAGATATAAGCTACTGTAAAGACCCCAACGTACTCGTAAAACGTTTACAACTGCTAAGAGCCTATCATGATGCTGGTTACACACAGTACAAAGAAGATATTTTTGAAATAGAGTATGAATTACGTCGTGTAGGTATTATTAAGTAAGCGCTTACCCTCACCTAAGTCATCCATCTGTAGTATATAGTCGATCGAGTAGCTATATTCGTATAGATTATTTCCCAACATTCTCCCTTCCTTAGGGTGTTAACTCCGTCTCTAGTTGTAGAGCCGGTCTCAAGCCCGGATAAAGAGAGGAGAGGCACCCTAGCCCTTTAGCCCATTAGCCCTTTAGCCCTTTAGCCCATTAGCCCTTTAGCCCTTTAGCCCATTAGCCCTTTAACCCATTAGCCCTACAAGGAATGTGCGGTAATCTAATCTTCTTAGAACAAAGGTATCCCCTGACATGTTCTAAACACATGTTGTATCGAGTACAGTGTTCTATTATAGTCTTGATCACTTATTTAGTGTTCTAAACACTTCAATCAATGTTCCGATCACATGATAAAGTTAACGGCATAGAGTGCAGTGTTCGATTCTAGTCTTGTTATGTTTCTTTAGTGATTTGCAAGTCTAAACATGCATAATGACGTCATCACTGCAGCACGTCCTTACTCTAGCTATCCCGATGCAGGTTTAAACTTGTTCGATAGAGCTATGCCTTGACATAAGAAGAGGCCTTAACAGCTTATGTATAGCCGCTATTGTTTAAAGATAGCTGCTGTTAAGAAAAAGCAAGTAGAATTTTTCAAATTACCCGCCACCACATTTCAAAGGTATGAGGTTTAGTGCTGTAAAGATACCTGCACGATGCAAAGCTAGCTTTCTTCATCAGAGCAGCCACCATCTTGTGTGAGCACCTCTAGACCGTATCATAAGGAGCTGTGTATAGTCACCATCTTGTCGCTGCTACCTTGCGCAAGCACCCCTAGGGCGTCTCATAAGAGCAGCAGCCATCTTGTGCAAGCGCTCTTAAGTTGCCTCATAAGAAGCTATGTATAGCCCCCATCTTGTAGAATTAGATAGCTGCCAATGCCAAAGGGCCTAAGTAGGGATCGAACCGTCGATCTCATCATTAGACTATGTTTTTCTTATGCTATCATGTTCCTGATACTGCAAACCTAGGTATCAGGTTTTGCTCTACGATGCACCGTTTTCGAGATATTTAACATTTTGCATTTAAGCCCCAAATTTAATGATCGAACCTGCACGGCACGTTATACTCTCTACCATAGCTAAACCTGATCATGTTACGAAGACTTGCTTCAATACAAGCTAAAACAGAGCGAATGCCAAAGGGCCAAAGTAGGAACCGAACCGTTGATCTCATCATTAGACTATGTTTTTCTTGCTCCTCGTACTGCGAACCGAGGTACTGGGCAGAAAATTTTTTGTCCGTTTTGCTCTACGGTGCACCGCTTTCGAGATATTTAACATTTTGCATTTAAGCCCCAAATTTAATGAATCGAACTAGCACGACGCGTTAGCCTCTAAGCTAGCTTTCTTCATAAGAGCAGCAGCCATCTTGCGCAAGCACCCTTAAGGCGTCTCATAAGGAGACGTGTATAGCCGCCATCTTGTGTCCGCCATCTTACGCAAGCATCCTTAGGGAGTCTCTAGCCATCTTGTGCAAGGACCCTTAAGCCGCCTCATAAGAGCAACCACCATCTTGCGCAAGCATCCCTAGGGCATCTCATAAGGAGCAATGTATAACCGCCATCTTGCGCAAGCATCCCAAGGGCGTCTCATAAGAACCTATGTATAGCGGCCATCTTGCATAAGCACCTTTAAGGGGTCATGTATAGCCACCATCTTGTGCAATTAGCGTCGAGAGATGGCTGCTGTAGAATTTTTCTTTTTAAATTATCCGCCACCATATTTCAACTAAAGAGTGTAGCACTGAGGTTTGCGATGTAAGATGGCGGATGACAGCTGACAAAAAAGCACGTGGCTTTGTTTACTAAACAGGAGCACGTGGAATTTTTCAATTTGCCGCCACCACATTTCAAAGGTATCTAGCTAAAGATGGCAGCACGGTGCTCTCTTGATTAAAGATGGCGGATGACAGCTAACAGAACTTTTCAAATTGCCCACTACTACAGAGGGTAGCACCGTGCTCTGTAGATTAAAGATGGCGGATGACAGCTGACGAAATTGCCCGCATGATAGCAGCACAGTGCTCTATTGATTAAAGATGGCGGATGACAGCTATCAAAAAGCACATGGCTTTGTTTCCAAACAAGAGCAAGTGGAATTTGCCGCCACCACATTTCAAACTAAAGAGGGCAGCACTGTGCTCTGTTGATTAAAGATGGCGGATGACGGCTGTCAAAAAAGCGCGTGAGTTTGTTTCCAAACAAGAGCATTTAGAATTTGCCGCCACCACATAGAGGGCAGCACGGTGCTCTCTTGATTAAAGATGGCTGCTGTCATGTGGAATTGCCTGCCACCACATTTCAAAGGTATCTAGCTAAAGAGGGCAGCACGGTGCTCAAAGATGGCTGCTGTCAAAAAGCATTTTTCAAATTATCCGCCACCACATTTCAAAGGTAAGTAGCTAAAGAGAGCACCACTGTGCTCTATAGATTAAATATGGCGGATGACAGCTGTCAAAAAAGCACGTGGATTTGTTTACCGATTCTAATCTCGCGCTAGTGAGGTTAAGTTGGTAGCACTAAGGTTTAGGCCCGTTAAGATGGCAGCACTGCGGATGACAGGTGACGAATTTGCAGCTACTGCGATAAAGAGTGCAGCACAGTGCTCTGTGGTTTAAAGATGGCGGATGACAGCTGTCAAAAAAGCACGTGGCTTTGTTTACCACGCGCTAGTTAGGTTAAGTTGGTACTACTGAGGTTTAGGCCCGTCAAGATGGCAGTACTGAGGTTAGCGATGCGTTGTTGTCTGTCAAAAAGCACGTGGCTGTCAAAAAACACGTGGCTTTGTTTACCTCGCGCTAGTTAGGTTAAGTTGGTACTACTGAGGTTTAGGCCCGTCAAGATGGCAGTACTGAGGTTAGCGATGCGTTGTTGTCGATGACAGCTGTCAAAAAGCACGTGGCTTTGTTTACAAATTCAAATTTCCCGCGGGTGGTGGAGGAGACCTCTGGGAGGCCTCTGGCTGTGGTGGTGGTGGAGGAGGCCTCTCGGAGGCCTCTGGCTGTGGTGGTGGTGGAGGTGGCCTCTGGGAGCCTGTGGTGGTGGTGGCCGCCGAATCCCTGTATTATACTACTGAACAACTTAAAACTCACGCCGAAATGACGAATTAACGTATCGACAAAGAATCTACTAGCAGGGCTCAATACGGCCATTCATAATTCTCCATATTTGTACTGCTTGAATGAAAGGAAGTCACTTAGGATTGTGATCCGCGGGGATATTTCACTGTAGAGGCCTCAGTATTGGGAATGTGTCGACAAATGCCAAAAGATGAGGAAAGGGGCAATTAGCCAGGGATTACTCAGTAGGGGGCCGGAACGTGACCACCGAGATAACGGGGTCCACAGCCGGAAACAGTTGAACGACATCGTGTCAGCTTTTGCAGATCAGTTCCAGGAAACTGGGGTTGTACCGTGGTTGAAAGATGTGCTGTGTTTAAGTTGCAGCGTTAGGAAGACTGTGACAGGATTGTGAGCTGCACGTTAGTTTCTCATTTTGTGCCATATAATAACTTTATTTGTCACTAAGGGCAAAATAATGTGCATCCTCGGTAAGTTATGATTTTTTTTTAAATTCTAATAGCAAGACAGATCGCAGATGCGTACCTTAGTTCTATAGGTAGGTCTATATATTTTGTCAAATGCCCGGGGACTGATTGGAACTTCAAATGGCACCATCAAAAGTGCATGTAACTATCTTGTAATTAGCGGACGTGATAACTCAGTTCCAATGGTTCTATTTTCTCCTCAAGACGGCCGAGGCTTGAGTCGCAGTCGATGCATGAAAAATTTTTAAAATGGGAAGTCACGTTCTATTGATACAGATTCTACTTAAAACACTAGGTCGCGTGCCTTACCTTTCTTTAATACTTTTGAGTAATAACCGCATCATTTATGATGGTGTATTTTGAGTATCAACCATTCTTCGATCTTACCTTGTACCTTAAATGGTGAGTGGATGCAGTGGCGTACCCACGAAATAATTTCAGTGGCCAAATCTAGGCCAGTAGCGTGGATACAACCTTTCCATGGAAGGGGTTGTGAAAAGATGTTTTATTTTGCATTGAGAATTTGCTTTACGTCGCACCGTAGGTCTTATGGCAACGATGGGAAAGTAAAGGATTAGGAGTGGGAAGGAAGCGGCCGTAGCCTTAATTGTATGTTGTATGTTCAGTCTTCAGCCCAAAGGCTGGTTGGATCCTCAACAGCTCCGCCATCAGCTGTCATTAAGGTGTGAAAATGGGAAACCACGGAAAACCATCTTAGGGGCTGCCGACAGTGGGGTTCGAAGCGGATGCAAGCACACAGCTGTGCGCCCTTAACCGCACGCCCAACTCGTCCGGTGGATATGAAAAGAAAGCCGGTTCTACCGAGTGCGGTGACGGATCTTCTGTAGATATTGATGGTTTTGATTGTTGCCATGTAATTATATCCAACAATCGAAATCATAGCTTCTGTACTCTAAACCGGCTGCATTATTGAAACTGTTCGTAAAATTGATATCGTTCTTCGTTTGAGGAAGTAGAATCTTCATTTTTTTTTCTAAAAAAAAGCGAACCACTTTGGTACGACGCTCCGTGAAGGTGACTACCTGCCAGGTCGTAGATATTTCGATCACGGGAGACTCATGGCCAACTCTATTGCACCCACAAACAAGGCTGTATCTTCCCGATCCCATGCCTTTCTTAACTCTGTCAGTGGCGGGCATCGAATGCAGGATGCCTTAAGTCTAATTCTAAAATAAGGTGACCTGAAAGTAACAAGCTGACCCCGCGGTGTAGGGGTAGCTTGCCTGCCTCTTACCGGAGGCCCCGGGTTCGATTCCCGGCCAGGTCAGGGTTTTTACTTGGATCTGAGGACTGGTTCGAGGTACACTCAGCCCACGAGCTTATAATTGAGGAGCTATCTGACGGTGAGATAACGGCCCCGGTCTAGAAAGCCTAGAATAACGGCGGAGAGGATTCGTCGTGCTGACCACAGGACACCTCATAATTTGCAGGACTTCGGGCTGAACAGCGGTCGCTTGGTAGGCGATGGCCCTTCGGGGCTGTTACGCCATGGAGTTTGGTTTGGAAAAGTGTACAGAGAAGGAAGCGACACCCCTGCAAGCCTCTTAGCTTCCAGCTAGTTCTTCCGTCCGGTCTCGTGCATTTAGGACAGTTGGAAAACGTACGCCTTAATAAATGCTCTTCATAAAACCTGTGTAAACATACTAACTGAATCTATTTATAACAATAATCACAAACGCCTCCTTTTCATGTGGTTCAGTTGGTTGAGTCGCTGTCCTTCCCAGTCCGAGTTCGCAGGTTCAAATCCCGACTTTGGTCGGTGGCCCTCAAAATGGTGTTGAAATGGCAACAGCTCCATGTCGTTGGTTTCTGGCACGTTAATAAAAATTATACATACGAATATTAGCGTCATAAAACTGTAACTTAATGCTACTATATTCTGCACCCCAGGTTTGCGAGGGAAACGAATTAACAATTTGCTTTACGTCGCAACGACACTGATAGGCTTTATGGTGACGGTGGGATAGGAAAGGCGTAGGAGTGGAATAGAAGCGGCCGTTCCCTTAATTAAGGTACAGCCCCAGCATTTGCCTGGTGTGAAAATGGGAAACCACGGGAAACCATTTTCAGGGCTGCCGACAGAAGGGTTCGAATACACTGGCTCCCGGATGCAAGCTCACAACTGCGCTGCCCTAACCGCTAGGGAAACTAATAGGACAAGGTAAACACTCCCTAGCATATGTTGTGACATATATTTTTCTTTACCAACTAACAAAATATCTATACCCATACCCCTTACATTCTATATTTACTTATTCATTTATTAGTGCCTTTTTTACAGTGGCGAAGTTAGGGCTCGAGGCCCTCTCGTATACTTAACGTATACTCTCGTATACTTAAATAAAATACTGAGATACGTAAAACAGTTAAAAACTACAAAAATTAATAGTTTTAAAAATAAATTTAAATACATTACTAACTAAATTAATATTAAAACTAATTAATACTGAAAAGTCCGGCTGCATGGCTAAATGGTTAGCGAGTTGGCCTTTGGTCACAGGGGTCCTGGATTCGATTCCCAGCAGGGTCGGGAATTTTAACCATCATTGCTTAATTTCGCTAGCACGGGGGCTGGGTGTATGTGTCGTCTTCATCATCATTACATTCTCATCCCGACGCGCAGGTCGCCTACAGGTGTCAAATAAAAATACTTGCACCTGGCGAGCCTAACATATCCTCAGACACTCCCGGCACTAAAAGCCATACGCCATTTCATTTCAATATTAAAAACTCTTAAAAATGACATCCTCAGGCACGCAAACATTCACACTTCAACCATTCAGTCAGCTGTCCTCAGCAGGTAGTCTCGGCAGGTTTAATTTAATTTCGTGTGGCTATTTCTAGCCGAGTGCAGCCCTTGTAAGGCAGATCCTCCGATGAGGGTGGGCGGTATCTGCCATGTGTAGGTAACTGCGTGTTATTGTGGTGGAGGATAGTGTTATGTGTTGCGTGCGAGTTGCAGGGATGTTGGGGACAGCACAATCACCCAGCCCCCGGGCCATTGGAATTAACCAATGAAGGTTAAAATACCCGACCCGGCCGGGAATCGAACCCGGGACCCTCTGAACCGAAGGCCAGTACGCTGACCATTCAGCCAACGAGTCGGACGTCTCGGCAGGTGACCTTAAATCTTAATAAAGAGCTAGTTTCTCTGACCTGAGCTGACAGGGAATTCCATAATGTGACGCCGATCACCACAAATAATCTATTAATTGTATTTGTGCGGTGCAGTGGAATGGAAAGATAGGATCTAGAACGTGTATTTAAGTTGTGAAATGATGATAAAAAGGTGAATTTAGAAGAAATATACAGTGGCTGACTTTCAGCTAACACTCCTAAACATCATCGTTAAAGTGTGTAGCTGCCGACGTTTATCAGGCTTCAACCATTAGACAGCCTGATAGTATGGGGTGGTATGAACATCGTACCCGACGTTGTAAATAAATCTCAGGCAGGAATTCAGTGCTCGTTGAAGTTTAAGTGTTTCTTCTCTCGTCATATCAACTAATACAACGTAACAGTAATCAAGAATAGGGGGAATGAGTGTCAGTATTAGTTTTGCCCATAGCTCAAATGGAAATATATCCCTCTGCCGTTTAAGAGGGTGAAGCACTCCAAAAGTATTTTTTTACGTACCGGTATTTCTTTCGTGTGACCAGAACAATCAAGTGTTTCATTCATAATTAAGCCAAGATTTTTAACCGGTTTACTGTGGGGAATAATGTTCCCATTCAGTAGGATAGGTGGGATTGCGTCATTGTTTGAGCAGCTCAGTAATTTTCGTGGTCCAATTATGATTGCCTGAGATTTTGTGGAGTTTAGTATAAGAGAATTTCGTTGTGCAAATATACTGAGTCATCAGAGGTCATTGTTAATATCTTGTCTTGCAGTGTCGATATGTTATTTCCTGTCACGGATGGTATGTCATTGATATACTGTAAATACAGAAAAGTAAGGGTCCTGGAATACTGCCCTGCGGGGCACCACTAAGTTTCATTTTCCATTTAGAGGCCTTGTCGTTTACTGTTACACGCTGTTGATGGTTACTCAAATAATAACTAAGAAACTTAAGCGCAGCCAGGTCGAAATTTAGCAGTTCCATTTACTTTATCATAGTTGGGATTTCTATAGTGTCAAAGGTGCTACTGAAGTCAAGAATGATAAGTTTAGTGAACAGTCGTTTGTCTATAGCGTTTCTTCTTACCTTCAAAAGTGCTGTCGCGGTACTGTGACCCTTCTTAAATCCAGATTGCAAAGGGTCCAAAGGAGCATTTTTATTTAGGTATTCCAGAACTTGCTCATGTACTAAACGTTCAAAGGCTTTAGAAAGCGCAGGGAGTATGAACACAGGACGAATGTCAGAGAGAGATTGTGGGTCTAAACTCGTAGGTACCAGTATAATATTCAATATTGTCTGTTTTCCAGACAGTAGGGAAAATTCCGTTTAGTAAACAGTAGTTCAGTATGTGCGACAGTATAGGCAGGACAGCACCAATAATGTTACGTATAAAAGTAATAGGATTATCATCTACACGCGTGACCTTTGATTTAATCGTGTACAAAGCCTTTTTAACCTCATTTTCTGTGACACTGTGAAATGTGAATGGTGGATTGGCTGGAAGGGGGGGGGGGCGGTGAGTCGGTGCAGTTAATTGGGGTAGGTTGAATATTTATTCTACTAGAGTAATCGTTCAGTTCGTCAAGTAGAATGTCAGGAGTTGTCTGGCTCTGTTGATGTTTTCCTATTCCCAGAGCTCTAAATTGGTCCCATGCGCGATTGGAATTAAAGTTGTTAGCTAAAGTCCGGAAATATGCACATTTTTTATTTCTGATTAACTGCTTTGTGCGATTTCTTAAGATGCGGTAAGATTCGAAGTCTGTGTCGTCTAAGGTTTGTTTATAATGTCGAAATAACGAGTCACGGTGGGCCATCATTCTCTTGGTTTCAACATCTAGCCATGGAGAAGGGCGAGAAACCTTTATTCGACGTGTAGGTGTGTGTTTCTTTGCCGCATTAATCGTATAAAATGTCACTTCTTTATAGCTTATCACATGACCATTATTATAATAAAATTACCGTATTTATATTCTGGCTTGGGGACTTGGTGTTTGTCCCAACATTTTCCTCTTCATATTCAGACAACATACTACACTACCAGGCACCAAAGAAACACACAACAGTGATTACATCCCTCCATATAGGGTTGCGTCGGGAAGAGCATCCGGCCGTAAAACAGGGCCAAATTCACATTTGCGTCACAGTTCGCACCCGTGACCCCACAGATGTAGGAAAAACGGAAGAATAAGAAGAAGAGGAAGAAGAAGAAGATGATGATGAAGAAGAAGAAGATGATGATGATGATGATGATGATGATGATTATGATTAATATTAACTTCCGGAATCCGCACGAATCCACCACTCTTACTTGAATCCAAGGACACTAATTTCCTTTTTAGGTATTCTATACCACCTAAACTCTGGAAGTTTGGTCACCTATCAAAATAAATGCCCCCCAAACTGAAATCCTGGCTACGCTACTGCAGGACGCCCACACTTCTGTCAAGCCTATCCCACACATGCCCGATTGGATTAAGGTCGGGACTCACTGCTGGACATTCCATCTCTTGAATACCAGCTCTGGTGATGCGCGCTACATGAGCCCTGGCATTGTCGTGCAAGAGTATGAATTCAGGGCCAACACCGTATGCAACAACCAACACATGTTATAGCTGTATCTACTCGATGTACTCCACAGCGGTAAGATTACCTCGGACGACGACAAGATCCGTACAGGCATCAATACTGATGCCACCCCACATCATCACAGAACCTTGTCCGAATCGGTTGCCTTCCTGGACAACATTTGGCATGTACTGCTCACCACGGCCTCTCCATACACGTTGACGTCCATCACGCTGTGTCATGGGAAATCTGGACTTGTCTGTGAACAACACAGCTCTACATTGGCGAAGTTGCCAGTTGACGTGGGTACGGGCAAACAGAAGGCGAGCTGCGAGATGTTCTTGCGTTGAACGGGGCACTCGAACAGGACGTCTGTGTCGTAAGGACACTTCTCTTAACCTGTTCCTTACTGTCTGTTCAGACACCATGACTCAAGTGACCCTCCTGAGGTCTTGTTGTAGTTCTCTGGCAGTTGCTGAATGACGCCGCAACGCACAGATGGTCAGATATCGGTCATCCTGTGGGGTTGTCATGTGTCCACGATCTTGTCGAACACTCCTTGTAAATTGGCCTGTCTCATTGTAGCGACTCCACAAGCGCTGAATAAATGACGGAGAGACATTGAGATCCACAGCAACGCGACGATAAGTCCATCCTTGCTGGATCAAAGTGACGGCCATTGCGACATGAACATCGTTAAGATGTCTCATGGGATGTGCTGTTTTACGTAGAACGTGCTCAAATGACCGCAGTAGTCTGTGTATCTCGCAACGACACACGGACGCACCGCTATTCACTTTGTTCTAAGGGGTCACCTGACAGTTTAATGCATGGTTACGCCTACAAATGGAGTATAACTTCGATTTGACATACCCTGAATAGCTAAGGTCTCAAGGTATGCTGTATGACCATTGGAACCCCATCTACCATATTAACGTTCACATATCAGACGTTACAAAATATGTTCCCCTAATTTTTTTGAACCGTGTATATAAATGATATGAGTAAAGAAGTAGAATCAGGAATATGGCTTTTTGCGGATGATGTTAGTAGATATATAACGCCGATTATAGCGCACTCTAGCGCAATTTTGAAAAATCCCCATTTAAATATAAAATGCGATCTATGTATAGATGTTTATGTTAGTTTGATTCGAAATTTTCCGAAAAGGGGGAAAATGGCGCGCACGGACATGTTAGCGCAATTTTCAGGGTAAAAACGCGAACGGATAAAAAATGAACAAAAAACAAATAAAAATTTATGTTAAATGAAGTCCGCTTCTGTGGTGTAGTCGTTAGTGTGATTAGCTGCCACCCCCGTAGGCCCTGGTTCGATTCCCGGCTATGCCATGAAATTTGAAAAGTGGTACGAGGGCTGGAACGCGGTCCACTCAGCCTCGGGAGGTGAACTGAGTAGAGTGGAGTTCGATTTCCTCCTCATCCATCCTTGAAGTGGTTTTCCGTGGTCTCCCATTTCTCCTCCAGGAAAATGCCGGGATGGTACCTAACGTAAGGCCACGGCCACAAGGCCCCTGTTCAGCATAGCATTCGATGCCGCCTGGGCGAGGTACTGGCCATCCTACCGAGTTGTATCCCCCGACCCAAAGTCTCACACTCCAGGACACTGCCCTTGAGGCGGTAGAGGTGGGATCCCTCGCTCAGTCCGAGTGTCTGAGTGTAAACAGATTAAGAAGAAGAATATAACATTGGCGCGATCTCTCAGCAAGTGTTCTAACTTCAAGCGTATCCAATCTGTTACTTTAATTATAAACTATAAGAAATCTCAATTCATATTCCCTATTAAAGTCGCATTGTGGCACGTTACTAGTGGTTATAACATTAAGTTAGTATTCTGTATTTTCGTGGTTCAAACCTACCTTCTCCCGGACATTTTTGAAATATATTCAACATGAAATATGTATACTCTTAAATTAAATGACAACCTTTGTATACCGTGGTAGCTCAAACAGTTAGGTATTAGTAAATGTTGTTAGTAGATGTACAATGCCGATTATAGCGCACTTATGTTAATTTGATTTAAAATTGACCGAAGAAAGAGAAAATGGCGCGCACGGACACTAGCGCAATTATCAGGGTAAAAAACGCGAACGGATAAAATCCTTTTCCAAATTTTCTCCATTAGTAATTAGTATGTCCGCCTATGTGGTGTAGTGGTTAGTGTGATTAGCTGCCACCCCCGGTGGCCCGGGTTCGATTCCCGGCTCTGCCACGGAATTTGAAACGCGGTACGAGGGCTGGAACGGGATCCACTCAGCCTCGGGAGGTCAACTGAGTAGAGGTGGGATCTATTCCCACCTCAGCCATACTGGAAGTGGTTTTCCGTGGTTTCCCACTTCTCCTCCAGGCAAATGCCGGGATGGTATCTAACTTAAAGCCACGCCCGTTTCCTTCCCTCTTCCTTGGCTATCCCTTCCAATCTTCTCATCCCCTGCAAGGCCCTTGTTCAGGCTAGCAGGTGAGGCCACCTGGGCGAGGTACTGTTCATCCTCCCCGGTTGTATCCCCAACCCAAAGTCTGAAGCTCCAGGACACTGCCCTTGATGCTGTAGATGTGGGATCCCTCACTGAGTCCGAGGGAAAAACCGGCCCTTGAGTGTAAGCAGATTAAGAATGAAGTAATTAGTATTATGACAACCCTGTTCCGAATATTTTCATACCAACAGTAGTAGGGCAACGTATGTTCTATAACAATAGCTGCTGAGTCAGCATATTTCCTCTAGGTCATTGACCCCTCGTAAGGTCACTGACCCCTAGTCAATGACGTCAGAGCAATGCCGTCAGGTCAATGACGTCATTATGGTGTCAATCCTTACGTACGTGATCAAGCTTAACCTCACGTAGGTAAGGTGTTGACGTCACAATGACGTCTTAACCTAACCTGCAACCGCGGACGCTAACCTAACCTCATTGGGTTAGGTAAGGGACAGATGTTTTGATTTTTAGGATGGTGGAGAGGGTCCTCTCCTCCCTCTCTGGGGGCTACCTCCCAGCCCCTACCAAGAATAGGGGAAGGGTGAGTGAGAGATTGCCCTGTCTCTCTCTCTCCCAGTGGACCACATCTCTGGTCCTCGAACAAAAATATTGCCGGCTTCTTAGCCAGGCACGGGCGCGTTCCCTCACGAGAAATGCCAGGGGACTCGCCTCCGCCAGCGACTTTATACCGTTGTTGTATGGTTGGGGATGTGCGAGGAACAGGAGACTCCAGTGCAGTCACGCGGGGACTTGGAAAGTAACTATCTGTCACCGCGCGCATTTTTGTTGCATTTTTTAAAACACAGCAATATAATTTGGTCAGTAGAGGTTTAACACATCATTATAATAATAAACGATGGCGAATAGATGTGAGATGATTGAAACAAAATCAACTATTATAGTAAAAATTATAGAACTTTTTATGTATTAATCATTATCATCATCAGCATCGCCATCATTATCTTCAATATCTGTTTTTGTATAATGCAATCATATAGAAATGATATATTTTAAATTATATTTTACATATATATTTAATATATCAAAATAAAAGCAGAATATAATATTACTCAATATCGAAATGAACATACAAAATATAAGTAATTGATGAAATATCAATATCAGTGATTTAGTATAATGGAATCATATATATTCACTTTTCTTTCGCATTTACATACATAATCGATAGTTTTCAAAAAATAAAGCAGTTAAATGTGACAAAAAATAGAAAACGACATATTTTTTAAAAAATACTGTATTTCAATACAGAAATCGAAATCGAAATTAATAATGAATGACGTAATAATAATATTTTAAGATTTTTTGCATTTACATACATATATTCAATATTTTTAACAAAATGTAGAAAACTTCGTAGTTCAGATAATCTTATCCCTTTTGCACTTATCTTACCAGTTGCAATTCAGCTTGCGAGGTGAAACGACATGGTGTGCTGAGCGAGTGAAAAGTATGGAGTGTGCTAACATTAGAGTTTCAATTGATCAATACAGGTGTGCTGTAGGCAGATGGCAAGGGCAGATGGAAATTGAAATCAACGCAAATGGTGAAAAATAGTTTCACCATCACGCAAATGGTATTTTCATTAGTGGTGGTGATGGTGCTATAGTGATCGGTGGAGTGGAGCTAAATCTGGGCCTTGGGCTGTCATGGGAAGGTATTAAAAAGCTCAAAGAGGTCATGCAAGAATACCAAGTGGAGAAGACCAAGGAAATATTAATGGAACAAAAAATTAATTCAAGGATTTGAAGACCTTCATACAAACAGAACTTAAGGATATCAAAGAGAGCGTAGTGCAGAACAAAAACGAGATAGATGAAATGTGGACGGAAGTCCTGGATCTAGAAGAAAAGCTAAGGAACCTCGAAGAAAAGGAAAGGACACGAGTAAAGGAAGATAGGAAGAGAAACATAATAATCTACGGGCTAGTAGAAACATAAAAAGAGAATTTCAGTGAACTGTTAGACAGAATACTTTTCTTAATCAGGGAGAATTTGAAGGTCAAGTGTAATGAGAGTGATATCGATAGTGCCTTTAGATTAGGGAGGAATATGGGAAGAAGACCAGTGAAAGTATGTATGGTATCTAGCTTGAAGGCTCGAATAATTTTGGAAAGCGCGAAGAGGTTGAAGGGCACAAAAATATGGATTAAATAAGAATTGGACCAAGGTGAAATGGAAAATATGCGAATATTACGTTTTAATCAAGGGAAGGCGCGGAATTCATGGCTAAAAGCATTTATCCGTGGAAACACACTTACAACAGCGGGCGATTCTTGGAGCGGCCAGCGGACTATTGAGTGACGGCAGTAGATCCGAGTCAGCAGCTGTGTCTAGCAATCAACAAAGCAGGGACAGTGAACTGGATGACGCGGCGCTCGAAACCAGGCATCACCAACCCAGGAAATCAACGCAAGAAGAAGAGGGGGTCCCTAGGAGGCAAGACAACCCAGGGAGGAAAGAAGAAAAGAAACGTAAGCCAGCGTTAAATTTGAAAGACATTTGGACTAAAAAGGGTTGACAATGTCTGAGGAGCTAGCGGGTTAGAAGAGGAAATTGTTAGCTCCCCAAGTGGATCCATTATACAGTTAGAAAAAGTACGAATGACGAGAAGTAAGGCTTTGACGTCATTAGATATACCCACGAACAAATAGCTAGACGGGGTCGTGGGATTAATAAATATCGAGGATATATTGAGCAAACTGGGAAATTATGAAGTTAGAGATCTAATACAAGATAGTGAGATTATTGGGTTGGTAGAGACTTGGTTGCCGCCTGGACATAATGTACAAATATCGGGTTTTAAGGTCTGGAGTAGAATAAAAACATAAAAGGAGTCCAAAAGGGCGTTACCCGGTAGGGATATCAGTGATCGTAAAAGACGGAATATGCAAGCAGGTAGATCTATGAGAATCGGATGTGAGGAAATGATTTGGGTAAAAATAAAGAAAGGAAATCAGAGTGGGAGGGAGATTTTCATTGGTTTTGGTTACAACCATCCACCGGGATCCCCGTCTGAGAAGAAAAACTTCTTTGGAGATCTTATTGATGTTGTAAACCAGATTAAATTAGGAAATGAAGAAGCGGGAATAATTATAATGGGTGATATCAACGCAAGGGTTGGCGTAAATAACCCATTATATGATAGATAAAGTGATGAAATACTAATAGGAAGAAGGACAAGCAAAGACAAAGAGTGTAACAGAAATGGAGAGAAATTGCTTGAAATTTGTGCGATAGAGAAATTGTACATTTTGAATGGGGGCTCGTTGGGTGACGATTCAGGTAACTTAACACACATAGTCGAGACAGGAGGGGGTATTATAGACTGGGTGTTAGCATCTAGGGAGGCTGTAAGTTATGTTAAGGACTTTCAGGTAAAAAATTGGACAGCTTCTCATCATTTCCCAGTTGCTATTCGATTACTGAGAGACGAAGGTAAACAAGAAGAAAAACGGCATTTTAACTATGTACAGAGAATATTAGTAAGATACAGGTGGAGTGAGGAGCATAGAGACGAATTTAGAGACTACTATAAGAGGAAAACTTTTGAAATTTTGAAGATATGCATTGAGTATATGATAGAGGATGATAACATAGATGAAGCAATAAGAATGGTTGAATGATCAATAGATGTAGCTGGTAAAACAATGGTTGTGAGTAAGAGAAGGCAATATAAACAAAACGTATGGTATACTGATGAGTGTAAAGAAACGAAAAATCAAGTGATGAAGGCATTGAAAATATGCCGAAATAAGGGATCTCAGGATTTACGAGCAGATTTTTTGTAAAAGGAGGAAGGAATACAAAGATTTAATGAGTGAAAATAAAAGGAACTGGCAGGCTAAAGAGGCAAAGTTAATATATAATTACCGTAAAGAAAATGAAACTAAGAAAGTATGGAAAGGAATTAGTACAATATGCAAAGATAATAAAATCTATGAGTTTTACGTTAGATTTTTCCTTCGTAATATGTATAATCGGTACCACTGACGTTAGTAACGTCAAAATTCATAGCTACTTGGAATTTACTTTTTTCCCATCCATCACCAACTTTGATATTTATCTCGATGTATTTATTAGGCACATTAAGGTTATTTTTAGTCCTTTAATTCACTGGGAGTGAATGCCAGTGATAGCTTTCGATTTTATTCATTTATAGAAAAGGAAAATATGACGTCAACTCGAAGTTGGTTTCCAAAAATGTCTAAGGACATTTATTGTGTCTAAAACTTAACTTAGATTATCATATCCTTCGGAAAACAGTTTCAAAACAAATAAACACAAGTGACCACATATATACTTCGAAATTTTGTATTCGTTCTGCATTAAAATAATTCTTCGAGGGGGCGAGAACTAATGCTCACAGCAGGCGGTCAACCTCATTAGGCCTTACCTTACATTTGGTTTTCCCGAAGAAGTTGTCTATTTACCTGCGTTGATATTTCTAGTTATCTCCAGACTAGCAAGTGGGAAAATCCATAAATTAAGGTAATGAGGACCAACCCCCTGCCGCTCGGAAATTCCTAGCAGCTGTAGCGCAGCTCCTCCCTCAACTGACAGCGCTGGCATTCAAACATGACATATAAGAACATACCAAAATAGATCGCTTTATGATTCAACAATATAATCAAGTGACTTTACTTTCACCAGAAAGCTCTGACTGAAAGTTGATCAGTCAAATATTTCTTTTATGTGTAGTTTCATTTTCCCATAACACAATGAAGGTAAGTCTTCTGTTGTTAGAAAATCACAAAGACACACTTCCTAGAAAATTATGCTCAACAAGTAATTAGTCAGGTTCTTGCTTGACTTGCAGTGAGGTAATTAGATGTTTGGGTTTGCACTGAATAAGCAGGAATTGAAGGAAGGGTCTTCCTGACCGTATCTCCGTCTTCAACTCTACTGTTTACGTGGTCATTGCGACCACTTTAAAATGTTCTATTTGCGGCAATAACATTTTGTGATTATAAAATGAAATAAAAATTGCAGAATTACCACCGAAGTATCGAAAAAGTATCGAGCGAATTTCTTGAATTATTGTTCGATGTCGATACGATGCAAGTATCTTGAGTATCGACATATCGAATGTATCGCGGACCTATCCCTAGTGTAAATGTACCAGGTGGCTCACGGACGCCGTACTTTCTACTTATAAATGTCCCGCATGCATAAGTGATGTGTGGGGTGTCTACCAACTGATTTTAACAGGGGAACTACAGCCAGCGGGCAGGTTACGTCAGAATATGAAGAGATAAGAAACAGAGTCACACTCGCAGCATGTTACTCAGCGCGGTCGGTCGAATGCATCCGTTGCATTCGTAAACATCGTTTTCAACCGTATAGTTCTAGGCTGGTGTATGGTACAGCCGCACTATATTTGCTGTCTGCATATCGGCAATGGCTAGTGTGATCAGCAGCGGTGAATACATAGACATTATTTTAAACTGGACAACTTGGTCGGAATGCAACAGAAGCTCCAAACAGACGTACGACTTCTACACACATATTTCGCCGAACAGTATTCGTTTTTGTTCCATGCAATCATCACTTTTATCGAGTTGAATGTCTACACGTGTCTAAATTAATAAGTGATTAAATTTCCTTTTCTGCATCTTTGGCGTGTTAACAAACAGTAGCGGCGATTAGGGTGTGGGGCGTGAAGGGAAAGTCGCCCCCGCCCCTCGCCACTTTGTGGAGTAAACATTACATATTCACTTTAGCCACCTGGAACTAGGAATTATTATTACTTGTTTTGCTAAATGCTTTACGTCGCACCGACACAGATAGGTCTTATGGCGACGATGGGATAGGAAAGGCCTAGGAGTTGGAAGGAAGCGGCCGTGGCCTTAATTAAGGTACAGCAACAGCATTTGCGTGGTGTGAAAATGGGAAACCACGGAAAACCACCTTCAGGGCTGCCCACAGTGGGATTCGAACCCACGATCTCCCGGATGCAAGCTTACAGCGAATTATTTGTAAAAGTAACGTTATCTGTACAAGGCTTTGTGTCTTATCTGCTAATTCTTTCCTTTATTTTCCTTAATAATTAACATCATTTTTGGCGGAAATAAGCACCAAATGCCGTTCGTCGCGGCTAACCGATTTGTATAGCGCTACGGCAAGTAGTGGAGACTTTGCATGTGCTGTGGGGAAGAGTAGTAGGGGTATAATGTTTTTGGCAAGGTCGTGGACACTGAATTATAATTCACCGGTATGCCGCACGCATTCGTCAGTCTGGCAGCCTCTTCAGTGTCTGTTAGTTCCTTAGTGTGTATTAAACTACTAAATAACTTTTAATTGCATGATCATGCCGTACTTCTATTTAATTGTACCGGCTGAGCTAGCCGTGGAGTTAGGGCCGCGCAGCTGCGAGCTCGCACCCGGGAGATAGTGACTTCGAATCCCACTGCCGGCAGCCCTGAAGACGGTTTTCCGTAGTTCCCCAAATTTCACACCAGGCAAATGCTGGGGCGGTACCTTAATTAAGGCCACGGCCGCTTCCATCTCATTCCTAGGCCTTTCCCGTCCCATCGTCGCCATAAGACCTATCTGTGTCGGTGCGACGTAAAGCAAAATAGTAGAATATTTTTTTACAATTGGTTTTACGTCGCACCGACACAGATAGGAATTATGGCTACGATGAGACAGGGAAGGGCTACGCGTGGAAAGGAAGCGGCCATGGCCTTAAATACGGTACAGCCCCAGCACTTGCCTGGTGTGAAAATGGGAAACCACGAATAACCATCTTCAGGGCTGCCGACAGTGGGATTCGAAACCACTATCTCCCGGGTGCGAGCTCGCAGCTGCGCGGCCCTAACTCCACGGCTAGCTCAGCCGGTACAATTAAATAGAAGTACGGCATGATCATGCAATTAAAAGTTATTTAGTATTTTAATACACACTAAGGAACTAACAGACACTGAAGAGGCTGCCAGACTGACGAATGCGTGCGGCATACCGGTGAATTATAACTCAGTGTCCACGACCTTGGCAAAAACATTATACCCCTACTACCCTTCCCCACAGCACATGCAAATTCTCCACTACTTGCCGTAACGCTATACAAATCGGTTAGCCGCGACGAACGGCATTTGGTGCTTATTTCCGCCAAAAATGATGTTAATTATTAACGAAAATAAAGGAAAGAATTAGCAGATAAGACACAAAGCCTTGTACAGATAACGTTACTTTTACAAATAATTCGCTGTGAGCTTGTATCCGGGAGATCGTGGGTTCGAATCCCACTGTGGGCAGCCCTGAAGATGGTTTTCCGTGGTTTCCCATTTTCACACCACGCAAATGCTGTTGCTGTACCTTAATTAAGGCCACGGCCGCTTCCTTCCAACTTCTAGGCCTTTCCTATCCCATCGTCGCCATAAGACCTATCTGTGTCGGTGCGACGTAAAGCAATTAGCAAAACAAATAATAATAATTCCTAGTTCCAGGTGGCTAAAGTGAATATGTAATGTTTACTCCACAAAGTGGCGAGGGGCGGGGGCGACTTTCCCTTCACGCCCCACCCCCTAATCGCCGCTACTGTTTGTTAACACGCTAAAAATGCAGAAAAGGAAATTTAATCACTTGTTAATTTATACATGTGTAGACATTCCACTCGATAAAGGAGTTGCTTGTATGAAACAAAAACGATACTGTTCGGTGAAATACTTGTGTAGAAGGCATACGTCTGTTTGGAGCTTCGGTTGCATTCCGACCGGCTTGTCCATATTAAAATAATGTCTATGTATTCGTCGCTGCTGAACACACTAGCCATTGTCGATAAGCAGACAGTAAATATAGTGCGGCTGTACCATACACCAGCCTAGAACTATGCGGTCGAAAACAATGTTTACTAATGCAAGGGGTGCATTCGACCGCCAACGCTGAGTAACATGCTGCGAGTGTGACTCTGTTTCTTATCTCTTCATATTTTGACGTAACCTGCCCGCTGGCAGTAGTTCCCCTGTTAAAATCAGTTGGTAGACACCCCACACATCACTTATGCATGCGGGACATTTATAAGTAGAAAGTACGGCGTCCGTGAGCCACCTGGTATATGTGGAATAGGGAACTGTTACGGAGGGGTGCGCCGGACTGAGTGGCTCAGACGGTTGAGGCGCTGGCCTTCTGACCCCAACTTGGCAGGTTCGATCCTGGGTCAGTCCGGTGATATTTGAAGGTGCTCAAATACGTCAGTCTCCTGTCGGTAGATTTACTCGCACGTAAAAGAACTCCTGCGGGACTAAATTCCGGCACCTCGGCGTCTCCGAAAACCGTAAAAGTAGTTAGTGGGACGTAAATCAAATAACATTATTATTATTTACTGAGGAGTGCGGAAGTAGAAGGAAAGGGAAATGAAAAGTAGAGGATAGGAAGAGAAAGTTGGGACGGGGTCATGGAAGGAAAAGTGTGGGGAGGAAATAACTTCTGCAGAGATAGGGGAAGGGGATCAAATGAGGTGTGTAGGACTGAGGCTCTGATTAGGGGGATTACCTTGTTAGAGATGTAGGGAAAGTGTGTAGAGGAAAGGGAACCAGGGTAGAGTGTTATCCATGATTTATATTAAGGCAGATGTTCAGGAAAGTAGATGAGAACAAGGAGGGAAATGAGAAGGTGATAGTTTTCCACGTTGGTACCAACATAGTTGGAGATGTGCGGGATCTGGTAAATGTTGTACGGGTGAGGTTTAAGGAAGCGGAGATTGTTCTCAGTGGCATACCGTGTATGAGGGATGCTGTGTGGAAAGTGATCGGGAATTTCAATGAGAATATGGAAACTGCGAGGGAGATCCCTAGATCCTAATTGGTACCACAGTGGTACGTATAAGTAAGGAAATTTGTTTAGAAGAGTTATAGGGAGGTACATTCAGGGAAACGTGGTGGTCTAGGAAGCAGTGATAATGGTGCAGGTATCTGGAAGTCAAGTGGGGATGACATAAAAATGTTCTGCTCCCTCAAACTCTCCAACACCTCGCTCAAACTCCTCAGTGCGTAGCCACACCCACAGTTCCTACACTTGCGCCATTTGTCATTCCTTACGAAATAATGAAAAGAAAAGAAAAAAGGAAAAGTTTAGTACACATAGATCGCACGACAATTAGGTAATCAATATAATATTGCACTACAATACTAGTTACCGTACTGCATTTTGATCCTACAACACCCTAATAGGATAAAATTCTGCCGTTAATTACAAAGAATAAGCACGCTAATTTCTAATAAGATACTACAGTACAGTACACTTATTTTTAAACTACGTTCAGGCATATCCTAATTACAATAAGAGCATAAGCACGCTAATTTCTAATAAGATACTACAATACACTACAATAATTTTTAAACTACACTCAGACGTATCCTAATTACAATAGGTTATTGCTAAGCACAAACAGAAATGAAAATCGCAAATTAATTTTGAAATTCAAAAGAGTCCGCCTCTGTGGTGTAGTGGTTAGTGTGATTAGCTGCCACCCCCTGAAGCCCATTTTCGATTCCCGGCTCTGCCACGAAATTTGGAAAGTTTTACGAGGGCTGGAACAGGGTCCACTCAGCCTCGGGATGTCAACTGACTAGAGGTGTGCTCGCT
Organism: Anabrus simplex; assembly: GCF_040414725.1. Classification (NCBI taxonomy): domain Eukaryota; kingdom Metazoa; phylum Arthropoda; class Insecta; order Orthoptera; family Tettigoniidae; genus Anabrus; species Anabrus simplex. Next base: position 282,630,626 of record NC_090266.1, on the reverse strand, counting down.
TCCCACCTCAGCCATCCTGGAAGTAGTTTTCTGTGGTTTCTCACTTCTCCTCCAATCAAATGCCGGGATGGTACCTAACTTAAGCCCACGGCCGCTTCCTTCCCTCTTCCTTGCTTATCCCTTGCAATCTTCCCATCCCCCACCAAGGCCCCTGTTCATCATAGCAGGTGAGGCCGCCTGGGCGAGGTACTGGTCACTCTCCCCAGTTGTATCCCCAACCCAATGTCTCACGCCCCAGGACACTGCCCTCGAGGCAGGAGAGGTGGGATCCCTCACTGTGTCCGAGGGAGAACCAACCCTGGAGGGTAAGCAAATTAAGAAAGAATTAAAGAATGAAAGATTTCAAAAGAACTACTCAAGGATTGTTTTTTTTCTTTGCTATGGGCTTTACGTCGCACCGACACAGATAGGTCTTATGGCGACGATGGGATAGGAAAGGCCTGGGAGTTGGAAGGAAGCGGCCGTGGCCTTAATTAAGGTACAGCCCCAGCATTTGCCTGGTGTGAAAATGGGAAACCACGGAAAACCATTTTCAGGGCTGCCGATAGTGGGATTCGAACCTACTATCTCCCGGATGCAAGCTTCACAGCCACGCGCCTCTACGCGCACGTCCAACTCGCCCGGTGACTCAAGGATTGCCAACGAAGTTAAATGTGCAGACAGATTAATATTAGTATACGAATTCCTCGGAGCAGAGTCCCAGAAATAATTTTCATTATCGTGATTTTAAAAAGTTTTTACCTAAAACCAAGGAAATAGTTGCAGCTTCTTAGTGCTACCGGGCAGATGACCTTAGATGTTAGGCCCGTTTAAACAACATCAACTATGTGCTGCCAGTGCGAACAATATTACCAGATATTAAACTAAAATAGTCACGATCGGGAAGTATTTTAAGTAAATTAACACACAGTTTCGCGATTACGTGGATCGGGAAATGTGTTCTAGGTTGAAAAAAAATGTTCATCTTTGCCCGTAATATGTCTGTCTTCTGGTAAAAGTCACTCAAATGACAAAAATGCAGGCGAAAATTGCCATGCGTCACTCCATGAAAATACGGCATATGATCAGGTTCTGTTTTGCTTGCGGTTCTGACGGCGGCTTCCAAGATGATACTGTTGTAAACATTTGTGTTTTAATGGCGGATACAATGAGGTTCAAAATTGAAAAACGTTTTCTGTTTAGGGAATGTGTGCATTACAGAGGAAACAATGGGCGAGACGTATGATGTCGTTAGGGAAAACTTTTATAATCGCTCCAGTAAAGAAGCCTTAACGGGGGCTGTTCTTTATAAAGTGGAAAGAAAGACGTTTGCAACTGGGTCTGTGTTAGGTGCATCACCCAGTGGAATACCCAAGGAACAGGACGACGGTAATGAAGCCACTGAACGCTTAAATGAATGATTGCTTCGTTCACCACCAAAATCGCTAAGAAAGCGGTCTGCGGAGACGGACATTCCCTGAACCTCCATGCATCGCTGGATGAAGGATGAAGGTTACGGTTCATCTCGACCGGGCAGCATCAATGAATTAAGTGATCACGATATCAATACGCGGCGTGATTTGTGCAAACTACAGCTTTTTCAACATTAGCGCCTCGCCGTATGGTTATGATTAGGGAGCGGATTTTTATGTGCTAAACATGTGAAAAATGTTTATTTTTATGTGCTGAAAAACATTAAAATATGTGATAACAAATTAAAAGTATTTTCCTTTAAATATTACGTAACAACCCGCGCTCAAGAAGCAAATAAATATAACGTTTTGTATTAGAATATGGTGCTACTAAACGTGCTCCCTGGCAAATTAGTGTCTGTGTACGGAAACGTGCAGTATGGTATATTAATTTTTGATATTCCAGAGTAGATGTTATGAATGGTTATTTTTAAGGTAATGTTTTGTTTAAATATGGCAAAAGCAACCTATCATCCTTGAAAAAATCGTACCAATTCGTACTCACCCATCACACCCTGGAAAATTAGTTGCTAGAAGTAGTCTCAGAATTGCAGTGAACAACAAAGGTCATCTCCAAATTGTCCTTCACAAATGCATGCCGATTTTCTCTAAAGAACGCCTTATACTGCTAAAACGATCGCTCCACATCACAGGAAGGCAGACGTGCATAGTTAAAGAGAGGAATGTCACCAACACTAACGCCATCAATTTTGCCAACATGAGCACCCTCTAATACATTAGAAATTTGGCACATTGTTTGAAATCATCTGTTTTTCCTGAATAAATTTTGATATTTGACCTTTAACAGTCCCTGAACCTGCGAAGCCGGGAGTGAATCCAATTTATTTTCAACAGCGCGCACTTCTTTCACTGTTTCGGACAACAGGTTTGTGAATTTTTCAAGTATTCTATAGTTTTACGCAAGAAGCTTAAATTCGCAGATATATACGCCAAATCATTATTCAAATCAATTAATCAGTCAATACTGATCTGCATTTAGGGCAGTCGCCCAGGTGGCAGATTCCCTATCTGTTGATTTCCTAGCCTTTTCCTAAATGATTTCAAAGAAATTGGAAATCTATTGAACGTCTCCCTTGGTAAGTTATTCCAATCCCTAACTCCCCTTCCTATAAATTAATATTTGCCCCAGTTTGTCCTCTTGAATTCCAACTTTATCTTCATATTGTGATCTTTCCTACTTTTATAAACACCACTCAAACTTATTCGTCTACTAATGTCATTCCACGCCATCTCTCCGCTGACAGCTCGGAACATACCACTTAGTCGAGCAGCTCTTCTTCTTTCTCTCAATTCTTCCCAACCCAAACTTTGCAACATTTTTGTAACGCTACTCTTCTGTCGGAAATCACCCAGAACAAATCGAGCTGCTTTTCTTTGTACTTTTTCCACTTCTTGAATCAGGTAATCCTGGTGACGGTCCCATACACTGGAACCATACTCTAGTTGGAGTCTTACCAGAGAATTATATGCCCTCTCCTTTACATCCTTACTACAACCCCTAAACACCCTCATAACCATGTGCAGAGATCTGTACCCTTTATTTACAATCCCATTTATGTGATTACCCCAATGAAGATCTTTCCTTATATTAACACCTAGATACCTACAATGATCCCCAAAAGGAACTTTCACCCCATCAACGCAGTAATTAAAACTGAGAGGACTTTTCCTATTTGTGAAACTCACAACCTTACTTTTAACCCCGTTTATCAACATACCATTGCCTGCTGTCCATCTCACAACATTTTCGAGGTCACCCTGCAGTTGCTCACAATCTTGTAGCTGTCTTTTAGTATCTCTTGAAGATTCTCAATTGACGACGCATCGTTTTTATCTAGTGCATTCACAACGGATGCAAAACTTTCGAAATTGTCTGCGTAGTATACCACAGCGCTAAGCCAGTTATCCCACCGCGTAACAATAGGCAGAGGAGGAAGCGCAAGATCCGGGTTTCTCTCTTTAAACAGATCGATTCTTGAGGGTGCTTTTACGAAGACTTTTTTGCCATTAGACAGTAATTTATCCACTTGAGGATACTGAATCCGCACAGTTTCACATAACCTGTGTAGAGTATGAACAACGAAAGTTACGTGTATTATTTTCGGAAAGCTCACAGAAAGCCCTTCGGCTGCCTTTTTCATGTAAGCTGCACTATCAGTAAGGAAAAGGCATTATTTTGCAGGTTACGACTCACGCATTTACGGTGAATCACTGCTTCAATAAAAAGAATAGCAGCGGACACTGAAGGAAATATTTCTTAGAAATCCATACAAAATCACACGATCACGGGAATGATGTATGGACTCGAACAGCTAACTTTACTCTTAGGAGTGATGAAATCCCGCTACCTAATGGTGGGGCAATATTCTTCCCAGTCTCCCACGTCGTAACGGTATTACGTCACCTTATTTCTCCGTGATTGCCTTTCGCTGATATTCTATAAACAACACCCCAGCGGGCTTACTCATAAAAGTGCGTTGGAACGGCATCATGCAAGGAAACATCTCGTGCAGCAAATCAAATCGCTGTCTAAATGTAACGACGTAGCCAGTGACCAACAAGTTTTAGAACTTCTGGAGGGAAGTATATAAATGGCCGAAACATTCAGATACATGATGTTAAATACACTGTTAAAAACAATTCAGTGATCGTAAAATGAAAATATGAGCATTATTTTATAACACAGAAGCATTTTAAATTTTATTGATTAACAAATATTGCCGATTTATGTGCTTATTATAGATTTTCTTAAAATATGTATTTACATTTTTTTAAATGTGAAAAGATGTGTTTTTATGTGAAATAAGATTACGTTTTTACACTTGGGGATGCACAATAGGAGTTGCGTTAAAACTTACACAAAATATATGTAATTACATAAGAATCCGTTCCCTAGTTATGATGACAGATGAATGTTATGTGTACCTTAGCACCCGGTCTCGATATGTTGATATCTCGGTGAAAGACAACCCTCCTCATTGGGCCTGTGTTACCGGTGACCTTAACATCGAGCTGTATTTCTCCGATGGGTCTGTGACAGGGAAATCGTACAACCAGATGTTATCTCACTTGTGACCCGAACGCGAAAAATTTGGCCTGCTGAACGACATAGTTATGCAACAGGATGGTGCCCTTGGACACTACAGGAATCATGTTCGAGACTGGTTGAACAACCAGTTTTCGTTATGGACTGGACGTGGAGGGCCTCTTATATATCTGTCCAGAAACGCGGACTTAATAACGTGCGGTAATTGGCTGATGTCCTTCTTAAAGGAAAAATATTTCCGCAACTCGTATGACTTCCGTTGAAGAGCTGAAAGAAGGAATTTCCCCTTCCCTGAGAATGCTCCCTCCCGAAATACTGCGTCGGGCAAGCAGACGCACATGGCAGCGAATCCAACTCTGCGCCGAGAATGATGGTCAGCCTATCGAAAGAGTTTGAAATATGTAGGAACATTCATTTATGACTCATTCCATTCTTGCACGTATATTTTTCTGTTAAATACCATTGTTTGTCCTTAATGTTGCTTCTTGTTTCAATACAGTAGCAATAAACATTTCCGATCCTTACCTCTGGCCCACCCTGTAGAAATGTATGGCATTGTGTTGTTTTTGTTTAAAACGCTGAATACTTACGAGTGCCACTTAAAAGCCCTCGGTGGGCCGGATGTGGCACGAGCGCCGCCGTGAGTGACTGCAAGAAGGAGAGTAAAATGAAAAATCAGGTTGTGAGTTTCACCAAGAGGAAAAATCCTCTTAGTTTTAATCACTGTGTCGATAGAGTTAAAGAACCTGGGTGTTAAGAGAAGGAGAAGTCTGTATTGGGGTAATCACATAAACGGGACTGTAATTAACAGTTACTGCTCTCTTCATATGGTCATGAGTGTATTAATGGGTTGTATAAGGATGTAAAGGAGAGGGTGTATACTGTATACGTCACTAGTACGACTCCTAACGTCTTTGAAATCATTTAAGAAGAGGCTAGGTAAACAACTGATAGGGAATCTGCCACCTGGGCAACAGTCCTAATTGCAGATCAGTGGTGATTGATTGATTGATTGATTGATTGATTGATTGATTGATTGATTGATTGATTGATTGATTGATTGATTGATTGATTGATTGATTGATTGATTGATTGATTGATTGATTGATTGATTGATTGATTGATTGATTGATTGCCTGTGGGAATGAATAAGCGTTCACTTTGGCAAGCTCAAAATCACACAGTGCATAAGTAGGAATTAAGATGAGATTAAGACATGCTGCACTTTTTCATTGTCATTTTAATTGTCCTGTAAGCAGTATTGCAAGCAGACAAAATACCAGAGGAAGTTCAAACTCATGAATGATCGCATGGACAGTAAAAAGATGAAAGAATTATTTGGGACCATTTTAAATATTCCATCATTGAAAATTGTTTCACTTACAACCAAGTCATATGCGGCTATCGGTGAAAACAAATATAACACTCGTGCTTTGTCACTGACTCCTTAATAAAACAGCAGAAATTTTTCTTTCAAAGGAGTCTTGTTGTATGTTTCAACAGTCAAAATTACTGTTAGTGACAGCGGAAGTGAAGGACGATTTTAATTTTGATAGTAAGGAACTATTCTGATGACTGCATTTTCTTAGTTGAAGTTAACTACAATTTCTTCACTACTAACTCAAGGAAGTACCTGTCTGCCCATCAAGCTGGGTGGTTGGGTTGGGTTTTCTCTTGCTCACGTTTTGTACTTCCTTCACACTTGATTAGGTGACATGCAAATGTTTCGCAGTGTGATCTCTTTTCGTTCTGAGATTTTATACATTCAGCGTTCGTTGAACGTCTTGCAATACAGATTATCTATTTCCTTGCTGGTTCTGAGAGTTATAATGGTAAAGATCATTATGATGTAAGTACACGGGGTTATTTCTCTGACTGTAGATAACTTGAGTTGTCGCGCACATTTCACTAATAACTTTTATTTGTTACAGTAACGTAAGGTTTTAGGGTCATTTTTTGTCGTTGGACTCTTTTGCTTATTGGATCTTTTCGTACATTGAACCTTTTTGCATGTGGGATACTGTTGTATGGCAGATTACTTACTACGAGGAGTTTCCATTTGTTAAATCAATTAAATGCCGGAACTTAAATGATGGACTGATTAGTATGCAGACCTTATTTTTAAGACTGTAAGTCGGTGCGGATATTTTTGATAGACAATACATCTTGGTAGCTTTAGGGTTAAATTTAATGTGTCAGGCTCTTTTAATATGTATAAAATCCTATCTAGTTCAGGCAGTAAGGAACCTATTAGGTGTGGATAAACCTATTAAGTGTGGATTTCAATAAAACGTTTCGTGTTCTTCAGACTAAACTTGACGTAATTTGTTCAGTAGAATTTTACTGTTTTATATCTAGCGTGGTCCAAGTTTGTCTTGTTACGTCAGTTCCTACTTCCTGTAGATACAGTTTCATCCTTCTTATGTTTAGTTTTATGCATATGTATACTTCTAAAATTTGTATCTGTGTTTGTCGTATTTTATGTTCAATTTCTTATATTCATTTTTATGAAGATACATACTTCTAAATTCTGTCCGTATGTACTGTGTGTCATTAGGTATTGCCAGTGATCTTCTTCTTCAGTCTTGTGGTCCAAGTTCTGTACTACTGGGGCACCATGCAGTGGATTGTTCTTAAGTTGGGATGGTTACTTCAGGTCTCCATGGGAACTACAGTCTGCGAGTCTGTGAATGCAGCTGCATCAGTCTTCTTGGGACTTGTACGTATATCTTTGAAAATACCATTTGATATTTTGTTCTGCTAAATTTCAATAAGGTACGTACTGTTGTAGGCTTCTTTTTCCAATGAATGGAATAGAAATATTGAATTGAAATGAAGTAGAGGGATATGAATATAGGCATTCCATCAGAGGTCACTCGTTGTAAATAAATGTTGGGATGATCGCTCATTGTAAAACCAAATAATCCCTATGGTCAAATGATTAAAATAGAATGGACGTTGAAAGAGTCTGGGCCTTGTTCACTGTCAAAACATATAGCAAAAGGATATTTATTTGTATCTGCGGTCTCTACTGAACCGATTTCCACAATTCTGTTTTAATTAAAGGGTTTTCTTACAAATTTATTTGTTAAGAATGAAGCCATTCTTTTGAGCGTCCCCTCATTTAAAGAAGCTGATATGATTTTCAGTCTGTCAAAGATGAATATAACGCTTAGAACAGAATCATTTTCATTTTTGACAGGTTTTTTAGTGTTCTAAGTGTCATAGTATATTCGTGATCGATGTTGCAAATTTTTGCAATTTCACGGAATAGATTTAAAGGGACACTGCCTTAACTTAAGTTACATCCTTTTGCTGACACTGACCACTTTCCTCACTCCAGTTGTGCGTTTGTCTAACCGTTGAGATGATAACAGACTCCATTATCTGGGGTATGCTATCCACTACGTCCTGGATCTTTCTTGAGGAATATACATTCACTCTCCCTATAGTACTGGTCTCAAGTTTCATTCAGGGTGTCAAAATTTGATGTTAGACATTTTGTCGCCTTCAGTGGAAAGTCTGTGCTACGTCCTGGCCAGTTCAGGATTTTTATCCGTCATGAAGAATTTAAAATATGCAGGTAGCAACGTGGGGGGAGGGAGACATGAATCAGTCTGATGTTCTTGCCAACAAATGAAGCAAAAGAGATTACACACTATGTTAATTTACATTCTGAAGGCTAATTGTACTACATTTTTGGTGACGAGCCGAGTTAGCTCAGCTAGGCCTTTAGTCTTGCCTTTCCGAATTTTATTTTGGTAGAAGCACTGAGTACACAGATAGCTAAAATTAGAAGTTTTCAGTGACTTGTCCATTATTCTGTGACTGCTGAACTGGGTTGGCACTGGTAGTGTGGGCTTCTACACCATGCCATGCATACGAGCTAGCTCATCTTGGCAAAATAGAACTCAGCTCACTTTGATACGTTACACGTGGCATTCCAGGTGTCACGATGACAAGATAGCTCACAGGAACTGAGCTGGCATAAGGCACAAGAGTGTAATGCATGACCCTTTCCTCAGTGTAGTATATAAAGAAGTACTTTTAAATGACTGTTGAATGCAGTGAACACAAGATTTGTTACTAACCATTTACAGAAAACAATCACAGAATTATTTTTCTGTTTCAAATATGCTATTCATTAAAAAACACCATCTGTTGAATTTCAATTGTTTTAATGAAATATCATGACTTTTATGAGAAAGCCTCAGAACAAATAGCACTTCTGGATAAAATAAGCACAACTCAGAAATACTGTGACAAAGAAGCATCAACCTCTGCTGAATAAGTGAAGAAGCAGCGGCAGTCATGTGGGGTTATTTAACTGCAAAACACAAAATAAATTGTCAATGCTCAATGAAGCTGTTGTCAAAAAATTTGCCATCCGTATTTGTTTGTAAATTTCCCAGGATTTTAATTTAAAATGTCCCTCTTCCTTTCATAAAAACAAAATGGACACCCTGTATTTATTTTATAATGTCCAGCTCCATGGCTAAATTAGCGTTCTGGCCTTTAATCCACAGGTTCCCTAGTTCGATTCCAGGTCGACTCGGGGTCTAGGTGTGTGTGCCGTCTTCATCATTCAAATTCATGTTAGGTAGGGCCTCATCCTCACAGACAAGCAGGTCGCCTATAGGCCGTCTGCTAGAATAAGACCTGCTCCAGGCCCTTCCGGAGTCCATACGCCACTTTATTTTATGATGATGATGATGATGATGATTATTATTATTATTATTATTATTATTATTATTATTATTATTATTATTATTTGTTGGTATATAATGATTGTACCGGTTCACAACAAAAACACTTGAGAACGATATCTCTGCTGTGCAGTAAAATGCACTGGAGTTTAAAGAAATCACAGTGGTACTTGTAGAACTACAAACATTGTCAGCATTTTTGTATCAGTGCAACTTGACAGTTCCGTCTGCAAATTCCGTTGATATGATAACCGCGTTATGAAATTTTGCCTGTCTTTCAGATGGAATATAAATCAACTTCTAACATGCCTATATCCTGGAACAGACAAAAATGCTTCCTGTGCAATGTTTAGGTAGAAACCTTCCGAAGTGTATTTTGAATGCCACCTCTCCATCGCTGGTGATCTCATTAGATATGTCAGACATAGAATGGAGCATCATGCAGCTCATATCAGATATTGTGCCCTTTTGATGGCATATGTGGTGGCGATTCTCTTGTTGATATTTCCCTCGGCTGCTGAAAAGAAAAATACTCACCGCACACGCATACGCAGAAACTTACCTCAGGGCTGAACCGTCCGTATTTCTTCGAACTTAGGGCCGATGGGGGTTACAAACAACTACTACGGGTCAAGCTAATCTACAATAACGTAGCCCAGACTGATTTAAGCCTAATAATAATATTTATTTTAAAAAATGAAATCGAACAAAATTTTAAAGTTAACTGAAATTAGAAAATTGGAATAACTTTTCTACCGCCCAAAGAGCGTAAATGCAACAGAATAAATAACAATATCTTGTAATCTAGGCCAAACTCAAACAAAAATCGTCATCTAGCTGTACTCAGGTATGATTCAACATCAACTAAAATTAAATAATTAATTACACTCAAAAATGCTAATAAGAATAATTCAACTGATAAGGGAACTGACACAATTAATTCCTAAGACCAACATGATCAATAAAATGAGACATTACAGTGAGTTAGGTAACCTAGCATTGCAGACTGTTAAACGTGTGAAACCAATGCGCCCATGAACACACACACTCTCATCTTAAAACATAATTTATTTTGTTGTTATTATAAACACACACATTTATCAAATGTCTAGTTGTTGCCTTTCATGACTGTCTTTAAATTTAATACAATGAAAAGTAATTTATCAGCCATAAAAATATAAAATCACTCACTGTGACAGTCATTGGACACGTTCACGTTATCAAATACATTTTTGTTCTGCTATTGATTAATTGTACTCCCCATTCTATACATATGGAAATTATATCGCTGGTCACTTTTAGAAATCCTACTAATATAGGCCTACAACATTTTACGTTATGTACAGTGGCGATAGGTTTACGCACTCTTAATCAACAATTTGCGGCATTATTTTTACACTAAGTTAACTTATTAAGGTCGGTTCAGTGACATGACATGACTCCTTTAGTTACATTTCTGGTTGTGATAACTTATTTGTTTGCGATATCTTTTACTAAGATAAAGAGAAATGTTGCAATTTATTGACGATGACCACCGGGCTGTCCTTCCCTGATCTTACTAAAATATGAGAGCTCAAAACGCCCTCGAAAATGTATATACAAATTTACACAACACTGTCAATATAGTGTTCATCAAAAATATAGCATAACAAAAGCACATAATCCCGAACTACAATATCTCCATTGAATTATATACATAATTTGACATTCACGTGCTTTCCTATATATGAGAATGTTAATCCAGGTTGCTTAATTAAGCTTTACTATATGGTCAAATGATAAATATCACAGGTTACCACGTCAAATACTACACAAATTAGTTCACAGATTTTAACATAGTCTCTCACACGGTTACAACATTACTATTACGTACTTATAGACGCTGAGGTTCTACTGTCGGCAATCAAGCCATAAATTACTATACTCCTATCATTTTACTATACTCATTTAATTATTTAATTATCTATTCGACATCACATAATTCCTATCTCATTGCTATCTTGCTTATTTATATCGTTTCTTCACTGGTCCATTTTTGTTTTCACTGTAATATCTACGAGCACATCCGTCTCCGAAATAATGACTTCATCTTTCATTCTTTCTTCTAATATCTTGTCATCACTGCTAATTACTGGCGTATTCAACACCTCTTATTATTTTCATTTCATATTTATCCATGTAAATTTGAGCTCCGATTCATCGAGCTAATTATATTAAATGAACATGTCATCTTCTATACCTTAAAGACGATTCTCATTTATTTTCTTCACGACGTGGCCATTTCAGCTTCTGTTTTCTTATTTCACCTGTTAATTACACTTGTGATTGTACTTTCCATCTCTCATTTGGACCTCTAAATCGTATACATCTCAATTATTATCATCTCCTGCAAATTAGCAGTGGAGTCCTTATTTACCAGTACGGCATTACTATTTCTGTACTCAAATATGATTGCCTACACAATAGAGTTTTGGTTCTACAACTCAAACTCGCAGATAAATTACAAATCCAGCCTTTTAAATTCTGATATAGGATTATTATTATTATTTATCATTATATTCAAAATAGATAGTTATATACTTTACTACTTGACGATCAGACGCTACCTCAGCTGACTTCATTATACGTTCAAAAAGTAAATGTGTTATTATTTTTATTTGTAATTTACACACCTAGTCAGTTATTCATTTATTATGGACATAAATTATCACTGTGACCTATTATTGCAAAGTGCATGCTAACTACAAAGATTTCGCATATTTTGACAAACGTGAACTGATATTTTTTTCTCCTTTATCTTCTTCCTCTTCTTATTATTATTGTGGTAACTCCTCATAGAGCAAATGACAGTTATATTGATTTTGATAGACGTCGGATACCTCAGATTATAAGCACAAATATAAAAATTGACGCCAAAACACTCAAAATTTATCTCATCGACGATGCGAGATTAAAACATTCAAATCCCGATCGTAAAACCCAGCTGCTTCACTCTCAAATGAACTATAAGTAATATCATTATATTTTCTTAATTATTAGGTACGTGAATTCAGTTTCTACGCTATAACTAATCACATAATCCTCCCTGTGGAGGACAACGCTTTGCTCACCGTCATATTGATTACACAAGTAATAAATTCAACATTTTCTTTACCTTATTGCAGGATCATTGGCTGCTACTGCATTCTGTAGGCCCTCGCTTCCATGGCGAATGTATTCGATGACGGAGATCGTGATCACGTTATATGACCAGTAGCACACACGGATGGAATGCATTCTTAATTCACACATCAATCGCAATAATTTCTTTCACACGTTGTCTTGACGCTTATTCTATGGTACAGACTACTTAAACAAATAAAAATGTATACAATTAGATTATTATCCAAGTTTGTATCTGGAATAAAACGATTCATCTAACCGACATTATCCTTTACCGATCAGCTGTTCAAACTTCTCCTCCCTTCTGCAGCTTCCGGCTCTTGCCGTCTGTTTGTAAACAGGATTAGTGTTTATTAACCCCTTTCTCTCGAAATTTGGAATGTGTCCTTGATCGTGTCGCTTTGCCGCTAGGTTGCCTGCCGGCTGCCCTTATCTTGTACAAACTGTGATGTTAATCATTTTACCCGTACTGTCTTTCAACTACTTCCTTCTTTATTTAATTTTATCAATCGCTAGATTATTGAGGCCGCTTCTCTGACAATAAGCTTTCTTGAATGTTCAGCATTTTTGAGTTTGTTAAATTAATTATATGACTCATCCCACTTTTTTTCCAGTAATGCAAGTCTGAATAAAAGTTTATAAAGTACCACTTTCAAATGTTCGTCGAGTCTGACCCGTTGGAAGGCACTGCTCCGCGGAAATCTTGGCATATTTCCAACTCTCTTCTTACACGAAGTTAATATTGCTGCGAAGCGACGGATACCAAATAACGGGCAAATCCCGCTAACAGAAAAATCATAGCTGAATGCTAATTGACTGTAAGACGTAGGAATGTATGTATCACACTGTTTACAACTGCAAAATTTAAGACTGTGAACAGGCTGCCTGAGTGTACAACTTACAACTGACTATTCGTCGAATGATTTAGACTGGTTGACTGTAGACTGGTGAAAAACATTGACACTTTCACGGCGTCCTCGGGTCATTTTGTAAAATTCTCAAACCACGCCCCAAAACTAATTTTTAGAGAGGAGATGGCGGAATGATACAGTTAATTCACGTTGATATCTCTAATGTCTGTAGCTTAATTAATCAACTAAATATTGTCTATGACTCAAAATACTGGTGCCATTGAACTGCTCCAGAATTTATAAAAGATAGTTCGTGAACAATTAAATTAACTGATAACTGATAAGCGTCACTGATGTTAATTCTGCTAGTGGATTTGTAACGACATACCACCATCCGGCACCTTCCCTTGGACGAATCCACTTCACATACTTTTTATGACGTAGTTTCACATAACTAATTATCCATGTTATAGTTTAGCACTCAAATCATCACAAAAATGATGTCTAATCATATAATCAGATAATTCACCCCTCAGTAGCGAAAACGAGCTAACTGAGATTATTACTTCCGTAGGGCGGTTGATATTTTCGATTTTGTGATTGGTTGAATAATGCCTATTGCCCTTATGACGTCGTGCAACTAGGACAAACCACTTTATAAAGGAGTATAGGGTGTCTCTCTGTTCTCTTATGATCTCTTCTATCCTCGTCTTTCTTCAAGGTGAGGGGTTAGTGTTCGTACTTCCACTTTCACGTGGGAAGATTTCAGCTGGAATTGTCCACAGTCGGCTCATTAAATTTTATTGGAGTCATTTATGGTTTTAAAGTCTTACCGAAACATGACTATAACCAAACGCAGGTTATAGGCTTGTGCCATGGAATGTCTCTTTGTTACTGTCCAGGGAATTCGCTGCATGCAGTATTCACATATCAAAATCTGATAAAAGTATTAATTTAACCGTGAGCATATTCGCCTTATGGGTGCAATATAGATTTGAAGGGAAGTACAATGATGCTCAACAAATCATTTAAGGGGGGTCATACACTAGTCATGCCATGTTTAATTACCACTTGACAAAAATATGACTATTTCCTACATTATTTCAAATAGGACATTGAAAATCAATATGTTGATATATAACATCCTAACCTATTGATTGATATAGTACAAATCAAAATTAAATGTCCACATTATTAATTAATCAATTTTGATAAAATTATTAACCACATGATATGACGAAAACATGATAACTCTTTAAATATGAGCTTAAAGGTTGTTTTCTTTCTCTTGAATTGAAACTGACAGAATATTATACAGGATGGTGTAAGATGAAATCTCTTAGTGCACTCAAATTAATTTGGTAGTTTTTTAAAAATATATACATATATTTTTTACATTTTATGACCTGTTTATATCATTATATTAAGCCTAAATTTTGTCTGAGTTCCATTATTTTATTTCATCCTCTATAGAATCATCATCATCATCTGTTTACCCTCCAGGTTCGGCTTTTCCCTCGGACTCAGCGAGGGGTCCCACCTCTATCGCCACAAGGGCAGTGTCTTGGAGTTTCAGACTCTTTGTCGGGGGATACAACTGGGGAGTATGACCAGTACCTCGCCCAGGCGGCCTCACCTGCTATGGTGAACAGGGGCCTAGTAGGGGGATGGGAAGATTGGAAGGGATAGGCAAGGAATAGGGAAGGAAGCGGCCGTGGCCTTAAGTTAGGTACCATCCCGGCATTCGCCTGGAGGTGAAGTGGGAACCACGGAAAACCACTTCGACGATGGCTGAGGTGGGAATCGAACACACCTCTACTCAGTTGACCTCCCGAGGCTGAGTGGACCCCGTTCCAGCCCTCGTACCACTTTTCAAATTTCGTGGCAGAGCCGGGAATCGAACCCGGACCTCCGGGGGTGGCAGCTAATCACGCTAACCACTACACCACAGAGGCGGCCCCTCTATAGAATTCCTATTTAAACAACTGTGCAAAGTTACGTTTAGATCTGACAAATGGTTCTTGTGATAATACGTTTCTTGTTTGAAAAAAATAAGTTTTCAGGAAATCGCATGTAAAGTTGGCACACACAGTTCTACTCACCGTTCACCTTAGAAGTCTCCACTGCCATATGTTATACCCTCTGTCTGAATGTTCTTGGATTGTTCTTCAAGTCTGAGCCTTCGCCTAGTCCTTCTAGCCTCCAAAATTGAATGTTTTACTTTTTTCAGCTGAATCTGAACGTACCTTGTCAAACTTGCTCAAAACTTCCACAGTATTCTTCCAAACTTTGACTCCCAATGCCTTGAGTACTTGTAGACTGCTGCTAGCTCCATCGTTAAAACTGGCCACTGCACTGTAGCTTGCTATTTGAACAATTTTATTACCATTGCATGATGTTTTGGGACAAATGGACCAAACTTTACAGTTGAATGACTCATTTGTATTTTGGTTTATCCCTTTTAGACACCTTCTCAGTAACTCTGTTTTGCCCACCCAAATATACTTCTTTCAGTTAATTTCACATTTCCATGACACAATTTTCCACACAAATGTTGACTTATATTATCCACTAAAGAAGAAAAATCTATAATCCTATATGACACGCTGTCAGTATCCTTAGCATTACTGACAGGTTACCTACCTCTGGCCCAAGTTTCCTGGCTGATGCACTAGGCCTACTGGTTACGTCAATAATAACATCGCCAATACCACCTCTCTCTTCATTAGAAAAGTTATTTCCAGCAAATCTCCTCTTTTTCTGCCTTGCAACGTTCCCTTTCTTAGGCATTATGATCACAATTCACAACACAATGTAATAAAAACACGTGGAAAATTTCAAAACAAACTCGTACTACCGCCAAGGAGTACACAACAGAAACCTTGGAAACATATCTTCAAAGCTTTTCACTCTCAAAGACAACTCAAACCAAGGATACAGGCATGGCCTACGTGTATACTACCCATGCAGCCAGTACTATAAGAAATTGACCGTCTGGCGCTGTACATTTTCATCCATTGCTACGTAGCCACGCCCATCACAATGTGCAAGCTGTCACTAAAATGCAAATATCTCTGACACTATGAGGAATTTTTACATAAAACTTCATATCTGTGTTTAGAAAGCCTCAACATTTTGTCTGAGATTTATTTTTAAAAGTGACTAAGAAGGAGGTGTAGATATAGAGTTAGAAATATATGTGGAAGTAGGAAGAAATTGAAGGAACTTACAAGGAAATTGATTCTAGCAAATAACTCAACTGAGGATAACATGATGGCAAGCATAATTGACAGCCATGCAAATTTTAGTAAAAAATGGATGTGTAGGTACTTTAAGGCAGAAACAGGTTCCAAGAAGGACATTTCAGGAATCATTAATGAACAAGGGAAGTGTGTATTTCAGGATCTACAGAAGGCATAAATATTCAGTCAGCAGCGTGCACAGATTTTTGGTTACAGGGAAACTGTTTATATAGAAAAGGTGACTAATACTAACGAAGCATCAGCATTTACCTACGATAGCAAAGACATTTCTAATAAGATACAAAATTTGGAACCTAGAAAAGCAGCTGGAATTGATAAGATCTCTGGGGTATACTAAAGATAATGAATTGGGCCAGTCATTTTGACACGTGTTGTGTGTAGTCCTTGGGAAAGCATTCTTTCAATTATATAAGTCATGTTTGCGGAATTAATAACTGGTTCGATAGAAGGCAGTTCGAGTTTAGGAAAGGTTATTCCACAGAAGCTCAACTTGTAGGATTCCAGCAAGATATAGGAGATATCTTAGATTCAGTAGGTCAGATGTCTGTACCACTACTGACCAATCCAGGGCGTTTGATACGGCACACCAGGGGAAATCGCTGGTAAAAATTAGTGCAATGGGATTAGATAAAGGTGTGACTGAATGTGTGGCTATATTTCTAGAAACTAGAACTCAGATAATTAGATTAGGAGAAGCTTTATCTGATCCTGCAATTATTAAGAGGAAACTATTTAAGGCAGTTTCATCGGACCTTTATATTTATGTTTTCTGTTATATAGAATATATGACTAAAGATTTGGAGTCCAAGATGAGGCTTTTGCGGATGATGTTATACGGTATAAAGTCATAAATATGTTACAAGATTGTGAGCAACAGAAAAAAGACCTCGACAATGTTGTGAGATGGAAGCTGGTAATGGTATGATGATAAATGGGGTTAAAAGTCGGATTGTGAGCTTCACAAATAGGAAAAGCCCTCTCAGTTTCAATTGCTCCATTCATGGGGTTAGGGTACCTTGGTTTTAGTATAAGGAAAGATCATCGTTGGAGTAATCACCTAAACGGGTTGTCAATAAAGGGTACAGATATCTACACATGGTTATGAGGGTATTTACGGGTTGCAGTAACGATGTAAAGGAGAGGTCATATACAATATACCACTGGTAGGACTCCAACTAGAGTATGGTTCTAGTGTATGAGACTCTGGCCAGGATTACTTGATTCGGGAACTTAAAAATCCAAAGCAAAACAACTTGATTTGTTCTGGGTGATTTGCGACAAAAAGAGTAGCGTTACGGAATGTTGCCAAGTTTTGGCTTGGAAGACTTGGGAGAAAGTAGACAAGCTACTTGGCTAAGTGGTATGTTCCCAGCTGTCAGCGGATGGATGGCGTGGAATGACATTAGTAAACGAATAAGTTTGAGTGGTGCTTTTAAAAGTAGGAAAGATCACAACATGAAGATATATATGGAATTCAGGGAGAAAATATTCGTTTATAGGAAGGGCAATTGGAGACTGGAATAATTTACCAGAGGAAATGTTCAATAAATTTCCAAACTCTTTGCAATTATGTAAGAAGAGACTAGGTAAACAACAAATAGGAGATATACATGGTGAAGCGTAATTCGCGCACTCGGGCGTCGCAGCGCGACTCCTCACATGCCAGCAATAAAAAAATGTCTCTTACAAAATTTCGTCTTGCGAGTATATCCGGTAGAAAACGGACGTTAAAGAGTAGCAATCTGGCAACACTGTAACCATGTGTAGGGTAACTACCGCTGTCAGCACATCCTCGTTGTGCTGTACGGCTGGTGCGGTGAGTAGAGCTTTTTGGTTGGCATGCAGGAGGTCGATGGTTCGATCCTGGGTAGAGGCGCATTTTTTATTTGCTAATTTCCATCTGACATTGCCTACTGTAATACAGTAAGACACCATTTCTGAGGTCACATGTATCCTACATTTACAACATAAATATAATAATAATAATAATAATGATAATAATAATAATAATAATAATAATAATAATAATAATAATAATAATAATAATAATAATAATAATAATAATAATAATAATAATAATGTCTGCCTCTGTGTTGTAGTGGTTAGCGTGATGGTTCGATTCCCGGCTCTGCCACGAAATTTGAAAAGTGGTACGAAGGCTGGAACGGGGTCCACTCAGCCTCGGGAGGTCAACTGAGTAGAGGTGGGTTCGATTCCCACCTCAGCCATCCTGGAAGTGGTTTTCCGTGGTTTCCCACTTCTCCTCCAAGCGAATGCCGGGATGGTACCTAACATAAGGCCACGGCCGCTTCCTTCCCTCTTCTTTGCCTATCCCTTCCAATCTTCCCAACCCTCCACAAGGCCCCTGTTCAGCATAGCAAGTGAGGCCGCCGGGGCGAGGTACTGGTCATACTCCCCAGTTGTATCCCACGACCAAGAGTCTGAAGCTCCAGGACACTGCCCTTGAGGCGGTAGAGGTGGGATCCCTCGCTATGTCCGAGGGAAAAACCGAACCTGGAGGGTAAACAGATGATGATGATGATGATGATGATGATGATGATGATGATGATGATGATGATGATGATGATGATGATGATGATAATGTCCGCCTCTGTAGTGTAGTGGTTAGCGTGATTAGCTGCCACCCCCGGAGGTCCGAGTTCGATTCTCGGCTCTGCCACGAAATTTGAATAGTGGTACGAGGGCTTGAACGGGGTCCACTCAGCCTCGGGAGGTCAACTGAGTAGAGGTGGGTTCGATTCCCACCTCAGCCATCCTCGAAGTGGCTTTCCGTGGTTTCCCACTTCTCCTCCAGGCAAATGCCGGGATGGTACCTAACTTAAGGCCACGGCCGCTTCCTTCCCTCTTCCTTGTCTATCCCTTCCAATCTTCCCCATCCCCCGCAAGGCCCCTGTTCAGCATAGCAGATGAGGCCGCCTGGGCGAGGTACTGGTGATTCTCCCCAGTTGTATCCCCCGACCAAGAGTCTGAAGCGCGGCTGTGAGCTTGCATCCGGGAGATAGTAGGTTCGAATCCCACTATCGGCAGCCCTGAAGATGGTTTTCCGTGGTTTCCCATTTTCACACCAGGCAAATGCTGGGGCTGTACCTTAATTAAGGCCACGGCCGCTTCCTTCCAACTCCTAGGCCTTTCCTATCCCATCGTCGCCATAAGACCTATCTGTGTCGGTGCGACGTAAAGCCCCTAGCAAAAAAAAAAAAAAAGAGTCTGAAGCTCCAGGACACTGCCCTTGAGGCGGTAGAGGTTGTATCTCTCGCTGAGTCCGAGGGAAAAACCGAACCTGGAGGGTAAACAGATGATGATGATGATGGTGGTGGAAACACATACAAATTGTAACCGAGTTTGGACATTATTCGCAGAGCACGTTGCTAGGCCTACTGGTAACGAAAGGCCCTAACGAAATGTAATGGACCTGAACGAGGCAAGAATAATAGTTGGTACTAATCTTTGGCTCCGCCTCTGTGGTGTAGTGGTTAGCGTGATTAGCTGCCACCCCCGGAGGTCCGGGTTCGATTCCCGGCTCTGCCACGAAATTTGAAAAGTGGTACGAGGGCTGGAACGGGGTCCACTCAGCCTCGGGAGGTCAACTGAGTAGAGGTGGGTTCGATTCCCACCTCAGCCATCCTCGAAGTGGTTTTCCGTGGTTTCCCACTTCTCCTCCAGGCGAATGCCGGGATGGTACCTAACTTAAGGCCACGGCCGCTTCCTTCCCTGTTCCTTGCCCCTGTTCAGCATAGCAGGTGAGGCCGCCTGGGCGAGGTACTGGTCATACTCCTCAGTTGTATCCCCCGACCAAGAGTCTGAAGCTCCAGGACACTGCCCTTGAGGCGGTAGAGGTGGGATCCCTCGCTAAGTCCGAGGGAAAAACCGAACCTGGAGGGTAAACAGATGATGATGATGATGACTAATCTTTGGGACCATTGGAGGAGGGTACAAAGAAAACAGGTTTCACATCTAGTAGATGAAGTGGTGCGAATAAATTCACGCCCACGACGTGGAAAGGGCGCCTTTCAATCAAAGCTGATCAATGAAAACGATTGTTCGTCCATGTCTAGGATCGTAGTATGTAAGTGCAAATGGTTTCTGGAGGACCCACTGCAATCGCTGTTGACGATTAAGATGCCAGATACCATACCACCTGGACTACACGAAATAAAAAACATACGCCTCAACCCAGGATCGACCACTCGACCTCCTGCATGCTAACCCAAAACTCTATCCATTGCACCAACTGTACAATACGAGTAACTTCTGCTGACAGAGGTAGTTACCCTACATGTCGTTACAGTGTTGCCAGATTGCTAATCTTCAACGTCGTTTTTCTGCCGGATATACTCGCAAGATGAAATTTTGTAAGAGACATTTTTTTATTGCTGGCATGTGAGGAGTCGCGCTGCGACGCCCGAGTGCGCGAATTACGCTTCATCCTGTATATATAAATAGGTAGAAAAGAAAATCAAAGAGGAATTTGGAAAGGGAATCACAATCCAAGGAGAAGTTTCTGAATGATATGGGCTCAGCCCTACAGAAGGAGTGCAAGATGAAAATAAATAATACTAAAACAAAATTAATGGATTGTAGTAAAACGAAATCAGGCGATGCAGAAAATATTATATTTGGAAATTACTTCTTAAAGAAAGTAGATTATTGTTACTTGCATGGTAGAAGTACTAATGGTGGCAGAGGCAAGGAGGACATCAAATGTATAACAGCACAAGCAAGGAATTCATTTCTTAAGGAAAGAAGTTTGCTCACTTTGAACAGTGATGAAGGAATTAGAAATGTTTTTGAAGAATTTCGTATGGAGCGGGCGCGACATTGTATGTATGTGAAACATGGACAGTAACTAGCTCAGAATGAAAGAGAATGGAAGCTTTTGAAATGCGGTGTTATAGAAGTATACTGATGGTGAGATGGATAGATCGAATACCGAATGAAGAGATACTGAATCAAATTGGTGGCAGAAGAATGATTTTGGTAAATTTCACCAGAAGAAGAAAGAATTATAGGACACATCGTAAGACAACCAGAACTTGTTCTAATTTTTGAGATAAGTTTAGGCAGTAAGAATGGTAGGGTAGACTAAGGCATGAATATGACAGATTAGAGTAGATATAGGATGTAGTACTTATATAGAAACGAAAAGTTAGCACAGGATAGGGTGGAATGGAGAGATGTTTCAAACCAGTCTATGGATTGATCATCCAAACAAACAAAATTCGACCGTTCCTCTGAATTAAGTCTGGATCAGCAGATGCTGCAATTTCTTTTCAGATTCATATATGGATGAAAATGAATGGCATAATTTCCATGCTTTGCTTTCGATTCAGTTCTCCTATAGAATGGAGGATGATATTGTACAGATGTGAAAAACAATTTGTAAATATATGGAGAATGTTATGATTTCAGAGATAGTTTGGACATTTCAAGATTAGAATTTCATCTTTGAAGGCGCAGACCAGAACACTTCTGATTAATGACACTGAAGTTAATAAGTTAAAAATTAGAAAATTATCGTGAATATAGTGAAGCTTTGGTTACACATTTTGTTAAAATATTGGATCCCTCTCAGATTGCCAGAGGAAACATGCATTGGCTGGTATTTGATCTGTTATATGCTCCTAAAATACAACCATTATTGAAAGGAATGGTGATTTGAGTTTAGAATTCATTCTGTGTACGGAAGGCTATCGTGTGTGTGGTAGATTTTCAAAGGCATTCTTTACTATGAGTTACTCCCATGAAAGTGCACAAGTGATCACATCAAAATATTCAAGAGAAAACCCAGAACTAGCAAACAGAGAAACTCTTGTGTCCCACCGGGACAATTCCAAGAAAAATTGTTACAGGGGAGTGGTTGGAAAATCTTATCACATCCATTATATTAACCAGGCACTGTGCTATGTGACTCACTTGTTTTGGTCTCAAAAAATGTTTGGAAAGGATAGACGTTTGATGATATTGAACAAAATCATGGAAAGAATGCTGGAAATGCCGATGAAAAGGTATACATGGCTTAGTTTCATTTTGACTGAAGAAATCACTTTGAACTATCTGGACAACACTACAGACTATGCACGATGCTAGTAAACAACGTGAACCAGATATATGAGCGTTAGAGGGTTTGTCATGCTGATAAATTATTTGAAAGAAATAATTCGATATCTCGCACCGCAGCACAATGCCCATTTGAATTCGCCCACGAGGTAATCTCATTGGCTAACTTCAGCAGGTGATAAAATGACAATGGTGCGATATATGGAAGTATATTTCTTTCAAGTTATTTATCAGCATGACCAACTCTCTATCGCTCACATACCCGGTCCACGTTGTTTCGAGCACTCTGTAGAGAGGATATAGATAGTATAATTATTTTGTTATATACAATAATTATTTTCCCATTTTCTTCAACGGGACAGATTATTCATCCTATTCTGAAATTTCTTTTTGCAGTCTGAAGCACCTCTTCTCATCAAACCATATATCAGTGACCTTACTAAATCCGAACTACATGCAGTCATGTGTGCAGGGTTTTCAACTGTAGCAGGTAAGCTTCAAGTTCAAGAATGATACATATTATTCTCCTCCCTGGCTATGATTGATAGACGTGTTTGATTAGAAACATGATTTTATTGGCAGAGCAGACCTATATACTCAACATGCATTACCAGAAATGATTGGAATGACAATCCTAATATTCAAAATGCAGAAAGTTGCTGATTAATATAAACCATATTCTAATTCATCTTTTTCTTAATTACACTAATCATTACACATAAAGCCCTACATGTATTTCAGTATACACTGGTACAATTCGTAGAAGCAACATCCAGATGAATAATGACAAAGAGTTGAAATTTGGTAAGGAATAGGGGTAATGAAACTCTTCAACTGAATACACAATTATTTTAATATATTGCATTTACATTTCAGAGGCCCGGGTTTGAGATTCAACATATAGATTTTTGTTTTGTAAAGTCATCCTTTGCTGTTATACATTCCTAGATTCGATCATCTATCAATCAGTCAATCAATGAACTGTATTTTGGACTGTCGCCCAGGTGGCAGATTACCTATCTTTTGTTTACCGAGATTTACCTTAAATGTTTTGAAAGAACTTGGAAACTTATTGAACATTTCCCTTGATTATTTAGTTTATGATAAAGTTTCGCTGCGCACAAATTGAGTAACATAATTGAAAAAATCAATAAATTACAAAACAGAATAAATATAAAACATCAAGCTAAAACATAAAGTAGAAAACGAGAGTTATATGTGCAATACAGAAAAATAGAAAGAGAAAGTACAAAAATACAAAAAACATAGAAATGATGTAAAATGTAAATACGTAAATTAAAAAATGAAAATGAAAACTAAACTAGGATGTCCAGTTGTTGCAGACACTGAATAGCCGTTGTTGAAGCTGTCAGAAGGTCGTCGATAGGTCCGCGTAAGGCTCTTTGTGGGCATTTTAAGGTGATGTCTCGCATTGTCTAGAATTCTTCACTACAGTCACAGCTTGGAGAAGGTCGAAGGCCCCAAGAATGTATCACAGAGCCTCTCCTTCCATGCCCAGTGCGCACTCTGTTTAGTGGGACCCATACACTCCGCGGGAGGTGAAATCTGGGCGGAGACTGCATAGGGTCAAAGATCGATCTCCATTCGTCAGGAGCCTTAGCAGTCCATTCTTCATTCCAAGTTCGCAGTTCATAGCAGTTTTCTTTCGTCAGTTTTTGAGCCAGCAGTAGGGGAGAGTATCTGGATTTCAGTCGGGTTGAAGCGATTCTTTGGATGGCTTGATAAAATGGAGGTGATTTATTGACCTGTATTTTATTTTCTTCTCGGAAGAGATTGTTCATGTGGTGTAGATCTGGAGGAAGGATGTGATAGTGCTGTGGGGTTGTTTTGATGACACCTCTGATAATCCGCATTGTCTTATTCAGGACGGTGTCAATTTTCTTGGTGTGGGTGTTATTCAGCCAGACGGAAGAGCAGTATTCAGACTTAACGCAGAAATATGTAAAGCTGCCGCTGTGCATTTCCATGTGCTGCTAGATAACTTAGATAAGATACTGTTTCTTGCGTTTAGTTTGGTTGCAAGGTTAGAGAGATGTTTAGTGCATGACAGTGTCTGGTCCAGTGTTACAACGATATATATTGGGTTTGGGTTGTACGGTAAAATGCTGTCATGGGGAGTCACTTTCAAGGTGGTCTGACCCATTATATTACTCAGATGAATGCAAGATTTTTCTATTTTGGTTGTGCTAGGTGTCAGGCCCCACATCTATATATATATATATATAATAAGAGTTTTGTCTGTACATTGCTCAGAATTTAAAAAGGATGGTATTTCTGTATCAGTCGTGCCCACAGTAACAAGGAAATGCACTTTTTACTTTTCCGTGATGTCTGTCTGTCTGTCTGTCTGTCTGTCTGTCTGTCTGTCTGTCTGTCTGTCTGTCTGTCTGTCTGTCTGTCTGTCTGTCTGTCTGTCTGTCTGTCTGTCTGTCTGTCTGTCTGTCTGTCTGTCTGTCTGTACACGCATCACGAGAAAACGGTTGAAGAGAATTTAATGAAAATCGGTATGTAGTGTCCGAGAATAAGTCGCTACAATCTAGGCCATAAATAATTTTATTCACACTGAGAGAAATGGTAATTTAGGGGAAGGCCTAAAATTTAATTCTCAAATATTTATGTTATTAGTGGCCATATCTTAATTAAAATCGGTATAAGAAGTCGGAGAATAAGTCGCTATAATCTAGGCTATAAATAATTTACTCACGCTGAGTGAAATGGTAGTCTAGGGGAAGGCCTAAAATATAATTCTCAAATATTTGTTATTAATGGTCGTATGTTAACAAAAATCGGAAGGGGAAGTCGAGGAATAAGTTGTTACAATCTAGGCCATAAATAATTGTATTCACGCTGAGAAAAATGGTAGTTTAGGGGAAGGCGTACAATGGAATTCTCAAATATTTATGTTATTAGTGGTCATATCTTAATGAAAATCGGTATGAAAAGTCGGGGAATAAGTCGCTATAATCTAGGTCATAAATAATTTTACTCACGCTGAGTGAAATGGTAGTTTAGGGGAAGGCCTAGAATTTAATTCTCAAATATTTGTTATTAATGGTCGTATCTTAACAAAAATCGGTATGAAAAGTCGGGGAATAAGGCGCTATAATCTAGGCCAAAATAATTGTATTCACGCTGAGAAAAATGGTAGTTTAGGGGAAGGCCTACAATGGAATTCCCAAATAATTATGTTATTGGTGGTTGTATCGATAAATACTACTTAACTTTAGTTATGTAGTATTATTATATTTCCGATTATTTATATCTTATACATTGTTACCATACCGGCTATGATCAGAGATATTCATGAATTTGGATTTTTGTTACTAAGTCCGTATCAGCGCCGAGTCGAAAGAAAATGGGTAAACAGGATTTAATGAAAATCGGTGTGTAAAGTCGGAGAAAAAGGAACAACAATCTACGCTATAAATAATTTTATAAAACGCCCTAATATCACAGAGTCGAAAGAAAACGAAATGTGAAGGCCTACAATATTAAAAGCTCATAAAATTGATCAACAATAACATTACATTGACCATTGTTTGTTGTGATGTGCATTGTCTTCTGTTGCCACTCACCTCCGATAGATAGGATTACTGCTGCGTCCCGAGTTTTTAATTTGCCTTACGTCGCACCGGCGCAGTTAGGTCTTATGGCGACGATGGGATAGGAAAGGGTTGTGAGTGTGAAGGAAGCGGCCTTGGCCTTAATTAAGGTACAGCCGCAGCATTTGCCTGGTGTGAAAATGGGAATCCACGGAATAACATCTTCAGGGCTGCCGATAGTGGGGTTCGTATCCACTATCTCCCGGTTATCGTCTCGAGCATTCGAGATAAAAACACTTTTTTTACAAGCTGCTTTACTCCACACCGACTCAGATAGGTCTTATGGTGACGATGGGATAGGTAAAGGGCTAGGAGTGGGAAGGAAGCGGCCGTGGCCTTAATTAAGGTACAGCCCCAGCATATGCCTCATGGCAAGCCACGGGAAACCATCTTCAGAGCTGCCGATATTGTGGCTCGAACCCACTATCTCCCAAATGCAAGCTCACAGCTGCGCACCCCTAACCGCACGGCCAAGTAGCTCGGTAAAAAAATTAATAAATGAAACAAATAATAATGAAACCAAAGAAGTGGTTCTAAATCTTGTGATCGTAAGTCACAAGGCCAATAGTTTTACGTGGAATCCGAACGAATGATCCTGCATTCTGAGTTCGATCCTTACTGAAAAGTGCCAAAGAATATTCGCATAAGATGGCAGGTAAGTGCCTGACAGACAAGTAAGTCTCTCCTTTAAATAGTGTATTTCTAAGCGTGTAATTGGGGCTTTTTCCTGTGTTTTGTGATGAGGCTATAGCTTGTGATATCTCTTTTAGGATAATAATGAGGGAAAAACCTCAGGAAATCAGTTAATCGATATATTTTTAAATAACGGAGAAAGTCTTAACAACGAGAATGAGTACTTGTGAGGAATTCAAGGGAGATCTGGGTAGGGCTGTTAAAGTACAGTGTGGTTCGGGTAAAAAGTGGTTTCACAAGAAGGTCGTGAACAATTTTAATAGGTTCACCGAGTGGTCATGTGAAAAGCGCGTACCGGTGCGTGGTGAATACAGTTGCAGTATGAATCGGAGTGAGCGTAAATCCGACTCGGGAAATGAGATTGGCCCTTCATTAGACAGTATATTTCCTCGTTTGAAGAAGTGAGAAGAATGAAGGAGGACCAGAGGGAAAGAGAGACCGACATAGAAAACTCCCTCGAATTATGACATAAAACTGGACCTCACCTTGAAAGAAAAAAGTAAAATTACTAGAAGGACATGTAGGGTACGTAGAACAATGCACTAGGAGGAATACAATTGAAATACATAGTCTTCCTGATATACAGAACGAGTGTGTCCTGACCACATTAAAAACGTTGGACAGGCTATAGACATTCAGGTGATTGAAGGAATGGTTGACACTTATCATCGTCTTCCGAAGTCGTCAGATCAGAACCAGAGAGGAACAATTGTGCAATTCGTGCGGCGAATAGACCAAGAACGCTTCGCGGAGTTACGGCGGGTGAAAGGGAACCCCTCCACGAGATGCATGGATCTCCTAGGCGACAACATGTTCTACTGTACATCAACGAGTCTGTCTCCGCCGAATAAAAAGCTGCTAGCCTAGGCGAGGACGGTGCGTCGAGAGAAGAATTACGCCTACATCTGGGTAAGAAACGGGGTTATAAAAATACCTAAGACACAGGTTTCAGACGCAATTGTCATTAACAGCCAGGATGATTTATGTAATTTGTGTGATGAATAATACTAATACTGTGTTCTCAGTTTACTACAAGAATGAAAGTGGACTGAAAATTGAACAGGGTGAACTAAATCAGAATATTCCAAACAGTGATTCTGAAATTCCTACTGAATCATGGCTGAACTCCATTGTATATGATAGGGAGGTCAACAGTCGGCAGTACAGAGTGTAAAGAGCCGCTAGAGCTAGGGGTCGAACGGGGAGTGTCCTCACTGCGGTCAAAAGTGGATTATCTGTCCTGAAAGCTAAGCAAATAACGAGTGGTTTCAAAGGCTTGCTTCTAAAATTACTCGTTCAGGGAAGGTCTGGTATATTTGCGGTATTTACAGTACATACCACCTCCTTCGAAGTTAGAGATTTATACGGAGGTACTTGGTTGGCTGGATTCTCACTACGAGATCCACGACAGAAATATAATAATTGCCGGATATTTTAACATACCGCACCATCATTATGTAATAACGAAACAGACCTAAATTAAATAGACAAACGCAGGAGCTTAGAAATGTCATGGCTTCGTATAACTATATTCCAAATTGTAATGATCGAACTTTGGATTTAGTGTTAATAAGTCGGTTGGTAACAAACGTAGAATGTATAAAGAGCGCTGAACCCATACTGTCTGAGGGCGCTCATCACCCCGTTCTGGAAATAGAACTCCAGGTCCCTTCAGATCGTAGAAAAGGTTGTGGAGTCTTCCAAATAGCCTACAATTCCAGGAGAGGTAGTTTTGAACGTCTGTACACTAAGCTAGGAAGTATAAATTAGGGAGCATTATACGAATGCGTTGTTGCAGACAATACGGTAGATTGCTTTTGCACTAACGTAGGCTATACCCTACTCGGCGATAAACGTATCTGTGAAGTCTAGGAAGTATCCGATTTGGTTTACGGACGATGTAATAAAACTAATAAAAGAAAAAAAATACTTCAAAACGAAAGCGCATGTCGGAATATTGTAGTAGACACTTTAAAATATTAAGGACGAAAGTGAAGTCGGCGACAATATCAGCTTATAAGAGGTATACAGCATCATTAGAACAAGATATGTCAGGTAGTACAAAATATTTTTGGGTTTATGTTAAACATAAAGAAATTGTAATTGCAATGCATTCAAATACGGGGATAAAATATTTGATTCCGATCACAATATTGCAGAAGAATTTGCAAATTTCTTCTATTCGGTATATGCTCCAGATACAGTGCGGTATGTTTGCCCAAGCAATCCATGCGTTAATACAAACTGTTTACACATCAGCGCTCTAATCATAAAAGAGGTTGAAATGGCGATGAAGAAACTTAAACCGAAGTCATCCGCGGGGCCAGACCAGATACCACCTTATGCAAATAAGGGTTGCATGGACCATCTTAAGTAGGCCTACCCCCTCCTCTTCATTTACAATTTAAGTTTTAAAACGAGAGAGAATAAAAGCTTACTGTATACAAAGACTTTAATATTACTTATCTAGACTCACAGAGCGCGCTGGTGCTATGCAGAAAATTGAATAGCTTCGCGCATCGCCATGTTGCGGGCACTTCAGTTTTGAATGCATGGTTAACACGTGGTGTTTACAGATTCTTGTGTGTTTTTCATGGTGATTCCTATCGATTAGCGGATCTGTGGTTGTGATAAAGTGATAATTTGTAGTATTGGTAACTCTTTTTAGTGATAAGTGCGAGCTTACATTGATTGGCGATATTAAAGGAGAGTAGGCCTAAGTGATGCCGTAGGTGCGGAGTGGAGAAATATTCACGATGGTGACCTTTTGTGCAGCTTTCAATTGCACAAATCGGTATCAGAAAGGATCTGGTATTTCTTTTCACAAGTTAGTAGAAATTGAAATGTTATAAAATTACCATAATCGAGAATGGGCTACAGAGTGGTGGATTCCGGGATGTATGGATGTGGCATTTTCAATGTTTAGGCTTCTTCTTGGCGTTTTTCATTTCATTAGGGACAGTTCTTAAGAACTAAACGGCTATTCTGTAAAAGCGCGCATTTTGTTCTTACAGACTGTGTGCCCGTATTAAAATTTCGATGAACACGGGCCTAGAATCCGAAAAATATGCTTGATAAAGCTTCGCAATCCCATCTATTTTAGGTCAAATTATGGCTTCAGATTATTAACAATTATCAGAGAAATGATTTATTAATATCATTATCCATGTTTTCACATCTCCTTTATAATAAAATAATTGTTAAGTATGCTGTTCCAGAGAAGTTTGACTAGGCTGACTCTACTTTGCACTAGAAAACACTAATCAAACTACCCTTTTAACTGTTATATTCATGTATGCTTAATATTCATTCTCCTTTATTTTCTTCCAATGTTCCTGTAATAGAAAAGTTAGAACACATTTTCAATTTTAATTTGTGGTCAGAAAATCTCGTTTCAGTTTGAGTTTATAAAATCAGTAGGGCTACCATTGGTATTTAAGGTGAGAATAGTATGAGAAGGAATTTTGCAACCTAAATGATATATTTTTTCTCTCTTAAATTTAACCAACTGGTAAAAATATATTTAATTCAGAGAAACTTAAACTAAGTTAGGTATTCTTTTCATTGTTAGATACATTTAGAATTATGAGGTAGAGTAGACTAGTGTAAATAGTGTATTTTCAGGAAGAATATTTTCAAAATGTAAAATAATATAGTGAAATGTGAATGATTGCTGGCTCCACCACTCTGTTCTGAAATATATCACATGAGCTTCTATTTATGAAGCAGAAGAATATGTGATAATTTTTGCTAGGGGCTTTACGTCGCACCGACACAGATAGGTCTTATGGCGACGATGGGATAGGAAAGGCCTAGGAGTTGGAAGGAAGCGGCCGTGGCTTTAATTAAGGTACAGCCCCAGCATTTGCCTGGTGTGAAAATGGGAAACCACGGAAAACCATCTTCAGGGCTGCCGATAGTGGGATTCGAACCTACTATCTCCCGGATGCAAGCTCACAGCCGCGCGCCTCTACGCGCACGGTCAACTCTCCCGGTGAATATGTGATAAATCACTGGGAAAATGTTCTGTCATTGTACCAGGAATGGTTGAGAAAAAAAAGGAGGAGATTAGAAATATATACATTTCTTTGATTTCGAATACATGGCTATTATTTTTAGACATATTGCTTACATATTTCCATTGAATAAGCCTGAATTTCTGTCGAAGTGGCTTGTTGCTGTTAAAAGAGACAAGTTTGTTCCAACTTATTTGCATAGACTATGTTCAATTCACTTCACAGAAGTAAGTTTTTGGCAATCTGAATGGAACAAAATTCTGAAAGATGATGCAGTGCCAACACTGTTTGACTTTCCAGATAATCTACAAAAGGTAATTGTAGTTCAAGTAATTTGGATAAGATATTGTATTACTTCATTTTTTAATGAATGATAAGG
Organism: Anabrus simplex; assembly: GCF_040414725.1. Lineage (NCBI taxonomy): Eukaryota > Metazoa > Arthropoda > Insecta > Orthoptera > Tettigoniidae > Anabrus > Anabrus simplex. Next base: position 282,599,337 of record NC_090266.1, on the reverse strand, counting down.
TTTTTCTTATGACAGACCCAATAGGACTATATATTTTTATTTTTTTAGACTGAAAAGGCTCCCTGTAGGATTTCAAAAAGGAAGTTAGATTATGGAGAGACAAATCAACAGAATAACACCATAGATCCCAGTCCATGTAGCAATTCAGTCAGTACTGTTACACAGTGCATTTCATCGGGGCACAATTATTTTAGTGCAGGAAGCCCCACAAAACATAAAAATCTCAGTATATCTCAGTATATTTTAGATGGCTATTTTCCAAACCATATACAAATCATAACTGAAGGTATACTCATCCTGATATACTATTTCACATCCTGGAAATAATAAAAAAGAAAAATGTCACTCAGATGGAAATTAGTAAAGTAAGCAAAGTTACTTGTGGTGAACACTGGGCATAGCTTTATTTTTTACAGATTTCTGCAGTCATGTACCTTTTCAACAATCTGTTCATAGCACTGAATAATATCTGCTGTGATTACTCATCAGAAAGAAAATATCTGCCATGTAACTTTCATAAAAACATTCTATTTCACAAGTTTCCTTTTTGCCAATATTACAGATTCTTGCTTTTGATACAACTGTTTGTAAAAACTGTAAATATTGAAAGAATTGGAGGATTACTGATGTTCTTCAGTCTCCTAAGTCACAGGTAAAAGATTGTTTTTCTCCTCATGATCTGGAAATCATACTGAAGTTGTAAACTGCTGTGATTTGAAAATGTCTTGGTATTTTCATGAAAGCGTAACTGCTGAGTGTAGGATTTATTGCATGTGTCTATTCCGAATATGCAAACAAATCAGTAACAAATATGATCATTATAGTAGGCCTAATTTGAGCTACATATTCTTTCTTGAAGTTTATTAATTTAATGTACTAGTATACAATGTTTTCTGTTTTTGGAGAGTGTTCTCTAAATTTAAGACATGTGTTTATCTACGTAGGCATATATTTACTATCATTAGTAGTGTACATTTTGAAGTCTTCTTATCTCGTTTTGTAAATGTTGTTTTATTATATCTGTTACTCATAGGCTAGCTATCGAAACAATTTGTGGAGATTTGTTCAATAACAATGCAAATGTGTTCAGTTTGTATGCATAAGTATCATTTCCTTGTTATTACCGTCTTGGTTCTTGTTTATTTATTGCGTGTATTCACGTTAGTCGGTGTAGGCTATGCCATTTATTATTAATGAATTAGGACCTGGGAATAGCTAAGTTTCCCTGATGCTTGGAGCGAAACATTTCCGTACGGATCTTCTGCTTCTGTTTTCTGAAGCGGCACCTTTTTAACATTTCATTGTGGATGTATCTAATGAACACCTTTTCTTACCGCGTTATCCTGTATCGCAGGAATTAAAATAACCTGTCGACAGGTGTTTTCATTTGTGCGTAATTGAAGTTAATGCATGAATTCCATACTACGGTCTCCTCGGCGAGCTGTGAAGTGCCCGCAACATGGCGATACGCGCATGGACAGCTCTTCCCCAGTCACACGCTACTGCGCAGCCAGCGGTGTAGGGCCTTGACTGTATATAGGGCCATCGCCTACCGAGTGACCTCTGCTCAACCCCATGGCCTTCAGACGCGTTGTATGGTAGGCACGACGAATTCATTCGGGAGTTACTCTGGGCTTTCTAGACCGGGGCCGCTATCTCAGCGCCAGATAGTTCCTCAATTGTAATGAGAGCCTCGAGTTTACCTTGCGACGGAGAACCTTGCAGATATCTTTCTCTCATCAGTCTGGCTGTCACTGCGGCAACAGCGAGGATGCTACTGTACAAGCCACTGTTCATAGTTCTTCTTTGTTTACTTTCATAATACTGCTATATAGCAAAATTACAATTACACACATCCGTACAAGTAATATAGCCTCCGTTGCTCAAATGGATGCGCACCGGCCTCTCCACGCTGACTTCCGTGGATCGAATCCCGGTCACTCCATGTGAGATTTGTGCTGGACAAAGCGGAGGCAGACGACAAGTTTTCTCTGGATACTCCGGTTTTCCCTGTCATCTTTCATTCCAGCAACACTCTCTAATACCATTTCATTTCATCCGTCAGTCATTAATTATTGCCCCAGAGGCTTCGGCAGCAGGCACAATTCCTATCCTCGCCGCTAGATAGGGCTTCATTCATTCCATTCCTGACCTAATCGAGTGCCTGGAAACAGGCTGTGGATTTTCATTTTCAATGCGATAAATATACTGCCCGCTAATAAGACCGACGTGCTCGCTTATTCACTCACCGAAAACGACGGATAATTTTACGATAGTGGGAAAATATTCCTAGCCCATTGGAACTCGTGCAGCTATCTCCCGCACTCCACCATGACAGAGTTCCCACTGCAGAGCTTTTCTCGTGAACGGAGAACAAGAAAGAATGAATAGGGAGACGCCACGAATATAGGACGTAATGGGTTGCCCATCTTACAATTATGAGAGGGGCAGCAGTTTAGAAAACGCTGTTTTGGGATTAAGAGGCCTCACAACAGATATTTTCCAAAACTCGACTCTATTTGTGATTATAAAATTAAATTGAAAATGGTTTAGGTACTAATTGACCGCCTTGTGGTGTAGTGGTTAACGTTAGTGGTTTGAGGCCCCGTCAATCACAATGCCTGCTTTGCTTCAAACCGATTTGGCAGCCCCGGCATAAAACACTCCATCAACGCCCGTGTGCTTGTAACCACCTCCAATAGATACGTAGGTTACTGGTAAAACGCCACCTCTCTCAGTAAATATTTAGTTTAATATATATGTTTATGCCTATGATATATCCAGTGCAAGGGGTATATAAGAAACAGGACAAATGCAAATAAAGAGCAGGAAGCAACAGCTTAGAAAACAGTACTGTTGTCGTATTAATAGGGCCTACAGGTAATAGCCACTTTATACGGTACTTAAGTACCGGTTTATGAGCTACAATGTGTCGATGGTAAACACAGTAACAATAATTCCATACAGACCATTCTTTTTTACTATAGAGTATAAAATAGTGCACCTTATTACATGAATGTACCATTTAGTCATCTCGGGCCAAAATTGTAGTATAACATTGTGTTGAAATTGTGGTTACACATTGGTCTCACGCGGCCACTGACACTACCTTCCAGCTGTATTGGCCGCGTGAGACCAATGTGTCACCACGTATCCTAGCACAGTTCTCACCTTACTGACACACTGGTATACGCCTGTCTCATTAGCTCATGAACTACTAAAGAATAACACTCATATGTTTGGAAAATTGAAATCTAATCGTAAGTATCATCCAGCCGATGTGTTTAAAAGGAAGTTAGCAAGAGGAGAGACAAAAGCCCGTGAAAGTAACACTGGTGTGGTTGTTCGGAAATGGCATGATAAAAGAGACGTGTTCATTGTGACAACTAAACACACTGGTGAGATGGTCACTATTCAGAGGAGGGATGGTGAATGCAAAAGTCACGGAGTGTTATAGAGTATAACAAATGCAAACCGTACATTAATTTTTCAGATCATAAAAAGAGCTATAGTACTTCCCTGACATGGGGAGTAAAATGGTACAGAAAAATAGGTATAGAGATATTGATCGACACAAGTATAGTAAATGCCATCTATATTTCCAATCAACTTGGGAATGAGAGTATATCTGTTACCCAGTTCAAAGAGAACATTGTTGAACAGTTAACAGGTACCGGTACCGGTATCAAAGATCTTAACATTCCCCTACAAGTACCAAAAAAACCCAGATAATACCCCACCGACTGAAGGATGTAGGCTGGCAGGGAAGACGGAGATGCAGTAAGTGTTATGAAGAGATCCATCGGAAATCAGGAATGCAATATGCCATGAGGAAGACTCTACAGTCTAAGTTCAAATGACCAGCCTGTGAAAATTTCTTCTGTTTGCACTGTTTCTTCAAAGTGCACAGATTTGTAGTGTGATTGTGAAACACAGTTTGAATTATATTTCTTCAGAAAGTCTCATTTGTTATTCTTTAAATTCATATGCAAAAAGTGTACCAATTTGTGGTGTGATTGCAAATGAGACAAAGTTACAAATATTTTTTCTACAAAGTTCATGTAATTGTTATGTCCTATGTTTTCAATTTGTCTATAGACCCTGATATGAGACAATGAACAATGAGTACACTATACAGCACAATCTTTTGTTATTTGTACACATGACACGATCTGAAAACAATAGGCTAAATAATGTCATCACAATTTATTTATTTTGGTTTATATATTACAGTGACGTACAGGCTACGTGATGCCACATCGGACTCGCAAATGAACAGGCGAAGAATAGATTCATGACGTACTGGCCACCTACTTTCATTTAACATACGTTTACATGTCAAGTGTGATGACAGTATGAGACCGCGTGGCCTGAGACTTGGAGAGTGCGCGCGAGTCCACAGCGGCCCGAATGGCATTAAGCATTAACGTTGGTCTCACGTGGCACTCAATTTAAGGGCCCCATACACGCGCAGACTTCTGGAATACTTCCCTGCACAGACTTGCCTCCGGGAGGTAAGTCGGAAGTATGCAGTTGCCCACACACGCTCAGACTAAATAATTATTTACCGAGGAAGTTGTGTATGTCGCGCTCAGCTGTTTTTCTGTTTAAGATTATGCACTTCGGATGGTTGAAAAATGTATACGGATTGAAATTAATTAGATAGTCGGTATAGAAGATGAGTTGTTATTTGGACACAATGTAGCGCTCTGCACGAAGAAGACGCGCAAAAATAATTCAGTTTTCATATTTGTAGGTTATCACATTTACATTTCCTGCCGCAACTCTGAGATAGCGCTTTCGTCGCAAAGTCTCCGGCTGAATTCCAGCAGCGCCGGAATGTCAGAGACTTGCCTGCAGACTTTTTATCGGCAGACTTATCGGCCATGCACACAGAGACATGTCTGAAGAGACTGGTTTGCACAGACTTACCTCCGACTAAATCTACGCTTGTATGGGGCCCTATGGTTGGCGGGGTGTTTCTCCCGGCATTTACCGCGCTTGCTCAGTAGAAGGTGGGGGCTATGACTATTCACTCCCCCTCGCTCTTTCTCTTTCCTCAAGGTCAAGTTGTTCGTGCTATTAACAGGGGTAGCTCCTGCCATTTATGCTGAACCGACGACAGACCTACCTATTGTTTCATTTTCCATCGCCACAATGTGTGTCCTGTTGCTATGTAAATTGTACATTGATTACAATTCACAGTGGTTGTTATATTACCCTGGAGCCTAGACACTGATACTCTCCTTGATGATTTAATTCCTGAAACTGCAAAATATTTTCGTTCCTTCATCCGTCCCCCATTGGATCGGCCCCTGGGTCAGCATGGCAAATCCTCTCGGCCGTTATTCTTCAATCAGTAAATCAGTATTGATCTGCATTTAGGGCAGTCGCCCAGGGGGCAGATTCCCTATCTGTTGTTTTCAGTGGTTTTCCGTGGTGTCACACTTTCACACCAGGCAAATGCTGGGGCTGTACCTTAATTAAGGCCACGGCCTTTCCTTCCCACTCCTAGGCCTTTCCTATCCCTTCGTCGCCATAAGATCTGTCTGTGTCGGTGCGACGTAAAACAAATAGCGAAAAAATGTTGTTTTCATATTCTTTTCTTAAATGATTTCAAAGAAATTTGAAATTTATTGAACATCTCCCTTAGTAAGTTATTCCAATCCCTAACTCCCCTTCCTATAAACGAATATTTACCCCAATTTGTCCTCTTGAATTCTAACTTTATCTTCATATTGTGATCTTTCTTACTTTTAAAGACATCACTCAAACTTATTCGTCTAATAATGCCATTCAACGCCAACATTCCACTGACAGCTCGGAACATACCACTTAGTCGAGCAGCTCGTCTCCTTTCTCCCTAGTCTACCCAGCCCAAACTTTGCAACATTTTTGTAACGCTACTCTTTTGTCGGAAATCACCCAGAACAAATCGAGCTGCTTTTCTTTGGATTTTTTCCAGTTCTTGAATCAAGTAATTCTGTTGAGTGTCCCATACACTGGAATCATTCTCTAGTTGGGGTCTTACCAGAGACTAATATGCACTCTCCTTTACATCCTTACTACAACCCCTAAATACCCTCATAACCGCGTGCAGAGATCTGTACCCTTTATTTACAATGTCAGTTATGTGATTACCCCAATGAAGATCTTCACTTATATTAACAGCTAGATACTTACTATGATCCCCTAAAAGAACTTTCACCCCATCAACGCAGTAATTAAAACTGATAGGACTTTTCCTATTTGTGAAACTCACATTATAATTGCAGGCCCCATTGCCTACTACGCGTACAGAATCGATTTGGGGGGTTTTCGTTAAAATGGCAACCCCCCTTTCCTACTTCCAGACAGATTACAGTTGCTGTCCATCTCACAACATTATCGAGGTCATTTTGCAGTTGCTCACAATCCTGTAACTTATTTATTACTAGCGAATGTACCCGTGCTTCGCTACGGTATTCTACATTGTATTCGAATATCGAAGTAAATAGTGTGCATGCAGTAAATAAGATTGTTTTAAAATTGCATGTCTCTTACCGTTATCCGAGAAAGAGCATGGGGAGGTCCCCGTACGTTGTTTCCAATGTAAAGTGTTTGTTATGGATTTGTGATATAACGGCAGGCTCACTTGCCTACTGCCATTCACAATCGAGTTGTGAAGTTTACATTATAATTGCAGGCCCCATTGCCTACTACGCGTACAGAATCGATTTGGGGGGTTTTCGTTAAAATGGCAACCCCCCTTTCCTACTTCCAGACAGATTACAGTTGAGGAGTTTTTATTATAATGGCAGGCAATTACCCTACTATCACTCGAAATTGAGTTGTGCAGTTATCATTATAATGCCAGGCCCATTTTCCTACTTCCAGCCAGCTTACTGCCAGTCACACCAAGTTGGTGAGTTTCCATCAAAATAGCAGGCCACTATGCCAGTCACATTTTAGATGAGGACATTTCTTTATGATGGCGGGCACCCTTGCCTACTGCCAAACACAATCGGGTAGGGGAGTTTTAAACAAAACAGCATGCTCACTTGCCTTCTGCAAGTCAAATCGAGAAGTAAACTATTCATTACAATTGTAGACCTTCCTTACTAATGACAGTTACACAGGAGTTGGAGAAGGAACCCTTTCATACCGCCAGTCATTTCGGTGTGGGGAGTACTGATTACAATAGCAGACCCACCCTTTCTTGATCGCTACAAATCGACATCACTGAATATATACAGATCGACATACGAAAGTATATGCGTGTTTACAATATTGAAGACCTTCATTTACAGGTTAACTGCTACTAAACGTACGTCATATCGACAAAGGATTATACCATAAGACACGCCGGATTTAGTGGCCTAAATGGCTGGTCCTATGATATGTCATCTATTCTTGGGTCAGATTGAGTTAGAAACGTGGAACAGGGTAACGTTCTTGTAAGATTATCTCACATTACATTTCTTTTCGGATAATTATGTGACAGCTACATACATAGCATTTGGCTCACATATGGCTACTGGGTGGGCCAATTTTCGTGAAGAGTTTGATGATTCTGTATTTCATGTAAGTAATCGAAGGTATGAATTATGCATGTGAAAATTCCAAATTGACTTAACATCCATTAATAGAGAAAAATCAAACGTAAAAGGGATACAGATACGGCAAAATGTCATAAGACCAAGGTTGTAGATCATTCCAAATTGAACGGAGATTGTGCAATCTGTTATGTGATAGGAATTTCCGAAGGTCTGCACCATCATTAAAATTGCCTGCGTATTTCGATATTCTTCGTGGATAAAAAGTGAAAAATTTAATGATCTTGGATGTTTTCCGTTCGTTACAGGCTAAAACGTAAAATTTTGTCAAATTTCAATTATCTTCTTTTTCTTCTGGCAGATTATGCCGCAATCTGGATTTTGGGCGAGGCGGGTAAAAATTAGGACTTTCAGGAAACTAAACCAAAAATTATGCAGATGGTCATTATTACCCCTTAAACGGAAAGCTGTACGAAAATTTCGCCAAAATAGTCAGTGTAGAGGCACACAGTCGTTACGATTTGATTTATATAGATTAGGAATCTGCTCCATGTAAAACACCTTTTTGGCTATGTCCGCTGGACTTAACCTGCAAAACTGACCATTCATGATATCTCCCTTATTAATCCTCCTGACGAAAAAATGCACATGAAAAAAAGGTTTAGAGGTGGAATTCCATCACGTTTGTTCGATTTCCAGTCAGGTTGGTCTTGTTCTGTATATATTGTGGAAGAGTAAAATCACGATTTCGGTTCCCTATAAACCGCCAGTCCATTCCGGAACATGAAATGTTATTTACATTTAAAACCTACCTTTGGACAGGTGGATGCTAAATATGAATTTTGGTTCGAATGTCTTCAGTAGTTTTCAAGTTGTAAGGAATACGCTTTACACGCACCCGCTCGTGAGTTAAGTCCGATGGGACTTGTACAAAAAAAACGGTCCGTTAATGATATCTCCCTTATTAATCCTCGTATCGAAATGATGCACATGAGAAAAAAGGTTTAGAAATTAATTTCTACCAAGGCAGGTAGATTTAAATTAACGTTGGTTGTGTATATTTTGTGGAAGTGCAAAATCACTGTTTCGGTTTCGTATAAACCCCCAGTCAGTTCAGGGATTTAGAAACAATATTTGCCCTAAAACCTATCAAGGACAGGTGTATTCTAAATATGAGTATTGGTGGAAATACATCTAGTAGTTTGTAGCACTCGCGTACATACGGCGTAATTAAGGAAGAAAATAATACAGTTAAGAAAGTTGAAAGTAATCGAAAATGGATTATAACTGAGGACAGCCGGATAACGACAAATATGTAAATGCCAAGTTAATGTATTGGAAAATCAAATGCCCCTCAATAAATTATGCTAGTGTTAATTATGGATATAATAAAGCGGTAACAGAGGAGAAATTTAGGTCCATTGATTCCTAGGTAAACAAATAATAAGAAGATGACTAATGGTGTTATTACTTAATCTATTCGAAGGCGGTTATAACATCCAACGATATTCCGCCAATATCCCGCAGATAGGCCGATTGACGCCTCTCTTGCCTTCTACCCAAGGAACAACCACTAATTTAAAAGCATGATGAGGAAAATGGCAATACGTTACTTCCCTGCTGGCATGCAGTCAGAGACGTTGCCATGGTAACCTGTAGGTTCGTTGTCGGTCTGTCGGTCACTCAATGCAGAGCATGGTACCAGCAGAAAATTGTAAATTTCTCCGTCATGTAAAGAGCAAGGTAAATTATGAACATAACGAAAGTTGTTTATAATGAAGAGACGTTTCACGTACGGTAAACGAAGTTTACAGAAAATCAATAGTATAAGAGAAAATGGAGGAAAACCATTCTGGTTTTCCTATAAACCCCCGTCTATTCAAAGATTTTAAAATGATATGCATATTGAAACCTTCCCCGGGATGAGTATACTCTAAATATGAAGTTTAGTTGAGATCTATCGAGCCGTTTCGACGTGATGGTGGAAAAACCATTCTGGTTTTCCTACAAACCCCCGTCTCTTCAAAGATTTTAAAATGATATGCATATCGAAACCTTCCCCGGGATGAGTATACTCTAAATATGAAATTTGGTTGAGATCTATCGAGCCGTTTCGACGTGATGGTGGAAAAACCATTCTGGTTTTCCTATAAACCCCCCGTGTATTCAAAGATTTTAAAATGATATGCATATCGAAACCTTCCCCGGGAGGAGTATACTCTAAATATGAAGGTTGGTTGAGATCTATCTAGCCGTTTCGACGTGATGGTGGAAAAACCATTCTGGTTTTCCTATAAACCCCCGTGTATTCAAAGATTTTAAAATGATGTGCATATCGAAACCTTCCCCGGGATGAGTATACTCTAAATATGAAATTTGGTTGAGATCTATCGAGCCGTTTCGACGTGATGGTGGAAAAACCATTCTGGTTTTCCTATAAACCCCCCGTGTATTCAAAGATTTTAAAATGATATGCATATCGAAACCTTCCCCGGGAGGAGTATACTCTAAATATGAAGGTTGGTTGAGATCTATCGAGCCGTTTCGACGTGATGGTGGAAAAACCATTCTGGTTTACCTATAAACCCCTCGTGTATTCAAAGATTTTAAAATGATGTGAATATCGAAACCTTCCCCGGGATGAGTATACTCTAAATATGAAGTTTGGTTGAGATCTCTCCAGCCGTTTCGACGTGATTGTGGAACAAACAGACAGACAAACAAACAAACAGACACGAACAATTTTATTTATATAGACTCTATACAAATAACGTTCTTTCCTTATATTAACCACTAGGTACTTACTGCCCTTAAGGTACATTCACCTCATCAACACAAAAATTAAAATTGAGAGGACCTCTGTATGAAACCTACAGCCTGACGGTTCACCCCATTTACCTTCATACAATTGTCTGCTGTCATTCTCACAACATTGTTCAGGTATTTTTGCAGTCGCTCACAGTCCCGTAACGTATTTACTTCCAGGTATATGCATAAGTTTTTGCCGATTTTTGTGGTAAAGGAAACATGTATTTTTAAGGGAATATTTTTTGTTTATTCAAAATATTGGCAATCGGCTTCTACACACTTCACCCATCTTTCAGTAAAGTTATTAATACCATGCAAGAAAAACTGCTTGTCTTTTGCGGTAAACCATTCGTCAAGCCATTTTCCAACTTCCTTGAAATTCCTGAAGTGCTGTTCTACAAGCGCGTGCCCCATCGATGCGAAGAATTGGTAGTCAGATGGCACCAGGTCGGGAGAGTACGGCAGGTGCGGAAGGATGTCCCACCCAAGCGATTTCACTGGTTTTGCTGTGTGAGACGGCGCATTGTTGAGTAACGAAATCACATTGCCATGTCTTCTGGCCAGTTCCGGTCGTCTTTCGATCAATGCGCGATTTAAATTAATCATTGGTTGGCGATAGCGTTTAGTTTGATTTGGGCCATCATCCAGTAACGCCTGCAGTTGCTCGTCTTCGCACTTTTGTGGTCTACCAGAGAGCACTGTCTTTCACATTGATATCACCGTGTTCAAATTGCCGAAACCGTGTCTCACGTGTTCTAATCGATGGAGCGTGTTCACCATGTGTTTCTGCCAGCAAACGATGACTTTCCACAGCCTTGTTCTTTTGATTAAATAAGGAAAACACAGCGTGCCGCAAATGATCTTTTTCAGGCACAAACGTCGACATGATCACTGAACGATACAACTCAGACACTAGTATTTGGCGGACTCAACTTGTGTGTGTTGGTAGGTTAATGTCAGACGAACAAACTGACGTATGTGTCAAATTCATACGCTGCGTACAGTTCGCTGGTACCATCTTTTAGTGAGACCGGAAAAGACACCTGGTACTCTATACACTACGGTATCTAGAGATGAGCAGAAAGCTGTCTCGGGCTTGGCTGGGCTCGAATGTGTGTCTGTCAGCTAAGCTAAGCTTGCATCGTGCGACCGCACTACAGAGCTAGGCTGGGCTTCTTACGTTGCTAAGGCTACATCAAGGCAGCTCGGCTAACAGCTGGCGTACTGGATGGGCTGATTGAGCGGCCGAGTAGGTACTAGCATGCTGCATTTAGTAACAGATTGTAACTTTCCTTTCTGAGTTAAATGGAAGAGACATTCGATATTGTACGTAAATAATGCAGCTGTAATAATCAAGTTTGACCACCGGGATAGCGTTCTAGCTCCTCATCTGCATCCAGGTTCGATTCCCAGAACTAGCAAGTAATTTAGAAAAGCCAGGACGTCTGAAAGGGCACTGACTCAACATCGCGAGGACAATTGACAGGTTACAGTGAGTAGCGGCAATGGTCGGGGAACCAAGAACTGCGTCTGTGGGAAGCGTCGTGACCTACTTTCACCTAACGGGCCTCGAGCCGAGCAGCAGCCGTCTAGGACGCTAAAAGTATAATCAAGATTGATCTGGCTCCAGAGTTAGATCCTAATTACTGTGCCATCTCATGAACCAGTTATTTTGTTGTAGTCATGGAGGGAGTTCGGTGAATTTCTTTATTTTTTAACGCTTTAATTAATTATAACTATTTCCCTGAGAATTCTATGGACCAGATTGTAAATATCACAGATCTTATGTGTAAACGTATGTGCAAAATGAGTATCGATTCTATTTCCCTTAAATTAATAAATCTGCTAAAGAGAGATGCACCGGGCGAGTTGGCCGTGCGGTTAGGGGCGCGCAGCTGTCAGCTTGCATCCGGGAGATAGTGGGTTCGAATCCCACTGTCGGCAGCCAAGAAGACGCTTTTCCGTAGTTTCCCATTTTCACACCAGGCAAATGCTGGGGCTGTACCTTAATTAAGGCTACGGCCGCATCCTTCCAACTCCTAGGCATTTTCTATCCCATTGTCATCATAAGACCTATCTGTGTCGGTGCGACGTAAAGCCACTAGCAAAAAAAGAGAGATGCGGTACCTTCTCTATACCTCTTGTACACTGAATACATATACATCAGTGGCCAGTCATATGTAGTACAAATGAATGAGTCTTCCGAATGTTTCCCACATCTTTACGGCCTTTGCTGGCTCACAACGTCAAAACCAGAGACTTTTTTTAATTCCAAGAGAGAAAAAGTGTTATTAATTCCATAGTTCAAGTGCTTGAACATTGCTACATTGTGTTCTATTTTTATTTGAGTGGGATAACAATACAGTATTAAATTGAAGTACATTTACGTGTTCCAACTTCATGTTGCCATGTAGAAATAGCAGGTCGTTGACCTGCTCGGGTTCTATATGGGTTCGCCACTCGTTTACAACGAAGCTCACATGGCTGGAGTTGCGTTCGCTAGGTGCACTTATTGCTGGTGTACAATATATCATTTTGATCACTCTTGAAAATCTGAGGAATCATACACATGCATTTTCCTCCATTCTAAAATATAACTATTGTCCCCGTGTTCTTTCTGTGCAGTAGTCGTGTAGAGGACTTCATCCACTGGCGTTTCTCGCAAGTCACATTGCAACTTCTACAAGCTATTGAAATTATTAAATGGATACATGGTGACTAAGATAAGTATAAATAACAAGATGGGGCCCCACCTGCAAAACAATTAAAGGAATAATTAACTCTATAGAGCAACTAGCATCTCCCTCTCCCAAGGCGACGGTCATCAAGCTGACGAAGCTCCAGACTTACTTTATAACCTTACCTGTTGCTGTTTACCCCTGAAATCAAATTTAGGTAGCATGCCAGGTTCATCCTTACTCCACTGATAAAAGATTTACTACATGTTTCATTCCATGACTTTACTCCCAGAACAATAGAAACATATGACAAACACTAACAATAATCATCACTTGATGAGACCCACTCGTGTTTGCCGTTCACAAAAGGCAAATCTACAAACAACTAAAAAACCATCAATAAAAATTATATTTGCTATATACATTTCATAACATACCAACAGGTAACAGTCCCACTGCACTACCTACTGCTACAGAAGAAAATCCGTAACTAGTAAAGAAAAGTACGACGACTTTCTCTACGTACGGATGCATCCTTCTTTACGAAGAGCATCCCTAACCTTATTTACACTCTTCTTCATTGATGTCTTGAGTCATCCCCGATTGCCACTCAGGTTAGTGTGACGCCTTACGTTTCTCCAACTGAAAAGCTGCATACTCGGCTGACGATCTCCTTTACCAAGAATTAGCTCTGTGCACAACCATACATCCACTCCAGAATGTAGATTCAGTATGCACCACCACATCCACTGTACATTATCTCATAGAAGAATTATAGTACAATTATTATACAGAGTTTTAGTAACAAACACTTAGTAGTGTCTTTTACAGAATAACCACCAGAAACTCGTTAGCATCTGTGATTATAGAGTGCTCACTCCGTAATGGATATTGAAGAACAATAGAACAACGTATAGGAACCTAAGCAAAGTACGAGTAGCTCCCGCGCACCGGTCCGAATGAAAAACAGAAACAGAATCAGAATCAAAAAGAATTGTCGCACACACGAATATACTTATATAGGCATGCTACTTGTGGTTATAGCGTCCCGAAAAGGTCACTGGTAGCAACGCCCTCACAGGCACTTCTTCACGCGTCACTCAGTCAACCCAACCTTGCTTAAAACAAAGCCCTCGTATTGGCTATCAAGCGTCTGACGTGACACAGAACGTCCACTCATGTACATCCATATTGATCAACTCTAATCTTCAGCCTATACTACCTGCCGTACCCAAGGTTCCCAAGCCATTTTGTTGCAACACTTTCAACTGACTTCAACCGTCTTTCTCGAAATAGCCACTGTTTTCCGTATTGCACAATTCTTGAGCAACCTACACTGCCATGCCATGTGCAGACTCTTACACAAATTAAAGTTACACAGATGCGAAATTCCCTACTACAAATTCTCCTTATAATATTATGTTTTTACATTATAAAGGAACAAAATTGCATGATATTCATGACTTCAATATTACGAATTATTTTACGAACATTTCCTAACCTAAAAAATGGGGGGTCGTACACTTGTACTGTTACAACATTTACATCGCTGGAAACGACTTACTTTTTCTGGTGGTTCTTTGCTACAACTCTGAAGTTCCTGCTCATCTTCATGCTTTTCTATCAAACAGAAGAAAAGTAGTAGTGACAATACTACATTTAGACATTTCTTTGGCTGTTTTGATAACATACTTTTCAACGTATGAAGAACAAATAGCTTTACTTAATTTCACTAAAAGTCTTATACAAGGATCTGACTTCATTTAGAACTTCATCTTGCTCAGGTACAGACGGCATATTAAACTGCCAAAGCCACGGAGATAAAAACGTTGCTGCTTTGTAATACAAATATATCTCCATATTCTCTTTGACGAACTTAAGTTCTCTTGACTAAATTTCCTTCATTAGCGTTTTATCATTAAGTGCCTGATCAGAATGACTAAAAATATGATGGAACCAAAGGAGCAAGTTTTTTATTTTTGGACTGTTGCCTCTTTCTAAATCATCTGTGGCTTCTTTGAAGGATTCTACGAAGTAAATCAAGTCACTTATGAGTGGAATAACCTTTCTGGAAATCGAACTGCCTTCTGTCATATCAGTTGGTAATTTTGCAAATGCATCTAATATAATCAGAAAGAATGTTCTCCCACAACTTACAAGTAGCACATGTCAAGCTGACTAGTTTACATCTATATTATCACCCTTTCCTTTATACACTGGGCTATTTTAATAACTCTCCATTCATTCGGTATAGTACCTTCATACAAACAATAAACAAATATATATTTCAGATCTAGCCATATCCCAAATGCATTGCCTTTAATGTATCCCCAGAGATTTTATCAGTCCTAGCTGCTTTTCTACCTTTTAACTTTTCTATCTTTGTGTAAGTGTCTTTATTATCATAGGCAAATTTCAGTACATCACCAGTAATAGTCACTTCCTTTACCTGCACATTATACTTACATCCAATTATATTTACATTCTGCTCACTGAACACTTCTGCCTTCTGTAAGCCCTTGCATATACACTTTCCTTGTACATTAACAATCCCTGAAACGTCCTCCCTCTAATCTGACTCTGCCTTAAAGTACTTATTCATACCTCTTCATTTTTTCCTAAAATTTGTCTGACTGCAAATTACTTTTTCCCTCATAGCTGACTTTTTAGCCAAAATTCCGTTTTACAGTAAGTCCCTTCAATCTCTCCTCAATTCCATAACCTTTCCTAACTCTAGAGACAGTGCTCGACAACTCGGACACCGACATTTCGGATTTCGGATAACTTGGACAAAGTTTTCAAAAACGATCTGGCATACTAAAGCGTTATATTAATGCAAGAGGCTGGCAAAACTCTTGCAGTGCAGAGCTACTACCTCTCTCATCCCACCACCCACACTAAACACAGGCAGCATTCACACCAGTCCCAGTGTGTCTTGTATATCGGTCTCAGCTCGTGCGTAACAATGGCATCGACCAAGAGAAAGTGCGTTACGGTACTTTAAGTGTTGCAGAGAAACTGAAACATACTGAAAGGTTAGAGTCCAGTGCTTCTGTGGCGAATATACATAAAGAATACGGCATAGCAAAACAAACAGTTTTATATATAAGAAGGAATAAGTAAAAACTAAAAATGTTTCCTGCACAATGTGACGCTAAAACAACAGTTTCCAGTAGAAAGTGACTGAAGTTACTTGGTGACACAAATTTGGAAAATGCAGTACAAAAATGGTATGAGCAGCAGCGGCCTAGCGGTGTTACAGTTTGGGGTGTGGAGTTTCAGACAGCAGCTGAGAGACTTGCTAAGCATATGAACATTAAATTTCAAGTTAGCGATGACTAGCTCTATCGTTCCCGCAGCTGGCATGGTATTGTAAACAAGAGAGTATTTGATGAAGGGGTAAGGTGCCGATAAAGCTTGTTTTGAGCCATTTAGAACATGACTTCACACATTAAGCAAGGAAGAAAGATTAACACACTCTCAATTATACAATACCGACAAAACCGGGCTGTTTTGATGCTCGTTACCTGAAAACACGCAAGCTTATAAGCATGAGGGCACTGCTCCAGATAGAAAACTTAACAAACCGAAACTTTTGGCCTTATTGTGTGCAAATGCAGATGGAAGTAATCAAATATAGTCAGAAAAGCTCGCCAGACTCGAGTGTTTAAGAACATTGTAGATGCAGGTGCATTCTACGAATTCCAAAATCGCAATGGATTCGTTTCAAGAACAGTTGATTCCTGAAGTGCAACAATTCCAGATAGAACAAATAAAGATTGCCCCAAATGATATCAAGGCCGTTTTACTTGTAGACAATGCTCCAGACATTCAACTGCGAAGATATGTAGCAGTGATAGAAAACATAAGTTCCTGGTATTGCCTCCACCTCGCTTATCCAATCAGTGCATCAAGGTGTTATTTTGGCATCTAAAAAATTGTACAACAGGAATTTTGTCGATGAAGTGATGGTGGTACTGGAGGAACCTCAGGACTAAGAAGAAGACACGTGAAAGGAAAGAACATTGCATTAACATTCTCATCTACAACATCAAGACACCAGTTTATAACTGGGCTTCTGCGTGGAATGAAGTGAAACTGCTATGCTTGCCAACTGGAAAAATCTTCTTTTTACACAGATGTAGAGTATAATTTGAGGGTTGTGAGGCCACCGATTACCTTCAGTCATTGTTAGCAGACGGTAAAATAGGGCCCGCTCTAAAAGATATTCATAAGTGGTTAGTTATAGACAACGGAGACCCAGGCTACCAGATCCCGACAGAAGAAGAGATCACTCGTGATTTCCTGTCTCCTACCACCATGGACGACAGTATGGACGAGGAGGAAGAAGAACAACCCTTGTGAGACAGCTCTCTGTCTCTATTTACAAATGGACTTCATGTTTTGGTTTCATATTCATTTGGAGTTTTGTTTGTGTTCTTTTTATATATTTTTTTCGATGTCATCAGTTTTCTTTCTTGTTTTGTCACTTCTCTTCCATTAGATGGCGGCAAGGCCCCAATCTCGAGTAAGGTATTCTTTTCCTTTCTCTGTCTCCGAATGTACATTCTTTCAGGTTCTTTTTGCCCTAGCCAAGAAATCAATGGAGGCTTCATCTTGCTGAGTACTCTTTTCGTGCCATTTTCGCATTTTCTTTCGTTTAAAAATAGATTAATTTGAAGGAATCCCACGAACTATGCAACATTTGATTTGCTTTTATTCTTCTAACATCCAGTGGCAGCTCGTGCATGAAGGTCTTTTGGGTGCCACCCCACCGCCTTTTCATAAACATTTATCGTTTTTTTTCACTCTGTAATTGATTACATAAAGAGATGGGCAAATGTAGCGAAGTCGAACTTATAGTGGTGGCTGTTCAGTTATACAATGTTATGTTTATTATTTCGGCTGTAAACATTTTGCTTTTCTATTTTCAAGAAAATGACAATGGCTTTCAGACCGTGGCCACTGTCCAGCACGCTCGACGTTTTCTCTTTAGTCGTGAGGCGTTCGGACTGTGGCAGCAGAGCCCTGAGCAGGTCCCACAGTTTGCAAGTGTGCGGGGTGCGGGAGAAGCCTGGAAGAACGACGTGGGCTTGTCAGGGGAAGGAAGAGTGCAGGCGAGTGTATGGTCTACAAGGTTAGTGCGGTCTGTCCGGCAGAGCCCTCAGTAGGTTCCTAGTGTTTAGCAAGGGTGCGGGGTGCGGGAGCGGGAGGAGCCTGGAAGGATGATATCGGCTTGTCAGTGGAAGGAAGAGTGCAGGCGGATGTATGGTCTGCAAGGTTAGTGTGGTCTGTCCGGCAGAGCCCTCAGTAGGTTCCTAGAGTTTAGCAAGGGTGCGGGGTGCGGGAGCGGGAGGAGCCTGGAAGGATGATATCGGCTTGTCAGGGGAAGGAGGAGTGCAGGCGGGTGTATGGTCTGCAAGATTAGTGTGGTCTGTCCGGCAGAGCCCTCAGTAGGTTCCTAGAGTTTAGCAAGGGTGCGGGGTGCGGGAGCGGGAGGAGCCTGGAAGGATGATATCGGCTTGTCAGGGGAAGGAGGAGTGCAGGCGGGTGTGAGGTCTGACCGTCAGAGCCCTCAGTAGGTTCCTATAGTTTAGCAAGTGTGCGGGGTGCCAGAGCGGGAGGAGTCTGGAAGGGTGATATCGGCTTGTCAGGGGAAGGAAGAGCGCAGGCAGAGTGCTGAACGGTGGAGCCTTCAGCACATCGCCAGCACTTTGCAGTGTACTTAGGCTTTTCTCCCCACGTCTTATATTAACTGTTGTTAGAGATTAATTCCAAAACATTTTACAAAACAATGAATTCCATTACAGTGACTATTTAAACAATTTTGTTCTGTAAAAAAGCTGAAATAAAGATTCAAAATGAAACCATAAAGTGACGACACTATTTGTAGTGTGATCAAATTGTTAAGTACGTTGTCATGCTTTGAAATATGAGCAAGGAGAGAGAAATTCTGGAATGCACTGCTTATTTGTTTTCATGAATGTTGTTGTTATCACTTGTGATTGTGATCAGTGAAACAGTGCAGTTCCATAATATTCGGGATTGCATTAGCTGTTAGCCTATTAATGTGTGTGCATAAATGCCATTGTAGTGTAGTTTATTCATTAATTAATGTTGTAATGCAAGCAGATTTATATTCAGCCAGTGCCATTGGATTATTATTATTATTATTATTATTATTATTATTATTATTATTATTATTATTATTATTATTATTATTATTATTATTATTATTATTATTATTATTATTATTATCTAAAAGTATCGTGGTACTGGTCAGTGAAAAGTCCACCGATTGGGGAGGGGAAAGAGATGGCGTCACAGCCCTGCCAGAGTAAAATGTTACGAACCGCCCCTGTTGACATCGTGAGTGTAGACATATCACTTTTCCTAATATTTTTCTGATATTTTGGCCCGTGTGTGAGGTTATCATGGCGTTTAGCAAGTTTAATTGGGCCCATTAATGTAATTTATCTTGGTTATATTACACCTATGATTCACGCTCTGAGATTGAGCTGGTGTGGTTCTCTGTTTTGCCTAGTGTGATTCTTTCTTCTAACTCACTTTCTCCGCTTGATATAAGCTTAATTCTTGTGTGCGTTGATGTCCATTTATATGTTTATATGTGAGCCTTTTGGAGGCGCTGTTTTGGGTTCTCTGCATCAGAGATTTTTCTGTGTGTGCGGCTTGTGGCCAGATTATGTTGATTGTCTCTATTGCATCCTTTGATTTAGACCAGTACAGTGCCGTTCGAAGCTAATTGCATGGGGCAAGGTATTAATATGATACATGATTCGGAGATGTCTACGACGGTAGACGGTCTTTGAGAAAGACACTGTTCCGACAATATGTGTACTTGGGCAAATCGCAACTTGTCGTAGCCCTGGCATCTATGAGAACACTTCCATTTATGTGGTGGGTACTTTTCCGGGACCAGTGTTATAATATCGCGGGCTCTGATTGTGAGCGGAGTATATATGGTTAATAAACCATGTGCCATTGCTGACTGCGATGAGGATTATTTGTTTGCTTCCATTCCCTTTTAATTTACCCATGTTGTTATTATTATTATACCTATTATTATTATTAGGTATGTGTTCTTTTCCCTGGATCAGTATTTCATTATTTTACCTTTCATTTATGTGAGATGCTATGGTAATTTCGCGTGTTTACTTTGCCTTCTTATTTTTCAGGCAGCCTCCATCTTGATATTTCCATGCGTTTGGACTTCATTTTGCGTTACATTATCCCTTCTTTTACCTTCATTGTTTCACAGGAGCTTTTGGTGTTGTGTACTTTTCGGCCCGTTTCAATAAGTATGGTAAAACTTATTTCGGGTTATATTTTTCTTCCCTTCGGTAAGGACCGAATCGTCAGCCCTTGTAATTACGTGTTTCATTGGAGCGAGATGGATCATTGATGCCCTGTATGTATTTGGCATAAAATTGACGTCTGTGGCGACCAAATTTTTATGTAAAAAACGATCGTCTGGGTCCACCATTACTGAGTATAAAAACGTATATTCGTGAGTACCTCCAAATTGGATTTTATCTGTTCCATTCGAGGCCAGCCTTATGTATTTTATCCTTCCTTTCATGTTTCTATAAACCTCATATTTTTATCCATATCCTCTTTTATTGAGTATGTTGGCCTTTCTTAAATAGATTTATTTTAATACAGGATATGCGAGTTCAAGTTCTGACTTGTTACTTGTCTGCTCTGGTTGGGGTCCATCGGCCTACGCCATCTCCGATTGGTAGCACTGCGTTTTTATCTGTGCTGCTTTTTCTCATTGCTATTTTCTGCGTTTGCTTTCTGGAGAGCGACTGGGTCTATGGTTCATTTCACTTGTCTAAGCTGAAACTGTTAAGTGCTGGTAAATCTCTGGACATAATTATTGGTGTTACAGACTCGAATTCATACCCTGCACCACAGCCATTCTATAGGCACTTTAGGACTGCACGCGAGATAATTTGTTCGCTCGCAGTGTAAAAGTTTTCACAAAAGTAGCTCGACAGCTTTTTAAAACATGTCAACATGGTGGCAGACCAATGACCATCATGCTACTATAATAGGCGTACCAAATCAGGCTGTAAGTAATGTACTACATGCAGAAAGCTAGTACTGCACTGTATCAGTTTTATAGTTCCAGTATACCAGTGGCGTGCGGTGGTTTTGAAACGTGGGTATGCTGTCCAAAGTAGGACGTACTAATTACCGGACGTAGGAAGTATAATTTAACGTACATCATTATACAAAGGAATGTAACCAAGCTGTAACCATATAGACTTACATATGTGTAATCTCATGAAAATTGAAGGACTTCTAACCAGAGCGTACTGTATCATGTCAAATCCTTCGCTTTTCAGGAAACATAAAATAACTAGTGACATCACATCTACAGATTTAAGAAATCGATATATTTTTAAAGCTGCAATTAACTTATTGAGATGTATAGAAATAGTTTATTTATTCCCAATGACAGTGCATAATCCGCAAAAAAAGGAAGACAAACGTGTCATTGTTGCGTTTGTGTCTATTTTTTATTTTAATCAGTTTCCTACATGAAAGTGCATAGATTAGTAGAAATCGCGTCTATTTCATGTATCCCCCGTCACTATTCAGTTAAGAACTCTTTGATCTCTTATGTATGTATCAGAAAACTCTCTGTCCTTTTACACTTTTCACCCTTCAGAATAGAAGCCAACTTGAAATACCTCTGACACTATTGCAACAGTACCATGCATATTACATTGTACACATAGGCCTATCAAAAAACGATAGTAACTTATTTGCTACGTTTTTGTGAGAAGTTCTTCTATTGTCCACTGTATGGTTTACTACTAACAAAACTATGCATTAAGTCCCTCCACAAGATTTTTGGTTGCTTTGAGTCTACTTGAAGGTGAAATCTAGTCGCTCTCTTGTTTTGTGAATGTTGTGTTGACATCATCGTAAAATGTGTCTGTGCTTTTCAGTTGGTGCAGAACTTCCTTTTCTATGGACAGAACTGCCAAGCCTGAAAGCCGCTCTTGACTCTGTGTTGACCTCTGATAAGTCTTAATCCTCCTGAGAGCTGAAAATGTTCTTTCAACTGATGCTGTTGTGCTTGGAACAGTTACTATAAGTACACCCAATTTATACACTTCAGGCAGGGCTGTATCTAATCGTTTCCTTTTCAGAGAACACACTGATTGATGAGGGTGTTGACAATAAAATTCATCAAACGAATACAGCACGAGTTCATTCTTCAATCGGATAAAATCAAACAAGTCTTTAAAGGAGAGTTTAAGATTTTCAAAAGCGGAATGAGTAAAAGTAGCTTTGTACGCTTCATACTCCAGAGGATCTAACAAGGAAGTAAACTGTAATTGGTTCATTGACCCAAATCTTTCGTTTAATTGTGCAATAATGGTGTCAAAAATAGAGTGGTAAAGGCATTTCTTTGATATTATTGTATCTTCTCCCCGACATTGTCGTTTAGTTGGTAGAGAGTCTTCGACATCATGATAGACCAGAGTCTCGGCCCAAATCACGTCGCACTTATTCCTGAGGTTTAGTATCTCTCTTTTGATTTCCTGAATTTTCTGGGAGCAATATAGGACGTCTAAATGCTTAGATTGAAGGATATTGAAAAGGATATCGGTGAAGGTAAAAATGTTGCTAAAAATCAGTAACAAAAAGGAAGTTTCAGTGCTGGTTAGAAATGTCATGAAACCTTGTGCCGCTAGTACTGTTTCACTGTCCCAGTTTGAGCTTTCATCTAAAACATTCCGAAACAATTCAAGGAATGAAGTGCGATGTTCTTTCACTGTGTGAACAAGACGAGATGAAAAATTCCACAGTGTTGGAGCATTTCTAGGCATCCTTTTTTTGCGGTAAATTCTTTCAGTCCACGAGATCGTTTAGAGGACTTGTGAAAAAATGATCCTAATCCCGTTAAGGTTTGAAAAAAATATTCTACATTCCTTGATACAGGAAACTGACTGTGACAAAATCAGATTAAGCTTGTGACTGAAGCAATGGATAAATATGGCCTTCGGAAAGAGTT
This sequence comes from Anabrus simplex, assembly GCF_040414725.1. Classification (NCBI taxonomy): domain Eukaryota; kingdom Metazoa; phylum Arthropoda; class Insecta; order Orthoptera; family Tettigoniidae; genus Anabrus; species Anabrus simplex. Next base: position 282,576,262 of record NC_090266.1, on the reverse strand, counting down.
CTTTTCTTGTACTTTGATTCTCAGTCCACTTGTGTGGCCGGCCATCACAGCTGCTCCGTCGAAAGTTTGTGCAACCAACCTGTAGTTTAAGTCAAGCTCAGTAACGATGTTTTTCACATGTTCAAGCAAACCACTGGCTGTTCGATCTGCGCTAACATCAGTAAAAAATGAACCTTTCGTGAACTTAACATTTTCAGAATCAACGTATCTCAGAGTAGTTGATAGTTGAGACAAATTCATAATGTCTGAAGTCTCGTCAAGAACAAGGGCAACAAAAATAGCGTGTTTTATTTCTGACTTCACTTTTTCCAAAACTACATCACTGACTGCCCTTATTAAGTCATTTTGTATCCTGTTTGAAGTTCCGCGAAACACGGTCGATGTTTCTAGGTGTGTATTTAACGTCGCATCGTAAGTGGCGTGTAAGTTCAATGCACCCAAGTAAGCACCCCTGTTCAAAGAACCTTCACCCTCAGAATGTCCTCGGAATGGTAATTCGTGAGTAGCTGAAAACACACACATCATTTAATCACTTGATCACCTCTCTGTTTTTCCGAACGGTCTCATTATATTGTACAGTGCTTGCAAGCAATTGAGCATCAAGCTGAATATCAATTCTAGATTTTCCAAACGTTCTCAGCCGTAATAGTGCAGAAATGTGTGACTGCGATTTCCCATGCTTTTGAATGGCATTGTGCAAGTTACTCAGATTATCATAACCAGTGTCAGACCAAACAGTTCGGTCTCTTGCAAAGAGTGAGCATGGCCAGCAAAACAGTTTATTAAATTTGGAACTTTGCCGGGATGAGTGGCTCAGACGGTTGAGGCGCTGGCCTTCTGACCCCAACTTGGCAGGTTCGATCCTGGCTCAGTCCGGTGGTATTTGCAGGTGCTCGAATACGTCAGCCTCGTGTCGGTAGAATTACTGGCACGTAAAAGAACACCTGCGGGACTAAATTCCGGCACCTCGGTGTCTCCGAAGACCGCAAAAGTAGTTAGTGGGACGTAATGCAAATAACATTATTATATTATTAAATTTGGAACTTCCAGCAAGCCATTCCGTTTTAATGTACTGTGAAGTTTGAAAATGACGAACGTACTCTTGACTTTTGTTTTTATGCGTCCCTTTAAGGTTGGACATATCTGGAGAAGGTTTTCCAGATTGAACAATTTCTAGTTTCTCACATAAGCTCCTAAAACGAAACGGTTTATCCAAGAGTTGTTCAATCACACAAATAAGAGTCAGCCATCGCAAATATTACGATAGTTGAAACTAATAAGAAATTACCGTATATTTCACTAAATAAATACTTCTATGTAAGTACACAGTTACACACTCACGACACAGCACTGTCCACGTTGCATGTTATTATAATGAAAATCATTAGAACGTACGCCCTCACAAACACGCCACATGGTCCACAACAACGCTGCATCCTACTAGTAGACAAGTTTTTCTCACACCGTTACATTTAAGAAAAAGCTAATTTTCATTCTAAAATGAACTGGATATCCGTACTGTTAAAACGTTCTTCACTGCTGTCAGTTATCACTCGCAAGAGCTGTTTCAGCAATAAACCAAATCACAATAAATAAACGTATCATAAACCCGCACAAAGTTGCTTCACACTGCTACACCATGCGATCAAGCCGGGCAGCGTTGAGTTGTCGGCTTACCAAGCTCACTTACTGGCGCGGTTACTACGCATGCGTCACCTTGAGCTCAACGCTGGGCGAGCCAAGCGGTAGGTGTGTCGCGTACCCTCGCTAATGCAGAAATTCGTACTGCAGAATATCGTTACTGCAGCAACTGCTTTCATTAAAAAAAATTATTGCCAACTGACAAGATAAAACTATTGTTGCACTTTACAGTTGTATTACTGCTTACTTTGCTTCTCAAGTCCAACGGGTAAGCCCGGCTTAGCCTGCATACCCACAATGCACGCAACTGCAGTATACCTACCTGTGTTTTTCCGTGTTTCCATTTTACAGTACCTGGTATGTATTGATAACCTTGTTTCAAAAAGTTTAGTATAATATTACTACTGTATGTGTTATATATGGTGTTAGTTTTCATTTCTTAGGCGCAACTTATCTCCCTTCAATAATGCAGCATTTTGTAGGTAACTCAGACAGATCTCCGACCACCTTAGTCCATGTTATCGAGAATTGACTGTATTTCTTTCTAACTTGCACCTCCTTCTTAACCTTATTTCTCTGTTGCATTATGTTGGGTTTTACCATTCCTCGACATATTTAAAGGTACATACCCAGTTTCACATTCCTCAGGAATTGCTTTAAAACCATCCCCTAGGCTGTTTGCAATCTTATTTACCATTTTGCACTGATAATAAGTTGTTTTTAAAAAATCCTCCATCAATGTGATATCAAGCGTATGGTATCGCATAAGAGGCCTACTTTTACACCCTTCCCTTCAATTGCATTTATTTTTAACTACGACAAGAACAGCTTCGTGATCACTGATACCATCTATCACTTCAGTTTCTCTATAGAGCTCATAAGGATTTATCAGTACAACATCGAGAATATTTCCCCCACTAGTTGGTTCCATAACTTTCTGATTCAGCTGTCCTCAAATTAAATTATCCACCATTTGTTGGTGTCCGGCTCCATAGATAAATGGTTAGCGTGCTGGCGTTAGGTCACAGGGGTCCCGGGTTGGATTCCCGGTAGGCTCGGGAATTTTAACCATACTTTGTTAATTTCGCTTGCACGGGGGCCGGGTGTATGTGTCGTTTTCATCGTCATTTCATCCTTATCACGACGCGCGGATCGCCTACTGGCGTCAAATGAAATGACCTTAATCTGACACTAAAAGCCATATGCCATTTCCATTTCCATTTTAACTATTTGTTGGTCTTGCTTTCTGTCATTTGAATTACACTCGCATTTAACATATGGTCAGTTAAGATCACCGGAGTCGTTCCCCACATAGCTGGTTATCTTATTAAATAATATTGCAAAAGCATCAGCTCCACACTTGTCAGGTCTGTACACCCCAAAATTCTAAATGAGCCATACATCTTGGATTTCATGTTTCTCGTACTTAATATTTTTGAAGCTTACAAATTCTTCTTTTACCAGTATGAACTATTGATAATGTTTATGAATATGTTATTAACAATGTGTTATTTATTTACTTTCTATAATGATTCCCACAGTCTAATCAACTCACATAACTTGTGCTGAATTTTTGTTGTTTTTAGGCACTGTATTGGCAGCATATATCTCATTTGGAGTGAAGGCTTCTCATGTAATAACAGCATCAATTATGTCTGCTCCAGCTGCACTTTGCTATGCAAAGTTATTCTATCCTGAAACAGAAAAATCACAAACCCGAGTGGAAAACATGACATTGAAAAAGGGGTAGGCATGATGGCAATATTATATATTTAATTTGGTGTATGTTGACCATGTTTATGATCTTGTGGCAAGCAGTGGTCAGACTTCCTGTTGCAGGATCTTGAATTTTTCTTTATCTATTATAATTTAGTGAGGTTTTTGTACTTTAACTGGGCTTTTGTTGGGCACAATTTCATTAGTGATAACCAAGCATATCATTATTTATCACTGGCTTCCATAATTCCTTTATGTGGAAATCTGGATTACTTTATCAAATTCCTTATTTCCCTTAACATACCGTACATGTAAATGCATCTCTCGTTTGAACTTTCACAAAGATAATTTCCCCTTGCATTTTTAAGCTTTAATGAAATTTGATCTTGTACTTGATATGCTCCTACTGGTCCTCCAGTTCAGATCACTTCCTTTTCAGGTCGCCCCTCGTTTCTACTTGTTCTTTGTGGATCATTATTGTTTGTTTCACCAATCCTGTTACAACTTAAGCTAAATTAATTGGTTGTACACAGTTTCAAACTTATGTTATTCAATATATCAGGTACGTAGCCTATGGACTAATTTCAATTTATCACAACCATACCATATCTCTCATACTTTTCCCACTCCTAGAAAATTCTCCCCAAGCTACATTTATTTGCCCACCAAACCTCTAAAACATTCTCACTTACCATGAACCATATCAACCCCCATCCTCTTTGACCTTTGACGATTTCTCCCGTGATCATATGCAACGCAAGACCTGCCATTCATATGTAGGCTACGCAGCGCTACCTCCTTTCATTAGTAATGCTACACGAGATCACTATGGCTGCACTTCACCCAACATTTTCAAACAGCTTCATTGCAGACTCTGCCTACAGTAACCGATCAATTATTCCATATTTTAGTTGAAATAACGCATTGAAATTAGTCCAAAAGTACTCCACAATTAATATACGTAATAATTAGTTACCCACCTAAACTCTCACAAAATAATTCTACTCTCATCAGCTTGGTTTCCCGCCATTGTCAAATTGAAATTTGATCAGAATTACCCTACAGTTTGGGCTAGAACTGATCATTCATGCAATTCCCATTTTTAACGGTTTTTAGGATATATGTTGTGTAAAACCGATCACCATTTATCGCTCTTTTTAATTATAGTACATTATTATCAGAAACATAAATAATAATAATAATAATAATAATAATAATAATAATAATAATAATAATAATAATAATAATAATAATAATAATAATAATTAAAAGAGGTTGCGAAAAATTCCAAGATTTAGAACCTTAACACTTTGGGCTTTAAGCCCCTAGTTTTACAATTTTACAAGAGGAAGAGGTATTATTTAATGAGGGGCAGAAATCCCCTAATTCAAGAGCACTTGCTCCCTAAATCATAATATCTAGCCTCCTAGAGGCACACTTTACAGTTACAAAACTTGCAAAAGAGCTAACAGGTTCTCCGTTTCTTTGAGCCACCTCGAGGCAACCTCAAAAATCTTTCACTCTCTGGCTTTCCATGGCCCAACTTTCAATTTGAAACAGGGGTATCTCGTACCCAACCTATAGGGCCTTTGCGGAAATGAACAGGTTAAGTAAACGGCCCGAAACACGAAGTGAATGCAGGCGAACTGCGCTCCGAGATAATGAACACTTATAAAAACTAAAGGGCTCTAGGCCGATGAAACAGGGGCTATTCCCAAACTACTGAGGTGCTCATACAAGGTTAAAACAAGGAAGAAAAACAGTTACAAAACGTAGTCACCTCAAATCAACCTCGAGAGGGTACATCACACTTTATCCCCGATTTACAGTCAAAGATTTAATGAAACCTTTTACATTAGCCGGAAGAAGTTACATTTTAGAAAGGTAGGTTACATAGTTAAAGATTCGGACCTTTCCCTCGGGTTAAACTGCGGAGTACCGGGCGAGTTGGCCGTGCGTGTAGAGGCGCGCGGCTGTGAACTTGCATCCGGGAGATAGTAGGTTCGAATCCCACTATCGGCAGCCCTGAAAATGGTTTTCCGTGGTTTCCCATTTTCACACCAGGCAAATGCTGGGGCTGTACCTTAATTAAGGCCACGGCCGCTTCCTTCCAACTCCTAGGCCTTTCCTATCCCATCGTCGCCATAAGACCTATCTGTGTCGGTGCGACGTAAAGCCCCTAGCAAAAAAAACTGCGGAGTATCAAGAAAGAAGAAAGTTATGTGGCCATTACCTGTAGATGTTCTGTTGACCGATGAAAGAGGCCGCCCGCCTCCCGCTTTGACATACACACACAGTAAGATGACGATCAATTGGCCAAGAAACTTGAAAAGCCGCAGCTTATAAACCCCCAGGGAAGGTTCGAGATCATTCAAGACTACACCAGCCACACCCCCTCAATTTAATTGGTCAATTCAAAAGTAACACTCAAAATTGAACAAGAAACCTGTAATAGGTGGAAAATTAATTACAGAAATTAGGGATTGGCTAGATTCAAAACTGGCGGAAATCAAAAGGAAATATTGCCAACCCAAAATAAATGAACATCAATCAGTAAAAACCTAGAAATACAAAACGTCTTTAAATGATAAGTTCTTCCACCTTGCACCAGTGTGCATGACCGTAGTTTTTAGTAGTGCCATCTGTAGAAGAATGTTCAAACTTCTTGATGCATAGCAAACAAAACTAGTAGAAATTCAGTCAGTTTAGGAAACTGCATAATAACAAAATTCCATCATATTTCTGTGGTGACATCTTCTGAGTAATGTTCTAAGTTGGTGTAGTTTCATTTCACTGTTTTACCACTAGAAGAGTTCGTTTGGGCGCTGAATTTGAATGCGCGGCGTTGGGGTTACCTTCCGGTACAATAATAATAATAATAATAATAATAATAATAATAATAATAGTAATAATAATGTAAGTTAATGTATGTATTTTATGGGCCAAGATCTTGAAATATTTGTTCAGCTAGCTACAATATGAATTAAACAAGAGATAAATGTGTTTTATGTTACCTAAGACTAAAGGGCAACTGTTATGATTAATTGTCAGAATAATAATGTTTGTGGGTTACTGTCGTCACGTCCTAGTTAGTGAACCATGGGCAACGGCTGAGTGGCCTAGTAAGTGGTCCTGAGTGTCGGGATACCAGTTGCTATGGAATGGGAGTGGGTATCTCGGACATATTCTGAGTCGTGGCCCTCCTTGTGCTCAGGCGGCTAGGACTATACTATTCACCGGTGGTCCATAACCCGTTAGAGGAGAGATCCTCACTTGGACTATGTGCAAGTAGGGCAGCATCCTGCTTCATGAATTTATCGAGCTCAGAACACTTTAAGCAAGCCTCGAACCTATGGGAGTAATGGAGTCCCACTCCCATTTGACAGGCGAGGGACTCCTTGGAAACAACTTGGCGAACAAAATGGAATTCGATGGGGAGCTATCAATATTAATGGGGCTTATGGAAGAAAGAAGGTAGAATTGGCTGAGTCAGCAAAGAGGATGCATCTAGATGTGCTAGGAGTAAGTGATATTCGGGTAAGGAGAGATAATGAGGAAGAGATAGGAGATTATAAAGTGTACTTGACGGGTGTTAGAAAGGGAAGGGCAGAGTCTGGGGTAGGGCTCTTTATCAGGAATACCATTGCACGCAACATAGTTTCTGTTAGGCACGTAAATGAGCGAATGATGTGGGTAGATTTGTCAGTGGGAGGAATTAGGACAAGAATTGTGTCCGTGTATTCACCATGTGAGGGTGCAGATGAGGATGAAGTTGACAAGTTTTATGAAGCATTGAGTGACATCGTGGTCAGGGTGAACACCAAGGATAGAATAGTGCTAATGGGCGATTTCAATGCGAGAGTTGGGAATAGAACTGAAGGATACGAAAGGGAGATTGGTAAATGTGGGGAAGATATGGAAGCTAATGGGAATGGGAAGCGTTTGATGGACTTCTGTGCTAGTATGGGTTTAGCTGTTACGAATACATTCTTCAAGCATAAGGCTATTCACCGCTTCACATGGGAGACTAGGGGTACCAGATCCATAATAGACTATATCTTAACAGACTTTGAATTCAGGAAATCTGTTAGGAATGTACGAGTTTTTCGCGGATTTTTCGATGATACAGACCACTATCTGATCTGTAGTGAACTAAGTATCTCTAGGCCTAGGGTAGAGAAAGTGAAATCTGTCTGGAAACGAATAAGGGTAGAAAATCTCCAGGACGAGGAAATTAGACAGAAGTACATGGATATGATTAGTGAGAAGTTTCGAACAGTAGACAGTAAGCAGGTTCAGGATATGGAAAGTGAATGGGTGGCATACAGGGATGCTGTAGTAGAAACAGCAAGGGAATGCCTAGGAACAACTGTGTGTAAAGATGGGAAAAACGAACATCTTGGTGGAATGATGACGTGAGAGCAGCCTGTAAACGTAAAAAGAAGGCTTATCAGAAATGGCTCCAAACAAGGGCCGAGGCAGACAGGGATCGGTACGTAGATGAAAGAAACAGAGCGAAACAAATAGTTGTTGAATCCAAAAAGAAGTCATGGGAAGATTTTGGTAATAACCTGGAAAAGCTAGGTCAAGCAGCAGGGAAACCTTTCTGGACAGTAATAAAGAATCTTAGGAATGGAGGGAAAAAGGAAATGAACAGTGTTTTGAGTAATTCAGGTGAGCTCATAATAGATCCGAGGGAATCACTGGAGAGGTGGAGGGAATATTTTGAAAATCTTCTCAATGTAAAAGTAAATCATCATGGTGGTGTTGCAAACAGCCAAGCTCATGGGGAGGAGGAAAATGATGTTGGTGAAATTATGCTTGAGGAAGTGGAAAGGATAGTAAATAAACTCCATTGTCATAAGGCAGTAGGAACAGATGAAATTAGACCTGAAATGGTGAAGTATAGTGGGAAGGCAGGGATGAAATGGTGTCATAGAGTAGTAAAATTAGCGTGGAGTGTTGGTAAGGTACCTTCAGATTGGACGAAATCAGTAATTGCACCTATCTATAAGCAAGGGAACAGGGAGGATTGCAACAACTATCGAGGTCTCTCATTGATTAGTATACCAGGCAAAGTATTCACTGGCACCTTGGAAGGGAGGGTGCGATCAGTCGTTGAGAGGAAGTTGGATGAAAACCAGTGTGGTTTCAGACCACAGAGAGGCTGTCACGATCAGATTTTCAGTATGCGCCAGGTAATTGAAAAATGCTACGAGAGGAATAGGCAGTTGTGTTTATGTTTCGTAGATCTAGAGAAAGCTTATGACAGGGTACCGAGGGAAAAGATGTTCGCCATACTGGGGGACTATGGAATTAAAGGTAGATTATTAAAATCAATCAAAGGCATTTATGTTGACAATTGGGCTTCAGTGAGAATTGATGGTAGAATGAGTTCTTGGTTCAGGGTACTTACAGGAGTTAGACAATGCTGTAATCTTTCACCTTTGCTGTTCGTAGTTTACATGGATCATCTGCTGAAAGGTATAAAATGGCAGGGAGGGATTCAGTTAGGTGGAAATGTAGTAAGCAGTTTGGCCTATGCTGACGACTTGATCTTAATGGCAGACTGTGCCGAAAGCCTGCAGTCTAATAATATCTTGGAACTTGAAAATAGGTGCAATGAGTATGGTATGAAAATTAGCCTCTCGAAGACTAAATTGATGTCAGTAGGTAAGAAATTCAACAGAATTGAATGTCAGATTGGTGATACCAACCTAGAACAGGTCGATAATTTCAAGTATTTAGGTTGTGTGTTCTCCCAGGATGGTAATATAGTAAGTGAGATTGAATCAAGGTGTAGTAAAGCTAATGCAGTGAGCTCGCAGTTGCGGTCAGCAGTATTCTGTAAGAAGGAAGTCAGCTCCCAGACGAAACTATCTTTACATCGGTCTGTTTTCAGACCAACTTTGCTTTACGGGAGCGAAAGCTGGGTGGACTCAGGATATCTTATTCATAAGTTAGAAGTAACAGACATGAAAGTAGCAAGAATGATTGTTAGTACAAACAGATGGGAACAATGGCAGGATGGTACTCGGAATGAGGAGATAAAGGCTAATTTAGGACCCGATGGATGAAGCTGTACGCATAAACCGGCTTCGGTGGTGGGGTCATGTGAGGCGAATGGAGGAAGATAGGTTACCTAGGAGAATAATGGACTCTGTTGTGGAGGGTAAGAGAAATAGAGGGAGACCAAGACGACGATGGTTAGACTCGGTTTCTAACGATTTAAAGATAAGAGGTATAGAACTAAATGAGGCCACCACACTAGTTGCAAATCGAGGATTGTGGCGACGTTTAGTAAATTCTCAGAGGCTTGCGGACTGAACGCTGAAAGGCATAACAGTCTATAATGATAATGTATGTATGTATAATAATTATTGATACGAAAATTATACATAACTAAATCAATAAAATACTATTCATAATGACAATTTTTCTTCTTAATTATTAAAATCTAAAATATTTCATTTGAAATTATGGCAATATTACAGTATGTTTTCATCATCATCATCATAATAATCATCATCATCATCATTTAAACATGAAAAGACATGTCCTTGTCTAATGGAATGTCCCTTAACATTCATAACAATTTTATCAATTTTTGCATGCTGAATGCCCAATATTTCTGGAAACTTGAAGTACGTGTAATGTTGCAAACTCCTGCCCAAATAGCACGTGCTGCATTATGTAGTTACTTCACATAGTAAGTTTGTTTCATACTTGAGCCACACTTCTTATAAACTCTCAACGTAATCGGTTTTACACTAGGTATAAAATAGCATATTCATACGAATAGATCTCTAAGAAAAATAGATATTGATATACAAAATCTACAACACTATACAATCATCCTAATGGTACCCAGAACTTACCTATGTCGAATGATATTCAATCGAAATCAAATTGTTCACGTCCACGAACCTACTATGCTGGCGTAGTAGGGAGAGATGCGATACTCCCACGTGGAGGACAGGGGGTCCTAACCGGCTTGCTGGCGGACTTGAGCGAAATAAAATCGCTCTCGCAGACCAAAGACACATCCCAAGGGTGGGGGACACAGATTACGAATACACCCACGGTATCCCCTGCCTGTTGTAAGAGGCGACTGAAAGGGTCGACCGAGGGATGATCACATTAGAACCATGTGACTACTTGTAATTAGTACCACCTCGCGGGTAACACCATGGGTCCCCTTTACTTGCACGTAGTACTACTATGTTAGGTACACAATAGATTTGTGATTAGTTGCGACAGTGTGTGAATCAGGGTGGGTTTTACAGTACCTGTGATTAGTAACACTATATGAGCGGCATCATGGTTGAGCGACACCATGGGTCTGCCTTGGCCATAATTAGTACCTGCTATGTGAGGAACACCACGGGATAGTACGAGTCCCTGTGATTAGTACCATAATGTGTGGAATACCGCGAGTCTACGCTACTTTTGATTAGTACCGTAACATGGCAAATATCATGGTTCTACTTTCCTAGCGGCAAGTACCATTATGAGGGGCCGATGACCTGGATTTTGGACCCCTTTAGAGTACAAGCATCATCGAATCAGGATTATGCTTTAGAAGCAGTTCCTTGGTCAGTAATACTATTGTTTAGCGCTAGTTTCTGGGAATGTGGGGCATTGCGGGTCGGATCCACTGATTGTTTTAAATTCATATCCATCCATTTATCCTTTGTCATTACGGATGATATTGGACATTTACACTGCCATTACATTCCATCTCATTTCGTACCATTAGGGGCAAATGACCTAGATGATAGGCTCTTTTAAACAACAAGCATCATCATCATCGAACTTTTCACGCAGCAGTAGTAGTAGTATTAGTAGTAGTAGTAGTAGTAGTAGTAGTAGTAGCAGTAGTTTGGTGTAATGCAAAAACAGTTTCGACTAAATTATCTCACAGTTTCAAGGCATGTTAGTTCATTGTTGATCGTCAGTCAGTGCTAACAATAAGCCAACTGTAGGAGAGCATGAAGCACACTGTATAAAAATAAAAACAAAATCTTCTGATAATTAATCTGCTGGACGCTGAAATTTGATTAATGGAATCTGGTACAAATGATAGACTTTCCCTGTGTGATCAGTTTTACCTGTATATACTGCACCCGCTCACCTACTGAGTCCCAGACTAGCCTTAATCTCAGGGGTGATCAGTTCGTAAAAGATGTTAAAAATTTATAATCAAAAACAATAAAAATATATATGTAGGCACACCAAATGAACACAGGGCTGAACGGGGCATGCAAAATAAGATAAAGGGGGACGGCTCATTCATAGATACAAATTATAGACTCCACAATAGGACTGGGAAGTGACAACTTAAATTCCATGGGCATCCTGGGCTAACTACAATAAAAAGGTATGAAAACTATTTCCTATTGAAATTGCAATAAGGAGCAATTTGTTTACTTAAATCGCACACAGCAAGTGATTACAATTATTACACTTAGAAATTTCCATCCTGAAAAAGAATACATAGGTACATTTGAATTCACCTCACTACTTTGGTAGTGTGAAATATTTGGTGAATTCGCCCCATTGGTTACTGGGGATCGAATCCACCTCCGTATGAGTGGACGTTTAACCGCTGGAGGTCTTTTTTCGGGGACGAGGGCATGAGAGTAACTATTTACTGCCATCTCCACGTTCCGTTGGACATGAGTCACTTCCGGTATGTACATTCTAGCAGGCCGGACCCCCACCGTGGAACCGTTATCGTATCTAAAACGGGAATTTATTGTACGGACAAACTCTAGCCTATATTTCCAGATTCACGAACATGCCAGGTGCAGCTCGTTAACTCAAAGCGTATCTCAATATTTACTTTTGTCAATACGACAAGACGTACGGAAAGGTTCACTACTATCCTCGCACAATGAAGACATGTGCCGGCCATGGGTTATTCCGCACCTACCGCCAACAATCTCCCAGTAGAAAACCAACATCTGGTTCCGACCAATTCGACACATGACGACATCCCTATCATATCCTCCTATGATTATTAAATAATTAACATTATCATTCTTTATCTGATCATTAACCTATTCTGTGATTACCATCAATTATTTTATTATTATCATTAATTTCAATTATCATCCTATATTTGATTATTATTATTTATCATCCGGGATGATTTTATGCTACCCTTTGCCGACGTTTCAAACGAAGGGTCGTTTTTCGTCGTAATTAATCCGCACCAATTAATGATCTGTTTCATAATAAATTATTATTATTATTATTATTATTATTATTATTATTATTATTATTATTATTATTATTATTATTATTATTATTATATTCGTAAGACTGAATCGTCGTCCATTAAATATCTTAACTTCCTTTCATCATAATTGTTATTCTCAAAACACTATTGCAAGTTCTTCTTCTTCTTCTTCAACTGTTTATTATTATTATTATTATTATTATTATTATTATTATTATTATTATTATTATTATTATTATTATTATTATTATTATTATTATTATTATTATTATTTTCATCAGTGGAGAATATCATTATCGTATCACTTATTCATCATGGATTTAATATTTTACATTGATCTCACCATAATTATTCTCAAATTAACCTAATAAATTCTTCCTATTATTCCTCTTCATATCATTATTATGATAACTCTATTTCACGTATTACACAACCGTTAGCGATATTTATGGTTAATGCATAAGCTTTTACAATTTCGGTCTACTTTGGCACTAAGCAATTGATTTAAGACACGATTCACTTGGGTTATTATTATTATTAAAATGGAAAGTTTTATATTTTTTACTTCAACTCTCTAGAATTTAGTCACATATGTTGAGTCCCAATATGAACCACCAAGATCCGATTTACATCGATCGGGACACCACGGTATTCGGAACCGCAACCTTCCTTTCCATACTGCCGTTAATTTTATGGGGACACCATGTCCTCCCAAGACACATTTCAAATCCCATGGCACATCGCGGCTGGGCAGATACATCCAATGCCTGCGATTGCTAAATTACTCATTAATCCTCGGTGCGTAGATTCTGCCACTCATAACACCGGAATCGACATTTTATCGTCTTAGCATCGAGCTTTATCTTTTTCATCATAAAAAACAGTACGGCTCAATTCTCACCTCATGCCGGATTTCGTCCCGCACGGCTTCCGATCTTAAAAATGGGCTCAAACCACTCTGGGCTTTCAACATTACGTGACCATCCTATACACGTGCCTCTATCACTTCTAAACAAATTGTTATGGCAATTATAAAGTCCAAAAACGCGAAATCAACAATCTACGTAAAAATCAAATTTACTGCGCGAATTAAAGTCTTTTACGCCACATGTTATCTCTACATTGATTATTACTTTGAGAAGCGAACTCTCACAGTATTATTATTATTATTATTATTATTATTATTATTATTATTATTATTATTATTATTATTATACTTTAACTTTCGAACTTATAAAGCATTATTATTATTTCCTTAATTTTAACTTGCACACTCACAAAGTATTATTATTATTATTATTATTATTATTATTATTATTATTATTATTATTATTATTATTATTATTATTATTATTATTATATTTCATGACCTTCCGTACGCAAACACTAATTTTACACACCCTGGCACTTTCATAATCTGGTTGTCTTGTAACAAATATGCCTAACTAAGGTACAAATAATCACCGTGGTGATTGAAAATTTAAAATAAAGTGGATTAGCATAAAAGAAAAATCTAAAACTTGAAATGAACTTAAATCAAAGTATTCTCAAACAGCATGCATTAATTGAAAGAAATATCCCATATTTACATTATATACAACAAACAAATATTCAGTTACTTAGTCTAACCCATAATTACGTTAATAAATTAGTTCGTCCGTCTGTCTTAAATAAATCATGGATTCGGGAAGCGACCCATGTGTTACGTTAAGTAACCATAATTAATTTACCCTGAGTCCCGTTTTGTCGTGATAACATCCCCAAATATATCAAATTTGTGTACTCATGCCTGTGTAGAATTCCATTGTCTCGTGGCGATAGAGAAGCCTCATGGCCCCATATTGGTTTACTCGTGCACCATGTCGCACTTTATAATATTAACACAACAAAACACTTCTGGACGATTACCCATGATTAACACCTTACTAATGAATTTACAATGATTTATAAAAAACAACACTTATAAGTGCCTAAAGACCCATTACACCTTCACCATTATATTCTTCCTTGAGCACGAACCACAAGTCGTGACACTTACGACGATGTGTCGTTTTATTCGACCCGGCGCGTATCGCGTTAGTCAACCGGCACTTCCCGATGTATCCTAGGCCGTTTCGTGATCGCCTCGCTCCTACAGTTCCCTGCTCGGATAATTGTATCACCGTCTATCTTGAAATATTTACTTGAGGCTCCGCACACTGCCTTCCAAAAGTACTATCGGTGTTCCGTTAGTTATTTATATTCAATCACATGAAGCCTTTTGGAAATGTATTAAATTCAACATACAGTTGTACTGATTATTTACACTCGGTACTATGAATAATCTCACTGTTCGTCTTCATTCTCATAACAACTCACGTACTTTCAGCTCTAACTGACTTCGAATGCGTCCCGAGGTACTGACTTACAGAGTCAACTTGTCAGAGTCTCAACTACTTCATACGACTGATACGACTTGTGACTGGTAACAACTGGTGATGTGAGGGTGCATCTCCGGGTTATTTATGGACTATATGGTTTCCAGCCGGCGTCATCCGCGGTCATACCAGTGGGAAGGGGTTGGTTATCCTAAATCGGCACTTGCAGGTGGATTTGGATCTCTTAATTTATCCCACTTAATAAACTGGCGATACACATTCACGTGTCGTATTCTGATCTCATATCGTTCGGCGATCACGCAGATATTACTTGATTTCTGTCCTCCATTTTTCGCGCGCTAAGTCGGCGTCCATGCTGGTGCGATATCGCTAACCAATAGGAATACCGCGTGGGTCTTTTCCTAGAATTCTATATTGTAATTCATCAAGATTACAATTAATCAACATGGGGATGATATCACAAAAATCCCATCTGTTCAATTCGGTGGTTGGAATATTTTAATTATTATTATTACTGGAGATAACTGGAGTTCATTTTGACTTCGGTTATGTTGGCGCATCTGCGAGTCCTTTACTAATTTTGTCATTGGCTAACACTGCAGCGGTTCGTTTAAATAACTTCCTCTGACAACTTAACAACAAGATGCCTCGAGGCGTGGGAAACTCTATTGTGAAATATTCTCTGTATTTGTGACACAAGGAAAGGTTCTTGTTCAAGAATAAATGCTCGCTCACTTCCTTGTTGCAATTTGGACTGTTGTTCTGAGTTCTAGATTTAATCCTCCTAGCTTTTGACAAGGAAATAATACTACCCATTACGACAGGCTTACCCCCTTGGCGACAGATTGTCGGGAACACGTCTATGTTGAAATCTCTTGGTCTACACCAGAATGACAATTTGTATATTTCAATAATATCATATGCCTTAACGTATTTTATAATATCAAATCATGATGCCTATGGGCTATCTCATCCGGATACAATATGCATCATCCATCTCAGCAGCAGTCATTTTAGCAGGCGGGCCAAGGAACTTAATGACCTGTATGTGCCATGGGTTTGTTCTCTTATACGGCAGCACTGAGAATGAGTTACATCTAGACAGGTGACCGTGAATTATGACCCCTATCAAGTCGCAGTTACATTACAAAGAGATAGTTGGATACAGAAGGGACATTGCAGTGAACCACCAACTGGCAGCATCCTGCCACATTTAACTGAACAAGAGGTCCGAGGGCACTGGTAAATTGCTACAGGAATTTGTCGTGGAGGTAGAGCAGCTAGGCCACAAGATGCTGGGGTCTTGCCGCTGGAACACTTTCAGCGAGAGGCTGCCTACACCTTCGTCTTTGGCGAGGGTACGAGCCGTGAGGAACAAAGAGAAACCTGAGGTCCGCTTGCCAACATCGGAGCAACGTTTGCTGTATCAGGGACGCTAAAGCCCCAGAAGAATCAGCTGCTGGCTATGTGGAGAGCGCGGCCATCTGCCTGCCGGCAAGAATTAACCTCCCACTCAATGACATGAATAGCAGTCAGCAAGGAGAAGAGCTCCTCGATGCCTTCATTACTATCCTTTGCTTTACACTCAACATAGTCGCCAAGAGTAGCAACGAAAGATGGATAGCGGATGGGCTATTCTGCATCACGACAAAGATACCACTCACCATCGCTAGGCCAGATAACATGGTGGTCAGACACAGAGGGATTTAACTTCCCTTATGTGCTACGTATGGCTTCAGGAGACATCATCCCTGTCCTGGAGGATCCGCTACTTGATTTTGTGTTAGAGAGGAGAAGCCTACGGGTTTGGGCCTTCGTCACAGTCATCACTGATGAGGTCGTCTTAGGAATGGAGACTCTCTGGGCTTACTAAATGACCGTTCACATGAAACGATGTGTGCTACGGCTGGATCATCAAGAAATTATGCACGAACGCCCTGGAACACACCCTCGAGTAGCAAGGTTAATGATACCCAACGAAGAAGTGGTACCAGCCTATGGTGAGGTGGTGGTGATGGCAAGACGGAAAGCATCCCTCGAGGCGAATGGCGGAGTAGTGGAACCCAGACTGGCAGCTGCCGAATGTGGACTTTACTTGGCGAGGACGCTCATGCCGGTGTGCCGATACAAATTCTCAATGCAACGTCACAGAACCAGTGACGAGCTTGGAACATGAAAACTGGTCCATAGCGTTGTACCTTCAGAAAACAAGTGCACATACGTGCCTGAAACTAGTGAGGCGTATGGCAAGCTCCAGAGGATGAATCTTACGCCGAAAGACACCTAGAGTGTCTCCAGAGACTGATCACGGAGTTATGAGACATCTTCATGATTAAAGAAGTTGACTATGGGGGGACGGACTGGATGTTCCATTGCATTAAAACAGGCGATGCCATACCTTTTTAATCAACCACACTGTTGGGAACATCTAACTAAGAAGACAGAGACGAAGCAGATGCTGGCTTACATGAAGCAGCATGGAATGATCGAAGAATCTTAACAGTCCATAGTAATCCTCTGTAGTGCTGGTGAAGAAGAATGGTGAGCTCCACTTCTTCATTGATTATCGGAAGCTGAATATCATCACTAAAAAGCCTGCTTTCCATTATCCCAAACTGATGACAAACCGGACATCTTATCGTTAATTCAGTGTTTCTCAATCGTGGATCTGAAGTCAGGATAATGACAGGTGACACTGAACCTGGCGGACAAGGAAAATATGGCGTTCTCTACCAGTCAGGATTTGTGGCAGTTCACTGTTATTCCCTTCAGACTGTATAATGCATCTGTGACTTTCGAGCAACGGATGGATTCCATGTTTAGAAAGACCACGCATGATGTCTGTCTGTTGTACCTAGATGACATAATTGTGATAGGATGCATATTCCTTGGGCTCCTGAAAAACCTACAGAAATTGTTCCAAAGACTGCTAGATGCTCACCTGAAACGGAACCCTGGGAACTGCCAACTATCCAGTAGGAAGTACACTACCTAAGCCACATTGTGTCACCAAAAAGAGTAGCCGCTGACCCGAAAAAATTAGAAGCCATCAGAAAGTGCCATGTACAGAAAATCAAGCAGGGGTTGATGTGTTCTCGACCTGTGTACCTACTGCTCAGGTTCATTGCCGGCTTTGCCAACATCCTTAAGCTCCTCGTGCAACTCATAGAGGAAAGGTCATTCCGATAGCCACCTGAGCCAGAGGCTCAATTCAAGTCACTCAAGGAGTCCCTGTGTTCAGCATCTATCATGGATTGTCTAAAGCCTGGAAAGAAATTTGTCATCGGTGGGTATCAGTGGAGTGCTGTCACAGATCCAGGACAGACAGGAAAATTTGATAGCATATTAAAGGAAGACGCTATCCTAGGCCAAGAGACACTACTGCATGACATGCTGTGAACTACCGGCCATTGTGAAGACTCTGGAGCACCTGTAGAGTCAGAAGTTGCAGTCTGAACACTAGTCATTCTTCTTTGCCATGGCTTCTGAATTTTAGAAATCTGGAGGGACAGATTACTCAGTGGGTGCAACACGTGCAGGAATATGACTTCACTGCCAAACACTGACAGAGAAGCAAGCACTGCAACACAGACGTCCTGTCCAGGAGACTGTGACCTGAGAAATGAACCCACGGTCAGAAGTCCGGGAGGCAAGCCGATACAGTGGAAGTCCAAGCCATGAGAATTGTGGCAAGGGAGGTTGGGACTGTACGATCCTGAAGAGGGAGCAGCTTGTGGATTACAATGTTGGATAGATCCTGAAGGAAGTTGAGTAGGGTTAACAACGAGCATGGAAAGACATTGCCAAGTGTAGCCCAATGCAGAAGATATATTGGGCTTAGTGAAAGACCCTGGAGGTCAACGACAATTCTGATGCACATAGTTCAGTCGGTTGATGACAAGAAGTCACCCAGATGGTAATTCACAGGGCAAAAGGATGGAAGTGGTGGCTGAGCTATATGGAGGCACCATTGCAGACAATCTTTTGGTCAATAAAACCTTGGATCAGGTCCAGCAACACTACAACTGCATGCACCGGAGGACGGGCATTGAAAGTTGTTGCTGAATGCGTGACACCAATGCTGTGAGCCAAGGATCTCATACCTGGGACCAGATGCAGCGGTACAATGATGAAGTGTCCTTCGAGAGAATAGCCATCGACATGACAGAACCATTTCCTGAATCAGATGGTTTTTCCCCAAGTGTCCTGAGGTCTATACCATTTCCACTCAGTAAGCATAAAGAATTTAAACATATGAAGGAAGTTCTGCAATATCTCCGTGTTCATAAGACGCGAAAAATCTATGTACATATGAGGAAGGTGGTGTCGGGTATTGGCTTACCAGAGGGCCTGGGATGAGGGGATACCCTTCTTCCTGATAGCCTACCATACATTTGCTCATACATTTGCAGGTATGACACCTACCAACATGTTCTTCGGAAGAGAGCTCCACCTGCTATATGACTTAATGTTTGGGACGGCCCCAGAACAAGAACGCAATAGATGGCTCGTGGAAAATGGTGGAGCGACTCAACAATATCCACGAAAATGCCCGAAGTCACCTGAAGATTGCTAGCGACCGGGTAAAATTTATTTGCAACCTGCAGGCAAACCAGGCAGGATTCCAGGAAGGCGACAGAGTGATACTTTATAGACCTGTACGGACAAAGGATAAGTCGCCTAAGCTCCAGTCACTGTGCGAAGGTCCCTGCACTGTAATCAATAGAATTAATAACTGGAAAAAGCAGATTACAGGAAGTTGTGCAGGGTGGTGCGGCTATGATCAAAATTTCACATAAAATGTAAAATTTCTTTTGTGAACACTTACTGTTATTCACAGATTTATAGAATTTATAAGCTTTTCAGTCTTTTGAAACAAGGAATATAACACTTAGAATAAACACTATGACATACCTGCAAAAAAATTGGCAATTATAATTGGAATGCCATGTTTTTTTTTCTACAATAACTTCCTCGGATCCTACTAAATCATCCTTAACATGCGTACTGTTTATAAAATATTGTTTATATTGGGTAAAATATTGTAAATTATCGTAAATGAGTGTGAAATGGTGATATTATGATCAGGTGAGATGAATTGAGACATTTTGAGAAAGTTTTATGTACTTACCTGACCAGCCTCTGCGGTGTTGGAGTGAGTCCAGTTTAGATGCTTCTATTTGTGGTTTTTAACTCATTTATCTGCGAGGAGTGCAGAGAAACGGTACCTTCTTTGTTGTGTGGGGACACGGCTGTAGCACTTCCCTGACTGTCGTCAATTGTCCTGCCATTTGCTGGAACGAATGTAGAGTAATATCTTTAGAGGGAATAAATGTGTAGTAAAAATTTAAAGAATATCTTGTAAGATTTTACTTTAAGTAACGAAAGATAACCTACATAATGGTCTTGGTTTTGAGCCACTGCCTGAATTCCTTGAATTTATTACAGATAAATACGCCCTGACTCACATTCGAGAAGTACTTTGCATTAAAGTAACCTCCTGTGGGACTTCTGCAGAGCTAATTAAAAATAGTGTGGACTGTTGTTTTTAAATTTAGTAATGTGAAGAGAGGAAGTTTTTAAATATGTGTGTTCGTTGAGGTTGGCTTTCTTGGTCTTTTTTGCGGTGTGAAATTCTGACGCTTCCTTAATGTTCAATTATTTGATTTTTTTAAATTAAAAAAGTGAGTTAAAATAGCACTTTAATAACTTCAATAACATTTCTGTGTTTATCTGAGCATCCTCTGCAGTGCTAAGTGTTGGACAGAATCCTAGTTAATTTATTCTATTTATGGTTGCCTAAGAAACATGTCTACGGTGGTTGAAGGCAAATAACACCATCATTTTGTTGGACATGGGGATGTTCTTCTGACTGTTGTTAATTATCCTGCTGTGTATTGGAAATAATGCATTATATAACTTTGAAGGGATTAAAACTATAATAATCAATTAAAGAGTATCATGAGTGGTTTTATTGTTGGTGATAAAATACAATATGCATAATGACGTCAGTTTTGAGCCACTGCCTATATTAATTGAATTGTGTACACTTAAATATAACCTGATCTATATTCCAGATGTACTTTGCATCAGGGTAACCTCCACTGGAATCTTTTACGAAGTCAGTAAAATGAGTTTATATGTGTGTGATTGTTGAGGTTAAATCGTTTGGTCATTTTAGAGATGTGAATTTCTAACGCTTCGTTAAAATTCAGTGATATGCTTTACTTTCGATATGTAAACTTTCTGGGTTTCGTCATCTGTGAAGCTGTGTGAGGTGTTTTCTTTATTTCTTCATTTTTTTCTCCATAATGCCATTCAACTTTAACAGCTGAAGAAGATTTAATAAGGGTCCAAAACATGTGCTGCTAGATGCTTATGTAAAAGTATTGAACAGGTGGATTTTTCAATATAATTTCTTTTTGAAGACATTTTAATGTATTTTAAATGGTAAGTTCAGAACTGCCATGGAGAGATAGCATGGAGTGACATTAATAGACAAATAAGTTTGAGTGGTGATTGCCAAAGGTAGAAAATACCGCATAGGAATATCAAGATGGAATTTAAGAAGACAAATTGGGGAAAATATTCGTTTATATGAAGATGAGTTAGGAAGTGAAAAAAATTAACAAGGGAGATGTTCGATTAATTTCCAACTTCTTTAAATAATTTAAGAATGGACTAATTAAAAACTAGTAGAGAATCTGCCACCTGGTCGACAGCACAACGCAGTAATGATCAATGATTTAATATTCTGAATATATATATGGAATCTTAATCAAACTAGTAAAACGTTTCACAGGGTCGTATTTTCCATTTCATAGCATACTGCAAGATAGCGACATACAGCACATAATAATAGCTTTTCTCCTTTTTGTTTGGAGTATAATATATAAGTGGCATGGGCACAGGCTTCTCACCTAGGAAGTCACAGACAAACTCTTAGCCAATGCACGTGAGATATGGACTGTAAATAATGATTAACTTAAGAACATTATTAAATAGCATTCTATGCATATATTATTAATAATTAGTAAAACGTACGGTATTTGTCTTTTTTCTATTATGCAAATTCTACTGTTTTATTAAATATGTTAAATTAGTGTTCGTGATGTGTATAATACTAATATTTTTCTTATCATGCACTTTCAACTTGTATCCCACAGAAATTATTCTCTGGCTGGTGCTTCTGTTTATAATTTAGCATGGGCATGATTCTTATGAGATTAAAACATTGCTTTAACAACTGAATCAAGGATCTCCTGGTTTTGTATTTTATATGCTTCTCTCGAAACATTTACATTTTCCTTTTAAATGTACTTTCAGATCATTGGTTATTTACCACCAAGTATGAACATCATTTACCACTGATCTGCATTTAAGGCAGTCATCCAGGTGGCAGATAACCCATCTGTTGTTTACCTAGTCATTTCCTAAATAACTGCAAAGAATTTGGAAATTTATTGCATATAATCCTTGGTAAATTACTCCAATCCCTAACTCCTCCTCCTATAAACGAATATTTGCCCCAGTTTGTCCCCTTGATTTACAATTTTATCTTCATATTGTGATCTTTCCTACTTTTAAAAATACTCAAACTTATCCGTCTACTAATGTCATTCCACGCCAACTCTCCACTGACAGCTCGGAACATACCACTTAGTCGAGCAGCTCGTCTCCTTCTCCCAAGTCTTACTAGCCCAAACTTTAAAACATTTCCTTAACACTGCGTTTTCTTGTCAGAAATCACCCAGAAAAAATCGAGCTACATTTCTTTGGATTTTTCCCAGTTCTCGAATCAAGTAATCCTGGTGAGTGTCCCATACACTAAAACAATACTCTAGTTGGGTTCTTACCAGAGACTTATACACCGTCTCCTTTGCATCCATACTACAATCCCTAAATACCCTCATACCATGTGCAGAGATCTGTACCCTTTATTTACAATGCCGTTTTTGTGATTATCCGAATGAAGACCTTACCATATACACTGACTGACAGAGCAAATGCAACACCAAGAAGGAGTGGTCAGAACTTTATGCCAATTGCAGGGTAGACTGACGTCACTGAGGTATGCTCATGATGTGAAATGCGCAGCTGTGCTGCGCACGTAGCGAACGATAAATGGGACACGGCGTTGGCGAATGGCCCACTTCGTACCGTGATTTCTCAGCCGACAGTCATTATAAAACGTGTTGTCGTGTGCCACAGGACGCGTGTATAGCTAAGAATGCCAGGCCGCCGTCAACGGAGGCATTTCCAGCAGACAGACGACTTTACGAGGGGTATGGTGATCGGGCTGAGAAGGGCAGGTTGGTCGCTTCGTCAAATCGCAGCGGATACCCATAGGGATGTGTCCACGGTGCAGCGCCTGTGGCGACGATGGTTGGCGCAGGGACATGTGGCACGTGCGAGGGGTCCAGGCGCAGCCCGAGTGACGTCAGCACGCGAGGATCGGCGCATCCGCCGCCAAGCGGTGGCAGCCCCGCACGCCACGTCAACCGCCATTCTTCAGCATGTGCAAGACACCCTGGCTGTTCCAATATCGACCAGAACACTTTCCCGTCGATTGGTTGAAGGAGGCCTGCACTCCCGGCGTCCGCTCAGAAGACTACCATTGACTCCCCAGCATAGACGTGCACGCCTGGCATGGTGCCGGGCTAGAGCGACTTGGATGAGGGAATGGCGGAACGTCGTGTTCTCCGATGAGTCACGCTTCTGTTCTGTCAGTGATAGTCACCGCAGACGAGTGTGGCGTCGGCGTGGAGAACGGTCAAATCCGGCAGTAACTGTGGAGGGCCCTACCGCTAGACAACGCGGCATCATGGTTTGGGGCGCTATTGCGTATGATTCCACGTCACCTCTAGTGCGTATTCAAGGCACGTTAAATGCCCACCGCTACGTGCAGCATGTGCTGCGGCCGGTGGCACTCCCGTACCTTCAGGGGCTGCCCAATGCTCTGTTTCAGCAGGATAATGCCCGCCCACACACTGCTCGCATCTCCCAACAGGCTCTATGAGGTGTACAGATGCTTCCGTGGCCAGCGTACTCTCCGGATCTCTCACCAATCGAACACGTGTGGGATCTCATTGGACGCCGTTTGCAAACTCTGCCCCAGCCTCGTACGGACGACCAACTGTGGCAAATGGTTGACAGAGAATGGAGAACCATCCCTCAGGACACCATTCGCACTCTTATTGACTCTGTACCTCGACGTGTTTCTGCGTGCATCGCCGCTCGCGGTGGTCCTACATCCTACTGAGTCGATGCCGTGCGCATTGTGTAACCTGCATATCGGTTTGAAATAAACATCAATTATTCGTCCGTGTCGTCTCTGTTTTTTCCCCAACTTTCATCCCTTTCGAACCACTCCTTCTTGGTGTTGCATTTGCTCTGTCAGTCAGTGTATTAACACCTGGGTACTTACAGTAATCCTTATAAGGAACTTTCACCCCATCAACGCAGTTTCTATTAGTGACACTCACAACCTGATTTTTAACCCCATTTATTATCATACTATTGCCTTCTGTCCATAATTTTCAGCCAAGTTTGGCATTGATTTGCACTGTATTACATCATTCTGAAATTAATGTTCTTGCAGATATGTGACCAATATTGGTAGTAAATATATCTTCCATGAATGCGACTTATATCAATTTTTTTTCTTTACAAGTGAAACTCTTTACGTAAGTCCTCAGTTTTTCTTCTGCCAGGCCGAGTGGCCCAGATGGTTGAGGCACTGGCTTTCTGAGCCCAAGTTGGCTGTTTCGATCCTGGTTGAGTCCAGTGGTATTTGATGCTGCTCAAACACCTCAGCCCCATGTCAATAGATTTACTGGCACATACAAGAACTCCTTTGGGACAAAATTATGGGATCTTGGCATTTCCAATATCCATAATAGTAGATAGTGGGACGAAAAACTAAGCACACTATTATTAATCATATTAATATTATGATAATTGCTAGATTGTATTTATGACTGATTGATTTCCAAACAGGGATGAAACTGGTGTACTGGATGCTGCCACAAAGGGTGCAATGGCTGGTACAGCTCTTGTCCTTGGCATAACAGCAAATATTATAGCCTTTGTAGCTGCTGTTGAGTTTCTAGATGGAATAATATCATGGTTAGCGCACCTCGTTGGAAGTCATGAAATTGATTTCAAGGTAAGAAACGTTGCAGTAATCCCTTATTACATCTATATAAAGAACGTCAAAAGGAAGGAAGACATGTTAATGCCTATAGACTAATTAATTTAAATAATACTGAACAATTATACTGTCAGTTAATACGTAGCTTTCTTACAGAGTAGTGTTTGGCAAATCAACAGATTAACTTTATTTAAATTTCAGAGGGCAGAATTTGCTTTGTTGTAATCTTTGAGTAATTGTGTGAATTAAAAACTTGGAATTCACTTCTGTTTGTGCTTAGTAGTAAAGTAAGGGTTATTCTGCCCGAAGGCAGGTCCGAACCTCCGCAGAGGTGTTCCTGAGCCGGAGTTTACGTGCGGTAGGGTGGACAGTTCCTTTCCGCTCCTCCATTCCCTTACACCCACCAACAGCGCGTGGCAACCCATCCAATTCCTGAGCACGCCCAATGTTGCTTAACTTCGGAGATCTCACGGGATCCGGTGTTTCAACACGGCTACGGCCGTTGGCTGTGCTTAGTAGTAACATATTGTAATTAGTATACGTCTGAAAGTAGTTGATAATTATTGTAGTGAATTATAGTTTCTTATTAGAAATTAGCGTGCTTATTCTATTGCAAAATATTTGTGTAGTATAGTAGAAGTATCTGTCAAAACTATCTTACTAGAAATAGTTGTAGTAATTACGGAAGGATTAACTGCAGCTTAGAATTGTGTAATTCCTGTGCATTCCTTCCGGTATTCAGTAATTTCAACGGCAGTTCTATCCTGATAAGGTGTTGTAGGATAAAAATATAGTATATCTAAGTAGTATTGCAGTGTAGTATTATATTAATTACCTTATTGTCGTGTTATCTTTGTGTAGTATCCTAGACAGTATTTCTTTCCTTTCTTTATTTTCCACATATTAAGTTATTTATTTTTTCTATTCTTTTCATTTTTCCATAAAGAATGGATAAGGAGTGCAAGTGTAGGAACTGTGGGTATGACCAGCCATTAAGGAGTATGAGGAAGGAGTTGGAGAGTTTAAGTGAGAGAATTAGGATTCTATCAGAAGAAAGGAAGGAAGGTAGGCTTCCCTCAAACAATGTACAGGATACATTAGGTATAAAAGAGGGATGGGTAGGAAAGGAGGGATTGTAGAAGACAGGTGATCGAATGTTCTAAGGGGAAGGAGATTGCAGGCTAAGGGCTCTATTCAGGATCATAATTCAGGACAGGTAGAACAACAGAAGGAAGACGAGGGAGTGTCGATGTAGGAGGAAGGGAAAGATAGGAAAGGGAAATGTAGCGTAGAGGATAGGAAAAGACAGGTGAAACAGCGTCATAGTTGTGGGGGAGAAAAGGGAGGAGGAAGTAGCTTCTGCAGCTGTCAGGAAAGATAGGGCTGACTAAGAGAGGAGGGGATCAAATGAGGTGGGCAGTGTAGGGGCTCTGATCATGGGAGATTCTATTGTTGGACATGTGGGGAAAGTGTGTGGAGGAAAGGGAACCAGGATAGAGTGTTATCCAGGAATTAGATTCAGGCAGATGTTGAGGAAAGTAGAAGAGAAGGAGGAGGGGAGGGAGAATGTGGTAGTGTTTCACGTTGGTACCAACAACGTAAGGCAAGCAGGTATAAGTACCAACAAATTTTGGGATGTGTGGGACCTGGTGTGAAGTACAAGGAAGCGGAG
Source organism: Anabrus simplex (assembly GCF_040414725.1). NCBI lineage: Eukaryota > Metazoa > Arthropoda > Insecta > Orthoptera > Tettigoniidae > Anabrus > Anabrus simplex. The sequence goes on along the minus strand of NC_090266.1, from coordinate 282,549,458 downwards.
ATTGTTATCAGTGGAATAATGTGTAGGAGGAATACCGACTGGATGGTGAATGGGGATTTAAATGAGGCTATGGAGTGGGTATGTGGGGAGCTGGGAGTAAGATTTCTAGATCCTAATGGGTGAGTAGGAGACAGGGATCTGCGTTCAGACGGCCTTCACTTAAACCGCAGTGGTACGTATAAGTTGTGAAAGTTGTTTAGAAGGGTTATAGGGAGGTACATTCAGGGAAACGGGGTGGCCAAGGGAGCGGTGGTAAGGGTGCAGAGATCTGGAAGTCAAGAAGGGATGACATAAAAATGTTAGTGTTGAACTGTAGAAGTATTGTAAAGAAAGTAACAGAATTAAAATACTTGCCAAATATTGTAATATGAGTTGAATCATAGCTGAGAAATGATACAATGGATGCAGAAACTTTCTCATGGAACTGGAGTGTGCATCGTAGAGATAGGATAGGAATGGAAGGAGGATGCGTATTCATTATGGTGAAAGAAGAATTTGTAGGCTACGAAAATGTTAAAGATGACAAATATGAAATTCTAGGTATAAGGCTCATTTTTAATGATAATAGACAACGATGTCTCTGGAGTGTACAGACCGGAAGAGGATAGCGCTGACGCTGATTCAGAATTATTTAATAAGACAATCAGCTATGTAGGAAACCTCATGGGAAGGAATGCGATTGTAGCGGGAGATCTTAATTTACCAAATGTCAATTTGGAAGGTATTGCGAACGACAGGATGCACGGCCAACAAGTGGCAAATTGTATGGGAAGGACAGCTGATTCAGAAATTGATGGAACCCGCTAGAGGAAAGAATATTCTATGCGTGGTGCTGGTAAATTTCAGTCGTATAGGTTTATACCTTGCTGAGAAAATAATAAATGTCAGCAAGGAACCTAATGACACATATGCAAATGACGTTAATGCAATACCTGAACCACAATCTGGATATGTGGGGAAAGTGTGTGGAGGAAAGGGAACCAGGATAGAGTGTTATCCAGGAATATGCAACTACCTTCTGTCTTGCATTATTCACAAGCTTATATATCTACACTGCACTACTGAAAATTTTGCGTTATTACAGGATTATAGAAAATGTTGATATTGTTCACCAGTGATAATCTCATAACTAGAGGTGAGGTATTCCTGTTTGCTTATTTTATTCCTGTATGCGGAAACGTATACTTTTAAGATATAAATCTATTCTAGGCTTTTTAGCAAGAATTTACTAGCTTTATTGTACTTTTAAATGTCTGTTTCGGGGATTTATTCCAATTTTTAATATAATTCCATACTTAATGCCTCTTGACAGACTCTTAATGAATCCATTTTTCTTCCAATGCATTTTATTCTAGCTGGTGTGGTCGGCAGAATTATTTCTCCTTTCTCAACATCTGTTCACCCCACTAACAATAAGGAGAATTCTCAGAAGTCTCCAGAAATAGCACTTGGGGAATTTACTTCAAGACAAACAAGGAACAATTACACCACCACCACACCCACCTCCTAAGAGGATATGCGAGAATCAATCAAGGTCGAACTATGTTGTACATCCATATCCCCTACCTCCCCCTTGCTGCAAAGTGTTGGACGACTTGTCTTGAGATCGTGTTGAGATCTACTTTGAAGAATAACTGATGATAGTTGTTGTTTATAGGGTCTAACATATATATCATGGCCCCTTTAAAGTGTGTTTGGTAATGCGTAAAGAAAAACATTCCAAGTCCTACTGTCTGAAGCAGTGGATAACTGGATATCTTAACTTCACTACCGATGGAAGGGTAGTCTTCTGCCCAGCTTGAAGTAAGGAGGTCCCTTTTATATATTTGTGATTGAGGACTATGACCGCATTTCATTGTAGCATTTTTAGGCCGATTCATTTATGTATTGAGGTGAGTTGCTTTGTTGCAACGCTATGTAATTTAGGGAATGGGTGATGAGGATGCTGTCTATATAAATGAAGCCAAGAAAATTATGTCCTCCCTGTGACATTTGGGTATGTGAAACATCATCTATCTTGGATTTCCACATCTCCATCGTGACACATTTTTAACATGTGCATGGATTTCGATCTCGAATAACTCTCTACACGGCCCGTATACTACTAACCTCTCTTTACCACCTTTATCTTGTCTTTGACATAACGCCAATCAGCCGTATCACGTTAGTATCGTGATTGTTCTTGAATTCTCGTCCGGCACATTTAAGCCATTTTCCCGCTAGGTATCGCCAGTTCCTGCTGGTGTTGGGCAATTCAATACATAGTGAGTGAGCTGGTTCTCCTTCGAGGTTCACCTGTCTGCACTATGTGATCAGAGAGAGAGAGAGAGAGAGAGAGCGAGAGAGGAAGAGCCATTTTCTTTTGTAGAACTTTAACATTCTGGCATTTACGGTCACCTTCCATTCTTTAACATGATTGGGACCCGGTTGGCCAGTAAATATGATGTGTTCTCTTGTTTTACAATATCAAACGTACACACAGTTACCCTAAGAACTATAAAGAATAAACATGGATATAATTACCTATACTAGAATGTCTTAAGGATAAAAAGAAACGGTTACACATAACAGGCCATTAACAAAAGGCAAGGATGCGAAACACCAGCACTCCTTAAATATCATTCTGGAAAGGCGAGAACCTAAGTGGGCCTAAGGTCCAATGACAAATAGGCTAATCGCATACAAAAAAGGCTTAAGATTAAAAAGGAAAGTTACATACAACAAGCCATTAACAAAAGGCAAGTAGGCGAAACGCTAGCACTGCTTAAGGAACATTCTGGAAAAGACGATAACCTACACGGCTTAAGGCCCCATTACACAAAGGCTAAACCCATACTAAATAGGTGATTAAATGTGGAAACTTTTAAAAGCCGAGTCAAGATTACCAAAATTTAGAGGTTGAAAACTTTACTCACCCAACTCAAAAGTTGAAAGGGAGACAAAGGGTCACCACTCGTGCTCTCTTGCATTAAATATTTTCCCAGTGGGGAATAGAAATTGAGCCCCAAAACTGCGCAGAAGGACCTATATTTTAACTACCAAAAGACAAAGTTACATGTTACATATTAAGAAATCGGCTGAAACCTTCCCCTTGAAACACCCGCAGGCACGATCAAATGTTTAGGTAAATTCTGCCATTACCGAGTAACGCTGAATCTTCTTCAATACGGCTGCGCCCTGCCTCCCTAGCTTTCTCTGGCCTCCGTCAAGTCGCACTCTAAAGAACTGGAGCAATTCAGACAAGACGGCCCTAAAGTTCTCTCCTTAAATAATTCCGTAGGGGTAAGTTCCAGACTAAATTAAAATAAAATACGCTAATAGGCTAAATTTTTATCCACACCCCCGGATTTGATTGGCTAGAAAACATAGTCACAGGCATGTGATGGACAGATTACAATAGAGGAGGCACCAGGTGAGGTGTTGACAAATTCAGCACATTAAAACTACATTCCTCAAACAAAGGGTTTACTATCAAAACAAAATTCCTCCGGCAATTAGTTTTGTTTTTAGTCCACCAGATTTCATAATAAAATAGACGGCAGAGGCATCTCCCCATAGAAGAAGAAAGTTTTTGAATGCTTTTAAATGTTCGTATTCGCTGACATAGATGGCCCTAGAGAAGGTGCGCAGTTTATGTAGCCAGGGAATGTGTGCCAATGGTAGAGACCTTCCCCCCCCCTAAGGTTTTACAGTGGAGTGACAGTTTTGAAACCTTGAAATACAATAGGATTTTGAAACTTCGAGATTTAGAAATACATTGTCAATTTTGAGCATATCTTGGTTGAGAGTCCTTTCTTGTTTTTTGTTTTGGTTTCCTGAAGAAGAGTTGTGATTGTTACAGCACCAAAGTAGTCCAAGTTCGGGCTGTAGTGCCCCGGGTTGACGGCAGGTGCGGCCGCAGCGACCGATGTCCGGATGTGATGTTCGGACCCCTTGGGTACCCTGAGACATCATCCTTCCAATACAGTGAGAGCAGCTGAAGCCGACGTGATGAAAGGCCAAGGCCAAAGAGCAAGGTTCCACCCAAGGATTGAGTGGGCTGTTGAGTACTGCGTCCCAGCATCTCATCGCGATGACAGGCCCAACGAAGGTAGAGTTTGGAGTCTTAGACGGAGAAAGGCGGGCCCAAACCCCGTGCCGGCACCTATCCCAGGTTGACTGCTCGTGGCCTCTAGTTGTAATGTTGGGCACTGTAACATCGAAGTTTTGTGGCAATAGTAACTGTCATACAAGGTGGTACATAGAGTCCAGAACGTGGCTGGCGACATTGGAGGAGTGGCAGCATGGAGTTTCTGATTAAGTTTGGAGGTAGGGGTGGCTTATGGCAGAATACGTAGAAATCAGACAAGGGAAGGTTTTTTACAAAAGAGGCTTTACAACAAAACAAACATTAAAATTTAGGATGCAGCTTAACCCCATGAATATGTACTAGTTTACTTACACAATTTCTAATGTACAAATGGAGAAGTCCTCCTTACCTTACCACGATGTTTCCTAATAATCCTAAAACTTACACTTATAAAACAACCTAAGGAAGGAAATATAATTAAGCCAACAGATTAATAACTTGGTGGCTTTTAAGCAACAGGGAGGAAGGCTTTCAAACATTCTTTACTTTAGAAAGGTGAACATGCAAAACCCTTTCATTCTCCGGATTGCTCACCAGAAGGGCGACATAATAACAGAAGGTCCATGAAATCTGGGGGCAAGCTTGCCCGAGGGAACAAAACTTTTAACCATGACTTGATCTCCTACTTTTAAATTGGTGGGTTTCCGTCCACGGATATACCTCGCATTTACTCTACTATGAGCGGCTTAAGATTATTCCTAGCTTTCCTAAATAGATCCCGGATATTCTCTGGATCTACTGTCTCTGGTAAGAGCTCGTTCATAGAACACAAATTAGACAGTGGTGTGTTTGGAACGAACTTGAATATGAGTGAAATTGGTGAGAACTTGTGGGACTCATTAACGGCCGAATTACAAGCCAAAGGTAGACATCCCAACGAGAATGGTCTTCCTGATGGAAAGCAATAAGAGCTGATCCAAGGTTACTATTAACCCGTTCAGCGAGAGGTGACTATGGGTAACAGGCAGAAGTAGTGACGTGTGAAATAGAGAGATTGAAACAGGACTTACGAAATAGGTTTTAAGTATAAGCTTTAGCGATATCGGAATCTATATATTGATATGGTCCAAATAATGCAAATATTGAATTGAGGTAAGAAATAGTAGTTCGTGCAGTAGCAAGCCTAGTATGAAACAACCATCAAAAGCGGGTAAAACCATCCACACACACCAGGATGAATTTATTGCCGTTCCCTTTAGATTGATGTAAGGGCCCCACATAATCTACATACAAAAGCTCCATTAGGTGAGATGCTTGGTGCGATGATAACAACCCGAATTTGATAGACAATGGGGCTTACTAATCAGACAGGTTTTACATGCCTTCACCAGTTCCTTAATTTCGCCATCCATGCCTTCCAAATGAACAGATCCCTAATATTCTCTCTGGTTTAAAAAGTCCAAGATGCCACCTAATGGGGTCACATGGTAATATTTGAAAATCATGGGTACCAAGACGCATGGAATAACAATTTTCGTCCTTTGGTCGTGCCGTGATGGACAACATAGGGCCCCATTCCTCAGCACATGAGGGACAACATGTTTCCCAGAAGAAAGGGTTTCAATGATGGGAGAAAGCACCGGATCTTCACGTTGATATTTAGCAATATCATGGTATAACGTCGGGGCGTCAGTAAGGATAGCATTTAATACCAGAATTTGTGGGTAGAGAAGGTGGAAGGCCTTTCTCGGAATCAGAATAGCTTATGGGATCACCAGAAAACAATCTACTTAACCTATGTGTGACCATAATCTCTGAACCACGAATGCATCGCACCTCTAACTGGAAAGGGGAAATTCGAATTGCCCAGCGAGTAATTCGACCAACATGTCGGGGCCTAGCGTGTATCCACATTAGAGCCTGATTATCGGTCCCTAGTTCAAACTTGACATGCTCTAGGTAAAGTCGTTTTTTTAATTAAAAAGCACAGCAAGTCCCTATAATTCATATACTGAATATTTCGCCTGTCTGGGTGACAATGTACGAGACGTATAGGTGATGGGCCGCCTTCCGAGTTCATATTCCTGTAGACAAACGGCAGTAACAGCAGATAAATGTGCGTCGGTCTGCACTATGAACTTGCTGGAAAAATCCGGCATAGCCAAGATAGGGGCATTGCAGGGGGCTAATTTGAGATCCTCGAAAGCAGCTTGTTGAGAAAGGCCCCATTTGAATTGGACACCTTTCCTGCGAAGAAGATTCAGAAGTGCCACCCAGTTAGCGAAGTTTGAAAGACATTTTCTGACAGGGTTCACCATACCGATGAACTGAGCAATCCCTTTAATATCTTTAGGAGGCTTGAAATCACGCATTGCTTGAGTTCTATATTTATCTACAGAAACTCCATCGGGAGAAACTATATGCCCCAAGAAAGACACCGATGGTTTAGCGAAAGATATCATAGACAACTTGACCGTCAAGCCTGCTTTACGAAGATGTTTGAACACTTTCTCTAGATGAGCTAGATGTTCTTCGAAAGTCTCTGAGAAAATAACGACATCGTCTAAATAATGGTAAAGTTATTCGAAGCTAATACCGGAGAAGAACCTATCTAGCAATATAGTGAGAACCACCACACCCGTGGGGAGCCAGAAGTGTACGCGGTTTTATTCGTATACATTCCAGTTATTAGCAAAAGCACTGAGATGTTTCGATTCCTCCGAAAGAGGTATCTGATTATAGGCTTGGTTGAGATCTAAGATCGTGAAGAATTTAGCCATACGAAACAAAGAAAAGCATAAATGCAAGTCAGGAAAGGGTACTGACTGGAGAGCAATCTTACAGTTCAACGCCGTATAATCAACCACTGGTCTGAAGCTACCTTGTGGTTTAGGCACAAGAAAAATAGGTGACGAATATGCCGAAGTAGATGGGCGAATGATACAATCACTCAATACATTATCAATAATTCCCTTGAGGGTGACAATCTATAGGGAAGAAATCTTAAAGGGATCGAATCCGTAACCTCAAACTAGTATTCGATCAAGTCAGTTACACCTAGATTTTCCGACAATACGTCTGATCCTCCGGTAAATGACGAAGATCTCACGTCATCTGACTCTGAGGAGGCGAAACACGTGAACATTACGCAGAAAAACAGGATAAACCTGGAATATAGAACTTATTATGAAACTTGAAAGTGCATGATTTCCTTTGAAGATCAAGCCCAAGACCAGAATTAGACATGGAGTCTGCCCTTAATACCATAGCGCATGACAAATGTCTAGCAATGTACAACCTAATTTTCAGTTAAACTTAGAAATACGAATTTTCCATAGATGAATCCTAAAATTTCTTAACGAGAAGAGATGGCCGAAACCCATTTTAAACTAGAAGAAACATATTCAGAGAATTTGCAACAGTTCTTTAACATACAATTCCGGTCTTCTGATATAATTGATAGGATAGTTCCGGAATCTAAGAGGCCCATGACAGGTTCATAGTTTATTCAATTTTGAGAAATGGCGCAAATCCTGGAGCATCAGAAGCTTTTTTCAAACATTCTCTAGGACCTTCAAGGAAAACGTTATACGGTATTTTTTCCTCCACACATGAAACGGTATAATCGGATTTAAAATGGACTGAGCCTGGAGACTCTGACAGGAAAGAGGTCTCAGCCGGGCACTCCAATCAAATTCTGTTACTATTTTTACTTGAGGTTGAATAAGAAGGCGTAGTAATCGAAGGATTACAGTTCATTACCAAATGCATTAATGAGCTCCATTTAAAACAGCCTGAAGAGGCAGAGGATCCATTTATAGAACCGTCCGAATACAACAGAGGGCACTTATTCTTTATGCGCTCCGCGGACCCGCAAGCATAATATTTACGAGGCGAGAAAGATCTACACTGGGGTGGCTGAGAAACAGTGGAAGGAGGTGGCAGATCGCGCGCAATTCCTAAGGTGTCGGTATTTTCACTCCTTCCGCGGAAACAGACATGGCCTCCAGTTCCCTAAATGTTTGAGGGCGGGAAGCAAAGCACAAATAAGAGCAATAAAATGGAAAAATACATTCTATTTGAACATCGGAATAGTGCAAGGCAAAAACTCTGATGTAAAATTTAATGTTCTGAACAAAATTAGCTAGATTGTCATGTAGCCTCTGAACTCATAAATAGTATCTCTGAATTAAAGAGGACAAGGCTCTAGAAGGAGCAAAGTCATGCAACATGTGTGCATGTAATGTCTCAAAGGAGCTCCTTTCCGATATAGCTTTGACTATCTTGTTTGAGAAGGCACCAACGGTGTAAGGATATGTTGTTGTTTGATTCATAAGTCTATAGAGTGGTTTGATACAGCTCTCCATGCTACCCTATCCTGTGTTAAACTTTTCATTTCTATATAACTACTGCATCCTATATCTGCTCTAATCTGCTTGTCATATTCGTACCTCGGTCTACCCCTACCATTCTTACTACCTACACTTCCCTCAAAAACCAACTTACAAGACCTGGGTATCTTAAGATGTGCCCTATCATTCTATCTCTTCTTCTGGACAAATTAAGCAAAAATCGATCTCCTCTCACCAATTCGACTCAGAATCCCTTCATTCGTGGTTCTATCTACCCATCTCATCTTCAGCATTTTTCTGAAACACAACATTTCAAAAGCTTCTATACTCATTCTTTGTGAGCTAGTTATCGTCCATGTTTCACGTCCATACAATGCCACGCTCCAAACGAAAGCCTTCAAAACATCTTTCTAATTCTTATATCAATGTTCGAAGTGAAAACATTTTTTCTTAAGAAGGCCTTCCTTGTGCTAGTCTGCATTTTATCCCCTCCTTACTTCAGCTATCATTAGTTATTTTACTACCCAAGTAACAGTAGTCATCTACTTCCTTTAAGACTTCATTTCCTAATTAAATATTTCCTGCATCACCTGACTTTGTTCGACCGCACTCCATTGCTTTTCTTTTGGACTTACTTATTTTCATCTTGTGTCCCTTCTCCAAGACTCTGTCCATACCATTCAGCAATTTCTCTAGATCCTTTGCGGAGTCACATAAAATAATATCATCGGCAAATCACAGGGTTTTGTTTTCCTCTTCTTGAACATTGATACGCTTTCCAAAGTCCTTTTTGATTTCCTTTATTGCCTGTTCTATGTCAACATTGAAAAGGAGAGGGGACAAACTGTAGCCTCGCCTCACTCTTTTCTGGATTGCTGCCTCTTTTTCAAAGCCCTCGATTCTTATCAGTGCAGAATGATTTTTGTATAGATTGTAGATAATTCTCTTTTCACGGTATCTGATCCCGATAACCTTCAGAATCACAAACAGCTTGGTCCAATCAACATTATAGAATACCTTTTCTAGATCTACGAACGCCATGTACGTGACCTTGTCTTTCTTAATTTGGTCCTCTAAGATCAGTCGTGAAGTCGGGATTGCGTCACGTGTTTCCACTTTTCTTCTGAAGCCAAATTGATCTTCTCCCAACTCAGTTTCAACGCGTCTTTCCATTCTTCTGCAAAATATAGTGTAAACATGTTGCAGGTGTGAGATGCTAAACTAAGGGTGCGGTAGTTTTCACACTTGTCAGCACCGGCCTTCTTGGAAATTGGTATACCGTAGCAACATTCTGCTGAAAATCAGATGACACTTCTCCTGTATCATACATCTTGCACACTAAACGGAATAACCTCTCCATGCTGGTTTCTCCTAAGGCAGTCAGGAATTCTGTGGGTATGTCATCAATTCCTAATGCCTTGTTCGTACATATAGTACGCGAACCTTTTCTTGAGCCCTGAACTCCATAGTGCCTAATGGGAACTAGGGCTCAAGAAAAGGTTCGCGTACTATAGCTGCCTCAAAGCTCTGTCACATTCTGACCTCAAAATTGGGTCTCGCATGTCATCAGCATCAACAGCTTCTTCTTGTTCCAGAGCCCTAACTCAACTTCTTTACCTTGATACAACTGTTAGATATCCTCCTGCCATCTTCTTATTTGTCGTCTTTCCCTAGAAATGGTTTTCTATCTGAGCTTTTAATATTCATACACCTAATTTTCCTTTCTCCAAAGGTTGCCTTGATTTTCCTGTATGCAGCATCTACATTTCCTGGGGCCATACACAACCTTCAACGTCCTTGCACTTCTCTTTCAGCCATTCTTCCTTAGCAGTCCTGCACCTTCTATCCACTTCATTCTTTATTCTCCTGTATTCGTTTCTGCCCTCCTCATTTTTGCATTCTTGTACTTTTGTCGTTCGTCAATCAGGTCTAGTATCTCTTGAGTTATCCACTGTTTCTTAGGTGAACTTTCTCTTCTTCCTAACTTTTCTTCATTCTTCAGCAGCCCAGTAGCGTAGCCAGGATTTCAGTTTGTGGGGGGGGGGCATTCATCCAGAATTTTATTTTCATAGGTGTCCAAACTTCCAGAGTTTAGGTGGTGTAGAATGCAAAAAAGGAAATGAATGTCCTTGGATCCGAGTAAGGGTGGATGATTCGTGCGGATTCCGGAAGCTAATATTAATATTCTTCTTATTCTTATTCTTATACCGCTTTTCCCACACCTGTGGGTTCGCGGGTGCAAACTGTGCCGCACATGTGAATTTGGCCCTGTTTTACGGGAGGATGTCCTCACCGACGCCAATCTTATATGGAGGGATGTAATCACTGTTGTGTGTTTCTTTGGTGGTTGGTAGTGTAGTATGTTGTCTGAATATGAAGAGGAGAGTGTTGGGAAAAACGCCCAGTCCCCGAGCCAGAAGAATTAATCAGACGCGATTAAAATACCCAACCCGACCGAGAATCTAACCCGGGCTCCGGAAGCTAATATTAATATACACTGACTGACAGAGCAAATGCAACACCAAGAAGGAGTGGTCAGAACTTTATGCCAATTGCAGGGTAGACTGACGTCACTGAGGTATGCTCATGATGTGAAATGCGCCGCTGTGCTGGGCACGTAGCGAACGATAAATGGGACACGGCGTTGGCGAATGGCCCACTTCGTACCGTGACTTCTCAGCCGACATTCATTGTAGAACGTGCTGTCGTGTGCCACAGGATACGTGTATAGCTAAGAATGCCAGGCCGCCGTCAACGGAGGCATTTCCAGCAGACAGACGACTTTACGAGGGGTATGGTGATCGGGCTGAGAAGGGCAGGTTGGTCGCTTCGTCAAATCGCAGCCGATACCCATAGGGATGTATCCACGGTGCAGCGCCTGTGGCGAAGATGGTTGGCGCAGGGACATGTGGCACGTGCGAGGGGTCCAGGCGCAGCCCGAGTGACGTCAGCACGCGAGGATCGGCGCATCCGCCGCCAAGCGGTGGCAGCCCCGCACGCCACGTCAACCGCCAATCTTCAGCATGTGCAAGACACCCTGGCTGTTCCAATATCCACCAGAACAATTTCCCGTCGATTGGTTGAAGGAGGCCTGCACTCCCGGCGTCCGCTCAGAAGACTACCATTGACTCCACAGCATAGACGTGCACGCCTGGCATGGTGCCGGGCTAGAGCGACTTGGATGAGGGAATGGCGGAACGTCGTGTTCTCCGATGAGTCACGCTTCTGTTCTGTCAGTGATGGTCACCGCAGACGAGTGTGGCGTCGGCGTGGAGAAAGGTCAAATCCGGCAGTAACTGTGGAGCGCCCTACCGCTAGACAACGCGGCATCATGGTTTGGGGCGCTATTGCGTATGATTCCACGTCACCTCTAGTGAGTATTCAAGGCACGTTAAATGCCCACCGCTACGTGCAGCATGTGCTGCGGCCGGTGGCACTCCCGTACCTTGAGGGGCTGCCCAATGCTCTGTTTGAGCAGGATAATGCCCGCCCACACACTGCTCGCATCTCCCAACAGGCTCTACGAGGTGTACAGATGCTTCCGTGGCCAGCGTACTCTCCGGATCTCTCACCAATCGAACACGTGTGGGACCTCATTGGACGCCGTTTGCAAACTCTGCCCCAGCCTCGTACGGACGACCAACTGCGGCAAATGGTTGACAGAGAATGGAGAACCATCCCTCAGGACACCATCCGCACTCTTATTGACTCTGTACCTCGACGTGTTTCTGGGTGCATCGCCGCTCGCGGTGGTCCTACATCCTACTGAGTCGATGCCGTGCGCAGTGTGTAACCTGCATATCGGTTTGAAGTAAACATCAATTATTCGTCCGTGCCGTCTCTGTTTTTTCCCCAACTTTCATCCCTTTCGAACCACTCCTTCTTGGTGTTGCATTTGCTCTGTCAGTCAGTGTACAATATATATAAAATGCTTCATAAAAGTACATTCGTTAAAACTCTTGGGGTGTCTGGACTCCTTGGTCGACAACCCCCCCCCCCACCAACCTCTGTTACTCGCATCCCAACATAACTGCAGCATTTCATATATTCCGAGTATAAGTGAAATGAATGCAAGAATAAACAGTTTGAGTAAAGATGCAATATTCTGGTTTGGGATAAGCACGATAATGTTATTATAATGATGTCATGTGATAAGCAATAAAGAAGTGACATTTTATACAAAAAATGCGGCAAAGAAATACACACAGACACACATACGCACGCACACACGTCGAATACAGGTTTCTCCCCCTTCTTGTCCATGGGTAGATGATGAAGCCAAGAGAATGATAACCCACCGCGAGTCGTTATTTCGACATTAGAAACAAACCCTAGATGACACAGACTTCGAATCTTACCGCATCTTAAGAAATCGCACAAAGCAGTTAATCAGAAATAAAAAATGAATATATTTCCGGAATTTAGCTAACAACTTAAATTCTAATCGCGCATAACTTAGAGATCTGGAAATAGGAAAACATCAATAGAGACAGACAACTCCTGACATTCCACTTGTCAAACTGAACGATTACTGGTACTTTAGTGGAATAAATATTCAACCTACCATAACTAACTGCACTGACTCACCGCCCTCCCCTCCAGCCAATCCACCATTCACATTTCACAGTTTCACAGAAAATCGGGTTAAAAAGGCCTTGTATTCCATTAAATCAAAGGCTACAGGTGTAGATGATATTCCTATTACTTTTATACATAACATTATGGGTGCTGTCTTGCCTATACTACTGACGCATATACTGAACTACTGTTTACTAAACGGAACTTTCCCTACTGTCTGGAAAACAGGCAATATTGTACCAGTACCTAAGAGTTTAGACCCACAATCACTCTCTGACTATCGTCCTATGTCTATACTCCCTGCGCTTTGAACGGTTCGTATACGAGCAAGTTCTTGAATACCTAAATAAAAATGCTCTTTTGGACCCTTTGCAATCAGGATTTAAGAAGGGTCACAGTACCGCGACAGCACTTTTGAAGGTTAATGAAGACATTAGAAATGCTATGGACAATCGATTGCTCACTATACGAATCCTTCTTGACTTCAGTATCGCCTTTGACACTATAGTGATTCCGACTATGGTAAAGAAAATGAAACTGCTAAATTTCAAGTTGGCTGCTTTTAAGGCTTTTAGTTCTTATTTGGGTAACAGTCAACAGCGTGTAACGGTAAACGACAAGGCCTCTAAATGGAAAATGAACTTAGTGTTGCCCCACGCGGCAGTATTCCAGGGCCCCTAATTTTCTGTATTTGCATCAATGGCATACCATGTATGACAGGAAATAACACACACCACCTCTATGCTGACGATCTTCAAATATATTGCAAGACAAGACATTAACAATGACCTCCAACGACTCAGTATATACGCACAAACGAAACTCTCTTATATTCAAGTGCACAAAATCTTAGGCAATCATAATTGGATCACGAAAACTACTGAGCTGCTCAAACAATGTCTCAATTCCGCCTATCCTATTGAATGGTAACATTATTCCCTACAGTAAAACAGTTAAAAATCTCGGCATAATGATGAATGAAACAGTTGATTGGTCTGATTACACGAAAGATTTACGTAAAAAGAAATTTGGAGTGCTTCACCCTATGAAACGGCAGAGGGATGTATTTCCATTTAAGCTACAGGCCAAACGAATACAGACACTTTTTTCCCTATTCTTGATTATTGAGACGTTGTTTTAGTTGACATGGCGAGAGAAGAAACACTTAAAATTCAACGAGCACTGAAATCCTGCCTGTCATTTATTTACAATATCGGGTACGATATTCATACCACCCCATACTATCAGACTGTCTCATGGCCTATGTCTGATAAACGTCGGCAGCTACACACTTTAACGATGGTGTATAGAGTGGTAGCTGAAAGTCAGCCACTGTATATTTCTTCTAAATTCATCTTTTTACCATCATTTCACAACTTAAATACAGGTTCTAGATTAATTATTTCTATTCAACTGCACCGCACAAATAAAATTAGTCTAATAGATCATTTGTGGTGACTGTCGCCAGATTATGGAATTCCCTGCCAGCTCAGGTCAGAGAAACTAGCTTTTCTTAATCACGATTTAAGGTCGCCCGCCAAGACTACCTGCTGAGGAGAGCTGACTGAATGGTTGAAGTATGAATATGTACGTGCCTGAGAATTAGTCATTTTTAAGATTTTTTAATAATAATTTAGTTAGTAATTTATTTAAATTTATTTTCAATTCTATTAATTTATGCAGTTTTATCTATTTTAAGTATCTCAGCATGTTATTTAAGATTCTGATTAGTATGTGGTTAAGTGTACGAGAGGACCTGGAGCCCTAACTTTGCCACTGCTCAGAAGGCACTAATAAATAAACAAGTAAATAAATATAGAATGTAACGCGTATGTGTGTAGCTATTTTGTTAGTTGGTAAAGAAAAATACACGTCACAACATATGCTACGCAGGGTTTACCTTGTCCTATTAATTTCTCTCGTCGTTAGGGCCACGCAGCTGTGATCTTGCATCCGGGAGATAGTGAATTCGAACCCCACTGTCGGCAGCCCTGAAAATGGTTTCCCTTGGTTTCCCCATTTTCACACTAAGCAAATGTACCTTAATTAAGGCCATGGCCGCTTCCTTCTCACTCCTAGGTCTTTCCTATCCCACCGTCGAGATAAGACCTATCTGTGTCGGTGCGGCATAAAGCAAGTAGTTAATTACTTTCCCTCGCAAGCCTGGGATACAGAATATAGTAGTATAAAGTTACAGTTTTGTGACGCTAATATTCGTATGTATATTTTTATTAACGTGCTAGAAACCAACGACACGGAGCTGTTGCCATTTCAACACCGTTTTAAGAGCCACCGACCCAAGCCGGTATTTGAACCCGAGAACTCGGACTCAGAAGGACAGCGACTCAACCAAATGAGCCACTTGAAAAGGAGGCGTTTGTAATTATTGTTATAATTAGATGCCGTTAGTATTTTTACAAAGGTTTTATGAGGAGCATTTGGTACGGCGTACGTTTTCCAACTGTCCCAAATACACGAGGCCGGATAGAAGAACTAGCTTGAAGCTAAAGAGCCTTGCGGGGGTGTCGCTTCCTTCTCTGTTCACTTTTCCAAACTAAACTCCATGGCGTAAGAGCCCCGAAGGGCCATCGCCTACCAAGCGACCGCTGTTCAGCCCGGAAGTCTGCAGATTACAAGGTGTCGTGTGGTCAGCACGACGAATCCTCTCCGGCGTTATTCTTGGCTTTGTAGACCGAGGCCGCCATCTCACCGGGAGATAGGTCCTCAATTATAAACACGTGGACTGAGTGTACCTCGAACCAGCCCTCAGATTCAGGTAAAAATCTCTGACCTGTCCGGGAATCGAACCCGGGACCTCCGGTAAGAGGCAGGCACACTAACCCTACACCGCTTGGCCGGCTGGTTACTTTCTGGTCTCCTTACTTTAGAATTTGACTTAAGGCATCCTGCATTCGATTCCCGGTACTGACAGAGTTAAGAAAGACATGGGATGGGGAAGACACAGCCTTGTTTGTGGGTGCAGTAGAGTTGGCCTTGAGTCTCCCGTAATCGAAATATCTACGACCTGGAAGGTAGTCAGTCACCTTCATGGGGTGTAGTACCAAAGTGGTTCCTTTCTTAAGAAGACAAATTAAATGAAGATTCTACTTCCTTACAAACGAAGAACGATATCATCAATTTTACGAACAGTTTCAATAATGCAGCCGGTTTTTGAAGCTATTTATGAAGCTATAATTGTACATGGTAACAATCAAAACCATCCATATCTACTGAAGATCCGTCACCGCACTCAGTAGAACCGGCTTTCTTTTCATATCCATTGGACGAGTTGGCCGTGCGGTTAGGGGCGCACAGCTGTGTGCTTGTATCTGGGAGATAGTGGTTTCAAACCCCACTGTCGGCAGCCCTCAATATGGTTTTCCGTGGTTTCCTATTTTCAAACCAGGCAAATGCTGGGGCTGTGCCTTAATTAAGGCCACGGCCGCTTCCTTCCCACTCTTAGCCTTTTCCTTTCCCATCGTCGCCATAAGACCTACGGTGCGACGTAAAGCAAATTCTAAATAAAAATATAAAAAACTTTTCACAACCCCATCCAAGGAAAAGTTGTATCCACGCTACTGGCATGGACTTACTGAAATTATTTTATCGGTACGCCACTGCATCCACTCACCATTTAAGGTACAAGGTAAGCCCGAAGAATGTCCGACTCGTTGGCTGAATGGTCAGCGTACTGGCCTTCGGTTCAGAGGGTCCCGGGTTCGATTCCCGGCTTGGTCGGGGATTTTAACTTTCATTGGTTAATTCCAATGGCTCGGGAGCTGGGCGTTTGTGTTGTCCCTAACATCCCTGCAACTCACACACCACACATAACACTATCCTCCACCACAACAACACGCAGTTACCTACACATTGCGGATGCCGCCCACCCTCATCGGACGGTCTGCCTTATAAGGGCTGCACCCGGCTAGAAATAGCCACACAAAGTTATAATTATTATAGCCCGAAGAATGGCTGGATACTCAAAATACACCACCATAAATGACGCGGTTATGGCTCAATAGTATAAAGAATGGTAAGGGACGGGTTCTAGTGTTTTAAGTAGAATCCGTATCAATAGAACGTGACTTCCCACTTTAAAAATGTGTCGTGCATCGACTGCGATCCAAGCCTGGGCCGTCCTGATGAGAAGATAGAACCATTGGAACTGAGTTATCACGCCCGCCAATTACAAACTATTTACCCGCACTTTTGATGGTTCCATTTGACGTTCCAATCTGTCCCCGAGCATTTGACAAAATCGAACTTAGGCACGCATCCGCGATTTTCTTGCTACTGTTAGAAGAAATAAAACCTTTTTCATAACTTACCGAGGATGCACATAATTTTGGCTTCTCAGTGACAAAATGGTTTCCCTTCAAAAAAGTTACTTATATCGCACAAAATGGGGAACTAACGTGCAGCTCAAAATCCTGTCACAGTCTTCCTAATGCTGCAATTTAAACATAGCACATCTCTCAACCACGGTACAACCCGAGGATCCCTAGGACTTTGTTGTTTCCTGGAACAGATGTGCAAAACCGACACGATGTTGTAAGCTTGCAACTGTTTCTGGCCGTGGCCCCCGTTATCTCGGTGGTCACGTTACGACCCGATACTGTGTAATTCTTTGCTAAGTACCCTTTCCCTCATGTCTTGACTTTTATCAACACAAGGTTACATTCCCAATACTGAGGCCTCTACAGGGAAATGTCCCCGCGCGTCACAATCCTAAGTGTTTTCCTTTCGTTCAAGCAGTACAAATATGGATAATTATGTATGGTCCTATTGAGCCTTGCTAGTAGATTCTTTGTCGCTACGTTAATTTAACATTTTGGCGTAAGTTTTAAGTTGTTCGTACCGTACGTAAAACAAGGGCTGATCCTCACTCTAGTTTCAGGAAACATTTTTAGGGGCCCGCCCCTCTGCGCGCCCCCCCCCCCTTGGCTACGCCAGTGCAGCAGCCTTACTGATATCATTCTTCGTGACTGTTCATTCTTCCTTTGCTGTGTTTCCTTCAACCTTTTCATTAAGTCCCTGAGTTATATGTTCCTTGAAACAATCCCTAACACAATTTTCTTTCAAATTGTCTAGATCCCATCTCCGTGCATTCCTTGCTTTCATAAAATTCTTCAACTTCAGACGGCATTTCGTGATCAACAGATTGTTTTCAGAGTCCGCGCCTGCTCCTGGGAAAGTCTTGCAATTCAACAACGGTTTATAAATCTTTGCTTAATCATGATGTCTATTTGATAAATAGTATGAGCAGTGTATGTTCTAAAACAGTGGATGCTGAGTCAACAATTTTCCCACGAGGTCATTGACCCCTACATGTGTAGTAAGGCTGTGCCGATTCTGGAATGAGGTCATTGACCCCTAGTTGAGTAGTAAGGCTTTGTAGGTTCTAGACCATTGAACGCGGAATAACGTCATAACCTTGTGTACGAGAGCAAGCCTAACCTCACAGACTCCATTGGAGGGGCCTAATTGGTTTCGAGGTGGTTTTGACCCCCTAGGTGAGCTCATGATGTAATACACATACGTACGAGGGCAATGCTAACCTCACTGGCCAACCTGGAGTGTTTTGAGCGCTAGGTGAGGTTATGACTTCATTCCCTTACATACGAGGGCAACGCTAACTTCACGTGCAACTTTGGAGGAACCGAATCGGACCGGCTCCCATAAGGGGCCGAGCCGGAAAGGTTACGGACCCCTTTGGAGGAGCCGAAACGATCGGGCGTCCATGGAGGAGCCGCAAATCGGTTAGTTGACCTGCAGATGAGGTTAAGAAGTCATTATGACCTGTTTAACCTAACCTTGTGCACGAAAGCTAACCTAACCTCACACACAGGCTCCCCATTGAGGAGTCCAATCGGTTAGGTGACTGGTAGTTGACGTTATGACGTTTTAACCTAACCTCGCAACGAGGAACGCCAACCTAACCTCAGACGGGTTCCCCTTGGAGGAGTCGAACTAGTTAGGTGACTTGTAGGCGTGGTTAACACGTGTGTTAATTTTACCTTGGCCACGAAGGGTAACCTCTCTCCCCATTGGAGTAGTGATGGAGCTGTGACGTAATAAGTGCGGGAGATTTTAAAATGCATGCTTGTCTTTACATAACCGAACGCGCAGGCCTTCTTCTGACAGAGCTGTGACCTCACAGCGTGATAAATGACTATCAGATACCGCTAAAGACATATCAGTGTGCTCTCGCGGTGACTTCGTGAGTTACTGTAATCAAAAGATTATCAGATCCGGCTTGAGATATAACTGTGCACACTCGCGACGACTTCGTGAGTTACCTTAAACAAATGACTATTAGATCCCGCTAGAGACATAAACAGGGGTGAGGAACAGCTAGTGCGCATGTGCGCTGTACATCATTTTGAGGTTCACTCTGAGAGCGAGTTTGCAAGTTACTGTAAAACGGATTACTCACGAACTCACAGGATTTTTGCCCGTCTTCCCTTGGTGTAGTTACGAAGCTGCGACGTAATAAGCGCGGAGATTTAAAAACTCATGTTTATTTTTTCATAACCGAACACGCAGGCCTTCTCCCGACAGAGCTGTGATGTCACAGCGTGGGTGATTTGAAATGTGGACTGCTGGCTAAGGGTGCATTACGCAATAACTTAACGTGTGTCCATTCGTTGTCCCGTTTCTCTATGGTGTCGGGTTTGTGGTGGGATGAATATTTTAAGATGGATTTTATAACCGGATGCCCTTCCTGGCGTCAACCTCATCAGGGAATATATTAAGATGAAATGAATGGCATGATATATGATAGTAGGAAGGGAGAGGTAAAAACCGGTAGGGGCACATACCCTTCTCCTGTCGAATAGCATCGAGAGATTTGCTCAAGGCTTTACGTCTTCATCAGACGGACAAATAACCATCAACAAAGTTACATGCCCTCACTCCATATGAGCACTTTGGAGAGTATTGGGATTTAATCAAGGCTTTTTGGCTCACATAGTCTAATAATTAGAAGTTGTATTCTACCAACTACCTTAACCTGCCAGGCTGATTGCCTCAGACAGTTGAGACGCTGGCCTTCCGTTGCAAACTTTACAGAATCGATCATATTTTCATAATTCTGCTTGTATACTTCAGCCTTCTGTAAATTCTCAGAACTGTAAGTCCTTCAGCCTACATTTTCATAAAAATAAAACGGTGACAACTAGGAAAATATTTGATACGTGTGTGGAGGGAAAGGGAATGCAATAAGTTGACCATTTTTATTTAATGAAATATTTATTGTGTAATTATTTATAAAATTAAACAAACTAATACCAGTTATTCAACAGTCTTGGTTATGCTGCCGACAAGGTTGCTGTACTCCTTAACATCTTACTGTGATGTGGTAGCATGCTTCCAAATTTTTAACGCCCAATGAAACATTCAAATTAAACACAATTTTTATTGTTTATGAAATTAAGTTTTCAAAATATATTATACTATGCATGTTATGCTTCGCAAAGGAGTTGATGCAGTTCTTACCTTGATGTAATCCATGTATTTAGTTCCTTTCTGAATCATTATCAGATACTGTAAAGAAGGCAGAAAGCTCATCCATACACTGTCTACTGTCTACAATCTTCGGATTGGGTCCATCACAATCGCATTCGATGCGATTTTCAATTAGATGCTTTTAGTGTCGTCGACAGCGTCTGCATGAAACTACATCGATTGACATGTTACTGTGGAGAGGTAGGACGTCCCAAAGAGCATCTACGAATGGAGCAGCGGGCGTAGATATAAATCCTGGTGGTAAACAATGAATCAGATGTTTTGGCATCTGATATAAGTTTCTATGTTTATAGAACATCTTAATAGGCTCACTTACTTGAGTGAGGTAAATAAGATGTAGCGTATTAGTTTCGCTGGTAGGCGAACAGGATGCACATTGGGTGGTATGAATAAAAATGAGAATATAGTATGTACTCAACTTTTCTGAATATATACTCCACTTCATAAGAATAAAGTTCTTGAGAATGTACTCACTAGCTGAGTATATACTCATGTTATGGAGATGGTGTAGTATATACTCACCTTCCTAAGAGTCTGAGAGTAGTTTCTCATATGTGCTATGAATAAAAGGGAGTACCTTCTCAGATTGATGAGTATATACTCACTTTGTTTTGAGTATGGCTGATAGTTGTCTCAAGCTTGAGTATATGCCAATTTTTAGCTTCTGAGGAGAAATAACATGGCTGAGTTTATTAATAATGTGGTGCCTCGTGGAAAAATTTACAAGGAGAGAAGTGAACATGTGGACTCTAATAATTTTAAAAGTCTATATCGTTTTTCCAAAGTTAATGTGGACTGGTTAAACCTATACTTATTTGGACCGGAGAAACTGGAAACAAGAGGTGGTGCTGTTAAAAACATAGTAAAATTAAAAGCATTTTTAAGATTGGTAGGTGACCCAGGATTCCAGTGTGGCATAGGAGAAGATCTTGGAATCCACCAAACAACTGTGTCTAAAAATTTTGTTGAGGTTATGGACCGCATCATGGCTAAAGCTGCAGTGTGGATAAAATTTCCTCAAACAGATATGGAATTTGAAGTTGCGAAACAAGAGTGGCAGGAAAAGTACTACTTTCCAGCAGCGGTAGGTGCTCTTGACTGCACTCATGTTGGAATTAATAAGCCTACACATTATGGTGATGAATATGTAAACAGGAAAGGTTATACAAGTATTACTGTACAGGCAACGTGCAATGCCAAGGAAGTTTTTACCAGTGTCGATGCATCATGGCCTGGATCTGTGCATGATTCTCGAGTCTGGAGAAATTCAGCTGTCCAGACAACAGTAAGTCTGAATAGGGTAAATGCTTTACTGTTAGCGGATAGTGGCTATGGTATTGCACCTTGGCTTATGACACCATTCAGAAATCCACAAACACCTCAAGAAATTGCCTATAACAGGTGCATTACCAAAGAAAGAGTTGTGATCGAACGATGTTTTGGGCAACTAAAACAACGTTTCCCAATTCTTCAGCACAAAGTACGCCTATCTTTAAATAAAGTGCCAAAACTGATAATTTGTTGCTGTGTGTTGCACAATATTGCCAAGTACTTACAGGATGAGGACCCTGAACTACAACCATTAGGTGGCAATGTAAGGTTAGAAGATGGAAATGAGGATGACATGGCAGCTGCTGCAAATATCAGGTGGAATGGTGAAGCTAGGCGAAATGAATTGGCAGAGATAATATATCAAGGTATTTGAGTTGCAGCAAGTACCAGTGTCACTCTGTTTATTGTTCACTAAAAAAAAAATCAAAAATGTATGCAAAACAATTTATTTTTAAATATATATATATATATACTCGACTCTCATTCTTTCATCTCTGATTTTAACTTTTTTTCTGTGAATTCCAACACTCTTATCTGCTTTAACAGCACCAAGCGCTGCAGGTCTGTGTTATTTAGAGTTCTGGTTTCGTCATTTTCATAGTCATCCAAAACACTTCTTTTTCGTTTAGGGGTGGCTACATTTGGAGAGTTGACGATTTCTACAGGACTCCCTCCTTCTCCTCCCTCTTCCAATACTACAAATTCCACTACAGGTGGAGGAATATGTTGTGGCTGAACTTCAGTAAGCCCTACTCCAACCGCAGTTGCTCCTACGAAAAAAAACGAAAAAAGGTTTTAATTCACTAATTCAGTTTTCTACGGACAAGTGAATTAAAAGGAGCTAAAATCCCAGGCCCGAGATTCAAACTCGGTACTCTGAACCAAATGCCTAGGTGCTATTTGGTTCTTATAAAGCAATAAATATAAATATCTTAACCTTGGCACACAAAATACTGAACTTTCTACAACCTCTATAAAATAATCGTGAATATACTTTAGGAACATACCTGGAATTCGTGTCAATGTTGGATTAGTATCCCCATCCAACAGCTCGTGGATAATATTCTCCCAGTCCTTCAGCACTATCCTTTTATTCCCCGTTTGGTTTAGGTCGCACTTTTGTTTCACCCTCATTTTCATGTTGTTTATCCTTTTCGTAATGGTGCCGATCTCAACTTTCTTGCCGCACATGGCTATCAATTTCGTTTGAATTGCCTCCAACGATTCGGATTTTTCTTTCCGAACCGCCGGCAGTTGGGACTTACTAAAAAGTACCGCATGTTCCCGCAATATATTCGAAAATGTTACCGGATTAATACTTTCCATATCGACGAACTTCACGAACGAACAATCAGTGCAAACTACAAAGTTACAAACCAAACCGGCTCCAGTTGAGGTTATGTTGCGATTGGAACCAAACAACATAACAGTTGACGATCGTACACAACATGAGTATCTACTCAGTTTCAAACGATCCACATGGCGGTGCGCTTGAGTATCTACTCCATCACAGAAGAATCTTTTTATTCTTACCAAATGGAGTACATACTACTTGGACTGAGAATATACTCCTACTAAATGCTCATGCTCATGAGTATGTAGTTTGAGTAAGTACTCACGTTTTATTCATACCACCCATTGACAGTTTTGTTTGTTATCAAGATGATTGTCTGTAACCGTGTAGGCGTTTTCTTCTTTCCGTTCCATAGTGTACGGTGTAGAAGCTCACACTAATGATCATGATGAAGAGCTACTCTTATATATAGTCTTGTAACAAGAGTCGTTAGTGGATGGTAAGTGACATCACTCATATGAATAACAAGACAAGAGGCTGTTATGTTAGCAGGAATAATTTCAGGTGTTTAAAATTCTATACGAATATCGATAGATTATTTTATAGATTCTTCATGGTAAGAGCAGTCTATAACTACAATCGGTGCTTGATTTGAAATTATTCAGGCGAAAATAGCGGACGATCTTCTTTCTGATAGTACGATGACTGCAATTTACAAAACATGTCATAGAACAACCCAAATTTATTTTTCGCAAAATTAATGTCAAAGTTTTCATAGGGATACGTAATTCCGTTCAGATATAGTCGATATTACTTAATTTACAGTGATCAAACTGTGGGCAGTCTTTTTCATGGTTGAATTTACGATCGGTTTGAAATTCACAAATAATATACAAAGGCTTTTCAGTAAAATTTGACGTTTTCACAGCCCAGCTATGCTTGTTTGCAGGTGCTAATACAGGATATTCATGCAGCTCCCACCTTTCAAAACGTACAGGTGTATCATTTTCTACAATCTTGAGCAATCAATTTTTTCTCTATCAGATAATGCTATATGTGGAATCCTCCACAATATACGATGAAGAGTAATTTTCGAGTCTACTGTGATTCTGCTGCTTTAAGAGAATTGAAATCACTTGGATCACGGATCAGAATTAGCTCTTACTTTGCGTTGATTAAAATAAGTGTAAAATCATCAGCAAAGCCGAGAATATGATTCTATGGTAACATACCAGAAAAAGTACCGTCGTGATTAACCATCTAGTTGTTATTAGCTTTCGGACACCATCCTCCCATCCGTAAGAGATTACTTTCTACATCACTATAAGAATGGTAGAGTTTCATTGCACTTGTAATACCAACATTCTTCGATCTATCTATTTCCACATAATTTACTTCATAACGCGCTTCAGAAAAGAGAAACTCTAGACCATCGTTGTTTAGTTGAGATGTGCTTTGTCCACTCCCATCTGCCTTTTCTAAGCGTCCTTCAATATAGAGGTAGCTTTCGTGTAGTAGTGTGTGTATATCTTGCTGATAAATGATATTGCGAATTTCATCATTGTTATTGAGTCCAAACGTAAGAGGTTTATAAGAATGAAGCTCACTTCGTACTACACTTTCATGAGTTTGTACTGTGTTCATAACGTCTAGCATTTCGTCCATTTTGTTGTAGCAGCGTATAACCTAAGTCTAGGAGAATCTGCTTGTTGTCATCTGTTAACTCGTTGCGTCTTCGATAACATGTAGTATGTCTCCTGAATGTACACCGTAATTTATAGATTTTTACACTGGTTTAAGATGAAGTTTGTAAGGTACATTCGTGTGCCGATCTAAATAACGAGCCGATTATATTTATTCACAAGCCTAAGAGTGATGTTACTTATGTGTTTTACAGACACAGGATGACAAAGAACTGCTGACGGTTTCCCACAAATAGTATAAAATAATAAAGTCATGCAGGACGTGTGAAGGTTGTTGATTACTATAAAAGTCTGTAATAATATTACAAGTGATGTTTACATGACGATCATCGACCAGTGTTATAGGTTGATCTGACTCATAACATACGTTCGGTATGAGACCTCTTAGTGAAAATCCAAGCAATGGTCCAATCGAATCAGGTTGTGATTTGAAGTCAACCTTGAATTAAGACTCCACAACACATTTATGTCTGATGTTGCTCACCGTCATTGAGAAACTGTAATTGTTATTACTAAAACTCTCATCACTAAACTGTTCAATTAACGTACTTTCAATGTAGCCATAAATTACTTCTACTGAGTAACTGCCTGACGGTAGCGTTAGTACATACTCATCGTAATAGAACTTGTTTACGCCATCACGCACATTATAGATTTTATTGTAGATTTCAAACGACACAAGTCCAAGAATATGTGGCTGATGACCAAGTTCGATTGGTGGATTAAAGTTGACGGTTTTTCAGGCCCTTCTCCGCATACAGCGAACATTCTTACACCGTTGGTCATCACATGCACATTGATGATCTTTGTCTAATATATGTGTTTGATATAAGAACATAAGATATAATCTTACGCACATGTATGTATTGAATTTTTGAACACAGTTTTTATTGTAAATAATGTCTTCACTGCTGTTGTCTAAGTTAATTTCAGCACTCTCACGTTCATATCGCATATATAAACAGCGAAAATGATGAATTCCTAGTTGTTTAGCAAACGTACAACCTTCTTTGTGGGTTAGAAGTCGATGTGGCAGTGCATTCAATAGACGTTTTGCCAAGCCCTTTTTTATGTCACTAGCTTCTTGTGTACTTCTTTGCCTCGAAATGCAATTGCCTCCATTGTCTTGTTATGACGTTCACTCTCTTTCAACTGTTGATTTGATCTTCTACAGCCTTAACAGTTCTTGCTACAGCACTAGCACCACCTAGCAAAGACCCTAAAACCGCTTGCCCAGCAAATAGTGTAGGAAGAAATCCTCCTCGTTTTGGTACAGGAATAATTCGTGCACGTTTACCAAACATTGCTCTGCACTTCGAATAAATTCTCGCTCTTGTTGCACCTAGTGCATTTGTAATAATGGCTACCCGTGGATTGTATTCCCCTCGAGTAGCTTTTCGTGCAGCCTATACAACTTTCCATCCAACAGTTTTAGTTTTCTTCTTCATAACATTTGTATATCATTGTTTCACAATTCTGTACACGACTTTACTCGTCAAGAGCGATTTATGAACTGACAGTTACTTGTTGTTTGGTTAAATATATATTTCTTTGGGTTACTTCATTATTCAGTTATCATGAAGATTATAAAGCAGAAAGACACACCTGTTAGTGACATAGTGCCACAGCTCTTACCTAATTCTGGTACAACTACACAAAACGTCATGGAATGTTGTTTTGTTTTACTATTCTATGTATTATAACTGGCCCATCGGTATGCTGGGAGAAAAATCTTTTACTTACACTCATTACCTCTTTAAATGACATACGCTTCCACAATTTTTACGTTTTCGTAAAGTCACTCTATCAACCACCATATACTATTCTACAAATTGTAACGTACGATCTGGTTTAAAGATGGTTTGAAGTATTTTCAGCTTAATGCACTTGAGCAGGTACCATCACCGGATGATGTGCTCTTATGATCTTTGACGATGTCGCTACAGAACAGAAAAACGTTAGGGACGACATAAATATGTTGATTGCATCTATTTATGTAAAACCTATTCTCGTGTGCCTAAGCAGTTGATACGCGACAACGCAAATATTACTGTGCTTATTCGTCAAGATGAGCGCAACATGCGACATGTGTATGATGATCATGTTGACCCTGATATGACATTCAATGGCTTTAAGCGTATGTGTGCTACATGCTGGTCATCACATAGTTGCGGCTTTTTAGTTATTGATCAAGAAACTAATGATCATTATGGACGGTATCGCATGGGTTTTGTTCATTTAATGTGCATCAACACAGAGTACAGACTCTAACTGCTGAAAAACCGCCGTCATGACAACATCCAACAAAGAGATTACACAACATGTAATCCGAGCTCGAAACAATATTCGACGAAAATGTAAAGACCTTGAACGTATTCAAGCAGACACTGGTTTAATTTTGAAAACGCAACTAGGTACACCACTGAAAGAATTTTTTTATTCTACTTCACTGCCCAAGTCTAATACAAGTTCTGTTTCTATGCAAACATCTCATGATAAAGAGAAACAAGGACAAGAAAAGGCTGAAGAACAAGAGGAAAAGAAGCAGGATAGGAATGAAGAAGAGGATGAGGAAGAAGAACTTAAGGATACTTAACCAGCTAAGCGGGTTAAGGTTTTAATTACAGATGTTATTGCTGAAACACCTACTACATCAACTCAAGATCTGCCTTCTTTGTCTGAGGTTATAATCACACAAATAATTGAGCGAAGAAATATACATACAACACACAACATATATATAGAATGTAAGGGGTATCGCCATAGATATTTTGTTAGTTGGTAAACAATAATACATGCCGCATTATATGCTAGACAGGGTTTACCTTGTCCTATTAGTTTCCCTCGCAAGCCTGGGATGGAGAATATAGTAGTATAAGATTGCAGTTTTGTGACGTTAATATACGTATGTATAATTTTATTAACATGCCAGAAACCAACGACACGAAGCTTTTGCCATTAGGGTACAACACACTTTTAAGGGCTACCAACCCAAGCCGGGGTTTGAACCTTTGAACTCGGACTCAGAATGACAGCGAATCAGCCAGCTGAGCCACATGAAAAGGAGGCGTTGGTACTTATTGTTCACAGTTAGTACTTTTACAAAGGTTTTATGGAAAGCATTTATTAACCCTTTCGGTCATAATTTTTCATTTTTAAGCAAAAAATTTTGAACTTTGAAAATGAGTTACAGTTATGTTTATTAACATTTGGACCGAAAAACCATTACAAGAAATAGATTTCTAGATCTAGAACGTTCTATATATAGGGCACTGATTATCATCACCAGCCAGAGTGTTGGTCAAAATATTGTAAGCCTAAATTAAAACTATACTGGGCCAATTCTTTTACAAATACATCATTGATAATTACAATATAATTAGAAATTAGCAATAAGAATGGAAACTAAACACTCTAGGCTACAATCTAGTTACATAATACCTAAATAAACTGTTACAGTTTTCACCTTTACGTCCTATTTTGAGTGGAAATTCTCAAGACAGTTCTTTTCCCTTCATAAGCATAAATGAACTTTACATTTTGAACAAAATATGTACGTTTTACGTTTACATAGAGAGCTTTTACATCTTGATTGCCTGGTTTGATCACTGTACTGAGGTAAGTTATTTCTGCCATCAAAAGGCTCCCCACTGATGGGATGTAACACAGTCCTCTTAGGATGAATATCAGGGCACGTCTGCTCTGTTGAAGGACGTCCTCGTTTCTTGGGAACACTCTTATTCGCAAGAATCAGTGCTCACCTACACTCTGTCGGAAATGAATCAGGTCCATGACCTGACTTTCTCCTTCTCCAATATTTCTGGCTTCGTTCCGATACTCCAACCAAGAATTAGTTATGGCTATGTCCAAAGCATGACTAAACAATCTCAGAGTCCATTTTCTTGAACGGATCAAAGAGTGGTAGATGGCAACCAAAAAGTCGAATTTATCCACACCACCCATACAGGGGTTGTACATTTTCACTGCTTGTGGCCTTTGCACTTCAACATACAGACTTTTCTTTTTCTCCCACCTTTTACAAATATCTTTGTTACCTGCACCAACAAAATTGGAACCAATTATGATACAAGAATTGCCATACCATTTTGTAAGGACTATGTCATCTTTGTTGACTACTTCTTGAATGAATCCACGAGCTCAGTGCTTCCTTATATCTCCATCAGATTCAAATGGTGGCTTGCAGAATCTGTCAACATGTATTGTTCCTATATCATATATGTTCTTCTGGGAGAGCCATCGGAACAACCAGTAAGGACTAAAGAAATTTTCAAAATAGACTTTACAATATGAAGTGGTGACACGTTCTGACAGCTGCATCACAACTGCTGGCACTAAGCCAAGGTGTACATACTGACACTTGAGTTCCCAAGTAGAACCTTGGTATATCAGAAAATCGTATATGAGGCCACTTTCACCATACAAAACAAAAATTTTCACACCCCACTTTGTAGGCTCATTGTGAACAAACTGCTTTACATTCAGCTGGCCTTTGAATGGAACCATCGGTTCATCAACGCTAAGATTTTCTTGCAGCTAAAAGTATGCTGCGCGCTCGAATTTCTGTGTGAACATTCAACGTGAAATTTCTGGAGTGGTGGTGTCTGAAACGGTGCATTACAAATCCATGTTATGTACTTTTTCTCTACGAGATATTGTGCTTCAAAATACTTCCTTTAGAATTCCTTAGCTCTCATGCACGTGCTCAAAAACTGAGGCTTACTTTCATGTAGCACTGCAACTGAAGCAATACTTGTCCCCATTTCCATTCTTATCTTGTCACAACAATGATTTGCACCCAAATCAGAGGTATATCTGTTAGGCAAGACACATTCTTGGATGTCATTTTCTTCCTAGTTACTGAGTATGGAATCATCTACGAGAAGGTCAGGATATTCCGTCAGGGAAATTCTGCTATTCCGTAGAATGAAAGGTAAAAATGCAGTAGAAATTGATTTCAATAAATTTTAATTACAGTATTATGAACCTTGTTATGATGATTTATCTAATATAAATATATTACCTTCAGGTTATTCTAATGCTCTAGGTCATCTCCTTCAACATCGCACAAATTCTCAACATCAGATACATTTCCATTCTCAAGTAACTTGAGGATTTCATCAGCATTTAGCCTCCTATTATCTGGCCTAATTGCAGGATCACCCTTTTCCTCAGACCAGCAATACTCACGATCCCTGCTGGCAGGCGGTAACAACTGCAATATATACATCACTTCGCGCGCAAACCGGTATTTTTTGTTGACGTTACATGTAATAATGCCCACTGTCAGTCATTCTGTCCTAGATCTAGCACGATGATTTAAAAACATCTGCAGCTGACCATTATACTGATTCGTAGGTTGTAATAATATGTCTTGAAAATATAAAACCTATTTGATTCAAAAATTATCAATCAATCAATCAATCAATCAATCAATCAATCAATCAATCAATCAATCAATCAATCAATCAATCAATCAATCAATCAATCAACCAATCAATCAATACTGATCGTATTTAGGGCAGTCGCCCAGGTGGCAGATTACCTATCTGCTGTTCTTCAAGCCTCTTCTTAAATTATTTCAGAGAAATTGGAAATTTATTGAACATCTCCTTTGGTAAGTTATTCCAATCCCTAACTCCCCTTCCTATAAATGAATATTTGCCCCAGTTTGTCCTCTTGAATTTCAACTTTATCTTCATATTGTGATCTTTCCTACTTTTAAATACGCCACTCAAACTTATTCGTCTACTAATGTCATTCCACGCCATCTCTCCTCTGACAACTCGGAACATACCACTTAGTCGAGCAGCTCTTCTTCCATTTCTTCCCAGCCCAAACTTTGCAACATTTTTGTAACGCTACTCTATTGTCGAAAATTTCCCGGAACAAATCGAGCTGCTTTTCTTTGGATTTTTTCCAGTTTTTGAATCAGGTAATCATGGTGAGGGTCCCATACACTGGAACCATACTCTAGTTGGGGTCTTACCAGAGACTTATATGCACTCTCCTTTACATCCTTACTACAACCCCTAAACACCCTCATAACCATGTGCAGAGATCTGTACCCTTTATTTACAATCCCATTTATGTGATTACCCCAATGAAGATCTTTCCGTATATTAACACCTAGATACTTACAATGATCCCCAAAAGGAACTTTCACCCCATCAATGCAGTAATTAAAACTGAGAGGACTTTTCCTATTTGTGAAACTCGCAACCTGACTTTTAACCCCGTTTATCAACATACCATTGCCTGCTGTCCATCTCACAACATTTTCGAGGTCACGTTGCAGTTGCTCACAATCTTGTAACTTATTTATCACTCTATAGAGAATGACATCATCCGCAAAAAGCCTTACCTCCGATTCCACTCCTTTACTCATATCATTTATATATATAAGAAAACATAAAGGTCCGATAATACTGCCTTGAGGAATTCCCCTCTTAATTATTACAGGGTCAGATAAAGCTTCACCTACTCTAATTCTCTGAGATCTATTTTCTAGAAATATAGCAACCCATTCAGTCACTCTTTTGTTTAGTACAATTGCACTCATTTTTGCCGTAGTAGACAGGTCAATCGCGATACAGTCCATTTGACCTCCTGGATCCAAGGTATCCTGCCTTCTATCGAACCAGTTGTTGATTTCGCCAACATATCTAATATAATCAGAAGGAATGCCTTACCAAAGCTTACATACAACGCATGCCAAACTTACTGGCCTGTAATTTTCAGCTGTATGCATATCACCCTTTCCTCTATACACAGGGGCTACTATAGGAACTCTCCATTCATTTGGTATAGCTCTTTCGACCAAACAATAATTAAATAAGTACTTCAGGCATTTTACTATATCCCAACCCATTGTCTTTAGTATATCCCCAGAAATCTTCTCAATTCCAGCCGCTTTTCTAGTTTTCAACTTTTGTATCTTATTGTAAATGTCTTTGTTATCATATGTAAATTTTAACACCTTTTTTAGTATTAGTCTCCTCCTCTATCTGGACATTATCCTTGTAACCAACAATCTTTACATACTGCTGACTGAATACTTCTGCCGTTTGAAGTTCCTCGCATACACCCTCCCCTTGTTCATTAATTATTCCAGGAATGTCCTTCTTGGAACCTGTTTCTGCCTTAAAGTACCTATACATATTCTTCCATTTATCACTAAAATTAGAGTGGCCACCAATTATGCTTCCCATCATGTTATCCTTAGCTGCCTTCTTTGCTAGATTCAATTTCCTAATAAGTTCTTTCAATTTCTCTTTACTTCTACAGCCATTTCTAACATCATTTCTTTCAAGTCTGAGCCTCCTTCTTAGTCTCTTTATTTCTCTATTATAATAATTTGTCTCTTAACCATTCCATACTACCTTTAAATGTACAAACCTGTGTTCTCATTCCTCGACAATTGCTTTAAACCCATCCCAGAGTCTCTTTACACTTTTATTTACCGTTCTCCACCGACCATAGTTACTTTTTAGAAACATTATCAGCCATGTGGTATTGCCAAATAGTCCTACTTTTAAGGCCTTCCTTTCTATCACATTTATTTTTAATTACCAAAAAATTAGCTTCCTGATCACTAATACCATCTATTACTTCAGTTTCTCTATAGAGCTCATCTGGTTTTATAAGCACCACATCCAGAAAATTTTTCCCTCTAGTTCGTTCCATCACTTTCTGAATCAGCTGTTCCTCCGATATTAACTTATTTGGTAGTGTGCATTTAAAGTACCGCATCGGAGTGATCACTTACAAAAGTTAATGTTTGAGTTCCCGTTTGCTTTGCACTATTCCTCCAAAACATGATCTCACAACAGGTACAGATGGCTGCCAAAATTCTGCTTGTGTTAAAAAGATAACTTGCCACCGCAGATGGATGATGAATCTGGAAGTTATTCATAATACCACAGTTGTAGCATATTTATTTTTTAACATTTGTTGATGGAAAACGAACTCACA
Source organism: Anabrus simplex (assembly GCF_040414725.1). Lineage (NCBI taxonomy): Eukaryota > Metazoa > Arthropoda > Insecta > Orthoptera > Tettigoniidae > Anabrus > Anabrus simplex. The sequence continues at coordinate 282,516,611 of NC_090266.1, read as the reverse complement.
TTTTCTAAATTTCTGTTGCAATTTTGGTTGCCATATACAACTTAATTGAACATTGCATACAAAAAAGCCTCTATATATTATTAATCCATCTTTACATCATGATAGGAATGGAGGGATCCTGTTTGCCTTTTGCCACATGATATTGCAGATAACCTATATATTTTTTAAAAAAGTTATGTTTTTGTTACAGAAACTTCTGTCATTGTTATTCATTCCAGTCGTCTGGCTCATGGGTGTACATCCAGAAGAATGTGAGAATGTTGCTGAACTAGTTGGCCTAAAGACAGTTGTAAATGAGTTTGTAGCATATCAAAGACTTGGGGATATGAAGAAAAATGGAACACTATCTGTAAGTGTATACGCATATGGTATATTTTATTTTAAGTGTTATCGTCTGTAATGTAGTGATTATAAAGCATCCTCAACAACAGACTCGTAGGGCAGAAATACTTGACCGATTGAAAGTGTTTCATTAAGCTGATGCATTTACTATCAAAAACAGTAGTAAGTCAGTGTAATTGATTATATTTTGTTCTTTCTGTGGATTGCTGTTACATCTTCTCAATAGTATTTAAAGGAAGTTCAGTTTTATTAATCAGGTGCTTTATATTGGAGATTTAAAGATCTGAATATACAAATATACCATATCATAACACAAGAGACTGCTATGAAGCTTTCAGGAATTACAATGCCATCATTGTGATAGAATTTGTTCATGTAGTATAAAATGGACAAAACTCATCACGCAAAACATTCCCCATATAAAATTAATCTTACAAACACCCAGATTAGCAGCAAGGAGTTGAATCTCACCTTCAATCTCATTTAAATAAACATAGCATATTCCTACTATATCATATCGAGGATCAAATCAATTAGGTACTGATAGATTGCGGATTTAATGACTGTTTCCTTTTAGCATTTAATCGTAAATGCGTATGCACTTCTATATATTGTGATTGTGATTTGATAGAATTTAATGATGTTCCTTCAGGAACGAAACACGTCATTCTATTTTAATTAAGTTGTTTCTTTTTAGGTACCATACATTTTCTTATTCCGGTGCTTTATAATATTTTTAGAATTAGTTTTGACAGGCTGAAAAACCTGACAGTTATAAATAAACCCACCATGGACCTTAAAACATAAAGAAAATTATTGATAGTCACTTACAAAAATTGTCCATTCTATTAAGAGAAGCAATATGAAGAAAACTACTGAAGCTAAAATCAGCATGAGTACAAATAGTGCAGAGAATGGATCTCTAGAGACATTCTATTTTAAATTTATAGTACGTATATTGCAGAAACCTATAGGTATCTTAATTCCCCTTTTTTCAGTGTCCTTTTTTGTCTTCTTCACTAAAAGGTTGCAATTTCTTCTTTCCATTCTTCTTCATCATTACTGTAAAATCACCATGATTCCAATAATAATTATCATCATCATCACTGTCATCGTCATCATCGTCTCATTTTTATAAATGTTTAATTTTGTTTTATTTCCGTTACATTCCAGGAACGTTCAGAAACGATTGCTACTTATGCGCTATGTGGCTTCTCTAATCCGGGTTCCATTGGTATCCTCATTGCCTCCCTTTCTACAATGGCCCCGCATCGTAGATCTGATATTACTCAGGTGGCTGTGAGAGCATTTATTGCTGGATGTGCTGTGTGCTTCCTGACAGCTTCCATAGCTGGTAAGTTAATGATGTAATCCTTTTTATCCCTCAGGAAAATTAAAGGGCAAATTTATTTAAAAGATTTAGATAATAACCTATTCTCCTTTTATGAGTTATTCATCATTACCTACTACCTTCTTATTATATCTTCCAGACTAATTTCTAGATAAATCTGTTAGATTCTGAATAAGTAGGAAATGTTTTACTGAGGTTTGAGTGTTAATTGGAGCATTAATTTCGCCTAATGTCTTTCTCGTTGTAGTACCAGGACAGAAATGCTAATGGATAAGTGTGGAGGAAATAAGAATGAGAAAACATAAATATAAATTGGAGTTTTACCTTAGTTTTGGATTAGTTGTTATGAATTCATTCTTCAACGACATGGAAATACATCACTATATTTGGAGGAATGCGAATACCAGGATTAGTAGATATTAACATCAACAAATGAAAGTTCAGGAAATTTCTAACCAGCATCACAGCGTGCATATATTCTGAACATGTTTTGCTAAAACGCTAGCATCGCTCAACCAACGTTCAAAATTAGAGAGGGAGTAATGGGATTAGTCAGTCCAAAAGAAAGAGAAGTGTACCCAAGTTGCTATACTCAATGTTGGAACACTGATTAAACATAGCTGTGAACTAGCTGAGAGAGCTGAAGCAACATTGACATTGCATACCTATATAACTGTGGAAGGCCAGAAATACCATGACACTGGAGATGGCTACAAGCTCATCTATCGCAGAATAGCGAATAACAGGGGAGTAGTTTTGTAGCTGGTGATCTACATATCATCACTCAGCTCTACTGGAACCAAACAGCAGAGGTCAAAATAGAGGGAGCCACAACTGAGGACATAACCATATGGAGGGACATGCGTTTTAATATCTACTCTGAGGCTGTGTTGACAGAAACTGTTGAGGATGTTAACCTAGGCATAAGGATCATTGGCAATGTCATTATAACATCTGTTATGCTGATGATATGTTTCTGTTAGCCAGTAGCCTTAGAGTTCTTCAAATTATTACTAACAACATTGTAAGGATCAATGCAGCATTTGGTCTATTGATGAATATTGGCAAGACCAAGCTGATAGTATTTTCAAAAACACCAAAGCATACCTCTCAGCACTTCTCTAACACAGTTGTTCAGCGAGTGTCCTCCATGGAATATCTTGGGAAAGACAGTGCTAGGGAAGGGAAGCGTTCAATAGGCGATAGGAAGGGGGATGGGGAATAGTTCAGTTGCTCTTAAATATGAAACCACTTTGGCAATAATGTTACGTAACATATCGTGGCACTGTAACAGTAGCCTTCAGCTCTTAGTAGTTCAGAGCTCTTAAAGGTAAACAAAACCAGTTTGGCAAAGATGGCACATAACTTGCCTGTTATCAAAGGAAAGCTATTCATTCATAAGAACAAGGCACATTACCTATTCTAATAAACACCGTATTCCTTGGCTCACGAAAGTAACTTCCGAGGATTAGTGAAAGTTTGAAATATAGTGGTTCATCACATCGTTCTCCATTGCTACAAGAAGTATCTGCACTCATACCCCTAACACATGTGTACATATTGAACCAGGAACGCCCGTATTTAGCTATCATGGAGAGCATGGATTTATACAAGGCGTGTACGGCCCATGTTTGGAATGCGTACAGAGAAAGAGAGAGATTTTCGAAATAAAAGTTTTAAATTGAACTATTTGTTTATTCATAAAGGATGACAAATTGCGTATCACCTTTAATACAGCCGGAGTTGGAAAAGGTGTCCCTCGCTGCTGGAAGTCCTTCCTCACACCATAGGTCAGCTCTCTTTTCCATAGGACCACGTGAATTCCCATGACGACTAGAAGTTATGGAAGTTCAGGCAGACCGCAGACGGTCTGAGAGTCTAAGTTCCAGTGTTCACTCATTCGGTATGATTGAGTACGCTCAACTGACCATTGGAGAAGTTTGAAATGAAATGAAATGGTTGAATGGCTCCCATGAAGGAAGTAAAGAAGTGTGATTATACCGCGTAGAATATCAATAGAATCTATCACGAACATTTCTTTACTATAAGTGCACTTATGAAAGTAAAGAGAGTATCCTGTGGTTCGAATGTTAATCGGGTCAGACGCACACTCAAAAACAAAATTCACTTGGCACAGTTTTGAAAAGAAATTATTCAGTTGACACAGTTATTAAAATTTCACTAAGCACAGTTTGAAGTAAGTTCAAAGTAATGATTCACTTAAGCGTTTCACAGTAACGGTACATGAAGTAAGAGAACACAAATGCGTAATAAGTTTCGATACGTCCTATTATTCTCAGAATTGCATACAAGTCTGTGAGACTACAGCATGTTCAATACAGACGTACGAATTTAGTTCCGTTCACACGCTATTGTAATATGACACTTGATATTTAGAATTTAGTTCCGTTTACAATGATAATTTGAGGTACTTATTTACGAAGGTAAATAACGTTTTGTTCACTGAGGCCACTTTGTTATGTCTAATACTACGGATAGTATTGTCATGACCTTCAGCCGCTTGTACGAGAAAGTAATTTCTCTTTACTGAAGCTACTTGGTTAAGTCTACTCAACTCTAACGTAGAATAAATGTTAATTTGCTTTTTACTCAATTTAAGAACTCCCAGTCTTATGCCCTGTCTTAAAGACTGAGTCAATATCTCCACTCGAAGAAAGAAAGAAAGAAACAAAGAAAGAATGAAAGAAAGAAAGAAAGAAAGAAAGAAAGAAAGAAAGAAAGAAAGAAAGAAAGCATCTGAATTCCACTTAGAAATACAAGTCCTAAGATTAGCACTCGACATTCAACCAAGTTCCAAACTAAGTTCCAAAATCTAAGTTCAATTACACAGTTCTAATGTAACTTGAAAAATGCAAGTCCGACGTACACTACTCGGAATATGAACTGATAGAAAATATTTAGTCACCTTTATACGATGGATTTCTGTGGCAGTTCACGGTAACACAGTGGTAGAATTCCGTCGTCGACCGTCCTACAGTCAACCAGCACGGCTAGGCTATGGAATCACACACTGTCTATCGGGTCGCCTGGACCTCAAATTATACGAAATCAGCTGGTCGCGTCACGAGATTTCTCTATAAATTCAACTTGCAATGACTTCGTCAGATTTACATGAATTTGCTTGAGACTTGGTAATTATGCACAGTTTAGCATTGGCTACACGGTGATGAAGTTCAAATCGCGATGTTAATTTTATTTATTGAGTTACCAGGCATGGAATTATAGAATATAATATATGATGTAGCCTGTCCTTGACCGACCAGCTCCGAGCTCGCTCCTCGTTCGCCAGCTGCGATCGGCTAATCTCGCACGTAGCGGGTATTTTAAACCTAAAATTCTCCGAGACGGGGCGTTGTATCAGCGTTCCTAGTTCAATATATAATTCTCGCTGGATCTCTGCACAGAGATTTGGCAAGGCTCTTTGTTTTATTAGTTTATGTGGGTGTCACCGCAATCATGCAATCCGACTGGCAGGCTTTCGCCTGGCATTGACTATCACGGCGTGTGACGTGACTTAACCGCAACGTCACTGTCGCTGAATAATAAGAGCATCGCCTGCCTGCCCGCCCACTTTCAACGCTGTGTGCCCGCAGGACGAAATGCCCAGCGCGAGCACCTCTCGTCTAGGGTATGAGGCAGTGAAGATGGTCTGTTGTAACAGTGTCCATCGCCGGGATAAGTAGAAGTGGTTATATGCATCAGAACTGATGGGTGGTGACTGTAATACAGAAGTTATTGAATGTTCCTGCAGCGGCCTGGCGATGGCTTCTTGGTATTATAAAAGGTTGCTGCTCTTAACTCTCAAGGTAATCTGAGACCGTATTGTCAAATAGCTGATCAGAATAAATCATGCGCTTCATGATGCAAGGCCTTCTCTTGGTCTAAGAAAGCTAGATGGCACAACTTGTTCTCGACGAGGAGCCATGCAGAATGGTTTGCACTGGTTGTCCAGCAAATTTTCAAGCATTCAGCTAGATTTATGGTAATGCTGATCATCTTGTGAATCTGTTTATCAGAAATGTGTTCAAAGAATTTCATCCTTGTGATCTTGTAAGTGAGAATGAGTGGTGTGACTTTTGATGTTGTGATCAAGGCCATGGGGCTTCCATTTTTATATGGAATTCAAAACAAAGCGCCAGAGTTTTTAAAATTTAAAAGATCCCACGTGTATTGGCCATGGATGTCACTGTGAAATGCAACTGTCAGTGTTACTCAGCTATCATTTTCCTCAGTGTTTTGATATACTTGGAAAAAGTTATTATCTTGCTTTAACAGTTGCAAAATATATTATTATTAGTTTGGTATTCTTACTGTGTGAGTTTAGTGTAAGATCCATTAATCCACACCACGATAGGTGTACAATATGAAATTCTCCAACTCATCATCAAGGGTAAATTGAAGGGTGACAATCTATGGGGAGATGGAAAAATGACTGGCTCAAAAACTTTCACCACTGGTATATACAAACTTCTATTGAAATTTATCGAGCTGCCCTTTCGCAAGTAATCACAATCGATTGGAAAGCCAACCTTCATAGGGAGATGGCGTTGTTAGATCCGGATTGCGCAACCAGGTTATGGAAGTTCACTAGTACATCGATCATCTGGCGTACAGTATGAAGTTATCGACACCCGAGCAGGTTGACTATACGTCTTCCCAGCCTAAGCTCCACAAAGTAGCTGTAATGAAACTGCGCAAGATTGTTTTTGGCTGGAACTACAGCATCATTCAGGTGAGTGCCCTAAGGAAGATCTTCTGTTTATTTGTGATGACTTGAATGGGTATGCAAGCAGAACCTGAGATGGCTACTTCTACCATGCAAACAATCGCTATAATATTCACGAATGTGATGGGCAGTGAATTCTAGACTTCTCTGAAGTCAATAACCTTTTCCTCATAAGCACAGTTTTCAAGAAGCATTGCAGCCACCTATGCTAGTGATGATCATAGAAGCCAAACTGATTATGCCATAGCTCGAAATTGTGACTTCCCTACTGTAACTGATGTGAAGGTCAACTTATCCAACTATATTTCCCCCAACATAAGCTACTTGTTGCAGATATGAAGATCAGCACATGTAGGGAAAGGAGGGGATTGGCAGGTCGTGAGGAGGTCAACTGGTGTGAAGTTACATGACTACCAAGCAGGGATAGTAAATGAAGTCAGCTTTCCTTCGAACCTTACGTACTAGATAGATACCACTTGGTCTACATAGTGTTGTTCTACGATGTATGCTGCAAATTCAGCTCTTTGCACAAACAGCCATGGTGTTGTTCCATTGACAGACAGACCTGGTTTTTAAGAGATGTATTTGAGTGTACAGCAAAAATGAGAGCATGTAAGAACTGCTTTGCACACAAGACTGATGAAATCCGAAAGGAAAATGTCAGATAATGGAGAGAAACAAAGGCAGGCTGCCACTAAGGATAGAGCTGATTATTATCAAGACGTTTAAGATCAACTGAACTCAGGAAGGTGGTAGGAACATCTAATGGCTAGTAAAAGCCCGCAACAGAGCAGAATACGATATTGAATTCTATACATGTTTATAAATCACAAGAATGGACTTCAGCTGAGAGACAGACACCAAATCATGAAACACTGGTGCAAGCATCAAGGAACAAGAGCAACCGATGCAACCTCTTCGGCTCGTATGCTTATTGAAAGGCTCCCGTAAAATTTGGAAGCCATTGCATTATGTCCTTCCTTGATATTAAGGAAACCTCTAATTGTGTTTCACACCAACTGATCTAGTACGTATTTCGTGATCATGGCCTACCAGAGCTACTTATGAACTTTGTCTAAATGCAGTGCATAAATACTCACAAAACAGCGAGATATGCTGCAGATGTCACAGAGAGCTTCCATATAAAATGTGGTGGACATCATGGCTCAGCACTGTCACCTCACCTTATCACCTTTGTTATGGACACAATCTCCGTACCGATGTTGTCACGATCACAAACACCACTAAAGTGATCTTCAGAATCAAGTTCAAGCTTGGCAAAACCACTATAGCCAATTTGATCGTCACTTCAATGTGAACAGCGATGATCTGACATGGGCTACTATGTTTAGGTATATAGGGTCCAACTTATAAGCTATAATAATAATAATCGTATGGCCTCAGCTACCGTGTGCAGACATTTCAATTTGACGCCATCTGGCTGTCTGCTCGTCAATTTCGACGTTCCGTTTTACTCTAGGCCACCACTAGATGGCAGACCGAGTAAACCGAAACTCTCTTGGGCGTCTATGGCTGAGATTTGTAATGAATTTTGTCGGGTAAACATCAAATGTGTCACCAGAGATCTTTTACATGCCGACATCGTACGACATGGAGTGTCGAATGGACTTTTTTTCGCCCTTCAAAAATCCGACTACCTCTGCCGGGTTTGAACCCGCTATCTTGGGATCCGGAGGCCGACACTCTACCGCTGATATAAGGTATCTGTGGTGAGATGCAATCAAGAGTAAATGTGAGCTGGCTGCAATGGAAGGCATGCACTGGAGTGCTGTATAATAGGAGAATCCAAGTTCATCTGAAATTCAAAATATATCAAACAGAAATTTGCCTTGTATGGACCTGACGAAGGAAGGCTCTCGGCTCAAACAGGAATTTGTTCATAAAACTGTGTATACAAACCTATCTCATGATTTTAAACAAGCTTGGAAAGGCATGTGTATTGCTTCATTTGTCTACAACAACGTTTGTAATCTTGGAGGAGTGGAAGGGTTAAAACGCCAGTCAGTCTGTTACCTCAGTTAGTAGTTGACATGTTAACTAAATATAATTCCAGTATTAATGGTCTGTTATTGTTTTAAGATAATATAATTTTCTTGATTTTCCTTTCTACTTCTTTGCAGCACTGCTCATTTGAGCAAATTAACTTTATTTCAAATCACTTTCTTCAGCACACAGAAAAATTCTAGTCATTAACTCTGAAAGAAAAAAAAATATATATATATATATATATATATATTGATTACAGGAAGGATTCTTTCTGTACTGCTCTACATATGTCATCATGCGTTACTATTAGAGCAACAATTATAAAAGTAGTGATGTATTTATGATACATTCTTGAGACATCCCCTTGCCATATCCTTGCTTTGTTTTATTGCCAGTTCTTTAATTGCCTTATTTCTTTGAAATGATATTTATTATGTCTTTATTCTTCCCCCATAATCAAATATGACTTTCATGTTCAATGTATTTTTCAGAGATGGATTTGTCTTCAAAACTCATTGCAGTGATTTTCAAACTAAACTAGGAAATCACATTTTCATAATGTAAATGCATTCTACTATTCATAACCAATGGTCTGCTCCACTGTATCACCCCATGATTCAGTCTTCATGGCAGGCAGCTCATATTCCTGAATTCAACAAAAAAATGTGATTCTGGGGATTGTTCAGATATTGCTTTTGCCAAATCTGCCGAGTGCGATGCTCCATATTGTTTCATTCATTTTGTCGAGGAATATTATATGTACATTTTTGAAGTCCGATACCGGGCAAATTAAGGGTCACACAATGGAATGCCTTCACCATCCTTATCACCATGATATATAAATCTCATAAATAAATTGTGAACAATATATTCCTGTTTGAGCCAAGAACCTTTTCTCGTGAGTGCTGGTCAGCAACTAAGAGTGCTGAGAACCATCTCCATTTTACGGAGATGAAAATATTGCGCTGGACACTGGGCTTCACTCATAATGACCATATCTCCAATGATAATACAAGACAGAAGCTGGGTGTCGCACCCATACACGAAAAACGTTGAGAAGGACATCTTCGGCGGTCCAAGTATCACTTTATAAATTAGCCACTATCGTACACAACTTGAAAATTGATTGACATCTACCAAGGGACATTGGAAAGACACCATAAACATAGACCTGAGGAAGACTAAGTTACATACAGTTGATGCATTAAACCGTCCTAAGGGACAATCCAAGATCCAGTGGGTAGGTTGCACACCAGTAGGACAAATCCAAACATAAGGATGAACATGAGGAGTGTGATTAGTGCAGTGATTTAGATGTAGCTTTCCATCCAGATGGCCAAGCTTCTAGCCCTGGTGGAAGCTTGGTTGTAACTTTCACCTGAAAAATCACATGATGTCAGGAAGGACCAAAATGGCCAAAGTCTTATGACAGCAGAAATAGCTGGAATAATCTGAAGAGAGCTCTTTAAAATCTGAAACATAAGGTCTGTTTGCGGGCAGAGAAGTATAGAAAAGCATCAGAAGAAAGGAAATGTACCAGAAATGTATGGGCATAATTTAATAAAGCATTCAATAGCTAATGTAAATGTGTGGGATACAAAAATATAGTACTAAAAGTAGTAAGATCATGTCCTAGGACAGCATTTTCACAAACGGCCACTGGTGGCTTCCAATCTCTCTCTCTCTCTTCACCACAAGCCTGTCCCCACAGTTTGGAGCTCAATCCTTTCGCCACACTGTTGAGTGGAGGTTGACACTGCATGAATAACTACTTTGTCTCAGCCTGTGGATTTGAGTCAAACGGAACATCCTACTCTGCATCATCATCATCATCATCATCATTATTATTATTCCGGGGATTCCGTGCTTCTCGCAGGTATAAGAAGCGCCTGGGGTGAATGGGTGGACAAGGAATTAACTAGAGCATAAGTTAACACAATACACTTTGAAATCTTATTTCTTTCCTTTTTCTATGAATTTAAAATTGATAAATATAAAAAATCTGAATAAATAACAACCATATGATGACCTCATCCGCTCTAACAATAACAATGACTTTAAGGCCAAAAATCAGGTACAAAACTTGAGAGAATTGCAAATGTTATTTTACACAGAAAAGAACTGAATTGCACTTGGCAGTTATGAGATTTGCAAGAGCACGATTTGCTCCTATCCTTTACACTACAGCGGAGTCCGCGCACCAACTTTGTCATATTCCAGCCGAGCGGAGGCATCAATTTTTATTAGAGCATTTACAACCTATCGGTTCTCCTTAATTAAAGCATTCACACATCCTTGCCCTGATGTGGGCTCATTTATTGCTCAACAGATAGTAACATACTGTTCCGGAAACAGTTTCTGAATAAACAGAGGCAATGATTGCCCATGCTAAACGGCCTTAATGTAAAAAGAGAGGTTGAAAATGACTGGCCACAAACAAAAGGTTAGTAGGCGAAACACTTGCACTCCCTCTAGAAATATTCAAAACCCTGAGTGGAATTATGGTCCAATGATTTAGAGGCTATGCCTATTCTACACCACGGTGAATAAATGAGAAACATTCAATACCAAAAGAGTGTTAAGAATTTTAGAGTTTTACAAATTTTAGCCAACCCATACCAAGTTGAATGGGAATCAACAGAGGGTAATCACTCTTTGTTTCCTTATATTACATATTTGTTGTTACGGAGATTCCGTGGAGGGCAAAGGTGAAAAAAGTGCGGGCATGAATGGGTCGATATACAGTAATCAGAAGATTGATTTAAAACTTTAAAATTTCCTAGCTATCTTTTTGTTTCTTTACACAGTTAGATTTTACAATTTCAGGTACCGAAATTTGGCTTACAAGTTAGGTGACAACGTTTAGAAAATCAGAATGATTAAATAATAACAAATTAGCAATCTTGAGCTTGCAGCTCCCTAATTACCAATGTTACACGAGCACAACGCCGCCGTGTCTGTGAAAGTTCGGAAATTGATTTCTAAGTGTAAGTTGATAGAGCAATAATTCTCTTCATGTTGATGTAAAAGAACTTGGTAGACCCCGTCTCCTTCACTGTTTGTTAATGGAGGCAGTTGTGCTCGTATAACATTGGTAATTAGGGAGCTGCAAGCTCAAGATTGCTAATTTGTTATTATTTAATCATTCTGATTTTCTAAACGTTGCCTCCGTTAGGACACGCCCGCACTTAATTAACTGGAACAATGAAGAAGACAATACGGCCCTAAAACGCTCAGTTTTTATAGTATTATTGAGGGGATGATTCAAGAACACTTACTGATAGGCTGAATTCTTGTACACGCCCCCGATTTATATGAGCTAGAGCAAATATTTACAAAATTCTGATCGGTTGATTGCTGTTGAAGACGGACCCAGCAGAAGTGTTGCCAACTTTGATACATGAACTAAACAATCTTCAAAATATGAGGTTTGGCAACTGTAAAAAAAAAGTTTCCTTTAAGGATTAATTATCGCTATTCCCGCCAGAGAGGTCACTTAAGCCGATGATAGGGACATCTAACGGGAGGAATTCAGACTGTCTTGTACTACATCACTTCAGGTTAGATTACATAAATGGTCTTACAGAAGGCGCGCAATTTGACTGGCTGGAGAAGATGTACCCCCGGTACAGTTATTATTATTATTATTATTATTATTATTATTATTATTATTATTATTATTATTATTATTATTATTATTATTATTATTATTATTATTATTATTATTATTATTATTATTATTGTTACGGAAATTGCGGGGTTTTCGGAGGTGAAAGATGCTTCCAGAGTGAACGGGTGGACAGAGAAAAGAATAAAGGCATAATTTGAAACACTAAAATCTGAAATTTTATTTCTTTCCCTTTTTTAGTTAAAGTTTGATAGATAATCAGAATAAATAACAAAAAATAACAGTTAAACGGAATAACAATGAGCACGTTAGCTCTGATAACAATAATGACTAAAAGTCAAAAATCCGGTACAATAGGGAAATTTATCGGCGCAATAATTCACAAGAAGTGAGTTTGGTAGCTCTAAAGTTAGACTATTTCAATGAGCACATTTGCTTCACTAAGTTTTCCGCGAAATTTTGCTCTAGATAAACTTCAAAACAGTGTATACCGTCATTTCTGGTCGACAGCCTGTTACACACTTGCCTATGAATAATTACAATATGGCAATGAGTGCCATACTAAATGGCCTATAAGTACAAAAGAAAAAGTTTAGGACGATCGGCCACTAACGCAATGCTAGGAGTCGAAACACTTACACTCCTTTTGAAGTAAACTTAAAATCCTACATGGGCTTATGGCCCGCAGTTACAGAGACCAAGCCTATTCTACAGAGGGTGACTAGATGGCAAGATATTAAGTTCCAAAAATGGTTTGAAGAATTTAGAGTTATACGAAATCATAGTCACCCTATACCAAGTTGAATGGGAATTAATAGAGGGCGAACACTCTTTATTCCCTAAGTTACATATTTCCCAGCAGGGATTTGAATAGAGCCCTTAGACTTGTCTAAAAATTTACATTTAAATTGCGATATTAATCTCGAGAATTTTACATTAAGACATTTGGAACCTTCCCCTCAAGTTAACTGTCTGAAGCTATCACATATTTTAATAGATGTTTGCCATTACCTTAAGTTGTTGGGCCTTCCGACGAAGGCAAGGCTTCCCCTGCCCCGTGCCATGCCTTACACACACTTAGGCCGTAGCCATGAAGATGACAAAACGGCCCTAAAGAGCCGTAAATTTTAGTAACTCAGAAGGAAGTTTCACGATCTCTCTTGACCTAGGCAGAAAGCCTGTACACACCCCCAATTTTAATTTGCTACCAAAATATATATATATCAAATTCTGATCGGTCCATAACATAAGGAAGAAGGTAGCCTTAAAAGTGCTGATAACCTCAGCACATAAAAAACAATTTAGAAACACATAAGGTTTACATCCATAGAGGAGAGAAGTTTCCCTTGAAAAATTAATAGTCCGTCCTCTCGCCAGAGGGGGCACATAAGTCGATAGTAGAGACATCCAAAATTCAAAAGGTCCAAATTTCTTCATTTGCACAGTTTCAGATTCATAACACAGATGGCCTTCTAGGAGGCGCGCAGTTCAAATGGACGGAGGATGTGTATCTCCTGTTCATACCTCCACCCCCTAAGGTTTCACCACAGTCTGAACGGATTGAAATCTTGCGGCAAAAAATTGATGATTTTGAAATTATAGATCAATGTTAGAATATTTCTTGATGAAGAGTCTATTCACATAGTATTTTGCAATAGAGAAATGTTGACGTTGTTGGCGAAGAAGTATAAGTCCGTTCATTTATGCCTAAGGTTGACGACAAGAGCGGCCGCCACTGCCGATGTCAGGAGGGGGGTCCCCCGGAACCCCCCAGTACCCTCAGATATCTGTCTCCCGGTAACCTGAGAGGGGTAGCCATGATGATGGTCACTAAGGACCAAGACCCAATGATGGAGTGGGTGCTTGGGGTTCAGCATCCAAGCCATTCCCAATTATGATGGTGCCCAAGTTGGCCGTTGAGAAGGTGAGTTGGCTGAAACGAGGCGGTCACGTACCCCGCGCCGGCACCTCTCAGCAGTTGTTACGACACGGCCTCAGTTGAAATTAGGGCACTGCAACAATTAATTTCTCGGCGAGAGTAACTGATTTTAAAGACTGCATGCATGGTTGAGCAGTTAAGGTTCGCGGCTTGTGGGACGAGTGCACGGAATTTCTGGCTCAGGTTTAGAGGCAGGAGCGGTAATGGAAGACCGGAAAGAAATTATTGAAGGGAAGGTTTTTTACAAAAGTAATCACAATGAGATTTGAAAATAACTTAACTACAAATTTTCATCACCAACAGGGGCAGAAGGCCTCTTTATTTAAACTTTCTTGCCAAAAACTTACATTACTAAGAAGCTAAGGAAAGAAATAAAATTAAACTAGCAAGATACCCGTGCTTCGCTACGGTATTATACTGAAATTTATAATTGAATGCTTATTGTTTTATATGAGATCCGCCGAAATTCGCGATCGGACTCATTTTCTGACAGAATCCCCCAAAATTCGTGATCTGACTCGTTTTCTAATAGATTACGGCAAGTTTCCTCCCATTTTTCAATATTTCTTTCCAACAATCGATTTCGTACTTCGCGGGCTAGGTCCAGGTATTCCACCTGGCCAGTTGGGTCCCTAAATCTTTGCCGTCTTTTCCTATAAGCATTTTAAATATGGATGTGGTGTCGTCTTGGGTGCCTTGGCGGTACTGAACCCGCGGCCGGACTGCATTCTTAGTTATTACCCGGCCAGGACCCGTCTCCAGCGCGGTCCGCACGTTTGTCGACGGTCCAGAACATTATTATTATTATTATTATTATTATTATTATTATTATTATTATTATTATTATTATTATTATTATTATTATTATTATTATTATTATTATTATTATTATAGATGTTCTGACCCCACAGCAAGATGCAAGACCGTTACTTGGGGGTAAATTACATCTGCTACCATTGTCATTGATGAATGATGACAGTGTGACCAGCACCATTGTCGCGCGTAGGCAAGTGAGTAGTATAGTTCCAAAACCTGCCTTCTCCACAAAAATCGGAAATTTAGTTAATGACGCCATTTTGTTGTACATTCTAAACTGCGTCGTTTAAAACAAGGAATGGGTTCCAAAAGAAATCTTCTCCTATTCAAAAACTAATAAGGAAATGAAAGTTTGTTCCAGAAGCAGTCTTCTCCACCAAAAGTTACTTCCGAAAGATGCCTTCTCCATTTCATTCCAAAAGCAGTCTACTCCCATTGCTTTCCATTATACCATTTGATAGTTTGTTCCAAATGGTGCCTTATCCACTTTATTGATTTTACATTTTCAACGTATAGTTTGGCAGTAATTGAGCTCTGAGAGTTTATATAGAGATCACTAAAAAGTATACCAGTAAAAGAGAGGCAATTGGGAAATTTATGGGCCAAATTCAAGTAATAGAAAAGCACTATTGCCGGGGTAAGTCACAAAGACAATACTTGGTTAGCAACTTAAATATAAATAAGTTGTGGAGACTTTACAACTCCAGGTGTGAAAATGATGGAGATGTAACCTTAAAAGTCACAAAATCCTTTTTCAGGAATCATATTAATATGAATTAAAATATTGGGTTCGGAGCTCCAGCAGTGGATGCACGCTCACGCCGCTTAATATTTAAGGAACAATTCCAACGTGCAACAAGTGCAATTGAAAAACAAAACCTTATGACTCAAAAACGTGTTCATAGCCTTCAAGCTAAAGCATTTTTTCAAATGCTTGGGAAAAAGACAATTGAAGACACTTTAGTCCTCTCGTATGATTGCCAAAAGAATCAGGTACTACCTAAAGTACCTGATCAGAGAGTATACTATTCCCGACAACTTTATATGTACAATTTTACAGTTGTCGAAGGTTCGTCACAAGAAAGGCTTGGTAAGGACAACGTCTTTTCATACACCTGGTGTGAATATGAACACCCAAAAGGCTCCAACGAAATTGCGAGTGCTGTTTTCCATTCCCTTAATACTAGAGCTGTAAGTCCTAGTATTAAGACAGTGCGCCTCTTTGCAGATGGCTGTGGGGGCCAGAATAAAAACAGCATTATCATCGGAATGGTATCAAAGTGGTTACTTGATCATGCACCAGCAAATGTCGGTCAAGTTAAGCTTATCTTTCCTGTTCCTGGCCACTCCTTTATGCCCTCTGATAGAGTGTTCACATTTTTTGAAAAAGAAATCCGCAAGAAGGACACAATTATTTCACCCCAGGAGTGTAGGGACATTTACTCTAATTACTGTACCGTGATTAAACTTGGATCTGAGTGCCCAAACTTTAATTGGAAAGAAGCTGTCGGAGAGGTCCTTAAGCCACCGGGAAAATGGCATTTTCAGTTTAATGCTTTAAAAAGGTTCATCATTATTAGAAACAAAAGGAGAACAAATACTTTGGTAAGAGGAGAAGTTTTTTATCGGAGTGACCTTAACAAACCACAATCCGTAACTCAGAAGAACAAAGTAATTAGTGACATCCATCCACTTCCAATACATAAAGGAAATGCTCTAAAACCGGCCAAACTTAGAGATGTTGACAATTTGTTGAAAAGTCATTACGGTGAAGATTGGAAGAACTTGAATGAACTGTCTTTGTATGTAGAAGTTTTGAATAACTCCCTCGCAGATGATATTGAAGCTGACCAACAGTGCGAACATCAAGAAGACTGTTTTGAGAACAATGAACTGAGAGTCTAGGTTCATCCAGTCTGTACTCTATTCTCAGTACCTCTGGATACTGCTTTATATTTGTAATTTACATTAACTTTCAAGTTTTTATGTAATAAAGGGTAATACGTTTAACATGTACCTAATAAATTAACCTTGGAAATTTAATCTTTTTAACATTATAAATTAGCCTTGAAAATTTAATCTTTTAACTCAATGTAACCTTCACTATGTAGTTTCCAAAACCAGTCTACACCACCAAAGTTTATTCCAGAAAATGCTATTTTTCCTTGTTAGTTCCAAAACATGCTTTCTGCATATTTGACGTTTTTGTTCCACAAACTGCCTTATCCAACCATGTTTGTTCCAAAAACAGTCATCCATATTTAAACTTTACATATTTAATAACAGGTTTCCCTAAAGTAAATAGATTTAACATTTCCTGGTTCTACAATTCATATTGGTATCGGTGGCATAAGACATGTATCATTAATATGTCAGCATCATACTGAAACAGTTTTTCCTCTCTCCTGAAAAATTTGTGAAAATGGAGAAGGCAGGTTTTGGAACTATACTACTCAAGTGTGCGGGATATCTGGCGATACGAATGACATACTTCCGTGCATTATTGACCTTATTATAGAGGTGAACAATTCGACGGTCAATCGCATTCCTATCGTTTATTTCAAATGTGTTTAAATTTTTATTTATATGCCAGGAGAATCTACTGTAATCTAAGAAGGTTATCCGAAGGAAAAGATGGCTATTGAAAACGAACCCAGGAAGGATTAAAAATGATCGGTTTATGATCAGAATAAGTACATCGAAAATCTACAGCCTGTTTCCAGTCATTCGACAGGGTCAGGAATGGAATGAATAAAGCTACATATAACGGCGACAATAGGAACTGTGCCGGCAGCCGAAGCATTCCTCTGGGGCAATGATCGATGAATGCCAAATGAAATGAAATATTGGACAGTGTTGCTGGAATGAATGATGACAGGAAAACCGGAGTATCCGGAGAAAAACCTTTTCCGCCTCCGTTTTGTCCAGCACGAATATCTCATGGAGTGACCGGGATTTGAACCACGGAACCCAGTTGTGAGAGGCCGGCGCGCTGCCGCCTGAGCAACGGAGGATCCTTATAAGTACATTATGAACAGTAAAATAAATTGGTCCCACCTTCTTTTACACCCCACCGCCGTTAAGTTTATTTAGCCCCACCAAAAGAAATTAAACGAAGGAGTGTTTCTTTATGTATAAAGGAGATTCCAAACACCAATCTTCACGTCTATTACCTTCAGTTTTGAGATATAAGTAACCCCATAAAAATAATTCACTTTTTTCAATTCCTTTCACACCCCTCCCCCTTAAGTGAATTTTCCGGCAAAAATACTTGTTTCTTTAATAGTAAAGGATCTTCTAAATACCAATTATCACGACTCTAACGTCTTCAGTTTTTGATTTATGTGTCCTCAAGAAAGGAATTCAACTCCTTTTCACTCCCGCCCCCAAGATGTTTTCCCCCTCAAAACACGTTTTTCTTTGTTTTTAAAGGAGATCCAAATACCAATTTTCACGTCTGTAACAACTTTAGTTTTTATTAGATGTATGTATTCCCATAAAATTAAGTCAATATATTTTCAATTCTTTCAACCCCCCCCCCCCCTTTTTAATTGGATTTTCCGAGAATACGTGTTTCTTTACTTTTAAAGCCGATTCCAAATATCAAATTTCACGTCTGTAACATTTTCATTTTTGAGATATCAGTAGCCTAATTAAAAGAAAGCAACACCATTTTCATTCATAGAAACAAGGTCCAATCAGGCGATCCCCCAAGATTCTACACCGAACATTCACTCCCCATCGTATTTGATGGGCTGCCTGTCACACCCAGTGAGAATTGTCCGGACTCCAATAGTGCATGTTGTGGCGATTGACGTTCCAATTATAGTGGGAATGCGATTCGTCCGAGAACAAGATATGCGATACGAATGCTGCATCATTGTTCAGCCTGCCTAATAGTCCGCCAGAACTCCATTCGAGCTTCGAAATCTCGCACTTGGAGCTCTTGGTGTAGCTCAGATGGTATGGGTGAAATTTATCTTCATGTAGTGTGTTTGTGGGTTACTGTAGTCACGTCCAAGTTCGTGAACCATGGGCAACGGCTGAGTGGCCTAGTAAGTGGTCCTGAGAGTCGGGATACCAGTTACTATGGAATGGGAGTGGGCATCTCGGACATATTCTGAATCCTGGCCCTCCTTGTGCTCAGGCGGCCAGGACTATTCAATCCACCGGTGGTCCATAACCCGTTAGAGGAGAGATCCTCACTTGGACTATGTGTAAGTAGGGTAGCATCCTGCTTCATGAATCTACCGAGCTCAGAACATTTTAAGCAAGCCTCGGACCTATGGGAGTAATGGAGTCCCATTCCCATTTGACAGGCGAGGGACTCCTTGGAAACAACTTGGCGAACGAAATGGAATTCGATGGGGAGCTATCAATATTAATGGGGCTTATGGAAGAAAGAAAGTAGAACTGGCTGAGTCAGCAAAGAGGAGGCATCTGGATGTGCTAGGAGTAAGTGATATTCGGGTAAGGGGAGATAACGAGGAAGATATAGGAGATTATAAAGTGTACTTGACGGGTGTTAGAAGGGGAAGGGCAGAGTCTGGGGTAGGGCTCTTTATCAGGAATACCATTGCACGGAACATAGTTTCTGTTAGGCACGTAAATGAGCGAATGGTGTGGGTAGATTTGTCAGTTGGAGGAATTAGGACAAGAATTGTGTCCGTGTATTCACCATGTGAGGGTGCGAATGAGGATGAAGTTGACAAGTTTTATGAAGCATTGAGTGACATAGTGGTCAGGGTGAACAGCAAGGATAGAATAGTGCTAATGGGTGATTTCAATGCGAGAGTTGGGAATAGAACTGAAGGATACGAAAGGGTGATTGGTAAATGTGGGGAAGATATGGAAGCTAATGGGACTGGGAAGCGTTTGCTGGACTTCTGTGCTAGTATGGGTTTAGCTGTTACGAATACATTCTTCAAGCATAAGGCTATTCACCGCTACACATGGGAGGCTAGAGGTACCAGACCCATAATAGACTATATCTTAACATACTTCGAATTCAGGAAATCTGTTAGGAATATACGAGTTTTCCGCGGATTTTTCGATGATACAGACCACTATCTGATCTGTAGTGAACTAAGTATCTCTAGGCCTAGGGTAGAGAAAGTGAAATCTGTCTGCAAACGAATAAGGGTAGAAAATCTCCAGGACGAGCAAATTAGACGGAAGTACATGGATATGATTAGTGAGAAGTTTCGAACAGTAGACAGTAAGCAGGTTCAGGATATAGAAAGTGAATGGGTGGCATACAGGGATGCTGTAGTAGAAACAGCAAGGGAATGCCTAGGAACAACTGTGTGTAAAGATGGGAAAAGGCGAACATCTTGGTGGAATGATGAAGTGAGAGCAGCTTGTAAACGTAAAAAGAAGGCTTATCAAAAATGGCTCCAAACAAGAGCTGAGGCTGACAGGGAGTTGTACGTAGATGAAAGAAACAGAGCGAAACAAATATTTGTTGAATCCAAAAAGAAGTCCTGGGAAGATTTTGGTAACAACTTGGAAAGGCTAGGTCAAGCAGCAGGGAAACCTTTCTGGACAGTAATAAAGAATCTTAGGAATGGAGGGAAAAAGGAAATGAACAGTGTTTTGAGTAATTCAGGTGAACTCATAATAGATCCCAGGGAATCACTGGAGAGGTGGAGAGAATATTTTGAGCATCTTCTCAATGAAAAAGGAAATCATCCTGGTGGTGTTGCGAACAGCAAGCAAATGGGGAGGAGGAAAATGATGTTGGTGAAATAATGCTTGAGGAAGTGGAAAGGATGGTAAATAAACTCCATTGTCATAAGGCAGCAGGAATAGATGAAATTAGACCTAAAGTGGTGAAGTATAGTGGGAAGGCAGGGATGAAATGGCTTCATAGAGTAGTAAAATTAGCATGGAGTTTTGGTAAGGTACCTTCAGATTGGGCAAAAGCAGTAATTGCACCTATCTATAAGCAAGGGAACAAGAAAGATTGCAACAACTATCGAGGTATCTCACTGATTAGTATACCAGGCAAATTATTCACTGGCATCTTGGAAGGGAGGGTGCAATCAGTCGTTGAGAGGAAGCTGGATGAAAACCAGTGTGGTTTCAGACCACAGAGAGGCTGCCAGGATCAGATTTTCAGAGTGCGCCAGGTAATTGAAAAATGCTGCGAGAGGAATAGGCAGCTGTGTTTATGTTTTGTAGATCTAGAGAAAGCTTATGACAGGGTACCGAGGGAAGAGATGTTCGCCATACTGGAGGACTATGGAATCAAAGGCAGATTATTAAAAGCAATCGAAGGCATTTATGTTGACAATTGGGCTTCAGTGA
The DNA here is from genome assembly GCF_040414725.1 of Anabrus simplex. Lineage (NCBI taxonomy): Eukaryota > Metazoa > Arthropoda > Insecta > Orthoptera > Tettigoniidae > Anabrus > Anabrus simplex. Next base: position 282,495,472 of record NC_090266.1, on the reverse strand, counting down.
GAATTGATGGTAGAATGAGTTCTTGGTTCAGGGTACTTACAGGGGTTAGACAAGGCTGTAATCTTTCACCTTTGATGTTCGTATTTTACATGGATCATCTGCTGAAAGGTATAAAATGGCAGGGAGGGATTCAGTTAGGTGGAAATGTAGTAAACAGTCTGGCCTATGCTGACGATTTGGTCCTAATGGCTGATTGTACCGAAAGCCTACAGTCTAATACCTGGGAACTAGAAAATAGGTGCAATGACTATGGTATGAAAATTAGCCTCTCGAAGACTAAATTGATGTCAGTAGGTAAGAAATTCAACAGAATTGAATGTCAGATGGGTGATACAAAGCTAGAACAGGTCGATAATTTCAAGTATTTAGGTTGTGTGTTCTCCAAGGATGGTAATATAGTAAGTGAGATTGAATCAAGGTGTCGTAAAGCTAATGCAGTGAGCTCGCAGCTGCGATCAACAGTATTCTGTAAGAAGGAAGTGAGCTCCCAGACGAAACTATCTTTACATCGGTCTGTTTTCAGACCAACTTTGTTTTACGGGAGCGAGAGCTGGGTGGACTCAGGATATCTTATTCATAAGTTAGAAGTAACAGACATGAAAGTAGCAAGAATGATTGCTGGTACAAACAGGTGGGAACAATATCAGTAGGGTACTCGGAATGAGGAGATAAAGGCTAATTTAGGAATGAACTCGATGAATGAAGCTGTACGCATAAACCGGCTTCGGTGGTGGGGTCATGTGAGGCGAATGGAGGAGGATAGGTTACCTAGGAGAATAATGGACTCCGCTATGGAGGGTAAGAGAAGTAGTGTTAGACCAAGACGACGATGGTTAGACTCGGTTTCTAACGATTTAAAGATAAGAGGTATAGAACTAAATGAGGCCACAACACTAGTTGCAAATCGAGGATTGTGGCGACGTTTAGTAAATTCACAGAGGCTTGCAGACTGAACGCTGAAAGGCATAACAGTCTATAATGATTATGTATGTATGTAGTATTCGCCAGACGGACGACTGGCTGGTGTTCACCTTTCGTGCAATCGCCCTGGTACTGATGTGTGGTTTATTTCGAGCTGTCTCCAGAATGGCCTCTTCTGTTTCACCCGATATACCGAGCCTGACACGTACTGGTAGCTGGTTGGAAATCACGCCTCTTGTCCTTAGGCGTCTTTCAACACGGCGAAATATCATAGCAACCGGGTGTCTCCTGTCGGGATACCGTTCCTGGCACAGACGTAGTGCCTCGCAAGCATTTTGTCTTGCTTCCCCGTAAATGAGGAGCATGTCAACGTATTCCTCTGTGGAAAACATACCGAATGGCATCGGAGATTACACTACATTCAGCTCTAACCTATGGAGTATGTGCAGGGCACAAGATGAATAAAAGCGACGTTCTACTGTTTGAATGTGTCAAACGAGGGCATGTGTTTACGTATTCAAACATCATACCGATGTAAAAAATTTGAACGATGCAGGATTCCAACTGCCGCTGGCACATTCCTTCGATCGCTACCCGGACACCTAACCACATCCGCTACACTACACTGCTAAGAACATGCTGGTAGTACGACGAAGGCAGAGAACATACGCCGTCCAGTTTGGTTTAAGACGTTAATTACTGCACTGTTAGCTAGTTTTATGCATTGATTCCCCTCTTCGTTACACCCGGTCACGAGGCACGACACATTAACATAGTTGTATGGTAAATGGTCGTTGATACAAGATTTCAAGGCGTTATGTTTTGCGAACGGATGATATAACATTTCGCTAGTGTTCAGAAGCGTGTGCAAAATGTGCTCGCTGAACATTAGTACCATAGAGTACGCCTGCAGGGGAATAGCGCCCCTAATACCATGTGCACGTTAGTTGGGCTGCAGCACATGATACTGGAAGTGGCTGCTGAATCATACCGTATATGTAGTTAAATTTTGTGAACAAGAACACACACAAGGTAAGTGACATTTTCAAAGAGCAAGGTTTAAAAGATCAATAAATCACTACTGATCTGCATTTAGGGCAGTCGCCCAGGTGGCATATTCCCTATCTGTTGTTTTTCTAGCCTTTTCTTAAATGAAATGGTATCCAGAAAAAAAAACACGGTACAAAGACACATTAGCAAATGCAACTTTAACAATAACGATCTTTCCTCCAAATCACGAGTTCATGAATTTATATGTCAGGAAAGAGCAAAAAATGTTGTTAGATGCAATCGGCTGGGCAAATGCGTATTTGGAATCTCCCACCATTCCACAGATATCAACACAGATCTTAACATCGTAAACATCAAATCATTAAACATGAAGGAATCCGTAGAAATACACATTGCAAACAAACGACAACCAAACCGAATTCAGCAATCACACACACCTGAAAACTTCTTCCCTCCCTCTTCACACTACTAAATTAATTCAAACTTTGGTAAAAACAACATTTCACACTATTTTTATTTATTTTGTTAAGGAGTCCTTACTGCCGGTGTCGACGTAGTTAATGTAACTTAAAAGGTTTTCAGTCTGTTGAACATACTATTTCAAAATATAATGAAAAATGAAATGGCGTATGGCTTTTAGTGCCGGGAGTGTCTGAGGACATGTTCGGCTCGCCAGGTGCAGGCCTTTTTTTTATTTGACTCCCGTGGCGACCTGCGTGTCGTGATGAGGATGAAATTATGATGAAGACGACACATACACCCAGCCCCGTGCCAGCGAATACTTGGGTACTCTTCAGTTCGAACCGTCCATCCGCTGTCAGCCCTGATGAGTGACGGCCTCTTTGTCGCTACATCCACGCTTGCCATACAACGCTTAGATCTAAGACGACATTCTTGAAGTGCATGACAATCCACTTCGCAATGTAATGTCCTTTTCATATCTCTGATTCAATGGTTTATAGCATTCATTTTGTATTCTACCACAGCAGATTACTTCGCACAACCTATTAATTTGTTCATATCAGTGGTATACTGTATGCATGTTAAAGGAACAGAATAAACAACGTGTTTGTGGAATGATCCTATTGTATTGTTGCAAAGCTAGAAGAGAATTATTTATGCTGCGCACTTCTGCCTCATTTTACAATCCTGGATACTGTTAGGAAGCAGAGCAATATTGACCTTAGGGACTATCAGTGTTAGAAAGGTAGCATAATTTCATGAATTAATAAGGAGCTGGTATGTTTGCAAATAATCTCTCATTCAGTTTTTATCTCTAAAGATAACTGAAATATGAGCCTCAGAAGTCACAAAAATAACATAATATGACTTTCTTTCTGAGCACGATTACAGTTTTGGAAAATATTGATATTATCTTGATTCTGAAACTTATTTGTAATTTTACCATTTCCATAAGTTTTTAAAATATCCAGCTTCATTTTCTGCGGTGTTTTGTCCGACTTGACGTCGAATGTTCGTTACTTGAATCGAATCCCTAAACACTTTGTAGCCTGAAGACTGCGTAAAAGCTTATGTTTCATTAAATGTGTTAATGTGATCACCGAATAAATAATATATCTCATGAGTCCATCAAGCAATAGACTTCCCCATTTTTTTGCTAGTGGCTTTACGTCACACCGACACAGATAGGTCTTACGGCGACGATGGGATAGGAAAGTCGTAGGAGTTGGCAGGAAGTGGCCGTGGTCATAATTAAGGTACAGCCCCAGCATTTGCCTGGTGCGAAAATGGGAAACCACGGAAAACCATCTTCAGGTCTTCCTATAGTAGGATTCGAAGCCACTATCTCCCGGATGCAAGCTCACGGCCACGCGCTCCTAACCGCACGGCCAACTCGCCCGGTGCCCATTCTTTTAACTTCAAGACAGTTGTATTATTCAGAAACAATATAATAACAATCAGAACTACAAAAGGTAAGAATTACAGCAAAGAACTCAATTTAAGAGGCAATGTCCTATCAAGAGAATAAACTATCCACAAAACTTCCCTTTGACTCAATAGTGCTGAACTAGCAGAACTCGCTTATCCTCATGAAAAAATTATTGGCCACCTCTAACACCGAACTAGAAGTGACTATTGAATAACCGTGACATCTAGAGAATAATAACAAAACTCTAAATTCTATTATTATTAAAACAGCAAGGCAAAGTAGTACAGGTGAAAAATGACCTTTTAAAACGTATTTCCATTGCTGAGAAAATTCCAGGTACGTCACAGAAACACCTTACAACACAACGATTGAGTGAATTTCATAGTTCAGTGTTGTTTCCTTTTACTTGGAAGCATCATCATCATCATCATCAATAACACAATTATCACATCTCCGCTCCAGCAAGCCGAGTGCGGGTAGTTTACAAGCCCCTTACAGTTTGTCCTGTCCATCCACAAGTTACGTCCTATACTTTTTCTGCCAATTTACATCACATTTTTCAAGGTCTTTGCAAATTTCCCAAAAAATAGAACATCACTTGTGAATGGACAGAACTGGTACAAGATATGTTTTGAACAGTGTGGTCTTGGAAGCTTAGGGAGATGTGTCATCCCAAAGTACAGTAGCTGATAAACAGAGTGGTAGGATTTTGATACAGCTTGTATCCTATTGCCTATTTCTTGGTATATATTATTTTCAGAAGGGAAGAAGCTCCCTATATTAAGTTATTAAGTTATTAAGTTTTAATCTATTCCATATATAGTCCGACTTGTTGGCTGAACGGTCAGCGTCCTGGACTTCGCTTCAGAGGGGGGCGGGTCGGGGATTTTAAGCTTAACTGGTTAATTCCAATGGCACGGGGGCTGGGTGTATGTGTTGTCTTCATCATCATTTCATCCTCATCACGATGCGCAGGTCGCCTACGGGAGTCATATAGAAAGACCTGCACCTGGCGAGTCGAACCCGTCCTGGAATATCCCGGCACTAAAAGCCATACGACATTTCATATATATTATATTATATTATATTATATTATATTATATTATATTATATTATATTATATTATATTATATTATATTATATTATATTATATAAGTATCTACTTCATTTATCATGGATTGTTTCAGGATTTCGACTTATCACTGAACTAATGGTTTTAGTTTGGCTTATGATCATTCGAATTCTTTCAAATTCTTCTTGCCAAATATCTCTTTTATCTTGAACGTCTGCTTTTGTTTCACTCCATGTCATAACATCATCAGAAAATACAACTGCATTTGTTGTATGAACCTTCCTTTTTACGGCTTTTAAAACCTCAAGTAACTTAAAGCTTATTCTTCATAATATTGATTGCAATCTACTTTACCATACTTCAAGCATATGAATATATTGAATCCCCTTTCAAGCGAAGTGGTGGTGGAGAACTTCCTTGTTGTACTGCACTATTGATTTCTAAACTACTTGACCTGCCTCCGTGAATTTTCTCACAGCTCTTTGTCTCTCGATGTAATTATTTTACTCGAGATATAACCTCATCTGGCAATTCTTCACACCTCAAACATTTTCATATGTGCTTACATGGTACGATACTCCATAACGTTCCTACTCAGAATCGGCAAAAATGACTATAACCGTTTGATTGTTTCCCAACATTTTTCAAAGAGCGTTCTTGTTGAAGAAATGAGGTTTAGGGTTGATCTGAACAGTCTAAATCCCTGTTGTTCTTCCTCAAGTTCAGGTCCAACAAACTTTCTGATCTTTTGTGCAGGATGGACCAGTATATTTTCAACATATGAGATAGAAGCTTGTATCTCTATATTTCTTATACTCCTTTCGGTCACCTTTATTAAATAGTGGAATGATCACGCCTTGCCTCCAGTCACAAGGGGATTTCATTTTCTTCCGTAATTTGTTTTTTAATCTGTAAAACCAGTGTATTCCAGGTATCCCACGTGCTCTTATCATGTCCACACCGAGCTCATCCAGTCCTGCCTCTACCTCTAGCCTGGTCAAACTTCCTGCGTTATCGTTTATAGTGTTTGGAGGGTCATCTTGTGGGCCGTCGTATGTGTTACAGTTCAATAAGCAATTGAAATATCTACTGAACTGACGATGGAGAAGTCCACGAGGTTAGTGTCGCATAGGCGTGAGCTCACATTTGGGAGATGGTGGGTTTGAACCCCATCGTCGGCAGGCCTGAAAATTTTTTCCCGTTGGTTTCTCATTATCACACCAGACAAATGCTGGGGATATATTTTAACTAAGACAGTGGCCATTACCTTCCCATTCCCAACCCTTTCCCATTCTTGTGTCGCCGAAAGCCATTGATATGTTATCATCATCATTATCTAAAGGCTTCGCCTTGTCGCTGCAACCATTGATCTCTTCTCTCTGCGATCCTTTTCATCTCTCCATAACCTTGGCATCCCATCATCCCAACTACCTCTTCAATGATCTTCTTCCGTGGTTTCCCTCTGCCTTTCTTTCCATCACCTTGCCTTCGAACAAGTTCTTTATGAAGTTATTATGCCGGAGAATATGACCGAAAACTGACGCTTTTCTCCTTTTTATCGTTGTTATTAAATGTCTCTGGGTGTTTATTTCTCTAAGCACTGCTTCATTAGTTTTCTTCTCAATCCAGCTAGTTCTTGTCATCTTCCTCCATATCCACATTTCCATTGCCTCTAGTCGTTTCACGTCCTCCTTCAAGAGAGTCCAGCCGTATAGCAGCACACTCCAAATGATCGTTTTAATAAATAATTTCTTTTGTTCAGTATTTAAGGATTTATTAGTTAAGAGCTGCTTATTCTCCTCAGAGGCTTTCTTACACAGGGAAATCCTTCTTTTTATTTCCACAGTGCATCTGTTGTCATCGGCAATAACTGATTCTAAGTAGCAGAACTTGTGCACCTGTTTTATTAAAATATTTCCAATTCTGAGATGTGCCTCTGGCTTCATTTTAGATTTGCTTACAACCATAACATTAGTTTTATTTACATTAATGTTAAGTTGGAAATCTTTTAAGATGGATGTTAATTTGTTGAGCATGATCTGCATGTTCTTCTCATTGTCAGCCAGAAGTGCAATATCGTCGGCAAATCTAATACAGTGTACAGTTGTTCCATTTATTTTAATGCCAGGTGTTTTGGATTTAAAAATTTTCATGGCCTCTTCAATGTACAGATTAAATAGAAATGGTGATAAGGAACACCCCTGTCTTACTCCTTTCCTGATTCTCACCTTGCATACTTTATCATTACTTTCGATGTTTATTCTTTGATTGATGTAGAGGTTAAGTATTGCTTTTCTGTCTTTCCAGTCCAAATGAATGTCCTTTATAATTTTGAACAGCCTTTTCCAATGAAGATTGTCAAAAGCCTTTTCCAGGTCTACAAAAGCTATATATGTATTTCTGTCAAGCTCCAGTCTTCTCTCCAAGATGGTTTTAAGTGCTATAATAGCTTCTCTCGTTCCTACTCCTTTCCTGAACCCAAAATGATCATCATCTAGATTCTGCTCAATTTTCATTTTGATTCTGTTTTTTAATATGCATGTGAATATCTTTGCTGCATGTGAAACAAGACTTAGTATTCTGTAATTGGAGCATTGTGTTGAATCTTCTTTTTTGTGCAGAAATACTTCTTTGCTTTCTACAAAATCCTCTGGCATATCTCGGTTTTCATAGCAATACCTGGTGATTTTGAAGAGTTCATCCTTCATCCTTTTTCCAGAGTTTTTCCACAGTTCAGCAGGCAGTTTGTTTGGTCCAGGAGCCTTGTTCTTTTTCAGCTGTTGCAGTGCTGTTTCGAATTCACTTCTCACTATGGAAGGACCTAGTTCATCTTGTGAAACCTGGTCTTGTTTTATGATGTACTCATCTACATTGTCAATTTCTTCTCCATTATATAGATCCTCCGAATACTCTTTCCATCTCTTCATTACCTCCTCATATTCTATTAACAGACTTCCTTCCGTATCTTTTATTACACTGGATTTCATTTTAGCCTTGAATTGTGTCCTTTTTACTTGATTGTATGCTCTGTCAACATTTCCGATTTTCATATCATGTTCTATGCTTTTACAAATGTCATTCATCCATCTTTCTTTCGCCCCTCGGCACTTCTGTGTAACTAAGTTTTTTAGTTTCTTATAGTTTATCATTCCTTCTGGAGTATTTTTCCGGTGTTCTTTGTTTCTTTCCTGATTGAGATTTAGTATTTCTTCAGTCATCCAGTTCTTCCTGGGTTCAAGCGTCTTTTTTTCCTAGCACTTCATCTGCTGCCGTTGTAAGTGAAGCTTTGACAGTGTCCCAATCTGTTTCGTTGCAGTTGTTGTACATGATCGTGTCTGTCTTTTCTTCGAATGCAACTTGTGTTAATGGATCATTTAACTTTTCTAGATTCCATTTCTTGCATCTTGGTTTCCTAAACTTCTTCAGCCTAATTCGACATTTTGCTAATACCGAGGCATGGTCGCTGTCAATGTCTAAGCCAGGGTAGCTATGGCATTAAGTTACCTGATTTCTATACCTTCTCTTAACTAGAATGTAGTCAATTTGGTATCTGTTATTATCTCCGAAATCCTTCCATGTGTAACGTCTTCTATTAGGCATGTCAAATACAGTGATCATTATGATCATGTCCTGTTCTTCACAGAAGTCCATCATACGTTCTCCTCTATCATTTGTTCGTCCTAGACCGAATCTGCCAGTACGGGGTTAAATCACTTGCAAAAAATGGATCTGCTGAACTCCTGTAATACATCGTTTTAATGTTTATATACCTCTCCATTTGGAAACTTTACTTTGTTGATATTTGCATTATCTTTTCCTTTTTTTAAATTCTATATACGAGCTTCTTGTGTTTGTCTTCTTTTGATGTTCTTTTGTTGTGGAATTTCTCTTTTTATACATCTGCAAATAACAGCCAGTGTTCTCCATCCAAATTCTCACTAGGGATTATATTGGCATCACTTACAACCTTCTGAACATCTTGACAAGCGTGTATGTAGTCAATATTTATCGTATTTATCGTATTCCATGTTTTTCGTCTCAGCTAGATCTTATGTGACTCCCTTTCTTTGAAATAAGCGTTCCTCACAGCCATATTGTTTCTTATACAGACATCTAGAGGGTGTTTGACCTCTGCTATCCTATGCCCCGCTCCATAAGGACCCAGGGAGGATTCATAACCCAGCCTGTCTGATCCAACCCGAGCATTAAAATCTCCCATTACTATTAACTATTTACAATCCATATTTATTCCATGCTGATTAGGAAGTATTGATATCTCTTCATTTTAGCTCATAACACCAGTTTAGGCAAGCAAATTTTACGATAAAAACACCAGCCTCTCACACACATGTTTTATTGCGAACTGTTGCCCACAACTACCAATCACACATATCTAGCGGTACAAAGAATAAAAACAAGGTAGACAAATCGACTCAATTTCTTCCAGGAATAATACACCTGAGTTACCAACACATAACCTTAATGTATACGTCTTACAACGAACACAAGATATGTATGATATTATTTATTTTTATGAGAAAATCACAGCATTCCAACACTCCCCCTTTTCTCAAAAAAATAAAAAAGACCACACTTCAATCAATTATACGTTCATTGCAATCCTATAAGCCTACAGAAACTCTTAAGCTTGTTGCTTGATAATTTTTTTGTGAATAAGACTGCAACATTTCTCTCTGACGCTACGTACACAATCTCAGTGAACCCCTTTCCTACTGATTCTCCACATACATAATAAATGATGTCAATATGTTTTGACCTTTCACTCACATGATCGTTTTGTTTAATTTAATTGCTGCTGCATTGTCAGCAAAAACTTTATAAGGTGTAGCTATAAACCTTTCCAGCCCTAGCTCTGATAAGAAATCTTTCATCCAAGTTACTTCTCGAGATACCTCTTCCATTGCCATGTATTCGGCATCCATGGTAGATCTAGCAATAAAACTCTGTTTCTTGCTGTACCAAGACACTGCTTCCCCTGCCACCGTGGTTACATACCCACTCACTGATCTTCTTGACTCAGCATCTCCTCCCCAATCCGCATCACAGAATACTTGTACAGACTCTTCACAATTTGTAAAACATAACTTTTAATCTCTAGTACCACATATATATCTCATGATATGCTTCACCTCTTTCCAATCTCTAATCTTAGGTTTTTGACAATTTTGGCTAACTTCATTAATCGCAAACGCAATGTCAGGTCTAGTACTACTTGACAAATATAGCAAACTTCCTACTATACTGCGATAGATGGTACAATCAAATTCCTGCTCATCGCTTTCAGCTGCTGTATACCCGCTTGGTAAAATAGTCTTACTCGTTTTACAGTCACTCATAGAAAAATCAGCAAGTAGTTCGTCTATGTACAGACTTTGACTCAACATAACCCCTTCTTTTGGCTGTTCTATTTTTATTGACAGTAAGTTTGTCGCTTTCCCTAGATCCTCAATCTCTAACTCATCTGCCAACATTTACCGTTTTAAAAACTTCTTTGTTACCTATTACAATTATATCGTCAACATACAAACCAATGATACAACTCTCCTTTACATACACACATGGTTCTTTGACACATCTTTTAAAATTTAGCCTTCTTATTATAGCATCAACTCAAGAATTCCAGTCTTTACTCGAATTCGGTAGTCCATAGATACCTTTCTTCAATTTACATACATAGTTTTGGACATCCTCTTCTATGAAGAATTCTGGTTGTTCCGTGTATACAGGACAACTGATTTCACTATTTAAGTAAGCACTAGTTACATCTAGATGTTCTACAGTCCAACCTTCACGTACTGCAATGCCTATCTACAGTCTCTTTGTTTTCCTCTTTATAACAGGACTAAATATTTCATCTTAACTAAAGTTCATATGTCTCTTAAAACATTGAGCAACCAATCTGCCCTTATATTTCTTAATGTTACACTCACTGTCCTATTTCAATGAAAACACCCACTTACAACTAATTACCTTGATATTATCCGGTCGTTTTACAATTTCTCAAACATCCTTCTTTCTCATCCCATTGATCTCCACTTTCACGGCTTCCATCCAGTTATCAGTCTCTTGGCTTGACATAGCCTCCTCAACTGTTCTAGGTTCTACTACACTCCCATGTCTAACTTCCATCACTGCCTTACAATCTGCACAAGTCTTTCCTTTCCTCTGTCTTATTGACCTCAGATTATTCCCTGGCTCTTGTATTGCTATAGACTCAACCTCTAGTTGTTCCTCCCCGTTCGTTGACTCAACAGCCAATGTTTCTTCTCCGTCCTCCCCTGTGTCTAATTCAGTCCCTAATTTTATATCTGGATCTTCAATGCACAATATATCAAAGTATGTTTCACCACCCTCTGCCTTTGGTACATTTATCTTTTCTATAATATCGATTCCAGGACCTTTCACCTTAAAAGGAAATATCTGCTTCTCAAATACCACACTTCTCCTCACTGTTACTTTTTTCTTTCAAGACTCCATAATCCATATCCATCTTTTGTACCTGCCTCGTACCCTATCATAACGCATGACTCTGGTCTGGGAACTAACTTCCTGCTGTCTACTCTAACAGCCCACGCCTGACTTACAAATACATTCAATCTACCTATTTCTTCTTAATCTAACTTCCTACTGAAGCACAGTTCATATGGTATCTGAAAATTTATTGCTGAGTATGAGCACCTTTTCCTTAAATAGGCTGCAGTCATTACCGTTTCTCCGAAAAATTTCTTTGGTAACCGAGACTGGATCAATAGACGTCTAACAGAATCATACATCTTCTATTCTTCCTCTCTGCTAATCTATTTTGTTGTGGACTGTACGGTACAGACCTTCTATGAGTAATTCCTCATTTTTACAACTGTTCTTGAAACCCGTTACATGTGTACTCTGAAATATTGTCAGATTTTACTACCTTAATTCCTACACCATATAACTTTTCTGCCTTTGCCGGATACCTATGAAACACCTCCAACACTTCATCCTTATTTTTTACACACACAGCCACATTATATCTGGAATATTCATCAATCATTGTTACAACATACTGAGCTTTCCCAAGTCATGGAGGACTAATTTTTCCAACTACATCAGTGTGCACAATATCAAGTGGTTTTTCTCCCTTACGCTCACAAGACTTAGGTACTCCCTTGTTACTTAGTTTCCCTTGAATGCATACAGAACATGTATTACTATCATTACTTATTTTCAATTCTAACATAGGCAATTTAAACAAAGCTTCAGAATGTACATGTCCATATCTCTCATGCCACAACATAACCTGACCAACACATTTAAATGCTACATTATTATTACATTTTTGATCTATCATTTGGTCACAATAACTCAGCGACAATATTATTTCTTCCATCTACCTGTACTACATATACATCATTCCTCCTGTTCGCAATAAACAATGTTTCATCTCCATTTTTATCTACAACCGCTGCTTTCTCACCTGCAAATCCCACTTTGAAACCTTTGCTGGTTAATTTACAAATGGACATTCAATTCCCACCCAAGTTTGGCACATACAACACATATGTAAATGTAATTGTCCATCCTGTTGACATTTTTGCTTTCACTTTACCTATACCTCTAATATCCAGCTTACCGTTATATACTATTTCTACATTCCCAGTCACATTTGTTGACATGTCTCTAAACATCTCCTCTGTTGGACACATATGATGGGACGCACATGAATCGAACAGCCAATCTCTAATTTTCTCAGTTCCTACAGAAACTTTCATGCTCATTGCTTTATCTACTACATGTATAATTTCCGAGCTTACCACTTTTCCACTCGGATTCAATGATTTACTTTACGATAATAGAGTTTCTTGTTATTTCTGTAAGCTATAAAAATGTGACACTGAAAGTATTGGTGCAACACCCAGCTTCAAATACCACCAGCCGCCACTGCCCTGGAACAAATTATTACTTTGCATTAAATAGAAACTCAGCTCAGCCAAAAAATGCTGACATTTACAATTAATTTTATATTAGGATCGAACTAGGCTAATTCTTCTGTCTAAGGCATGCTTATAATTTTCATGATGAATTTAACTTGTGTCGATCTCAGCTTCCATAACGGTCCCCAGACCGCTACGTCCTCGTGGTTTACACCATCATTACAACACACTGCATAGCGTTACAAAACACACTGCTGGTCCTGGCTGCTGCCATCACCATCTTTGAAATGTGGTGCCCCCTTTCACACCGTCAATTCATGGTTCGAGTCCCAAGCATAACATTACACAGAGCGGTAAATAACGAAACGCGCTGTATGATTTATGGCATACCGCAGCGTAACATACATAGCAGAAGTAACTGCTTCATAAATCGTACTGGTCACTCCCGCATTTAATTAAAGTCACTTGCACAGGGATAGTGCATATTATTAGTTGAAATAACGTCTCACAATTAGCGATACTTACTTTTCACACTTATTTTGAAGAAAGCGTCACTTGTAATAGTACAAAAGTTCAACATGTGCCTGGCACAACGACTACCCTCCAGCCCATCCAAGAATCCGAAACAGAGTGAGTGTGAGATCGTGTCCCACGCTACATGCTTACTCAAGATTTCCTGTCCTTTTCTAAAAGCGGGGAATTCCAGTGATACAATGACTCAATGGTCCAACCGCCTACTGGGTGACAAAGCGCTAATTCATTAAAACATGTTATTTCTTTACTGGATCAAAATTAATTATCACTCCTGTCTACAGGTAGTTATAAATTCATAATTAACTTCTTGTGTATATCAAAACTGTGGAGTGTGGCTTAATAACAAATTGCCTAGGTAAAATGATGATGGTCCAACACTGCATAAAACGAAGTTGATAGCTCAGAGTTCATATATTCTGGGGATCCCTGCCACCAGAAACTCCGCCTCCAAGCTCACGACTTGTCTCTTTCAAACGTACGGCACTCAGGCGACCTCGTAATACTCCCAGCTAACTTAATTGAAATATCTAACTGCACGCTGTTGCTATGCAAGATAACGGCTTGTCTCCAACTCCGCGCAGTTTAGCAAGCTTGCGTTGTGTAACTTCCTCCTACACCAAGCCATCCCTCTTGCAATGAGTCCACAGTATTACACAATTATACTCTTGGGGCCCTCCTCTGCGAACCATGTGACCTTGCCGCGGTGGGGAGGCTTGCGTGTCCCAATGATGCAGATAGCCGAGCCGCAGGTGCAACCATATCGGATGGGTATCTGTTGAGAGACCAGACTAACGAATGGTTCATCGAAAGGGGGGTAGCAGCCTTTCGGTAGTTGCAAGGGCGGCAGTCTAGATGATTGACTGATACGGCCTTGTAATAATACTCAACATGGCTTAGCTGTGTTGATACTGCTACACGGCTGAAAGCAACGGGAAACTACAGCCGTAACCACCTCCCGAGGACATGTAGCTCTCTCTGTATGAAAGATGTACTGATGATGGCTTCCTCCCGGGTAAAATATTCCGGAGGTAAACTAGTCCCCCATTCGGATCTCCGGGTGGGGACTACACGAGAGTGGGCGATCATCAGGAAGATGGATACTGACATTCTGCGAGTCGGAGCGTGGAATGTTAGGAGTTTGAATCGTTGTGGTAGGTTAGAGAATCTGAAAAGGGAGATGGATAGGCTAAAGTTAGATGTAGTTGGTATAAGTGAAGTACGTTGGCAGGAAGAACAGGATTTTTGGTCAGGCGACTACCGAATTATCAACACGAAATCAAACAGGGGTAATGCAGGAGTTGGTTTAATAATGAATAAAAAAATAGGGCAGCGGATAAGCTACTACGACCAGCATAGTGAAAGAATTATTGTCGCCAAGATAGACACCAAACCAATGCCCACCACAATAGTGCAGGTCTATATGCCTACTAGTTCAGCGGATGATGAAGAAATTGAAAGAATATATGAGGAGATAGAAGATTTAATACAATATGTCAAAGGTGACGAGAATCTAATTGTGATGGGAGACTGGAACGCAGTGGTAGGCCAAGGAAGAGAAGGTAGCACAGTAGGAGAATTTGGATTGGGACAAAGGAACGAAAGAGGAAGTCGGCTGGTTGAATTCTGCACTGACCATAATTTAGTCCTCGCCAATACTTGGTTCAAACACCACAAACGACGGCTGTATACGTGGACGAGACCTGGAGACACTGGAAGGTATCAAATAGACTTCATTATGATTAGGCAGAGATTCAGAAACCAGGTGTTGGATTGCAAAACTTTCCCAGGAGCAGACGTGGACTCTGACCACAACTTGTTGGTCATGAAATGCCATCTGAAGTTGAAGAAATTGAAGAAAGGAAAGAATGCAAAAAGATGGGATCTAGACAAGTTGAAAGAAAAGAGTGTGATGGATCGTTTCAAGGAACATGTTGCACAAGGACTAAATGAAAAGGCCGAAAGAAACACAGTAGAGGAAGAGTGGAGAGTCATGAAAAATGAAGTCAGTAGGGCTGCTGAAGAAATGTTAGGAAGGAAGAAAAGATCAACTAAGAATCAGTGGATAACTCAGGAGATACTAGACCTGATTGATGAACGACGAAAATACAAGAATGCTAGAAATGAAGAGGGCAGAAAAGAATACAGGCGATTAAAGAATCAAGTGGATAGAAAGTGCAAGGTAGCTAAGGAAGAATGGCTGAAGGAGAAGTGCAAGGATGTCGAAGGCTGTATGGTCCTGGGAAAGGTAGATGCTGCATACAGGAAAATCAAGGAAACCTTTGGAGAAAGGAAATCTAGGTGCATGAATATTAAAAGCTCAGATGGAAAGCCACTTCTAGGGAAAGAAGACAAAGCAGAAAGATGGCAGGAGCATATCCAACAGTTGTATCAAGGTAACGATGTAGATAATTTCGTTCTGGAACATGAAGAGGCTGTTGATGCTGATGAAATGGGAGACCCAATTTTGAGGTCAGAGTTTGACAGAGCTGTGAGTGACCTAAGTAGGAACAAGGCACCTGGAATTGATGATATGCCCTCTGAATTACTGACTGCCTTAGGAGAAACCAGCATGGTAAGGTTATTTCATTTAGTGTGCAAGATGTATGAGACAGGAGAAGTCCCATCCGATTTTCGGCAGAATGTTGTTATACCTATTCCCAAGAAAGCCGGTGCTGACAGGTGTGAAAACTACCGCACTATTAGTTTAGTATCTCATGCCTGCAAAATTTTAACACGTATTATTTACAGAAGAATGGAAAAACAAGTTGAAGCTGAGTTGGGGGAAGATCAATTTGGCTTCAGAAGAAATGTAGGAACACGTGAAGCAATCCTGACTTTACGTCTGATCTTAGAGGATCGAATCAAGAAGGACAAGCCCACGTACATGGCATTCGTAGATCTAGAAAAGGCATTCGATAATGTTGATTGGACCAGGCTGCTTATGATTCTGAAGATGATAGGGATCAGATACCGAGAACGAAGAATTATCTACAACCTGTATAAAAATCAGTCTGCAGTGATAAGAATCGAGGGCTTTGAAAAAGAAGCAGCAATCCAGAAAGGAGTGAGGCAAGGCTGCAGTTTGTCCCCTCTCCTTTTCAATGTTTACATAGAACAGGCAGTAAAGGAAATCAAAGAGAAATTTGGAAAGGGAATCACAGTCCAAGGAGAGGAAATCAAAACCTTGAGATTTGCCGATGATATTGTTATTTTATCTGAGACTGCAGAAGATCTCGAGAAGTTGCTGAATGGTATGGATGAAGTCTTGGGTAAGGAGTACAAGATGAAAATAAATAAGTCCAAAACAAAAGTAATGGAGTGCAGTCGAACGAAGGCAGGTGATGTAGGAAATATTAGATTAGGAAACGAAGTCTTAAAGGAAGTAGATGAATATTGTTACTTGGGTAGTAAAATAACCAACGATGGCAGAAGTAAGGAGGACATAAAATGCAGACTAGCACAAGCAAGGAAGAGCTTTCTTAAGAAAAGAAATTTGCTCACTTCAAACATTGATATCGGAATTAGAAAGATGTTTTTGAAGACTTTTGTGTGGAGCGTGGCATTGTATGGCAGTGAAACATGGACGATAACTAGCTCAGAAAGAAAGAGAATAGAAGCTTTTGAAATGTGGTGTTATAGAAGAATGCTGAAGGTGAGATGGATAGATCGAATCACGAATGAAGAGATACTGAATCGAATTGGTGAGAGGAGATCGATTTGGCTAAATTTGACGAGAAGAAGAGATAGAATGATAGGACACACCTTAAGACACCCAGGACTTGTTCGGTTGGTTTTTGAAGGAAGTGTAGGTGGCAAGAACGCTAGGGGTAGACCAAGGTATGAATATGACAAACAGATTAGAGCAGATGTAGGATGCAATAGTTACGTAGAAATGAAAAGGTTAGCACAGGATAGGGTGGCATGGAGAGCTGCATCAAACCAGTCTATGGACTGATGACTCAAACAACAACAACAACAACTCTTGGGGCATATACGGTATGTCACAATATACTCGTCCCGAGGTGGTGCAGTTCTTTTAGTGCGTGTATACATTTTGATCCACCTACCAGTCCTTCTGCTGATCTTAAATTTCTGTCAGTACCAAGAATCAAACCTAGGTCTCCCACGACAGCAGCCAGTAGCACTAATCATTACACTACAGAAGTGGATAGAATAAAGTTTGCATCTTTCTGATAGGGATGAGAAGTTTCATTAACTGTAGAAGACGACAAGTCAGTGTGACTGCAATCTACTCGGACCACTTTCTTATTATTTTATAAAATTCTATAAAACTTCCAGAAATGCTAATATTTTTCAACAAAATTACAATATAGAAGCAATTAGTATGTAAAGTTAGAATTTCATAGCTTGTCGGGAAGTCAGTATAAACATTGGAGAGACCCTTAGCCAGACAGAAAACATCATAGATTTTATATACAAGGTGAATCAGCTGCCCCTATCAATATTCCCTTATGCAAACTGATTTTATGTAAGTCCTGTAAACATCTGTTCTTACGGTACACCCAGTAACCACAGTAAAAAGGATATCTTTGCATTTATGGCCTACACAGAATAGGAAGCTATAATTCCATAATAAGATTAAATAATAGAAACCACGAATGTGCTCTCTAAAGGATCTGATAAGTAAATGAAACATCTGTTAAACATAAAGTGGACGTTGCAACCATGTTAAAACTATCAAATGGACTATATCCACATGCATTGTACCATGGTGCAGTTTAGCGTAGATGGTAATAGTAGGCCAAATGTTACGGTGCCACAGCTTTACATGTGATAGGCTCGAGTATGGGGCAGGGAGAATCTTTAATTTTTATTGATTTACTTTTTACTATCTCTTAATATGCATCAAATATCCCCTTTCGTACACATTTTCAGTGAATGAAGGTGCATGTGGCCCTAAGAAAGGCCGATATGTCATCAGGGCCGGTCGAAGACGGAATGGGTAGTGGTACGTTGGGTGTGGAGGAACCTAACTGCACTAGCAATGCTTAGTTGAGTTAGCAAGTGCTTGAAGTGATGACTTGCGTGATTTATGCACATCTGGGCACACCGTTGAATGGATATTGTAGTGTACACTTTCACAGCCTTTGTTATTGATCTGCAGGTTTCGGCGATGAGCTGTCGAAGGCACTCGGGACTTTCTGGCTCCTGGATGTGAAATGTTTGTTTCAAATAACCCCCACAGGAAGAAGTTTAATGACATTAAATCTTGTGACCTGCGTGCACAAAAGACGAGTCCTCCTCTTCCTACCCATTTCCCAGGGCATGTCTCATTCAGGCAGTTACATTTTTTTTGCTAGGGGCTTTACGTCGCACCGACACAGATAGGTCTTATGGCGACGATGGGATAGGAAAGGCCTAGGAGTTGGAAGGAAGCGGCCGTGGCCTTAATTAAGGTACAGCCCCAGCATTTGCCTGGTGTGAAAATGGGAAACCACGGAAAACCATATTCAGGGCTGCCGATAGTGGGATTCGAACCTACTATCTCCCGGATGCAAGCTCACAGCCACGCGCCTCTACGCGCACGGCCAACTCGCCCGGTCAGGCAGTTACAGACAACTAACGTTCTATCTGGTTTAGCTCCATACATCTGAAACAAATCAAAATTCTCCAAGTGGCACATCCTCCAGCAGAAGTGGGAGATCATGGTGTAGAAAGTGCAGGCAGCATGCACCTGCTAAATCACCCTCAAGAAATGTGGTCCTATAAGGCAATCACCCAAGCCGTCATACATTCACTCCTCATTGCACTTAATACACTGTCAGTGACACCCAGTGGGAATTATCATCACTCCAATAGCACATGATGTGGCGGTTGACGATACCATTATTGTGGAATCATACTTCTTCCGAGAACAGGATATTCGACGGGAATGTTGCATCATTTTCCAAATTTTCTGACAGCCACTGACAGAAATACATTCGAGCATCGAAATCCTACCAGTGGAGCAGTAGATGGTAGAGGTATAGGTTATATTTATGCACAAGTATTATTCGTGGTACGGAAGCTTGGCTGATATTCACCTGTTGTGCTGTGATAGTTATATGGAGTGTTGAGTTCTTTAGATTATAGACAGGGTGAAGTTTGCCAGAGTCCTAGATAAGCGTATATTTGAATGGTCAATTTATATTAGTGATATTAGAGGAACGAGCGATCTCCTAGATAATAATGACGTCAACACTAGGGAATCGTCTGACGAGGTAAATGAAACCCCAAGGTGTGTTAGAGTTATAGGCCTATGCGTATTAATTGTCCACCCCAGCCTTCTGATAATCTGGAAATAGTAGCAATTCTAATCCCCGTAGATAGATACAAACAGAAACGCGAGTTAGTGTATTCAGCGGTCGAGGTTAGTGAAAGATGGAGTCCAGGTTCATCATCGTTATTTTAATTTTCCTTTGTCCAGCTCCTGCCAGATCGGAGTGTTGATGGCACTTTTCTAAATTTGTCTGTATTTCCACCACTCTTCATCAATAAATTTATTCCAGTCCAGTCTCCTTTTTCTTGCACTGTCCTTGACAGAGTTTATACGTCTTGCTCTGGGCCTCCCTCGTGCTCTGTTTCCTTCTATCCTAGCCTTCAACACTTGTTTTGGTATCCTTCCTTCTGCATCCCCATAACATATCCAAACCATCTCAATTTATTCTTCTCCATCCTGTCATTCAGTTCTTCCACCCCTATCTCTTGTCTGACCTCAACATTTCTTGTCTTACTTAACCATACTGAACCCATAACTCTACCTTGCTAGATATTGCAACTACAAGATGCCACTACGAGTGCAACCGTAATTCTTTATTGCAAGCTCATCTCACGTTCCGTGGCATGACAACTCGAAGTGGGAAGCGTGCCATCCATCCGAACGAAGTCTATTATCAAATCAGTAATTTCGCAAAAGTGTCTAATATAATCGGAAAGTATGCTTTCCTAGAGATTACAAACATGTCAAACTGACTGTCCTGTAATTATTCACTTTATGTTTGTCACTCTTTCCCTTGTACTCTGGGGCTACTATTCCAAATCTATATCTATTCAGTATCATTCCTTCACGCAAACAGTAGTCAAAAATGTATTTCAGATATTACACTATATCCCAGCTCACAGCTTTTAATATATACACTGACTGACAGAGCAAATGCAACACCAAGAAGGAGTGGTCAGAACTTTATGCCAATTGCAGGGTAGACTGACGTCACTGAG
Organism: Anabrus simplex; assembly: GCF_040414725.1. NCBI lineage: Eukaryota > Metazoa > Arthropoda > Insecta > Orthoptera > Tettigoniidae > Anabrus > Anabrus simplex. Next base: position 282,474,894 of record NC_090266.1, on the reverse strand, counting down.
GTATGCTCATGATGTGAAATGCGCCGCTGTGCTGCGCACGTAGCGAACGATAAATGGGACACGGCGTTGGCGAATGGCCCACTTCGTACCGTGATTTCTCAGCCGACAGTCATTGTAGAACGTGTTGTCGTGTGCCACAGGACACGTGTATAGCTAAGAATGCCAGGCCGCCGTCAACGGAGGCATTTCCAGCAGACAGACGACTTTACGAGGGGTATGGTGATCGGGCTGAGAAGGGCAGGTTGGTCGCTTCGTCAAATCGCAGCCGATACCCATAGGGATGTGTCCACGGTGCAGCGCCTGTGGCGAAGATGGTTGGCGCAGGGACATGTGGCACGTGCGAGGGGTCCAGGCGCAGCCCGAGTGACGTCAGCACGCGAGGATCGGCGCATCCGCCGCCAAGCGGTGGCAGCCCCGCACGCCACGTCAACCGCCATTCTTCAGCATGTGCAAGACACCCTGGCTGTTCCAATATCGACCAGAACAATTTCCCGTCGATTGGTTGAAGGAGGCCTGCACTCCCGGCGTCCGCTCAGAAGACTACCATTGACTCCACAGCATAGACGTGCACGCCTGGCATGGTGCCGGGCTAGAGCGACTTGGATGAGGGAATGGCGGAACGTCGTGTTCTCCGATGAGTCACGCTTCTGTTCTGTCAGTGATAGTCACCGCAGACGAGTGTGGCGTCGGCGTGGAGAAAGGTCAAATCCGGCAGTAACTGTGGAGCGCCCTACCGCTAGACAACGCGGCATCATGGTTTGGGGCGCTATTGCGTATGATTCCACGTCACCTCTAGTGCGTATTCAAGGCACGTTAAATGCCCACCGCTACGTGCAGCATGTGCTGCGGCCGGTGGCACTCCCGTACCTTCAGGGGCTGCCCAATGCTCTGTTTCAGCAGGATAATGCCCGCCCACACACTGTTCGCATCTCCCAACAGGCTCTACGAGGTGTACAGATGCTTCCATGGCCAGCGTACTCTCCGGATCTCTCACCAATCGAACACGTGTGGATCTCATTGGACGCCGTTTGCAAACTCTGCCCCAGCCTCGTACGGACGACCAACTGTGGCAAATGGTTGACAGAGAATGGAGAACCATCCCTCAGGACACCATCCGCACTCTTATTGACTCTGTACCTCGACGTGTTTCTGGGTGCATCGCCGCTCGCGGTGGTCCTACATCCTACTGAGTCGATGCCGTGCGCATTGTGTAACCTGCATATCGGTTTGAAATAAACATCAATTATTCGTCCGTGCCGTCTCTGTTTTTTCCCCAACTTTCATCCCTTTCGAACCACTCCTTCTTGGTGTTGCATTTGCTCTGTCAGTCAGTGTATATCGAGAAATCTTGTCAATCCCAGCTGCTTTTCTAATACCTTCGCATCTTGTTTATAAATGTCTTTATTATAATAGAAAAATTTCAGTATTTTACCAGGATTGGTCACCTCCTCTATCAGGACAGTATATCTAAATAACTTTACATATTGCTGAACGAATACTTCTACATTCTCTAAGTCCTCGTTTATTCACTCACATTAATGATCCCTGGAATGTCCTTCCTGGAATATTTTCCTGCCTTACAGTATTTATATATTGTATTCCATGACTGCCAATTACGTTTGCCATCATGCTATACTTAGCTGATTTTTTCGCTGGATTGAAGTTCCTAGTGAGATCCTTTAATCTCTCCTTACTCCCATCACCATTCCTAAATCTGTTTCTTTGTAATCTGAATTTCCTTCTTAATTTTTTACTTCCCTGTTGTAATATAATGGGTCCTTACTATTCCCTACCACTTATAAAGATACATATCTGTTTTCAAACTCAACAATTGCATTTAACTCTACCCATAGGCTGTTTACATTTTTATTTCTCATTTTCCTTTGATCATAATTGCTTTTTACAAAATGTCCCCATTTCCCTATTATTAACCGTATAGTATTGCTGATAGCCCTACCTTTACGACATTCCTTTCTAACACATTCATTTTCAACTCTGACGAAGACAGTTCATGATCACTTATACCATCTATCACTTCAATTTCCCTATAGAGCTCGTCTCGGTTTATCAGCATCACGTCTAGGATATTTTTCCTCTAGCTGGTTGCATCACATTCTGATTCATCTGTCCTTCCCATTATAGCTGATTCAATTTTTTGGTCATACTTCCTGTCTTTCGCATTGCCTTCCCAGTTAACATTTGGCAGGTTCACATCACCTGCTACAATACAGTTCATTTCTGTGCCGTTACCCACGTAGCTGATTATCTTATCAAACAAATCTGCATCACCGTCAGCGCCACAAACAGTCCTTCTTGTGAGGCAAGACATTTACTTTCATCTGTCAACTTCCCCATTGAACTTCCCATGAAATATGATTTGACATCATGACCTGAAATGGAAGCAGTGGCTACCAGTTTATATTTGTTATTCCAATCATTTTTATCGGAACGGCTTCAATGGTCAATCAAGAAAAACGCGAACGACACACTGTACATAACAACATTTTTATTGTTGCATCTTCTCTCACAAAGGGATATTCTTCTTTCAAATCCAAAGTGAAACTACTCCTTCTTTCCGGCATGATTAAAAAACCAAGACGAAATAGCACCTCCCATAACAAACATGAATTGGTGAGAATTAAAAGAAACTTACTACACCCGACGATGATCAGAGAAAAACGCAATAACCATTCTACAGATTAAATTATCGATATTTGTTGCTGTGTTTTTGTACTAGAATATGGAGAATGGGTAAGCTAACTTCAAGCAATAAAATCAAATCAAAGTAGTTAACAGATTTTATGTTACAGAGAGGAGAAAAATATTTTGAATTTTTTACAGATTAGGGATGAACGAATGCTTTTGCTTTTGTACCATTTATTTGATAACCGCAAGCAATTAATATTATCCTTTTGCATATAAAGATCATAAACAACGATAAGAACAAATCCTTAGACATCCTCAATTTCAAGACCATTTGTAGTGGGCCATTGGAAAAGTTCTTCATAGAAGTATCGTATACGGTCAATGTGAGTTAAATAGGCTTGGAGCTTTTTAATGTCATCCGTCTTGGTTTTGTTGATAGGGACATTTCCAGTTTCATAACACATTTTCAAGGTGGAAAACAGATTTTCAGGCACTGGTCAGCTTCCTCTTTGCTGCAACTGGAAAGAGTGAGACACAACACTACCTATGAACGGAGGCGCTTCTACAGATCACGCTGCCCTGCTTGAAAACAGAAACTGTTTGAAGGATGCCGGTGAGAATGATTGCTTCTGATTCCTTGAGACTGAAGAAGAATAACTCTCATTGAAAGGGGGTTTCTTCTTGTAAAGGTGTGGCCACCACCTGTTGAAGTCGAGTATATCATTAACATTTATCACAATAACCTCCTTTATATTCTTCCTAGCATTAGCTATTAGTGATGTATATTCATGGAGAGTGTAAATTCTATCAGTTTTCTTAACTGAATGCTTAATGAGCCCAAACACTCTATCAGGTCAAGAAATGAATGACCTCTTGTTGGAAAACTACGAATGATATCATCGAATTTTCCACTTTCCGCAAGTTCCAGGCAAAAGCGAATAAAAGTGTGGTTTCTCTTCTAACCCAGACAGGCATCTGAAACGAGGCACAGAGTTTTTTGGGGGCACGTATTGTTGTGTGTAAAGATTCAGGAAACTGTACACCTCATTAGCACCTTCCTTGGTATCTCCTTCAGTATATATACAGATGTATTGTCCCTTAGGTTAGTGACACAGAAGACGAACACAGACAATTGTCGGAGGCATTATACTCCTTGCACTAGTATAAGGGTTAAGTCAGGTTCTAAAATCAAATACTAATGTACACATTGAGTCATCTATCGCACACAGTTCCCTAAATGTTTGCAGTTCGTTGTAGAACGTCTTACTCTGTCGCTTAAGAACTGTCAGTTCGACCAGCAATGCTCTCTTAGGTGAGTCAGAGAGGTGGTGTGATTTCATTTCATTTCCAACTCTTCACACCTACAGCATACATCAATCTGTGGTCGACCGAAATTGAAGTTGAAGTTCTCGTTGAATATGGCCAAGGAAAAACTAGATTTCACTTCAAATGTTGGGTGTGAAGTTTTGAACAAAGAGAGGAAGTCCTGTATAATTTAGTTCCAATGTATTTTCTCTTTATTTTCTCTTGCTACCCAGTTCCACTTGTCGAAATCCAAAAGTTCCTTGCAATTCCTTATGTCCTTCTGTGAAACGTCTTCCACTACGTATGATTTAGCAGTATGTAAAGATTGTTGGTTACAAGGATATGTCCAGATAGAGGAGGTGACTAATACTAAAGAAGTATTAAAATTTACCTATGATAACAACGATATTTGCAATAAGATACAAAAGTTGAAAACTAGAAAAGCGGCTGGAATTGATAAGAGTTCTGTTATTAACTATAGATCATGCATTGGGATTTCAACCATATCAGAAGTACTTATTTGGTTATTGTTTGCATTAGGCAGCTATATCAAATGAATGGAGAGTTGCTATAGCAGCTCCTATGTATAAAGGAAACGATGAAGTCATAAAGCTGAAAATTACAAGCCAATCAGTTTGACATGCATTGCATATAAGCTTCGAGAAAGAATTCTTTCTGATTATATTACACATGTTTGCGAAATTAATAACTGGTTCGATAGAAGGCAGTTCGGGTTTAGGAAAAGTTATTCCATTGAAGCTCAACTTGTAAGATTCCAGGATTCCGGCAACATATAGCAGATGTCTTGGATTCTGAAGGTCAAATGGACTGTATCGCGATTGATCTGTCTAAGGCATTTGATAGGGTGGATCACGGGACACTGCTGCAAAAAATCAGTGTAATAGGACTAGTCAAAAGAGAGACTGAATGGGTGGCTATATTTCTAGAAAATAGTTTTCACAGAATTAGAGTAGGCGAAGTTTTATCTGACCCTGTAATTATCAAGAGGAGAATTCCTCAAGGTAGTATTATTGGACCTTCATGTTTTCTTACATATATTAATGATAAGACTAAAGAAGTGGAATCAGAGAAAAGGCTTTTTCGGGTGATATTATTCACTATAGAGTAATAAAGAAGTTACAAAATTGTGAGCAACTGCAAAATGTCCTCCATAATGTTGTGAGATTTGTAGCAGGCAAGGGTAGATTGATATACGGGGTTAAAAGTAAGGTTGTGAGTTTCACAAATAGAAAAAATCCAGTTTTAATTACTGCGTTAATGGGTGAAAGTTCCTTTTGAGGATCATTGTAAGTGCCCAGGTGTTAATATTGGGGTAATCACACAAATGGGATTGTAAATAAAGGGTACAGCTCTCTGCACATTGTTATGAGGGTATTTAGGATATAAAGGAGAGGGCATATAAGTCTCTGTTAAGACCCTAACTAGAGCTTGCTTCCAATGTATGGGACCCTTACGAGGATTACTTGATTCAAGAACTGGAAAATATCCAAAGAAAAGCAGCTCGATTTGTCCTGGATGATTTTCGACAAAAGAGTAGCGTTGCAAAAATTTTGCGAAGTTCGGGCTGGGAAGACTTGGGAGAAAGGAGACGAGCTGCTCGACTAAGTGGTATGTTCCGAGCTGTCAGTGGAGGGATGGCGTGGAATGACATCAGTAGTCGAATAAGTTTGAGTGGTGTCTTTAAAAGTACGAAAGATCACAATATGAAGATAAAGCTGAAATTCAAGAGGACAAATTAAGGCAAATATTCGTTTATAGGAAGGGGAGTTAGGGATTGGAATAATTTACCAAGGGAGATGTTCAACAAATTTCCAGTTTCTTTGAATGCATTTAGGAAATATCTAGAAAAATAAAAGATAGGGTATCTGCCACCTGGGCGACTGCCCTAAGTGCAGATCAGTAGTGATTGGTTGATTGATTGTGATTGTAGACACAACGAAATTAAAGCATTCGTACGTCCATTTGTAGTACTGTAGAAATAACTCACTTCTGACTGTGGTATAATTAAAATATTTTGTATGTCGATATAGGACACATAAAAATAACTTCCATTTTAGGCTCTAGTTTTGTCACTGTTTTCAATTTCTCACCCTAAAGTTTTATTCTGCACATGTTTTCTCATTTCCTCTCCAATTTCTTCTTTCTTTGTTGCATCCTGACACAATAAATATGCTTTGCACATATCGCATTGGTTATTTTAAGGAGTGGAAAATCCGACATGAAATTCGTTGTTGAAGATGAATAAGCACTGCCTCAAGGTTGCTGAAGTGCTAGGAATTTCTTTCCTTCGGTCACTGTATATGTAATACATGTTAGTGATTGATAGGCCTTCCTCTAGGTATTGTCGGGTGCTATTTCCACTTGTGCACTGTGAATACCAAACATGGAACGAATGTATGTGTACCCTTACTTTAGCTCTTACATCCTCAGGTATGACCTTGCAACTGCGGTTCAAATGTTTGCCCCTTTTGTCAGGAGAAAATGTTACATTGTCAGAATTATATTTTTTGAATGCTGTTCATACTCACACATCAGGTATGCTAAGTGAGTCAAGGAACATTTTCTTGCACACTTTTATTCTCTCATGACCTTTTAATGTTAGGCTCCATGGCTAAATGGTTAGCGTGCTGGCCTTTGGTCCAGAGGGTCCCTGGTTCGATTCCCGGCTGGGTCGGGGATTTTAACATTAAATGGTTAATTCCCTTGGCTCGGGGCCTGGGTGTTTGTGCTGCCCCCAACATCCCTGCAACTCACACACCGCCCCTAACAGTAACATCCACCACAATAACACGCAGTTATCTACACATGGCAGATGCTGCCCACCCTCATCGGAGGGCCTGCCCTACAAGGTCTCCACCCGGCTAGAAATAGCCACACTAAATTATTATTATCACCTTTTAATAGTTCATAGAACTCTCTCCCAACTTGGTGGTTATCCGTAACTGGGAGAGAGCCATTTTATATATTTTATACAATTCGTTAATTCATCCACTCAGTTTTGAATGCTCTGACCCCAGTTGGTGGCTATCCGTGACTGGGTGAGAAGTGTATTTATTCATTCATTTATGCACGAACACGGCTCAATCATAAAATCAATCATTCAATTCATACATTCACTCATTCGTTCGTTCATGAAACTCTCCCAAGTTGATGGTTATCCGTGATTGGGAGAGAGGAAACTTTTATTTTTTATACAGTTCATTCATTCACGCAATCATGAATGCTTTCTCGCCAGTTGGTGGCTACCCGCAACTGGGCGAGAAGAGTGTTTATTAATTAATTCGTCCATTAATTCATGCACGAACACAATGCAATCATGAAAACATGCACTCACTAATTCATATACACTAGTGTCCAAAAGTTAAGCATAAGTTACGAGTAAGCAGGACAACTGGAACAGACCGCAAATCGCACGACATATGCACCTACCAACCTTACGTGTTCGGTCTGTATAGCAAAGGAGTATTCCCTGCTTTGACTAGCGGCGTAACCGCAAGGTAAACACAGCCAGTGCCTGCGCCCCATATTCTCTCAGACCTGTTTGCCCTGTGATAGTGTGCGGAGTGTAGCCTCGTGGTGAATGTGACAACATAGTGGAACAACGACACCATTTGAACCCCATTTTTCAGGGTAGAATACTCGGTCGCCTGGAAGCAGACCAGACACAGACCGAAGTCGCCGTATCATTGAATGTGCCACAAAGTGTCATTTCCTGGCTTTCAAGACGATTTTGAGACACAGGAGATGCTAGTCGTAGGCCAGTACCAAGTCGACCGATGGTAACCAACCCACAGCAGGACCGATATCTGGCCTTAACCGACCGACGAAATCGGACTGCACCTGCAAGACAATTGGTGGCGGAGCTTGCAGCCGTCTCAGGGGTTGCCTTCTCCCGGCAAACTGTGTACCGGAGGTTCAGAACAGCAGGGTTGTTTGCCCGACGTCCAGCAGCGTGCGACACGCTCACTCCAGCACAGAGACGGGTCCGTTTACTGTGGAGCCGTCAACATCGAAACTGGACCATGTATGAATGGAGGCATGTGCTCTTCACAGATGAATCCCGCTTCAGTTTGCAGAACGATTTCCGTCGCACATTAATCTGGAGAGAACCGGGTAGCCGATACAACCACAGGAACATCGTGGAACGGGACGAGTATGGTCGTGGTGGTGTCATGATGTGGAGCGGCATAATATTGAACGGCCGTACGGACCTGCATATCTTCATAGCTGGTCCTAAGAACACTGTTAACGCTCGGAGATAGAGGAATGAGGTACTGAAAGCACATGTCCGACTCTTCAGAGGTGCGGTTGGTCAAGACTTCCTCTTGCTGGACGATAATGCCCGATCGCAACGCGCTGCTCTGGTGGATGAATTTCTGGCTGGGGAAGACATTAATTTCTTGGAGTGGGTAGCGAGGTCTGCGAATCTGAATCCTATAGAACATGCCTGGAATGCATTGGAGAGGCGAATTACATCCCGTCAGCCTCCACCAAGGACCCTCCAAGTCTTTCGCATTGCCCTTTCGAAAGAATGGGATCGACTGCCACAAACGCTCTTGGATCATACGATAGAGCATGCCACGTCGCTTCGAAGCATTTGTGGCCGTTATGGGTAATCATGCACCTTATTAACAGCATATTTTGTTGTGGAAGACATTGCCAAGTTTGGTTAGTTGTTGTCAAAGGTGTACATTAGCTATCAGAACCTTTCTGACACTGTTTTTTGGACTCATTGTGTGACATATGGTGTGTGATTCAGCTTCCGCTTGTTCAGCAATCCGTCTGACATTCTTATCAGGCGGTATTGCCTCGTTTAGTGATTTTGCTTAACTTTTGGACACTAGTGTAGTTATTCATTCATTCAATTAATTCAAAATAACCCTACAAAGACTGATGATGCAAAATTAAGCACTAATACAACTTAGGGAGGGTAAGGTTCATTTTTGTTCTAGATTATATAACCCTATTAATGTCTAGGACAATATAAAAGTAAACTAAAAGAACTACAATTCAGAAACTCGATTGAAATAGTTAATAACTTTAATTGTCATGTTTAATATAGTAATATTTAAATAGCAATAAGGAAAACAATTCATGTATCAAAACACATTTTGGATTACAATAAATGATTACTCCCTCCCCAGATTCAGGTGACCCGAAACGGGAGATGGGGGTATTCTATTCTATTCTATTCTATTCTATTCTATTCTATTCTATTCTATTCTATTCTATTCTATTCTATTCTATTCCAATAGTTCATAGACCATCGAAGAGCTCCTCCTTGGTTCCTTTCCTTTTATAGTGATATACTTGTTTTGGTTCCTTTTGTCCAGTAATCGGGAGATAGTGGGTTCGAGCCCCACCGTCGGCAGCCCTGAAGATGGTTTTCCGTGGTTTCCCATTTTCACACCAGGCAAATGCCGGGGCTGTACCTTAATTAAGGCCACGGCTGCTTCCTTCCACTTCCTAGGCCTTTCCTCTCCCCATCGTCGCCATAAGACCTATCTGTGTCTGTGCGACGTAAAGCAAAATAGCAAAACAAAAATATTCTTTCTCGTTTTCCTGGAATTTTCCTCTTCTTAATACGCTGATTTGTCACTATATTCCTCTGAGTCGGGTTCCCTGGCTGTGTAATTAAAAAGCTTTTATTTATAATCTTCATTCTGGCAGGAATTTGCAGTGCAACTTTCAGGTTTTGTTGTGTTTGAGAATAAGTTTTCTTGTTCGACAGTTACCACGGTTTCACCCGTACTATTCTTAGAATAACCTGACTTCTTATGAACTGGACCATTACTCTTCTTGATGTCTGCTATAACCTTTTTACTTTCTTGTCCTTGTTTATTATTTATTCCTACCCCGTGGCTTTTCATGCTCTTCTCTACTGTCTTGTCTATGCTGTCATTTTTTACCATCTCCTTTACTATCTTCTTTCCAACCTATTGCTACAAAGACGCCTCATTCAAGATTTTCTCATAAACCCGAGATATTCCTTGTATTTTCAATTATACTCTGTTGCGCTGAAGTTAGAAGAGATGAGAAGTTACTCTGAGGTTCTGAGTCCCTGGTGCTTGAATTACGTTCTTCTGCAATTTCATCTGAAACGTATATAATTAATAACAAAATAATACATTTAATAATAATAATAATGATAATAATAATAATAATAATAATAATAATAATAATAATAATAATAATAATAATATTTGAATGTATTGTCCTATCGAAAAGTATTCTTATCTACATATTTATTTTGAAATCTGGACACTTCGCTTATTTTATATTATGTAAATGTAAGCAATATCACTGTAAATGCGTGTCTAAACTTATACATTTCTTTTCTAATCAGAGGTTTTAGATGTTCCTGGTGAAAAGTACCTTTCTGTCATATAAACACGACTGGTCTTGCTGAACAAAATGAATATACACTTCCCTTGTAAGTAGTGGCTTTTAACGGTTTACTGGCATCCTCTTCTTCACGCGCCTGGACCGGGCCTGATTCTCACGGTGACGTCACACCTTAGCTAAGTTAAGTTGAGCTAACCTAACCTGACCTAACGCTTGCTTTCAGAGTGTAGGCTTAACCTCACGCTAACCCATCCGGCTGCAGTTCCATACAAAAAGTTGCCCTTTCCTTCATTAGGCACAAATCTGGGTGACCTTGGAGCTTTAGAGCTGAGCTAGAGTGTAGGCTTAACCTCACGGTAGGGTAAGAGTGAAGGCTTGACCTCACGATAAGTAAGAGTGTACCCTTAACCTCACACCGCTTTAACGTAACCGGCTGCCCTTCCTTACACCACCTCGATCAAACCTGGGTGACCTTAGGCCTTTAGAGTTGAGCTAGAGTGTAGGCCTACCTCACGCTAGGTAAGAATGTAGGCTTAATCTCGCGCTAACCTCGCCGGGTGCCCTTCCCTATATCGGGTTGTGCAACTAGGCAAGATGACTGTTGTACATGGCCTATATGGAAGGTTTTAAGCTCTGTAAGAATGCAGGATTAACCTCACGCTGACCATGTGTTAACCTAACCAGCTGCCCTTCCTTATACCAGCTTGCTGTTGGAGCTTTGAAACATCGGGGTAATCAGCCTAGTATACATAGAATTTGTTTGATAACATGCGTTACTGTACCAGTGTGTTAAACGGACGCGTGCCAGGGAGAGGATGATAACACCCCTTAATCTAAAAACCCAATATTTTTCAAAGCGATCATCCTTGAAAATGATTTTTAATTTAAAATACATCAAAATTATCCTTTAAGAGGTGATACAGAACATTTCAGCCCCGACTGTTACTTTCTCAATGCTTTGAGGTAAACGCTACTTCTAACGTATGACATCATCATTCATAAAATGGTTTTAATGCTACTGAGTATAGTTTGAAGACAATAATGTAATTAATATGTATCTCGAAGAAATATGTTTTTAAAGTATTATTTAAGATATAAAGTACTGAACAACAGATACACGGGTTCTTTGTGCTCTATGGTTATCATTCAATGTAATCAGTTTTTCTCTTTTCATACTGTGTTGAGCAATAGAAAATGAGATGTTTTTGAAAAGGACATGAGGTAAACCAAGGCTGTCAAACCTGAGATGACTACTCGTACTTCATAGAAATCTCGATCAGTTCCGCTGTGCTTACCTAATTCTCTAATTTAACATACCGCAACCAAACAGGCTTTTCGATAAATCGATAATAACACTGTCATGATTACCATCGCCTTCACTTGGTCCTGATGTTTCCAACCCCGATAATTTATTATTAAGTATAATAAAGGCGAGGGCCAACCAACATCACAGCAATAACAACGACAATCCGTAAAACATTGCGAAGGACACCTTTCACCGTATTACACTAGAAGCGTCAAGGACATAGAAATGTATTGGCTTGTGTGTGTGTGTGCGTGCGTGTGTGTGTGTGTGTGTGTGTGTGTGTGTGTGTGTGTGTGTGTGTGTGTGTGTGTGTGTGTGTGTGTGTGTGTGTGTGTGTGTGTAGCATGATACTGTGTGCGCATAAGATTCGGAACTTGTTAGTACAAAAGGAGTTAATGAACATAGGAGTACAGGGACTTTACTCACACTTTGCAAGTCAGTATATTCAATTATGTGTTTTGTAGCAATTTCCTAGGGAATAATGAATATATTTCTCATAAACGAACGCAATAAAAGAGGTGGCTTCATAAATATAGCCCTACTGGTTTACAGACAATAGTTTTTATATTTAGCCTAAAATACAGGTAATTAGAAGGATCTAGAAAATTACAAAAACGCATAAGTGAATGGCCTACAGCAGTTATGAGTAAATATCAGTACAATATAAATATTAAAAAGAAAAATGTATGATTTGCGGCACATTGAGTGCGTTAATAGAAGGAGGAATGTACAGTAGAGTAATACTCAGATCCTCATTGATCCCTTCAATACTGTGAGGATAACAGTGTGGACACACATACATACATAATGGTTTTATTACAGATAATAAACTTCTAGTGATAAATTTCTAAGCATGATGAGGAAGCATTTTTATTTTGTGGTGACAGCATGTAATATGCCCACTTAATAATTGTATATTTATTAAGACATAATAATGAATGTAAGCCGGCTCCGTGGTGTAGTGGTAGCGTACCTGCCTCCGGAGGCCGCGGTTTCGATTCCCGGCCAGGTCAGTGATTTTTACCTGGACCTGAGGGCTGGCTCGAGGTCCACTCTGCCTACGTGATTAGAATTGAGGAGGTGTCTGACGGTGAGATAGCGGCCCCGGTCTAGGAAGCCAATAATAACGGCCGAGAGGATCGTCGTGCTGACCACACGACACCTCGTAATCTGCAGCCCTTCGGGCTGAGCAGCGGTCGCTTGGTAGGCCAAGGCTCTTCAAGGGCTGCAGTGCCATGGGGTTTGGCTTGGTTTGGTTTAATAATAAATGTTTTTAAACAAGCCAATCTACCGGAAAGAAGACTAAAACTTAATAACAATGAAATCAAGGGAACTATTTCAATCTACTCTTTACAATGGATTATGCACATATACACGTAACAAAGAGAGAAAGGTTTGCACTTATTCTTTGGTCATTAAGTTAGAGATCTGACGTTACCACATACGCTCTCCTCGGTGACAACAGAGAGATATCGAGATGGAAAGCGTACAACTCTTCCGGAGCGGGTACGAGTCTCTTTGGCTGCAGCAGGTGGTGCTGATGGATCACTTTCTTGCTCCTGTTGGTTAGGTTGTTGGTTGGAACGGGGATTATATTGCTCGTGCAGAAGAATAGTAGGCTTGATTCTGTCAGTAGATACAGTCTGTTCACCTTTACTTGTGTTAATCACGAAGTGTTTCTCAGTACGAAGATCACATGGAATGGTCCATCATAGATTGGCTGTAGGGGATTGTGAACAAGGTCATGGCGGATAAACACAGGATTAGAATGTAATGAATCGACAGGATAACAATGAAAGTACTAACTTTTTTTGAGAATTCTAAAGTGAACGTTTGTTGTGTTTAATTTCATGTGCAGAGTGTTTCACTATCTACACAATCGCCAAATTTATGGAGGACAACAAAAGCAAAACATCAACAAGTATGCTTATAGGCTCCGATATGAACCGAGTGGCAGTGAACATTCTACCGATATGGCGGAAGACTGTAAAGATTCGCTTAGTGAAAATTCAGCCGCAATTCGCTACCAAAGGTATTACAGCAGAGCTAACGAAATTTCATTTCGAGGTCTTTGTATAAAGTCGTGGCAATATTGATAGAACGCAATATTCAACGAACTAACGAGTACGATTCCATTACATTACTTGAATGCATTCACACGCAAAGCCCATCAACTTTCGTCATATATCGGGAAGCCGTTGGGGACCGTTGGCAAGTCGCTCTCTGTTGATGATAGAGACGGGGCGCCCTACTGAGTGAAGTACAGATACCACTTGAGGACATCGGCGGCCTCGGAGAGGTTCCATCAACTTCGAAAAACAGGTCCAAGTCACAAGGACTCATGTCTAATGAATACGAAGGAATTCCAAGACCCCTTAAAGCCGCCGTACCAATATGAGCTCGACACTGTTGCAACATGATAACGTGCGTTATGATGCTGCACGATAGAGCAACCGTCTCGCAGTAAGCGTGGAAGTTTGGGCCGCATAGCCGGACGCAGATGTCACTCCAGAAATCGGCAATGGTAGTCACTGTTGATGGTTTACCACTCAGGCACAGCACGCGTAAGAATAACACCCTGGTATTCGTATGTCACAGTCAGCATAAGCTTCAACGGACTTGGTTCCGTGGAAATTTCTGCGGACGTGGCGAACTTGGGTGACGCCATTCATTCGATCGACGCTGCTCTTATGAGACTCCCTAAGGATGCTTGCGCAAGATGACGGCTGCACACAGCTCCTTATGGGACGCCTTAAGGGCGCTTGCGCAAGATTGGCTGCTATACATAGGCTCTTATGAGATGCCCTAGGGATGCTTGCGCAAGATGGTAGCCACAAGATGGCGGCTATACATAGGCTCTTATGAGACGTATTCATCAGACATGAGTCCTTGTGACTTGGACCTGTTTTTCGAAGTTGATGGAACCCCTCCGAGGCCGCCGATGTCCTCAAGTGGTATCTGACCTTCACTCAGTAGGGCGCCCCGTCTCCGTCATCAACAGAGAGCGACTTGCCAACGGTCCCCAACGGCTTCCCGATATATGACGAAAGTTGATGGGCTTTGCGTGTGACTGCATTGAAGTAATGTAATGGAATGGGAGACGCATCCTCCGCACCCTGGCTAAGAGCGCGACTCTAACCTCACATCCGCCATCTTGGAGGGGCTTAACCTAACTTTGTATGCGTAAGAGAGCTAGCCTAACATCATGAAAGGGCCTAACCTCAGTTTTAGAGCCAGATGCCCTTCCTGACGCATAAGAGCGAGAACCTAACCTCTCATCCGCCATCTTGGATGGGCTTAACCTTTTTATGCGTAAGAGTTAGCCTAACCTCACGGAAGGGACTAACCAGAGTTTTACGACATCCTGTCTTTTGACGCACAAGACAGCAAACCTAACCTAATGGAAGGGCCTAACCTCATTTTTACGGCCGGATGCCCTTCCCGACACCAATTGCACAAGATGGCGGCTGTACATGGCTCCTTATGAGACGCCTTAAAAGTGCTTGCGCAAGATGGCGGTCGCAAGATGGCTGCTATACATAGGCTCTTATGAGACTTCCTAGGGATGCTTGCGCAAGATGGCGGTTACAAGATGGCGGCTATACTTGGCTCCTTATGAGACACCTTAAGGGTGCTTGCGCAAGATGGCGGCTGCTCTTATGAGACGGCGTAAGGGTGCTTGCACGAGATGGCTGCTGCTCTTCTGACACGTCCTAGGGATGCTTGCGCAAGATGGCGGCTGCAAGATGGCGGCTATACACAGCTCCTTATGGGACGCCTTAAGGGTGCTTGCGCAAGATTGGCTGCTATACATAGACTCTTATGAGATGCCCTAGGGATGCTTGCGCAAGATGGTAGCCACAAGATGGCTGCTGTACTGTACATAGGTTCTTATGATACCCCCTAGGGATGCTTGCGCAAGATCGCGGCTATGCAAGATGGCGGCTATCTAATTCTACAAGATGGCGCCTATGCATAGCTTCTTATGAGACGGCTTGAGAGTGCTTGCACAAGATGGCTGCTGCTCTTATGAGACTCCCTAGAGATGCTTGCGCAAGATGGTGGCTACGAGATGGCGGCTATACATAGCTTCCTATGAGACGGCTTAAGGGCGCTTGCACACGATGGGTGCTGTTCTTATGAGACTCCCTAGGGATGCTTGCGCAAGATGGCGGCTGCAAGATGCCGGCTATACACAGCTCCTTATGTGAGGGGTGCTTGCGCAAGTTGGTAGCCACAAGATGGCGGATATACATAGGCTCTTATGAGACAACTAGGGATGCTTGCAGAAGATGGCGGCTATACATAGCTTCTCATGAGACGGCTTAAGGGCACTTGCACAAGATGGCTCCTATACATAGGCTATTATGAGACACCCTAGGGATGCTCGCGCAAGATGGTAGCGACAAGATGGCAGCTATACACAGCTCCTTACGAAAAGGCCTAGAGGTGCTCGCAGAAGATGGCTGCTATACATAGGCTCTTATGAGACGTCCTAGGGATGCTTGCGCAAGATGGCGGCTATACGTAGGCTCTTATGAAGAAAACTAGCTTAGAGGCCACTCCGCAAGATGGCAGCTGCTGTTATGCATGCGGTGGAGGGGCAATTCGAAATTCCACGTGCTCTTAAAAGCTACGTGCTTTTTGACAGCGGCCATCTTTAATCAACTAAGCATCGTGCTGCCATATTTACCTACTACCTTTGAAATGTGGTGGCGGGCGATTTGAAAAATTCCACGTGTTTTGGACATCTGTCAGCGGCCATCTTTAATCAACAGAGCATCGTGCTGCTATCTTTAGCTACTACCTTTGAAATGTGGTGGGGGTAATTTGAAAAATCTACGTAGTTTTGACAGCTGTCAGCCGCCATCTTTAAACAACAACGCGTCGTGCAGCTAAACCTCATCCTTATACATGTGGTGGAGGGTGATTTAAAAATTCCGCGTGCTTTTTTAAGAGCTGTCATCCGCCATCTTTAATCTACAGAGCATCGTGCTGCTATCTTTACAGCACTAAACCTCACACCTTTGAAATGTGGTGGTGGGTAATTTTAAAAATTCCGTTAGCTATTATCTTTAAACAGTAAAACTTAAGTGCATTCACGAACCTAACCTCTCATCTACCATCTTGAAGGAGACTAGCTTTAGTTTACGACAAGATGCCCTTCCCGACGCTAATTACAAAAGATAGCACTTAGAGGTTGCTACACAAGATGGTGGCTGCTGTTATGACCTTCTCCTCCGTTAAAGTACAAGTTTAAACATGCATCGCGAAGGCTAGAGTGAGCACGTGCTGCAGTGATGACGTCATTGTGCATGTTTAGACTTGATCGTTTTCTCAAGAGTAAGGAGGCAAAGAAATGCAATAAGTATGTATCATGAAAGCAAGAGTGTGCATGTGCTGCAGCGATGACGTCATCATAGTTGTGCATGTTTAGATTTGCAGATTACAATATAAGTGAATGAAACATAACAAAACTAGAATCGAACACTGTACTCGATGTCGTTAACTTCAACATGCGTTCAGAACATTGTTTGATGTGTTCAAATCACTAAATAAGTAATAACAAGACTAGAATCGAACACTGTACTCGACACAACATGTATTTAGAACATGTCAGGGATACCTTTGTTCTAAGAAGATCAGATTACCGAACATTCCTTGTAGGGCTAAAGGGCTAATAGGCTAATAGGCTAAAGGGATAATGGGCAAAAGGGCTAAAGGGCTAATGGGCTAAAGGGATAAAGGCCTAATGGGCTAGGGTGCCTCTCCTCTCTTTATCCGGGCTTGAGACGGGCTCTACATCTAGAGGCGGAGTTAATACCCTAATGAAGGGAGAATGTTGGAAAATAATCTATACGAACATAGCTACTCGATCGACTATATACTACAGAAGGATGACTTAGGTGAGGGTAAGCGCAGGGATTCTAGGAAAGGTGTTTAAGCTGTTGTACTGTCGAGAGAGAGCTATTACTTAATAATACCTACACGGCGTAATTCTTGCTCTATTTCAAAAATATCTGCTTTGTAAACGTTTTACGAGTACGTTGGGGTCTTTACAGTATCTTATGTCTACATAGGGTAACGGAGGCTTGTTGTGAACTTTGAGCCTATATGCAGACAGTTGATGTATAGGGACTTGTTTTGATGTAATACGTGCTTCAGCAGTAGCGTTTCTAGGTACAAACTTAACATGTTTCGATAGCAATGAAGCGTTGATATTTTCTTCTTCTTCATCTTGCATCTTTTCTTGAGATGTTTACACTGCGACAGAACGTGTAGTAGGCTTAGAAAATGAAGTAAAATGATCAAGCTCTAATGGCAACGAAGCATTGAGATCTTCTTTTTCTTCTTCTTCTACTTTCCCTTTACTACTGCTTTGATCAACATCATTATCTTACTATCATAATCATGATCTTGCCTCTCTTTATCTTGAAGTTTGTGCTTAGTAACAGAACTTGTAGCAGGCCTAGACAACAAGGGAGAATTAAAAATCTCTCGCAGAGGTGTACTTTTTAAAAATAAATCAGTGATCGCTTGACTACGGTTGAGCTCTTTGTATTTTCTTCTCGATGAAGCTACATTACACGCGGCTTGTATGCGTTCTTGAACTCTCTTCTACAATGTTTGCATTGAAAAATTGTCCTACATGATATATCATGACGTCTCTTGTGGTAGCTTCGGGAAAATGCTTTTGCACACTCTTTGAAAATATACCTAGAAATAGGTTTTTCCATGACGAACTTTTATCTTCTGGTAACAGATTCTTCTTAAAATCTGCTAGACACTTGTTACTCGCTACTTCGATGATGCGAACAGCTTAGCGATTAATAGTAAACTAACAAAAAAGCGTATAACCAAGGTAGCAACAGTGAGGTTAGGCTTGCTGTCTTGTGCGTGAAAAGTTAGGTTAAGCCCCTCCAAGATAGCGGATGTGAGGTTAGACTCACTCTCTTGGGCGTCAGGAAGACTATCAGGTCGTAAAACTGTGGTTAGGCCCTTCCGTGAAGTTAGGCTAACTATCTTACGCATAAAAGGTTAAGCTCCTCCAAGATAGCGGATGTGAGGTTAGGTTCGCGCTCTTAGCCAGCGTGAGGAGGCCTCTCCCGAGAGCGTGTGGAGGAGGAGGTGGCGCAGGCCTCTGCGGTGGGCCGGTGGCGGTGGTGGCGGTGGTGGCGGCCGAACCACCCACTTATACTACTGACGACAATACGCTGCAGAAATGCGTCTCCTTCTTTGTGGTATCCATCCAGGTGGATGACAGCCTGTGCATACCTGTGCCATTTTTTAAGTCGGTGAGTTGATGTGGAACACAACGGGGCACAATTTCCTTCATGTTAAGACATTTCATCGGTATGTGCCACACCGTTAGGTGATTGTGACCAGCTTCTACTGATAATTCCCCGACTGAACATCGATGGTCTACGGAAACGAGACCACTTACGATATCAATCTGATCTTAAGGAATGGACGGGCGGCCTGTGAGGTGCAAATCCACAGTCTCATTCCAAACCTCACGAAACGCCTTGACCCGTGGTTCGACCCTCCTATACGGTAATGCATTCTCGCCACAAGGCTTCACGAAATCCTTGATGACATCCTGATGCATTTTGCCACGAACACTGACCATATTTTGATTTAGAGCGGTGAAATCGACACTCCTCTCCTCCATGTTACACAGAAATAACACGTACAATTGGGTGCCAAACAAATGCACACTATACACCGATAGCAGCGCAACCTGACAGCTCCCATATCCTTTTTGCACATCCCCAATCCCTTGCGAGGTTCTAGACTACGTTGCCATTACTTTATTTAAGACCTCGTATGTTATCGGCTCTCTTGAACCAGATTATGCCGAACATTGAAGTGATTTCCTAAACCGACCTCTTTCTAGCACACCATTCTCAAATCTAAATTCCAGCCTGATTGCCCAGTTCGAAGAAACTGACGGACGGATAGTAGTTACAATTTTAACCGAACTTGAACTGGGGGAAAAGAAACGAAGTCAGCTCTTGAAAGAAATGCATGCCCTTGCAGGATAATAGGTTAACGACGATTTTCTACGCACTATTTTCATGCATAGCCTACCAATTAACTTACGGTCAATATTAGCATCTCCCACAGATCAATTCGGGGTCGCCACTTCGGTTATAGCGAATAATAAGTCCACTAAATCAATGTTCATTTATATTTATTAAGACATAATAATGAATGTCTCTAAACAAGTCAATCTGCTGGAAAGAAGACTAAAACTTAACAGCAATAAAATCAAGGAAACTAGTGCAATCTAATGTTTACCACGGATTATACACATGTACACATTTGCTTGTCATTAAATCAAAGTTATGACATCATCAAAATTTTAGACCAGCATCACCTATGATTTTCAATGTTGTGAAAAAAATTTATACTGGAAGAATGAAAATTACTATATATGGTAAAATTAATATTAATACTCCTTCATAACATATGCATTGTAATTTTCACTGACTAATACTGTAACTTGAAATATAAAACTCTTTTGTTAATTCTATAATGGATTAATACTTGTCAGTAATGTCTCAGAAAGTTTTTAAATGATTACTGTGAATTAGTAACGTAAATCTGTATATTACTAATTATTCTATGCCAGAGAACATGTGGTTTCTAAATGATATTTATTATATTTCCACTGTAAAAGAAAACTGAAATTCAAATAATTTCTCTTTCCAATAGGTCTGTTAACAACAGAGGAGAATTCCACTGACAACCTTTCTCTTAACGCAACGTCAACCATGAAACACTGAACCACTGGCAGACCAATGACTCATGTGAGAATCATAAGGAATCTTTCACTTTATCAGTTTATTCACTTGTGTATAATTTATTCTTTCATTGTAACAATGGAGGGAGAAATCTCAGGTTTTCAAAGCATTCATTAACTTAACATCAAATCCTGTTGGAAAAATACAGATTTATAAACGTTAATAGGATACATTTCAACTCTGAATAGGAAACTTGGAATTGAGATGATCTTAACTACCATTTAAGCTAAATTACAACCTGTAGAGAAAAAAGGCATTATAAAGTTAATATTTACTCAATGATAAAGTATGCCTTAATTTCAACTTCAGAATAGCCCGTTATAAAGTCGTCTTGTACCTGTTATAATGTATTTCAAAAGTGACAAATGGCAGTTTGTGGGTCTTTGAACTTCTTGAATGTATGTAGAAATAGATTTCTTCCTAAATTAGAGAAGTTAAAATACAATGGAGCACATGCTGCTTTTTGGGTAACAAGAAATATTTTCTCACATTTTTTAATAACTCAAGGAGTATAAACAGAGAAGTAATTCGAGATTCAATCAACTTTTGAATACAGTTAATTATTCAAATTCATCTTTTAAATTTGGAAAAGTATACTTTTCAGTCTTCAATTGAAGCAAACGGATTTATTCTACATGTACTGTATGTTAAATGTAATATACATTGAAGTGTACTATTACTGTATATATGTCTGTGTACTTTTCATAAAATATAATAAAGGATTTTAATATATTTTATGTAAGTGTTTGTAGATTCATATGTCCTGTAGTCTCGCCCAACAAGATTCTGATCCCTGAGAGAGGTAAGAAGAAAATCTATAGGATGAAAAAGCGTTTAGATAACTTGCGAAAGGAAACTGATATCTTTAAGGCTTATGGTAATGAGATAGATCAGGGGTGTCAAATATATGGTCCAAGATATCGTTCAAAATGGCCCGCAGCAAAATATGAAGTTTCCATAAAGTTCATTCCTTACGGATGTTTTGCTTAATGGATTATAGGAAAACCATGTACATTTGTAAGCATATACAATTACAGTCTTACCTAGACAGTTAGCAGAAGCAGACGTGCTGATTCGGGTGTGCCGGTACAGCTAGAGTGGAGCGCGAGCGGTGCGGGAGTGAAGAGGAAGATAATTGGTGTCGATCAATATCGGGCAGTTATCGGAAGTTGGCAGGACCAAGGTAGGAATCAAAGAGAGAGAAATAGCGTCAATCAAGGAGAAAATGGGAGACATAGAGGAAGAGGTGGTGAAGCTGATGGCAGAAATAGAAAGCAGCTGCCAAGACGCAGGAAGAAATGCTTGTCTATATTGCCCCCGTTTTGCCGGGCAGCTCAGCCGGCAAGCAAAAGTCCCAACAGGCAACGCTAAATTATTGAGGACAGGGACAACCTAAGGACTGACGACAAATGAAAACACTAAAAAATATGGGTTTTAACATTTATTAAAAAAGAAATTATTAGCACTTTCCAAATTCCATTAATATTTTCAAAATCTTGAATTAAAAAATATTTAGCTCTTCCCTGCTGGAATTCACCCACAGTTCTTCATTAAATTGCATTCTGCAAAGATACGAAACTGAGTATTAATAAATCGTATTAGGAAATTAATTAAATTATTATCTGAGAAAATCCTATCTCAAAATATAAAAAATCTGATTTTTCAAATTATTATTTAAATTAACATTACTCTGCGATTTATGTTGCAATGAGTCAAACTTTTACCTCACACGAAAAATCAAATAAATCATTTCTATTAATTAAATATTATCCTAATTAATTACTTATGCTTCAAATTATTTAATTAAATTATTTTGAAATCCAATATTCAACTCATTAGATTTTTACTCTTGTGTCAATTGACCTAGTGTTGTGCACAACTCACAATAAAGACTTAAAATTCTCGCATTGTAAAGTTAAACATTTTACATTTTGTGAGCTTAGTTCATTGACGCGATCCTTGCTTAAGTATTTTCCCTAGAAGCAAAGATCCTAATCTATCTCATTCCGTCATAAAATTGCTTAAAGATTTATAATTGAGCCAAATGTGCTCGCCACAAAACAACAACAAAAATCGAAAACTTTACGCGCACAGCGTACACATATCATAACGAAATATCACCATGAAAATCACATTTACAAAAAAATCAGTCATTCATCCATCTCACATTCAAGCTTTGGTCCACGGTAACATTATCAAATAGATTTATCGAACCCTATCTCTTGATTTTTAATTTTAAATTTTATTTGAAATATGAGAGTTTCTCCCGATACAATATCAGACAAGGGCTACCATTACGATCGTCTGGCGTGTGAATGTAACAAGATTATCACTTTCCAATGAAATAGATTCCACAACGATGTTCCAGGATAATTTTACAGTAGAAATCATCACTAAAAATTCCATAGAATTGCCTACAGTCACAGATAAATAAGCATTCGCGCATACGGTCTATGAGTCACGACTACGTTATTTTTAATCTCCTATTATCTCAAATTATCGATCAATATGTGCTGCATAAGAAGAAATTATATTCAAAGACACACTCTCTTCCTTAACCGACTCATGTAATGGACACACAAATAAAATCCTATCTTAAGATCCATTTACAAGTCTCAAAAATACCAATAACAGTAAATGCAAAATTTGTGGACATTCAAGCCACGACCAATATTCCAGGCCAACATCTACTTCAATATAGCACACATTAATCATTTATAAGCACAGTAATAATTACACTCATGACCTTTAAACATTCTATTAGACCGTAATAATGTCAATTATTATTATTATTATTATTATTATTATTATTATTATTATTATTATTATTATTATTATTATTATTATTATTATTATTATACGCGCGCGGTCGCGTCATCGTAGGCTATGGTTTAATGAGATCATAGATGACTCTATCCTATCTCGAATCTATGATAAACCACAAAAACATCAAGGAAAAATCCTAAATTCATAGAACACGTCGATATTCTCTCCCAAATAATTCAAAAATTATTCCATCATTATTTTATAAATTAATAAATGTTATCGCGTGGGTCAAATATTTTTAACACTTTCCTCGACTTATCATGGGACAGTGGTAACATGTCACGAAGCACTCACACAAATAGAACAAATTATAGGTCCCAAATACACTTTCAAACACATCAAATCTACCAACACCAGTGAAAGAAGAGTGAAATTCCTAACTACAAAGACTATTAGAAATGATCTCAAATATTCAAGCAAGGACTACGTCTACATAATTATTACAACAGAAAATAGAGAAAAGTATAATTTAAAATCTTAGCTGTAGTAGACTTGGCTTCTGGACTCGGTTGATGATCAGTGAATATTTAACCAAACTCCATCTCCGATATTATTCTCCCCTGGGCTGAATTATGCCTCACATTTTAGTTACACATAGCTGCAGCAGGCGAGGACTTAGGACAATTACAAACTCCGTCGTAATGCTGAAGTTCCATTCTTCCGAAATAGTTCAGGACTGCTAGTGATCTTCCGTCTTCTGGTGAAAGCTGAAACTAAAAGTTTTGTTTTAGTAATCGTTCCCAACACACACTCGATTTTCCAAGCTGGCACAGTTTTTACGTACTTTAAATTTTCCCTCCGATTTATAAAATTAAGGAAATCTGAACTGCTGCGTTTCCAATATTTCCGTATCTCAAAATTTCCTCAGAAGCAGGAAAAATATCGTCTTTCATCAAATGAATGCTTGTAATGTTCAACGTCGTATATGCCGTCTCCAATAACACATGTGCTCTTACAACACGATGACTTGTACTTGCGCGAAGCAATTACTCACGTAGGCAACTGAAGACACAAAAACGCAAAGGAAGCAAAAGAGCAAAATTTTTTTTTGCTAGGGGCTTTACGTCGCACCGACACAGATAGGTCTTATGGCGACGATGGGATAGGAAAGGCCTAGGAGTTGGAAGGAAGCGGCCGTGGCCTTAATTAAGGTACAGCCCCAGCATTTGCCTGGTGTGAAAATGGGAAACCACGGAAAACCATTTTCAGGGCTGCCGATAGTGGGATTCGAACCTACTATCTCCCGGATGCAAGCTCACAGCCGCGCGCCTCTACGCGCACGGCCAACTCGCCCGGTAAAAGAGCAAAAGAGCAAAATGAGCAAATGAGGAAGATTCCCCCAGATACATGGGTATTTATTTCTTCAAGACGTAGGTGTGTTTGTTAATTGAATTTTATTGGCTGATATTTAGCGATCGGGCTAACCTTGCGATCCAATTGGTTAAATATCATGACGTCAAAATATCAAAGTATTGATCGCTTTTGGTCTCGTAGAGTTCGAGTCCACGTGCTACTCATCTGGTGTCTTCAACAAGGCACAAAAAACCCAGACTCGCTTACACGGCGGGGAAAACCTGTTTCACTGCGGGCTAGCAGACAGTGCAGAGTTGAAATCTCCTTCCTGGATGATAATTTTATGCATTGTTCCACCCCAGTAATAAAATATTCTTTCCATACAAACCAATAACCAATTTTCAAGGGTGCAATATATGGAGTGCCGGATGAAAAAGGAGAGGACAAAGTTTTGACAATCTACAAGGTTGTGGATCTCATACAAAAAGGATGAAAATTAACTTCAGTGAAGTTGATATAGACGATGTAGAGAGGATAGGTAAAGCACGGGGCATCAGGCCGATAAAAGTGAAGTTGTTTTCCACCCTGATGGCGGAAATAGTTATAAGAGGCGCGGATAACCTACGGAGCACAAAAACCTGGATTAAAAGAGACATGGGAAGAGAAGGGATGAGGAATATAATTACCCTAAAAAAACATTTAATCCGGGCCAAACTTCAAGGGTTAAGAGCTTACATTAAGGCTCAACAACTAGTGGTAACCAATGGCCGTTGGACCAGGTTTTGGACAGTGACGAAACTAAGGGATTTGGAAGAGAATATGAAGAGAAAAGAAGAAATGGGGAAGAGAGTGGAAGAAAGGCAAGTTATGGACAGCCATGTTAGAGAAGACGGACATGGTGATAAACAAATAACTAAGGGAAACAGGAAGTTCAGCGAGGAAAGGCAGGGAGATGAGCATAGTGAAAATGCGATCGTACATAGTGAAAAGGAAAGTGCAGTCGACAACGGGGCGAGAATAGGAAGGCTTAGGATACAGCTATGGATATAGATAGAGAAGAGGAAAGTCGGAGAGGCGAATGCAGTGAAGCAAGGGATGTGCAGAGTGAAGAGGAAAGAGCAGCGGAAACCAGGCAGAGGATAGAGCTGTATATGAGCAAAGGAAGAAGCAGGAGCTCAAGAGACACGTGGGAAACGAAGAAAAATGAAGAGGGAAGAGTTACAAGAAGTAAAAACTCTAATAACTGAGTTAGTAAATAAGGGAATAGTGGTTGAAGACACGGTGGTATTAAAGGGAAAGATAGTAAAATAGTTTTAGATCGTATGTGTCTGAATTTTAGGGTTTGGTTGATGAAGAATGATGAAATTATAGTGGAGGGAACTTTTGATATAGTCGAGATAAAAGAAGGATATTTTAAGTGAATGTGTCTTTAGTTAGTTGCAATTGTATGGCAATTATGAGTGAGTTATCATCAAGTTAACGATATATTTTATGATATTTTAAGTGAATGTATCTCTATGTCAATTGAAATTGTATGGCAATTATGAGTGAGATATTAGCAAGTTAAGTATGTGTAGAAAGTGGTGGGTGGATGTAACTGGGGTGGTGCGAGGAAGTAACACGTGATTATGAGGGAAAATGATGTTGAGAAAGTTGTGAATTAAGAGGTTAAATTGGTGGTATGTAGTGAGTGAAGTGAAGGGTTGAAATTAATATGTGATTATGGTTGTATACGTTTGAATGGCAAGATATTCATAGTGGAGGGAGGTTTTTGATATAGTCGAGATGTTAAGTGGTAGAGTGTTCATGGTCCATGTTTGTGGGTTACTGTAGTCACGTCCTAGTTCGTGAACCATGGGCAACGGCTGAGTGGCCTAGTAAGTGGTCCTGAGAGTCGGGATACCAGTTGCTATGGAATGGGAGTGGGCATCTTGGACATATTCTGAGTCGTGGCCCTCCTTGTGCTCAGGCGGCTAGGACTATACAATTCACCGGTGGTCCATAACCCGTTAGAGGAGAGATCCTCACTTGGACTATGTGCAAGTAGGGCAGCATCCTGCTTCATGAATTTACCGATCTCAGAACACTTTAAGCAAGCCTCGGACCTATGGGAGTAATGGAGTCCCACTCCCATTTGACAGGTGAGGGAAATTCTCAGAGGCTTGCAGACTGAACGCTGAAAGGCATAACAGTCTATAATGATAATGTATGTATGTATGTATGTATGTATGTATGTATGTATGTATGTATGTATGTATGTATGTATGTATGTATGTATAATAGGAAGTAAATTCATGGTGGAAATGTATTGTGATTTGAAAGAGATAGATTTGGTGGTGTAGTTGAGATAGAGTGATTAAATTATAGATATGGCATGGTAATTATTAAAGGAGTAAGAGGTGGTGGTATAGTTCTATGTGGAGGTTGATTAAGAGATGGGAAGGTGGAGCGTAAGGAATGATGATATTTAAGGAAAGGTGAAAAGGATATAGTTGGAAGGTGAGAGTTTTGGTGATAAGTATGATTATGTAGTGAACAACGAGGGGTAACGCGAAAGTTGTAAGTTTGAGATAATGGAGTGATTGTTAATAAGGAAGTAAGAGTGATTAGAGTTATGTTTGTGAGTTGTATAAGAGGAAGGAAGTGAAAGGTGGAATTGTATTGTTATTTGTAAGGGGTTGATTTGATTGTCTGTGAATGTGATTATTATGAAGTTTGGCGTTATAATGAAGGGCAGCTGCGAGATAGTTGGAATTTGGTCTGTGAGTGGCTAGAGATACTGTTAAGAATCTAAATTAGGTAGGTGTGAGTGTGTTTATTAATTGTATTTGTGTAAAGAGTGAATAAGTTATTTAGTGTGTAATTTAATATGGAGTTTGGGTCATTACGGCCTGGAAGTGTTTCCGGTTTGGTGAGAGGAAAAAAATTAGTTAAGTGGTAAGACGTTGGAGGTTGAGGTCATAAGGAATAACGAGAGGTAACTTAAAGTAGATGGATATGGTAATTTGACTGGAAGAGGAGTGTGATTAGTTTGGAGATCGGAAAAGTATAGTGCACCTAGTGGTTCAGTGGGGTTTTGATGGATGTGATTATTCAATTTGTTGGCAATAGGTGGGTTATGGATACAATCAATGTGATGGTGGTTAGTATATGCAAAGTGTGGGTGACGGAAGCAGAATAAGCACCAAGTAGAAACAGGAAGGTAATGTAGGTCACTACTCAGCAGTGAGCAACGTGATGACCATGCAGCAAGCGATAATAGTATGTGTGAGGAGAGGTTGGAGTGGAATATAATATCTTGCTGTGTCAGTCAGAAGAAGTGAGGGAGGGCATTGTCCCCCACATGGGTGGCCTTGTAACTAGATGATGATGTGCCGTTCTGTACTATTCATTTTACTTTAGCTAATTTTGCCTTTTTGCCTTGTTTTCATTTATTTCTGTATTAACATGGCTATCGGTTTTCCGGGAGGGAGATGTCAGTAGGCCAAATGGCAGCATGTACCGATTATGTTATTTTTATTTATTTTATGAGAATTATTCTATGTGTATGTCAGTATAAAACCTGTCTAGGTTAGGCATTATTATTTTCTCCATTAATAGATCAATAAGGCAGCAATACTGTAGATCGTGAGAGAAATAAAGATAATAAAGATAAAGATATAGAATTAAATGAATAAGAACAGCCTAAAAGAAATATGGCGGCACTTGAACAGTGAATATACTCTTAAGTTCCACTTCGGAATCCCTGTGTTGTTTATGAAACATGAACTTGTAAACGCGCAGTAGAAGCACTGTGAACTATGCTGAGGTAGGATATTCCAGAAGGCGTCACTCATTTTCCGCTTTTCGTGGAACAGCGGTAAAGCACTTGCTTAATTTCTCGAAGTTCAAGCCTTGTTGAAGTTATCAGTTTTATTTCATTATCGTTCTGTAGCGATATACATAATATAAGTATAGGTTTGGAACAACGCAGCTGCATAGTATTTGTGTTAGTTTCTTCCTCTTACTACATTATACCGTACTATCCTGCGAAGAATGAAAATCATACATGCACTTGTAAATGCACAATTGAAGCAGTTTCTAAACTATGGTGTTTAAGTAGGCAATATTCATTATCTGCCTCCTATAGAACAGTAGTAAAATGCTTGCTTAATGATTCGAAGTTTGCGAGTTCGAACTTTGTTCAAGTTATCATTTTGGGTGTTATCATTCTTTATCAATGTTACGAAAAATGCAGCTACATAAGTCTAGTGAGAGTTTCCTCCTTATTCTTCTTATACTAACACATTATATTATCATGTATCGAAATAAAATGAAAAGGAGCTATTAGAATTTGAACTCTAGACATTGCCTTCATTCCGATGTTCTTCCGTACGAGCTATGGGGGTTTACTTCGTACTGATGTTATTCAACGCATTTCCAAAACGACTTCAATTTACCATTAATTTAGATTATATTCTGATTATTTAAAAGTGCTACACTAATAGGTTTAATGTATGGCAATAATATTACATTATATTTGTAGTAGCTGCTGCCGCAGTAGTATTTCATAATTTATAACCGAAGCACTGATTAACAAATTATTTAGGGATGCAGTTACCCTCAATGGTAGTCTTTTCAAAAAAATGCGGCTCTGAGGTCGGGATTACGGACTGTATTTTATTTATACTATGGAATTTATGTCTGAAATAATATGATAATTAATAAGAGTCTAAACGTACTGTGACGAGTTGGCGGGGTAAATAAATAAGACAGAATTTTGTAGCGTCCTATTTCTATAATTTTATTAACTAAACACTAAAACTACACATTTACACACACGCGATTGCCGAGCTTAATACTTACACAAGTACACAGGATTCACACATATACAGTTTGCGCTCTCTCTATCTCTTAGCTTCTCACGTTCCATGTACAATGACACGCACACAGAGTCTTCGATCACTTACACTCAACGAGCTAGAATAACATAGAGGGGCTGTATACCTGACATCAGCGCTCCCTGCTTGAAGCAAGTTGATAAGGGGCAGCCATGTTAACGGTTGTCAAAACAAAGCGAATTGGCGCTAGAGCATATGTTGAGGTGACAGGGAGATCGTGCATGCCAATTTAACTCCCTAAGTTTTAAGAAGCGAAAAGATAGATTCTCGCTTTCAAGAATGCCAGCCGTAAGCTCAGCGTATGGTTGTACTAATCGCAGTAATAAAACCAAGGATATATCGTACTTTAAGTAAGTATTACTGAATTATAGCCGAGATTCCTTTTTGTAATTTCTGTTTGTAATTAAATCCATTTTATTGTTTACTTAGCGAAACTACGGATAGCCACGGTAATTATTTGTCGAATTTTGTTTCAGATTTCGTTTAAAGAACAAGGAATTAACTGAACAAGCGTTGTGAGGGCGAAAAGAGATAAATGGTATCCCACTCAATTCAGTTGCTTGTGCTCTGTACATTTCCAGCCCTATTAAATTTTCATTCACATTTACAAATAAAGGAAATGGAACGGCCACCACCAAGAAAACGTAACCACAAAAAAATCACTTATTTCGTTCAAACGTACACCAAGTATGATAAATACAGCATTTTACTGCTATTTTTGAAATGTATACAGCCTTTATTGTAGAGGCCTCTTGCCTTGGTTTTTAAAACTATGCCACACTTCATAATGGACAACTTTCAAGCTAGTAATCCCAGTATGATATGGTAATGGGAGAAACATGATATCCCCCTATATTATAATAAATAATTACACTAAACGATTATTGTGGTAAAGTATTCATGGGCCGCCTCTGTGGTGCACTGGTTAGCGTGAGCAGCTGCCACCCCTGGAAGCCCGGGTTCGATTCCCAGCTCCGCCACGAAATTTCAAAAGGGGCACGAGGGCTATAACGGGATTCTATCAGCTTGGGGAGGTCAACTGAGTAGAAGTGGGTTCGACTCCCGCCTCAGCCATCCTCGAAGTGATTGTCCGTGGTTTCCCACTTCTCCTCCAGGCAAATGCCGGGATGGTACCTAACTTAAGGCCACGGCCGCTTCCTTCTCCCCCCCACAAGGCCCCTGTTCAGCATAGCAGGTGCAGCCCTCCCTCACAGTTGTATCCCCCGACCCAATGTCTCACGCTCCAGAACACTGTCCTTGAGGTGGTAGAGGTGGGATCCGTCGCTGAGTCCGTGGGAAAAACCAACCCGGGAGGGTAAACAGATTAAGAAAGGAACACGGTACTCATGAGGATGCAATAATTTTAAAAATATTAACAGAATGGTGTTGTAACCTATTATAGGTGCCTATGATTTTAAGGTTTCCTGCCATAAATATTTATGTCCATCGTTTTTATTCTAATTTACGCTTAACCACAACAGCCAAGCAGGGTAATGCTCTTGTTCCGATTTCGAGGCCTATTCGTATGTCACTGTGCGATGATTTCGAACTACCCACAATCAACTGATTGTGATGTTGGCCACGTGCCGCAATATGATGAAGTGGCGGTATTCGCTTTCATGCTTCAAGCTTTCGGCAACGGACTTTAATTCTCCCCCAGCGATTCTACAATGCGCATTTTCTCTTACGGGTATGGGGAAATTAGTACTTTTTTGTGTCAGCATTTTTGTGCGGTCATTGATCTCTAGTACATGACGCCAGGTCAATAACATTATTACGTCAAACCTTACGTACGTGAGTAGGCCTAACCTCACGTAGTAAGGGCATGTCGTCATAACGACGTGTTAACCTAACTTGTAAACACGGACACTAACCTAACCTCATTGGGTTAGATCAAGGACCGGAGTTTCGGTTTTTTGGTGGGTGGAGAGTGTCCTCTCCTCCCTCCTTTGGGGGCACCTCGCAGCCCCCTACCAAAAATAGGGGATGGGTGAGTGAGAAGTTGCTCTCTCCCTAGAAGTCCACCACCTTGGTGGTCCTCTACCAAAAGTATTGCCCCGGCTAAGAAGCCAGGAACGGCCACCTCTCTTGCGAGAGAGTGGCAAAGAATTCGCGCTGTTTTTTTACGGGGGGCCCCCGTAGCCCGCTCCCCCGCCGTGACCATCGACTCAATCTACATGGCCTCCGACATGCTATTAATCTCTAAGTAGAAAAGAGATAGCTGGGTAGAGTGGGAAGTGATACAAGGAGTATCTGCCTGTTTCCATGTCAGACACGTTACCAGGCGAGATTGTGTTAGGTATATGGTGTTGAAGTATGGTATTGAAGGGTCAGGGAATAACCGCATAGGCAAAAGGAAGAAAGAGCCTACATGTAAAACCTGACATCTTTTGATAGCACATGCAAGGATGTGGGCTGGATAAAGACCAGAGGTTGTGTTAGCTGGCATATGTGTCATGCAATCATAACCATTTACCTAGCTTTTGTCAATTATTATGGGGGATCAGTCCTACTTGTCACTGCCTGGTGCGACTCGGGTCCGCTGGCGTCTGGGCTTTGGGCCCCAGGTTAGTCCCTTGGTCCAGCAGCCAGCAGTCCCTGGTGCCAAGTCTCCTTTTAAGGAGAAGGGGAGTAGTGCCAAGCCTTACTTGTTGTAAGGGGCATCTTCTTTCCCGCCTGATGACGTCCCTTCTTTGCGGTGTTGGTATCACACACTTGTCTCTGTAAATATATACACATATATACACACATCCTATTATATATACATTATTACTTTTTCTTCTGTAGAGTGCGGGCCGTTTTTCCGCCCTAGTGTCCTGTAGAACAAGTACAAGTACAATTACAATAAGTAGATTAATAGTTAATGGTATTAGCAGGGGT
Organism: Anabrus simplex; assembly: GCF_040414725.1. NCBI lineage: Eukaryota > Metazoa > Arthropoda > Insecta > Orthoptera > Tettigoniidae > Anabrus > Anabrus simplex. The sequence continues at coordinate 282,442,585 of NC_090266.1, read as the reverse complement.
GGGTTTTTCGTCCACTCCTTTGTCGCTGGTGGGGGCGGGGTTGGATTGGATCGTCTCCTTCTTGGCTGTGTTGCCTTCGTCGTGTTGTATTTCTTCTCTCAATCATCCCTCGCTTGGCTAAATCTGTAACATAGTAATAACATAATCTAGGACAAGGATGTAGGTAGTAAACAAGCAAATTCGCGCTGTGCAGCGCCTTTTTTTATTTCATCGTCGTGCGGGTGTGGGTTGGACGAGGAGTGGGGAGCCGCGCACAGTGGAGAGGGAGTGCGCACGCAAACGCGCCTGCGGATTACAGTGCAGACATGCAGGAGACTTGAGAAATAACTATTCGTCGCCGTGTACGCACACTTGTAGCGTCTTTGTGAGTTACACTACATTTCAAATACCGCGGTAGTGCGGACACACACATGTGCGGACTTTCGTATGCCGATGAGCAAATAACATACAGATCGCACATTACGTCTCCGTCTAACAGACAAATCCTTACTGTCATATACCCTTTGCAGTGAGGATTTATCGCTATGCTGAACAGAGAGCCCTGTCGAGAGATGGGATAGACAAAGAAGAGAGAGGGAAGTGTCCATATAGAACTCCTCACTGGCGCTGACAGACTGTTCACCGGGGATGTTCTTCCGCTTAATTCTGGATTGGTTGCCATGAAAACCACTCTCGGTTGGACAGTTGTGGGAAAGATTTGGCAGAAAATTAAGGACAGCGAATCTAGTGTTTCTATGTTAAATACCTTTTTGTGCAAAGCATGCCCTTACATGAACCGTGGAGTGTGGAAACTATCGTCATTAGAGATACCATAGATACTCTTAAAAAATAGGTATGGAATTTGCTACTCTTAAACATTTTCAAGACAATGTCAGGATGAACGAGTAAGATACAAGGTTGCACTTCCATGGAAGGATAATTTTCAGCTTAGGACAAGAAATAAGGATATTGCATTGTAGATACTGAGTTCTGCTACTGGTCGTCTTAAGAAGAAGGGGAATTTCGAGTGGTACCAGAAAGTGATCCAGGAATGTGAAGCAGAAATCTGCGAAGAAGACATTCAGGATGCTGAATATTACCTCCTTCAAGAATGGTGCGACCACTACCGAGAGACCTATGTCTTATGCGTCCTGCAAGTAAATATTCACAGTTTGTGTTACATCTCACCGAAACAGATAAGTTTTATGGCGACGATGGTACGGTAGACGGCTAGGAGTGAGAAGGAAACGACCGTGGCCTTAATTAAGGTACAGCCCCATCATTTTCCTGGTGTTCAAATGGGAACACACGGAAATCCATTTTCAGGACTGCCAACGGTGAGGTTCGAACCCACTATCCCCCGAATGCAAGCTGATAGCTACTTAACCCAAACCACACGGCCACTTACTCGGCCTTGAAAGTAAATAAGAGGGACGTCTCTTAATGATTGTCTAGAAAATGAACTCAATTTACTGGAAATAATTCCATCAATCTTGACCAGGTTTAGATGGAGAAGAATTGGTGTCATATGAGTCATAACCTCCTCTGCGAACCATGTGACCTTGCCGCGGTGGGGAGGCTTGCGTATCGCAATGATGCAGATAGCCGAGCCGCAGGTGCAACCATATCGGATGGGTATCTGTTGAGAGACCAGACTAACGAATGGTTCATCGAAAGGGGGTAGCAGCCTTTCGGTAGTTGCAAGGGCGGCAGTCTAGATGATTGACTGATACGGCCTTGTAATAATACTCGACATGGCTTAGCTGTGTTGATACTGCTACACGGCTGAAAGCAACGGGAAACTACAGCCGTAACTACCTCCCGAGAACATGCAGCTCTCACTGTATGAATGGTGTACTGATGATGGCTTCCTCCCGGGTAAAATATTCCGGAGGAAAACTAGTCCCCCATTCGGATCTCGGGGTGGGGACTACACGAGAGGGGGCGATCATCAGGAAGATGGATACTGACATTCTGCAAGTCGGAGCGTGGAATGTTAGAAGTTGAATCGTTGTGGTAGGTTAGAGAATCTGAAAAGGGAGATGGATAGGCTAAAATTAGATGTAGTTGGTATAAGTGAAGTACGTTGGCAGGAAGAACAAGATTTTAGGTTAGGCGACTACCGAATTATCAACACAAAATCAAACAGGGGAAATGCAGGAGTTGGTTTAATAATGAATAAGAAAATAGGGCAGCGGGTAAGCTACTACGGCCAGCGTAGTGAAGGAATTAGTGTCGTCAAGATAGACACCAAACCAATGCCCACCACAATAGTGCAGGTCTATATGCCTACTAGTTCAGCGGATGATGAAGAAATCAAAAGAATATATGAGGAGATAGAAGATTTAATACAATATATAAAAGGTGACGAGAATCTAATTGTGATGGGAGACTGGAATGCAGTGGTAGGCCAAGGAAGAGAAGGTAGTACAGTAGGAGAATTTGGATTGGGACAAAGGAACGTAAGAGGAAGTCGGCTGGTTGAATTCTGCACTGATCATAATTTAGTCCTTGCCAATACTTGGTTCAAACACCACAAACGACGGCTGTATAAGTGGACGAGACCTGGAGACACTGGAAGGTATCAAATAGACTTCATTATGATTAGGCAGAGATTCAGAAACCAGGTGTTGGATTGCAAAACTTTCCCAGGAGCAGACGTGGACTCTGACCACAACTTGTTGGTCATGAAATGCCATCTGAAGTTGAAGAAATTGAAGAAAGGGAAGAATGCAAAAAGATGGGATCTAGACAAGTTGAAAGAAAAGAGTGTGAGGGATTGTTTCAAGGAACATGTTGCACAAGGACTAAATGAAAAGGCCGAAGTAAACACAGTAGAGGAAGAGTGGAGAGTCATGAAAAATGAAGTCAGTAGGGCTGCTGAAGAAATGAAAGGAAGGAAGAAAAGATCAACTAAGAATCAGTGGATAACTCAGGAGATACTAGACCTGATTGATGAACGACGAAAATACAAGAATGCTAGAAATGAACAGGGCAGAAAAGAATACAGGCGATTAAAGAATGAAGTGGATAGAAAGTGCAAGGTAGCTAAGGAAGAATGGCTGAAGGAGAAGTGCAAGGATGTCGAAGGCTGTATGGTCCTGGGAAAGGTAGATGCTGCATACAGGAAAATCAAGGAAACCTTTTGGAGAAAGGAAATCTAGGTGCATGAATATTACGAGCTCAGATGGAAAGCCACTTCTAGGGAAAGAAGACAAAGCAGAAAAATGGCAGGGGCATATCCAACAGTTGTATGAAGGTAACAATGTAGATAATTTGGTTCTGGAACATGAAGAGGCTGTTGATGCTGATGAAATGGGAAACCCAATTTTGAGGTCATAGTTTGACAGAGCTCTGAGTGACCTAAATAGGAACAAGGCACCTGGAATTGATGACATTCCCTCTGAATTACTGACTGCCTTAGGAGAAACCAGCATGACAAGGTTATTTCATTTAGTGTGCAAGATGTATGAGACAGGAGAAGTCCCATCCGATTTTCGGCAGAATGTTGTTATACCTATTCCCAAGAAAGCCGGTGCTGACAAGTGTGAAAACTACCGCACCATTAGTTTAGTATCTCATGCCTGCAAAATTTTAACACGTATTATTTACAGAAGAATGGAAAAACAAGTTGAAGCTGAGTTGGGAGAAGATCAATTTGGCTTCAGAAGAAATGTAGGGACACGCGAAGGCATTCGATAATGTTGATTGGACCAAGCTATTTATGATTCTGAAGATGATAGGGATCAGATACCGAGAATGAAGAATTATCTACAATCTGTATAAAAATCAGCTTGCAGTGATAAGAATCGAGGGCTTTGAAAAAGAAGCAGCAATCCAGAAAGGAGTGAGGCAAGGCTGCAGTTTGTCCCCCACCTTTTCAATGTTTACATAGAACAGGCAGTAAAGGAAATCAAAGAGAAATTTGGAAAGGGAATCACAGTCCAAGGAGAGGAAATCAAAACCTTGAGATTTGACGATGATATTGTTATTTTATCTGAGACTGCAGAAGATCTCAAGAAGTTGCTGAATGGTATGGTAAGGAGTACCAGATGAAATTAAATAAGTCCAAAAAAAAGTAATGGAAAGCAGTCAAACGAAGGCAGGTGATGTAGGAAACATTAGATTAGGAAATGAAGTCTTAAAGGAAGTAGATGAATATTGTTACTTGGGTAGTAAAATAACTAACGATGGCAGAAGTAAGGAGGACATAAAATGCAGACTAGAACAAGCAAGGAAGAGCTTTCTTAAGAAAACAAATTTGCTCACTTCAAACATTGATATAGGAATCAGAAAGATGTTTTTGAAGACTTTCGTGGGGAGCGTGGCATTGTATGGAAGTGAAACATGGACAATAACTAGCTCAGAAAGAAAGGGAATAGAAGCTTTTGAAATGTGGTGTTACAGAAGAATGCTGAAGGTGAGATGGATAGATCGAATCACGAATGAAGAGATACTGAATCGTTTTGGTGAGAGGAGATCGATTTGGCTAAATTTGACGGGAAGAAGAGATAGAATGATAGGACACATCTTAAGACACACACGTCTTGTTTAGTTGGTTTTTGAAGGAAGTGTAGGTGGTAAGAACGGTAGGGGTTGACCAAGGTATGAATATGACAAACAGATTAGAGCAGATGTAGGATCAAATAGTTATGTAGAAATGCAAAGTTTAGCACAGGATAGGGTGGCATGGACAGCTGCATCAAACCAGTCTATGGACTGATGACTCAAACACAACAACACATGAGTCATAAAGAAGGCATTCCTGAAGATCTCTATCCCCGACGCTGACCACAAATAATTGACATTTCTATGATGAGAGGATTCGCATAGAAAGGGGCTTAAAGTCTACCGTCATAAAATATTAGTGTTTGGTGTCAATTGCAGCCCATTCGTGCTAGGAGCTATTTTGGATTTTCATCTGAAAATCAGCTTAGATTTTACAGATACTGCAAGAAAATTAAGTTCCTCTCTGTATGTGTATAACTTTGTGAATTCCGTTGAAACTTAAGAGGAGCTCACCCGATTTGCGGACGAGTCGAGAAAGTTATTCGCCGGTGCTAAGTTCGTCCTTAGGGGGCTGTGACCGCACTAGAATGACGTTGAAGGAAGGTGAAATGTTAAGATTTTTCCTGTTTTAACAGATTCTGTTGCAGATGTATTTTCGTGCAAGGGAGTTTCTTTCGGAATAATTAGTGAAAAGGTCTCTCGAAGAAGTGTGTTATCAGTGGCGTAATGAATTTTCAATCTCATTGGTTTTACGTGTCCTCTTTCGATCGTACCGAAAACTAACTTACAGGAAAGTTGGCAGCTGAAAGTGAGGTCAAACGATAAAAATTAGTGAGGATATTAAAACAGATTTAATAGATGGTTGAAAGATCTGCCTGCCATTTGTGCAGTGAAGATTCCATGCAACTGGCCAGTAGCGAGTTCCGAAGTGGTCATTGGAATCGCAATCAAAATCCTGAGCAGTTTTTCATTTGGGCGAAGGTATCTTGCAATTTGTTCTTCAGGATCACTTCAAGCAATGGAACTGCACCGTCAATTTCTCTGAAATCAGTCCTTTCGTACAGAACGCTAAGCTCAGTAATTAGTCTATTATTGTCTGGGAGTCTTTATACGTCACACACGTTGTTAACTCCTTTTAGAGGGAACGGTTTTGAATATTCGTTCAAATTCGTCGAATCTAATACATTTGCAACGACTAAATAAGGAACAGACTCAAATCTACGACCATACTCATCAGTGATTCGATCACAAACATCTTTAATACCGGGCGAATTGGCCGTGCGGTTAGGGGTGCGCAGCTGTGAGCTTACATCCGGGAGAGAGTGGGTTCGAACCCCACTGTCGGCAACCCTGAAGATGGTTTTCCATGGTTTCCCATTTTCACACCAGACAAATGCTGGGGCTGTACCTTAATTAAGGCTACGGCCGCTTCCTTCCAACTCCCAGACCTTTCCTATTCCATTGTCGCCATAAGACCTATCTGTGTCGGTGTGACGTAAAACAAATAGCAATACTAAAATAAAACATCCTTAGCATTAGCCGTCCTGTAGGATTTCGTTCTGCGTCTATTCGTTTGTTTCATTTCTGAAGAAACTTTATTTGCTATTTTATCGATAGAATCTCTGAATGAAGCACCAGTCTTCGTAAAAATGCCAACAGCATTTCCTATTTTGATTGCACTGACGATCTTGCTTATAGCTGGCAGTACAAAATATGCAAATGAGGCATTATTATGTGAAAGACGGACAGCCAAAATAAGAATTCTTCGTCCTCCAAATTTTGTCAGAGTCCACGTGCTTCTTGAGTTGTCCTTACACATTTCCACTTTTCCACGTCCAGAAAGCATTGCAACAAAGCATCTTTGTTTTCATACACGACATTGACAACTTTTTCCAAAGCTGCCAGACGTTGAGGAGATCTGGAAAGAATGCAGGAAATGCAGATAGGCTGCAGAAAAATATACGCGCAGCTTGATTTTTAGAGGCCACGAGTTCCAATACGAGGTTGAGCTGGTGGGCGTAGCAGTGAATATAATTGGCTAGGGGATAGTGAGCTTTGATTTTCCTTTGAACTGTACCTCTTTCACCACAAATCACAGACGCTCCATCGCATCTTTGGGCGATAATTGTATCTGGATTAACCCGAAAAATGCTATTGAAACGCTGCAGTATGCACTCAGATATTGCACCTGCTATTTGTACATCTGGATTAAAGGATCCCCAAAATCTCTCAAATGGTTGGCCATTTAATATGTATTTGAACACCATTGCCAACTGTAGTCCTTCAGAGACGTCAGTAGTTTCACCTGCCATGACAGCGGTGTTTTTAGTGTTGTGTACTTCCTCCAGTATCTTTTCACGGCAGACTTCCAGCATGCAGTCTAGCAATTCATTCTGGATGGTTTTTGATGTGCTCTTAAATACCTTACAGGATCCCATGTGTTCCGTAATGGCACTGTCTAAACTGCTCATAAAATCAACTAATCCCAAGAACACTCCTGGATTTTCAGATACTGCGGACTTATCACGACCACCTAAAGCTAGTTCGAATGCCCCACAAAATTTTATACAATCAATTATTTTAGATACAATATCCCTATTCTTCTCTATTTGTGCATTATGTCTCTTCAAAGTGTCGTGATATGCCCTACTAAGCAGTGTTGCAATATTCACATTTCTTAGACATTCAGGTCCACTACATTATTGATGTGTTTTCTGTTCGACGAATGCGTCTTCATATACTCGTTTAAATGCCCCAGATCGTTCACACTTTTCGTACTCTATACATCATTATTTCCAAATAAGATGTAATAAAAACAAAACAAAGTATTTCTTACATCACAGCCATATATCCAACTGTTATTGTCGTAAAATTTACAATATAATTGGAATTTTTCCCTCTCGAAGTCTTATGAGTTTGACGATCTACAATTTTTATGTTCACTTTTTCTTCTAATGTTCTCCTTGAAAATGGTTCTTTCATCAAACTGTCCACACTTTTCATGCTGTATTCTCACTTCCCAACTTACATCAGTGCAAGAAGTATCGTAGGAATATAGATCCTCACTAAGAACACTAGTTTAATATCATTTTATGGGTACAATGGAGAGGATAAATAATTAGATAAATCTCCGTATGAACTTTAGCACTAACACAATGATGGAAAAACATGCACCAGCAATGTAACATTTAACCGCCAGGACAAAAACCGCACAAAGCTACTGAAAATGCTGCCAACTGAATCATTGAGACCTCCCCTATTACCAGCATACATTACATTCTAATACGGGTTAACATTTAGGGCCAGTCGAAGATTCTTTGACTCGCCTACGAATCCTTATTTGTGACATGAAAGGAAGATGGATATTTTAATAAGCATTGGCTGGTTACCTGAGTAACAACATTATGTTTGCGATAGATTGCCCCACTTACGATGCTACTCTCTAGTGACAGAGTAGTTTACTACGTTCAACATCAGGGTAGACGGAGGCATCAAGCAGTTCTACCCCCTTGCGGGAGGGAAAGTAACCTTAGACGGGATCTGTGAAAGTTGATCACGGCTTATGGTATACTCCACCGGCTACGGGGTGTGTTGCAAGCTTGGCTGCGCCTTCGTATTGCTTCCTTCAGGTTAGAGGCCAGAGATCATTTCACATGAGCACGAACCAAATTCCCCGACAGAACAGAGCTAGGTGTTCGACCGATCTCGTCCTGATTTTTACAAAACAAATTCATACAGTACTCAAAACAAGGAATAGGCATCAGGAAAACTGTACTGAATATAAATCATTCCTCACAGTTCCAAGCTACGTGCTGGAGCTCGGTAGCACGTATAGAACGGCCGCCACTGGCGTCTACTATGTTTAAGTGTGATCTGTGTATTAAGGGCTCTGCAATGCGTGACGCTCTTGCTAGACATAAAGGTGACGAGCGTCTAGACCCTGACAGACATTTCGCTCCTTCGCTCCGATCCTGATTTGGCGCATGCGCGTAGCTATTTACTATTTCCCTTTCCCCTCTTCCCCCTTTCAGGAGCCAAACATTGAACAGTACAACAAAATACTGTGCATACTACAGTGTGCATGCATTAAAACAAAGTTATTAATTTACTCTCCATAACTGCTGTCTTCCAGGAGCCTACCATTGAACAGAACAACAGAATACCGTGTAAGGTACACTGTGCATGCATTAAAACAAAGTTATTAATTAACTCACCACAACTGCTGTCTGCTGAAGAGACTCCCGAACACTTTCACAAAGACCTGAAGGTGGATTACTGTCCATGCACACCATCTAACACGCTATAGTCTATAGTCTACAGTTTAGCATGAACGTCACATTTATTTAAAGTCAAACTTTATTAACACGAATTCTATTGTCCGTGTGTCTCTAATTTTGTGTGCGTGGTTTATCACAGAAGTTAAGGCTAGGCTCATGTCACAATTACACATTAAATAAATTATTGTAATAAATCACGCTACCTTCTTTCTCATTGAATAACTAGCGATTGAGAACATTGAACACAATGGTCAACCGTCTCTCTGTTTGCCCTCAATTACCATTGACAACGAAACCAGTTTCTTTTTTTCGGGGTCCATACGTCGAAAGCTTCTAGACAATTTAGGAGTAGATTTCTTAGTGGAGAAAAATCGTCTTTGTTGATCCACATTTTTATTCCCTGGTATATTTCTGGAGGCTGAGGAAAGTATTCCAATTTTTGAACGGACTGCTGAAATAGTCGGGTTTATTTTTGCAACTATTTCATCTATTGCATCCATTTCTTCCAGAGAACATGCAGAAGCATATTCAAAGTTTTACTTTTCCTCGCTTCTAGGGTTAAAGTTGCACTCTTACTTGTAGCACTGTTCTTGTTTAGAGCCGCAATTAGTACTTCAGTCTCATTTTGCTTTAGTTGATTATCGTTAATGTTGTCAATAATCAAGTCAGGAGCAGAGCTGACGTCGGTGCTAGTAGAATTAACGTCCTCGATCGAATCTGAAGGCCTCCTGGTTGTGTTCTTTATAGCATTGTACCTACATATGACATGAATATGCTTACACATATTCCATCGTATACTATTATCTATACAGGTACAATTAAACTCGTGGATACATGTGTCACATTCAGAACATTTAAGATGACAGCTTTCACATTTAATTTCGGTTTTCCAAACCTTATAAAAAACCATATTGTCTTTTTCTGAGGGGATTAGCCAACTATCTTCATCTTCGAATACATTTTCAGGGGAAATGCTCAAACTTCTTTTATGTCTAGCTCGAAGATCTTTCAGTTTTGACGTGACTTTTCCCTTTTCTAAGGTGATGATACGGTCAAATATCTTGTCTCTAATGAAACGCATCATGGCATGTATTGCCTTGTCAAGACGTTTCACTCTCTTGCCGGATAAGTAGAAATACTTTAGAGTTTTGTGGACAGACTCTAAATGCATGTTGGTGTTAATTTGTGCCCACAATCTGTAACAGAATGCCCAAGAGTTTACAGTAGGGACGTAATGCTGCACAAAATATTTCCCAAACATTTCGGAATCAGGATCATTTACAGTTTTCTCTATAAAAGTTTCAAGAATTACATTGAATGTATTGACATCCGTTTCTTGCAGTAAAATTTGTGACTTGTCTGTATACTTCTTCCCTCTTATCTGAATTATTAATCTTCTCTGTAAGATTTTTCCGCCAAGCTTTAATCACATGCCAAGTACAGTAGAGTCGTTTTCTAGGTTCGCCCATAGCTTTCCCCCATCCGTTAAAAAAAAACAGTCAGCCATATCACTCATAAAAACACATTAGGATTGACACTACCTACTATGTCCTTAATTGTCTGAAAATAGAGTACCATTAGTTGTTCTTCGCTCTTATTCGTGAACATAAAGGCACACGGGAAACCTTGATGCAAATCATCTATAACTAAGAGTGTGAACAACTCAAAATTATAATTGTTGAGGCCATGTGTGCCATCGATACAAATAATATTACTTCCATATTTCTGAAGCATTTCACGTTGTCCCTCATTCATCAAAATTAGTACGAAATCCTCTTCTTTTAGAAAGGGAAATCGTTCGTCGGTACATGGCACTCCTTGCTGTTTATAAAATATGATGCAAGAATCCTGGTTCTTCATTTGCTGAACCCAGGAATGAACACTTGTCCCGTCATCACTATGCCTTTTTTTTGCCAGATGCCAAAGAGAAAGCATTTTCAATATTATAGAGCTCTTTCCTCGTTACAAGTTGTATTCTCTCCAAAGAGCTGCAAATATTTTCTCGGAGGTCGTCCAAAATGGCATCAAAAGGCACTTTGGCTGCGATTTTCATTGCAAGGGCATCTCTCTCTTCTGTACTTAACGAAAGGTGACCCAGATCATTTGAATGTCCTACATGTGTGGGTACGTAATCAACCTGACATTCCCGGGTCTGATTGTCTTTTATTACTTTAACACTTGCCGGAAAAAATCCGCCGATTTTATTGCTCCCCTGTGTTTTTAGGCTTCTCATATTATTACCTTCTGATACAAAGTGTCCGGAGCGATGGCATGAAAAATAATAATGAGTTTTGGCCTTTAATGCTGCTGTGGAACGGCTGACAATATACTTCGATTTTGTGTCATGTTCTATTTCCTCTTTCCATGTAGCAAATGATGCATACGTGGAAAACGTAAGAGATTCTGATTTAATTTCAATTCCATGATCTGACTGAAAATTAATGGCAAACTTACTCTTATCACTAGAGTCAAAACCACATTATAAAGGACAAACGTTTCTTCTGTCTGAACTAGCAGATGGTTTCGATTTCTTTGTACAATCTGGATGACTGATTAAATTATGCCTTCTCAAAAGTCTTTTATTTCTAAACTTTCCCGGGCAAACGGAGCACTGAACCCACTCGACAGGATCTGATTTTAAGGACGGGACTGTGTCTACTGTTTTGTGGAACAGTCTTACATGTCGTCTTAAATTCCTATGTTGTGTGTACACTTTATCACACAGCGCACACTGGAACATTTTGATTAGTATAATCTACCGCATAGATACACAGCCTACAACACATGAACTGGACTTTCGCATAGATACACAGCCTACAACACATGAACACTACGCCAACGCTTCAGAATCAGGTATTCCGCGCCACTCTCAAATTATACACAACATAGAAACACGTGTTCCGCTCCACTCTCAAATTATGCTCGCTTCAAGGGAGCGAGAGAAAGACAGAGAGGTATCGTTATGCTCACTTCCGGGCACACGGAGCGAAATGTCTGTCAGGGTCTAGACACTCGTATAAAAGGTGCTGAACACAGTCACACTATGTTTCCCTGCGGGCAGTGTGAGGCTACGTTTAAAAGACGGTATAACCTTGTACGTCATATTAAAGTAAAACATCCTAGCATTACATCCACCTTATGTGACGTTTGTGGGGAATACTTCACTAATGTAGAAGAGTACCAGTCTTACTTCGTAGAAGTACATCAGCGGACTCAGGCATCTACTTGTGACTATAGCCCCTAGGCTATGCGAAGAAAGCGTATAAATACTGATGTAGGTGAAGAAAGTTGTTGTGAGGAAGAACCTAGCAAAATGAAGTAGAACAGAGTGAATAACTTCAAACTATACACTGAGGACACTGTAACACTAATGTACAATCTTCACATTTTCAGAGCCATTTAAGAAGTAATGCATATAAAAACAATGCTTGTAGAACTGCAGCTAATACAAACATCGAAGTAATTGACAGTGCATTCAGAAGTAGAATTTTGAGTTGCAGAATTCTTACGAATGGGGAGTTTAAAAGCACTGAAAACTTCTTTAATTGCGTTAAATCGGATGAGCAACAGCTACTTAACAAAGCATTGTCTGATCATAATTTATTAACATTAATTTTGAACTTTTGCGTTGTATATTAAGAGCACAGATGAAAGTGGAATAACGGATATTAAATCATTTAATACCAAGAATATATTTGTGAGTCAACTATTTTTAGTAATATTTTTGTGATATCTCAAACGTTATCTCTACTAAGAATGCAGAGTTTCAAGAGAAAGGATCAGGGTGGACATTAGTTGAAATTTTGTATCTAGAGGTTAATATCAGTAAGCAGAATTCATTGCGAGGTTCGTCGCACATCGAGCTACCGACATGGATTAAGCATAAAAGAGCTGTTGTAAACGTCGAAAACAATGACGAGGCGTGTTTTACATGGGTTGTTATGTCGACATTAAACCCAGCGAAATCAACGGCAGTAAACAGAGTATCATCGTATCCTCTCTATTCAACACAACTGAATTTAGAAGGTATAGAATTTCCTATGCAGTTAAATTACATTAAGGGCTTTGAACAACTAAATAATATTAGTATTAATGTGTATGGCGTAGACAAAAAGTCGGCAGTCCTCAGACAGAAAAACATAAAAGCTGACAATGTGGTGGATGCTTGCAGTATTTTAGAACTGAAGATCAGTTAACAAACCATTCTAAAAATGACTGCAATTATATATTACCTGCCACAGATAATAATGTTTTTTAATTTACAATTTATAACAAGCAGTTTGTCATCTACGCTGACTTTGAAACAATCCTCAAATCATTTCAAATAAGCATGCCCAATCCAGATATCTCTTTTACTAATACTACCGGGAAAGGGTAGCACTGACGCGGATTCGGAATTATTTGATAGGATAATCGGCTATGTGGGAAAAGACATGGAAAGAAATGTGATTGTAGCGGGAAATCTGAATTTGCCAGATGTCAATTGGGAAGGAAATGCGAACGACAGGAAGCATGACCAACAAATGGCAAATAAGTTAATATGGGAAGGACAGCTGATGCAGAAAGTGGTGGAACCAACCAGGGGGGAAAATATCCTGGATGTGGTGCTGATAAAACCAGATGAGCTCTATAGGGAAACTGAAGTAATAGACGGTATTAGTGATCATGAAGCTGTTTTTGTCGTAGTCAAAAATAAATGTGATAGAAAGGAAGGTCTTAAAAGTAGGACTATTAGGCAGTACCATATGGCTGATAAAGCAGGCATGAGGCAGTTTCTAAATAGTAACTATGATCGGTGGAAAACGGTAAAAAAAATGTAAACAGACTCTGGGATGGGTTTAAAGAAATTGTTGAGGAATGCAAAAATAGGTTTGTACCTTTAAGGGAGGTAAGGAATGGTAAACACCCACCTTATTATAATAGAGAAATAAAGAGACAAAGGAGGAGGTGCAGACTGGAAAGAAACAGAGTTAGAAATGGCTGTGGAAGTAAGGAGAAATTGAAGGAACTTACTAGAAAATTGAATCTAGCAAAGAAGGCAGCTAAGGATAACATGATGGCAAGCATAATTGGCAGTCATACAAATTTTAGTGAAAAAATGGAAGGGTATGTATAGGTATTTTAAAGCAGAAACAGGTTCCAAAAAGGACATTCCAGGAATCATCAATAAACAAGGGGAGTGTGTATGTGAGGATCTTCAAAAGGCAGAAGTATTCAGTCAGCAGTATGTAAAGATTGTTGGTTACAAGGAAAATGTCGAGATAGAGGAGGAGATTAAGGCCAAGGAAGTATTCAAATTTACATATGATAACAATGACATTTACAATAAGATACAAAAGTTGAAAACTAGAAAAGCGGCTGGAATTGATCAGATTTCTGGGGATATACTAAAGACGATGGGTTGGGATATAGTACCATATCTGAGGTACTTATTTGATTATTGCTTGTTTGGAGGAGCTATACCAGATGAATGGAGAGTTGCTATTGTAGCCCCTGTGTATAAAGGAAAGGGTGATAAACATAAAGCTGAAAATTACAGGCCAGTAAGTTTGACATGCGTTGTATGTAAGCTTTGGGAAGGCATTCTTTCTGATTATATTAGACATGTTTGTGAAATTAATAACTGGTTCGATAGAAGGCAGTTCGGTTTTAGGAAAGGTTATTCCACTGAAGCTCAACTTGTAGGATTCCAGCAAGATATAGCAGATATCTTGGATTCTGGAGGTCAAATGGACTGTATCGCGATTGACCTGTCTAAAGCATTTGATAGGGTGGATCATGGGAGACTACTGGCAAAAATGAGTGCAATTGGACTAGACAAAAGTGACTGATTGGGTTGCTATATTTCTAGAAAATAGATCTCAGAGAATTAGAGTAGGTGAAGCTTTGTCTGACCCTGTAATAATTAAGAGCGGAATTCCTCAAGGCAGTATTATCGGACCTTTATATTTTCTTATATATATAAATGACATGAGTAAAGGAGTGAAATCGGAGGTAAGGCTTTTTGCCGATGATGTTATTCTGTATAGAGTAATAAATAATTTATAAGATTCTGAGCAACTGCAATGTGACCTCGATAATATTGTGAAATGATCAGCAGGCAATGGTATGTCCTCTCAGTTTTAATTACTGTGTTGATGGGGTGAAAGTTCCTGTTGGGAATCATTGTAAGTATCTAGGTGTTAATATAAGGACAGATCGTCATTGGGGTAATCACATAAATGGGATTGTAAATTGTACCGGGCGGTACACCTCCTCGCCGCTAATTCAAACATTGCGCCAGTTGAAACTCCTCGACTGGAGAAAGCCTGAACTTTAACAACCACATTAATTCTAAGGTTTCTCAGAAGATGTCTTTACTGTAAATTTTGAAGTGTTCTGAACTATGTCGGTTTCGATTTGTTTTTGTTTTCTCTGTAGTAAGAAGTGTGAACATTCTCTTCTAGATGGCACTACATAAGAACTACAATTGTGCACCCTAGTGCTAAGTGAAGGAACTTTTTTGAAGAAATTTACTATTCATAAGTTTGTTCTTTGTTAAATTTCTTTCAGTAATTGTTTGGGTTGGCAGTATAACCCTTCTCTTTCCGCCAGTTTTGAATTTGACCAATGAGGAATTTCTGTAATTAATTTTCCACCAATAAGGTGTTTCTTCTTCGTCTGGTGTATTAGTTTTTGCTGTGATCCACTAAAATTTTGTGGGCGGGTTGTAATCATTCATGAAACGTCTCGAATTTTCCACGAGGGTATATAAACTGCTGATTTTTAGGTCTCGGGGCCACTTCAGTAACATCTCTCCTAGTGTGATTATGTATCAGGGGGCGGGAAGCGCCTCTTTCTTCGGGCAGCAGTTCATCCATAAGGTAATGGCCGTTTAATAACTTCATTTCTTCCTAGCTCAGCAGTTTAACCCTCGGGGCAGGTTCGAAACTTTTCTCATGTAACCTATCCTTAAAAGGTAATAGACATTTGGTAAAATTTTGGCTTTTTAACTATAAATTGGGATAGAGAGTGCCTAACCCTCTCGAGCTCCCACTCATATTGTTCTGAGGTGACTACGTTTTCATTTCCTTTTTTTTCTCCCTTCGTAATGTAAATCAGTTTTCTTATCGTGTCACCTCCGTAGTATGGGATTAGCCCTTGCATAAGCGGCCTAGTGCCAAATAGGTTTTAAATATGTATTAGGAGTGCAAGTTACGCCTCCAGTCAACTCTGAATTTTGGGGCATGTAATTGACCTGTTTCCTTACTTAATAGGCCTCAGTAGATTGGGTATTATTACCCCTGTTCTTGTGTGCCTGGAGGGCAGATTGAAGGTGGAGTTTGGTGTGGCCTTTGAATAGGCTTGATTTTTGAGAGCGGGTTTGCTCTTTCTTAAAAGTGGATTTTCTGTGTGCCTCGAGGAAGCTTTACTGGGTAATTGGGAGCAAGTGCTCCTTGGCATGATTGGGGTTTTCTGCCCCTTTGTTGTACCTTGTATATAGGTAAAGTTGGGCTTATAGCTCAAGGATTGTGAGTCTGGCGCTCGAAGCTCAAATCCAGTAACAAACTGTAATTGTACTTTCTTAATTTGTTGATCTGCTACTTGGTACCTGTTATATTCTGTTATTTATTTATCTTGAAAAGAAAATATAACCTTTGTTAAAGTTTTATATTAACTTTAATTTCGTAAGTTGAGACCTATTCCACCCAGCTCCTTCCTTCACCTCTGCTGTTCCACAGATACCTCGGAACAAGTGGTAGCAGAGCGTGGTTGAATGGGTCTCAATTTAGCCTCTCCTGACGGCTAAACATTGCTTTGCTTTCGAACTCTAACAATTTTCTCTGTTGCTGGACTTTTCTTTCTCATTTTTCAAAACGGTTAATTTTTTGTCATCATGTCCGGCTCTCGCGAAGTCCTCCACCCCGGCTATTTGCGCAAGGAGGAATTAACCCCTCAGCGTCGCAGCCGTTTAAAGAGCTTCCTATCCCGCGGCCGGATGAGATTTCAACTACGCGCGACTGAAATACATTGATTCACTTAAAGCGTTACTACCTACTAGTATAAGAGTGGCCCGATATTCGCGAAATTTGGAATTCCTTATGGTAGAACTATGTACATGAAGATAATTACATAATTGTTTCACATTTCCTTAGTAATTTAGTTCCGTGTGATAGAGTTCGAAGCACTCTTCGAGACAGAGACCCAAGGCACACTCCTGGCAGCAGTACACCGATGTCTTCTTTTCACCGTGTTTTGAACACGCGATAGAACGTCTCTGAGGTTTGGATTTCTCACTCTTGGGTGCTAATTTCCTGATAAAACGTATTTCCTGCAACCTTGGAACTGTATTATCTGATGCGCGCCGGCCTTGAATATTTCGTTTCCCGCCCGAGAAGCGTATTTTGTACTACGTAAACAAACCTTCCAACAGCTGAAACTGATAAGATAACTGCTCAATGTTTGTCCCTGTGACTTGTCTAAATATTATTGGAGAATCTAGGAATCATAATTCACTGTTGAAAGCTTCCCTTTGACCTGTATGCGTATCTATAGCCTCCTACACGAAATTTCCAAGTACTGGTTCCTCCTCATCGTCACTCTCATCATTTACCACTGCTACATCATCTATTTCATTATCACTACTGCTAATACTGCCACTACTACTTCCGACTAAACTTTCATTTGAATTATACAATATTTCAAGCACGCTACACTCAGCAGGAGCTAGCCATTCAGCGCGGTGCGTCACACAAGCTGATGAAGCTGCAGCGGGACCGAAAGCGGCAGGACGAAACTGAATGAGGGGAATAACATTTATGACGAATCAAAACAACTCGATACATATTTCAGATTAAAAGGTCGATACATCGTCTTTCAAACGAGATATATACCATGCACAACTGCTTCTCGTGTCGTATGACAGAAAGCAGCACTAACTGATGCCTATACAGAGTACTCGTAGAGAGTTACGAAAAGACTACAAGCTGAGAAATAAAGACAAATAAAATAAATAAACCGCACTCTTAATACAAGATTAGAGCAAAGAACATCACACGAAAAGACAAACTTCTCAGATCATCATTTCTTTATTTTATTCTGTGGGAAAGAATGAAGCAAACGGACTATTAAAAAAGCAGGTATTGGTGCTCAGACATAATTGACACATACTTATCCTTGCAAAAGCAGCTACACTTTAACGATTTTCAATACTTATTTAGAACACTGATAAACCCGAAAATGTCTTCTTGGAAACAAAACAATTTGCATATCCATAACACCAAAACTCTTCGCGCTATAGCCGTAAATGCGAAACCATGTATGGGTCTATACCACGTATAGAGGTCGGCGGCTACGGAAGAAAAGGGGGTCTATACCACGTATAGAGGTCGGCGCTGAGGGGTTAATCTATGAATTAACCATTAGAAATGTTCAATCTGGAGGCACGGTTGCGATAGACACTAATAAGCTAAAAGATTCCCTTGATTTGCCTATTACCATCCCGACTTTGGGAGAAAAAGAGATTGGCGATGCTCTCTCCACGATCAATGATAACACTACTGAGCTAGCATCTGTAGTTAGTTTTTTGAAGTAAGTGATCCATCTCCTAATCAACTCAAAATTGTACAGGCCAGGTTGTACCACTTTTATAATAGGGTGTGTGATCTATTGTCTCTGAAGTTAAATGACGTTCAGGGTAAAGAAGCTAGCGTCCTTGCCGAAAACTTGTCAAAAATATCTAGTAAAGTTAGTCATTTGTTATCTGGATCTGCTATTCCTAAAGTCGACCAGCCTATGGTCGTAAATATCGTAAATGTGGAGAATTCCTCTAAAGAGGAAGGAAGTAGTACTGAGGCGACTACCCAACGAACATCTGCCCCATTAGAAACTGAGTCCGATCGTCGCACGTCCATTCCACCCTTTGTGTTCAATAGGGCACCTTCGGAATCGGCTTCTCCACCACTTAGACCCCTTTCTACTATGTCACCTAGTTTCAGCAGTTTACCCCATCCATTAGCTATGTTACTCAGAGGGATTTCAAAGTTTTCTGTTAACTCCACAACCGATGTCATTGCCTTCTTAAGGTTTTTAGTTGAGTTCCAAGATCATGCCCTAGTTTTTCTCTTTCTCCGTGTCAAATCCTTCAGATTATTTACCCGTATTCTATTGGTGTTCTATCGGACAAAATAGTTAGGGCAATTGCCGAACAGTCATCCATAGAAGACTTCCACGCCCATCGGTTTGCTAATTTTATTCCAGCTCGAGCTAGGTCATCTCTAATTCAGAAGTATTATTATAGAGTGCAGCGACTTGTTGAAAACCTGGCAGAATTCATACAAGACATCAAATTCTATACTAGGGTATTTGCCCTTCATTTTCCCGAAGATCAAATTGTTCAGGCTATATTGGAAGGTATTTCTCCATCATACCGATCATACTTGTGTTTCGCGTCGCGTCCGCAAACCTTTGCCGAGTTAGAGGGTATGGCTGTCTCAGCCGAAGGAGTTAGATACGCCGATACTTTGCGTGTCGCGAAGGAACCCCCTCCATCCTCTAGTAGTTTTCGGCCTCCACCTCGCCGACCCATCACACCCCGTAAGTGTTACGCTTGCGGGTCGCCTGACCATCTTCGCAATACATGCCCATTGATTAAGTCTAGTGGGACAAGGAATGGAGCGCGGTCATCTCAAGGTTGTTTTAAATGCGGCGCGTTTTCCCATATCGCCAAGAATTGCCCAAATTTGAACAGCACCCCCTCCTGCTCAACTTCTGGTGCAACTTCCAACAACAATCAAAAATGACTAGTGGCTTCGGCTGAGTCGACCAACTCTTCATTCCGAGGCTCAGCCCAAGTAAAACTGCCGAATTCCCAAGGAAAACTCAGTTCTCGAATTTAGCTTTTGAAGGCCCTAAATAATGTCTTAGGATTACGGCGGATATCCCCGCACCTGTTCCTTTTCTCAAAATTGAAGTGAATAATGAACCTGTAACAGCTTTACTAGATTCGGGCAGTGTGTGTTCTATTATTTCGGCTGAATGGTACTCCAAATTGAAAACTGTTTGTAAACTTCCTTACTATTGCTCATCTTCAGTTCAGTATGTTTCGGCTAATTCTTCTCCATTAGAAATTTTAGGTTTTTTAATATGCCAAAATTCGGATTTCTAAATTTACTTGGAAAGTTAAACTGTTTGTGACTAAGCACTTGTCTTGCCCCATTATATTGGGAGCGGATTTCATGTCTTCTACTGGTCTAGTGCTCGACATCCAGAGCAGGTCGTGCACATTCAAATTTCCTTCTAATTGTAAAATCCCTTTGTTAAAGTGTAGTTCTGTATCATGTTCATCTATTTCGCCTACCCAGGATGAGATGTTGTTAGACCTTAGACATCTACCTGAGGAGCAGGCTGACCGTATTCGTAAGTTGTGTCAGTCGTTTCCAGAGGTGTTCTCTGATACTCTTGGTGTTACTGACCTTATTGAATACAAGATTGAGGTTACTGATTCGATTCCGGTCCGTTTTCCACCTTATAGGCTGCCTCCTCCTAAAATGAAAGCCTTGAAGGAAATCATTGATCAGGTGTTGAAGGATGGCATTATTCGGCCCTCTAAGTCGGCGTATTCTTCGCCTATTTTTCTAGTGCCGAAACCCCAAGGTGGCTTCAGGCCTGTGATTGATTATAGGGCTCTCAATCGGAAGGTGGTGTTACAATCTGTGCCCCTTCCAGACCTTCACTCTTGTTTTTCATGGTTTCGTAAGGCTAAGTTCTTTACCATCTTAGATCTTCTTTTTTTGCTAGGGGCTTTACGTCGCACCGACACAGATAGGTCTTATGGCGACGATGGGATAGGAAAGGCCTAGGAGTTGGAAGGAAGCGGCCGTGGCCTTAATTAAGGTACAGCCCCAGCATTTGCCTGGTGTGAAAATGGGAAACCACGGAAAACCATTTTCAGGGCTGCCGATAGTGGGATTCGAACCTACTATCTCCCGGATGCAAGCTCACAGCCGCGCGCCTCTACGAGCACGGCCAACTCGCCCGGTCATCTTAGATCTTAACCAGGCTTATAATCTGATACCGTCAACAGAGGAATCCAAGCACCTGACAGCGTTTGCCACGGATTGGAATTTGTATGAATACAACCGCGTACCTTTCGGGCTCCCCACGGGAGCAGCCGTGCTTACGAGACTGCTAGATAGGGTCTTCTCCGACATCAAATTTGAGTACTTGTATTACTATCTTGATGATGTCGTCGTATTTTCGGAGACCTTCGAAGAACACCTAGATCATCTGAGAGAAGTTCTCAATCGCCTTCGTATGGCTGGGTTAACTGTGAAGTTGTCCAAGGTCGCCTTCGCTAAGCCTTCTATGTCATTCCTAGGGCATATTGTGTCGCCCGATGGTGTTGCAGTCGATCACTCTAGAACACAGGCCATCCGTGATTTCAAAACTCCTAAGGACATCAAAGGTATTGCTAGGTTCATTGGCATGGTGAATTTCTTCAGGAAATGTATTCCTAACTTCGCTAACAGAGCGGCGCCCTTGAACCTTATTCGTATGAAAGGCGTCAAATTTCAGTGGGGGCCTTCCCAACAAGCCGCTTTCGAAGACCTCAAATTTGCTCTCTGTAATGCCCCTGTCCTCGCTATGCCCGATTTCTCTAAGAAATTCATCGTCCAAACCGACGCGTCGTCGTCGGCAGTGGCTGCGGTCCTTCTTCAAGAGACCGAACTAGGGAGGCGACCCGTCGCCTATGCCTCTAGGACTCTATCGGCTCAGGAAGCCAAATATTCCATCTATGAGCTCGAAGGTTTGGCAGTCTTATTTGCTTTAGAAAAGTTCCGGCTCTATCTGGAACATGTCAAATTCGACTTGGAGACCGATTACCAAGCCTTAAGTTGGGTCTTAGCTAGGCCGCGTCGTACTGGTCGTATAGCCCGGTGGGCCATCCGAATTTCTGCCTTCCAATTTGACGTTAGCCATATCAGAGGTACTGAAAATGTTGTGGCAGACGGACTAAGCCGTATGTTTTCCAATGATGTAGAGACCCACGAACTGATCGATAGTTTTTCACCTCCCGAGTCCATACGACCCGAGGTTATTGCCATTTTAACTGATGCCCCCATCTTGTTTGGGGATCTTGATAAATATCAACGTGAAGATCCAACGCTGGCCCCTATCATGGAAACCCTTTCTTCTGGGGAACATGTTGTCCCTTATGTTCTGAGGAATGGTGTTTTATGTTGCCCGTCGAGGCATGATCAGAAGATGAAAGTGGTAGTTCCAGCGGTTCTTGTACCAATGATCTTCAAGTACTACCATGAGACCCCATTGGGGGGGGGGCATTTAGGCATCTTCAAAACCCGGGAAAAGATTCTTGAAATGTTCATCTGGAAGGGTATGGACGGAGAAATCCGTGAATTGGTAAAATCTTGTAAATCATGTTGGCTTAGTATACCCACTATGTCCACTAATCAAGGGCTTTTGTCTTCTCATCAAGCGTCGCGCCCCATGAAACGTCTCTACATCGATTACGTAGGACCGTTCCCCCAGTCAAAGGGGAATGCCAACAAGTTCATTCTTGTATGTGTAGATGGTTTTACAAGATTTTCTTGGTTATTTCCGACTAAGCTGGCTACCGCCCAGTCCACCATCTCCAGTTTAAATTCGATCTTTGCTTCTTTTTTTCCTTGTCAATATATCGTGTCCGACAACGCTAAAGCTTTCACTTCAAATCTTTTCCGTAAATTTTGTTTTGATCTATTTCTCATGTAACAACATCTGCTTATTATCCTCAACCATCTCTAGCGGAACGGGTTAAACGTAATCTGAGATCGGCCCTTATTGCCTATCATCACGACGATCATTCTAGGTGGGACACATCCCCGCATTGGTTAGATTTGCTTCGAATTCGGCGGTTCATGAATCCCATAAATTTACTCCAGCTTCTTTGATGTTCAAGTTTGTTCCAAACACGCCGCTCTCTAACCTTTGGTCTCTGAGCGACATTCTACCTGAGACAATAGATCCTGATAACATTAAAGATCTTTGGAAGAAGGCTAAGGCCAATCTTAAAGTGCCTCATGAAAAGGTTACCGAAAGATATGATCGTGGACGGAGACCCACCCATTTGAAGGTAGGCGACCACGTTATGGTCAAGAATTTTGTTCCCGCGGGCAAGCATGCCCCCAGATTTCATGGGCCGTGTATTATTCTCGATTTCCTTACACCCGTTACCTTATTACTAAGCAATCCATCCACCGAGAGGATATTTAGGGTTCACCTGTCGCAGGTGAAGCCTGTGCAACTTCCGCGATAGCTGGTTTTTATTTTTATTACATTTTGAATGAATTCGAAAGGTTATATTTTTTTGGTTTCACTTTTAGGCCTTCTGCCCCTTGAATTAGGTTCCTTGTATTTAAATATTCATTGTACAACCTCCCCCGACCAGTTAAACTGCTATCCTGTCCTCGCCATGGCCATTACCATGCTCCCGTCTCCTGCTCAAACACACCAGTGGCTAATTAAAATGAAACAAAAACCTCCACGCCGCTGGCCCCTCAACCTCACCACAAAGACTGTACCCTACAATCGTTATGGTCCAACAAATTCTGCCGCCGAGATCTTAATGTTTCAGTGCCCCCGCAGCCGTGCAGCGCCGTACCGATACTGTAGTGGAACACGGGCCCGATCTACTCCAGTGAAGTCAACCAGTGTACGGCGAGCCGGAGCCCTCCTCTCGGCCAAGGCTGATGTGCGGCGCACCACCTGCAAACTGCCCGCGGTCTGTAAACAATCGTCGCGTATGCGGCGTACTTCACCAGCACTACCCCTCTCATGGTGAGGGAGAGCGGTATCTCAGGGTACTTGAGGGGACCGAGCGGCCTCTTCTGGACACAAGCAGTTGCGGCCGGTCTAGCCCTCAAAGTAATAGGCAACTAATGTACTTATCCAGCTACATGGACATTCCATATCCACAATTACTCCATTTTTGGATTCAACTGCAACATATGGTGGACTTAGAAATGTTTTCCCCCTTCAAGAATTAAAAGTTTTTCTTTCTGAATTCAACTACTACAAGCATAAAGACATTTCATCAAAAGCTACTACATAGAATTTTGAAACTGGATCAAACCTATTTAAGAAAACTTCGGATACGGAAAAATATATGTACTTTTTTGTGAATCCTTCTGCAATTAATTTCTATATCAACATCATAACTTGGACCCTGTTTAAAACAAAATTTGGTGTCCTTCTGTGTCACCCCTTGGAAGGACTTTTGTGGGGGGAGGCCTGTACCGGGCGGTACACCTCCACGCCGCTAATTCAAACATTGCGCCAGTTGAAACTCCTCGACTGGAGAAAGCCTGAGTTTTAACAACCACATTAATTCTAAGGTTTCTCAGAAGATGTCTTTACTGTAAATTTTGAAGTGTTCTGAACTATGTCGGTTTCGATTTGTTTTTGTTTTCTCTGTAGTAAGAAGTGTGAACATTCTCTTCCAGATGGCACTACTTAAGAACTACAATTGTGCACCCTAGTGCGAAGTGAAGGAACTTTTTTTGAAGAAATTTGCTATTCATAAGTTTGTTCTTTGTTAAATTTCTTTCAGTAATTGTTTGGGTTGGCAGTATAACCCTTCTCTTTCCGCCAGTTTTGAATTTGACCAATGAGGAATTTCTGTAATTAATTTTCCACCAATAAGGTGTTTCTCCTTCGTCTGGTGTATTCGTTTTTGCTGTAATCCAATAAAATTTTGGGGACGGGTTGTAATCATTCATGAAACGTCTCGAATTTTCCACGAGGGTATATAAACTGCCGATTTTTAGGTCTCGGGGCCACTTCAGTAACATCTCTCCTAGTGTGATTATGTATCAGGGGGCGGGAAGCGCCTCTTTCTTCGGGCAGCAGTTCATCCATAAGGTAATGGCCGTTTAATAACTTCATTTCTTCCTAGCTCAGCAGTTTAACCCTCGGGGCAGGTTCGAAACTTTTCTCATGTAACCTATCCTTAAAAGGTAATAGACATTTGGTAAAATTTTGGCTTTTTAACTATAAATTGGGATAGAGAGTGCCTAACCCTCTCGAGTTCCCACTCATATTGTTCTGAGGTGACTACGTTTTCATTTCCTTTTTTTCTCCCTTCGTAATGTAAATAAGTTTTCTTATCGTGTCACCTCCGTAGTATAGGATTAGCCCTTGCATAAGCGGCCTAGTGCCAAATAGGTTTTAAATATGTATTAAGAGTGCATGTTACGCCTCCAGTCAACTCTGAATTTTGGGCCATGTAATTGACCTGTTTCTTTACTTAATAGGCCTCAGTAGATTGAGTATTATTACCCCTGTTCTTGTGTGCCTGGAGGGCAGATTGAAGGTGGAGTTTGGTGTGGCCTTTGAATAGGCTTGATCTTTGAGAGAGGGTTTCCACTTTCTTAAAAGTGGATTTTCTGTGTGCCTCGAGGAGGCTTTACTGAGTAATTGGGAGCAAGTGCTCCTTGGCATGATTGGGGTTTTCTGCCCCTTTGTTGTACCTTGTATATAGGTAAAGTTGGGCTTATAGCTCAAGGATTGTGAGTCTGGGGCTCGAAGCCCAAATCCAATAACAAACTGTAATTGTACTTTCTTAATTTGTTGATCTGCTACTTGGTACCTGTTATATTCTGTTATTTATTTATCTTGAAAAGAAAATATAACCTTTGTTAAAGTTTTAAAATAACTTTAATTTCGTAAGTTGAGACCTATTCCACCCAGCTCCTTCTTTCACCTCTGCTGTTCCACAGATACCTCGGAACATAAATAAAGTGTACAGATCTCTGCACATGGTTATGAGGGTGTTTAGGGGTTGTAGTAAGGATGTAAAGGAGAGGGCATATACGTCTCTGGTAAGACCCCAACTAGAGTATTGTTCCAGTGTATGGGACCCTCACCAGGATTACCTGATTCGAAAATTGGAAAAAAATCCAAAGAAAAGCAGCTCGATTTGTTCTGGGTGATTTCCGACAAAAGAGTAGCGTTACAAAAATGTTGCAAAGTTTGGGTTGGGAAGAATTGAGAGAAAGAAGAAGAGCTGCTCGACTAAGTGGTATGTTCCGAGCTGTCAGCGGAGAGATGGTGTGGAATGACATCAGTAGACGAATACGCTTGAATGGCGTTTATAAAAGTAGGAAAGATCACAATATGAAGATGAAGTTGGAATTCAAGAGTACAAACTGGGACAAATATTCATTTATAGGAAGGGGAGTTAGGGATTGGAATAACTTACCCAGGGAGACGTTCAATAAATTTCCAATTTCTTTGAAATCATTTAGGAAAAGGCTAGGAAAACAACAGATAGGGAATCTGCCACCTGGACCACTGCCCCAAATGCAGATCAGTATTGATTGATTGATTGATTGATTGATTGATTGATTGATTGATTGATTGATTGATTGATTGATTGATTGATTGATTGATTGATTGATTGATTGATTGATTGATTGATTGATTGATTGATTGATTGATTGATTGATTGATTGATTGATTGATTGATTGATTGATTGATTGATTGATTGATTGATTGATTGATTGATTGATTGATCGGAATTGACACACGCATGCCCCGTATAGCTTCGCGTATTATATCAAGTGTAGTTGTTATGTCGAATCCGAAAATATATCCGATAAACGGAATTCGTCTGATAGTTACACAGGCGTCGGCTTTTATTATTTCCCACTATCTTAAAATGTGAATTACATCGTCTTTCTTACAAATAATCTGTTCTCAGACCAAAGAGAACAAAACTGGTGGGTGCATTCCATTTTGTCTCGGATGTAACGTACGTCCCAGCTCTTGGTTTTCTTTATACCTGTGTTAACAGAAAATCAAAATGAACCAATTAAAAATAATCTGTCAATCACTTCGCCTACACAGTTTAACAAGACAAGACCTTCTCACAAAACTTAAGTCCTATATAGTGCAGGGAGTTCCACCGAACGTCCACTTTCCATTTTCACTTAGCTTTTTACAGCAGAAACAACACTTTCATAGTCATTGTCTCCATAATTTTCCACTGGTAAGGTATCCTGCAATGAAGTCATCTCCAGGGGATACAAACGTTGATGTCCAGTTCATGTCACATTCAGCAGTCTGCACTCGAACTACTCTTGTGTTACCATCTTCACCAGGAAACATCTCAGTCACATTACCCAAAGGCCAATCGAGTATTTTCTTCTGATCATGGCTTACTGACACAATGTCACAAATCTTCAGCATCCTTCGAAACTTTTCATCATGGAATCTTTTCCTCAATTCCTCCCGTAAACGCTGCAGGTACTTGGCCCATTTTCTGATGTCGGTTTTGCCAAGGCAATCAAGATCAGGGAATCCAATGGACCGGTTGTCGTGCAGGAACATTGCTGGAGTCAATGTCACTAAGTCACTTGGATCCTCAGGCAAGTATGTCAAAGGCCTAGAATTTACCACATACTCCAAATCGCATAGGACAGTCAGAGTCTCTTCATGGGTGAGAAAGGCTCTTCCCAACGTCCTCTTCAACAATTTCTTGACCATTTGAATGATCTTCTCCCACCATCCACTCCACCAAGCAGCCGTAGGTGGAGTGAATTTCCACTGGATCCTCCTTGAAGATGTTTCCTCTTCTACCTTATGCCAGTCCAAAGAGTCAAAGGAATTCACAGCTCCTGTGAAATTGGTCCCATTGTCACTGTATATAACTCTGGGTCATCCCCGCCTTGCAGTAAATCTCCTAAGACCTTGAAGACATGCTTCTGTAGAAAGGTTTAACACCAGATCAGTGTGTACAGCTCAATACACAGCACAAGTAAACGACAAAATCCAAGCTTTCTCTCCGCCCCTTAAAATCAACGGCCCAGCAAAATCAACCCCACTAACCTCGAAGACTGACGAATCTTTCACTCTATCTTCTGGCAATGGTGCAGGATCTACATCAACTTTCTTCTCAAATCGCTGACATTTGACACATTATGTGATCACCCTCCATACTGTCTTCCAACCTCTTAAAATCCAGTATTCTTACCTTAATATTCTAAGTAACACCTAAACACCCGTATGAGAATAATTTATCTGTTAGTCTCGGATTAGAATCTCCAATCTCCACAAGTTTGTGACTGGAAGTCAGAAAAAATTTCCTCATGTTCTTTTTGAATAATTTTAGTCTTCAGCCTCAGAAGACCAGCTTGGTCGACAAATGTTGCAAAGGGAGTTCAGTCGTCGACTTTCAGTTTCTTCCAGAACCCCTGTCTGGACAAGACGCAGGAGCCTTTTCTCAGCCCGTGCTAGTTCTGAAACAGAGAGATCACCCCCACTTTCACAACTTCGACGTTTCGATGATTTTCCAACAAATCGCAGTATCCACCCTATGAGTCTGACAATTTGAGAAAACTTGGAAAATCTTCTTAGGTACTATCAGGCATCTCTATCCTTCGATGAGGAATTGATCAATGATTGAGATATTTTCTTCTCTCTTGTTTGATGATGTCATCATCCACGTTAACCTCTGATGTCGGCCATTCCCCTTCTGCCAACTTACACCAGTGAGGACCCTCCCACCATTTGGAGTCTATTAAGGGCTTCTACGAAACAGCCTCGACATGGAAGGTCAGCTGGATTCTGCTCCCCAGGAATATGCCTCCAGTCTTCTTGTCTCGTCAGAGATCTAATCTCCTTCACTCGATTGTTCACAAATACTCCCCAAGACTCATCTCTCTTGATCCAGTACAATACCACTGAAGAGTCCGTCCAATAAAACTCGGAGATGTTCAAGCTCAAACTTTCTCTGACCGAGCTTGCTAGTCGACTACCAATACAATATGCCAAGAGTTCCAATCGTTGCATCGAAATTTCCTTGTGTGGTGAACCCCTTGTTTTTGCCATGACTAGCTGAACATAAACAATCTCTTCTTATGAAGACTGTTGCAGCATAAGTACTCTGGCTATCATCACAAAATGTATGTAAACTCCAGGTTTGTTCAGACCTGCTTACTACAAAATTTCTCGGTATGTTCACTTCAGAAAGTCGCCAAACTTCAGCTTCCCATTTTCTAAACTTCTTCTGTACAACATCTGGCAATGTATCATCCCACCCCATCTTCGAATTCTAGCTATACCGAATGAGAAGTTTAGGGAATAGGGTCAGAGGACATGAAAACCAAATGGGATCAAATATCCTCTGAGCAGATGACAATATTTTTCTTTATGTAACACATCCGGTCTCATTTTGAGGCCTCACATCACAGTACAATACATCTTCTTCCCTGTCCCACAATAATCCAAGAACAGAAGAAATCTTCTCAAACGTACTCTCTTTTCCCCCTTGAGGTGCATTTCCAGCCGCGTAGTTCAAATCTGGCTTCTGAAAGTAGTTTCATAGATTTCTCAACAAATTGGGTCGTTTCTTCCTTTGAATCAAGGGATGTTACGCTGTTATCGACATGGAATGAGTTCTTTAATAGCTGTGCTGTTTCTTGTAGTTCAGGTGGGTTATTTCCTAAATAGAGATCAAGAAACGCACCCAACAATAATGGACTGCACTTGAACCCAAATACAACTCTGAATCTCTTCATGGATGAGTCCTCCCACCATAGGAATCTCAAGAAATCTCTGTCTGAAGGAGCAACAGAAATGTGCAGAAAGGCCCTCTTATGTCCGAAATTACTCCAATTTCACGGCAGCGAAACCTGACCAGAAGAGGTGGAATTTGTTCCAGCAGATTTGGTCCTTTCTCCAAGCACTCTCTCAGGGATGGACTTTCCTTCCCCCGGCAAGAGGCATCAAACACGGGTCTTAACAGTGTGGTTGAAGTTTCTTTGAATACACGTCTGTGAGGTAAATAGTGGCATTTATTTTCAATGTCTTGAAAGGGTACTCTTTAATCACTCCTTCTTGAAGCCAATCCTGAAACACAACATTGTATTCCCGATAATTGTTGCCACTCAACAGTTTGTTAGTCGTCGTACTGCACCTCTTCTCAACAATTTACAAATTGTGGTGGAGTTCCTGAGACACCTCATTCCATGGTAGATAGACCTCGTAATGGCCATCCTCGTCGATTGAGACAGTCTTCTTAAAATAATACAAGGCAGCCATATCTGTTCCTTTCTTTGATGTCTTCTCGGCAGGATACCTAATTCCCAGGGTGTCCAACTTTCACAAATCAGTGATTGCAGTGTTTAAAGTCAACATTGAAGTTACCACCATGCTGACGAGTCAGAGAACTGTTTGGAGATAGCCTCCCCAAAACAACTCACCCAAGACGAGTCTCAACAGCCACTGGCCCACATCCCATGTTTCGTGTCCGCTACTAAAATAAGTTCAATTACAGGCGTCCCTTCTCCAGAATCAGAGAGAAAAATTCTATTTTTTAATTCTTTCATCCAAGGACCACTTTGGATTCTAGGGACAGTACACAAATAATCGTTTGATCCAGTACAGGGATCTTACATGTGTACCTGCCATTTAAACTGCTCAACTGTATTTGATAATCAAAGTGTAGATGCCCTTTTGATTCAGTTCCTCCAAATAGAGCATGAATCATGTTTTCAGATTCTGACAGTTCCAGTCCGACGGTATCTACCAGTTTCTTTAATATTTCAGGGGGTGTTACGGTCCGAATCTATCGCGACTAATAAGCAATCAAATTTAATATAGGGATATAAGATCTCAAACTAAAGGTATGGGCGCCATCCAACCAGTACTACAGGGTAGAACGGGACACTCAATAATCATTAACTTTAAGGCCCATCATAAAAACACATAAAAATATATTAAATCAGATCAAAGGGAAAATATGAAGGTTCCGTCCTAGGAATGGGGACGGATATTTAAACGGTCACCAAGGGTTTACCATTCTACAAGAACAAGAACTTGGAACTGTTTCCTTGCAAATGCTAAAGGAGCATTTTATTTAAGTAAAACAAAATATTTTTTACACACAACTAAAATCTGTTGATTAGCAAATTATTCCTGAATTTTTTACACAATATTTGACACTTTTGACCACCCATCCATTTGGGTGGTGAAACCGTTGATATCTGAAGGTATCAGATTTACCCTCGTTAACACAATGAC
The DNA here is from genome assembly GCF_040414725.1 of Anabrus simplex. NCBI lineage: Eukaryota > Metazoa > Arthropoda > Insecta > Orthoptera > Tettigoniidae > Anabrus > Anabrus simplex. The sequence continues at coordinate 282,411,757 of NC_090266.1, read as the reverse complement.
CATTGATGGTCATGGACCAATTACCTGTTGGCCAAGTGGGCGCGATCACATGACCCCTGTCATCGCCTCCACTTTTATTGAGATGAGCCCAACCCGGGAAGATACTAATATTTTCATTTCAACTCCCACCATCATTATTATATTTAGAAATATTTTTAAAAATTTTCTTCGAATTATTATTATTATTATTATTATTTATAATAAATTAATTCCGCTTGTTTCACGGCAGTCCACTATTATTAGGTTTAAAGCATAACCCCTTTTATAATTCCGGTCTAGTTTGGCACTTAATCAATTAAGACATAATTTACTTGGAATATTATTATTATTTCGAAAATGTATATTTTAATTTCAATCTTTAGAACTTAGTCACATGCGTTAACTCCCAAATATGAACCACCAAGATCCGATTTCATATCGGTTGGGACATAATAATGGTATTCGAACCCGCAACTTTATTTTCGTACTGTCGTTAATTCATGGAGACCATGTCCTCCTAAGACAAATCTCAAATCCCATAACACTTCGCAGTTTGGCAAATACATCCAATCTCTGCAAGTGCTAAATTATTCCTTCCTTTTCATTTCGACGTCCATTTATTCCACTGGGACTCTTCAAACATTTAATTAATTAACCCTCGGTGCGTGGACTCTATTCTGCCACTCCTAACACCGGTCTCGGCATACGACCTCAATGTCGGCCTTAGGATCCATCTATTTCTTCATCAACATCAGTACAATTCACTTTCATCTCGTGCCGGATTTCTGTCCCACACGACTTCCGACCTCAACTTTTGGCTCAAATCACTCTGAGCTTCCAACATATCATGACAATCCTATACACGTGCCTCTATCACTACTAAACAAATATTTATGATTATTATGGAGTTCAAAAACGTTAAATCAACAATTAGTGTTAAAATCGGATTTACTGCTGAATTAAAATATTCACCCACATGTTATCTCCACATTTTAATTACTTTAATTTGCAATCGTTCTATCAAATTAGACCCGTGCCTTTATTCGCAAAGCATTATTATTAAACACGCATTTACACATTACCCATATTAATTGATTACTCCGACACTTCTACTGATTATTATTATTTCTGTCCACTGGCGAAACTTCGTGGCACAAATAATCATCGATATTTACAGACAATTCAATGGACTTCATTCCGTCCCACATCCATTAAAGAAACTTGGCAACCCTCTACTTCTGGAAAATCTTACAACTTGCCTTAATATCTATAAAGTTTCCGATAACTGAAAACTATAGTTGAGCACTTCTAGAATGAATATTAATCTTATCTTTACGTGAAACGTGCTCCATATAATTTCAAACAATTCAAGCACTTGAATAAACAAATCCACCCTACTCTACTCTATTAAATAAACAAAATTATGATGAGAGCTTGATCTAATTATGTACATATTAATTTGTCCCATTGTCTATCTATCTCTAATTTATACGAGCCGGAGACGGTTCGCTTCACAATCAAGTTACCTTAATGAAAGAATATGATTTCCTCCCGCTAACGACAGCAATCTACAAATGTATATTAATGGGTACTCATCTCAGCCTGTAGTGTGCTAAACCGGACGAGGAGCACAGGCCCCGTCCAGCATAGCACAGCGTCCTACTAATTTTCATGCCAGCTTGAAGAGGTATTACACACACTAATATTGAACTGAAACTTCACATTTCTGGCCTTTTATCTAGCCCACTTAATGTAAATATACATTCTTCGTTCCTTTCCCGGACACTAGGAACATGGGATACCTCGGGAGCCCCTTTACAACGGCCCGGACGCGCACTCGATTTCCCGTCGCGTGTTCGCGCAGCTGACCAGGTATCAGTTAATGATTGACTGTTTACTGGATGAAATACGTCGATCACCCGTAATCGTTCTCACGCCACGTACTTCCTAATTTATTTTTGTAGAATCTCACACTCCTATCCGTAGGTTTTAATTTAATTAGTTCGGTAAATATTGGAACTCTTCTTGCTAGTAGACTGTTCAGGACTGTAATATGAACTACTACACGTCACGAATCAACGTGCTACGTAAAATTCTAACACTTCGAACACTGCTCCAGAGTAAATACACACATGCTCCCTGGCGTGGTAACAGCTCGAACACATTATCAGAAGTTAGTAAGTCCGTCTCCAGGACCCTATGTTTATATTCGTCTCCCCTCTCCTCCGAGTTCACGAGAGGTCATCTTACGACGCGCAGCTCCGATATCCTCATACGACTATTTGCGGCTCTACCAGTGGCTTCAATATGGGATCCAATGATGTAATTATGTTCTCAAAGGCTCCATGCCAATTCTAAACTAATATCGTTCGCTGGTAATTGATATAATCGCGAATTTAGCTCTTGTATCCCGGCCTGGGATTTCGCGCTCTTTTGCAACGTCTCTTGCCTGCAGCCAATCAACGGATAGCGTCCATGAATTCTTAGAATTACGCCAATCAATCTCCCTCAGTTAATAACTTTTATTATATGGTTAGGCTTCTAAATTTGACCTTATTCCGAATTTATAACTCACTTCCTTCTATAAATTTAATTCGTGGAGTTAAGGTTGCTAGTGCTTCTTACAATACGAAGTTGGCGTACCTGCTACCGGTCTATGAATTTTACGATTGGTCCAAGCTCTCGCGGGACAGAGAAGTTTAAAAATTTTTTCTTCAAGTGCCAACCTTGCGCTCAGCTCCTGCTAGTAACTTGGAGCTCCTTTGACATCTTTTCTAGGAATTTTGCACATGGCTCTTGCGGGGTTGCCACTGCAAATTCCGCTCGCGGCGATGAATCTTTCCACTAACTTGTCAAAAACTCTTGCCTCTCTCTTTCCCCTTCGTCACCATTTCTGAGAATTCTAATTCTGCTGGCCCTTGTATTTCTTAATCTTAGTGGAGACAACAATCTGTGACGGGTTGCACAAAACCATCTCGGCCTGGCTTGAACTTACAAATATGTAAAGTAAGATATACTTGCTTCTGAAACTGAAATATACACTGACTGACAGAGCAAATGCAACACCAAGAAGGAGTGGTCAGAACTTTATGCCAATTGCAGGGTAGACTGACGTCACTGAGGTATGCTCACGATGTGAAATGCGCCGCTGTGCTGCGCACGTAGCGAACAATAAATGGGACACGGCGTTGGCGAATGGCCCACTTCGTACCATGATTTCTCAGCCGACAGTCATTGTAGAACGTGTTGTCGTGTGCCACAGGACACGTGTATAGCTAAGAATGCCAGGCCGCCGTCAACGGAGGCATTTCCAGCAGACACACGACTTTACGAGGGGTATGGTGATCGGGCTGAGAAGGGCAGGTTGGTCGCTTCGTCAAATCGCAGCCGATACCCATAGGGATGTGTCCACGGTGCAGCGCCTGTGGCGAAGATGGTTGGCGCAAGGATATGTGGCACGTGCGAGGGGTCCAGGCGCAGCCCGAGTGACGTCAGCACGCGAGGATCGGCGCATCCGCCGCCAAGCGGTGGCAGCCCCGCACGCCACGTCAACCGCCATTCTTCAGCATGTGCAAGACACCCTGGCTGTTCCAATATCGACCAGAACAATTTCCCGTCGATTGGTTGAAGGAGGCCTGCACTCCCGGCGTCCGCTCAGAAGACTACCATTGACTCCACAGCATAGACGTGCACGCCTGGCATGGTGCCGGGCTAGAGCGACTTGGATGAGGGAATGGCGGAACGTCGTGTTCTCCGATGAAGCACGCTTCTGTTCTGTCAGTGATAGTCACCGCAGACGAGTGTGGCGTCGGCGTGGAGAAAGGTCAAATCCGGCAGTAACTGTGGAGCGCCCTACCGCTAGACAACGCGGCATCATGGTTTGGGGCGCTATTGCGTATGATTCCACGTCACCTCTAGTGCGTATTCAAGGCACGTTAAATGCCCACCGCTACGTGCAGCATGTGCTGCGGCCGGTGGCACTCCCGTACCTTCAGGGGCTGCCCAATGCTCTGTTTCAGCAGGATAATGCCCGCCCACACACTGCTCGCATCTCCCAACAGGCTCTACGAGGTGTACAGATGCTTCCGTGGCCAGCGTACTCTCCGGATCTCTCACCAATCGAACACGTGTGGGATCTCATTGGACGCCGTTTGCAAACTCTGCCCCAGCCTCGTACGGACGACCAACTGTGGCAAATGGTTGACGGAGAATGGAGAACCATCCCTCAGGACACCATCCGCACTCCTATTGACTCTGTACCTCGACGTGTTTCTGCGTGCATCGCCGCTCGCGGTGGTCCTACATCCTACTGAGTCGATGCCGCGCGCATTGTGTAACCTGCATATCGGTTTGAAATAAACATCAATTATTCGTCCGTGCCATCTCTGTTTTTTCCCCAACTTTCATCCCTTTCGAACCACTCCTTCTTGGTGTTGCATTTGCTCTCTGTCAGTCAGTGTATATTCCTCAATAATTAATTACAACTGAATGACGCCTATCATACCCCCACCAGGGCGCAATATATGATCGCTGTGATCCACTATCTCTGAGTGCTCTTACTACCCGATACCCTTTCCTTCCTGTGAACTTCACCAAGAAGGTCTGCAGAAGAACATTCTGGTTACAGTTTTGGTTGCCCAAGGTAGAACTGGCACCTTCCTTTTCATCTTGTGTTTCTACCACATTTTCCTTGGAACTCTTTGAAAGTAAAGTTAGGCACAATAGAATAATATGTTTCTTCCAGATCTTACCAACATGACTAGGTCTCAGGAACTGAGAACTGTGCCGCGTTTTCAGCAAAGTATTATTTCTTTACACTAGAGTCATCTTCTGTGCCTTGAAGTCCTCTTTGCTCTCATGATATTTTTTGCAGAATACACATACATTTCCAGGATCTTTAATGTCTCCTGTGAACAGAAAACTAGCAGTGGCCATGTTTTCCACTTCGTTTAGCCTAGGTTTCTGCTTTGTAGGCTTATGATTTGCTGTTTTAAACCTTCCTTGGGCAAGTGCTATCTTCTGTTTACCTTCCACTTTATTCTTGAGGAATAAAGTCAGTCGTGAGCGTTTGTCACAGTATATATCCTCGGTCGAGTCACTAACAGGATAATGGACAGAATTTCTAAACCATATTCTCAGCAAGTCTTCAGGTAGAGATGACTCAAATAGCGGAAACAAGAATGCTGCGTGCTTGTCAGTAGTCATGCTCAGAGATTCAAAGGATCGAAGATGTGATTCTAAACGATCGTAGAGCTGTAGGAGCGTCAGTCTTTGTGTTGAAGAAATATTTTGAATCACAAGTCCAAGTAGTTCACGATAATAAAATTCTACAAGTAATTCTTCTCTTCCGAATCTACTTTTAAGGCACTGAATTGCACTATCATAATTTATACCTGTTGGAGAGAAACTATTCACCACCTCCCTACCTCTCCTACTTTCAATAGTACATTAGATCTAATATTGAATTTTATCTTCTTTTTCTATATCTGAATCGTCATGAATTCGAGGGAACTGGCTCCAAAACCCTGCCTAGTCCCCTAGTTCTCCGGCGAAGATCGATTTTGGCAGATTGGATGTTTTTCTGTGAGAAACCTATGAAACCATTACTCGATATCTGATTTCCTTCATGTGTACGTTGTGCTAATATAACATACTCCATTCTCTGACGAGCTTCAGTTACTTCATCACGATATTCATTCACTATGTCGTATTCATCTGTGTCTCTTTCCTCGTCACTGTCGTCGAGAAGCACTTCTAATATTTTCTCATCGGCATTCTTCAGTTCATTTGCTAGTCGTTCTAGTTTAGTAAAATGAAGTCTTACCTTGTTGTGGAATGTTTTCGCCATCACCGCATCGTATGTTTTCGTGAACATAGCACGTATTGGCTTTCTCGATTTAGTCAACTTATCCATTTCAAGTTACTGCTTTGTTCACGTCCTGTCCAATGCCGCCACTAATGTTATGTCGAACACGAAAATCTACCCGATAAACACGGAATTCGTCTGATAGTTACACAGGTGTTGGCTTTTATTATTTCCCACAATCTTAAAATTGATTTACATCGTCCATTTTTACAATTAATCTGTTCTCAGACCAAAGACGTACAAAAATGGTGGGTGCATTCCATTTAGTCTCTGGTTGTAACAGTAGTTATAATAGTACGCTTAATAAGTTAGAGCTATTTTGAGGCCCTGATGCTGCTAAAGTATTTTTAGAAAGACTTGAAAGAGATGCAGCACGTCTTTGCCGTATTCTAAATACTAATATTCCTATGAAACTACTGACTGAAATTCAGTTACAAGAACATGAACGCGCTACAAAATGTAGTATTTGTGATGGTGAATTTTCAAAAAATGACCCAAAAGTTTTTGATCATCATTTAACTGGCTTGTACAGATGTCCAGAGCATAATAGCTGCAATCTTAAGTACAGAGTTCCTAAATTCATTCCTGTAATTCTACATAACTTATCTGGTTGTGACTCACATTTTGTTAGTTGAGAATTTGGAGTTTCAGGTGAAAACTTGAATTAATTCCTCAGAACAAAGAGTGATATGTTGCATTCAAATTATTCATAAAAGTAGATAAACGTAAACTCGTGTCCTCATCCCGAGGTGGTGCAGCTCTTTTCAGGCACACCCCCATTGGAGGTGAGCTGCATGTACCATTTCAACCACATACCAGCCCTCCTGCCATTCTTAAATTTCTGGCAGTACCGGGAATCGAACCCAGGCCCCCGAGGACGGCAGCTAATAACACTAACCGTTACGCTACGGAGGCGGACATAAAAGTAGATGACAAGCATACTATGAAATTGAGATTTCTTGACTCGTTTCGCTTTATGGCGAGTAGCCTTGATAAACTTTCAAGTCATTTGCAACCAGAACAATTTACAGAAATTCGACGTGTTTTCCTGAAGAAAGGCAGTTTAATTTAATTTGGCGTAAAGATGCATTCTGTTATGAAAATATAGACTGCTTGGGACGTCTCGATGAACGCTCCTTACTATGAAAACAATAATTTTACAGCTCGCTGAATTCAGATGAAATTAGTGATGAATATTATTTACATGCTCAACGCATCTTGGAGCAGTTCCACATTCAAACGCTAGGCGAATACTCTGACTTATATTTAAAGAAGGATGTACTTTTGTTAGCTGATGTTATTTTTAAATTGTCGCTGCGTTCGCAAGAAAACATACAGCCTTGACCCATGCCAGTATTTTACAGCGCCTGGATTCAGTTGGGATGCCATTTTAAAATAGACGCAACTGCCCCTTCTATATCTAAGAATACCACCGTAGCAAGTTGTTGCTGATCCAAGGCGCTCTGCAGGCTGGAAACAAGCTGGTGTAGTGCAGTCTCAACCGACTTCCCTGGTTGGTATGCATGTTGATGAGGATGCAGGGGACAGTCTCTCAATACTTTCTCCCTGATATGTCTATCCACCAGTCTTTCCAATGTCTTAAGAAGAAAAGACGTTAGACTAATGGGTCTATAATCCTTAGGTCTAGTATATGAAGACCTTCCGGGTTTAAGGTATATACACTACCTTCGCCTGACGCCACAAGGAGTATACTTACCCCATGGTGAGACAGGCTCTAGAAATTATGACCAGGTATGGTATAAGGACCGCACGCGCTTCCTGAAGAAGTGCTGGGAAGATCCCATCCATTCCTGGGCTTTTATAAGGAGCAAAAGATTCTAATGCCCACTTCACCCTTCTTGGGGCAACAATCTCTGCGGCTTCCTTCCAACCACTTCTATCGGGTCTGAAGTATCCACTCGATTCTACTTCACTATTCGTGACTACTGAACCTGGAAAGTGGGCATCAAGCAATAAGCTCAGGGCCTCCTCCTCTGTGGATGTATATCCACCCGAGGGCGATTCCAATGAACCCAGCCTTGCCCTTCCATCCTAGGTTAGAATGTTATGAAGCCTTTGACGCTTCATGTTGACTCTCGATGGAGTCACAAAGCTGTCTCCAAGATTTCTTAGAAGTCTTTTTGACTTCTGACTTGTACTTTCTTTGTGATTCTTTGTAAGAATCTAGACTTTCTTAGTGTTGAAGTTCCCTGTATTTGTTTCAGAGCCTTCGTGTTTTTCTCCTCAGGTGTTCAAGATAGCTGTTCCACTTGAAGCTTCCTGTTACTCTTTTTGCCTTAACAATTGGGCAGTTTAATTCATAAGAGGTAACTAGTGTCTGTGTGAGAAAACTCACACTGAGCTCCAGCTCCACCTTATTCTTGATTATATTTGAGGGTCCACCTCCCAGCCCCCTCTCCCCTCACGTCCTCCCTAAAATACGTCCAATTGGTTCGTCTAGGATTAGTGTAAGATGGGATCTCGAAGGAGCCCTCTATATGAAACACAATGCGTCTATGATCTGACAAGGAAGGCTCCAAAGAAACTTTCCAAGTCTTTAAATTCCTGTATGATTCCCATGGAACCCAGGGTAAGATCTATGATCTCATCACTCCTATTATTAATGAAGTTAGGGTTATCACCAATGTTCATGATCTCAAGATAAGTTGTACATAGAAATTCTATGAAATCCTCTCCCCTTCGGTTTGTATAATTGCTTCCCCAAATGCTGTAATGAGCATTGGCGTCACGTCCTAGTATGAGGTTACAGTATGTCACCAGTCCCTTGAAGAGTCCCTTGAACTCCTCCGGTGGGGGTGGAGATTTAGAGTCTCCTGAGAAATATGCAGAATAGACAACCAGATCTCTTTGCTGTCCGTCCTCTTCATATCTCACTAGGACCGCTACAGGGTCTCTAGTAATGAAGCCCGGTATAGCCCAGGCGGTATGAGCCTTAACTAGTATACATGTTCTAGGCTTCTCCTCGGCTACTGCACTGAATAGAGTGATGCCTGCGCATTTTAATCCCATGATATGTCCCTGTCTAAGCCAGGGTTCTTGTATCAGGGCGACCGAAAACCCACCTTTCTGGATACTACTTATAAGTATCCTAGAGGCCACTATACAATGTTGTATGTTTGATTGTATGAAAGTAATCATTCCTTACCTTCATGCAATTCTTTACCTTATGCAGTCTCCGGAACGTGCAGCTCCGTCTCCCGCGTTCAATTCTTAGGCTTGGCTGGCCCCGGCTCCTGTACAGGCTCCCGCTCCTTGCCCCTGCTGGTCTCAGTGTTGTCTGTGGTGGGGTTGGTCCTCTGCTTGTCGCGTTTGCCCTCCACCAGGGTGAAGGTAGCAACATGCACCCCGCAGAAGATCTTCTTCCCCACCACTTTTTCCACATCTCTGGAGTTCATGCTGACCACAAGGCGGACACCTCTCTTCTCCTTGCGGTCGTAGATTCTCCAGCTGTTGGGATTCAGACCATGGTTCTGGCGTGCCATTCTTCCCAAAAGGACATTGTTGTCCTTTGGTTGTCCTGGTATCCAGACGATGACTCTCGCATAGGAGAGGACTTTATCCATGCCCACAATTGTGAGCCTGGCTCCTTCCCACGGAGGCATGTCTGTAACAAAACTAGAAAGCCATGCTACAGTCTCGTCATTCTTTGCAATGATGATGGCCGCACCTCTCGACAGATAGCAATCCAGGAACTGAGGCTTAATGTGCCCCTGATCTGGAAGCTTATCTATCAGATTGGTGATAGCCTCTTCTACAGACTCCACCTGTTTTTCAATTAGTTGCTGGTCATGGTATCCTACAGGCACTATGGCCATCCTGATCCCAGCTTTAGCTATCCTGGCATATTCCACCTTGAGTCTTTTGTGGGCTTGCCGAACTTCTTCTGGGGTTGCCCCCGACAGGAGTCGTTTTCCCACCGGCGTCTTGGTGGGTGGAGTCCTCTGTGCCCTGGAAGCAGAGTCCTTTTCAGGGACCCACCTCCTATGCCCATTGGATCCCCCTCAGTCGTCGTTATTGTGGCAGTAGAAGGCCTCTCAGCTCCAGGAGTTAGGCCCTCTTTGGGCTGCTTCCTGGCCTTTAAATCCTTCTTGTACCTCCTCTTCTCAGCGCCGGAGCGGCGTTTCTTCTTCTTCTTCCGGACTAGAAGATTGCCCACCTCTAGAGTGAACTCTCTTCCTGTCGAGGTCGTACAGTCCGAGGGCATCTCCGAAGAGTCCCCATCGGTTGTTGTCGAACTGGTGTTTCTCTCGGAGGCCCCAGAGGAGTTCTCTGGTTTTTTGGGTGGCTACGGTACTCATGTAGGTACCACGAGTAGCTAAGGAAATATAATGTCCGCCCAGGCAGAGCCACGCATACCCGGCTAAGGCTACTTACTTCGAGAGGGCGCCAAGTATCTCGAAGGCTCCGTTCAAGACACATCTCCCATATGCCATGCACCCCATCGGCACGGGTCGCGTTACACCTTAGGGTTGGGTGGTGCTTCAGCTTCCTCACCCTTGTATACCGCATGGTTAACCAATAGGGCTCCATTCGGCATCGCAAGAAAGGAGCTACTAGTCCCCTTCACCACGCAGAGGATTTTAAGTTGAAGAGGGTAACCGAGGTTAACCCCCTACAATTGTAGAAGCACACACGAGGGGGTTGACCGAGGGAGGTCGGATGGGGCAGACGAAAGTGAATAGCCTGGCAGAAGTAAGTGGAAGCAATGCGGCTGAGGGCCCCGTGGTTGCCAACCCACGCTCCCCAAGCTAAAAGCCCCTAGAGCCCTTTTTAGTCGCCTCTTACGACAGAAACAAATATGTCTTTAAAACGTAAAAGCCCCATTTCTATTTTTCCTTTCAAACTGTTCGTCTCTCTTTCCTTCTCCCACGTTTGCGCTTAGCGTTGTCCTCCTCTAATTCAGGGCGTTTGCCAAATGTCCGTAAATCTGAATGTTGTTGGTTAAAATGGGTGAATCTCGGATTATGTAAAAAAATTCAAGCCGCATTTGATGCCGTTAACTAAAAAAAGGTTTACAAAATAACTGAGTGTGGAAATATTAATATAATGGAATGTTACCTCTAAATGCAAAATCTTCATTGCATAGAACTTATCATATCATAACTCCAATTTTATATTCACTATATTTGTAATTTGTTCACTGCTGGTAAAGGAACATTTCAGATCGACGTAGATAAGTTTGTTTTTAAATTTTAATGGTAAGAACATGCAATATTTGTGTTTCTTTTCAGTCATGTTCAGAGATTTTTATGTACAGACACGAAAAAGTCAGTCGCTGGCCAACTTATTTGCTACTGAATTTGCATGGGGGGGTCAAAGCGAGGCAAATGGTCTTTAGATGTGGACGTTATTTTTAAAATAAACTCCAAGTTCTTATTTCGCTTAGTTCTCAGTTTGTGACAGGAAGAATGTCTCCTTGGGTTTTGGTTTCGCGCGTGACTTGGCTGGCTGGCTGGCTGACTCGACTGCCGGTACGGATCTCCCAAACATACGCTCTCCAGACAGTCGCATGCAGTGTTCTGTTTTGTTATAGTTAGAGACCTTTGTCTACCCTGATTGTTTTTAAATCTTCGATTCTCAACAAACGCTTCTCAGCAAACAAGTTCATCGATTTCTTTGGTTGATTGGTTTATTTTGTGTGTGCTTCCATATACAGTATACGCATTTCAAGACACATGCCGCTTATAAGACGCGGGCGGAGCAACGTCGGTCGAAGAACTCGAAATGCTACAAACCAAGCTAATTCTCAGTCTAATCGGACTGCACAACAACGTGAAGAGCGAAATGGAACTCAGAGTATTCGAATATCACAAAACCGTGCAGCGCGTCGTTCAGCTAATAATCTTGCAAGTTTGAATCGAGCTGCTTTCAGTTACGATGTTTCAATTGACTACAGTGCCCACCAATGCATTGCTATGGGATCTATTAACTCAGTTTGCCAAAACTGTAAGGCATTGAAATAAAAAAATGAAGCCGCTGGATTGTGTTGCGCAAATGGCAAAGTGAAATTAGTGCCATTGATTCCACCACCAGATGCATTGTACTCATTGGTTTCAGGAACAGGAACTGATTCCATACATTTCCTTACAAATATCCAAAAATATAACAACTGCTATCAAATGACTTCATTTGGGGCAACAAATCTACTTCGGGACAATTTCATGCCGACTTTCAAGGTAACATATAACAAACAGACTTATCCCCCATATTGCTTTCTTTTAACATATAATAACAAACAGACTTATCACCCATATTGCTTTGTTTATTTTATTTTGTTTTATAGTTTTTGTGACAAAAATAATAAACCTGTCCTTCTTAATTTACAGATACAAGTCCAAATATATCACAGAGCAGGTTCACTGTTGCCGATGTTAGATGGCGATTACAAATTCCTGCAAATTTATTTCATGGGCAGTTCAATACAAGAAACTGATCTGCGTTGTCCACATAACAGTTCAATGAAGAGGTCTATTGCAGAACAATTACAAACTTTCTTTCATCAGCACAATCAGTTGATTACATTGTTCAAAACTTCACTGGATCTCATGCCATCTGATAATCACAAAATTGTAATCAGAGCTGATGAAACTCCTGTGGGATAACATGCAAGACGTTTCAATGCGCCAAAAATTTATTGATGAAGTAGCCATTGTTATAGTTGGAGAAAATTTGGAAGCCCGTGATATTGTTTTACATCGCCGGAATGTCAGTTACAGCGTGTGTATGAAGTACACCGCTCATACGATGCGCTACAATATCCCATCATATTTTGGCAAGGTGAAGATGGTTCCAAGATGATGTCGTCAACTTTCTTTCTTTCTTTCTTTCTTTTCCTGCCGCTTTTCCCACACCTGTGGGGTCGCGGGTGCGAACTGCGTCGCACATATGGATTTGGCCCTGTTTTACGGCCGGATGCCCTTCCTGACGCCAACCCTCTATGGAGGGATGTAAGCACTATTGCGTGTTTCTGTGGTGGTTGGTAGTGTAGTGTGTTGTCTGAATATGATGAGGAGAGTGTTGGGACGGACATATACACCCAATCCCCGAGCCAGAAGAATTAATCAGAAGCGATTAAAATCCCCGACCCGGCCGGGAATCGAACCCGGGACCCTCTGATCCGAAGGCCAGTACGCTGACCATTCAGCCAACGAGTCGGACAAGATGATTTCGTCAACTATCCACCCGAATTTTTGAACTCGCTGGATTTGTCAGGATTGCCGCCTCACTTGCTTCAATTAAAGGTCGGATCAGTGGTCATAATGTTGCGAAATATCAACCAACCCGTGTCTTTGTAATGGCACACGGCTAGCGGTGAAGCGACCACTCTAACGGGGACGTATAAAGGAGAAGACGTTTTGATACCACGCATCCCTATGATTCCGTCTGACATACCATTTGAATTTAAAGGACTGTAGTTTCCAGTGCGGCTCGCTTTTACTATGACCATAAATTAATCCCAGGGGCAGTCATTGAGTGTTTGCGGCATTATTCGTGAAAACCCATGTTTCCCGCATGGCCAATTGTATGTTGCCTGTTCCCGTGTTGGAAAACCATCAACTTTGTTTGTTTACGCACCAGGTAATCAAACAAAAAATATAGTGTACCTTAAAGCTTTACAATAAAAATATCTTCATAGTGTTCGTTGGAATCAGGGTTTTCTTTCTTTCTTAATCTGCTTACGCTCCAGGGTTGGTTTTTCCCTCGGACTCAGCGAGGGATCCCACCTCTACTGCCTGGAGCGTGAGACATTGGGTCGGGGATACAACTGGGGAGGATGACCAGTACATCGCCCAGGCGGCCTCACCTACTATGCTGAACAGGGGCCTTGGTGGGGGATGGGAAGATTGGAAAGGATAGACAAGGAAGAGGGCCGTGGCCTTAAGTTAGGTACCATCCCGGCATTTACCTGGAGGAGAAGTGGGAAACCACGGAAAACCACTTCCAGGATGGCTGAGGTGGGAATCGAACCCATCTCTACTCAGTTGACCTGCCGAGGCTGAGTGGACCCCTTTCCATCCCTCATACCACTTTTCAAATATCGTGGCATTGCCGGGGGTGGCAGCTAATCACCCTAACCACTACACCACAGAGGCGGACATCAGTGTTTTCTATTATAGTTACTTCCTAAGAAGAAAGAGGAGTAACTTTTACCACATTATCTTCACGCCATCAACTTATCAAATTACTTGATTTGCAACGGGGGATAATTATGGCTCTGTGAGGGATTTGAAGACCTGCTGAACAGTTCCCATCTACGTTACAGTCAATCAGGGTTATTTCTGGGTAGTGATATGCTGTGACCTATTTGAGCATTTCCTTATTCGCAATCAAGATGTTAATATTGCAGGTAATTAAAACACGTTTCTCCAGTAGTTTGTTACTATCATTTGGTAATAGTAGAAAATGAACTCATTTGATGTTGATAATGTAATTTGCATTATTCTGACCTTTTTCGTGCAGTACAGACTCAATTTCAGTTCGTTCCATTGTCATTTATTTATGACAGAACGACGTCTGTCGGGTCAGCTAGTCTATATATATAAAATAAGAGTTTTGTCTGTACATTGCTCAGAATTTGAAAAGAATGGTATTTCTGTATCGGTCATGTCCATAGTAACAAGAAAATGTACTTTTTACTTTTTCCGTAATTTCTGTCTGTCTGTCTGTCTGTCTGTCTGTCTGTCTGTCTGTCTGTCTGTCTGTCTGTCTGTCTGTCTGTCTGTCTGTCTGTCTGTCTGTCTGTCTGTACGCGCATTATGAGAAAACGGCTGAAGAGAATTTAATGAATATCGGTATGTAAAGTCGGGGGATGAGCCGCTACAATCTAGGCTATAAATCATTTTATTCACGCTGAGTGAAATGGTAGTTTAGGGGAAGGCCTTAAATTTAATTATCGAATATTTATATTATTAGCAGTCCTATCGATAAATATTATATAACTAAAGTTACGGTATATAGAATTCAATTTCCAATCATTTATGTCATATACATTTTTACCGTACCGGCTCTGATAACACAGATATTAATGAATTTGTATTTTTGTTGCTAAGTCCATTCATGTTTGTGGGTTACTGTAGTCACGTCCTAGTTCGTGAACCATGGGCAACGGCTGAGTGGCCTAGTAAGTGGTCCTGAGAGTCGGGATACCAGTTGCTGTGGAATGGGAGTGGGCATCTCGGACATATTCTGAGTCGTTGCCCTCCTTGTGCTCAGGCGGCTAGGACTATACAATTCACCGGTGGTCCATAACCCGTTAGAGGAGAGATCCTCACTTGGACTATGTGCAAGTAGGGCAGCATCCTGCTTCATGAATTTACCGATCTCAGAACACTTTAAGCAAGCCTCGGACCTATGGGAGTAATGGAGTCCCACTCCCATTTGACAGGCGAGGGACTCCTTGGAAACAACTTGGCGAACAAAATGGAATTCGATGGGGAGCTATCAATATTAATGGGGCTTATGGAAGAAAGAAGGTAGAACTGGCTGAGTCAGCAAAGAGGATGCATCTGGATGTGCTAGGAGTAAGTGATATTCGGGTAAGGGGAGATAATGAGGAAGAGATAGGAGATTATAAAGTGTACTTGACGGGTGTTAGAAAGGGAAGGGCAGAGTCTGGGGTAGGGCTCTTTATCAGGAATACCATTGCATGCAACATAGTTTCTGTTAGGCACGTAAATGAGCGAATGATGTGGGTAGATTTGTCAGTGGGAGGAATTAGGACAAAAATTGTGTCCGTGTATTCACCATGTGAGGGTGCAGATGAGGATGAAGTTGACAAGTTTTATGAAGCATTGAGTGACATCGTGGTCAGGGTCAACAGCAAGGATAGAATAGTGCTAATGGGCGATTTCAACGCGAGAGTTGGGAATAGAACTGAAGGATATGAAAGGGTGATTGGTAAATGTGGGGAAGATATGGAAGCTAATGGGAATGGGAAGCGTTTGCTGGACTTCTGTGCTAGTATGGGTTTAGCTGCTACGAATACATTCTTTAAGCATAAGGCTATTCACCGCTACACATGGGAGGCTAGGGGTACCAGATCCATAATAGACTATATCTTAACAGATTTTGAATTCAGGAAATCGGTTAGGAATGTACGAGTTTTTCGCGGATTTTTCGATGATACAGACCACTATCTGATCTGTAGTGAACTAAGTATCTCTAGGCCTAGGGTAGAGAAAGTGAAATCTGTCTGCAAACGAATAAGGGTAGAAAGTCTCCAGGACGAGGAAATTAGACAGAAGTACATGGATATGATTAGTGAGAAGTTTCGAACAGTAGACAGTAAGCAGGTTCAGGATATAGAAAGTGAATGGGTGGCATACAGGGATGCTGTAATAGAAACTGCAAGGGACTGCCTAGGAACAACTGTGTGTAAAGATGGGAAAAGGCGAACATCTTGGTGGAATGATGAAGTGAGAGCAGCCTGTAAACGTAAAAAGAAGGCGTATCAGAAATGGCTCCAAACAAGGGCCAAGGCAGACAGGGATTGGTACGTAGATGAAAGAAACAGAGCGAAACAAATAGTTGTTGAATCCGAAAAGAAGTCATGTGAAGATTTTGGTAATAACCTGCAAAGGCAAGGTCAAGCAGCAGGGAAACCTTTCTGGACAGTAATAAAGAATCTTAGGAAGGGAGGGAAAATTAAATGAACAGTGTTTTGAGTAATTCAGGTGAACTCATAATAGATCCCAGGGAATCACTGGAGAGGTGGAGGGAATATTTTGAACATCTTCTCAATGTAAAAGAAAGTCATCATGGTGGTGTTGCAAACAGCCAAGCTCATGGGGAGGAGGAAAATGATGTTGGTGAAATTATGCTTGAGGAAGTGGAAAGGCTAGTAAATAAACTCCATTGTCATAAGGCAGCAGGAATAGATGAAATTAGACCTGAAATGGTGAAGTACAGTGGGAAGGCAGGGATGAAATGTCTTCATAGAGTAGTAAAATTAGTGTGGAGTGTTGGTAAGGTACCTTCAGATTGGACAAAAGCAGTAATTGCATAACAGTCTATAATGATAATGTATGTATGTAGTCCATATCAACGCCGAGCCACGAGAAAATGGGTTAACAGAATTTAATGAAAACCGCTATATAGAGTCGGGGAATAAGAAACTACAGTATAAGCTGTAAATAATTTTATTTTCCCGAGATGAAATGGTAGTTTAGGGGAAGGCGCCTGAAATTTAATTTTAAGTACCGGTACCTATGTTATTGGTGCTATCGAAAAGTATGATACTACACAACAGAAGTTATAGACAATACAATTTCCGATCATTTATGTTTCATTCAGTTTTACTGCACCGACTATGATAAGAGTGGTATTTCAGAAGGCCTACAATATCCAAATCGCATAATACTGATCAACAATAACTTTACATTGACGATTCTTTGTTGTGATGTTCTTCGTGCCGCTCAACTCCGATCGTAGAGACCGAGGAGATAAAAAGGGAGGAGGGGTATTTTTTCTGGTGAAGGAAACTTATTGTTCGCATGAATGGTTTACTGATGAAAGGGATGAAATATTAGGGATAAAATTAGTTTGTGATAATATGAAGGAGGTGGGAATTATAGGAACATATAGGCCTAGAAGAGAGGAAAGAGACAGGGAAATATTTGAGAAAATAATAGATTATACTCATAAAAACAACAATGATACGGTAATAATTGGGGGAGATCTAAACTTGCCTGAAGTTGAATGGAATGGAGCTGCAAGTGAAGCCCATGAACAGAAACTGGCAAATAAGTTAATTTGGGAGGGAGGTTTTACACAAGTAGTACAAGAACCAACTCGTCTCAATAACTTGCTAGATGTATTCTTGGTTAAACCATGGGAAATTTTTGATAAAACTGAGGTAATTGAAGGAATAGGTGACCATAAGGCTGTAATAATGGATGTAGGACTTGTACCAAAAATGCTTAATAAGAGGGTCACAAAAGACAAGAAATTATACAGAAAAACTAAAGTTGATGGATTTGGGACTTACCTTAAATCACAATTCAGTTGTTGGATAAGTGAAGGGAATAATGTGGATACACTTTGGGCTAAATTTAAAGGAATCATATGGGAAGGAGAGAAGAGATTTGTACCTGTTAAGAAGGGTAAAATGACCTCAGACCCTGTTTATTATACAAGGGAAATAAGAAAATTAAAAAGAAAATGTAGAATAGTAAACAGGAAAATCAAAGAAGGTCGGGAGAGTAGAGAAAGTAGAAAACAGCTAATGAGGGAATTGAATAGAGTGAAAAAGGAAGCAAAAGAGAATTATATGAATGGCATTCTTCAAGAGGGTAATGACCACAAAGGGAAATGGGAAAAGCTGTATTCATATATTAGGAATCAAAAAGGAAAAGGAATCCAAATTCCTACAATGGTGGGAGAAGGGGGTGAACACTATTTAACAGATACTGAGAAAGCAAACCTCTTTAGTAGGGAATTCCGAGATTCAGTAGAAGATTGTCAGGACTTGGAAACCGTAACAGAAGATAGAGAGGGAGAGACACAGAGGGAAACAAGAAGCTTCTCATTCACAAATGAAGATATTTTCAGAGAAATCCAATTGCTTCAGCAAGGAAAAGCAGCAGGAAGTGATCAAATTACTGGGGAGGTATTAAAGACAATGGGGTGGTATATAGTGCCTTATTTAAAATTTCTCTTTGACTATGTCATAAATAATAGTGTGATACCAAAGGAATGGAAGGAATCTATAATGATACCAATTTATAAAGGAAAGGGTGATAAAAGGAAACCAGAAAACTACAGACCAATCAGCCTGACCAGTATAGTTTGTAAAATACTGGAGAGTTTAATAGCAAAGTACATCAGAGGGATATGTGATGATGAAAATTGGTTCATGAGGAGCCAGTATGGATTTAGAAAGAAATTTTCTTGCGAGGCACAACTGGTGGGATTTCAGCAGGACATATCAGATCAGTTAGATTCAGAAGGCCAGTTAGATTGCATAGCCATAGATCTTTCCAAAGCCTTTGATAGAGTGGAACATGGAATATTATTAAAGAAATTGGAGGGAATAGGATTGGATGTAAGGGTTATACGTTGGATAAGAACATTTCTAAATTCAAGGGTTCAGAAAGTCAAAGTAGGAAATAATATATCACAGGAAGAGAAAGTCTGGAAGGGAATTGCACAGGGTAGTATAATCGGTCCGTTACTTTTCTTAATATACGCAAATGATTTAGGGAACAATATAACATCGAAAATAAGATTGTATGCAGATGACATAATTGTTTATAGGGAAATAAATAACATTGAGGATTGTTCAGAATTACAAAGGGACCTTGACAGTATCCAAGAATGGGTTGAAGAAAATAATATGAAGATTAATGGAGGCAAATCAACTGTTACAACATTTACAAACAGGAGCTTTAAAACTGAATTTGAATTTACTTTGGATGAGGTAGTTATCCCAAAAGATGGCAAGTGCAAATACTTTGGTGTGAGATTTGAAAGTAATTTGCACTGGAAGGGTCATGTTGATGACATTGTTGGGAAAGCATACAGATCGTTACATGTCATAATGGGACTACTTAAAGGATGCAACAAAGAATTAAAAGAAAAAAGTTACTTAAGTATGGTTCGTCCATTATTGGAATATGCAAACAGTGTTTGGGATCCTCACCAAGAATACCTAATAAAAGAACTAGATGGTGTGCAGAGGAAAGCAGCAAGGTTTGTAACAGGGGATTTCAGGAGAAAGAGTAGTGTATCAGAAATGTTAAAGGAAATTGGGTGGAAACTTTAAGTAAGAGAAGGGAGAAAACTAGACTTATAGGATTATATAGAGCCTATACAGGAGAAGAAGCATGGGGAGATATCCGTGAGAGGCTTCGGTTGGAAAATAATTATATTGGTAGAACTGACCACAAGTACAAAATTAGAAGGAATTTTAGCAGAAGCGATTGGGGTAAATTTTCTTTCATTGGGAAGGGCGTGAAGGAGTGGAACAGTTTACCAGGGGTAGTGTTTGATCCTTTTCCAAAATCTGTACAGATATTCAAGAAGAGAATAAACAACAACAACAGAGATAATAAATTAAATGTTAGAGGGCATTCGACCAGTGCAGGATATTGTAAATAATAAATGTGTGTGATTAAATTAATTCCATCCCCTGGTCTAAGGAGTTTGGACAGCCCAAGTAGGGGACTGCCTGTAGGGGTGAAGTACAGTGGGGACTTCGAGGGCCCCGGGACCGCTACGGTAGCTGTGAAGGCCCTTCAGGAACCCTGAAAAGTGGTGGCAAAAGGGGCTCTGTTTAAGACGCAGCAGGTCGTTATGCTACTTAGGTTCCAAAATGGGTAAAATATAAATATGTAAATAAATTCAGTGTTTATTTTAATCTTATACCAGTTGTATAGTATTATTAGAAGTAATTTCACATACCGTACTGTATATGAGTTGACTATGTTTGTAAGATATTATGAGTAGAATTTTGTAAACAATATAAATTTATTAAGGAAGATGTGTGTGTTTAATAGAAAAAATTATTAGCGTAAATTGTATAATATTGTATTCTAGGAAAATTTTCTTCGTCTCCTGTTAATTTAAAATTTAGTGCTTGACAATAATGTATTTTAGTGTACCATTTGCCACCGAGGTAGACACCTCATTTGCAAATAAAGAGATTTTGATTTTGATTTGATTTTGAGATGGGATTACTACAGTGTACCGAGTAGAACAGCCTGACTGAACATTGGCGGGAAATAGCTAGGGAATTGGAAAATTTTCTTCTTTAGCATGCCACTCCTCTGGTTCATATATTTTCTGATACTGCAGGTACGTAACACACTGGTTCATCATAGCATTCGAGCTATTCAATCCCTACTCTGAGGCACTGATTGGAATGAGTAGTATGCATATTTAATGGAATAATGACAGAGGAGTTTTCATGGCAGTCTGCGACCTGGTTGTTCCAGCGTTCGTTGAAAGTGAGAAAGTGTGCGGTTTTTCATTTGATCGAGTATTTTATATGATAACATTGCTTTCAATCGCTACATTCCTACTGACGTTTTTGTAATGACCTATGTTGAATTCAGTTAGGAAAGTCACCAAGTCAGTCGTTCTGAGAATCCCGTAGCGAAGCACGGGTACATCAGCTAGTCTATATAAATAAAATTGTAGGTGGTCCGCTGTCTGTAATTTCTTTTGTTTTGCCAATTTTTCAGATATTTATCCGTTTTAGGTCAACTCAAGACCGAATCGGTGGTTTTTACGTTTCGTGTCTGTTTGTTTGTCTGTCTGTCTGTCTGTCTGTCTGTTTGTCTGTCTGTTTGTCTGTTCCACCATCACGTCGAAACAGCAGGATAGATCTCAACCAAACTTCATATTTAGAGTATACTCATCCCGGGGAAGGTTTCGATATGCATATAATTTTAAAATCTTTGAATACACGGGGGGTTTATAGGAAAAACAGAATGGTTTTTCCACCGTCACGTCGAAACGGCTAGATAGATCTCAACCAAACTTCATATTTAGAGTATACTCATCCCGTGGAAGGTTTCGATATGCATATCATTTTTAAATCTTTGAATAGACGAGGGGTTTATAGGAAAAACAGAATGGTTTTCCTCCATTTTCTCTTATACTCTTGATTTTCTGTAAACTTCGTTTACCGTACGTGAAACGCCTCTTCATTATAAACAACTTTCGTTATGTTCATAATTTACCTTACTCTTCACATGACGGAGAAATTTACAATTTTCCGCTGGTATCATGCTCTGCATTGAGTGACCGACAGACCGACAACGAACCTACAGGTTACCATGGCAACGTCTCTGACTGCATGCCAGCAGGGAAGTAACGTATTGCCATTTTCCTC
Source organism: Anabrus simplex (assembly GCF_040414725.1). NCBI lineage: Eukaryota > Metazoa > Arthropoda > Insecta > Orthoptera > Tettigoniidae > Anabrus > Anabrus simplex. Next base: position 282,390,056 of record NC_090266.1, on the reverse strand, counting down.
ATCATGCTTTTAAATTCGTGGTTGTTCCTTGGGTAGAAGGCAAGAGAGGCGTCAATCGGCCTATCTGCGGGATATTGGCGGAATATCGTTGGATGTTATAACCGCCCTCGAATAGATTAAGTAATAACACCATTAGTCATCTTCTTCTTATTTGTTTACCTAAGAATCACTGACCTAAATTTCTCCTCTGTTACCGCTTTATTATATCCATTACTCACACTGGCATAATTTATTGAGGGGCATTTGATTTTCCAATACATTCACTTGGCATTTACATATTTTTCGTTATCCGGCTGTCCTCAGTTATAATCCATTTTCTATTACTTTCAACTTTCTTAACGGTATTATTTCTTCCTTAATTACGCCGTATGTACGCGAGTGCTACAAACTACTGGATGTATTTCCACCAAGACTCATATTTAGAATACACCTGTCCTTGATAGGTTTTAGGGCAAATATTGTTTCTAAATCCCTGAATTGACTGGGGGTTTATACGAAACCGAAACAGTGATTTTGCACTTTCACAAAATATACACAACCAAACTTAATGGAAATCTACCTACCTTGGTAGATAATAATTTCTAAACGTTTTTTCTCATGTGCATCATTTCGATACGAGGATTAATAAGGGAGATATCATTAACGGACCGTTTTTCTGTACAAGTCCCATCGGACTTAACTCCCGAGCGGGTGCGTGTAAAGCGTACTCCTTACAATTTGAAAACTACTGAAGACATTCGAACCAAAATTTATATTTAGCATCCACCTGTCCAAAGGTAGGTTTTAAACGTAAATAACATTTCATGTTCCGGAATGGACTGGCGGTTTATAGGGAACCGAAATGGTGATTTTACTCTTCCACAACATATACAGAACAAGACCAACCTGACTGGAAATCGACCAAACGTGATGGAATTCCACCTCTAAACCTTTTTTTCATGTGCATTTTTTCGTCAGGAGGATTAATAAGGGAGATATCATGAATGGTCACTTTTGCAGGTTAAGTCCAGCGGACATAGCCCAAAAGGTGTTTTACATGGAGCAGATTCCTTATCTATATAAATCAAATCGTAACGATTGTGTGCCTCTACACTGACTATTTTGGCGAAATTTTCGTACAGCTTTCCGTTTAAGGGATAATAATGACCATCTGCATAATTTTTGGTTTAGTTTCCTGAAAGTCCTAATTTTTACCCGCCTCGCCCAAAATCCAGATTGCGGCATAATCTGCCAGAAGAAAAAGAAGATAATTGAAATTTGACAAAATTATACGTTTTAGCCTGTAACGAACGGAAAACATCCAAGATCATTAAATTTTTCACTTTTTATCCCCGAAGAATATCGAAATATGCAGGCAATTTTAATGATGGTGCAGATCTTCGGAAATTCCTATCACATAACAAATTGCACAATCCCCGTTCAATTTGGAATGATCTACAACCTTGGTCTTATGACTTTTTGCCGTATCTGTATCCCTTTTACGTTTGATTTTTCTCTATTAATCGATGTTAAGTCAATTTGGAATTTTCACATGCATAATTCATACTTTCGATTACTTATATGAAATACAGAATCATCAAACTCTTCACGAAAATTGGCCCACCCAGTAGCCATATGTGAGCCAAATGCTATGTATGTAGCTGTCACATAATTATCCGAAGAGTAATGTAATGTGAGATAATCTTACAAAAACGTTACCCTGTTCCACGTTTCTAACTCAATCTGACCCAAGAATAGATGACATATCATAGGACCAGCCATTTAGGCCACTAAATCCGGCGTGTCTTATGGTATAATCCTTTGTCAATATGACGTACGTTTAGTAGCAGTTCATCTGTAAGTGAAGGTCTTCAATATTGTAAACACGCATGTACTTTCGTATGTCGATCTATATATATTCACTGATGTCGATTTGTAGCGATCGAGAAAGGGTGGGTATGCTATTGTAATCAGTACTCCCCACACCGACTTTGACTGGCAGTATGAAAGGGTTCCTTCTCCAACTCCTGTGTGACTGTCATTAGTAAGGAAGGCCTATAATTGTAATGAATAGTTCACTTCTCGATTTGACTTGCAGAAGGCAGGTGAGCATGCAGTTTTGTTTAAAACTCCCCTACCCGATTGTGTTTGGCAGTAGGCAAGGGTGCCCGCCATTATAAAGAAATGTCCTCATCTAAAATGTGACTGGCATTAGGCATAGTGGCCTGCTATTTTGATGGAAACTCACCAACTTGGTGTGACTGGCAGTAAGCTGGCTGGAAGTAGGAAAATGGGCCTGGCATTATAATGATAACTGCACAACTCAATTTCGAGTGATAGTAGGGTAATTGCCTGCCATTATAATAAAATCTCCTCAACTGTAATCTGTCTGGAAGTAGGAAAGGGGGGGTTGCCATTTTAACGAATACTCCCCAAATCGATTCTGTCCGCGTAGTAGGCAATGGGGCCTGCAATTATAATGTAAACTTCCCAACTCCATTGTGAATGGCAGTAGGCAAGTGAGCCTGCCGTTATATCACAAATCCATAACAAAAACTTTACATTGGAAACAACGTACGGGGACCTACCCATGCTCTTTCTCGGATAACGCTAAGAGACATGCAATTTTAAAACAATATTATTGACTGCATGTACACTATTTACTTCGATATTCGAATACAATGTAGAATACCGTAGCGAAGCACGGGTACATTCGCTAGTTACAAATAAAGTCCACGTAGACGTACTGCCAGAAATGGACTTTAAATCAAGGTACACGTATACCTCTGAAAGGAAGAGGATAGGGAGATGGTAGGAATATGTTGGCAGCCCTGCAAAGCAAAAATGTATGTGTAAACTGGCGCGTAAACTGTTGTCAGTGTCAGTCTTTAGAGCATTGGATATATTATGATCGCAGGTGTCAGTCAGTCACTTGCTCATTCTCTTTGTCACTTACGGCCGACCGGTAAGAGTGTTGAAGATGGAGATTGAAAAGAATGGTGATGATGATGTAGCGTACCCTGTGTGTGTAATGCAAGAGTTGCTGCACATTAGAAAAATAACCAGGGACTTACTAGAAAAGCAGCTCGTCAAAGATGATTTATGGTAAGATTTGTGAAAGGCTTGCATATTTCCTTGTGTTGTACAGTTTTCAGCATGGAGTGAGGTTAGGGATGAAGTAAAGTCTATTTATTCATACGTTGATGTTGTGGAGTTAATGGACCTGTTAGTTACTAAATTCATTGTACGTGAGTTTGAAAATGGTTTGTTTGCAGCAATGTTCGTAGTCATTTCGACGAATTGTTTGAATCTCGTTCATCATGTAAGTTATTAATACCTGCCTCCCCAGGTATTCAGGCGGCTTATGCTTAATTATTGCCAGTAGATTGTGTATGTAAAATCATACTTGTTATTCCAGATATACTGCTGTAGGCCTATTACTCTTGTCTTTAGCTCGCAAAGGCATGAGTTATGTCTTGTTTACTAGTGTAGTTACGATGCCGTTATTATTACCAGTATTATTTTTTTCTTTACAAATACGGTATGTTTCCTCGCAAGTGTTAAGCGTAGTGTTTATGGTGTTTTATGCCAAGAAACTTTGTTTTTCAGTTGTATTTACTTTTCAACAATTGGCAGGAATTTTTTCACATGAATCATTCTTTAGGTAGGTCTTTTTAACAATAGACGTCCTTATTATTGAGTAGTTGCTTGTTGCCAGCAACGCGTAACTATTGCGTTTCCTTGGAATGTTTGGGGAAAAGCTCAAGGGTCCACCAGTCCCTTGCGATACAGTTTTATACATCCCTTCACAACACTACAATTCTGAAAGACATCGGTCCCTCTCCCTAAACCGAGGTAACATAACGAGATGTGTGGTCACGGGCTAGAATACAGCAGGAATCGTGATCGCCACTATTAATTAACTATGGGTATTTCGAATGAACCCATAAAACGAGTACTGATACGCAGAACACGTACTTTAAAACAGGAGTTGGACCCACAGACTGGGACCACGGTACTATATAGCTGGGAAGTGGGCGCCGTTGGTCAAGTGTCGCAGTAGCTCACACAGCTAGCGCGCGGTAAGATGTGTGATCGTTGACAGTGTTAGAAGGTTCAAGTCCCTTGCAAATGTTTCTTTTTATGGCAGTTGCATTGGATGTGGCAAGGTTGTATACTTAATACCGGTATTTTTCACAGACTGATTTGGCCCTGAAAAGGGCCGTTGGTATGAAGCCGGGTTGATAGAGGCTAGGAAACATGTGGAAAGATTTCAGTTATTCACGTCGCTTAATGCAGCACCTGCTCGAACTGACAACCTCCGTGGTTGTACAGAGCTGCGCGCAGTGTTGTAAGGACCGTCTGGCCTGTTGCAACATCTCTGGCCTCGGTGATGAGCTGTCTAAGGTTTTAAGGACTGGCCAGCTCCTGTGCATACACCAGTTTTTACGTGGCCCCACAGAAAAAATCCAGGGGCAGGCGATAGGTCCTCCCCTTCCTATCCATTTATCAGGATACGTCGCATGGAGATGGTTCCGGACGATCATCACTGCATGCGGTGGAGCTCCGTCATGTTGAGACCACATCATGCAGCGGTCAAGGAGTGGCAGATGTTCCAACAACGGTGGTAGTTCATCTTGGAGAAACCGTAGATAGTGCTGGCTGGTCAGACAGCCCTGAAATTAATGGGTGATCACCCATGATTCCACACCATACATTCACGCCCCACTCTACCTGAAAAGCTGTCTTTCGCACCCAGTGGGGATTATCCACACTCCTGTAATGCATATTATGATGATTAACTGTTCCGTTGTTGTGGAATCGTGCTTCATTCGTGAATAAGGGAGTCGCTAGAAAAGCAGGATCAGTGTCCACATGCTGTAGGATCCATTGATCGAATGCCACCTGGGCATCGAAATCATGACCATGGAGCTCCTGGTGTAAGTGCAGATGGTATGGGTTAAACTGATGGTTATGCAATATCCGCATAACAGACGCTCGGCTGATGTTCGTCTCCTGTGCAATGACCCGTGTGCTAGTATGAGGGTTATTTCGGACAGTGTCAAACACGACCTCTTTATTGTCAGCAGACGTAACGTGACGATCTCGAACAGGCCATGTCCTTCTCAGGGATGCAGTATCTCGCAGGCATCTTTCCACACTCCGAAATGTCATTCCCGTCGGTTGTCTATCCGGATTGCGTTCTTGGTACAAGCATTGTGCCTGGTATGCATTCTATCTAGCTTCTTCATAGATAAGTAACATATCCACATACTCATTGCTGGAATATATCTCGAGGCAGTGAATAAACTTTGTCTTGTGAATTGCTACGAAGGAGGGGAGTTCGCACAGCTACATACTTACATATATATGCAGCTACTAACAACACAATGTTATCGTTCCAATGGGGCATGCTTTGTCCTACCTGTGGTCTACGAACATGTACGACGTAGCTAACTGGCAACAGACCATCATCTCCTCATCCTCGTCCAACCAAGCACCATACCCACTGTAACGATACGTACGGTCTTTTACAGGGTCAAATAAACAATCAGTTGTTAGAAGCTATCAAGTATGCAACGTTACCACATCCTAGGCAACTGGCTGTAAAAAAAATTCATATGTGGGATTCGAGCCTCCTACCTCGAGCACTGTCCACTATTACATATTTCCCCGCTTGCTTGCCATGCGAGCTACTGCGACGCTTGACCTTCGGCGCCCACTTCCCAACCTATACAGTACCGTGTTCCCGGTCTGTTTTAAAGTGCGTGTTCTACGTATCTGTACTCGTTTTACGGGTTCATTCGAGGTACCCATAATGAATTAATAGTGGCGCTCACGATTCCTGCTGTCTTCTAGCCTGTAAACACACATCTCATATTACCTCGGTTTAGGGAGCGGGACCGATGTCTTTCAGAATTGTAGTGAATGTGAAGGGATGCATAAAACTGGATTGTTTATTTATTTATTCCTGACTTACATTTGTGGCAAAGTTAGGGCTCATGGCCCTCTCTTACACTTAACCACTATAAACAATAAAATTTAAAAATGTAAACATAAAAGTAAGACATAGAAATTCTAAAAAAGAAATAATACTACGGACAGATAATTTTAAGACTAAGTTAGGCCTACATATCAGTACAGTAGTGTGACAATACTAATACTAATCATAATAATAAATGAAGAAAGCCCATTCACACAACATACACACAATGACTCACACAACTCAGTTTTATGTTCCTAGAAAAAACTTTCGGCAGGCAGATTTGAATTTATGAGATGAAATAAGGTGCCGAGTGTCCATTGGGAGTGTATTCCAGAGTCTCGATGCAGTAACTAAAAAGGAATTATTGTAGGAATTCATTCGACTTAGTGGAATTTCAAGTAGGGGACCAGAACGGGTACCGTACTAATTTCATGGAATGAGGAAAGGAAGCAAAAATTAGAAGAAGTAAGTAGGAGTGTTCGTCGAGAACACTTGGTAAACAAGTGTCATTAGGTGAAAATTCCGCAAGGGGCTGGTGTACCACCCGGTATATAATTAATAACAATACTAAACATTTTAAAATTTAATTATTTAAATAACATTTTAAAAAATAACGGAATATGTTTCATCTATCTTGTAGACACCATCAGTCGAAAAGTTTTAAGATTAAGCACAAAGGACAAGGACAAAAACACATTAAAAATAATTTGGACTGCCGAATGCGTCGGTTAAAATGTTGAAGAATATGCTGGAATGTTCTGACCACAACACTTGAATACTGTTAAAAGTGAAAATTAAAATATTGTACACATGAGATGGTTCAATAAAATTGGTAATAGAGTCCTTCTTAATGTGATGATGCTGTGTTGACACAGTTTGCCGATGCGTCGGTAGAAACTTGGTGATATGGAGCACAATGTTTAGTTCCAGTAGAATGAAGACGATTGATAAACATGTTAAGCATAAGTGAGGGTTCCAGTAAAATGGTATTGAGTATACGTATGTATAAGTATACGTATGACAATACGGGCTTTAGGCATAGATATCAAGGATATTTTAATAAAAAGCCACCTATTCAATACTTTCCACGTTTAATGTGGTTATTATCTACATGATTTTATGCCGACTTATTTGGTCAGGTACATGTTTCACCCATTATTTTGGGCATCTTCAGCCTGTAAACAACCTTTAGGTCAAGGTTTGGGACCTTTTTTAACCAATATATAGCCTACACTATATACAATATATACATTATATACAATATATACAAACATTAATGAACTCTTAAGATGGGTTACATAAGTTAATACAGTTAAATTTTTTGTCCTAATCTATCTAATATGAAAAATGTCCAAAACTAAAATGGATCTTCTTTTTGGTAAAGAGGATTACATATCGGGGTTTATGTGACCCCTATATCATATTAAGTTCTTGACGTACCGTGTCTGGTGACAGGATGTGTCATCAACAATAAGTGGAGATTTGAACTGATTGTTGCTTGTAGGTTGCTCAAGATTGAAAATATAAATTTAAATTAAATGTGTTTTAACTTGGCAGTTCTATTCTGGTTAACTTAAAATGTTGAAAAATAAAAATAAAATGAAACGGATCTTCTTTTTTATCATAAGTCTTGAGAAAGGGTGATATTAAAACTGGGGCTTATTTGACCCACGATTTTCATTTTCATGTTCTTGACGTAACTAATATTTAAATGTGTTGTCATGCACAAGTGGAGATTTAAAAAACCGATTGTTGTAGGTAGACTGGTCAAGAACGTTGTGAATGAAACTGTTAGTGTCTTGACTTTGGGTCTTCTGTAACGTCAAGGAATTGACAAGAGTACAATATTAAGCTGTTTCATAGTTTTAGGCTGCTGCTTAATTGAGAAGGAACATCCTAGACACTTGATACAGTCTTGTGTGAATATTGTTCCCGTTGATGTGTTGCTTGGTCTTTGGGAGGGATCTTAAGAATATTTGTTCAGTTAATACTAGATGGACCTGTCTGTTCCGGCAGCGCCTGTCTTATCAACATTTCTACTCCTGGTGTTGTACTGGTGCGGAACAATACGGAACAATAATGAGAGTTGTTACTTGTAAATACGGGCTTTGTAATGAAATTCATTTCATGCAATATATTTAATACTTACGCTGTGTGATGATAACGTAAGTTTCTCAAATACAGTCTTTTCTTTTCAAAACTTTATTTACCGGTACTTATTTACACATGTATGCATTCTGTTTGAAGCTGATAACTTTAGTTTCTCAAATATCTTTATTGCTTGTCAATTATTGGCAGGAATTGTACCGCAGTAATCATTTTTTAAATAGCCCTGCTTTACAGTGGGCCGCCAACATAGAGTAGTTGCGTGTTACCAACAGTATAACAATGTAATGTTTATTACGTTTACTTGTAATGTTTGATGGGAAATGGGGAAAACGTCATTCTATTAACACAATATGTATATTATTTTATTAGCTTCTTTTATTTATTTATACACTAGCAAGATACCCGTGCTTCGCTACGGTATTATAATGAAATTTATAATTGAATGCTTAACGTTTTATATATAATCTGCTGAAATTCGCGATCTAACTCGTTTTCTGAGAGAATCCGCCAAAATTCGCGATCTGACTCGTTTTCTGAGAGATTACGGCAAAGTTCCTCCCATTTTTCAATCTTTCTTTCCAGCAATCGATTTCGTACTTCCCGGGCTAGGTCCAGGTATTCCACCCGGCGAGTTGGGTCTCTAGATTTTTGCCATCTTTTCCTATAAGCATTTTAATATGGATCAAATCCTTGAGGAGATACTGCGTGGTGTCGTCTTGCGTGCCTTGGCGGTACTGAACCCGCGGCCGGACTGCAATCGTAGTCATTGCCCGGCCAGGACCCGTTTCCAGCGTGGTCCGCACATTTTGACGACGGTCCAGAACATTATTATTATTATTATTATTATTGTTGTTATTGATGGTCTGGAGCCCACAGCAAAATGCAAGACCGCTACTTGGCGGTAAATTACATCCGCTGCCGTTGTCATTGCTGACAATGTGACCAGCACCATCATCGAGCGCAGGAAAGTGCGCGAGATTTCTGGCGACACGAATGATACACTTCCGTGAATTATTGACCTTATTATAGAGGTGAACAATTGCACGGTCAATATCATTCATATCTTTTATTTCAAATGTGTTTAACCTCTTCAGTGGCACGCCCGAGAAATTCTCGGGTGGCGCACGCCTGCCCATAACGTCACCGCCCGAGAAATTCTCGTTTAGCTGCAGTGTTCATTTCGCGATCGCCCAATAATTTCTTGGGTACTCTAATCGTTTGGGAAAATGTTTTCAAGTATTCTCAACAGATGGCGGGAGGATTTCCAGCTGTATTCACGTAGCGTCTGGCTTAAAATATGCCTTATCTTCTCTACTTTACATATACAACCTCTGGCCAGCTGACGAGGTAAACAGAAATGGCGAGCGCGAAACGGAAGAGAAGTTTGTCTGAAGACAAAATAAGGAACTACATCAAAGATGAATCACTAAGTGACATTAGTATTTCTGATAGTAGCTATAATGATTCTATTGATTCTTCAGATGATGACCTTAGTAATTCTAGTGAAAGTGAAGAAGATATTACGTCAGACGCTAAGGTGATGGTAGATGTTGAATATACATTCGTTTGGAAAAAGTGTAAGCCTGGGGATAGTGTGTGAACTAATTTTATTCCATTTACGGGAAATCCTGGTGTGAGGCTTAGCTTATCACCAGAGGTGAGTGCGATTGACTGTTTTGAACTGATTCTAACAGATGAAGTTGTAAATTTGACAGTGACCGTAAAAAAATTCATTGGCCCTATGCTAAAAGTGCATTGAAAACCTTGTAAATAAATCTCCGCATGGAAAGGTACAGTTTTGGAAAAAAGAAGCTCTTACAAAATTTGGCAATTTATTGCGTTAGTATTGCTGATGGGAATAATACAAAAGCCTGAAATAAAAATGCATTGCTCACAGGACAGTATAGGCCCTACTCAAAACACCAGTATTTTATGAAACTATATCACAGGCCTACTCTAAGAAGTGTAAATAGAGTGTAAAGTAAGTTTTTATTAACCTTGAATAATATATGAATGTGTTCCCTTAATAATTGTTACTCATTCCTTGCTTCCTAAAAATAAATAAATTCCTCCGAACAAACCTCACTTTTCTGGCACAGGAGGTCTGCCAAAACCCGCCACCGAAGGGGTTAAATTTTTATTTATATGCCAGGAGAATTACTGTAATCTAACTTTATGTACTCCAAAGGAAAAGATGGTTCTTGAAAACAAACCCAGGAAGGATTAAAAATGATCAGTTTATGATCAGAATAAGTACATTATGAACAGTATAATCAATTGGTCTGAACTCATTTTTCACCCCACTGCCATTAAGTTGATGTACCCCCCCGCCCCCGAAAAAAAAAAAAAAGAAGGCGTTTCCTTGTGTTTAAAGGAGATTTCAAATACCAATGTCCATGTCCGTTAACTTCAGTTCTCAGATATAAGTATCCCCATAAAGAGAATTCACTTTTATTTTTTCACTTGCTTTCACACTCCCCCCTCCCCCCTTAAGTGAGTTTCCCGTTATAAATACTTGTCTCTAATAGTAAAGGATCTTCTAAATACCAATTATCGCGACTCTAACATCTTCAGTTTTTTTTTAGATATGTGTCCACATAAAAGGAATTCAACTCCTTTTCACCCCCACCCCCAAAATGATTTCACCCAAAACGCTTTTTTCTTTGTTTTTAAAGGAGATCCAAATATCAATTTTTATGTCTGTAACAACTTTAGTTTTTATTAGATGTAAGTATCCTCGTACAATTAATTCAATTAATTTTTCTTTTTTTCACCCCCCTCCCCCCTTCGATGGATTTTCCGAGAATACATGTTTGTTTAATTTTAAAGCAGATTCCAAATACTAATTTTCATGTCTACAAAATCTTTCGTTTTTGAGATAATACTATCCTCATACAAATAATTAAATTAATATTTCAATTTCCCTCCTCCCTTTAGGTGGATTTCCGAAAACAAAAAATACGTATTCCTTTATTTTTAAAGGAAATTCCAAATACCATATTTCACGTCTATAACATCTTCAGCTTTTGAGATATCAGTACCCTAATTAAAATAATTCAACCCCATTTTCAGTCACTTTTACCCCTCAACACAAGTGGTTTTTCAGAAAACAAAAAATACATGTTTCTTTATTTTCAATAGAGATAAAAAAATACTATTTTTCACTTCGGTAACATGTTAAGTTTTTGAGATATACTGTAGAAATGCTCATTTTAAAATTCCACCCCCTTTTTAGTTCCCATTAAGTGGAGTTTCCAAAAACAAATCGCCTATGTTTCTTTACTTTTATGGGAGATTCCAAATACCAATTTTTACGTGTGTAACATTTTACGTTTCTGAGATATACTGTAGGTATAGTCTTTCTAAAAATTCACCCCAATTTGTCACTCCTGTTTTACCCCCCATTAATTAGATTTTCAAAAAAAACAAAAACAAAATTTGTGTTTCTTATTTTCAAAGGAGATCCCTAATAACAAATTTCAGGTCTGTAATATCTTCTGTTTCTGAGATATAAGTATCCTCATTTAAGGCATTCAACCCTTTTTTCACCCTTTTTCACCCCTCCTATTGGGATTCTTTGAAAACAAAAATATATACATACATTCATTATCATTATAGACTGTTATGCCTTTCAGCGTTCAGTCTGCAAGCCTCTGAGAATTTACTAAACGTCGCCACAATCCTCGATTTGCAACTAGTGTTGTGGCCTCATTTAGTTCTATACCTCTTATCTTTAAATCGTTAGAAACCGAGTGTAACCATCGTCGTCTTGGTCTCCCTCTACTTCTCTTACCCTCCATAACAGAGTCCATTATTCTCCTAGGTAACCTATCCTCCTCCATTCGTCTCACATGACCCCACCACCGAAGCCGGTTTATGCGTACAGCTTCATCCATCGAGTTCATTCCTAAATTAGCCTTTATCTCCTCATTTCGAGTACCCTCCTGCCATTGTTCCCACCTGTTTGTACCAGCAATTGTTCTTGCTACTTTCATGTCTGTTACTTCTAACTTATGAATAAGATATCCTGAGTCCACCCAGCTTTCGCTCCCGTAAAGCAAAGTTGGTCTGAAAACAGACCGATGTAAAGATAGTTTCGTCTGGGAGCTGACTTCCTTCTTACAGAATACTGCTGATCGCAACTGCGAGCTCACTGCATTAGCTTTACTACACCTTGATTCAATCTCACTTACTATATTACCATCCTGGGAGAACACACAACCTAAATACTTGAAATTATCGACCTGTTCTAGCTTTGTATCACCAATCTGACATTCAATTCTGTTGAATTTCTTACCTACTGACATCAATTTAGTCTTCGAGAGGCTAATTTTCATACCATACTCATTGCACCTATTTTCAAGTTCCAAGATATTAGACTGCAGGCTTTCGGCACAGTCTGCCATTAAGACCAAGTCGTCAGCATAGGCCAAACTGCTTACTACATTTCCACCTAACTGAATCCCTCCCTGCCATTTTATACCTTTCAGCAGATGATCCATGTAAACTATGAACAGCAAAGGTGAAAGATTACGGCCTTGTCTAACTCCTGTAAGTACCCTGAACCAAGAACTCATTCTACCATCAATTCTCACTGAAGCCCAATTGTCAACATAAATGCCTTTGATTGATTTTAATAATCTACCTTTAATTCCATAGTCCCCCAGTATGGCGAACATCTTTTCCCTCGGTACCCTGTCATATGCTTTCTCTAGATCTACGAAACATAAACACAACTGCCTATTCCTCTCGTAGCATTTTTCAATTACCTGGCGCATACTGAAAATCTGATCCTGACAGCCTCTCTGTGGTCTGAAACCACACTGGTTTTCATCCAACTTCCTCTCAACGACGGATCGCACCCTCCCTTCCAAGATGCCAGTGAATACTTTGCCTGGTATACTAATCAGTGAGATACCTCGATAGTTGTTGCAATCCTTCCTGTTTCCTTGCTTGTAGATAGGTGCAATTACTGCTTTTGTCCAATCTGAAGGTACCTTACCAACACTCCATGCTAATTTTACTACTCTATGAAGCCATTTCATCCCTGCCTTCCCACTATACTTCACCATTTCAGGTCTAATTTCATCTATTCCTGCTGCCTTATGACAATGGAGTTTTTTTACTATCCTTTCCACTTCCTCAAGCATAATTTCACCAACATCATTTTCCTCCTCCCCATGGGCTTGGCTGTTTGCAACACCACCATGATGATTTCCTTTTACATTGAGAAGATGTTCAAAATATTCCCTCCACACCTCCAGTGATTCCCTGGGGTCTATTATGAGTTCACCTGAATTACTCAAAACACTGTTCATTTCCTTTTTCCCACCCTTCCTAAGATTTTTTATTACTGTCCAGAAAGGTTTCCCTGCTGCTTGACCTAGCCTTTCGAGGTTATTACCAAAATCTTCCCATGACTTCTTTTTGGATTCAACAACTATTTGTTTCGCTCTGTTTCTTTCATCTACGTGCCAATCCCTGTCTGCCTCGGCCCTTGTTTAGAGCCATTTCTGATAAGCCTTCTTTTTACGTTTACAGGCTGCTCTCACTTCATCATTCCACCAAGATGTTCGCCTTTTCCCATCTTTACACACAGTTGTTCCTAGGCATTCCCTTGCTGTTTCTATTACAGCATCCCTGTATGCCACCCATTCACTTTCTATATCCTGAACCTGCTTACTGTCTACTGTTCGAAACTTCTCACTAATCATATCCATGTACTTCTGTCTAATTTGCTCGTCCTGGAGATTTTCTACCCTTATTCGTTTGCAGACAGATTTCACTTTCTCTGCCCTAGGCCTAGAGATACTTAGTTCACTACAGATCAGATAGTGGTCTGTATCATCGAAAAATCCCCGAAAAACTCTTACATTCCTAACAGATTTCCTGAATTCAGAGTCTGTTAAGATATAGTCTATTATGGATCTGGTACCCCTAGCCTCCCATGTGTAGCGGTGAATAGCCTTATGCTTGAAGAATATATTCGTAACAGCTAAACCCATACTAGCACAGAAGTCCAGCAAACGCTTCCCATTCCCATTAGCTTCCATATCTTCCCCACATCCATCGAGTTCATTCCTAAATTAGCCTTTATCTCCTCATTTCGAGTACCTCCTGCCATTGTTCCCACCTGTTTTTACCAGCAATCGTTCTTGCTACTTTCATGTCTGTTACTTCTAAATTATGAATAAGATATCCTGAGTCCACCCAGCTTTCGCTCCCGTAAAGCAAAGTTGGTCTGAAAACAGACCGATGTAAAGATAGTTTCGTCTGGGAGCTGACTTCCTTCTTGCAGAATACTGCTGATCGCAACTGCGAGCTCACTGCATTACCAATCACCCTTTCGTATCCTTCAGTTCTATTCCCAACTCTTGCATTGAAATCGCCCATTAGCACTATTCTATCCTTGCTGTTGACCCTGACCACGATGTCACTCAATGCTTCATAAAAATATATGTGTTTCTTTATTTTTAAAGGCGATCCTAAATAGCAATTTTTTACAGTCTAGCTCGAGCAGCCGAGGAGCGAGGTCACGTGGTGCAGTGCGTGCCGCGAACATGGTCGGTATTGAGCAGTACCGGGCCGCGATTGGGAATTGTCAGGCGAGGCAGAAGAAGGAGACCAAAAATGGACGGGTGTTAAGAAAAGGAGTAAGAATGAGTGAAGTGGTGCTGATAGTGACAGTGATAGCAGTGTTACTGGTTATTGGGGGGGGGGGTGGAATTAAACCCAGGCCCAAATACCAGCGGAAAATTTAGCGTGGAGGACTTGGCAGCACTCAAGGTGGTAGTGAGTGAGGTAATACAGGAAAAGTGTCAATGGGATAAGGTGCAGGAAATAAAGGACATGATGGAGGAGCAGAGAAAGGATTTAGGGAACATGAAGAAATGGCTAGAAACGAAGATGGAGGAATCAAGCAGGAGAGTGGACAATAATGAGAAGGAAATCGAGTTATTAAGAGGGAAAGTGAAACATCCGGAAGAGGAGGTGATGAAGATGAAGAGAGAAGCGGAGGGGTACAGGCAGGAGAGATTGAAGAAAGCCATATTTATATATGGTGTGGAGGAAGGTGAGAGGGAGGGCAAGATTGACCTGATAACCAAGGTGGTAGAAGTCATACGGGATAGGATGAAGATAAACTTCAGTGAAACAGACATAGACGATGTAGAGAGAGTTGGAAAAACTAAAGGACGGTGGCCAATTAGGTTAAAAATTTTCTCTACCCTAATGGCAGAAATTGTGTTAAGTAACAGTAATAATTTACAGGGACAGAAAGTAGGGGTAAAAAGAGACATGGTAAAGGAAGGAAGTGAAAATATGAAGATCTTGAGCAGACACCTATGGAGAGCGAGAAATCAGGGGCTAAAGGTACGAATAAGAGGTCAGAGGTTGGTGGTGACAAACGGACGATGGGTTAGGGAGCACTCAGTGACGAAGCTAAAGGAGATGGACGAATGCGTTATTTCCGAGGGAGGAGAGATGACAAGGCAAGATGGAAGGAAGAAAGAAGTAACGAAGAAGAGGGGAGACATGGAAGGAGAGGAGATCATCTCAGAAGAGAACAGACAGTGTAGTGTGGATACAGAAGATCAAAATAGTGAAGGGGTGAGTGAGGGTGAGCAGCAAGAAACGGTGAGAGCAGAGTGTAGTGGTTCAGTGAGCAAGAAAGGACATGAGAGGACTGATCGACAGGAAGGTAAAGCAACTATGAGTAAAGGAAGAAGTAGGAGTTTAAAAGACCTCTGGGGAAAAGTACGTAAAGGGATGGAGGATACGGACGACATGGAACGGTATAGGTTGGCTAAAAAAGGAGGAATGGAGACAAGGGATGAGAGGTCGATAACTACAAGGAGCAAGAATAGAGGGAGAGACTTAAAAGGGAGGGAGGGAAAGTTATAACTATATTGGAAAATAGTACGTGTGAATATTGAGGGACTAATGAACAAATTAGGAAATAAGAAAGTTCGGGAAGTAATAGAAAGTTTCGATGTTGTGGCACTCTTGGAGACGTGGCTGGAAACAGGGAGGGAGATCTCATGGAAGGGATTTGTGATAAAATATAAATATAGAAGAAAGGAGAGGAATAAGGGACATGCACCAGGAGGGATGATAGTATTAATTAGGGAAGAAATTAGTGAAATGGTAGAGGATATAGAGACAAATATGAAAGAAACTATATGGTTGAAATTGAATATGGGAGGGGTGGAAGGAAGGAGGAAGAAAATAAATCTAGCGTTCGTTTATTGCCATCCTAGTAGTTCAGCATATGCAAATAAGTATTTTTTCGAAGAGTCATTGGTGGATATTAGTAGGATAAGAGGAAAGTTTGCGGGAGAAGAGGATATGTTGTTATTCAGAGATTGGAACGCGAGAATAGGGGAACAGAGCCCAGTATATAGTAGGGAGGATGGAATGTGTATGTTGAAAAGTAGGAGTGAGGATAAAATTATAAACAGTTATGGGGAGAAGCTCCTAGAGATGTGTGCTGTGGGGAATTTGTATATTTTGAATGGATGGATGGAGGGTGACAGTACGGGGAAATTGACGTATGTTACTGAGAAGGGAGGTAGTGTGATAGATATGGTTTTAAGCTCGGAAGGAGTGATGGAGGATATTGTAAGAATGGAAATAGGAGACTGGATTGAATTGCACCATTTCCCAGTGTGGGTTATGTTGAAAAGGGGTGAAGAGAAGTGTATAAGGAAGCTGAGACGAAGGATAAACAAGGGAGTGGATATAATAAGTATAAATGGTCAGATAAAGTGGGACGGGATTGGAATAGGGTAGCAACAGAGGAAGTATAACTTCTGAAATATGGGTGGGAAGATGCGATAGAGGAGAATAATATTGATAAAGCCTTGGAATTGCTGCTACATCCAATAAAGATGATAGCGCAGAAGGCAGAATGTAGAAAGAGAAATAAGAAAGAGGGTGAAGAATGGTTTTAATAGAGAGTGTGAAGGAGTGCGGAGGAGGGTGCTGGGTGCGTTAGGAGAGTACAGAAAGAAAGGTGGGAGCGCAGATAGGGATATTTTCTGCAAATTGAGGAAGGAGTATAAAAAGAAAATTTGTGAGGTAAAAAAAGATGTGGTTAGAGGAACAAATTGAAGCCATAAATAAGGATTGTAAGACTAACAACATTGAGAAAGTATGGGAAAAGATTAATAGAATAATTAAGGGTGGCAGGAATACATCGAGAACGAGCATTGAGGAAGTTCAATGGGTGAGGTACTTTGGTGAATTACTAGGGGAGAAGGGGGAAGATGGAGAGGGACGGGGGAAGAAGTAATTTGGAGGAATGGGAGAGTGGCAATTTATGAACTGGACAAGGATATTACCAGGGAAGAAATCTTGAGTGTGATAAGCAGAGTTAGGGGAAAGTCGGCCGGGGGATGTAATGGGATAAATAATAAGTTTTGGAAAGAAATTAGCAAAAATGAGACAATGATAGAGGGCATAGTTAAACTATTCAGTAAGATCTATGAGGGAGGCAAGTACCCGAAATAATGGGAAATATGAATTGTATGTCCAATATAGGAACAGTTTGAACAATTATACAGGAATATCTCTGAAAGACTCCTTAAGTAAAATATACACTGGGGTGTTGGCGAACAGGTTAAGCGAGTGGGCTGAAGAAAATGAAATATTGACAGATTTCCAAGGGGGATTTGGAAAAAGAAAAGAACAATGGATAATATAATGATAGTAAAGACTGTTTTAAAAAATTATAAGAGCCTGGGTAGAAGTACAGTTTATGTGGCAGCAATAGATTTTGAAAAAGCGTTTGATAAGGTGAATAGAGAGGCTCTATTAGAGAAATTAGGCAGGCTGGGGGTTTCGGAAAAGATGTTGAGGGCAGTGGAGGGAATATATAGGGTTGTCAGCTTGTGTGTAAAATTGGGAGACTAGAGACTGAGTAGACCCTTAGAGTCCAAGGTGGGTTTAAAACAAGGGTGCAAGTTATCTCCAATATTGTTTATTTTATTTATTAACGATATTTTGGAGGGGCACGGTGCAAGCAATTGGGCCGTGCCGGTAATGAATGGCCTGGAGGTACCGGGACTGATATTTGCTGATGATGTGATATTGATGACTCTAACTTCAGGGGGGATGCAGAGAGCGTTAAATGCAGTGTCGCTGTTTGCGAGGAAATGGGGAATGAGGATTAATGGGAATAAATTTAAAATATTAGTAGCCCAGGTGAACAAAGGAAGAAAGATAGAAGGGAAATGGGTCCTGCAGGGAGAAAGGTTCGAACAAGTAAGAAAGTTGGAATATTTAGGAGTTATTATTAACAGTAAAGGAACCTGGAACGATCAGATTAGTAGGGTGAAAACCAGAGGATTAGCAGCCCTTGCCTCAGTCAGAAACTTGCTAGCTAAATACCCGGGTATTAGTTATAAAGCCTTGAGGCTAGTGTTAAGATCGGTGATTTTCGGGAGGGTATTGTATGGCGCAGAAGTTTGGGGGTTGGATGAGAAAAGAGGAGAATTAAGATGTATTGTTAGTAGTTTTGGTAAGATAGTAATGGGTCTGCCAGGGTGCACAGCAAATGCAGGGGCGGAATTAATGTGTGGGGAGGATTTGGAATCGGAGGGTGTGAAAAGAATAGTTAGATACTGGATGATTTTAAAAAGACAGGAAGTTGGGAGGGTTTTACAGGCAGCGTATGAACAGCAACGCAAGAGCATGTATAAGGGAGGATGCCTAGAAAAAATTAAGGGTTATTTGGAGATGATAGGATTAGGGCATCTATGGGGGAGATTTGGACGAAGACAGAAGTTAGAGGGACGAGGATGCTTGTGAGGAGGATTAGACATTCATAGGCAGAAATTATTGGGGGAAAGTAGACGGAGAAATTCGCTGAATGTTTTTATTAAAATAGAGTAGGTAGCAGCGGTAAATATTAGATACGTTGACAGGTCAAAAAGGTATGGGATGATGTGGTGGTTTATGGGATTGCATAGGAATAAAGGAAGGTTACAAGGGAGGGACAGGACAATGTGTATACTTTGCAGGGCAGTGAATGACGATTTTCACTTATTAAGTGACTGTGAAGAAATGAATAAGATAAGAAATAGATTACTGAGAGACGAGCATCGGAAACTATTGGGTAGAGGGGATGAGCAGTCTATTTTAAGATGGATTATAAAGCAGTGGGAAAGCGGGGGCGAGTTGAACAGGTATTTATGTGTGGTAAAAAAGTACTGTGAGAGCAGAATAAAAGAGGGAGAGTTAGAGGGTGCACAAGGGGGGTACGTGTTTGGAATAGTGATGTATGTCTATGGGAAGTGTGTTGAATAATCGGATGATATGCAATGGATGGAGATAGTATGATAAAATTAATAGGAAGGGGAGTATTGTGTTGAGTACATTGTTAAGTGGGTGGAGTTGGGTAAATGATATGTGATTTCATAAAGGTAGGGACTTTTTGTTTGTGATATGGCTGGTTGGAATGTAATTGCTGACTGTCGTTTAGGTATTGATCGGGAGTAGGTCAGGGAACAATGAATGTGACGCAAGTTGCTGAGCGCATAAGGACACGTGATGAGTTTGCTGGAACCATGAGTCGGTGACCGCTACAGCTAACTGTTATTATTTTTGTTATTATTTATTCCTATTATTATTATTATTATTATTAATATTATTTTCAATAGACTTATTGCTTTTTGAACATGTATTGGGGCTGGAAGCCTGTTTGTTCATAAATAAATACGACAAATACCAATTTTTACATCTGTACACTTTAAAAGTTTTGAGATATATATACACCCATTTTAAAAATTCACCCCCCTCCCCCGTTTTAAACCCCCCATTAATTGTATTTTCTAAAAACAAAAAATGTCTGTTTCTTCATTTCTAACGGAGATCCCAAATACTAATTTTCAGGCCCATAACATCTAAGTATCCTCATTAAAGGCATTCAACCCCTTTTCACCCCTCCTATTGGGATTTTCCAAAAACAAAAAATATGCATTCCTTTATTTTTAATGAAGTTTCTAAATACCAATTTTTACATCTGTAAACCTTCAAAGTTTTGAGATATAGATACACTCATTTTAAAAATTCAGCCCCCCCCTTTTCACCCTCCCATTAATTGGATTTTCCAAAAACAAAAAAGAATACATGTTTCGTTTATTTTTAAAAGAGATCAAAAGTACCAATTTTCAGGTCTGTAATATCTTCAGTTTCTGAGATATAAGTACCAGTCGGTATCCTGAATACAGGCATTCAACCCTTTTTTCACCTTTTCACCCCTCCTATTAGGATTATCCAAAAACAGAAAAATACGTGTTTCCTTATTTTTAAAGAAGATTGTAAATACCAATTTTTACATTTGTAAACTTTTGAAGTTTTGAGATATAGGTACCCATTTTAAAATTTCACTCCCCCCCTTTTCACCCCACTTAGCGACGGAATATCCAAAAATCCTCCCTTAACGAGCACCTACATCTTAATATGAATGTATCCCCAAAATGTCATTTCTTTATGTCCAGTAGTTTTGGCTCGGCGATGAATCAGTCAGGACAAGTTATTTTGTTGCTTGTTGTTTTAAGGGGCCTAACATCGAAGGTCATCGGCCCGACAAGTTATTTTATAGATATAGATGTACTCTTTATGCTGTTTGATGATAGCTTTAGATTATCCATCGTGTGTACTTTTCAACAGTTGGCAGAAATTGTATTTCAGCAAACATTTTTCAAATAGGTCAGTTTAACAATAGGCCGTCAGCATTATTGAGTAGTTGCTTGTTCCTAACAATATACTCTCACTCGGGATGTTTGAGGAAAAAAACCAAGAAACTGTCATTCTATTATTTACTCTATATATTTTTAATTTATAAATTTCTGTTATTTATACTTTTATTTGGGCATAAAAAATGAACGTAGTGTAGGAGAAAATAACATCGGTTTTTAAAAGATATACTGAATCTGAAACATAACTTATAACTGTGAGGCAAAATTGGTGGCTGCCAAGAAGCTCACACGTAGAAGGATAAACTTCTTCAGTTTAGAAACATATACAGTAGAACCTCGATAATTCAAAATTGGTTAATTCAAAATCCCGCCTAATTCGAAGAAGCTCTCGTTCCCGGAAACATGAGATACAGTTTTGCATGTTATTTCAATTGTTTAATTCGAAATACGGATATTCGTAATTCGAAGTACAATGTCGGCCCCATTACCGAAATTCAGACTTTTAATTCGAAACTGCCTTTACATTTTAAAACAATAGTATGTTACAGAGTAATTTCAACTCGAAATTTATCCGCTCCGCGTCATAATATAACGCACGTGGAGGGGTAGCTTTTCGCACTTACACTCACTTCGGTGGGTCAACAGTGCGCTTCATGATTGCTAAGTTGAATGAAATCAGAATTCTTGTTTGTTCAACCTTTTAAGGAACGCTGTAATATCACACAACATGCAGTGTGCGGGAAAACAGAATCCGCGAACACTGGCGATGCCGACAGTTAACGAAAAAACGTGACAAATATAATAAATTCGTAGGCACCGAACAATATTGACATGCCGGTGAAACTGCATTGCTTTATTTTAATGCGAGCCCAAACGGTCTTATTGTTTTAAAGGAGAAATTGCCAGCCTGGAAATCGTACAGTGTGAGGGATGGGGGTCATAGTAGTGCGTTGCCATGCACATGGAAGCGAGATACTTTATTCCCTCGTCATAGGAAACTTCGATAAGACACGATGTTTTAAGAGCGTCCGGCACTTTCCATGCCAGTACAAAGCATCTATAATAAAAATGCAAACAGTAAAGAAATCCAAAAAATAATGCATTTGCACAGGGGCACCGGCATAATTTATCCTCGTCTTTGAATTGTGCGATTTTTTTCTTTCGTTGCGTGAGGTTATGTGTGTCAGTGATTTATCCAAGTGCATTATTTGAACATTGTAAATGCACCTTGTTGGATACATTTCGGAAATAGTTTTTTCCATAGCATTTGAAAGGTTTAAACTGTGAATCGAGGTGATTGCATGTATTAATGGGTCTTAGAATACTTTGTGACGCGGCAAGTGTTTACATTTCTGAAGCACGAGAGAAGTGCCATAGCGGGAAATCGTACAAGGATAGAGTCATAGGAAAGTTCGATTGAGTCATAGGAAAGTTCGATTTTAAGGGCATCGGGTACTTTCTGTGTAAATACAAGGCATCTAAAATGCATACAGTATAGTAATCCAATTAATAAAGCACTTGCACATGGGAGCGAGCATAGATTTCTCCTCGTCTTTGAATCGTGCTTTTTTTTTTCTTTCGTTGCGTGAGGTTATGTTTACCAATGAGATATCCGAGTGTATTATTTGAATACTGTAAATGCACCTTCTTGGATACATTTTGGAAATAGTTCTTTTTTCATGGCATTTGAAAGGTATAAACTGTGAATCAAGGTTAAATGCATGCTGTAACGGGCCTTAGAATATTTTGTAACGCGGCAAGGGTTGGTACTTCTGAATTGCGAATTGGCGGTTAATTCGAAATCACGTAATTCGAAGTCCTATTTTTGAGTCCCAACGACTTCGAATTAACGAGGTTTTACTGTATGTTTGCAATTATTAAAAGGTCATTTCATTCGGTTGTAACATTACAGTAATGATAAGAATGTATTACAAATATTTAAAGAACAAAAAAGACCTTATTGAAGGGGTGCACACCTTCATGTCCTGCCGCATCTTGGTACGTTGAAGAGCTGCTTCCCATTGGTTTTATCTTCCCAGGCATCACGACAATAATACATGAAAGAACACATGTTTACAGTCCTATTAAAACAGCGTGCATGTTCTGACAGCTCGCAGTACGTGGCACCAAGCAAAACTGCGGGGATCACTGTGTTGCCACATGTTCCAGCTGATGTTACTACCTTCACAATCCACCCCTCTCGCTCTGTGCTAGGCACTGTACAGGAATCATGAGAGCGTTAGCATAATATTAAATATTGTTAATATTATTCCACAGTGGCTCAGCTGTAATATTATCGACAAAGATATCGTAAAACATACGTCTCATTCCCCTTCCTCTCGTGCTTTTATCAGTCTATCTCCGGACGATTGGTTTTCATTTTAGGTAGATTTGAGCAGCAGAAAGGCACATTAAAAAATACGACCTGTTTTTATATTTGTTATATTTATATTATCATGGAAATGACCATTGACATCATTGCCAGTAATAATTAGACCAGCCTGCCCAATATTCTGGGTTCAAATCCGGATGAGGATGGGTGAAGTGTCTAGCTTTCGATAAAAGTGTGAAATCAGTTGAACCCTGCCATATGTGTCGATACAATTTAAGATGAGAGTTGTGATTGGTAAACATCCATCCTTTAGCTTGTCGTTTTGCATGGCTCACGATCATTAATCATGGGGGCTCTTTTACTGAAATCCGAAGCGTAGAGACAAGTTTTCCCTGGTGTTGATAACCCATCATGTGATGGTTCAGGTACATTCCCTCCCTCTCTTGATCTTCTTTTCGTGGCTCCTTTTCTTTCTTTTCTTTTCTCCTCCGTATTCTAATTACTGTAGCTTTACTACCGGTATCTTTAAAGCTGATGCTGCTGTTTGCTCTACAACTTGACATCTATCAGTAGGTGTTTATTTTGCCTTTCAGCCTCAAAATATTCCCGTAAGGCACACACCATATAGCGAGCTTGACTGCAAATAACGAATCCACGCCTCCCCTTTACATTTGCCTTTTATCGCGATGAATGAGTTCCTGGTCGCCCTCGTCTTTCAGTGGTTTTTTTAACCATTTACAGCATATTGTAGTTCAATAAATTACAAGGATTAATCGTTGCCATAAGAGCTATCTTGGGTAGTGCAATGTAAAGAAAATTCTAAAATAAGAAACAAGGATTAAGTTAAATATTATGCTATATTATACCATACTAAAGTTTACAATACACTAAAATGGCATACACAGTCTTGATAACAATACACCTATTAACGCAAACATTCCTGATTTCAAAAACACAAAGCTGATAGTGAAGTTATCACTCAGAAGCAAACAGTTGGCCAAGGCCCATGAATTGGTAATATGGACGTCAGACCGCCCCTAGCCGGTAGCTTTAAGACGGGGAAAGAGGGAGGGTTCGACAACGTGGGATTGGCTTAAACGGGAGGTGTGTACTGGTTGCCATAGTAACTGCTATCTGGAACTTCTTGTTTTTATTTTCCACCTAATTCAATACATAAAAATGTTTGTTTATTGTAACAATTGCTATTCATTTCAATATGGGTAAAAACATGAAAATGCAATATGGAACTACACCACTGTGAGCTGTCAGAACATACTAGTTTTAATAGGAATATAGTAACCAGCATATTAAAGAAGCAATCCTGGCAAAATGATTAATTAGAAGCATTTCTAAAGGTAAATGTTATTAGAAAATGTATGTATCCAATTTTAAGAATTTTTAAACATTTAATAGTGCATGGTTTCCATCACAAGCTGTGCACTGTTGGTAACTTCCGTGTAATATCTGACAAGTGTATCTGCAGATTTTGCAGAAGGAATTGTGATAAATATCATGTTCTGAACTGCAACAAATGTACTAAAACAGTGACTGAACTTGGTGCTGAAGGCTAAAACATTATAATTGCACATGTATGCATGTTTTACCTTAATAACTAGCTATAGTACCTATCGTTGATGGGAGAATTGCTTAGCATGTGTATGATGACATTTTTGTCCACCTGTCACATTGTTCCCCAGATTCTGAGGTACATAAGTGGGCATGTCTCCCCCTGGCGGCAGTTTGTCATGACATACTAGCTTCCTTGCTCCCTTGAGAGAAACATAAATTCAGTCCATCTACACAACCCCTATATAATTTGTGAAAGATTGAAACCAACATAAAATGCATTTACAACATATCCATTGAAATATTGAGAAAGGACACTTGCATATTTGAAACAATTAAACTAAGTATCTGATTGTTCTCTTCACACTCTTACAGGATCCTGAGATAGTATTGTTACTGATTAGTCAAACAACTGACTGAACACAATACAGTTTTACAAAATCATCTTCATTTTTAATTTCATAAGGTCTCGAGCTGCAAGCACTAACACAAACAATGCACTAATTCACAGCAAATCAAACTCATTAGAGATAAACATAATACTTTACAAATTTACTTGCGTTGCATCTTCTGTGATACAAATCGGACAGCAGCTCATGACGTTTGTATTGTATGAAGATCACAGCACTACTGGATGTTGCCACTTCCGAGACAGGAAGTTAGGGGGCGAGATGGGCAAAAATTCACCATAAGCTTTTTTCGTGTAAAACCAACCATAAGAGATACTCATACAGACTTTTTTCTTTGGGCTCCGTCTGAAGCTCCCCCTCTTAGTGAAATATTTTGGACAACTTATAGCTAAGATTCTCTGCCATTATTTTCTAAACAGAAGCACAGTTTCATTAAAATCCATCCATCAATTTTCCCGTGATGCTGTAACAAGCACAGATTTATATTAAACTGGACCGAACAAGTGCAATAGACTTTGTCATAATACGTTAATATATTGAACCCTTGAACTTACCGTTCCATCGTTGGTCGGCCACAGCTGCTGCAATAGAGCAATATCGAACTCTTAAATCTTGGGGTCGTAGCGGATATATTTCGGTCATGATCTTCACCAAACGATGGGGTTCAGAAGAGATCCTAATGACTTGAAATGAGGAGCAAATATGTGCTTACTAGATTTTATTAAATTATCAAATGCAAAAAATTATGTTTATAAACTCATTCATCACAGAAATTTTTTTAAAATTATTTAGCATTTAAACGCAGTCACATTGCAATGCGTGAATGTTATCTTTTTACATTTATCGAAGAACTTTCTTCAGAGGAAGGTAGAAAATATCACAAATTAGTGGACAGCGAAAACTAGAAAAACAAAAATAAAACCTGAAAATCGGGCACCTTTTGATCCAAACGATAACTGCGAATTAATCCACACGATCCGTGGAAAATCTATCCTTCAACAAGTAGAATTCCAAATTTACATTTAATTAAGGTTATCGGATATGGGAACACCCGTAGAATGGACCCTTAATCGAACCAAATTGACTATCAGTTGCTTTGAATAGGTTGCATAATATTACTGGAAAGCATGGTGTTCACTTCAAGTTAACAGCAACAGTCATAATTAAAAATAAAATTCCACCATGTATTGTCATCTCGTGGCACCCTTAAGTTATAATCCCGATGCTGAAACATGCATCACCCAAACAGCTGTTCAGAAGGAACCAACAACAATTCAAACCGAGAGGATGTTACGTTATGTCGTTCTGAACGAACAAAACTGCGAAATGCAGGAAACACTTATTCATCATGCATTTAGAAGAAATGCTAAACACTGAAGTTAAAGAAGAAGTGGTAAATCACTAGAAAATATTCTTACAAAACGAACTTTCAGGTTATGAACTGTTATGTTAAGTTTAATGAATTTACAAGTCCACACGATAAAATAAAATACAAAAATACCAAAGGAAAGCTAAAGAAATCTTTCCATTCACACAATTATGACTACCATTACAAATCTGTCTACCTATGTTTGTCCGAATAAACTAACTACAAGTTATTGATAGACCAAAGTCTCGCTTATTATAAAATGAAAGAGCAAAAGATGAAAATAAAATATATTCACAGCTGACAAATCAAAACCGCATTCGTAGCGCAAGCCCTACGTAAATCAGCTAAGTGTCAACACACGCACACTATCAAAGCATATCGGATATCTGAATGACAAAATAATTAAGTCAAGAAATAACATTAAAAATACTAAAGTTCAATTAACTCGAACGTGCATGGCAAACAGCAGTAATAATCAATCTCCGTTAGCTCAGTATCCATACTGGACAACCCTCACGTTTATGCCACTAGTGGTTCCATGCTCTTATGTAAACACCTTCTAGCTGGTAAGGACTGTGCCAAAACATGGCCTCAATATTACTTTGCTAACACTCTTCGCATTACATACACTACTGCAGACACTACCATCGTTCAAGTCACTTTGCAAAAACACCTAACCTAAGACTTGACTATATGCACCCTAATCCTGTCATCGAGCCTACATAGTGTCTACACACCCTAACAGTAACATCTATATACACACGCAGCGTCCTAAATATATCGTTGAGCCTAAACAGGGATGTCTACTCATCCGTATACTCCTATGATACGTGCAACATCCTAAATCTATCGTCAAGCGGAAACTGGGATATCTACCCTCTACAATATCAGGCGAAATCTTAACTTCAAACATAATTGCTGATATTTAGCTTGAAACCTGGTCGAAACTCGGAACACCATGAAACGAAACTTGCCACAGTATGAACACCAGTCTGGAATTGTAACTAAGTCCCTTCTTGTCAATAAAACGTGAAATGAAAAATTAACGCGCGGCTACTCAATCCACGACTCAAACACGATCTCAACACACGCAGTAAAATTTGGGAAAATAGTAATGAATTCAGCGCTCATCTAACTTTACGTGAATATCGCCAAAACAGTAATCATCGCAATCACAAGAAATTCACAATCTAATTCTAGTGCGAGGCCCAAAATCGCCTACCATCTCACTGTTCCAAACATCTCTATCCACAAACTATCCAGTGAAGCGAAATTTCATTGATCTACACAGCCAAACTATCATTTTAATAACATCCAATATCTCATCCCACAATGTTTCAGATTTAATTATCATTTCGTCTCGTAATAAAAAAATATACTGAATGGAAATTTGTTACAAGAATTAAATAACACCAACCGTGTTTCAGAATGCCCTTCTGTTCATGAGGTCGCTTACTATAACATGCACTATGCTGATTTTACATAAATTGTCATATGGACTTAACTGCCAAGAGGTACAATCTTCTACAGAAATTGTTTATCATGGGAAAATTCTCGACTTGAAATCATAATAAGCGTTACAACACACTCGCTTCGAATCTGACCATCATTAAATCAGCCAGCTGTTCAGGATTGCTAATGAAACATCATATACAGCCTGTCTCAGAAATATCATATTTAATATACAGCCTGTCTCAAAAATTCATCGCCATCGACAAATATAGCCTGTTTCAAAAATTCTTCTCCATCGCCTATCATCATGGTGGCATTACTCATGAAATACAGGCTTCCTATGCCTTTACGACTTCACAACTATTCTCTTAACATTTCAATCCGACACAATCCGTTTCTTCCTGTCCCAAAACCTTTCAAACCTCGGTACTCCCATGACGAACAATTTTTTTAAAAGAATCTTTTCATTCATTTCATTGCATCTTTCAGACCTCAAGGACAAAATAACATACCATGATTTCCTATATAACAAAATACATGATGGCACAAAAATTAACTTCCCACGAATAAATGTAACTTTATCAGACTTCACTGGATTTTGAAACGAACGCAAATCTTACTTGACATTACTGTTAAATACATGTTTTAACATAGAAAAATTTTATTCTGCTGTAAATCTTTTTCTTCTTATTGTTATTTCGATTAATTTTTTTGAACTCATAGGATATTCTAATTCATCGTGTTCACCACGACTAAATGATCGTTATCGTTCTTAGAACTTTAATCAGTTTGAACAATATCTCAAAGAGTTTTAACACATTATTTAAACTTTGCATTTTACAGGTTCTCAACGTGATTTTTACCGACCTGAAGAGATTCATACGACGACCAGAAATATAAACACTTTGCCTGATCATTTTTTAAAATACTAATTCAACACACGGGCTGGAAAATTTTATTGGGACAAACAAATTCTATCTACAACTGTAATGCAAAATAGAGACAGACCTGTAATGTAGTCATCTTGGAGTTCTGGCTACATTTTAGCTAGCTGACCTCAGATTCAGCCACACGTGACTGTAGAATAAATCATCATCTTATAGATTACTTAAAACCACACAGATTTTACACTCGCTATTAACTAACAACAACACAAATGACGCACTCTCCTCGCTCTTTATCATGCGAACGTACTTCTCTCTCTGCTGATGACTGCAAACTGTTTCTGGGGACTCTGTTCTCATCCACCCTATTAGGCCAGGTGTTTCAAAAGATAACAAAATCAGACCTGTCTCTTGACTAGCCTCCAAACCTCCTCTGATAATTTCAAACACACAATGTAATAAATGAAATCAGCTACGTATTTTAAGTAGATATCTATGCCTTCACGGTTTTCGTTGGCGGAAGCTCAGGAAACTTCCTATCACCTTCAATTAAATACTCTACTTGAACAATCTACATGAATATATACCATAAGTTATTTTTAAGAAACAAATCCTGCATTCTTGTAGACATGCGACGTGGGTTCCTCCGCCCAGACCTTCAGATAGAATGTGTCAATGTGGGTGGAGGGGATTCCTTTTTTATAAGACTAGGGGTGACGCTACCCTGGTCATGAAGCCTGGTGGTGCAATCCTCTAATTTCACAACCAATGGACCAATCTTCCTGATATACTTGTGAGTAGTACAATCTTGTGTGGACCACCGTGAGTCTTCGCTACTTTTGATCAGTATCCCAAAATGACAAATACCATGGTTCTACTTTACTCTGTGGGGCCTCAGACGTGAATTTAGCACCCATTCAGACATCAAGCATCATTGTGCTTTATAAATGGTCCCTTGGTCAGTAATACTCTAATTAACTACCTTCTTTTTGTTTCTGATCCACTGTTTTTGTTTGTTTGGTTTTTTTGTTTGTTGTTGTTGCTTTTTGGTAGGGTTCATGTCCATCCATTCATTCTTCATGACATTTCTTTATTTTGATCAGTGAATGAATTTGAATTTTTTGTTATTTCATTTCGTACCATTAGGGCCCGATGACCTCGATGTTAGGCCCCTTTAAACAACGAGCATCATCATCAATCTTCCTGACATTTATTCCAAAAATTCCACTAAAATTACAATTCACAATGGTGATGTATTCGGGCGTAATAAATTTATTTCTGACATGTAACTTGGCACGCTTTCTTAGGATACGACCTTCACACATGCCGCAAATCCGCCAGTACGGACGCCAACTTTCCTCCAGGCTTAATTACAATTAAATTCACCCCGCGGATTCTGTCCTCATTTAATGTTTATTAATAATTTCAGTCCTTTATTCCTGGATTAACCATGTTGCCAAAGTCTCTCATTGAGAAGGTTTTTCCTAAATTGTTAAATTAGTCAGTACTCGAAATCAACCGAAGTGTCCCGGCATTTCATGAGCGGGTGGCTTGCTCGCCGGGGTGAGTTCTGTTCCCACGGAGGGAGAGATTCTCGAAATAAAACATGGCTACTCCCAAAAAAGTTATTTGTAGCTGAAATAAATACCTGCAATTATTTATCATCGTAGGATTACAGGTTCAATATACAGATATTTTCCACATAAACTAAACAAGCCTATTCCCAACAATAAAATTATATACCTCAAAGTACCTTGCATGCCAAAGGATGCACTTCTGTATCAATATAAATTTATACTCTGTAAAAACTACACAATTATACTGAAGTAATTAACAGATAAGCCAGTAACAACAAATTATAAATAATATTGTAAAAGGGAAAAAAAAACCATCAGTGATGCTGTTGTTCATCCACATTCTCAGTCAGTCCATCTCGGCTTTGAATCCTGGTAACATCTGGCGGAGGACTCTAATCCAGTTCAATACATAGTGGCAATTCAAGTGAAATCAGAACAACAACAACAAAAAATGGTGTTGAAGAATTTTCGAATCTAGTTATTCATGGCACATTTAAATAACAAGATACTGTATACATTATACTTAAATATGACGGAAGACATTACCTTTTTTGAAGATACAGAAACCAAGGAATTAATACTTGAGTTAGCGTAGACTGCTCTAGTCCTCTTCAATGCACTCAGCAATGCAGTACCATGGACCTACCAACAACCATTTACAAAGACGTTGTTGACAATGTTCAATGGGAGCTGATGGAATTCTTGAACTAATTTATTATATAGGGTTATACACAACACCATATGACATTTTTGAGTTTTCTTTAACCTACACCATAGCATATCGAGATGATAAGATGACCTGATACCCTAGGTAGGTATAGTGTTTCGACATCCTTGCAAATAATTGCTGGGCTTATTCTTCATATACATCAGAAGATTATACACGTATACATTGATTACTGTTAAGTCAGACAGCTCAATAAATAATGGTTTACAGTGAAAGAAAGAGAAATGGTGCGAATAGCTTTCTTTTGCAAATTTAATATATCACCTACGTGGGAACTGTTGCCAACAAATATTAGACCATACCTAAAAATACTCTAAAAAATGCAAAATATGCAGAATGCACATATGCTTTAGTTATTGCATGCTTCAGAATACGGGAGTAGGTGTACTATTTGGAATAGTCCGACACAAATATGATTAATGTGGTATTCCCATGCCAGCTTTGTGTCAAGATGTAATCCGAGAATTTTAATTCATTCCCTTGATTTTTGAGGTTAAAACGTAGGTTTTGAGTTTTCCCTTCATTAAAGAGAAAACTATTTATTTTAAACCATGATTTAACTTCCTCTGATGTGTGTTTGGACGACGACAGTGGATCATCAAGATTTTTACATGGGCTCAGAACAGTATCCTGTTTGTACATTCTTATCTAAGCCATTTGTCATGATCAGAAAGAGAAAGTGACCATTGAGACACCCCATATATCACCACAGATTCTTTTGAGTACTCTCCATTTACTTCCACATACTGGTTTCAACTATATATACACTGAGTGGCCAAAAGTCATGAGAAGACACTTAGGGCCACTTGTACGAACAAGGAATAAGGCTGGGATAACTCGTATTCCAGCGTTAGCGCCAGAAACCAGTTGTATGACAACCGAATAAGTTGTATTCCGAGTATAACCTCGGAAAATATGATACGAGCGTGAAACGGAGGGATAGTGCGTTATTCGGAGATTAAACATGGCGGATATGATAATTATTTTTAAAAACAAGGAAGAAGTGGAATGTGAGACCTCTTCCAGATTTGTTTCATAAATTTGATGATGATTAGTTTTTCATCAGATTTCGCTTGACCAGAGAGACTGTTTTGCGTCTTCTGTATATGATCAACAATCGCTTGGAGCATATGACTGACAGGTAGGTTAGCCTAATATTATTTTTAATTGATTTGAATTAATCTGCTGTGTCTAAATTGTAGTGTAGCAACAATTTTGCATCAAATGTTAAAGCTAGGTTTACTGTTGTTGAAAGTATTTTAAGTTTAATATGTTTCTGTGTGGTATTGTTTATCACTAGGCATTTGTAGACACTTACTCACATAGAAAACTAGTAGTGCTAGTGCTTCGCTACAGTAGTTCCACAGAATTTCTCAATTTATGAGCCTGTAATTGTTCTATAATTTTCAACAGGAACAGGAAAACATTTGTGAGGATTTAGTAATGTTTAGTAAACTGTTAGAATTCATACCATGTATTTGTGCGTTCTTCTGCTATGTTTGAGCTTGCTTACAGTATATTTGTGAATAGTTTTTTTTTCTATATTTTTATTACCACATTTTGGAAAGTAATGCTTTATATTCTACAGAAGTTGAGCAAAAGTGAGGAGCTGGGCTGAGTGGCTCAGATGGTTGAGGCGCTGGCCTTCTTACCCAACTTGGCAGGTTCAATCCTGGCTCAGTCCGGTGATATTTGAAGGTGCTCAAATATGTCAGCCTCGTGTCGGTAGATTTACTGGCGCGTAAAAGAATTCCTGCGAGACCTCGGCGTCTCTGAAAACTGTAAAAGTAGTTAGTGAGACGTAAAGCAAGTAGCATTATTATTATTATTATTATTATTATTATTATTATTATTATTATTATTATTATTATTATTATTAACAAAATTGAGGTTACAATAGAATGCAGCTGGGCCAGTTCTACAAAAATTTATGAACAATTACTAAGTATAAAAAGGTGTTTCTAAGTAATGTTCCATAGTAGGCCTATCACATTAGCATCTCTTGAAGAAAAACAAAGAAATTAACTGTAGCCTATATGAAATTACTGGCATTTGAAAAATCAATTCTTAACCCTCGACTGGCGTTGTGAAGACTTTGGTACATAAATGGCATTATGGGGTCGAAAATCATACCATAGAATGGATGACCACTAACACCTATTATTTAAGTTTCAAAAATACACATCAATTATGTTTCCTTATACATTTTGCATTACGTACAATGAGAAATTAGCATCCTTACTGATTATAGATGGTGAGATAATGCACAATTGTTTTGCCTTCACTGATTTTAAAAGAAAATCGCACTCCCATGAATCAAATTTAAATGAAAACAAATTTTAAATGTTCATTGCTCCAAAACAAATTCAAAGGCACACTTAAATATTATAGTATGCAAAACTCATAAAACTTTTGAATTTCAGTCATTTATGTCATTTTCACAACCACTTAAAACCCACTACATGTCTTCTTCTCCACAGTCCTTATACACCACGGAACAGGAAGTTTGGCAGGTTGGACGGGCACATTTCACACAGTACTGATTTGTCTTTTTTTTTCAGGAGAGTGAGAACACAGTGAACATCACTTCCGTTTTGAGTTTTGATTGGATGATTGCACCTTTGGAACAATTTTCTTGTTAACAATTCTTGACACTACCATTCGCAGTTCTTTTGGAAGTCTGTAATTGACAAGTCTTTCATTTAGGTAGGGTTCAGTTAATTGTCTGTCCAATGTTTTCAGAAGCTGAAAATTAGTGACAGGCATGTAGTTTTTGAGTGATGTCTGTACAATAATATTGAGGATGGTTGAAGGAAATTGCCAGAGGCCATCTGCATGTTCTGATCTTAGGATCACACACTGACGTCAGGGCGAGATATGGAAGCCATAGCAAGGCTTACACAAAGAAAAAGTAACAAACACGCACTTCGAATGAAATGTGAACACTTACAGAATTTTAAGTCTCGACAAACTTTGTAACACAAACACCCTTGTGGGGTCGTAAACGGCACTGCACATTATTTAAATCAATTTCCTGAGAAAATCAATATTTACTAAAAGCTACAACTCGAGATAGCAGTTGACTTTGCACTAAGTGACAGCTGCAGTGAACGGTGATAGCCAGAATGAAATGCAGTGGGAGTGCCAGGGGTGTACAAAGTCACTGGTATCTTTAAGGCGCCACAACGCCAGTTGAGGGTTAATATCACAGTACAAACTGTTTTGTACAATTACCAGTATATTGTTTAAAAAGGAAGTTGCTTCCACATGATTACTTCATTCAAAAAATGTAATTGTTAGATCACTACAGGCCTATATAAAAGAAAGAACACTACAGTTAGAAGGAAGCTATAGTTCTATTTCATTGTTCTAGTCTCGAAAATACTTCAAAAAATGTCATGTCTATGATATGTTAGTACCTACTGTACATAATGGAACATCTAAATAATATTCTTTGTAACTTAGCTTAGAAAAGTGTTCATTATGCTGGTGTGACCTAATGTTTAGTGTGAAGTATATCTGAGGTTATGGGCTAGATCAAATTTGTTACTATCATTGGCCTGTCTCGTCCTTAGATTTGACCATATTAAAGTGGCTGAGGTATGAGCAATGCTAGTAATGCCATTTCTTGTTCAGGCAATCCCTGTTATGTATGGTGGGAAAATGTCTCTCATAGGGTCGGTTGGTGCATGCATTTCAGTGGGCTTGGTTAACTATATATAATATCAACTTCTGGCTCGGTTAGGTTAGAACTACAGTTGAATACACTATAATGGACAAAGTGTCATAGTTTTAAAAGTTAAAAAATTAAAATAAGGGAATAATAAGAGCTTCTCCTTTACAAGAATCATTCCATCTCCCCGATGAACCAGCTGCTGCTAACACTAAGATATTTTGCTTACGGAGATTTTGTTATATTGCACCCATATGCCGAATTAGCATTAAATAATGAATTATTTCAATCGATATATGAGAATATAAGACTGCCACTGCGGTAGATATTTCGGCAGGCGGCACGGCAAGTCTAATAAAAATTGGCGACAGCGAGTCTAGCCCTGTCACCAAGCTCGTTCCAGGGTGCAGCAAAAATAAGTGCACTCCCAACTACCCTCAAATAAAACTTTAAGCCGACAGCTAAGTGCTTGGGTCAGCGCTTTCTCACGGGTACCAAGGCGCTACCGTCATAAAACTGCACCTAATAACTGAACAAAGGTGGCAGAAATAGAGAGAGACCACCGGTTGTGTGGGAGTGAGATGGAGTGATGACAGACCTCCCTTGGACAGAGGTGGTTCGTTCCAAACAGAAGAAAATCATGTACCCCAAGGCAAAATTCAGCCAATCAGGGAGCTCAAAATTATTCGCTTCAAAAAGGCGCCTGTGATAATTTAGTTGATTCGGGACATCGGAACAGTATTAAGGCAGACTTTTAGTGATCCTGACAGTAGGTGAAAATGGTATATTTTCGGTGTGATTTTATTTATTAACTAGCAAGATACCTGTGCTTCGCTACGGTATTATACTGAAATTTATAATTGAATGCTTATTGTTTTAGATATATAATCCACCAAAATTCGCGATCTGACTGGTTTTCTGCGAGAATCCACTAAAATTCCCGATCTGACTGGTATTCTATTATTTTACGGCACGTTTCCTCCCATTTTTCAATCTTCCTTTCCAGCAATTGATTTCGTACTTCCCGGGCTAGGCTCAGGTATTCCTCCCGGTCAGTCGGGTCCGTAAATCTTTGCCATCTTTTCCTATAATCATTTTTAATATGGATAAAATCCTTCAGGAGATCCGGCGTGGTGTCATATTGGGTGCCTTGGCGGCACTGAACCTGCGCCGGACTGCATTCTTAGTCATTACCCGTCCAGGAGCCGTTTCCAGCGCGGTCCGCACTTTTGACGACGGTCCGGAATAATATTATTATTATTACTATTATGTGTTGCTGGAATGGCTGATGACAGGGAAAAACCGGAGTATCTGGAGAAAAACCTGTCCCTCCTCCGTTTTGTCCAGCACGAATGTCACATGGAGTGACCGGGATTTGAACCACGGAACCCAGCTATGAAAGGCTGGCGCGCTGCCGCCTGAGCAACGGAGGATCCTAATAAGTACATTAATAACAGTGAAATCAATTGGTCTCACCTCCTTCTACACCCCACCGCCGTTAAGTTTATTTACCGCCACCCCCCCCCCCCCCCCCAAATAAAAAATTAAAAGAATGCTTGTTTCTTTATGTTTAAGGGAGATTCCAAACACCAATGTTCACGTGTATTACCTTCAGTTTTGAGATATAAGTGTCCCCATAAAAATAATTTACTTTTTTCACTTCATTTCACAATACTCCCCCACCCCCAAGTGAATTTTCCCGCAAAACATACTTGTTTCTTTAATAGTAAAGGATCTTCTAAATACCAATTATCACGACTCTAACTACTTCAGTTTTTTATTTATGTGTCCTCATGAAAGGAATTCAACTCCTTTACACTCCCGCCCTCCAAGAGGGTTTCCCCACAAAAACGCTTTTTTCTTTGCTTTTAAAGGAGATCCAAAAACGAATTTTCATGTCAGTAACAACTTTAGTTTTTATTAGATGTATGTATCCTCATACAATTAAGTCAATTAATTTTTCAATTCTTTCCCCCCCTCCCCCTTCATTGGATTTTCTGAGAATACGCGTTTCTTTACTTTTAAAGCAGATTGCAAATATCAAATTTCACGTCTGTAACATCTTCATTTTTGATATATCAGTAGCCTAATTAAAAGAATTCAAACCGGGCGAGTTGGCCGTGCGCGTAGAGGCGCGCGGCTGTGAGCTTGCATCCGGGAGATAGTAGGTTCGAATCCCACTATCGGCAGCCCTGAAGATGGTATTCCGTGGTTTCCCATTTTCACACCAGGCAAATGCTGGGGCTGTACCTTAATTAAGGCCACGGCCGCTTCCTTCCAACTCCTAGGCCTTTCCTATCCCATCGTCGCCAAAAGACCTATCTGTGTCGGTGCGACGTAAAGCCCCTAGCAAAAAAAAAAGAATTCAACACCATTTTCAGTCACTTTTATCTCCCCTCCCCCCCCAACCCAAGTGGTATTTCCGAAAACTAAAAATATACATTTCTTTATGTTTAATAGAGATAAAAAATACCATTTTTCACTCCTGTAACATGTTAAGTTTTTTTAGATATACTGTAAAAATTCTCATTTTAAAATTTCACCCCTTTTGAGTTTCCCTTAAGTGGAGTTTCCAAAAACAAATCACCTATGTTTCTTTACATTTACGGGAGATTCCAAACACCCACTTTTTACGTCTGTAACATTTTACGTTTCCAAGATATTCTGTAGATATATTCTTTCAAAAATTTCACCCCAATTTGTCACTCCTGTTTAACCGCCATTAATTGGATTTTCCAAAAACTAAAAAATACGTGTTTCTTTATTTTTAAAGGATATCCCATATACAAATTTTCAGTTCTGTAATATCTTTTGTTTCTGAGATATATGTATCCTCATTAAAGGCATTCAACCCATTTTTCACCCTTTTACACCCCTCCTATTAGGATTTACGGGAAACAAAAAAAATACGTGTTCCTTTATTTTTAGAGGAGATTGTAACTACCAATTTTTACATCTGTAAATTTTAAAGTTTTAAGATGTAGATACACTCATTTTTTAAAATTCACCCCCCTTTCCACCCCTCCTATTGGGATTTTCTGAAAACAAAAAAATACGTGTTTCCTTATTTTTAAAGATGATTCTAAATACCAATTTTTACATCTGTAAACTTTTAAAGTTTTGAGATATAGATACACTCATTTTAAAATTTCACCCCCTTAGCGACGGAATATCCAAAAATCCTCTCTTAGCGAGCACCTACATCTTAATATGAATATAACCCCAAAATTTCATTACTTTATGTCCAGTAGTTTTTTCTCGGCGATGAAGAATCTGTCAGGACAAGTTATTTTATATATATATATATATAGATTGTATGTGACATGACTTTAAATGTGAAAGTACGTCATCGTGACACAAATCCCGCGTTGTCAACCACGTGCTGACATTTTACCCATATGGAAGGCATCGTCGGCAGAAAATAATACCTCCCATGCATTCCAATTAAGTGACAAATCTAAGATCGCTTTGGAATACAACATCAGTTAGAGGAACGGCTAGGAATATCGTGATTCAACATAAAATGAATAAGTGAAGAGGGGACACATGTTGCAAAACTATTTTTGCGAGGGAAACCCACCCCTACAGCGCTCGAATATCAGTGACGTAAAATCCCTCAGGGTACCGCGCCAAGTCTAATGTGCCCAAAACACATAATTTAAGCCCGCCTACTACACCCAGGAGGAGTGTTCTATATGTTCACAGTGAGGGAAGATCAGCTCGTTTTACTGTCTCGCGAATGATCAGTCTTTGTGTCCAGTGAACTCTAATAATGTGGAGAGTAATTCCTAGAGTAATTCGTTTGCCATTGACAGCCATCGCTAGAGTAAGTTACTCATGAATTGCGAACTTTTATTGTATTAACTCACGAACAATGATTAGGAACATTTATTTCATTCAGTCATCTCTAAGTAATTATAAACTATATGAGCACTTTGCCCAAGGAGAAGTGATGAACTTTTCAAGTTGAGGATTCCAATGGGATAAGAAACTAGTTAACCGTATGGCATATCGGGTTAATAAGTTCATATTTCTGTTCGCAAAGACTATGATTTGTGCAAACGCGGCAACATCTTGTATTTTCGATTTATCATTCTTGCTGTAATGATCAGCCATTCAAAATTAATAGGCTGGCAGACTAGAATCTGCTAATAAAGATGTGTCCAGCGTGGCTAGGACCATATGTTTCATAGTAATAATAATATCAAATGGTGTTTTCTTCCTTTTTTTTTGGCCTGAATCATATCGCAGACTGCACTGCATTGAATATTGTGAGTAGGTAATAACATCATTTTAGTCAGCTATTTATGCGCCATGTTTATTTTGGATTATTGTTATGTGAATCAAAGTAGGGAGAGTGCAGCCATGATAAACATTAATCTTGGTCATGGTCACCTGTTATTTTAACGACAAATATCCTAGGACGTTGAAATCAACATACGGCATTGTAATTACGGATTTGAATATTTAGTAAAATTTTGATATTGCTTGAATTATGCGTGATGGAAATTGCTCGCGTGCAGCAAGAGTTTTTCAAAATAGCTGCTTTTCCTCATATGCGTGATTGTGTGTGTGTGTGTGTGTGTGTGTGTGTGTGTGTGTGTGTGTTAATTAGGGTATATTTTCTTTTCCATTTTAGATTCACTTTCCTTGATTTTATTTTATGCGTAGCTTAGGCAGTGGTTGACGGTGGTGAACAGTGTAGATACTCTTTTGTGATGTGATAAACAGAAGATTTCCACTGTGTAAATAGAGTAATGTAAGATAACGAAAGCTTGCGTCAAACAACCCAAGCATCAACTTAGAATTCACTTCTTGGTTAAAGAACGGCAAATATAATAATTTTATAACAAAAGTACAAAGTCATGGATATCTCTGTTATCACAGCTGGTATGGTAAAAATGTATGAGACATAAATGATCGGAAATTTAATTCTATGTAACTTTAGTTATGTATTTATCGATAGGACCACTAATAATATAAATATTTGAGAATTAATTTTTAGGCCTTCACCTAAACTACCATTTCACTCGGCGTGGATAAAATGATTTATAGCCTAGATTGTAGTGGCTCATCCCGACTTTACATACCGATTTTCATTAAATTATCTTCAGCCGTTGATGCGTGTACAGACAGACAGAAATTACGGAAAAGTAAAAAGTGCATTTCCTTCTTACTGTGGACATGACATGCAGGAATACAATTCTTTTGAAATTATAAGCAATGTACAGACAAAAATCTAATTTTATAATATGTAGATGTGTACAGTCCATCTTGTTAAAACTTTGTATGTATGTATGTATGAACGTATGTTTAGTCATCAGCCTGAAGGCTGGTTGGATCCTCAACAGTTCTACCATGAGCTGTCATAGATGGCCTAGGCATCACTGAAGAGGCATACTAGGGAAATGAGGAGTGAGGTAGTTTCCTGTTGCTTTCCTCACCGAGCCAGAAGTTGCTATTACGTATCAGTCTGCCAAGCCCACTGAAATGCATGCACCAACCGACCCTATGAGCAACAGTTTCACACCATTCATAGCAGGGACTGGCAGCGCCAGGAATGGCATTACTAGCATTGCTCATACCTCAGTCACTTTCATATTGTCAAAGCCAAGGATAAGACAGAGACAGATCAATGAAAGTAACAAAATTGCTCTAGCCCATACCAGAAGACTTCGTCCAGTGTAAACACTAGGTCCTGCCAGCAAAGACATAAGAATTACTGTATATACAATGTGATAATACATATCCAGTGAGAATAATTTAAGAGTTTAGGCTTCTGCTCGCATGCCGCGGGAATTCCTGAGCGAGCGCCATATGGCTTGTGTCAACACTGGCGAGATAAGAAGTGTTCACTGCCAGCGCGCAGCTGTTTAGCACTCTGTCCCTCAGTTCACTAGAAATTATTGGACTTTTAAGATGTGTTGTGAGGTTATCACGATGGATAAATACACTATAGAGCAAAGAATATTTTTGGTCGAGTGTTATTTGCACAAGAAGAAGAAACCAGTTAAAAGGTGCCTTCGAAAATTCCGTAGACAATTTCCCAGTGCAACAGTACCATCAAAACGTTACGTGCATCAGCTAGTTTACAAGTGGTTCCGTAATCAATAAGAAAAAGAAGCGAAGGAGAACAGCTCTCACACGGGAGAGGCTGGAAGATATACAGGCAAGACTTCAGGTCAGTCCACATAAGTTGCTTCGGAGAGTAGCGAAGGAAAGTGGTATTTCACCTTCTTCAGCATATAATGCAACAAAATTGTTACATTTAGGATCTTATCGGATTTAACGTCAAAAACTTCATAACTGGTCCGTATTGAAAAAAGATTTACATTCAGAAATAAAGGGTAGGATTCTCCACCTGTTCAATACAACTTAAAATGTGATATAAATTAAAGTGTCACATTTTATTAATAATTTTTAGGTACCGGTTTCGGCATTTTTTTATGCCATCAGCAGCCTAGGTTTAGCAAACAAGGACATTGAGTAAATTACATATGTATATACACAAATAAACCTTCTAAAAGTCTAGCAATTTATAATTGCGTCACAATATAAAACATTTGACTGCATAAAACACTCATATATACATCATAATAACGTTCTAAACAAAAGGTAAAATTGATCTGTGCATTTCTATCATCTGGTGATGTTAAATACTATGATTGTGTATAGAGTTACAGTAGCCAACAAATTTTTGTAAAATCTTCTGTCTAGACTATCTACACAGCTGATTAAAATTAGGGTATTGACCTTGAAGCAATATAAAATCTTTTATGATGTTCTATCATGAGAGATTTCAGCATAAATACATTATTAACTAAATTTTTCAAAGTATTACTGTATAGTATAAGTGAGAAGAGCATTTATTGTACGATGTTTGTTAAAGATAATTCCTCAATGGATTATAATCGGATAGCCATCATAAACTGGTTGGATTTTTTAGAATCAAGTAAAAGGCTTTCATGGCTTGTATCTTGCTTAAATCTTACTGAAATAGCTTGACTATCAGGGTATAAAATGGTTTTAAACCTATAATTTCAGTAGTATATTTAAACATGTGAATGGACTGAGGCCGTAGGGTAACGGGTGCGAGTTCATGAGAAACGATGTTTTCAGGTGGTCAAATGTAATTCTAGAAGGATCTTGATTCAAAACGGACCTAAAAGAAATTGAAAACTGTATAAGTATGACGTAAACGGATCAAGAAAGGATTAGGCAATTTTAGAAACTCACCTCAAGCACCACGTTACCGGTGAGAAGTTAGAGGAACTGGCGAGCGAAACTGAACAGGTGGAGAATCCTACCCTTTATTTTTGAATGTAGATCTTATCGGACTCATTCAGTCCATAGCATACTGCGTACAGATTTCAATGCAAGAATACGATTTTGCAATTGGCTAATGAATAATGTCCACGGCGGTATTGTGGATCCGAACTTTCTTTTTATGAGCTACGAAGCCTGGTTTCATTTGAGTGGAGGGGCCGATGACCTTCGATGTTAGGCCCCTTAAAACAACAAGCAGCATCATCATCATTTGAGTGGATATGTCAATTCACACAACAATAGAATCTGGGATACAGACAACCCGCACATTTTACAGCCGAGACCTCTGCACGATGTGAAGGTGGGTGTATGGTGTGCTATCAGTGCCCAACAAATTATAGGTCCGAGATATTTTTCTGGACACGATTACTTCTGACCGTTATATTCACAACATTCTGGAACCCTTTTTTGCTGAACTGACTGAAGAAGAGAAAAGGTACGGCTATTTCCAGTAGGATAGTGCAATGGCCCATACAGCGCGTAGCTCTATGCAACGGTTACGGGAAGTGTTCGATGATCAGATCATCAGTAAAGGCTTATGGGCCCCTCGTTCGCCTGATTTAAGCACATGTGATTTTTATCTATGGGGAAATCTTCAAGGAAAAGTTTACATGTATAATCATCGAACTGCAGAAGAATTAAAAATTGAAATTAGGGACGTTGTGTGTTCTATCGGTGTCCATGAACTACAAAGTGTGTTTCGAAATCTCATTACAAGATGTGAAGTTTGTATTGCAGGTGAAGGCGATCACTTTCAGCATCGTCTGTAAATACGGGTGAGTTCAGTTGAATTTCCTAGTTGATTTATTTATTTATTTTTTATTTATTTATTACTGGTGAGTTCAGTTCAATTTCCTAGTCGATTTATTTATTTATTCATTTACTTATTTGTCCAGAACATCTATGTAGCCGGTGAGTTCAGTTTCATTTAGTTTCTATAGGCGTAATCATGCCGCTTCTTTGAGCCGACTATGCCTGCTTGTCATTGCGAGCACTGCGCTCGCTGTCTCCGCTTTCCAGCGCGCCTAATCCTTGGCACTCCACTCTGAACTTTTAAATTAATCACCCTGTATTACACCCCTGCATTACATTCATTATTATTATTATTATTATTATTATTATTAGATTTATTCAAAAAATTAATTATTCACATATGAAAGTTTATAAGCTGGAAGGTCTCTATATTGAATGTTGTTTTTTAATTTTGTGTAATCTAGAGTACTTAAGAAAATTAGAGCTGTTGACAGAAGGCTGAAAATCGTGTGAAATTTGGTAGAGTCACGTCTGTGAAGAGTACTCAGATGTGATGATAGCATCCGTACTAACTATGAACCCTAGATACAATTGTAAGGTATGGATTCTGATGATGACTCATTTGTAAGGGTAGGAGATCTGCCTCTCCAGACTGACAGCCCTCCCCCCCCATACTATGTTTGTCATGACAAGTTGGAAGGAAAAGGTGGATGCCCATTTAGGAGTGTGTTAAACGTGGTCTTTTCAATGTACAACTTGTTTTCTGAGACAATGTGTGTTACTGGTAGAAGTGTTTACAGCGTTCTTACATGGGTAGACAATGCGTTGCCTATGGACGGCATGTACTACTTTTTCCATGAAATGTGTGTTTGTAAATCTCAAGTACTTCTATTACAGATCCAGTTTTTGTTGTACTATATATGTGGAAAATCTTCCAGTCTTTTGTCATCTTTTGTTATATGTGTGTCGATGAAATGCTCCTCCACAGATTATATATATTTGTCAGAATATAGATAATTTATTTTAAATTAATATGGAGAAATTAATGCACCACGTAGATGCAGTTCCCACCCGTTACTTGTTTACAGAGGGTTAGGTAAGGCCTGCACAGATACACCAGTACACAACTTCGTGTACATACCCTGAGGAGAAGAAAATTACCATGCTCTATCTAAATTCGAGGTATCCATTTCGGTGAACTCTGGCACCCACATTACAGACATTACAAATCACCTAGCATTCTTTCTAAACAAATTTAATTCATTGTTAAATTCATATCTACAAGGCTCCCTGCATTAACATTATTGCATCGTATGCAAAGAGTGTATAATACATACCCGAACTACTTCTTGCAAGGTCATCAAACGGCAGGAAGACACTACCATCTTTTTCAATTTGAATATCTGTATCCTAAACCAGAAAGAAAATGCTCCTAATATCATTTATGGAAACCACAAAAGCCATTTAAAAAAAGGGTTAACCATAACAAACAGAAGAGGAAGTGCGATTACTTAGCTCGGTATGCTTGTATTAATAGTACAGTAGTGATCACTTCTCAATTCACTTTTGTCTATGTTCGTTTATGATTCAATAGGTATTGAATATTGTGTTTTTCCACCTCAGTGGTGTTTGTTAGGGCAGTTCTCTTAAAAATATATTAAAATTCTTG
Organism: Anabrus simplex; assembly: GCF_040414725.1. Taxonomy (NCBI): domain Eukaryota; kingdom Metazoa; phylum Arthropoda; class Insecta; order Orthoptera; family Tettigoniidae; genus Anabrus; species Anabrus simplex. The sequence continues at coordinate 282,345,543 of NC_090266.1, read as the reverse complement.
GCAAGATATGTTGTCTAATTAAATGATTACCTAGAACAGATCGTAAAACAAAAATTCAACCTTCAAGCGTAGGTGTAATGAAAATCATGCCATATCAAGTGATGACACTTTCTTTCTCTTTTGTATGGTTTAACTGGAAACAGAATTGGCAAGAATAACATAAATGGGTCAGTACTTTTTGCTAGTTGCTTTACGTTGCACCGACACAGACAAGTCTTATGGCGACGATGGGATAGGAAAGGCCTAGGAGTGGAGAGGAAGCGGCCGTGGCCTTAATTAAGGTACAGCCCCAGCATTTTGCATGGGGTGAAAATGGGAAACCACGGAAAATCATCTTCAGGGCTGCCGAGAGTGGGGTTCGAACCCACTATCTTCCAGATGCGAGCTCACAGCTTTGCGCTCCTAACTACACGGCCAACTCGCCCGGTGGGCAATACTTGACCTAATGCGTAACCTAAACCTAGCATTCTCTACAGAGGGATATCTGGACGATTCCATGAGACCCATGTTAGAAATTACATTCATTTTAAAATCTTGAACTGTGTAACTTTATAAAAAATTAAAGCAATTTCACAGTGATGATGGCTTCATACAACTGACTGAATTACAATACAATACAGTGTGTTACAAGTGAACTATGTAGGATGAGTGGAATGTAATCTTTTTAAAGACTTTATTGGCGAAGTACCATATAATGTTTCATTTATCATGACCTAACCTGTACTGTTATTTGTAGAGCATAAGATAATTTAATGACCTAACCTGTACCGTATAATGTTGTAACATAGGCATTTGTAAATAGTAGAATTCTGTCTATAGTTCCTGGTAAGATCTAGAAAGTTACATAACTTTTGTACTGGGTGTGTTACTTTGTTGGTATGTGTTCTAGAAAGTGTGTTCTGTTTATTCTGGAAAAATATGACTTTCGCGATCATGCGTATTCTAGAATGTTAGTCTAAGTTCTCGATCGAAAGTAAGGTTGTGATTGGTGAGTCTAGGTGGCGATAGGGAACACGTGCACGCTGATTGGTTGCCTCCAACGCCAGTAATTCCTATATATAGTGAGCGAGGTAGTGTTCGAAAAAAAATCTGTATCCTGAATTCTGTCGGTCTCGGTTTATCTGTCTGCGAGCAGCCATCTGGATGACGTCCCTCCTGTTTTCGGGATGGCACACTCCTCGGGTAAGCACTCTTGAATTCCGTTCCTGCTAAAAATTCCGTAATGTTCCGATTTGGTTTTCATACAGGAGTCTGCCCTAACCTCGCCGAGATTCACCAAATTAGTTACTTATGACGCCTTAGTTTTTCTGCTAGACTTACCTTTTCGTTTTCCGAGGCATTCCTGTTTTGTTTCACTAAAATATGTATATTGTAGTTTAATAGTATTTCCCTTGGGGTTTGCCTCTGATAGTTTTGTATCACTTTAGGTACGGTACGCTAGATTTTGGATAACCTGTAAATTGCATTGTACTACTGCACTGGTAACTAGATGTACAGTTGATTTGTAATTTGAATTTACACTGCTACGAACAACCTACGTATATCACTGAACTTATAGCTCATAACTTGGAATGTATATGTAGAATTATCTTGTAAATAATATTTTTAAAACTAAGGATCACGGTGATTCATTTCGGAATCCGCTATCTAAGCCATGTCCATGCCTTTGGTAGGTTCCCAGCCCTTCCATCTTCCCGTTTTGTCGTTCACTAGTTGGCCCTACTGATAGTTACGTACTTGTTTTGTTGGAGATCCGCATGAAGGCTAGTTATTGTTTTTCCGAGTGTGTAGTGTTTTCTTATATTGTGTATTGTACTCTTACCTTAGCTTTTAACTGTGTTTGTGCCTTGTTTGGTGTTACCACTGTAGTAGAGGTAACACAGTGTGTATCAACACACTTTTAAAAAATCATTTAATTCAGAACTGGCTTTCAGAAACTACGTTCAATCTTCAGTAGTTTCCGAAAGTCAGTCCGGAGTAAATGATTTTTACAAAGTGTACTGATACAGACTGCATTTTAATTCAATAAATTGTGAAACTTAATTATCTGAAAATGTGGAACCAATGTACTGTATATTCTTTCATGGCACAGCACATAATTTCATTGTACCATCGTACAGGAAAAAAATAGAGAATAAAATGTCTGCTCAAAAGGAACCTGAGAATATTCATCTGTCTCACACTGAGACTGTTATTGGTTGTGAGAATCCATAATACCAGTTGGGGTTAAAAGTCAGGTTGTGACTTTCACAAATAGGAAAGATCCTCTCACTTTTAATTACTGTGTTGAAAGTTCCTTATGGGAATCATTGGAGGTACGTGTGTGTTAATATAAGGAAAGATCTTCATTGGGGTAATCACATAAATATGATTGTAAACAAAGGGTACAGATCTCTGCACATGGTTATGAGGGTATTTAGGGGTTGTAGTAAGGATGTACAGGAGAGGGCATATAAGTCTCTGGTAAGACCCCAACTAGAGTATGGTTCCAATGTATGGGACCCTCACCAGGATTACTTGATTCGAGAACTGGAAATATTCAAAGAAAAACAGCTAGATTTGTTCTGGATGATTTCCGACAAAAGAGTAGCATTACAAAAATGTTTGAAAAGTTTGGACTTGGAAGACTTGGGAGAATGGAGACGAACTGCTCGACTAAGTGGTATGTAGTACAAATATAAATGGTCCGTTATTGGACATTATAAATTTTCCAGCTAACTCATTCGTGGTTGCCAGCGTTTCGCTCCATTGTGCTAAGTCGGGCTCATGAGTCGGTAAATAGCCCACCCTCCAAGACGCATGGCTAGTGCATACCGTGGAGGCCACTGCGTAGGCTATTTGGAGCCACTGGCCACGATTGACTTGGTAGTTCACTGGATATCACTAGATGTTATTTGGTTCTTCACATTTCAGCGGAAAATTTCCTCTCTTCTTTTCCTATGATTGATATATATTTTATGGACATATACGAGGAACATCTGACAAAAGAATGGTGATGGCACTACTTTTTCCATGAAATGTGTGTTTGTAAATCTAGGGCCTGCTGTATTTCTCAAGTACTTCTATTACAGAAGAACGGTGGTTCAATTTGTAAAAATTTAATAGGAAACTGATCATCGGCAACGTACAGGGGTGACTTCATTTAGGGAGGTTTATGAGCTATGAAACATGTGTTCAACAATTTTAGAGACAAGAGGTCATGAATGCTACTCTATGCACCATTTTTCAATCGTAAGTGCTTGGCCCTCCCCCATGGTCTGGTACCTTGACGTGGTGGGGAGGCTTGCGTGCCTCAGTGATCCCCAGAGCGATGCCAGCAGGAGCTTCGGCTCCTGGGAGGGTCACCCTTACCGGTAAGGTCGAGGGTGAGGGGCCAGACTAAACGACAGACCTTCAGCTGTAGGTCCTGAAGGAAGAAAGTCTTTGTCTCAGGGAGTAGGGAATGAGAACACCATCAGTTCTGAAGTCTCAGCATGGCAGGGGCAGAGGCCAAAAGAGGGCAGCCCCCTCACTGCCTTATAGGCACTGTGGGCCCATATCTCACATGCCCGAAATAACTTCTGTGAAAAGTCAAAATAAGAGATATACCAGACTGCTGAACCCGATGGCAATGTGGCTGGGAAAAAGGATTATGAGATTTGGAACATGGAATATATGAGGAATAGCTGGAAAGGAGAATGAACTAGTGGCAGAATTTGAGAGAGCAAGACTTGTAGTGCAGACACTGACAGAGAGAAAAAGGAAAGGACAAGGGGTGGTTACAATGGTGAACAATCATGTACTCATTTATAGTGGAGTTAGCATCAGACTAAGGGCCAAATCAGGAGTAGCACTACTAGTCCACAAGAACTTCAGAAACAAGATTCAAGAATGTAAATTCCACACGGATAGCATTCTTACGGTCAGAATACAATTAGATCCTGAGGGCTGATGACTTTTATTGTGGTTTACGGAGTGAACGACTATGTAAGAAAGGAGGAGAAGGATAGGTTCCACGGAGAGCTCCAGAATGTGGTGGACGACACTCGAGGGGAAATCATTGTATTAGAAGATCTCAACGGCAAAGTTGGAAACCAGCCAGAGGGGAGTGGCGGAGCTGTTGGCCGGCATGGTGAACACGTGGTTAACTACAATGGTGAGAGGATTGTTAATTTCTGCATTGCCAATAATCTCGTTGCAGTGAACACCATGTTCCGACCTAAGATTATACATATTTACACGAGAGAGGAACCCAGCCGAGACGAGAGCTCCGTCGTGGATTATGTGTTAGTGTAGAGAGATCACCTCCAGGAGGTGACAGATTGTCGCGTTTACCGTGGCTACAAAATAGGAAGTGACCATTTTCTCTTGATAAGATAAATGGAAACTACAGCAAAGGTAAAAGGAAACAACCTAAGAACAACAAGCAAGAAAAGATTAAGGTGTACAAGTTGAGAGAGAACAAGGAGGTACAGGAGCAGTTCACACAGGAAATAGAGGAGAGGATCAAGGGAATGGACCTGGAGGGAAAGTGGAACATGTTCAAGAAGATGCTACTAGAAGCGGCAAGTAAAGTATGTTGAGCAACAAAGGTGGGGAGTACAAGAAAAGAACAAGCCGGTGGAATGATGACATCAAGGAAGAAGTAAGAAATAAAACGGAAATATGGAAGAAATACGTTAGAAGCAAGGATGCTGAGGACCATGAGATGTGTAAGGAACAAAGGAGAAAGGTTAAAGACCTAGTGAAAATACCGAAAAGACAGTCTTGGGAAGAATTCGGACAAAGAATGGAGAAAAATTATAAAGTGAACCAGAAGTTGTTCTATAGAGCACTGAAAAACATGAGGAAGGAGAAACAATGCCCTCTAAAGTTTGTAAAAGATAAGGAAGGGACAATCTTAACAGAAGAGAAAGAAATAATGGAGAGATGGAAAGAATATTTTAATGATTTGCTGAATGGAAATGAGAATGAAGACAGCCCATGGTCAAGTGAGGAAAGAGAAGAGACAGGCAGAGAAGGAGAACAAGAAAGAGAGGACTTAAGGATAAATGAAATGCAGTTGGCTGTTAAACAACTCAAGAATGGAAAGGCCCAAGGGCATGTTGGAATCACCCCAGAAATGATTAAGAACTTGGGAACGAAAGCAGATGGCTTTCTATTCAAGATTATGGTGGCAGCCTGGAGAACAAAGAAGGTACCTAGGGATTGGGAGGTAGCAGTCATCATCCCCATCTTTAAGAAAGGAGACAATTGAGAGTGCAGTAATCATCGTGACATATCCTTGTTATCAGTGCCTGGGAAAGATCCTGTAGACTAGATTACGAAAGGAGGAAGCCCAGTGTGGATTCCGTCCAAATAGAAGCACGCAAGATCTCATATTTACTGTTAGGATGGCCAGTGCAAAGCTACTGGAAAAGAACAAGACCCTTCATGCTGCCTTTATTGACCTGAAACAGGCATTTGACAGAGTCGCGAGGTCCAAACTCTGAAAAGTCCTAAAGGAGTATGGAGTTAGCAAGTCACTTTGCAGTTCAATCACGAGTCTGTATAAGAACTGTTGGAATTACGTGCGGACAGGAAATGTGAGGTCGGTAGAGTTCACAAGGAGTCCGGCAGGGCTGCAGTCTTGGCCCTCTTCTTTTCATCGTGTACCTTGACCAGAAATTGACGGTCGTAAATTACCTCATGCAGCCAGTACGATTTTCTGACCTGGCATTTGTTGATGACCTGATTGTTGTTGCCTCCAGCGAACAAAACCTACAACACATCAATGTATGGGTGGAAGAGCTTAAGAAAAAAGGTATGGAGGTGAATTTGGACAATACAAAGGCTATGGTTATCAGCAGGAATGAGGAGAGACACTGTATCATGGTCAATAGTAAACCACTAGAGCAAGTCGCCAAATTCAAGTATTTTGGCTCAATCATCAGCTCAGAGGGGAAGATGGAGGAGGAAATAACAGAAAGAATAGAAACAGCAGGGTGCTTGTTTAATGCTGTCCGAACGAACTTCCTCAACAAGGAGATCTCAAAGGGCACAAAGTTAGCCGTTTATAAATCTACCTTTATACCCACATTGACATATGGCTGAGAATCCTGCGCGCTAACACAAAAAGCTAAGAGGAGAATCGAGGCGGCAAAGACCTCCAGAAAGTAGAGGACAAAACCAGGAGGGACAGGATCCGGAATACAGCCATCTGGAAAGTATTGAATATGAAGCCATTAGAGAAAACCATCCACGAATATCAATTGAGATGGTTTGGCCATGTCCACTGAATATCGACAGACTGCTTGCCGAGGTGAATGAGGGAGGTGAGAGTGGAAGGAAGGAAGGCTCGAGGAAGACATGGGAGGAGGGGATTAGAGAAGTACTGCAGGAGAGGTGACACTCTGTACGAGAGGCCGTTGCCATTACCGGAGATAGTAGATGGAGATCTCTTGTATCCTCAACACCTCATGAGCCATAAAATCTTGTAAATTTTGAATTTTTTTTAATACCAGATTAGCTGTTGATGGATTATAACTGTGGCATAATGTTTTTTGCAAGTAACAAAATTTCTTCAAATTTTCTTTCACAGTTGTTGAATAAAGATGCCTTGGAAAAGACTGTGCAAGAGCTTTCGTGTTAATTGAAGTTGGACAAAGCATTCATTTTACCGTTAACGTGATCAATGCATCATTCAAAAGTGCTCAGTATGCTCTGAGATGATTCCATGAACTCTGTATCTATTGGAGATGACTTGGGTCAAGCTGTCAGTATCTACAACAGCCAGGAATGACGGGTTGCAGATCCTTCAGGTCTTGCGAGATCGCCACACTACTGCGGTCCATGCCAGAAATCATGGCGGTAAGACCTGTCACTGTAAATGAAAGGACTGAAAGACAAACACTTTGGAAAGCCAATTTGAGGTCATGAAAACACACCATTGATGTGCACTTTACTCACCAGCACTGAGTAGCATGATTAGAATTTGCTCATCAGTATTGGAACTGTGACTCGAAAGCTTTTCAGTCTAACACTAATTATAACACTATAATAAAAGAATAATAAATCCACTGTCTGTTTCCAGTCATTCAACCAGGTCATGAATGGAATGAATTAAGCTCCCATCTAGCGGCAAGGATAGGAATTGTGCCAGTTGTCGAAGCCTGTCACACTCCCGTGGGGCAATAAATAATGACTGACAAATGAAATGATATTTGAGAGTGGTGCTGAAATGAAAGATGACAGGGAAAACCAGAGTACACAGAGAAAAATCTGTCCCGTCTGTGCTTTGTCCAGCACAGATCTCGCATGGGAGTGATTGGGATTTGAACCACGGAACCCAATGGTGAGTGGCCATAGCACTGCCACCTGGGCCAGGGAGGCTCTATAATACTTTAACATACCTGTAAAAAAAGAGAAAGAAACACCATGTTAAACAATGAATGACATGTTTCGCTCTTGAAAGAATATCCTCAGATTCTATCAAATCACACTAGTTTTTTTTTAATTGATGAAAATTGTTTAGAAATGTAGAAATTATTATGTTTAAATTCTGTTTATATTCTTTAATACTTGGGAGTTAAAACTTATCGTAATGAAGTGCTCCTAGTGTTTCCTCTCTCCTTGTAAGAAGATACCATATGAAGAATGCTTGTGATTTGAGGTGTTATCAACTTTGAGGAGTATCAGAGCAGGTGGTATCAACTTTGAGGAGTGATCGGAGCTCATCATTATTGGTGGGGGTGCTCTAAATGTACAGAGATACATTTAAGGAGTGTTAAAAGAGCATGGAACCGGGCGAGCTGGCCGTGCGGTTAGGGACGCGCAGCTGTGAGCTTGCATCCAGGAGATAGTGGGTTCGAACCCCACTGTCGGCAGCCCTGAAGGTCCTTTTCAGTTGTTTCCCATTTTCACACCAGGCAAATGCTTGGGCTGTACCATAATTAAGGTCGCGGCCACTTCCTTCCCTTTCCTAAGCCTTTCATATCCCATCGTCGCCATAAGACCTATCTGTGTTGGTGCGACGTAAAGCAATTAGCAAAAAAAAAAAAACACAAAAAAAACCATGGAATTCTCTTTGCTCGATTTGTTGGCATAAACTTCGAACTGGTGCACTAAACGCCCACCCCATTTTGCTAATTGTATCTTGGAATTCCTTTGCGATGTTGGGTTACAAACCCGAACTGGTTAGTATGTAGTCCACACCTCAATCCCATTGAAAACCTATGGGATATTCTTGGACGAAGAGTTAGACATTGAAGTTCTGATACTCTGTATGAAATAAATCACCCTATGAGATAAGTGGATGTGCGTGTGTCAGGTAACTATCCAGGACCTTGTGGCTAGCATACTACTTGCTGCATTCTGGTCCACTTATTCCTTAGTATTTAAGTTATATTTACTGTATTGATTTAAATTTTGCTCTTATCAAAATTTCTGGAGCTCTCATTCTTAAGGTGTTAAAATTTATCTTTTCACCATAATTGATATAAATTATATTCTTATCAAGCTTTCTAGGCACATTCTCTTCAGTAGTTAGGGGTTGTCCTTTCAATGTGTTAATTTTATTAAAAAGGGCTTATCCATTCCCTATATTCATTTAAATAACATTCTTACCAAGTTTGTAACAGTGCAGTTAGTCCCAGTAATAAACTTTTCATTTTTTTATTAGTTCTTGCATTAGTTACTACAAAATCTTCTATGATATTTTACCTTTCAGGTTTCTAGTGGACCAAAAGTGGTTCGCTGCTTTCAAGAAATATGTTGGACTGTACTCTAATTGGACTGAATGTATAGGAGAAAAGCACCCAGGTCCTGTGGACAACAGTTCCCTATTCAAAGGTAATTGGAACTAACTTTGACAATAATATGAACTGCTGGTATCCTAGAACAAATTTTTCTAATACCTTTTATCTGTCTACTTGCATTATTCTTCAGTTGTTGGGATTTTGTCTTTGTATCCACTTTTGGAGCATATAAGTTCCTGTATCCCTCTGATCACTCACCCCTTCTGATTTTGGCAAGGAGACGGGATAACCAATTGGCATTTTCACTGGTTTCTCACCAAATCACGGTTCAGATCCTAACAACAATATGTGTGATTTTGAATTGGGCAGTCATGTCCCTGTGGTTTGGAATCCACGTAATATTGGAAGTTCTGTGACTAAGATCGCTATATTAACAGTTGTTTGAAACTGCAAGCCTGCTTGCTTTTTAAACATGTATTATATGAAAATGTTATGTGTGTTTAAAATCTTCATTAGAATCTTCCAACTAGGCTTTAAAGAATATGTACTGTATGTATAAATTGCAAACTGCAATTATCATTGAATAACGGATATAGCCTGTTCCAAACATTCTCTATTTAAAATATTCCTTACTAACATTTCATTTTTATTTCGGTGACTGTACTGCACAGTGGCGTACACTGAGTCCAAGACATGGGTTACCACTAGACTTAGGTTACCCTTTTTCAATGGTTGGTTTAGTGGATGTCAAGCCTTTTAAGAGTTTTGAGCTGCAGCCAGTAGCCAACGGAGTAGCCTGCTGTGTTGTCAAGGCTGTTTCAGAAGCTACTGTCCTGGCGTCTGCTACTGTCAATACTCAACAGCTGATCAGTGGAGATGTTAGCCTATCATTTAACAAATTAAAGTTAGGCTTTGTGGCTAAATGGATAGAATACTGGCCTTTGGTCCGATGGCCCAGGTTCAGTTCTCAGAATCAACCCCCTCGTACTGTTAATTCCCCTGGCTTGGGGAACAGGTGTTTATGGCGTCTTTGCCGTTCATTTTTTTTTTTTTTTTTGCTAGGGGCTTTACGTCGCACCGACACAGATAGGTCTTATGGCGACGATGGGATAGGAAAAGCCTAGGAGTTGGAAGGAATCGGCCGTGGCCTTAATTAAGGTACAGCCCCAGCATTTGCCTGGTGTGAAAATGGGAAACCACGGAAAACCATCTTCAGGGCTGCCGATAGTGGGATTCGAACCTACTATCTCCCGGATGCAAGCTCACAGCCGCACGCCTCTACGCGCACGGCCAACTCGCCCGGTGCCGTTCATTTTATTCTCATTTGGTCACCACCAAACCTATACAGATGCCATGTACCATTATAATAATAATAATAATAATAATTATTATTATTATTATTAAGTATAAATTTTCAATTTTAAAGCATTACCAGAGGTCGTACGTATCATTAATTGGTTTATTAGCTTCCTCGGGAGATCAGTGGTGGTGTCCGACCCATGATCACGGGTTCTAATCCAACCAATAAAAGAGAACACTACACCTGAAAGATTGCATTTCATTTTAGCAGATCTACCTATAAAAAGAAAAGTATATTACTCTTATAACAGCAGCCCTGTAATGTCTTTTTACAAGAATGTAGAAGTAATGGAAGTGAAATGTCAGCACTCTGTTATCTATGAGTATAAGGTGTGGAAGTATATACGATGAGGAACGCATGGCTGTTATTAGTTATTTGTAGTTAGCAGTGGCGATCTGATAGACGGAAGCCTAGCATACCTATTCCCCGGTCCCCGCACCAATCAAGCATACATCAGCACGCCGTGAGAGGTGGGTCGAGGGGAGAGGGACGCAGAGTCTGGGCTGCAATATCTTTCTCCGATGCCTTGCTCTCAGAAATAGTGCGCCGTTTCTTCACATTGCAATGAAGTTTTGTAAATGGAACAATGTGTCAGATGCGCACATTACAGTGTGCTTTAGATTTCTATCGTTCTCATTTGAGGTTTGGGCTTCATTGATAGCTTTGGTAGCCCTCAGTATATGCCACTGGTCATTGTTATACAATAGAAATTCAGGTGCATGCCTTCCATAACATTTGAATGGCGGACCTAATTTTAATCAAACTTTGCACAATGATGCAATAACGTTTTGGCATGATAGAAATGTTATTGATTACAGTTGATTAGGGGCAGGGAACATTTGTATGACTGTTCAGTACACAACAAATTATTTCATAATACCATCTGTGATATAATCTGCGTCTCCTCCAATCCAGCATTTTACAAGGTAACTTCTACTACTTATTTGTTCTGACATAGTTGAAAACTTTGCTTAAAAGTCAACCTTGAAACACGTCACTGAACATTTCATTAACAACACGGTGATAATCATCACTAAGATATTTAACTATTAACTCACATTCACACACCTGAGATACACCGTGAACTTCAGGAGCGAATAGGAACAGGCTAATTTGTTTCGTTCATAGGAATAGGGTTCGCTGCACTGAGGTCCCGGTAGCCCATTAGCAAGTCAATCCCTTCCTATAGCCTTATTAAGCCATTTTGCCTCTAGTGTCTTACTTCCCCTCTGAATCAATATTTACCCCATTCTTGGTATGGGTGATTATCAAACCAGGTATGTCGGTGTGTAAATATTAGGGACCTGAAAAGTTAGCATCTATTTGTTTCAAAATTAGCTCAATTTTTTTCCAAAATTAACATCTATTTTTCCAAAATTAGCATCTATTTACAAAGTTAAAATCACCTCATGATATTATTAATTTTAACAATTCCAAGTTTATGAAAATTATTGTCCTTGGTTCACACACAATACAAATTCATTGTTCAAAAGAAAGCATTGTCAGTACTTCAGCATTGCTTTTTTTCAAATTGCACCATCTGTCTGTAACCACTGTGTTGTAATGAGACAACACGTTCTCGCTATCTACATTGTTTGTTGGGGTCCACAACAACTCAAGACAGTATTTAGCAAATATGCTGAACTCTGTCTGAAATGCAGTTAATGCAAGCATGACATCACATTTTTTACTTTCTTTCATCTGGGTTTGAATTGCATGTATCAGAGAACAGTAACCAGACCAGATAACGTTTCGTGAGAGATCTGTTATTCCAAACAATTTCTCAAACTCATCTAATTTATCAGTGTTATTCAAAATTATATTTTTTGGATACAAACCTTGAGAAATTCACACAAAATGCTTATGGTTGGGGTCTTTAGCTTTCAATGTGGCTAGCTTGCACTGTGAAGAATGAGCAGCTTTGACAAATGTGTCTCTGCATGCAGCCTGCTGTAGAGGAGTGAGATTAATCAAAGCATCATTAGTTGCTGCAGAAAAATTCCCCTACAAATGAAGGTAAAACTGCCGTCAGGGTTATGCAATTTCGGATAAAGGAGATTAGAGTTAGGATACAGAGACCCTTCAAGTTCAGTAAGGTGGTCAACCAATCCAGCTGCATGTGGGAGTGAAGCCTATTCACTTCTCGGTCACTCAGATCAGTCAAGTACTTACTACCACAATTATTGATGTCTTTCATGTCAGACATCTTGAAAAATGTAACAACAGTAAAGTAAGCACTCAAATAGAAGACAACCTGAAACCAGCTATTCCATTGGGTTATGACAGGTGCAGGAAAAAGCTTTGCTTCCTTTGAAGCACCATACTTTGATGTTAAGAATTGTAAATAATTATATTTTTGCTTTCTTGCGTTCAAAAATGCGGGGTTTACCATCGCAACCACATGATTTAAATCTGCCATCACTGCGTCCCAACTATTGCCAACCAAGCTGATCTTATGTACCCATCACTGTACATACATTAAATGATCCCCTATGACCACACTTAATGTTTCATAACACCGGGTCATGTACAGGGCACTGTCACTAACAAACACTTTAACTGCAAGATATGGTACACTATAACTGCGCAGAGCTTCTAAAACAGCACGAGAGCAGTTTTGTAGCATTTCCTGCATCAAGATAGATCCCAGAAACAACGTACAGCTCTCTTTTCGATACAGCTGGGACTTTGAATATGATGATAAAAACACAATGGCCCATTCTATCTGTAGTTTCATCACAGAGTATGTTGATGTACTTCACCACTAGACCCTTTGCTGTTCTTTTCTGGTGGTCAGATGCAACTTCTAGAAAGGAAGAAAGACCTCAAATTATAACAAAATAATTTAAAATTACTGGATCAATTGGGTACGGGTAAGATAGTTCGATATGGAAATCACACTCAAATTCGGTATCCTTCAATTCTGCGCGTGGTTTCAATGTCGTATTACCTAAACCGTACCCGATCAATGAAATCGGAACTTACCGGTAAATATACTTCACGTAGAGTTCTCACACATGGCAGCTCTTCATTTGAAAACCCAGTAATCCAGGCTCTTAGCTCTTTTTGCTTTCCAGCTTTTCCAGAGGTAAACTGTGCATTTCGAGATGTTATATCTGGAAATTTTTTCGTCGTTTACAACTATCTAACTGTGTAAGCACAGAAGATTGCTTTCTTTGGGACGTATTAGCAGCAGGGGTTGAACTTTCGTTATCGCGTCGCTTACCCACGTGTTTTTCAGATTTAACACGTTTCACAAAGCTACCTTTTTTTTCCCACCCAAATCTGCAATTACAATACTTGCAAAACACTGTCGCTAAATGTATCTTTTGCATATTGCTGAGCCCTTTCGTGCTCAGTTTTTGTCGTGCGCTCCATAACACAAATGATCGCTCGACTTTCTACTCTTAACTAGTTTCAGTTTTGGACAACAGGAAAACAATGGTGGGTCTATCTCGTTATTTCCGTGACACTCGATTTACATTTCGATAATAATCGATACAGATCTTATTCCCCTTGCTATTCCCATTGTAAATATCAATTGAAGTCAGCAAGCAGCAATCGATCGGCTACTTTTCTTCATCGATCGGAACGGTCGAAAGATTTATGCATCATATGTTTAGTATTTCTGATGAAATATGTTGTTTTCGCCAGGAAAATAACACATTTTTGCAGAATTCGCACCAAAATTGGACATTCATACTAATTTCGCATTTTGGGTCACAATTCGCATCTTGTCGCACTTCTATTTATGTGTAAAAATTATTTTAATCCACATTGGAATTACCGTAGGCTTGGATTCATTACAAGTTTTGAAAATTTGCATTTATCGCAAATGCGTTTTTTTCAGGTCCCTAGTAAATATATGTATGACATAAAATGTCCTGACTGACGGACTGATTCATCATCGCCGAGCCAAAACTACTGGACATACAGAGATTAAATTTTGGGGTTATATTTATATTACAATCTAGGTGTTCACCAATGGAGGATTTTTGGATATTCCATCGCTAACGGGGTTTTAAAAATAAGGATAAAGTATGTTTTTAAAAAACTCTTAAGGGGGTGAAAAATGGGTGGAATACCTTTTATGAGGATACTTAAATCTCAAAAACTGAAAATGGTAGTGTCATTAAAATTGGTATTTGGAATCTCCTTTAAAAATAAAGAAACTTATATTTTTTGTTTTTGGAAAATCTACTTGAAAGGAAGTGACTTGAGTGGTAGATTTTTAAAATGTGTTTTTCTACAGTATATCTCAAAAACGTAACATGTTACAGACGTGAAAATTGTTATTTGGTCCTGTAAAAGTAAAGGATCACGCATAATTTTTCTGAAAATCCACTTAAGTGTTAAAGGGGGTGAATTTTTAAAATGTACATATCTACTTAACATATTACAGATGTGAGAATTGGTATTTTTAATATCTTTTAAAAGTAAATTAACAAATATTTTTTGTTTCAAAAACAAGCACTTGGGGTTGTAGAAAGGACTGGAAAAGGGGTTGAATTCTTTTTATGAGGGTACTTATATCTAAAAACCTGAATATGTTATGGACATGCACATTTGTATTTGAAATCTCCTTTAAAAATCAACACATATTCTTTTGTTTTCGGATGATACAATTAAGGGGAGGGGGATAAATGAATTGAAACATGAGTTGAATTCTTTGTTTGAGGTTACTTATATCTTGGAAACTAAGGATGTTACAGGCGAGAAAATTGGTATTTGGAATCTCCTTTGAAAATAAAGACACCTATTTTGTGGCAAGGGAGGGAGGGGGGTGGTATCAACTTAAGGGGGTGTGTAAAACGAGTTGAATTCTTTTCCTGAGGGTACAAATAAGAAGTGGGGGGCCTAATGGGGTTTTGACTGGGGGGAGAGGAATGATGATTAAAAATATGCATTTATATGAAACCGTTTGAATTATGAAGTTAAAATTTCAAACGATATCCTAGGTGTTTAATAACAGAAGGTTTGAAACTAATTTAACCTCTCAGAGTGTTAAATGGGTGTTAAGTTCCAAAAACAAAATATAATCATTCATTCCTCCGAAGCAGTTTAACATATGAAGACAAACTCCCAAATAGCAGTGTATATTTTAAATCCTAAGTGTTAAATGAGGTTAGCTCCGTAAATGAAATTATTCATTCCTCCAAAACCATTTGATGTACAAAGTTGTACTCTTACGAGAAGGGTCTTCTTTTATGTCCTAGGTGTAAAATATTCTATACTTCAAAATATTTCTCCCCTAAGAGGTTTAGATGATGGTTGACTCTCAGAAACACAATATCCATTCTTCTGAAACCTTTTCAGGTACAAACTTAATTTTTTAATGAAGGGTGGTCTTCTATATCCTAGATGTTAGTAAATAATTCAAAACATTCGCCCCTTAAAAAGATATTCATTCCTCCATTACTGTTCGACATACAAAATCAAAATTTCACAGGTTGGACACTTTTACATCGTAGAAGTTAAATAAGATAGGGTTTAAACATTCAAATTCTTCCGCATGGTTCAAATGAGTGTTAGATTAGAAAATAAATAATCATTGCCCCAAAACCGTTTGACGTTCGAACTGAGGGCGTATTTTACAGGCTCACCTGACCATTGACTCTCCAAAATATAAAAGTTTGAATAATAACTGAGTTTTAAACCATAGCGAAGCATGGGTATCTTGCTAGTATCTCATAAGGAAGGACTCAGTTGATACTTATCTGGACTTTGTACTGTTGTTCCATGCAGTCACCAATTAATGCATCCTCTACAATATCCACAGGAATTGACGCATGCTGTGTTTTGGTCTTGATTTTTGCTTGAAATCGTACCACGGCTGTAATGTTCATTCAGAATAAAGCCACTCATTCCAAAAGAGTTCAGAGCATTAATTATTTTACATTTTCTTGAAGACTGCTTGTAAAACATGTTAAATATGCATAATAAAAGACAAATCATGCACAATAATTCCCTGTATACAGAAAACTTGAATATATGCTTATACGAAGGCCATCCGGAAAGTGGTACCCGTTTGTGCAATAAAGACACAGGAGTAAATATTAACAAATATACACATTTTCATTGGAAAAATCATACTTTACACTACTTCTCCACATAATCTCCAAGCAAATTTAGGCATTTGTCATAACGTGGGACGAGTTTTTGTATTCCAGCGTCATAGTCCTCCGCCGCCAGTGTATTGAGATACGTAGTCACGGCTTGTTTAAGTTCTTCATCGCTGTCAAATCTTTTCCCGCCAGAAAGTCTTTAAACTTCGTAAAGAGATGAAAATCCTAAGGGGCCAAATCCAGGCTATACGGGGGATGGTCGAAGGTTTCCACTTGAATTGCTGCAAAAGTTGTTGTGTTATCGCAGCTGCATGAGGCCTGGCATTGTCATGAAGGAGAATGACGCCCGTAGACAATAGACCTCGCCGTCGATTTTGTATTGCCTGCCGTAATTTCTTTAATGTTTCACAATACGCATTAGCATTAATTGTGTCTCCACGGGCCATAAAATCAATGAGCAGTACACCTCGGCGATCCCAGAAAACTGTTGCCATGAGTTTCTTGGTGGACAGAACTGTCTTGAATTTTTTTGGTTTGGTTGGTGAATAAGCATGATGCCACTCCATTGACTGTCGTTTACTCTCAGGTGATGCATAACAAACCCATGTTTCGTCCCCAGTAATGATGCGAGTCAGGAAAGAGTCTCCTTCATCGGAATAACGTCCCAGAAACGTCAGTGCTGCAGCCATACGCTTGGTTTTGTGCTCCTCTGTAAGCATGCGAGGGACCCACCTTGCACAGATTTTTTAATAATGCATATGGTCTTTGACAGTTTCATGAACAGTTTCATTGTTCGAGACACATTAAGAAAATGTTCACAGAGTTCATCGTTCCTCACGCATTCGTCTACTGCACTCGGCAGTTGGTCTGTAATGACAGATGGTCACCCTGAACGCTCCTCGTCATGTGTCGGTGGAACCAACGACGTTGCAAGAAATGAAGGCCATCAGGCTGCAAGTATTCTGAAAAGGACTCTAGGTAAGCTGACCCATACAAATGTGATAGTGACAAACGTACCCCATAGACATGATTTAACAGACTGGTCAATTGTGAATAAAGCTGTCGAGGACACAAATGAGAAATTCAGGCAAATATGTAGTCATTTCGAAAATGTTACACTGTTAGACATTAGTAAATTAAACCGAACATCTCATACGAGGCATGGCATGCACTTGAATGGACTTGGGAAGCAATATGTAAGCAAGTTAATAAGTAACATCATTACAAGTAAAGATCAGGAAAAGGCTGTCCTAGAACTACCTAGTCCGGGAAACGTGTGTTAGATTCTGGACCCAATAACATTTCAATCGAAAATGTGGGTCCAGAATTAAATACTGGTAATGACTTGGAGGGTAGGAATAGGCGGTTCAAAATATTTCATTAGAACATTCAATGTCTTAAAAATAAAATTTTAGAATTACAAGTAATTTTAAATTCAATACAGGATGTTATGTTTATCTGTTTGGATGAACATTGGTGTAATAATGATGAACTTGAACTCATTAATATTGAAGGTTATTATCTGGCAAGTAATTACAGTCGGGTTAATAAAGAGCATTGGGGAGTTTGTATTTTTACTAAGTCAGGAATTGAATGTAAAGAAAGGAAGGATCTTGAAGTGCATAATTCTGAATTAGATTTTGAACTAACTTCAGTGGAATTTAAGCTTCCCTATGGTAAAAGGGTAATTCTGTTAACCGTGTACCGTTCACCGGATGCTGATGTGGAGATTTTCTTAGAAAAATTAGATCAAGTCCTTCATAACATTTTCGGTAGGAATAGCAGCGCAGAAGTAATACTTTGTGGTGATTTTAACATAGATTTTGCTGAAGAAAACCTTCCATCAACATCACAACTACTGCATGTTCTTCAAAGCTGTAATCTAAAACACTTAATTTTTACACCCACTCGGGTAACTGCCACCTCAGCTACAATGATAGACAACATTTGTATTAATTTCCATTGTTCTAAAATGCAAGCATCCAATATAAATTTTGGATTATCAGATCATCATGCTCAAATTTTACAACTAGAATTTGAGAATGCTAGCAAGCATTCAACCAAAATAAAGCAAGCACAATTAACTTGTTTTTCCTCTGCAGCTGCATGTGGCAGTTTCATTGAAAGCCTTAAACTTCAGACCTGGACCCCAATAACATTCGGTCATAGCATTGACCAAAAGTATAGAACCTTTTTAAGCATTTTTTTAACGGAATTTGAATTACATTTTCCAAAAAAACTTGCAGTAATTAATGAATCTTCAAAAAAGCCATGGATCACGAAGGGTATACGGATCTCAAGTCAAAAATGTAAATTACTAAGTAGATTAGCACAGCAGAGTTGTGACCAGGTTTTTTGTGAGTATGTTAAAAACTACAAATCAGTCTTATCGAAGAGTTCTTAGGATGGCTAAGATAATGCACAATAACAAGAAAGTTAAAGAGTCGTGCAATAAATCACGAACCATATGGAAGGTAATCAAGGGAGAAACCAACAGACATGCAGTTGGAAATAAAGTTGCTGCCATAAAAAATGATAAGGGAATACAAATGAATGACCCTCATCATTTGGCTAATTATATAAATGATTTATTTCTATCCCTACCATACAAACTTGAAAATGCAAATAAATCAGATGTATTACCAGAACTCCCAACCTTTGTGCAAAACTCTATGCAGTTAACTCCAGTAACAGAACTGGAAGTTTTTAAAATCGTACAATCTTTGAAGAACAAAACTTCCACAGGTGTAGATGAAGTTCCCACAAAACTCATTAAAAAATGTGCTCCCTATCTGGTACAGCCTTTAACTTATCTCATCAATGAATCATTTTCTAGTGGTCAGTTTCCTAATCTCCTAAAAATAGCTAAAGTTATCCCAGTCTTTAAAAGTGGAAACTTACACGATTTACATAACTACAGACTAATATCAATACTTACTGTTATTTCAAAAATATTTGAATGTGCTATGAAAGATCGGCTTACTAAATTTTTAATCAAATATAACTTGTTAAATAATGCACAACATGGGTTCAGAGCTGGCAGAAGTACTTTGTCTGCTTTATCACATTTTACACAGTTGGTCGTAAATGCTCTTGACAATGATGAAACTGTGATAGGACTATTTCTTGACCTTTCAAAGGCATTTGATACTGTTGATCATGAAATATTGTTGCACAAATTATATCAGATTGGAGTTAGAGGAATTGTTAATGACCGGTTTAGATCATACCTGAATAAACTATCCCAGTTTGTTGAAATTACACATTGTAACAGTAAAGGGCATAATGAGACATATCACTCTCAGGTAAAAAGCATAGGCTTAGGTATTCCGCAGGGTGGTATTTTGGGGCCTGTTCTTTTCTTGATCTATGTGAATGACCTTCCTCACAACAATCAAGTAGAAACAGCAGTTCTGTATGCTGATGATACAAACATAATTATTAATAATCCTGACCCTACGTCTATAGAAACTACAGCAAATACAGTCCTGTCTAGGTTAGAATCATGGTTCAGGAAAAACAAATTAACATTGAACTTTAAAAAGACCCAATACATGGAATTCAAGGCATCTAACTACCATGACAAAACTGCAAAAAAACACAACCTTATATTAAATGCAAATGCAATTGAAAATACGTTGACCACAAAATTTTTAGGTGTCCATATAGATGAAAAATTAAGATGGGATTGTCATATTAAAAAATAGGGAAGTCTCTGAGTTCTGTTTGTTTTGCCTTAAGGATTTTGTCTAATAGTTGTAGTGAAGAATATGTTAGAATGGCATATTTTGGATATTTCCATTCAGTCATCACTTATGCTATTGGTCTCTGGGGCTGTTACAAATCAAATTTTTCGAATACAGAAACGAGCTATCAGAATTATATTGAGACGTAACAGGTTAGATCATTGCAGACCATTATTTAAGAGACTAAGGATACTCCCAGTACCAAGTATATACATCATGCAATGCATTCTACATGTGAAAAAAAATATTGATCACTTCAGAAAGAATTTTGACAATCACAAT
The DNA here is from genome assembly GCF_040414725.1 of Anabrus simplex. Lineage (NCBI taxonomy): Eukaryota > Metazoa > Arthropoda > Insecta > Orthoptera > Tettigoniidae > Anabrus > Anabrus simplex. Next base: position 282,325,376 of record NC_090266.1, on the reverse strand, counting down.
TACCAGTCGCGAACAAGAAATAATATTTTTATCGAACACAAGAGTAAAACCGTTGCCTTGAGACATGTAGACTCTGTTGGAATCAGATTGTATAATAAGCTTCCAAATACGATTAAAGATATTAGTCCCGTCAGTTCATTTACCACAGCTTTAAAAAATCTCCTGCTGAGTAGCTGCTTCTACACTACAGAAGAATACATGATGAAGTGCTGGTAATGATGCTACTACTTATTAACTTGTAATCTAGTATATAGCCTTAAAAATACGTTAATGTCACATTGACTATGTTCACATTATTAACACCACACCAATATATTTTTATTTTGTCTTGTAAATATTGGTTATTAATATTATTTAAAAAAATTAAGATGTGCTGTCCTAACTTTGAGGTATGTGGTGTTTCTGTTCTTCTTCTTTTTCAAAATGTTGATTGTTGTGCATATATTATTGTTAGCATTAGGAAATCACTTGACAACTCCTATACTGTTGGCATATTTCAAAATATGTAATTGTACAGTCTATGGAAGCTAAATAAATGAATGAATGAATTAATATTCCCCCTCCCTAGGTTGAAGTTGCGACACCAGCACCAAACAGACGACTCGCCCATCGCATTGTCTCCATACACCTCCGTTAATTGGCGATGAATATCACAAGGTCGAACATTTCGTGCATTAAGAAATTTAATCACGGCCCTCACTTCACAACTGGCGGGGTTCTCAATTTGTTTAAAAATTTTAAACGATCACAGACACAACATAGGCAATGCTAGTGTCACGCAACCTCGCACAGAGCAGGCAGACAAGCCACTGACGCGGTCTGACCTTGCCCAGCGGCTACCAGATTTGTCAGCGCTTCATGCGGCGCTAACGGGTACTACTTTCTGCATGGCCCTCGTATATGCACTATTAAACTTAATAACTTGTCCAGTTTCACCCTCAAACACACTTCCTTGTCAGTTTTAAAGGTCTGCATATCGGCAAACAAAATATGCATTTGCATACAAATCCATTGTCAACTGATTACATCATTCCTTTCCATAAAGGCATATTTTGTTGGCCTTTCATATATTTTCAAACTCTGTATCATGAAGAAATCTATTTAATGTGGACCTCAAGAGAATTTGGTAGAGTATTTTCACTAGTTACCCTATTTAAAAGTATATTTAATGTTGGTGGTATGTTTTCAAAGAACAAGGTAGGAACGATGTGATGGTCTCTGCTTTTTGCTATTTCATAATACTTTATTAAGCTAACATGTTTTTGCTTGCTGACTTTTTTAGGTTTCTTTTCTTTATGGCGTTCTCAGAGGACCTTTCATTTTCTCCCTTTTGAACTGTCTCTCTCTGTCTGGGTAACGTTCATTTTCTTTAACAATTAATTATATGCAGTACTATAATTTGTTCTTTATTGCCAGTTTGCCTATACTATGCCTTCCGTATTCATAATTGATATAATAAAATAACAACAATAATAACTGGTTTGTTTTAAAAGCTATTTCAGACATTTATAAACATTCCTTTTCGCTTAGTCACCAACATACAGTCCGTAACAAAATAGTTTACCCGCTTCCTAACTTTTCTGTGTTACTATCTATGAATATTCTGGTAGTTTTTAATTTTAAAAATATGTAGCGTTCTTCGTATGTAAAACTTATTATTTTCTAACAGCATCATAAAAATTCCTTACCTGTTTTGATCATTGGTTTTTTATCTGCAGAGATATAGATTCAAGAAACAATAATGTAATTAAAAATGTATTAATTATTTATTACTTTTCATTCGACACCATCAGAAAGGGCTGAATATTCTCTATAATGCTACGCAATCATTTTATGAGATTTATCATTTTGGATTATCGGAAAACTAGCAACATCGTCTGGGTAGAAAAGAATGAAGGTAATTGCAGAATACAAGAGTGCGAGTGAGAGGGAAACACTAGGTCTAACTGCATCCTTCCTCTTAGGTAGAGACGCACTATAGGCAGTAAGCTATGGGTTTGAAATTTTATTTTTCACATTTATCTCGATTTTTCTTTCATTTCTTTCCTTTCATTTTTATTTTGCATAGAATAAGTTATCTTACTTTTCCTTTTCATTATTCAGTAAAGAATGGCTAAGGAGTGCAAGTGTAGGAACTGTGGGCGTGGTCAGTCGTTAAGGTGTATGAGGGAGGAGTTGGATAGCTTGAGAGAGATAATTAGGATTCTTTCAGAGGACAGGAAGGAAAGTAGGCCTCCCTCAAACAATGTACAGGATACAGTAGGTGTAAAAGAGGGATGGGAAGGAAAGGGGGAATTGTAGAAGACAGGTGGTCTAATATTTTAAGGGGAAGGATATTGCAGGCTAAGGGCTCCATTCAGTATCAGAATTCAGGATAGGTGTCTGTGAGAAATCGGTACGGGTCACTGCAGGTAGAACAACCGAGGGAAGATGAGGAAAGTTGAAGATGTTACAGAAGTCTCTCTTCTTACTTCACCCTCCTCGGTAGTCATCTTGATGAATTCAGGTTTTAGATCTGCAGTCTAGTGACTTTATGTATAGTCCTACTTGCAGTTCCTTTATTTACATTGAATATATCTCCAATTACTATTTGGAATCTTCCAGTTGCATAAAATCATAATGTGAGAAGGATCATGAACATTGGATTCATTGCATGGTTTCTTCCCGTTTGTGTCCTTAATTGCAGATGTAATCTTTGTTCTAATTCTTCTACTGCATGTTTTCCTAAACAAAACCTTATTTTAAATTGTCGATCATTTAAGTTCTATGTTGAAACGTGCCAGGAGCTCTTTGATGTTCAAATTCTCCATTCTCGGTCCAAACATCAGAGTGATCTGAAGTCTGAAAATAATATGACCTATAGACCCTAAGCATAAAACAGTGGCCAATAAACAACTTGTTAATTATAGGAATATTATTCAAATAATTACTTACCATTTACTAGAAAGCCAAGAATAACGGCTGAGAGGATTTGTCGGGCTGAGCAGCAGTCACTTGGTAGACCAAGGCCCTTCAGGGCTGAAGTGCCATGGGGTTAGTTATTACTTACCATTTTACGCTAATAAACAGTAGGCCTATTTTTCTTCTTAATTATTAAGTTATATACACCTAACAGATTTATTTTTCAAGAAAATAACCATTATATTTCTTCTGCTGAACTTAGTTCGATCAGTTTAATGGGAGAAAATTCATCAGTCAGATTTGATATTGCATCAAGATGACATTATCTTTGATTAATGCTTATACAACCAAAATTCTAAGTTCAGCTTGACTGAAGATCAGTTTCAGGTGGTTGAATTATAATAATAGTGAATTACAGCTTATTTCAAGATAGTAGTCTGATTGTTAGAAGTCAACATTTGTATGAATATTTGTAAAGCAATCTCTACATATAATAATAATAATAATAATAATAATAATAATAATAATAATAATAATAATAATAATGACATTTTGGGTAGGATATTGAATTGAAATTGTAAGAGCACTGTAATATAACTTAAAATGGAAGGTTAGAAATGTGAACAACAGATTTTTCAGTCAATATCTAAATGTCACCAGTATAATAGCAAGCATTTATCACAGAATACAAGTTCGCAGTAAGTGTTAAAGCACCGGGCGAGTTGGCCGTGCGCGTAGAGGCGCGCGGCTGTGAGCTTGCATCCGGGAGATAGTAGGTTCGAGTCCCACTATCGGCAGCCCTGAAAATGGTTTTCCGTGGTTTCCCATTTTCACACCAGGCAAATGCTGGGGCTGTACCTTAATTAAGGCCACGGCCGCTTCCTTCCAACTCCTAGGCCTTTCCTTCCAACTCCTAGGCCTTTTCTATCCCATCGTCGCCATAAGACCTATCTGTGTCGGTGCGACGTAAAGCCCCTAGCAAAATTAAAAAAAAAAAAAAAAAAAATTGTAAGTGTTAAAGTGCATAACTAGGAACCAAGAATGAAAATTTTTGGTTGGACGCGATGGTTGTTTTAGAATGAATGAGAAGAGAGAAAATGTGGAATTCGCCATTAATTACCAATAAAAGAGTGCATTCTATATTATTTCTTTTTTCAGGTCTTCATAGGTCATTCTGCAAGGTCACTGAGTTATGTAAATCCCTAGATTAAGTTTTGGAATGATATTTGTGCCTTCAAGTAGAAATATATAGTCAATAACAGTGATCCAGGTGATGGTGATTATGACAGATCATAGAATATATTAGGTAACAAATATGTAACTGAGATTGTAAAGTATCCAGTGGGCCAAATTTAGTTTAATTAACACTTGAATATGAGGTGTATTGAATGAATGAATGAATGAATGAATACTGATCTGCATTTAGGGCAGATTCCCTATCTGTTGCTTTCCTAGCCTTTTCCTAAATGATTTCAAAGAAATTGGAAATTTATTGAACGTCTCCCTTGGTAAGTTATTCCAATCCCTAACTCCCCTCCCTATAAATGAATATTTGCCCAGCCTTAAACGCTGTTATGAGTAATTGCTGCAATTATGATTGTAGTAATATTGAGGATTCAACCCACATTCAGGTGGTGATTTTGTTTTTCATTGTTTCTTTTTTAATCTACAAAGAGTATAGGTCAGTATTGACAGTTTGGTTGTGTGAAGTGAGATTGATATGGCCACTAGTTCACAACCAGGTCACAGTCATGGATCTAACATCATTATTTTTCTGTAAAAATGTTTATGCACAATTAAATGGAGAAGTGGTTGTCAATAGTTGAGTGATATTCATATTTGGATATGAGAAGACACAAGCATGCACTTTACAGGTCAGCTATTAACCCTGATTTATGTAAAACTGACACACACATTCAAGGTTGAAACCATTTAGCATATTGGTTTCATTTGCATTTTTAAATAATTAACTAATTTTGGTTTTACCACTCTCTTTTATTAAATAATTAAGTTAATGTCATATTCTTTTGGTCTAATTATTCCAATTACTATTGCAGTAATACCATGTAATTAATTATGTGAGTTAAGGATAAATGATTTCCTTTTATTTCTAATTAATGAAGTTGAGGTTATATTTGGTCATCTACTTAATGTATTGAATTAAGTTTATCTTTGTGTTGTAAATGACTCAGCAAGCCAAGCTTGTAACATTTTTATTCATCTAATCAATCATATCAAGGTTATATTTTCACAATTATTTAATTAATCAAGAAATTAAATGTTTGGTCTTGTGACCATGAGAAGATAAAATATTATTTGAAGGTGATCACCAAATGGTGAAGTTTGGGGTTAATTCATAATTATTTTCTTTTAATCAAGCTTATTACCAGTACGAATTAAAATAATGTATTCAATAAATAATTTGATGGTATTAAGTTTTAGTTCATTTTAAATTCATTATGAATTATATGTCTCACTGTTGACAGTAATGCTCGATTATAGTCAAAGTGTTAATTAATACAATAAGAAGCTATAATGATAATTAAGCCCAATGTCAATTTAAAATTATAGTTTAATAATTTATTAAAACAACCTGTTATTATTATACAAAGCGATGCTATTTTTTATTTCTTTAATTGTAAATCATGGTGTGGGTTACTGTAGTCACGTCCTAGTTCGTTAACGAGGAATGGGAGTGGACATCTCGAACATATTCTGAGTAATGGCCCTCCTTGTGCACAGGCGGCTAGGACTATAAAATCCACAGACGGTCCCTACCCCGTTAGGGGAGAGATCCTCACTTGGACTATGTGTAAGTAGGGTAGCATCCTGCTTCATGAATTTACTGAGCTTAAAACATTTTAAGCAAGCCTCGGACCTATAGGAGTAATGGAGTCCCACTCCCATTTGACAGGCGAGGGACTCCTTGGAAACAACTTGGTGAGCGAAATGGACTTTGATAGAATGTTATCCATATTAATGGGGCAGAAGTAGAACTGGCTGAGTCAGCAAAGAGGATGCATCTGAATGTGCTAGGAGAAAATGCTATTCAGATAAGGGGAGATAAAGAGGAAGAGATAGGAGGTTATAAAGTGTACTTGACCCAGCTCAATAGCTGCAGTTGCTTAAGTGAGTTCGAACCCCACTGTCAGCAGCCCTGAAGATGGCTTTTCGTGGTTTCCCATTTTGCACCAGGAAAATGCTGGGGCTGTACCTTAATTAAGGCCACGGCTGCTTCCTTCCCACTCCTTGTCCTTTCCTGTCCCATCTTCGCCATAAGACCTATCTTGTAAAAAAAAAAAAAAAAAAGTGTACTTGGCGGGTGTTATAAAAGGAAGGGCAGAGTGTAAGGTAGAGCTGTTCATCAGGAATACTATTGCACGCAACATAGTTTCTGTTAGGCACGTAAATGAACGAGTGATGTGGGTAGATTTGGCAGTTGGAGGAATTAGGATTCTGACAAGAATTGTCTCAGTGTATTCACCGTGTGAAGGTGCAGATGAGGACGAAGTTGACAAGTCTTATGAAACATTGAGTGACATCATAGTCAGGGTCAACACCAAGGTTAGGATAGTGCTAATGGGCGATTTCAATGCGAGAGTTGGAAATAGAACTGAAGGATACGAAAGGGTGATTGGTAAATGTGGGGAAGATATGACAGCTAATGGGAACGGGAAGTGTTTGCTGGACTTTTGTGCTAGTATGGGTTTAGCAGTTACGAATACATTCTTCAAGCATAAGGCTATTCACCGCTACACATGGGTAGGTAGGGGTACCAGATCCATAATAGACTATATCTTAACCGACTTCAAATTCATGAAAACTCTTAGGAATGTACAGGTGTTCCGGGAATTTTTCTATGATACAGACCACTATCTGATCTGTAGTGAACTAAGTATCTCTAGGCCTTGGATGGAGAAAGTGAAATCTGTCTGCGAAGGAATAAGGGTAGAAAATCTCCAGAACGAAGAAATTAGACAGAAGTACATGGATATGATTAGTGAGAAGTTCCAAACAATGGACAGTAAGTAGGTTCAATATTTAGAAAGAGAATGGGTGGCATACAGGGATGCTGTATTAGAAACAGCAAGGGTATGCCTAGGAACAACTGTGTGTAAAGGTGGGAAAAAACAAACATTCTGGTGGAATGATGAAGCGAGAACAGCCTGTAAATGTGAAAAAGAAGGCGTATCAGAAATGGCCCCAATCCAAACAAGGGCTGATGGAGACAGGGAATTGTGCATAGCTGAAAGAAACATAGCGAAACAAATAGTTGTTGAATCCGAAAAGAAGTCATGGGAAGAGTTTGGTAATAACCTGGAAAGGCTAGGTCAAGCAGCAGGTAATAAAGAATCTTAGGAAGGTAGGGAAAAAGGAACTGAAGAGTGTTTTGGGTAATTCAGGTGAATTCATAATGGAACCTATGCAATTACTGGACAGGTGGATGGAATATTTTGAAAAATTCTCGACATAAAAGGAAATATTCCTGGTGGTGTCACGAACAACCGAGCTCACGGGGAGGAGGAAAATTATGTTGGTGAAATTACGCATCATGAAGTGGAAAAGGTTGCAGATAAACCCTATTGTCATAAAGCAGCAGGAATAGATGAAATTAGACCTGAAATGGTGAAGTATAGTGGGAAGACAGGGATAAAATGGCTTCACAGAGTAATAAAATTACCTTGGAGTGTTGGTAAGGTACCTTCAGATTGGACAAAAGCAGTAATTGCACCTATCTGTTTGCAAGAGAACAGGAAGGATTGCAACAACTTTCGAGGTATCTCATTGATTAGTATACCGGTAAAGTATTCACTGGTATCTTGGAAAGGAGGGTGCGATCAGTGGTTTAGAGGAAGTTGGATGAAAACCCTTGTGGTTTCAGACCACATGCGTATGCACCAGGTAATTGAAAAATGCTGCAAATGGAATAGACAGTTTTGTTTCGTAGATCTAGAGAAAGCATATGACACGGTACCAAGGGAAAAAATGTTGGCTATACTAGGGAACTATGGGATTAAAGGTAGATTATTAAAAGCTATCAAAGGCATTTATGTTGACAATTGTTCTGCAGTGAGAAGTGGTGTTAGAATGAGTTCTTGGTTCAGGGTACGGACAGGGGTTAGACAAGCCTGTAATCTTTCACCTTTGTTGTTCGTAGTTTACATGGATCATCTGCTGAAAGGTATAAAGTGGCAGGGAGGGATTCAGTTAGGTTGAAATGTAGAAAGCAGTCTGGCCTATGCTGACGACTTGGTCTTAATGGCAGATTGTGCCAAAAGCCTGCAGTCTAATATCTTGCAACTTGAAAATAGGTGCAGTGAGTTTGGTATGAAAGTTAACCTTTCGAAGACTAAATTGTTGTCAGTAGGTAAGAAATCCAAGAGAATTGAATGTCATATCAGTAAAACAAAGCCAGGCATTTAGATAATTTCAAGTATTTAGGATATGTGCACTCTCAGGATGGTAATATAGTTTGTGAGGTTGAATCAAGGTACAGTAAAGCTAATGCAGTGAGCTCGCATTCGTGATCAATAGTATTCTGTAAGAAGGAAGTCAGCTCCTGGGCGAAACTATCTTTACATCGGTTTGTTTTCAGACCAACTTTGCTTTACGGGAGCGAAAGCTGGGTGGACTCAGTATATCTGATTCATAAGTTAGAAGAAACAGACATGAAAGTAGCGAGAAGGTTTGCTGGTACAAACAGTTCGGAACAATGGTAGGAGGGTACTCATAATGAGGAAAAAAGACTAAGTTAGGAATGAACTCAATGGATGAAGCTGTACGCATAAACCGGCTTTGGTGGTAGGGTCATGTGAGGCGAATGCAGGAGGATAGGTTACGTAGGAGAACAATGGACTCTGTTATGGAGGGTAGAGAAGTATAAGGAGACCAAAATGACGATGGTTAGACTCGGTTTCTAATGATTTAAAGATAAGAGGTTTAGAACTAAATGAGGTCAGAACCCTAGTTGAAAATAGAGGATTGCGGCGAGGTTTAGTAAATTCACAGAGGATTGCAGACTGAACGCTGCTAGGCATAACATTCTATAATGATGTATGTATGTTATTGTAAATCGGTTTTAATTACGTTCATGTTTCAGGAATTTCACAATTACAGGGAACTTCATTCTTAATTTTCAAAAATGTTGTTGTAATAATTTCCCTTAAAATATTATGTTTCATTTGTTAATTTACCCATTTCAATCTCGTAAATTTCATGTCTTTTAATGAATAAACAGTCAAAATAGACCAGCCTGTTTCATTTCCGTAGCTTAGCAGTAGTTAGAATCCTTTATGCACCGAATATGATATGGATGCACTACGCCTTGAGAGAAGAGGACCCATTAGTAAGTATTGAATGAGCGCCGAGGTGAAACCTATGGACCATAATCTCACCCAGTAAGTATTAAAAGGGTGTAATGCATAAAGTAAGACTTGGATCTCTGACTAAGTAAGATGTTAACCCATTTCTCTCCTCGGGTTTATTCCTGTGTTTAAGTGTACCCTGCTCCAAACCCTAAAACTGGTTGTATAGTCATAACAGACCTGAGAATCAAACTCATGTCAACTGGGTAGAAAGCTGCTTGTCGAACTCATAAATCACAGTGGCAGCTGCTACCTTTATTCATGCATATTCTATGTCATGTATATTTCTGAGTGTATCCCTTAAATACAGCATTGTAATGCAGTATTCAATAACATTGTTTCCCCAATGTTTCAGATAATGAGTTGAAAGAAGATTTACAACAAGGAGTAGATTTTCTCTTTGTGCCTATAGAGCTATGGAACCACTTCATCTGTTGGTTTGGGATCGTAGAAGGGCAAAAACCCTTAGCAAGGAAGGTCAGGAAAATCTCCCTTCTTTGATAGAATTTTCTTTACTGTGTTGCTATTTTGGTATAATTTTTATTTCTTGTATTTACAATCATTTCTAAAAGATTAAAATAAAGCTATCTATTTTACCAAGAAGTAATGTAAGTACCGTATAATCCCGAATACCACCTGCACTTTTCTCCCCAAAATATTGGTTCTAAATCTTGAGTGGGGGTCATATTCAAGCAGTTCATTCTCGTAAATATCTACTACGTTTACATGGAGTATTGAAATAGATTTGAATACGGTTACCGTACTCAATATACCACGTGTAAACGGGCATTCAGGTTTTATTGTGTTTTAGTTGCGTTGTAGAAAACAAGATCGATTTTTTTCTCAATACGGTTACAGTGGCATGTAAAAGCGAAATGTAAGGTAATGAAATACAGTAAATCAAAGAATATGGGCGAATATGCAGTAAATATGAAAGCCGCTGCTGCGGATGCTCTATCGTCATTTGTTTCATAAGTGTTGCTTGCATGCTGAATGCGTGAGTAGCTGATCTCGTGGGATATCGTCCTATGCGAGAGTCGAGACTGTTGGTTTCGGAAGTCTACCTTGCTCACATTCAAGTTCCGTATCTGTCCTGTGAAGATGCTGTCTCGATAGTAAGCGATGGATTCAGAATGGTGTCTGCGGTCATTTACTGTGCGTGGGAAACTTAAAGGAGTAACGCGAAGCTGAAATATACGGAAATCGTGCCGTTGGCAGAAAGTACGATATTGATGAATTGTGTATTCATGATTGGTGGAAGAAGAAGGAAGACTTCTGAAAAGTAACGGCGATCGCAGAGCGTTCTGCAGGCGGAGTGCAGTGTTTCCGGAAATTGAAGAATGACTCCACAAATTTGTGATAGAAAAACGTGAGTTAGGATATGGTGTTCGTAGTGAAATGTGTCAATTGAAAGCACTAGAGATCTCAAAAGAACTCATAACACAGGGTTTTACTGCAAGCCGCAGATGGATCCGAAACTTATATCGGAGAAAGGGATTGTGCATTTGGAGACGTACGTTTATTTCACGTAGTCTCCCTGGGGCGTATGAAGAAAGATTAACGGCCTTTCAGTGTCACATTATTCATTTGAGGAAGCAAAATTCTTATATGCTGTCGCAAATTGGGAATGCTGACCAGACACCTATTTTGAAATGACGTTGGAAAATACAGTGGATACGAAGGGTTCTAAAGGTGTAACCATCAGAACAGGTGGTAACAAAAGGCAACGATGCATGGTAATGTGCGTATTAGCGGATGGAACCAAACTCTCTCCATATTGTACCAGGAACAATTGGTCACCTGTGACATAAATTTATAAAATCCGATATTTGTTACGGTACGGCCAGAGTTTACATGAGTTCCCAAAGACACAGCACGGCACCGCCAGGTATTCAGCGTGCAGTCCACAACACCTGTTCCACGTTGCGGATGACGTAATAGCATGTGAACAAGTCATGGCGATCGAGAACCTACCAGAACATTTTCCAAATTCTAAACCCGTTGGAATTTCAATTTATAAACCATATCACCTTGTAGCCCATAGTTCAAACGTAAACCCCTATAATTTGATGAAAATTGACCCATGGAATTAGAAGTTATTCAATGAAATAGAAATACATTTTTCCATGAGATATAAGAGACAGCCCCACTAGATGATATAAAAGAGAGCAGTTTTGACAGGATCACCAGTTCAAGTTCAGCACTTACAGCTGTAACTTATGCAGGCTGGTGAGAGGGGATTTATACACGACCGTCGAACTCGGTATTTTACGGGAGAATCTTCAAATGGACTTGTAAATTCAGCAAGTGCTACGACACTTTGAAACTTTCAATTTAATATCACAGTGACTTGTGATGGTTGTAGTTATTAACTTTGTTTCTTTGTTTCTACTTGTACATTTAAAGACTGTGTTGAATTGTGATACATTCATGACAAGTGTGAAACATAAAATTGCATTTTATTTTCTTTCACATTCGAACTCTGAACTTCTCAAACTGTGGTATTCACGAATGGACTTTGTCTTGTGCTAATTCTTAGACCTACACTTAGTCATCATGAGTAGACTTCATCAGTGCGTGCAAACACTTGTAAAATTAATGAGCTTTACGATCAGACTTGATTTCTGCAACAGCATTTGTAAAATACAATTTTGTCAGCAAACTGTTTTCCAGTGACATTACTTTCAAATTTGGAAGAAAACTTCATTCCTAAGTAATGACACTTGTAATTATTCATAATAAACTATGCTTTTAATAAACTGTAATCTCCAAGTGATATGATATGATATAACTGAACTGTGCTATAGATAGACTGTGATATCTGAGTAGTATTACTCATGAGTAATTGAATTGTGCTTTTAATTAACTGTGATATCAGAGTGACATTAATTATGGAGGGTAGAATTAGGTGTGTAGTGGACTATGATTTCCAGTACAAAGTCTTGAAATCTGATGCCAGTGATTGAAATAGCTCACTCGTGTGCACTTTACCAAATAATGTGCTATGTTAAAGAGGACACTCATAAAGTTAATGATAGTGAGTTGAAGTTTTTCGTGTTCTACAACTACATTTGAATACGATGAATCCTGACGAGTACCTATCGCGGTCATCTACACCTGTCAACGAGGGAAGAGAAGACTTGGTTGGACGTGGGACATCGGACCTTGGCTCATCGAGAGAATCAAACTTAGTACCATGGTGGACGTCACAACATCAGACTACAGAGGATTCGACATGTGGTTCGCTGAACTACATGTTCTCCAGTCCAGTGTTCCGGTAATACAGGTGATATAAGTGGGTTCTTTTTTTTTTTTTTTTTTTTAACTTTGTGGTTCCACCAGACTAATTTTCCATTTGTGGAATGGTGGAGTCAGTAATTTTGGAATGGGCAGTTCTGCGAACACTATAAACTTCAACTGGAAATCGTTCTGGTCTAATGCAATTGTTTAAAAGACAAGATTAAATTCTTACAAGACAAACTGTATTTACTATTTCGCAATTTTTGTGCATTTCAGCGTTAAATATTTAGATAAGCTGTAGGCAAGAATTTGCGTCTCAAGTGCTACAAAACTCTAAATAGAATTCACATTACGAGTGGTAGAATATTTAATTTAATCATTTTCTGTTCATTTAATATGAACTTATTTCAAGAAAGACTTTAAGACATAGTTTATTTTCATTTAGTTATTTTTGACAAGTCTATTTGTATGATAAACATTCTTTACTTTCAGTCATTTCAGTGAAAGCTAGCCATTTGTTTCTTTTTTGGTAAATCTATTATCAAGAGGAATGGTAGGGAATCAACCATTCATGCTCAATAAAGGGAATAAATGTTGTTTTTAAAGATATATACTATCATTTCGCATACCTCTCTCTGTACCGCTCCAGAAGAACCGTATACCCCTTTGACAAACACTCATGCCTTATTTTCCTGGTACAGTATGTGGTTCTGAAAAGGAAAAAACTTCCGGAAATAAACTTGCCGTCCAGTGTTACTGTTAGAACACGAGTCCGGCTGGATAGACAATGTGTTAGTTGAGGACTGGGTGAGGTGCGTTCGGCAACGTCGCCCGAGAGCTTTGTTACAAAAACGAAACATGCTTTTGTTGGACAGTTACCAAAGACATACAACTGACGCCATAAAACATATGATGAGGAAAGGAAAGCCGATCTTGCAATAATTCCCGGAGGACTCGCTTCTATTCTACAGCCATTCGATGTGTGCATGAACCGGCGTTTCAAAACTGCAATTAAACGGTTGTACACCGAATGGATGTCTGATGGTGATCATGTGTTAACCCCAACCAGGTGTGGGAAGAGGCCTGAAGTGGGACTAATATGCAGCTGGATCAAGACCGCATGGGCGTGCATTCCCAATGATCTAGTGTCCAGAAGCTTTAAGAAATGTGGAATTTCAAATTCAGTGGAGGGTAGTGAGGACGACTATTTGTGGCAAGATGCCAGCGACAAAAGTTCCTATGGTGAAACTTCAGATGACAACGGTGAATTGTGAATGATCTGAGTATTGGACCGATTTTATTTACGATTTTTTTGATGATTTTATTAATTGTAAGCTGTTTGAATTCATATTTGTGGTGTATTTGAAGAAAATTAAATATATCTATGCAAGTTCATTATTTTTTACTTTTTTCCGTATTATGACGTCTCAAATTTGGGGTGCGGGTCTTATTCGGTGGCGGGTGGTATTCAGGATTATACGGTATGTGATTGCAGTAGTTCCAAAAGTCCAGTTTACTTCCATAGAGCCTTTGATATTTTTCTTCCTTAATCGTCTTGAAAATGATAAGAGAAAAATAAATGCTCTTCATAGTTTTCTAACACACACGCTCTCTTTCTCTATCTCATATTCTTGATATTCTTGTGCTTTATCCACTGTTGAGAATTTGATGAATTGGTCGGCATGTTTAGTCATCCTTTAAACATGCATTTTTAGACTTGAATGAAGTCCAGTCTGAAATGTTGATGAAAAATATAAACATGATTTCTCTGCTGTTCCTGGTTAGTCACAAGGCTGTGTTTCTTCTCAACACATTATATTGCTTGAATTTAATTTTCATGAATTTTCTTCACTTCAATCTGATGAACTTATCCTTAGAACCATTCCCTATAGTTATTTTTCACAAGTTGATATGCAGTTTGAAAACTATGATTGATATGTAGATAACTATATTAGCATTCACTCTGCACAAGAAGTCACGAAAAATTATTATAATGATTAGAAGTAAGACAATCTCTCCAGCACTTGATTACTGCACTGTGTAACACCTTCACTTTTAATGCAAGTTGGGTGGTTCATTTTATGAACCTACAACTTATCACCAAAAACTGCCTCAATCCTACATAGCAAGGTTGAAAATGGGATCAACTTGGAAAAAAACAAAAACAAACGATGATCCAAGAATTCTCAAATATGCATTGAAAGGACCTTTTTCATTTGTCACTTCTTTTATGTTACAAATGCATAGGTGGTTCAATAAGGTATATGGACCCTAACAAGTCAATTCTTATCAATTTCATTGCAATTTCACACCAAAATGGAGCAGGCATATCATTGCTCACAAGAGTTGGGAAGTAATTGAGTAAAAGTAATCAAATTACTAGTAACAGTTACATTCTTAGTCATTTTTACTTTTAATCATTATTTTTTACAAAATGTAATTTATTTCTTGAAATAAAATAGTAATCGTTACTTTCTAGTAACTGATATACATCGCTTGAAGGCAAAAATGTGAAGAAATAAATTATCGTGAAGACAGCTTTTTCATTTCTATTGCAACAGAACCAGCAGCTTCACCAGTTGTGGATGAGGTACTGAACTTTCTTACCTCTCCAGTACTTCAAAGACATTCCAACAATGTTCTTCAAATTCAAGACAGGTATTCCTTCAAGTGCCCCTGTAGGATGACTTTTGAGTAAACACAAGATGTACTTCCCCCCTTATGACATCGAGCATTAGCGATGAGAATTTTAAGAACCAATTAATTTATGTGCAACGTAAATGAAAAATTATTTCAAATGCTAAAATTCATTAAAATAAAAATTATTATAAAACATCATTTTGAAAATTCCAAGGTATCATGTTTAGTCTCTTCCAGTGATGATAGCTACTTAATGCCTCTATGCTAAAAAAAAAAATCCACACGAACAAAAGTAATATATTCCATTTCCTTGCAAGTTTTTGTATTATTCCATTCCCAAGCAAAACAGGAAAAAAGCAGTGATTTCCTTAAGACCAACATTCTGTAAAGTAATTTTAATTTTACTGATTACTTGTTGAAAAAGTTATTAGTACATATACGGGTAAGAAAGGAATTCCACCTTATCAGTACTGTTTATTGTAAATATACAGTAGACTTACATCAGTACTGGTTTCGACCCCTTTTTGATCATCATCAGCTGGCAAATCATAATATTACATCTGTTAGGCATTGGTTTATTACTTATCTAAAAAGACGTCATCCATTAGCACATCCGGATGTCCAGTGGGGATATGAGTTGGATGTTATCGTCATTTCATTTGTAAGTCCGTGAAAGAAAAATTGTTTCGAGATTTAAATATGGTAATAAAAACATAACCTAAGCTTAAAACTAATTGTACGTACACATTAAACTCATTAAAAACACTGAAAACATGTATATAAAACGCTTGGTGAATTAAAAGTTCATGTCTTGCGTATTCCTTCATCCAACATCCTAGTTGGAGTCTTGTGCGCATTTGTTTATGTTGGTTGATTTTGTACTCGTAAACAGTGGTGTAGGTTCTTGAGAATGTTCTATTTGACTGAGGGCCGGTTCTACCACCTACTGGTAAAGTAGCGCGTAACTTGCCCTCCGCATAAAAGGATGTTTCCGTTCGACCAATCCCAAATAGCGCTATCGGCAGCATAAATCGTAGTTACCCAGTGCTTAATTTATTGGCCACTTCGAAGGCCCGACAAGACTTTACCTGCCGGGCAAGTTCTGAGAGCTGAACATTATTAGCTGTATTTCTGATAGCATACAACTTAAATTAGCTTAATATACTGAAAAAAATGCACGATACTGTAACAGTGATCGATACTGTATTTGCAGGATTTTGAACATTAATGCTTCCCTTGAGTTGCAACGGTCACACCAGCCTCTCACATTGGTAGCGTAGGAAACACATTTTATATGTCAAGCTATTGCAAAGAAACTCTAGAAGGAAATAAAATCAAAACCTATTTGGAAATCATTTCAAATGAGCTTTAATTTTCTACTTTTTCAGTTTTCAGACACCAGGTATAACTTAGTGTATGTATCCCAATTACCCCAAGATTTCTTGTAGCGTAATGGCTAACGTACTGAGATCATAACACGAGGTATGCAGGTTCAAGTCTTCATTATGACGAATGCTTTTTGTTTTCAATACTAGCGTTGTATTAATCTGTGTGCCTCTTTTCATACGTTCTTTTGTTAATAATATATTTCATTGTAATGATTTAATCACAATATGTCTACTAGGAAGATGCTTTATATGTGTGCTACTTATAGAAAATGATGTTATGATTAATATAGCATATAGGACTGTCGCCCAGGTAGCAGATTCCCTATCAGTTGTTTACGTAGTTTTCTTGTAAATTATTTCGAAGAAAGTTGAAAGTATTCTATTCCCAAATTCCTCTTCCTATGAATGGATATTTACCCCGATTAGTTCTTTAACAGTACCTTCCAACTTTATCTTCATAAAGTTAAACATTAGAATGAAATGCATTATCAATAAATGGAAGCATGTGGAACTAAACGAGGTCACAGAGCTAGTTGCAAATAGAGCATCGTGGAGATAATCAATTCACAGAAGCCTGCAGATAGAATGCTCAAAGGCAATAAGTCTGTAAGGAAGATGTGGGTGTATATACGTACATGGATCTAAATAATGAACTACAACTAATCCATAATATAGCTAAATACAATGGATACGGTAAAGAAATGGTCAGTAAAATCATTCATAAAATTAAATTCCAGCCCAAAACCAAATTAACAAAAATAAACAAAACCAAGAAAGATTACGTCTTATTTACCTTCAACAATACACACTTGTACCCCATAACTAATGTTTTTAAAAAGTACAACCTGAAAATAGCTTTTAAAACCATGCACAACAGCACCAATATTATACATAATGCCAAGACAGTCAACAACAACAACAACAACAATAAATACAACCAATTAGGAGTTTACCGCATCAAATGCAACAATTGCGAAACAAGTTATATTTGACGTACAGGCAGAAACTTCATAATCTGCTACAACGAACATTTTAAATCCAATAAAACATAACCACTTTTCATCAATAGGCCAGCCTATCGAAGAATTCAAACACAGGTTTACGGACATCGAGAATGATATGAAAATAGTAAACATAAATTCTAAGGGCCCCCTGCTTAACATAACTGAAGATTTCTACATTTCCCTAGACCAATTCGCTAATCCTAACTACAATATAAATGACATTACAGATAAAACCAAAATGATTACCTCAAAACAGTAAATAAAAAGAACACAGCACGTTCCAAAAAACCACCGAACGACAAGCCCAGCTCCACCCCTACCCCCACAATAGGCACTCCCCCTACCCCTCCATCCATACCCCTCACTACAGCGAAAATAAGTCCAAGGCGAACGTATAGCAGTACGCAGCGAACTCCCAAACAGAACGTCGCCCAACCACAACAACAGCAGTAAGTACAAATTCGCCTTCGCACCCAACCTCAAACATTCCTTCAAACTTACAATACTTTACTTATATCAGTTTATCTTCCACAGATAACTATAGCACCGGCACACAAATATAGACAAGTAAGAAGTTACCACCAAAAATCCAAATTCAACCAAATCCATAAAACCAAGACTTCATCACCTGCTTCAAACTTTTAAGAACAAGTTTACAGCTGAGCCACACATTGTCTTTGTCCACAATGTTGGACCATTTAATGACTTGTGTTTTTATTACAAGCATACCTGAAGACATCTTTTAGTCGAATAGAATATTCTCAAGAACCTACACCACTGTTTACGAATACAAAATCAACCAACATAAACACATGCACAGAAGACTCCAACTAGGATGTCTGAAGAAGGAATACGCAAGGCATGAACTTTGAAATTCACCAGGTGTTTTATATACATGTTTTCAGTGTTTTTAATGTGTTTAATGTGTACGTAAAATTAGATTTATGCTTAGGTTCAATTTTTATTACCATATTTAAATCTCAAAAAAAATTTTACTTTCACAGACTTACAAATGAAATGACAATAACATCCAATTCATATCCCCATTAGACATCCGGATGTGCTAATGGATGACGACATCTTTTTAGATCAGTAACACAATCCAATGCCTAATAGATGTAATATTATGATTTGTCAGCTGATGATGACCAAAAAGGGGCCAAAACCGGTGCTAATGCAAGTCTATATTTACAATAAACAGTACTGATAAGGTGGAATTTCTTTCTTACCCATATACGTGTAATCAGTCAATACGGACATGAAACTCATAAATAACGAAAGTGATTGGTAATCGTAATTGAGTAAAATATTTCTCAAGTAACTCTAATCGAGCCCAAATACTTTTTTCTTGCACTCTTCCCATCACTGCCGGTTACCGTCACGGCCAAAAGACCAAACATATCGGTTATCAGTGTTCATAGTTGGTGGGGGTTACCGAAAATATTATTATTATTATTATTATTATTATTATTATTATTATTATTATTATTATTATTATTATTGCAATTTGCTTTACATCGCA
This sequence comes from Anabrus simplex, assembly GCF_040414725.1. NCBI lineage: Eukaryota > Metazoa > Arthropoda > Insecta > Orthoptera > Tettigoniidae > Anabrus > Anabrus simplex. The sequence goes on along the minus strand of NC_090266.1, from coordinate 282,306,316 downwards.
CTGACACAGGCAGGTATTACGGCAACAATTGAATGGGGGAGAGATAGGTTTCGAAAGGAAGCAACAGTAACTTAAATTTACAGCCCAGCATTTGCCTGGTGTGAAAATGGGAAATCATGCAAAACAATCTTCAGGGCTGCCAACAGTGGGGTTTGAACCCACCGTCTCCAAAATGCAAGCTCACTGCTACGTGACACAAACCGTATAACCAGCTCATACGGTGATGTAAATGTGGGCAGACGTTGAGACTGTAATATAAATTGCAGAAATAAATAAATGTTCTGCAGTTTGTCCCAGTTATTTCTGTGGTTGCTGGAGCCTCCCAGACTCATTGTGGTTTGGCTGTTTTTTTTAAATGCTATTTGGTTGGGGTATGGAGATCTTTTGCCACTGTTTGCACCATGTGATATGAACCTGTATGAAATTGGAATAGAGGAAGTGTAGAGTGTTGAATGTAAGGAAAGGAACATTAAGGACGACACAAACACCCAGTCCCCAGGCCAGGGATATTAATAATTTACAATTAAAAATCCTGACCTAGTCAGGAATCGAACCCGGTTCCGCTGGGTGACAGGCAGACGCGTTGCCCCTTACACCGCGGGGCGGGACTGGCTGGGGGTTTAAGACCGGATGCCCTTCCTGATGCCATGCGATTCTTGAGATGAAAATATCGACCAGGATTCAAACCTCTGCCTTCTGCGTGGTAAGCCAGACACTGGCTCAGGCAGTAAGCCACTGGACTAATCATGCCTTCCAAATTACAGAAATAAATGATAAATTAAGTATAAACACTACCGGTATTCTTCTTCTCAGGGCGTTCGTGCTGAATAGTCTTCAGATATGCTTGTATAATCTTACCAAACAGCTATTAACCCTTAAAGTGTAATTGGGTAACATGCCATGTTTTACTCCACAAATGAAAGAATTTACTATTAAGTTAACTATTAATCCAATAATATCATTCTGAATAAAGGGGTTTGCTGAGCAAAAGGTCGGGCAGCTTTTATTTTTTGGTATTTTGTTATTTTTGAACCTGTAATGTAAAATCCAAGTTTCCGACCTTGGGGCGCCACCACACGCTCCTTCGCATTGATTAAAACCATCAGTTTTTTTACCTTTTCTCTGTTTATTCGAAACATCTCCTTAACGGTCGGTTTACCAAAAGAATCATTCATTCCAAATTTAGACTAGAGTAAATTTGCTAATGTTTGAGCCCAAATTCAGTTCTGTAGCTTATGTAATGATTGAGATACAGGCTTTTAAACAGTTGTCTTTTTGTCGAAAAGTTGTGGAAGTGGTGATTTTTTTGTCAAATTTTGTTAAATATCTGTTAAAGGAAGATGTTTTAGAGCAAACATCATATAGATCAGTTTTAAAGGTGAGTAAATTTACTGTATATAGAGAACAATAGGACATTTCTAAGACTAATATTCGAAGACCTGTAGTTTTTCAAAGTCAGTGTTGTGTAATAGGTATTTTATGAATTGGGAGACAAGCACCAAACAAGCAGATGGTGTGTTCTGCTCGGGACAATAATGATGGAGGCAGAGCACTCATACGTAGACAAAAAGAAGGTACTATCTGTGTCTTAGAAAGTCGCGACAGTTTTTAGGTATGGCATGAGTAACAGGTATATCTACATTACATATACAGTTTCATTTATTTTGTAATACAAAATCAGTGACTAGTGAGCAACGTGAACATGCGCCCTTCTCGCATTGCGCAAGACAATGAAGATATTGAAAATTTTACACAGTGATTTTCTCACATACAAAGTATGTGAGAAAAGTAATGAGACTGTCAACACTGCAGGCGATCTGGCAATGTAGTGTCTACCAGCCTGTGCTACACCGGTTTGTGTATCCCTTCCAATTCCTCAGTCCGAGTTACAACTCCGTACAGATAACACATTATTTTTGACAGTGCCATCAGTGAAGTTGTGTTTTTGTTGTGTGTTTCAGAAATGGAGCATCGGAATTTAGAGCAATGAAGTTTTCAGCTAAACTTGGTGAATCTGGGAGTGTGACTTTTGAAAAGTTGAAACAGGTCTATGGGGAACATTGCTTATCAACAGGACAAGTTTTCCGCTGGCACAAATCGTTTTTGGAAGGCCAAGAACACGTTGATGATGAACCTCGCTCAGGGAGACCTTCAACTTCAAAAACTGACGAAAATGTTGAACGTGTGAGGGCTCTTGTGAGATCAGACAGTCGTTTAACAATAAGGATGATGAGTGAATAGTTAAATTTAAACACTTTCACCATACATGAAGTTTTGACAGACGATTTGAGCATTGCAGACAAGTGGATGTTTCATCTTGACAATGCCCGTGTCACACGGCCATTTCCATCAGTGAATTTTTTACCTCAAAGGGCATTTCTGTTGTTCCTCAACCCCCCCCCATTCACCTGATTTGCGTCCTTGCGACTTTTTCCTTTTCTCGAAATTGAAACATATCCTAAAAGGATGTCATTTTGGAACTCTGGAGAACATTCAAAAGACTGTGACTGACCAGTTAAGCCATACCAGTTGAAGACTTCCAGCGCTGCTACCAAGAGTGGGAACGACGAATCCGCCGGTGTATAGCTGCCCAAGGGAGCTACTTTGAAGGGGATTACATTGTTGTTTGAAAAAAATAGAACTTTAGTTAGTATAATATCAGTCTCATTACTTTTCTCACACACATTGTATACCATACCCTGCAAATAATGTGCTGGTTTCAGTAAGTAGTCGCATAGTAGGAACAGGGGATGTTAATTGCCACTTGCCTTATGCACTTGCTTTGGAAGGAATCTCCACAATTGTCGGTGTTAATTTAAAAAATGTTCAATACAAACTTGAATAAAGTGATCACACTTGCTTCAGTTACCAACAGCGCTAATACTGGGAAAGAAAAAATTACTGTGATTCCACGAACACTTCCACAGAATTTGTGTAACCAAACAGTCGGAAGAAGCCTGGAAAAGGTTTTTCACATTTGAACTGTTACCTTTTCCTTTGTCATTGTTTAGTAAAGAAGACTTGCAGAAGGGGACTAAATTGTCCTTATTTTTTGCATTCACACCAACCACAGATGTTCTCGAAAGATAAAGTACCTTTGTAGTGGTAGATGGAAGTCATCTTCTACATACGTTTGTTTGGCAGTGGAATTTCAATTTCAGTGACACTACTAAGCGAAAGCTGGGTGGACTCAGGATATCTTATTCATAATGTAATGGTCATAGCGTCCGCCATGTCAACTGGCAGTGGGCCCGGCCCGGCACCATAAAGACCCTCCCGTTGTGCTTCAGCTGCGCCAATCACTAGCAGCTAGGCCAGCCCCACTCGCTTCTGCTCGCGGTCCGTAGCAGAGGAGTATGGAGATGACTCCACGATTAATCTGGAGTGTTACATCTCGTGATGTTCCTGGATCCATCCAGCATCCGGACGATTCTAGAAGAGCCAGCGCAGGTATATAAGAGAGGAACGACCGGCCTGGAGTCGGAGAGAGTTAGGCTGAGTTAGAAGCTGGTGTGGTTCAGTCGTGAGCGACTGCCAGTGTAGTGAAGTATGTGAACTGCCGTGATTATCGGCCCAGTGTGCTACAGTGCAGACTGTTGGCGAAGGAGAGACGTGTGGCCGTGCGACGCGGGACCTTGTGTGTGAGTGTAAAACTGTGTAGTGTGAGAACAAGTGAGAAACGAAGGGAGAGAGAGCGCGTAAACTGAGTGTGTGTTATGAGCAAAAGTTGTGTGTAGTCTTGTGTAGTTTTAATGCCTAGGTAATAAATATTAGTATTGAAGCTACCAGTCTAGTGTTAATTGATCCTACTACCCCGCCAACTCGTTACAATAAGTTAGAAGTAACAGACATGAAAGTAGCGAGAATGATTGCTGGTACAAACAAGTGGGATCAATGGCAGGAGGGTACTCGGAATGAGGAGATAAAGGCTAAGTTAGGAATTAACTTGATGGATGAAGCTGTGTGCATAAAATGGCTTCGGTGGTGGGGTCATGTGAGGTGAATGGAGGAGGATAGGTTACCTAGGAGAATGAAGAGAAGTATAGGAAGACCAAGACGACAGTGGTTGGACTCTGTTTCCAACAATTTAAAGATAAGAGGTATAGAACTAAATAATGAAGGTTCAGTAATACTGCCTTGAGAAATTCCCCTCTGAATTATTACAGGGTCAGATAAAGCTTCCCCTACTCTAATTCTCTGAGATCTATTTTCTAGAAATATAGCCACCCATTCAGACACCCTTTTGTCTACTCCAATTGCACTCATTTTGCCAGTAGACTCCCATAATCTATCCTATCAAATGCCTTAGGTCAATCTAATCCAATCCAATTGACCTCCTGAATCGAAGAAATCTGCTATGTCTTGCTGGAATCCTACAAGTTGAGCTTCACTGGATAACCTTTCTTAAACCTGAACTGCCTTCTATCGAACCAGTTATTAACTTTGCAAACATGTCTTATATAATCAAAAGAATGCTTTCCCAAAGCTTACATGCAATGCATGTAAAACTGACTGGCCTGTAATTTTCAGCTTCATGTATATCACCTTTTCCTTTATATACGGGCGTTACTATAGCAACTCTCTATTCATTTGGTATAGCCCCTTCATGCAAATAGTAATCAAAAAATACTTCAGATATGGTACTATATGTCAACCCATTGTTTTTAGTATATCCCCTGAAACCTTATCAATTCCAGTTGCTTTTCTAGTTCTTAACTTTTGTATCTTAATGTAAATGTCATTGTTATCGTGGGTAAATTTTAATACTTCTTTAGTATTAGTCACCTCCTCTATCTGGACATTATCCTTATAACCAACAATCTTTACATACTGCTGACTGAATACTTCTGCCTTTTGGAGATCCTCGCACACACACTCCCCTTGTTCATTAATGATTCCTGGAATGTCCTTCTTGGAACCATAAAATGTATGGATTTTGCGTTATTTTACAGTTCTACGGATGAACGACGTTATTGTGCGGATTTTGAATATCTGCTTGGTTTCTCTTTCTGCGGTCAAATCGGATTTGTTTGACTTTCGATAGTAGTTGGTAATACGAGATGCTGTGTTGGAAATACGACCGGTAAATGTATTGATAATCACATTATCTATTTTCACCAGGCTTTTGTCACCTGTTCGACCTCAACTGCTACTTCATTCAATCAGATGTTTCCGAACAAGTGGCAGGCTGCAATTTTGATGAAAAGAAATCCATGAAAAGTAGCAGGCTGTAAATTTATACAAAACAATTTTAGTAACTGTGTCGTGCTTCGTAGCAGCTGAAAGGCTTTGTTTGTGTGCATATGTAACATTGGTGGTAGTTCTGAAACTCGTGGAATTGTGTGACAAATTTCTAAGTGATTTAGTATTTTTAGTGGTGTTTGCAGTGAGTTACTAAGAAACGATACTATCATTCTTTTCGTGAGGCATATTCTGCTTAATTTCCTTGTTTTATACGATCACGGAAAGTGTTCCCAGTGTAAAGTGAAAACAGATGAGCACTCATCAAGGTGTAACTTCGTGTATTTAATTTCAGGATTGATCATAACATATACAGTAAAACCTCGATGCATTATTTTTCAGGGGGCAGGGGGAAAATGACGACGGATGTGGGGAAACTATAATTGCGGGCAACATAAAAATAGGGGGAAAGCAAAATAATAAAGTACGGTTACTGTATTGGGACATTTTTGTTATGTAAATATATTATTATTATTATTACTACTATAAGAACAACAATAATGGCGCGTGGCCTCCGAAGCCAGGTGCATGTCTTTCGAGTTGTCGTGTGATAGGCGATCTACGGGCAATTCAAAATGCGGCCCTACCTAAGATGAATTCTATTTTTTAATTTGGCAGACAGATAGCCCCGAACCGTTGGAATTAGCCAGGAAAAGTTAAAATCCTTGACCCAATCTAGGCTCCTTGAACCAAAGGCGAACATGTGCTAACCCTTTAGCACATACTATACACAACGGTATCAAAATATTACAACCATGATATAGGCCTACGAGGTGAAAATAAAAAGCGTGATTTTTACGCAGTTTCGTTTCACTTTTCTTTACACATTTCATAATAATTGAAAACCTTTAAGTTCAGTTCTCTTATTGCAAATTAAATATTTATATGGATATTCAAGGCGATAACCTGTATTTAGGAAAAGATTCCGTAGACCCTTTGTGAATGATAGGTTAGATACACAACATGGCGCGGCTCCCGCAGCTCAGCTGAGACGTCACAGAGGTTAGAAATTCAACGTGGCGCATCTCTAATGATGTCACAGCGGCTTGAGCGAAGCTCCCAACTTAGGAACTAGTTAAAAGACTATAGGCTATCAGGAAAGATTATTGGTCTGGCTTGTAACAAGACTATTGGGCAGAGGGCAACAAAGCAGTCAACAGGCCTCTAGCATCCCACACACTCCACAAGGTGACGCGATTAATCACCCTGTGAGTAATTAAAACAAATCCGGCGCACTGTGCTATTTTCTCTTTTTGTCAACAAAGTTGTTAGCCTTAGCCAGGCTATACCAACTCAGAAATTGGTGGCAAGTTTGAGTTTTACACTGTCTACGTTTTAATTCTTGTAAATAAGAATACTTTCTAGGGGTCAAGGAGAAGTGTTGGCGCCACGAGGCTCATAGTGAGGTTGCGCGTAAATAACCTGTGCACAGCACTCCAGCCTACAAGATCCTTGTTCAAGACTAGAAACTCCAAATCGCTCGTTCATTCTCGCAACAGGTTGCCGCTATTATATGCTCAGCGTATTGAGCAGTCCCTCTACATTCAAAAAAATGTTGCATATATTTTTCTTATGTACAAATGATCAATGCGGGGAAAATTGTGACCGAGGACAAATAATTTTTCGATAATTGATGCGAAAAAACATAGTTCGAGAAATGATGAATGCGGTAAAATTGGTTTATATGGAACATTTTTGGACCGAATAAATTCAACGATGAATACGGGAAAACGACAGTTCCGGGAACAATGCATCGAGGTTCTACTGTATTTGACTTGTATTCGTATTGTTTATAAAATTCCCCCCTTCTTTGCCGTCCTTTTTCATTATGTCCCAAGGCTGTTACGCATGCGCCTGTTAAAAATTTTCTGTTAAGGATCTTCCGGATTTCTTTTTTTGAAAATTGGCAGGTATGCCTTCCATTTTTCACTAAGATTTGTATGACCCCCAATTATTCTTGCCATCATGTTATCCTTAGCTGACTTCTTTGCTAGATTCAATTTCCTAGTAAGTTTGTTCAATTTCTCCTTACTTCCACAGCTATTTTTAACTCTGTTTCTTTCCAACCTGCACCTCTTTCTTAGTCTCTTTACTTCTCTGTTATAATATAGTAGATCTTTACCATTCCTTACCACCTTTAAAGCCCCATTCACAATGCAAACGTAATGTAAACTTAAAATTAACGTTAACATAGAATTTATCGGTCATGTTAACTGACAGAAACATTCACAATGCGCCGACGTAAACTTAACTGCGAGTCCACAAAATTAAGGGATTGCAAACTCCAAGCTCTTGCGGTTAATTTTATGTTAGGTTTAAGAACCAGCCAGTCGGAGCTGACATAAACATTGTATTTTGTGTGCCATGTAATGACTTATTTCGAAGAAACACTTGTAATTCTCCTTCAAAATAATCTTTGTGTGTATGTGTGATAAAAGAAAAAAGAATTACGAAGATGCTGTGCCGAAAGAGAATACCTGGAAATAATTATGCTGTAGCAATGAAATCTGATGGTAAATGGTGGGAGGCAAGCTCACAGCGCTGGCGACCGGGCGAGAGACAGTCCCTGTCATAGATAAAACAGTGTCGCTATACATTTCTTAACATTATGACAGACTACTAGTTTGCGAAAATGAGATCGTCCAAACATCTCATCGGAGTGTGATAGCTGGGAGCATAGATGTTGTTAAAGGAGACCTTACACTTATTTTTATTAGGAAAGGGGAATCAAATCGTAAGATAGCGTCAAACAGTTCAGGTTTCATTTGCATGTATAAAACGAACTGATGAAGGACATTTCTTACAGTAGATTACCGAAATGGCGATGAGGTTTGATGCGCTAGCGAGTGGTTGACTGTTCCAAGAGCTCTGTGTTATCTCAGTGATAAAGTAGTTAATAATTGTAGAAATTTGCCAGATTTTGTGTGTGTGTGATACATTTAGCTCCACAAATAATTGTGTTTAGTGTGTGTTTGTAGTAATCTGCAATTAGTGACATTTCTTTACAGTTTTCACACTGAGTAGTTCCGTAGGCGTTCGCTAGATTACAACCTGTAATTTATGTCTGCGTGAAAGAAGAGTAAATTAAAACTGTTCAGAAAGATATAACAGTGCGAAATTTTGTTTCTAGTTGCAAAAAGAGGCATTTGTCATGCACCTTTTTCCCTTTTTTTAGGACCTTTATACCTTTCTCCCCCAACCATTCCCATAATCCCCTTCCCCCCCACTTTTTTTTTTTTTCTTCCAAGTTTAATTCCAATTAATTCTATAAGATTTCTAATCAATATAAAATATTTAACTTTCAGTTAACGTCTCCTCAGATTGGTGTGTACATGCGAACAGTGAGCCTACCTCTTTCATTAAACACCATGCAGGAGTTTGAAAGCACACCTGCAACAATGTAAAATAATTTTGTGTTCAACGAAACCTCTTTCTCTCGCTTTACTGCTATAATGTAGCCCGTCATAATGCAATTGACAATGAGTGATTCTATCCCACCAAAATCAGTAGTCTGTTTGTGAATGTGAGTTTTTTGCTGTGAGAGACATCATCTGTTTGCATGGACGGCAAGACTGGTGACGCAGATATGTCGGCAACTGCACCCGCGTAGTTCCGAGAATTGAGACTGGGTTCTGCTGAAAGCTACTAGAAATCGCTGAGACTGTAGTTCCTGCATGAATGAGCACATTCTGGCAACTGTCACGGTGTTTTAGGAGTGTGTGGACAGCAAGTGAGCGAGTGAGTGCAAGAGTGAGTTGTGTGATAGTCGCATTGAGTTAGCAAGTGAACTAGTGTTAGCACTTTGTTACATTACTGAACGAGTGTGCTACTAAATTTTACCATGCCAAAGGTGTCCAGTGCCCAATTTATTGCTCTGGCTTATGAATTCAAACAAGATTTCATAGACACTGATGGAACTTCATGCGATTTACTATTTGTGATTCAAGAATTTTGTTAGAGGAAAAAAAAACCAGCGAGATCGCATCAAACAACACATTTCCAGCTCTAAAAATCAAATGAATAAGACTTCAAGCAAACAAATCGCGGCAACCTCTATTACGAAATGCGTTTCAACAGAGTTCTTCAAAAAGCCAAAATTTGAAGGAATTAAACATTGATGTGTGTGCAGCTCTTACACAAACAGGAATTCAACTCATTAAGGGATTTCTTGAAAAATACACAAAGATGTCAATGGCCGATGACAGTACTTTAAGAAAAAATAACATAAAGCCTGTTTACCGACAAACCATACAAAGAATCAAGGAGGTGTCCGATTGCGATTTGGGAATCATTGTGGATGAAACCATAGACTCGGAACGATATGTTTCGAACATTTTAGTTTTTCCCTTCTTTTCTACATGGAGCCTCTGAATATTAGTTCCTAATTAGCATCAACCTCTAAGATCTTTTGCTACCATGTTCTTCCTTCATTCCCACCTAGATATACCTGCTCCCTTCACAAAGCTGCAGGTTGTTCTTATTGGGTCGTCTTGGATTTTTTTCTCTCTTCGCCTGGTAGTCCTAGAGTGGAGAGTCTGATTCTACCCAGTGCCTCGCATTCAAAAAGTATGTGTTCAGCTGATTCCTCTGCTTCATTCCATTTCCTGCATATATTGTCTCTTATTACTCCAATTCTGTGTAGGTGTTTTCTCAGATGGCACTGTCCTGTCAACAGTCCTACTACCCATCTTATATTTACTCTGCTGAGTTTCAGCAGTTCTTTAGTATGCTTCTTGTTTGGTCCTGTTATCAGTTCCTTTGCAAGCCTGCATCCTGGAGTATTTTTCCAGTTCTCCATTTGTTTCTTTTGTACCCATTTTCCTATGTGGTGTCGTGCTTGTCCATAGGAAATCCCGCGTACAGGTTCTGGGCCTACAAAATGTGTTTCTGCCCCATTCCTGGCCAGATCCTTCTATACCTGCATGCCCTGGTACCCATATTATTTTGACAATGTTGTACGTGTATTGAGAGCTTCAGGAGAAGTGAATGGCAATACCAGACAATTCTGGATATTATCTGGATTGCTTCTAGTGCCTTAATGGCCGCTTGGCTGACCGTAAAATTAAAATGTTCTTATTCCTATAGTTCATTTTCAGATTTTCCTCAAGACATGTTGTGATAGCTATCATTTCAGCTTGAAAGACTGTAGTATGTTTGCCCAGGCTCATCTGGATTGATCTGTCAGGACTTCCCCCGTTGATCCCTCCTCCTGTGCCATTCCCAGTCTTTGAGCCATCAGTCAACCATACTATATCTTCTTTTTCAGTATTCCATTTGTTGATATCCCAGTCTTCTTTTTATATTATCTGAGTCTCAAACAGTTTTCAGAGTTGTACTTTGGTATCATATGATCAGAAGGCATGTGTGGAACTTCCTCTGTTATTACTCTGTTCATTTTACACTGTCCTAGATTGGGTCTTTGTGCATTCCAGCACTCTTGATTATGCCAGTCTATATGAACTCATACTAGCCTGTCCTTTCATGAAATTGCAACGTGATGGAAGGTCTAGTAAAGTATTCAAGGCTTCTGTCGGCGTAGTTCTCATAGCCCCAGTTATGGCTATGCATGCCATTCTCTGTAGGCCATCCAGTCTACTACTGACTTTTCCTTGGCTTACTTTATCCCACCAGATGATTGCAGCATATGCCCCATGTCTTCCTGACGGTTCTTTTACATGCATACAGCAAGTTCTTGGTCCGGATTATGTTCCTTTCTATATGTGGATTCCGGGTTAGATTTTTATCTAACACTACACCTAGATGAAGTGCCTGTTCTTCCATATATATATCTTGCCCAAAGAGCTTCAGTGATCTCTATTCCTCTAATTTTCTCCTTCTTGTAAAAGGGACCGGAGTTATCTTGTTCGGGTTGACTAATAGTTGTTCTTCCCGATACCAATTCTCCACAAGGTTAAGTGATCGTTGCATGAGGTCCTGGATAACACTCATCACCTTACCTTGTACCACAATCACTAGGTCATCTGCGTATCCTTGCATATAAGAACCTTGTTCGTTGAGCCTAGCTATGATTTTGTTCACCACGAAGTTCCACAGCAGAGGAGAAAGAACTCCTTCCTGAGCACAGCCTCGAGCGACCCTAACCATCAGCGTTTCTTCAAACAGGGTTGCTTTTATCTGCCTTCTGTCTAACATGGATTTAATCCTTTTGACAACGGTTTTACTCACTTTGCTCTTTTCCAATGTTTTGATCATAGTCATAGGTTGTATTGCTGAAGGCTCCTTCTACGAGGTGTGTTCAAAAAAAGACCGAACTTTGTAAATTGCGCGCAAACCGCAACATTGAGCGAGTTGTGACTGTGGCGGCGCCTAGCGGTAGCTTCTGACAACTGACCGCTGCTTTCCGCATTCCATTGCCTGCATTATCAGTTGAGTTAGAGCCTCTGAAGTGATTGCGTGTGTCACATGTTCGTCGAATTCTATAATGAAACAGCTTGAGGAACAACGCGTGTGCGTGAAGTTCTGCTTCAAAGTTGGGAAAACGTTTGTGGAAACACTGGAGATGAGACGTGGGTGTACGGTTACGATGTCGAAACCAAAAGGCAATCATCATAGTGGGTGGGGAAAGGTTCTCCTCGACCGAAAAAAGCACGAATGAGTCGTTCAAACATCAAGGTGATGCTGATTGTGTTTTTTTTATTGGAAGGGCATTGTCAGACTTTTTCTTATTCCCCAAATTGAAAACCACCTTGAAAGGACATCGTTTCCAAGACATTGAAGAGATCAAGGAGAATGCGACGAGGCAACTTCGCGCCATCAAAGAAAGTGCATTCCAGGAAACATTCCAAAAGTGGAAGAAACGTTGGCAACACGCTGTTGATAGTGCAGGGGACTATTTTGAAGGGGACAGTCTGTGAAATGATGTAAGCTACATAATAAAGTTTTTCTAGCCAGAGTTCGGTCTTTTTTTGAACACACCTCGTATATCTAGAAATGCTGCCAGTGCAATTTCTCTATATTCTTGGCTTTCCTCTAGTTTACAAACCAACTGGTGGAGTGCTACTTCAGTGGATCTGCCAGGTCTCTATGTCAACTGATTTTCATGTAACGTTGAGTTCATTTGCACCGTTCTTCTGATATATTTATCCAGAATTTTCTCCATTGCTTTCAGCATGAAGGAGATTAAACATAATGGTCTGTATGCTTTGGCTTGGGCATAATTTGCCCTTCCATTCTTAGGTATGAATACTGCTTTAGCTTCAGACCATAATTTTGGCAAGTACCCTAAAGCTAGACTAGCTCTGAAAAGGTCCGTCAGGGCATTGATGAGTATCTCCCGTCCTTCCTGTAGGAGTATCGGAAATATCTCATCTGGCCGCAGAGCCGTTATAGGATGAAACGTGTCGATTGTCCATTTTACATGGTTATGTTTTATTATTCTGTTGGCAGAGCTCCAGTCTGCTTTTCGAGCTAGGGTCTCTGTTCCAACAGTTTCTTCTTCTGCATTTCCTTAGCCTCAGGAAAGTGACATGCCATTAGTATCTCCAGCGTGTCCCTCTCCGCCTGAGTAAATGACCCATCTGGTTCCTCCAGTGTTCCTACTTCATTTATATGGGTTGCTTTCAGAACCTTCTGGAGCCTTGCTGTTTCAGTGTGTGATTCGTCTTTCTCACAGAACAGTCTCCAAGATTTTCTTTCTGATTTCCGTATCTCTAGGTTATAATCAAGTGAGTTTCCTATGATATATGTCTTGCATACCTTTTCTAGATGATATTCTATACAACATCCTAACCTCTTTTTCATTTTGACTAGTTTGTTGTTCCACCACCTTACTTTTTTGGTGTTTTTCTTTTCTTTGAGAGGGCAGTTTTCATGGAATGAGTCTATAATGACCTCTTCTAATAGTTCCACTGCCTCATCCAATTCTTTGTCCTTTCACGTTAGTTGGAATTTTTTGTACAGCCTTCCCTAGAACTTCTCTGTATCTGTCAGCTCTTTTTGGGTCTCTGTACATCTCAATCCCACATAGTCTCGCATCTATTGCAAACTGGATGTGCTGGTGGGTTGCTTTCAGAACCTTCTGGAGCCTTGCTGTTTCAGTGTGTGATTCGTCTTTCTCACAGAACAGTCTCCAAGATTTTCTTTCTGATTTCCGTATCTCTAGGTTATAATCAAGTGAGTTTCCTATGATATATGTCTTGCATACCTTTTCTAGATGATATTCTATACAACATCCTAACCTCTTTTTCATTTTGACTAGTTTGTTGTTCCACCACCTTACTTTTTTGGTGTTTTTCTTTTCTTTGAGAGGGCAGTTTTCATGGAATGAGTCTATAATGACCTCTTCTAATAGTTCCACTGCCTCATCCAATTCTTTGTCCTTTCACGTTAGTTGGAATTTTTTGTACAGCCTTCCCTAGAACTTCTCTGTATCTGTCCCTGTTAGCTCTTTTTGGGTCTCTGTACATCTCAATCCCACATAGTCTCGCATCTATTGCAAACTGGATGTGCTGGTGGGGTGCCAATGATGGTTCCTCCAGCACCTTCCAGTCTTCAATAAAGTTTGCAATATGTGTAGTGGTTAGTGTAATGTCTATTACCTCCCTACGATTTTCATTTATAAATGTAGGCTTGTTTCCTAGATTTAGTATCGTCAACTCGGTTCCAGTAATAAACTCTAGTAAAGACTCACCTCTTGCATTGCAGTTCGTGCTGCCCCATGCCGTGTGGTGTGAATTTGCATTTGCTCCAAGGACTAAGTGTTCACCTTTCCTCTTTGCATTGCAAATGAGGTTCTCAACTTCTTCTGATCAAGGCAGATTAGTTGAGTAATATGGGAGCTATGCAGAGCCTACGGTTATTTCTCTGGGTCCCTCCTAATTTCAAAGTTTAATCTGGTTCACGGTTAAGTTCCGTGAGCAGTGTTCTTGCAACATAAAACATTTTAATTTCTTGTTCACAAGAAGACATGTTCTGGGTATTTCTGATGTATCGTGCATCAGCTTACCTCCAGATTCCACCACTCCAGCTACTCTGCCCTTGACTACCCATGGCTCTTGAATAAGGGCCACGTCAATAGCCTCAGACTTAAACTTCCTGGCGAAATTGGTCACAGCTGCTTTTTTATGCTGAAGATGGCGAAATTGGTCACAGCTGCTTTTTTATGCTGAAGATTTCCTAACATATTATTCTTGAAAATTGACGTTATAAGGTCAAATAAAATATTTGATTTCTCTGATATATCATTAAGACTGAAATTGGGGTTAAAATATGGGTCCAAGTGGATAAAACAACTTTCCGTGATGTTGCGAGGGGGCCTTTATTAAGAACTTTGAAAATTTTCATGTCCTGATCTATGTCTGTGAACTTAAGGTTGAAATCTTCTATGTGCTGCCCCATGGCCGAAAACCTGTTATATTTTGGAGCATTGACATGCTCCAGGCATCTCTTGTTAACTCCTTCTGGTTTGTCTGACATAAGAAGATTCACAATCATTGCAATTAAGCCTTGTTGTTTGAGTCATCAGTCCATAGACTGGTTTGATGCAGCTCTCCATGCCACCCTATCCTGTGCTAACCTTTTCATTTCTACGTAACTATTGCATCCTACATCTGCTCTAATCTGCTTGTCATATTCATATCTTGGTCTACCCCTACCGTTCTTACCCCCTACACTTCCTTCAAAAACCAACTGAACAAGTCCTGGGTGTCTTAAAATGTGTCCTATCATTCTATCTCTTCTTCTCGTCAAATTTAGCCAAATCGATCTCCTCTCACCAATTCGATTCAGTATCTCTTCATTCGTGATTCGATCTATCCATCTCACCTTCAGCATTCTTCTGTAACACCACATTTCAAAAGCGTCTATTCTCTTTCTTTCTGAGCCAGTTATCGTCCATGTTTCACTTCCATACAATGCCACGCTCCACACGAAAGTCTTCAAAAACATCTTTCTAATTCCGATATCAATGTTTGAAGTGAGCAAATTTCTTTTCTTAAGAAAGCTCTTCCTTGCCTGTGCTAGTCTGCATTTTATGTCCTCCTTACTTCTGCCATTGTTAGTTATTTTACTACCCAAGTAACAATATTCATCTACTTCCTTTAAGACTTCATTTCCTAATCTAATATTTCCTGCATCACCTGCCTTCGTTCGACTGCACTCCATTACTTTTGTTTTGGACTTATTTATTTTCATCTTGTACTCCTTACCCAAGACTTCATCCATACCATTCAGCAACTTCTCGAGATCTTCTGCAGTCTCAGATAAAATAACAATATCATCGGCAAATCTCAAGGTTTTGATTTCCTCTCCTTGGACTGTGATTCCCTTTCCAAATTTCTCTTTGATTTCCTTTACTGCCTGTTCCATGTAAACATTGAAAAGGAGAGGGGACAAACTGCAGCCTTGCCTCACTCCTTTCTGGATTGCTGCTTCTTTTTCAAAGCCCTCGATTCTTATCACTGCAGACTGATTTTTATACAGATTGTAGATAATTCTTCGTTCTCGGTATCTGATCCCTATCGTCTTCAGAATCATAAATAGCTTGGTCCAATCAACATTATCGAATGCCTTTTCTAGATCTACGAATGCCATGTACGTGGGCTTGTCTTTCTTGATTCGATCCTCTAAGATCAGACGTAAAGTCAGGATAGCTTCACGTGTTCCTACATTTCTTCTGAAGCCAAATTGATCTTCTCCCAACTCAGCTTCAACTTGTTTTTCCATTCTTCTGTAAATAATACGTGTTAAAATTTTGCAGGCATGAGATACTAAACTAATGGTGCGGTAGTTTTCACACCTGTCAGCACCGGCTTTCTTGGGAATAGGTATAACAACATTCTGCTGAAAATCTGATGGGACTTCTCCTGTCTCATACATCTTGCACACTAAATGAAATAACCTTGCCATGCTGGTTTCTCCTAAGGCAGTCAGTAATTCAGAGGGAATGTCATCAATTCCAGGTGCCTTGTTCCTATTGAGGTCACTCACAGCTCTGTCAAACTCTGACCTCAAAATTGGGTCTCCCTTTTCATCAGCATCAACAGCCTCTTCATGTTCCAGAACCAAATTATCTACATCTTTACCTTGATACAACTGTTGGATATGCTCCTGCCATCTTTCTGCTTTGTCTTCTTTCCCTAGAAGTGGTTTTCCATCTGAGCTCTTAATATTCATACACCTAGATTTCCTTTCTCCAAAGGTTTCCTTGATTTTCCTGTATGCAGCATCTACCTTTCCCAGGACCATACAGCCTTCGACATCCTTGCATTTCTCCTTCAGCCATTCTTCCTTAGCTGCCTTGCACTTTCTATCCACTTCATTCTTTAATCGCCTGTATTCTTTTCTGCCCTCTTCATTTCTAGCATTCTTGTATTTTCATCATTCATCAATCAGGTCTAGTATCTCCTGAGTTATCCACTGATTCTTAGTTGATCTTTTCTTCCTTCCTAACATTTCTTCAGCAGCCCTACTGACTTCATTTTTCATGACTCTCCACTCTTCCTCTATAGTGTTTCCTTCAGCCTTTTCATTTAGTCCTTGTGCAACATGTTCCGTGAAACAATCCCTCACATTCTTTTCTTTCAACTTGTCTAGATCCCATCTTTTTGCATTCTTTCCTTTCTTCAATTTCTTCAACTTCAGATGGCATTTCATGACCAACAAGTTGTGGTCAGAGTCCACGTCTGCTCCTGGGAAAGTTTTGCAATCCAACACCTGGTTTCTGAATCTCTGCCTAATCATAATGAAGTCTATTTGATACCTTCCAGTGTCTCCAGGTC
The DNA here is from genome assembly GCF_040414725.1 of Anabrus simplex. Taxonomy (NCBI): domain Eukaryota; kingdom Metazoa; phylum Arthropoda; class Insecta; order Orthoptera; family Tettigoniidae; genus Anabrus; species Anabrus simplex. The sequence goes on along the minus strand of NC_090266.1, from coordinate 282,289,337 downwards.
TCGTCCACGTATACAGCCGTCGTTTGTGGTGTTTGAACCAAGTATTGGCAAGGACTAAATTATGATCAGTGCAGAATTCAACCAGACGACTTCCTCTTTCGTTCCTTCGTCCCAATCCAAATTCTCCTACTGTACTACCTTCTCTTCCTTGGCCTACCACTGCATTCCAGTCTCCCATCACAATTAGATTCTCGTCACCTTTTACATATTGTATTAAATCTTCTATCTCCTCATATATTCTTTCAATTTCTTCATCATCCGCTGAACTAGTAGGCATATAGACCTGCACTATTGTGGTGGGCATTGGTTTGGTGTCTATCTTGACGACAATAATTCTTTCACTATGTTGGTCGTAGTAGCTTACCCGCTGCCCTATTTTCTTATTCATTATTAAACCAACTCCTGCATTTCCTCTGTTTGATTTTGTGTTGATAATTCGGTAGTCGCCTGACCAAAAATCTTGTCCTTCCTGCCAACGTACTTCACTTATGCCAACTACATCTAACTTTAGCCTATCCATCTCCCTTTTCAGATTCTCTAACCTACCACAACGATTCAAACTTCTAACATTCCACGCTCCGACTCGCAGAATGTCAGTATCCATTAAGCCTATAAACACCCTTATTTAGAAAACTAGTTGTTGTTAATAGAGTTAGCATTAATGTATGCATTTCTGTTGTTAGTCTTCAAGGCTATTTTTACGTAGTGTTTCTTATGTTCTATGACTTTTTTAAATGCTATTTGTTCGGGGTGTTGACCCATGTGGATCTTTTGTCCCTGCTGGCACCATGTTGTATGAACCTGCATGTAATTGGAATGGCGGTAGTGTGGAATTTTGTGTATGAGAAAGGAAGATTAAGGACGTCACAAACACCCAGTCCATAGGCCAGGGATATTAATCATTACAATTAAAAACTCTTGACCCGGCCGGGAATCGAACCCAGTGACGCCGGGTGACAGGCGGACGCGTTGCCCCCTACACCACAGGGCCGGGCTATGTTCTTTGATAATCCTGTTTGTTGTTAAACTTGAAAGTAGAGGAGAAAATGTTACTTGATTTGTCTTTGACTTTGAGGGCCAATGTTTTGTTTGTTTGTTTGTTTGTTTGTTTGTTTGTTTGTTTGTTTGTTTGTTTGTTTGTTTGTTTGTTTGTTAATTATCTTTCTATGAAGTAGCTGTTGTAACCGTTTGACTATGCTGCGGATGGTATTTAATTCATTTTTAAGAACCCTTTTTGACAACGGGATGTTAAAAAGCTTGGTGTACCATGCTATGGTAAGCTGGTCGTTTGTGGACTAGGGGGTGTGTGGAATCTTGGTGAATTGTGTTGACTGTGTGGATTTTGTGAATATCCTGTAACTCAGAGAACCAGGGTGTGGAAAGCGGTGCAGGTACTGGTTGAACAGTCTACCCTCCCCTTTCTTCAGGAATTGCACACGCTGGTGCTTCTGTTGACTTATGATGTTTAAATCCAAATAGTTAATTTTTAGTCCAGTCTCAGATTCTAATGGAACGTAACACTTTTAATGGGCGTACTGCTTTCCTAGTTGTGGACGGTGCCCGTATCCCATACGGGCATGATTTTCACGCATGTTTATATTAAGCTGCACATATCCCATACAGTTCCAATTCCTTGCTTGAAGGTAGTCGTTTATCTAGTGTTGACTACAATGCAGTAGTAATCAGGAAGTTCAAACTGAAATGATAGAACGTGTAGTTTCTCCTTGGCGTAATCTCTACCGAAGCATTCGATGTGCCGGCACATATTTCACATTGTTAGCTGTGTTAATGTACACGCTGGCTCAATGATTCTGACGTTTTGGATATTTTATCGAGAGAAGCGGGTTCAGAAATAAATGACAGTGATGAAGACTCTGTTTGCGAACAAGGTAACATATCAAGCGATAGTTCGGGCAAGGTTTTTATCTGCTACGTCAGTTTCGAAGAAAAGCTTTTGGCTGCATTATTTTACTCAGCGTACGAACGATAGAAATACTTCACCTCTCCAGAAGTTTGGGCTTTTTTTTTTTCCCGTTTAGACAAAGAGACATAGGCTGATGATTCACCTGTACCGTGAAAAGGATGTAGATGGTGGTGCAAGGAATACAAGGTTGGACTCTGCATAGCCCAGTGTTTTCAGGACTGCTGTACCAAAATAAACTATACCTAAATAGGAAAATTTTGTATTTCAAATGTAATTGTGCTTATTTGAGGCTTGAGTAGCCACGTTAAGTAATTCATTTTTATTGTTTGAGCAGGCTCATTGGTATAGCTTGAATGCACAAGTTTCCTTTTCTGTACATTTTTTGTGTTTTTCATAAAACATAATTAAAAAGTAATTTAATTATACTAGTTTTATGAAAAGTGTGTAAATGTTGCCACATATTGAGAAGTATGTTGATGCTTTTGAGGAAAAATCTCCTGTGTCAGAAAAGTTTGGAATTATAAAAAGTTTTGTAAGAAATGATCTGCTCCCAGCACAGTTGGGATTCATGCGTTCTGTTTCCCTTGAACTGGAACAGTATCTGAATATCAGAGTCATGATCTTCTTTTGCCTTTTATGTTCTCTGATCTGAGTACTACGTTTGAATACCTGCCGGAAGAGATGTAAAGAACCAGGTTTTAGAATCAGTAAATACTAGTAAGAAACTTCTCTCGATTGATTTGAAGAAAATAGAAAACCTCAAACCCTTCCATCCTGTTAACATTGGATTTGCAGCCTCAGCAGCTTTAAAAGGTAAGGGAATAAGAGATGTAAAAGTTCTTATATTCTGTGGGGACTGCAGAAAATTTATTGTTGATATTTGTATGAAGGTTTTTGTCAAAATCCCTCTTCCTTTCAAGTTTGTTAGAGGTGCCAGCAGCTTCAGTCGTGCAATTATTACCAATTGGGAACATGCATCATTTTCAAAAATATTTTTTTTGAAAAGTACACCAATGAAATAGTACGTAAACGTATTACATTGTGGTATGTTGCCTTGTTTTCTACCATTAAAAAAATATTTAATAGTGCCTTTCCGCAAGGCGAGTGAAACGGCCTCTGACGTAAGCGGCGCGCTGTGACGTCACGATCCCGTATCGCATGGAGCTCTACCAGCCGTTGTGCATCAGCCGTTGCTAAAGCCGATTGTTTATTATTCATGATCGCGAATAACTTCAGAATGACAGAAGAAAGGTTCGAAACAGCACAGTCAGACAATCTATCATGTGTAGATGTCATCATTCTTGAAAAATAGTGACTTTTGTGGCCGCAGAATTTCGCGGATAAAAAGCAAGTTTGTAAGTGGCATCTTTTATATACGTGCAATGTACTGTAACCCATAGTATTAGGATAACAACTGAACCTGGATAGATATCACATCACTTTCAACATTTCCTTCTAGACTGATTCCCCTATTAAAGAATAACATTACATTTTCGGGCTTTCAGCATTAGTAAAGTAAGAAATCGGATTTCAGCACTAACATAAACATATAGGTAGCATTATAGTACTAGTCCGCTTCTGTGGTGTAGTGGTTAATGTGTGCCATTCCCGGAGGCCCGGTTTCGATTCCCGGCTCTGCCATGAAAGTTGAAAACAAATAGTACGAGGGCTGGAACGGGGTCTACTCAGCCTCGGGAGGTCAACTGAGTAGAAGGGTTTCGAATCCCACCACAGCCATCCTCGAAGTGGTTTTTCGTATTTTCCTACTTCTCCTCCAGGCACCTAAGGCCACGGCCGTTTCCTTCCCTCTTCCTTGTCTATCCCTTCCGATCCTCCCATCCTCCAACAAGGCCCCTGTTGAGCATAACAGGTGAGGCCTCCTGGGCGAGGTAATGGCCCTCCTCACCAGCTGCATCACCATACTCAAAGTCTCACGTTCCAGGACACTGTCCTTGAAGTGGTAGAGGTGAAATCCCTCGCTGAGTCCGAGAGAAAACCAACCCTGAAGGATAAACTGATTAAGAAAGAAAGAAAGAAGGAAAGAAAGAAAGAAAGATCATAGTACTATAGGGCTATAATCTATCATTCCCAAAAAAATATATATTTATGGTTGGGACAACTGGCCTACTCACTTCCGGGGCCCATGAAAGAGAATTAAATATCTTTGTGGAGGGAAAAAGTTAAACATGATAAAGGTAAATATGACTTCATCTAGTTTTCACAAGTCGGGCTGAGTGGTTCAGACTGTTGAGGTGCTGGCCTTCTGACCCCAACTTGGCAGGTTCGATCCTGGTTCAGTCCGGTGGTAGTTGAAGGTGCTCAAATACGTCAGCCTCGTGTCGGTAGATTTACTGGCACGTAAAATAACTCCTGCCGGACTAAATTCCTGCACATCGGCGTCTCCGAAAATCGTAGAAGTAGCTAGCGGGGCGTGAAGCCAATAACATTAATTACATTTGGCTTTTAACAAGCTGAGCATATCAGGAAAGAAAAGTGTCCTGGTGACATTTTAGTCGTTCAATACAGGAATGTCTTTGGGTGCTGTGACTTTAATTTTTTTTTCTGTTTGCTTTACGTCACACCGTCACATAATGGCGACGATGGGACAGGAAAGGCCTAGGAATGGGAACAAAGCGGCCGTGGCCTTAGGTACAGCCTCAACATTTGCCTGGTGTGAAAATGGGAAACCACGGAAAACCATCTTCAGGGCGGCCGGCAGTGGGGTTCAAAACCCACTATCTCCCGGATACGAGCTCACAGCTGCGCGCTCCTAACCGCACGGCCAACTCGCGCGGTATTTTTACCCTTCGGTTTATTGACTTGGCTTGTATAACCTAAAACTTAGGCTAAGTTGGATTATATTTTAAACACCTACATCACTATTTTCACCTGTGTGCAATTATGTTATTTATTTCATTAATATTATGATAATTATTATAATTGAGCATTGTTAACTTATAAGACTCCAACAGACAAGCATTGGTTTTGTGTAGAGTTATACATTTGTTAAATTCACGTCGTTTCCTTTCATGATGTACACGCCTATTCTTTGCTACATTATAGGGTATTTAGATATAGCCTAAATTTCTTTACCAATTAAGCTCTTCAATAAAGACATACATAACTGTCCCATGCCAAGATATATTGGTAGAATTAGAGCTGTCAAAATGGTTCATAACCCCTTTGATTTATTATCTTGACATGGATCACCCAAAACATAGGTTAGGTTTGGAGAATACTTTAATAATCAGCATTATTTAATGCACCGTTTATTACTTTCATATTCCAAGATGTAATTGAAGCATTTAAATAAAGCATCATACATTAAAATTTAAAGTTTTACCACTAGAACAGCTGACATGGAAAAGTGATTTGAAAATTCAAACAAATTCATCTTACGTTAAAATTTTCAAAAAAATAAACTGTAGACTTTTCCGATATATCACCAGCATTTCTCCAGCTCGCCAAAATCCATTTCTCCCTAGTTTTAGCGTCTTTGGAACGTTTATAAACAATTTGTTTGGGATGGTATGCGATGTGCTATTGCACATCGGAACTCTACACCATTTATAAGTTTTCTGCCTCACTGTCTGCACAGGATTCATTTTAAGTCTAAAATATACCACTCAGATTATTATCCAATGTATAGACCTCGAATTTAACCATACTAGACACCAACGTAAAGTAGAAATACGCGAAGTGTATCCTGCTTCTCACAGCACACTGCGTGTTATTTCGTCTGCTAATTCAGTCAACCTGTACGATGACGTCAGGCCAATGAGATCGCGTACTTGCGTGACGTGACATTTTCGTAGATTTTTATCATGTTTGGAGTTATTATTTGTACATTCTGATCACATTTTTGAATTCTGCATGCAATTTTGTATCAGATTAGCATATTTTTAATTAAAACCCCGGATCATGCATGTTCCCTATTCATCTATTGGGACCTACAGCGTAACTGCTGCATTAGAAGTTCTTGTTGAGACAAAACAATTATCTCCTATGGAAACTGATATTGCAAAATGAGACTACTTAGATTTCTCTTCAAAGGAAGAAGTAGTGAAGTATCTCAAGAAGTTTGATCCCAAAACCGATCGCTTGGACGATTTTCTTAGCACCGCCTATTTTCAACACAATGTTTCCAAAGAACTGATCCACTTCGCACAAAATGTGCTTGAATTTTCGTGGCAACGGTACTGTAAAAAGAGGTTTTTCAATAAACAAAGAATGCCCTGCAGAGACTCTTCATGAAAATAGCTTGATTGCATAGCATCTGGTGTATGATGCAGTATCTGCAGCTGGTAGAGTATTAGCTGTCAGTGTTTCTAAAATATGATCCCTGCACCCAAAAATGCATCAATATTGATAAATGAAGCTTTAGAAAAGTATAAAAAGAGTACAGATAACATCGCAGCTGAAAGAAAGTTAGCAGCAGAAGAAATAAGAGACAAACTGGAGAAAGAGATGAACATACTGAAAAACTTGCAGTTTTCGTGTGTGTGTGTTTTTTTAGTGTAAACTATAGTCATTGTGAATTGATAATTAAATAGGATAATAATAATTAAGAAATTTGTTATAAAATGTATAAACTATATAGCATAGCGCACAAATTTTTGTACATTATATATATGTATATATATATAATAAAGCATAAAAACTACTGTATATAGGGTAATATATTTTATGTTTTTTCTGTAATGCATGTTTAAAGTTATTTAATATGTATTCCTTGTGACTTATTATCTAGAACAACTTTTTATTTAGAATAAGCCCGGTACAGAATCAATCAATCAATACTGATCTGCATTTAGGGCAGTCGCCCAAGTGGCAGATTCCCTATCTGTTGTTTTCCTAGGCTTTTCTTAAATGATCGCAAAGAAATTGGAAAATTATTGAACATTTCCCTTGGTAAGTTATTCCAATCCCTAACCCCCTTCGTATAGACGAATATTTGCCCCAAATTGTCCTCTTGAATTCCAACTTTATCTTCATATTGTGATCTTTCCTACATTTAGAGACACCACTCAAACTTATTCGTCTACTGATCTCCTCCCACGCCATCTCTCCACTGACAGCTCGGAACATACCACTTACAAGTAACTATTCTCATTTTGGTTCCGTATTGAAGTTGACGTATGTCTGAAATATTATTACAATATTTGAGACATACATACCACTTAATTGAGCAGCTCGTCTCCTTTCTCCCAGTTCTTCCCGGCCCAAACTTTGCAACATTTTTGTAACGCTACTCTCTTGTCGGAAATCGCCCAGAACAAATCGAGCTGCTTTTCTTTGGATTTTTTCCAGTTCTTATATCAAGTAATCCTGGTGAGGGGCCCATACACTGGAACCATACTCTAGTTAGGGTCTTACCAGAGACTTATATGCCCACTCCTTTACATCCATACTACAACCCCTAAATACTCTCATAACCATGTGTAGAGATCTGTATTCTTTATTAACAATCATTTTTATGTGATTACCCCAATGAAGGTCTTTTCTTATATCAACACCTAGGTACTTACAATGATCCCCAAAATGAGCTTTCACTCCATCAATGCACTAATTAAAACTGAGAGGACTTTTCCTATTTGTGGAACTCACAACCTGACTTTTAACCCCGTTTATCATCATACCATTGCCCACCGTCCATCTCACAACACTATCAAGGTCACCCTGCAGCTGCTCACAATCTTGTAACTTATTTATTACTCTGTACAGAATAATATCGTCTGCAAACAGCCTTATCTCTGATTCCGCTTCTTTACACATATCATTGATATATATAAAACATACAGGTGCAATAATACTGCCTTGAGGAATTCCCCTCTTATTATTACATGGTCAGATAAAGCTTTGCCTACTCTAATTCTCTGAGTTCTACTTTCTGGAAATATAGCCTCCCATTCAGTCACTATTTTTTCTAGTCCAATTGCACTCATTTTTGCCAATAATCTCCCATGATCTACCCTATCAAATGCCTTGGATAAGTCAATTGCAATACAGTCCAATTGACCTCCTGAATTCAGGATATCTGCTATATCTTGCTGGAATCCTACAAGTTGGGCTTCAGTGGAATAACCTTTCATAAACCCAAACTGCCTTCTGTCAAACCAGTTATTAATTTTGCAAACATGTCTAATATAATCAGAAAGAATGCTTTCCCAAAGCTTACATACAATGCATGTCAAACTGACTGGCCTGTAATATTCAGCTTTATGTCTATCACCCTTTCCTTTATACTCAGGAGCTACTATAGCAAATCTCCATTCATTTGGTATAGCTCCTTCAACCAAACAATAATCAAATAAGTATTTCAGATATGGTACTATATCCTAACCCATTGCCTTTAGTATATTCCCAGAAATCTTATCAATTCCAGCTGCTTTTCTAGTTTTCAACTTGGAATCTTACTGTAAATGTGATTGTCATCATAGGTAAATTTTAATACTTCTTTAGTATTACTCATCTCCCCTGTCTGGACATTATCCTTGTAACCAATAATCTTTACATACTGCTGACTGAATACTTCTGCCTTTTGAAGATCCTCGCATATACACTCCCCTTTTTCATTAATGATTCCTGGAATGTCCTCCTTTGAACCTGTTTCTGCCTTAAAATACCTATACATACCCTTCCATTTTTCACTAAAATTTGTATGACCCACAATTATTCTTGCCATCATTTTATCCTTAGATGACTTCTTTGCTAGATTCAATTTCGTTGTAAATTCCTTCAATTTCTCCTTACTTCCACAACCATTTCTAACTCTATTTCATTCCAACCTGCACCTCCTTCTTAATCTCTTTACTTCTCTGTTATAATATAGTGGATATTTACCATTCCTTACCACCTTTATAGGGCAGGAATTTTTTTGTTGGCTATGAGTATATTTTTATGTTTCTCTTAATCCTGAGTTGCAAACGAATAGGTTAGGACAGTTTTTAAGGCAATTTGCTCCTAAATTTTTTATATACGAATAAAAATAGGGTGGCTAAATATTTAGCCACCATCCATTCTGACCCACAACTTTCTGTACGTGGATGGTGGCTACTTATTTAGCCACCATCAGTATATGAAGTCACAATTTTCTTTCATTGGTAGGAACTTTGAAACAATACCGTAGACAAATACAAATAGTTTTTACAAATTTGGATGAACCTTGAAGACAGACTAGGAGAATTTTCAGAATCTTCTTGTATGTCAATGTCATCAGTATCCATGGAATCAGCTGATTCAATCTCTGACACATTATCGTGCAATACAGAATCATTGATGCTTTTAGAACGAGTAGATGTATCCATCACCCGAGTTCTGTATGCAACAGAATCTTCAGCATCACTATCCCACCTTCCTCGGAGTCGTATGCTTGATCTGCTGAAACACCGTCTAAGTCGAATAGCTCGTCTGCCGACATCTTATTTACGTCCACGTACTTCGCCATGACGTATCTTGAGACAAAGATAAGAAAATACGGTTAGACAGATGTTTTCTGGCAGCTGGACGCTGTTATAGTTGTCATTTATAGCATAAAACCTAGGCCTAGGCCTACGGTTAAAAGTGAGGTTAGGTTTGTCACTTGCCAACTCGGATAAAGGCGATATTATTATCTGAGCGGATTCCTGAGTGATTCCTTTACAATGTAAAATAATTAGTTCGCAATCGTAGTATTGTTTGGCGCAACTTCAACAAAACAACTTCATAAAATAATGTACTTATAAAGAGATCTGCTTGCCGTTGGCAGAAGAGACTGCCAAAATATCAACTGAAGACACTGATATAGCCACAACTAGCAATTAAAATTCTGTTTGTTAGAAAAACAAGATCGAATTCTCTCCAATACAGCATAACCACGTTTTTCCATGGAGCCTCAATGGATGGTGGCAATATCCTTAGCCACTTCGATCGTTTTCCAATCTCGGTTGCTTGCACAGCCTTCATAATCTTCTTTGAGGCTTACTATTTAGCCACTATCCATTCAGGCATGTGGCTTATGGCGATAAAGACCAAATTCATTGCAATTTGTTAACAATATGGACCTTTATGTGGGGTGGCTAAATATTTAACCACCAACCTATAAGGGGTTAAACCCATCCCAGTGTCTGCTTACATTTTTATTTACCATTTGCCAGCGATCATAGTTACTTTTTAAAAACTCCCTCATGCCTGTTTTATCAGCCATATGGTACTGCCTAATAGTCCTAATTTTAATACCTTCCGTTCTTTCGCATTTATTTTTAACCACAACGAGAACAGCTTCATGATCACTAATACCATCTATTCTGTTTCTCTATAGAGCTCATCTGGTTTTATCAGCACCACATCCAAAATATTCTTCCCTCTAGTTGGTTCCATCACTTTCTGAATCAGCTGCCCTTCCCATATGAATGGATGAAAACCATATCGGTATAAGTAGCATTTTGGTCCTTCAGAGAAAAAGGCAATTAAACACCTTAACACTCATATAAATCATGCTATTTGTAGTTATTCCACCCATCACTAGAGCGCAGAATATTACCGCTATCACCTGTATCTCTCTGCTGTTGAAAAGATACATCCTCCCGGAGTTACGTCCTGCCCTTAACTCATTTTTTTAAGTGTCAGCCTATGGTTTTCTTCTTAATCTGCTTACCTTCCAGGCTTGGTTTTTCCCTCGGACCCAGCGAGGGATCCCGCCTCAAGGGCAGTGTCCTGGAGCTTCAGAGTTTGGCTCGGGGGATACAACAGGGGAGAATGATTAGTACCTCGCCCAGGCGGCCTCACCTATGCTCAACAGGGGCCTTGTGGAGGGATGGGAAGACTGGATAGGACAGGGAAGGAAGCGGCCGTGGCCTTAAGTTAGGTACCAACCCAGCATTTGCCTGGAGGGGAAGTGGGGAAACCACGAAAAACTACTACCACCTCTACTCAGTTGAACTCCCGAGGCTGAATGGACCCCGTTCCAGCCCTCGTACCACTTCAAATTTCGTGGCAGAGCCGGGAATCGAACCCGGACCTCTGGGGTAGCAGCTAATCACACTAACCACTACACCACAGAGGCGGACCCGTTATTTTCATCCATTCATATTAACTTATTCGCCATTTGTTGTTCCTGCCTCCTGTCGTTCGCATTACCTTCCCAATTCACATTTGGTATTTCGAGATCACCTGCTACTATCACATTCCTTTCCGCATTATTTCCAGCATAGCTGATTATCTTATCAAATAATTCTGAATCAGCATCAGCGCCACACTTTCCCGGTCTGTACACTCCAAAGACATCACGTTGCCTATTATCTTTAGAGATGAGCCTCACACCCAGAATTTCATGTTTTTCATCCTCAACTTTTTCGTAGCTTACAAATTCTTCTTTCACAAGAATTAATACTCCCCCTCCTACCATTCCCATCATATCTCTACGATACACACTCCAGTTCCGTGAGAATATTTCTGCATCCATTATATCATTTCTCAGCCATGATTCAACTCCTATAACAATATCTGTTAAGTATATATCTATTAAATTACTAAGTTCGATTCGTTTGTTTACAATGCTTCTACAGTTGAGCACTAACATTTTTATATCATCCCTACTTGATTCCAGTTCCCTGTTCGCTTAACACCGCTCTATAGGCCACCCCATTTCCCTGAATGTACATGCTTATAACCCTTGTAAACAAGTTTCCTAACTTATATGTACCGCTGTGGTTTAAGTGAAGGCCATCTGAGCGCAGATCCCTGTCTCCTACCCTCCCATTAGGATCTAGAAATCTCACTCCCAGTTTCCCACATACCCACTCCATAGTCTCATTAAAATCCCCAGTCACCTTCCAGTCAGTATCCCTCCTACACAGTATTCCAGTGATAATCTCCGCTTCCTTAAACTTCATCCGTGCTGCATTTACCAGATCCCACACATCCTCAACTATGTTGGTACTCGAACCTGCTTGCCTTACGTTGTTAGTACCAACATTGGGCCGATGACCTTAAACTTCATCCGTGCTGCATTTACCAGATCCCACACATCCTCAACTATGTTGGTACTCGAACCTGCTTTTCTTACGTTGTTAGTACCAACATTGGGCCGATGACCTTTGATGTTAGGCCCCTTAAAACAACAAGCATCAGTACCAACATTAAACACTACCACCTTCTCCTTTCCCTCTTCCTTCTCTTCTTCTTTACTCAAAATCTGCCTCAACCTAATTCCTGGATAACACTACCCTGGTTCCCTTTCCTCCACACACTTTCCCCACATGTCTAATGATGGAATCCCCCATGACCAGAGCCTCAACCCTACACACCTCATTTGATCCCCTCCCCTCCTGGTGAGCCCTATCTTGTCTCACTGTTGTAGAAGCTACTTCCTCCTCCCTTATCTCCCTCCTATGACACAGTTCCACCTGTCTTTTCCTTTCCACTTCACTACATTTCCCTTTCCTACCTTTTTCCTTCCTCCTACCTCCACACATCTCAGCAACAGTTCCCTGTTCCTATTTTCCTTCAGTTGTTCTACCTGCAATGACTCGTACCAATTTCTTACAAATACCTGTCCTGAATTCTGATCCTGAACAGAGCCCTTAGCCTGCAATCTCCTTCCCCTTAAAACATTAGACCACCTGTCATCTACAATTCCCCCATTTCCTTCCCATCCCTCCTTTACATCTACTGTATCCTGTACATTATTTGAGGAAGGCATACTTTCCTTCCTGTCCTCTGAGAGAATCCTAATTATCTCCCTCAAACTCTCCAACTCCTCCCTCATACTCCTTAATGCCCGGCCACACCCACAGTTCCTACACTTGCACTATTCAAGAATGGTTTACTTGCACAGTGTGTGTTATATGATACTCTTTCTTTGGCTGTGTTTATTGGATGTAAATGTTAATGAAGTGACCCAAACAGCCAAAATAAGCAGTGATAGTAGATAGGACTTTTCAAGTATATTTTGTGTGTGTGTAATACAGCATTGTAAATTGAAGACAAACATTTATATAGCGTGAAGCTATAAATACAATTTTTTCAGTTATATAAAACTGGCAATTTGTCAACTTTTTGTCTTTTAATTGTTTTAATAATCGTACAAACAATTTTGTATTCATTGGGATTGTAAATTTTTGTTTCCAAAGCAAGAGTTGAGTAAAGTTTCTAATTAAAGAGATTTAAAAGCAATGGGTGGAGTGGAGGGCTGTGAGGGGAGTTGGGAGTCTCTGTAAAAAAAAATGTTAAAAAATTGTTTGTATTTAAAAAATTGAGGCTAACTGAATTTACTAAAAACAAAATACGCATGTGTTGGAAAAAAATTGCAAACGTGAAATCATCAAGGGTGTAATTCTTCCTAATGGACTTTTTAAAAAATTCATAGCATTAGGTACTGGAATGTTGCTGACAAATATATAGGGTGAACCGAAATTCGCGCACTCGGGCGTCGCAGCGCAACTCCTCACATGCCAGCAGTAAAAAAAGGTCTCTCACGAAAGTTACCATACCTCCTGGACTACATTTACGAAATAAAAAACATACGCCTCAACCCAGGATCGACCCCTCGACCTCCTGCATGCTAACCCAAAACTCTATCCACTGCACCAACTGTACAGCTCGACTAATGTGTGCTGACAGAGGTACTTACCCTACATGTGGTTACAGTGTTGCCAGATTGCCACTCTTCAACGCCCTTTTTTCTGCCGGTTATACTCGCAGGACGAACTTTTGTGAGCGACATTTTTTGATTGTTGGCATGTGAGGAGTCGCGCTGCGACGCCAGAGTGCGCGAATTTCGGTTCACTCTGTGTACTGGAATTTTGAAAGTGGAACTCAGTAGACACCCTGTATAAGTGTGCTGTGGAATGAAAATAAGAGTGGCTCAATGGTAGGAAAAGAGGACCGTCAGGGCCGATGAATATAAGGGCAAAACAGGATAACGGAATTTCAAGTAACTTATTTTTGAATACATTTAGAAAGACTGTATAGTAAGATTGGAGTGTACAAATAGATATAAATTAATATTCGGCAAGATTGGAGTACAAAGAGTGAGAATGGACTGTACAAATAAATATCAATAAATTTAGGGTATACATTAATTCTCAAAACACAGCTGATAACTAAGAGGAGTATCAACTTGAAGGAAAGTTAATATATTTAAAGCTTGCAAATTAATAAGCTTTCCTAATATAATAATTTAAAGCTAACAGCAATGCTAAGAGCAAGAAGCTGCTTGATAAATGCAATGATGGGTAAGTATGTGATTCACACGAAAACCATTACAAGCAATCAAAGTACATGTTTAGAAGCAGTAGGTTATAAGATCTTATGTTAACATAAGTATGTGTAAAAATGTGAAACGTGAAGAAAAATCTTATTCCAAAGGATCATATCCCGTGCTTAAAATTAATAGTGATCGTAACAGGTTCCATAATAACAGGAGTGTACGTTAAGATGTGAAAAATTAAGAGAAAACTTGTACAAAGGGATCATAGTACATGCTTAGGATTAATAGTGATCGTACCGGGCGAGTTGGCCGTGTGGTCAGGCGCGCGCGGCTATGAGCTTGCATCCGGGACTTAGTGGGTTCAAATCCCACTGTCGGCAGCCATGAAGATGGTTTTCCGTGGTTTCCCATTTTCACACCAGGCAAAAGCTGGGGCTATACCTTAATTAAGGCCACAGCCGCTTCCTTCCAATTCGTAGGCCTTTCCTGCCCCATCATCGCCATAAGACCTATCTGTGTTGGTGCGGCGTAAAGCAACTAGCAAAAAGAAATATGTGAAGTTACATATAAATTAAGTTGAGAGAGGTGAGCTCTCTTTTACAACAAAACGAGAGGGTACCAATTCCAAAATGGCATTGACCGGAGTTGGGTGAGCGATCACATGGTATGGCCTAGTCCAAGAAAGAGAACGCTTAGCGGAAATATAGTCCGATGCAGAGCTCTGAGAGTGAGCTTGTAACAAGACCAAATCTCGGACTTTAAATTTTGACTGAACGCGATGACAATTATGAGACTTCTTCTTCTTCTTCGTGATGCTTATGGGCTTTGTCGAAGACATTTCACCCAGTCAATACTGTCTGACTTGTGAAATAAAGGAAAGAGAGTTTAAAACTGCAGACTATGAACTACTATCTTTGACTTCATTCATTTGGGTGACGTAACACTATATTGCACTAGAACAATCCGTAATCGTGGCTTACAAAAACATCACTTAGACAGAAAATTAAAAAACGTACGCCCCTGATAACACGTCGTCGTAAAGGACACACAACCGCTAATAATCCAGAAAATCACTCTCATGGAATACTCTCAGTGACTTGGCATCAAGTTCGAACTTGAACACTCTCAACATCTGTCAATATAATACACCACGCAACAGTAGAGGAGCTCCGAAGACCACACCTTATACTTACATGACAAATGCACTGTTAGTCGAATCCTGCAAAACTCCCTTACATTTGCAGTCCCTCCAATATCAGTCGGACATTCCTAAAAAGTGACACTGAAGAATACGGCATAAATCCTTTACGAGATAGGGAAAGACTTATGACCGAACACTACACAGATAGAACAAAGATCAGTAGAGATCGACGAAAAACAGAAATTTCCAGCTTGTTCTAGAAAAATCATTAAGCACGATAGTTTCACCCAGTCACTATACGCAAAAAGAACATACAAATATCACTTTCTGAAAAAACATACTATGTTCGAAACGATAGAACTTTACAGGATGTGAACTGAAGATAGAGTCGGAATGAAAGTCTCGAATATTCGGAAATAGGAAAAGTAATATGGAACCGAGGTGGAGTGGCTCCAATCCAGGCGGCGTACTAGGCCCGAATGCGAATTATGAGACTAGTGAATTTTCTGCGCGGCATACAAGTTCTGAAGGACAGTCGCCCATAAAATTTTAGATAGTGATGGGCAACGCTCTCGCTCGACACTCTCGAGACTGACGTCGCAGATCTCGAGATCGATCCTGTATCGCAAGCTGTGCGACGTACCAGTAACTACGACTGTAAACTCGATAGTATATCATTGGCAGTCTGCGTGAAATAACGTTCTCATATGAAAACGTGTGAGCCAATGCATTTTGTCAAAAGCCTTGAGAAGTACTGCATGTTCAACTATGAACCCCTTAATACCATTAACTAAAGTGGAAACAGAATGTCAGTATCTTAAACTGTTCACGACTTATTTGGGGTGGACATCTTAGGTGAATAACAGTGCATACTTTGTGAATAACTGTAGATAGGATGTACACCTACTTGGATACTAGAGGCGAGCATTCTTCGAACCTGGGACGGGGAAGATGTGCTTTGCTACATACGCAACCCCCATTACACATGAGCGGAACATGTAATCTAAAATGCCCGACTTTGTTCCAATTCTTTCAGTAGGGCTGATGGGCAACGCTCTCGAGACCGATTCTAGTGTGCTGCGAGTTGTGCGACGTCCCAGTAACTACGAGTGTAAGCTTGATAGTTATCATCAGCAGTTCTCACATGGAAACGTGTGTGACGATAAATTTTGTCAAAATCCTAGGAAAGCACTGCATGTTGAACTATGAGCTCCTTACCACTAACAAGAGTGAATAAAGAATGCCAGTACCTTAAACTGTTCACGAGTTATGTCAGGTGGACTTATTAGCTGAATAACTCGTATAATTTGTTAATAATTGTCATTAGGATATAAACTTACCTGGATGTCTCACAGTCGTTGTCGGCAGGGTAGTTTCTTGTGATTTAAACCGGACCGGAGGTGTTCTGTGACGATTCCTCTTCATTGATATTACGCGTCTGTAAGTGCCGGATCGTCCCAGGAGTATTTCTGCCGATGGTTTTTTTACTTCTTTTGAATAAGCAACACAGTGGGCTGTTCTATGTGACATATCTTTAAAATAACCGACATCCACGGCTTACGTTGCGTTTCGGATATCGTCTTCAATTTGTCGCGTACAATTGGACGCAGTTCACATTGCACCGTCATATATCGAAGTACCTACATACTTATGACGCGAATACTCTATAGCATTGTAAGTAATTATTTCCTTCGTCACCAAAATGTCGGCAAACACACGCAGTGGTCATATGTTATTGAATGCGGGGTCTGATGACGATGTACACCTGCCTGTCGGAAGAATTGGAGCAAACTGAAGCAATTTAGATTGCACATTACACTCATGCGTAATGGTGGTTGCATATGCAGTAAGGCGCATCTTGCCTCGTCTCGAGTTCGAATAATGTACGCCTCTAGTATCCAGTTACGTGTACCTACAGTAGCTGTCAGGTTCTGTGCTTAAACCATTCATTCGCGTACCTACCAGTGCATACAGTGCCCGGATGCGTATCTTTTATAATTGTTATACTGCGTCAAAATAGACCTCGGTAGAAATGAACGCCCTAGTCGCTTGTTGACACGTATTTACGAAAATGAGAAGACCCGTAGGTGGCTATTCGCATATTCAGAACAAACAACATTCAGCTCCGACTACTTGTAGGCTCGCCGCACAATGTGGGGACAACGCTCTCGAAATTTCTCGCGAGAAATAATGCCTGCGCTAGTCTCGTGAAATCTCGAGACCTCGTATCAGACTGCCCATCACTAGTTTTAGATGAATGGGAAGGTTGATCAGCGAGGAGGGAGGAAAGGCTGGGGACTTGGGAGCTTATAATCAGATTGGCAAAGATTGAATTTCACTTATATTCTAAGATCCTTGGTTATAAATACATATATACAACGCATATACAATCGTGTACACTTCTGACACCATTAACTCCTGAATTTCTCTCTTTAACTTCAGATCTTTGTGTAAGTTCTTAAAGTCTTTATATTACACACAAAAATATATATGTTCATTGGTTGAAAAACTACGGGATGGAGCCGATCTCCATACAGTTGAGGTCTTTTCTTCTGCGCTGGGGTCTCTGGAACCCGTTACTGTGACGGCGATGCGAAACTTCCCCATATAAGAATATTAGCTGGTTTATATTAAGTTTTAACACCCAATTGACTAGTGGTGTGGAAAACCCTGTGATCGTTCACTAACGAATCAAAGTTCGTCTGAGAGCCTAATATTACCCGAACTGCTAACACATTTGCGGCTCTACTCAAAGTCTACCTGCTCCATTAACAATTCTCCCTGACCGTTTAACTACCAGTTCGCGGACCGACAGGGCCTTCGGCCAACACAGTCAGAAAGCCCTGTTTATGAGTTCTTAGTTTATATACCTTCTCTCATTCCTTCGAGAACAATCCACTGACCAACAAATCACCACCCTTAGTAACTCGTACACATCACAGTCTCACTGTTTTTTGATTGGTTCCTTAGCATGGAACCTCCCTGTCACGTTTCAATTACACACGACGTTCTTGAACATTGTCCCTTACACGTGACATCCACAAGAAATACGCAGTTCGCTTGCACAAGTATCTTTTGTAATATTGTCACCACTCTGGCTTACAAGTTTGTTTCACATAGAATGTTCTGATTCTTTTTTGAAATATTATTTCTATCATTCCCATTATTATTATGATTTATTATGAATTATACGGACTTACACAGACTCTCCTATAATTTCCCTTCATATCTACATGTGTTCGTATACCTGTTACTCCTCGTATTACAGGCTTTATACCCTGGAGGTCGCAGATTCGAATGTCGTTTGAGTCCGTTCGCTCACTCTGTTATACGCGAGAGGCGCGTCGCGAACCCCGCCTGGGAAGAAGTGCTTTGCGTCCTCTTGACGCAGAAATTTCTGTCAGACACTTGTGTTTGCTCATACCTTTCTTGGATGTGGATTTTCTCCCCTGTGTGGCATTTACACTCTAACCTTCTCTTTGTATCTTAGGCTGTTGGGTGTCTGCACTGTTGCTGTATCTTCAATCTCAACTTCACTAGCTTCTTCTGATTCTCGTATACCGGTACTAGGACTACTACCCGATAACCTTGGTCTCTCAAAATGGACCACTATGTCATCATATGACTTTCCTCTAACCCTATTCTCAGTGATTATATTCTGCTTAAAGCAAATTTTCGTGCAACTGTCAGTAGTGTGATCCCAATGATTCTTCTTAAATATTCCCGAAAAACATGGACTGCATTTGCAGCATGTCAACAAAATTATTGAAGTCACTGTTGTCCACACTATAATTTTATACACATTTACATCAGTATCCAGCTGTTTTGCGTATAATTCCTTTTCCTTTTCTAACACTAAATTTTCCACATCCTCTATTTTGACACCTGCATTTTTAACTTCATCTATATGTGTGAGTAGACTGTGCAATGGCACCTCTTTTAATTCAGGTAAGATTGTAATTTTATATCACTATTAAGATGTTCACAACATTCATATTCTAATAAAACATCTGGAATTTCATCTTTTTTATAAGTTGTGTTAACACTACCTGTGGACCGTATCTTACAATTTGGTCCGTAAATGGTGCAAGGTTGATACATGGTAATTATCCCTACATTTAACAAGTTTACATTATGTGTTTCATCACAATTTACGGTTACCTTTGTAAAGTGAGGAGTAAAATATAAATATTTATTGTCACTTACAGGTAACCATAGAAGTTGGTTAACTTTAATTATGTTTTTATTACACTCTTTTGATATTGTTGTCGTCCCTTTTAACAAAGTTAAAACACAGTCTCTTTCTCCATGCACCAATTTTAACACATACCTAGATTTACACACTCTGTGAACGTCTACCTGTTTACAGTCTCTTACTTGTTCTTTGGTTAAATGTGCATACAGCTGCTGTTCTGAGTCAATAATAATGAAGTCTTTTTCTACCTTGATATGAACATATTCTTTTACAATATTTACATTATTATCACTGTCTTTGATTAGCGTGGGGAAAGGAAGTATTCCATACAATTGAAAGTTTCTCTTGTCGCTCAGAGGCATAACCACTAAATGCACCGGGCATGTTCTTGTTTATGAATGCATTTTCAGTTGCAGTCTTGTAAATTAAATAATCTTGAGCCATATCCAACTCTAATGGGAGGGCCATCCCTTGTGGAAACTGACATTGTGATTTCCTATACACTTTCAAAATCTCAGAAGGGCTTAAAATTTGCATATGAATTATCCCTAACTGTGCATACATTATCCCGGATGATATCACTTTATACTAATCATATACTTGCAAAATGAGATCCTCTCTCTCTATTAAATGTCGATTAATGGCAATCTCAATATCTGATGGAACTCGCGTCTCAACTGACTCGTTGCATTTCCCCAAAACCCTTTTATTTGCTCTAAATTTTTATTCAATTTTAATTCATTAGCTGTTACATCATACACAGTTTTATTGATCGACTGTAGTGTGGATCTTACAACAATCATCTGTTCTTTCACAAGTTTAAGTTTGAATGTTGTTCTCTTTCTAATTCCAAAATTTTACTTTGATACGTCTTGGCATCGTCACTATCTAACGTTCCAAATAGCGTTTTCGATAATGCTCCAATAAAATTAAATAGATCTCTCTTTTCTTTTAAAGTATCTCGTAATTCTTGTACCCTCTGTAAACGATTAATCTCCATCTGCACCTCGTGTGGGCAGGTAAAATTTAATTCACTCTGTAGTTGATAACATAACACCCGATCTTTCGTATGTTCTTCCTGATTATTGTGTGCCGGGCTGAGTGGCTCAGACGGTTAAGGCGCTGGCCTTCTAACCCCAACTTGGCAGGTTCGATCCTGGCTCAGTCCGGTGGTATTTGAAGGTGCTCAAATACGACAGCCCCGTGTCGGTAGATTTACTGGCACGTAAAAGAACTCCTGCAGGACAAAATTCCGGCACCTCGGCGTCTCCGAAGACCGTAAAAGTAGTTAGCGGGACGTAAAGCAAATAGCATTATTAATTTGAATACTGTGTATGCCTCTGCTAATTTACTTAAGTTAACATAGGTGACCAATCTCCACTCTGTAGTAGACAACTGTACATTTCCGTCATCTTTGAAATATATTCCTGGCGTTTTCTCATAAGGAGTCACCTGAAAATCTATTCCTTCCCCAACTATTTTTCCCGAAAAATGCACCATAATTACTATATAAATTATCCAGTACATTTTGAATGTAGTTTACACCTTCTTGTTTCCTACGGGTGACCTGTAAAGAAAAGTTTCCAGTGTACTGTCCTATAGGAGCACTATATTTATGCAAAATTTGCAATTACAAATGTTTCACTGAACTTCAAACACAATAATAGTAACTCACTTCTACTGGGAGTTATGTTCACCATGCCATGTGGTACGCACATGGTTTTACCCTAATGAACGATCCTCATGTCGGAGTTCGTATCCCACACGTGGCTTTGTTAATTGCAGCCACCACCATATTTCATATCGCTGTGCTAACTTATGTCATTTCGCTCTCGTATACGCAATTGCTGCGGTCAAGTTCGTTGAACTCACTCTCTTATCAGTTGCCATGTTTACAACTCCTGTCACAGGCTATGGTCTCCCGTTATCTACTGAAGTACAGTTATGCTAGCCTTGATTGGTAATAATCAGTCACTCATTCGCCCTTTCAATGTTGAATTCCCTTACTCAGTAAACCTACTCTCACATCATATTATGGGTATAGTTTTCACTTTTAATTCGGCTGGAGCTTCTCTGGACATAAATGGGCATGTTAAATTATTACATATCTCCATTCAGTTCTATTCTATCGGACCGCACTCTTGGTTCGTTTCCCTATATGTGAGATTAACCTCTAGGTTGGGGCACTCACTAACCACAACCTTTCTGACGAGTGTTACCATAGCACGCACTGTGCTCCGTTCTATCAATTATTTATAGGCCCCTTGGTTAACCAGGTTCGAGTTTCTAAAACCTTCTCATGAAATTTAGGACATGACTTGGCGGGGTATTTCTAATTGACCCTACCAGCAGTCATCGCTATTTCCGAAGCACCGTTGGGGTAGGGAGAGCTGTAATTTGCCGCGGCCTAAATTAGGGCCAATTCTCAACCCTCTTATTCATGCTTCAACCCATTACACGTATAGCTTTAACCTGTCCTTGTGTACCTTGATTAATTTCCATTTCTTATTAATTTTCAACAAACAGTTTACACCATCATTTCGTTCTATTTTGTAAGGTACTCGGTACGGTTTTTCGAGTTTCTTTGACCTACCTCGCCTCAAGGTGTCAGCTCTTAATAACACCTTTTCGCCAAACTGAAAGGTTATCTCATGTTGTGTCTTATCATACCTCTGTTTCTCTTTCTTTTTACTTTGAATCAGAGTGTCTCGTGCGATCTCATGGTTTTCCTGTAATCTACGGGTTAGGCCTTCAGTTACATCCTGGTACTCATTATAAGTAGGCCCTCGTTTCCTCTGCAAAATTCGCGATATATTAGCATTTCGCCCGAATATTAATTCATATGGTGTGAACCCTGTGTTACTATGTTTTGAAGTGTTGTACTCAAAAGTAGCTGTTGGTAAGTATTCATCCCAATCGTTCTGATTCTTACACACGTAATGGCGTAAGTATTCTATGATCACGTGGTGTGATAGCTCAATACTACCGATCGATTGCGGCCTAAATGCCGTTGTATGGACCTTTTCAATTCTCAGAATCTTACATAACCTCTTAAAAGTTTGGCTCATGAAATTACTTCCCAGTGTTTTTGCCACCGTATCAGCTTACTGATTGACCATCGGACTGACAATGAAATATTTCGACAGTTGGTTCTGATAGGTAAGTATGTACCTGTTTCTTTTCTCTGCTGTGATTGGTAGTGGACCCACGACATCGATTTCTACCTTTTCGAACATCGTACTGGGTGCATCTGTTATAGCCTTAGGCGCTCAAACCTCTGGACCCGTAATTTTATTTTTCTGGCATGAAGGACAAGAGCGGATATAACCTTCTACATCC
Source organism: Anabrus simplex (assembly GCF_040414725.1). Taxonomy (NCBI): domain Eukaryota; kingdom Metazoa; phylum Arthropoda; class Insecta; order Orthoptera; family Tettigoniidae; genus Anabrus; species Anabrus simplex. The sequence continues at coordinate 282,266,548 of NC_090266.1, read as the reverse complement.
TTCTTCATATTTGGACACAGTATACCATCTTTAATTCGTGCTAATGTTCTCGTGATCCCTTGATGTCCGCCTACAAGGGACGTATGGACGTATGGCTAACTTTTCTTCCTCAGTTAGGTCTTTTCGCTCGTTTACAGGTGAACTCATTATCCTCTGCTAATGCGGCCTCGGAGTTAGAGTCCTTGGTTCGTACCTCCCTGCCTGACCTCTCTGCTTCTGCGTCCACGAGATAATTCCGCTCATTATTTACTCTTTTGGTTTCACCTGTCTCAGCTGTCCATTGGGATTTAATTCCCTTTGAACTCACCACTTGCACTGCTCCTTCAGGAGCAGCTGGAATTCTGCTCAATGCATCCTCATTCTTGTTCATTTTACGTGCCTTGTATACTGTTGTGAAATCATATTCAGCTAACAGTAACCTGGATGACGGGTCTTGGACATTGAACACCCATTTCAGTGGCTTGTGATCCGTCATTACTGTGAAATACCATCCGAATAGGTACGGTCGAAAATACTTCACACCCCATACAATTGCATGTAATTGCTTCTCCGTAACTGAGTAGTTTTTCTCTGCTTTATTCAGAGTTCTACTCACATATGCCACCGGTAAATCTTTCCCTAATTCTCCCTGTGATAGGACGGCTCATATAACCTCGCCACTATCATCCGCAGTAAGGATGAATGGCTTTTCAAAGTCTGGGTATTGTAATATGGGCTTTTCTGTCAACTTTTGCTTCAATGTATTGAAAACTGTCTCCTGCTTGTCTGTCCATACATACGGAACATTGTTTTTCAGGAGTTCATACAGAGGCTTAGCGATCTTACCATACTCAGGTATGAATCTACGATAATACCCGCTTAAGCCTAAAAATCCTTTCAACTGTTTCGTGGTTGTAGGCCTTGGAAAATTCCTTACTGCCCCAACCTTTCGCTTATCTGATTGCACTCCTTGCTTGGTAATGCCACCTCTGTTCGCAGAAATTCGCACTTATCTGGCTGTAATTTTAGCCGGTGTTCCCAGAGGCTCTGGAAAACTTCCCTCAATTTCTGATTATGGTCTTCAATGGAACTTGCAAATGTTAAAATGTCTCCCATATAGACCAGGCATTTTACACCGTTTAGGCCTGACAACGCTGTCGTCATCAGCCCCTTTAAGTCCCATTGGCATGCGTACGTACTCGTAATGCCGCCCTAAGGCTGAGAATGCCGTCTTTTCAACGTCCTCTGGCCTGATTAATACCTGGTGATACCCTGATGCTAGGTCCATAGTGGAAAAGTACCGTGCTTTCCCTAAAGCATCTAAGAGCTCTGATATGTAAGGTATCGGGATACTGTCCCTATCGTCACCTCATTGAGTTTTCGAAAATAAATGCAAATGCGGTATTTATGCTTCCCTGAAGAGTCCATTTTCTTGGGGACTATTGATGATGGTGCGGACCATGGGCTCGTACCAGGCGCGATTATTTCGTCCTGTAACATCTTGTGATCTGCCTTTGAATCTCCTCCTTTTGAGCCTCAGGTAGTCTGTGAGGTCTCTCATTAGTTGGAGGTTGATTTTCCCTGACTCGGATCTCGTGTTGTAAGACGTCGGTGTAAGTTAATTTATCACCTTCTAAGTGAAAAATATCATTAATTGCTGCAAAAATAGCAGACAACTCTTCTCTGTCTTTGGGTGTCTCATGGTCAACCCTTAACTGGTCTATCACCCTCTGTTCTCGAGATTTCGTGTTCTCATGTTCTGCTTGGGTTATTTGGTTCACTTTCTTTCGTTCGGTTCGCTCTGAGATCGTCACGGGTTCGATCTCTTGTAAATGGAGTACGGGGCTTTCAAAATTTACTTCGGTGTTCCCTGTATTAAGCACGCTCACTACTGCCTTATGTTCTCGTGCTTTCGTTAAACTACTCGCCATGTATACCCCTGGCAGAATTTCCTTCTTTTCAATTACATCTTGAGCCACTCTTTTGTCCGTTCATGCCTCGACAATCGTCTCTGTTCTAGGTTTGAGACAGATCGCGTGGACATGAGCGGTTTTCATTGTTATATGGCGTTGCTCACCATTTAGTATGACATAACCCTCTTTAAAATTTATTATACTGTCCTTGAGTATATTTCTGCCTACATTCCCTTCATACTTGAGCTGTACAACGTCACCCACTGTGCGAAAATCTGCATTTGACTCTCCCATCGGAAATCGTACGGTGCCTCTTCTGATTTTCTCTGAACCTACGTCGTTTAATTTAAGGGCAGGTTCCCTAAAGATCATGGCTTCCCATGGCACCATCGGTACGAGGAACTGCAGGTAGAACAACAGAGGGATGATGAGGAAGAGGGAACTGCTGCTGAGATGTGTGGAAGTAGTAGGAAGGGGAAGTGTAGGAAATGTAGAGTAAAGGATAGGAAAAGACAGGTGAAACAGGGTCATGGGACGGACAAAAGGAAGGAGGAAGTAGCTTCTACAGCCATCAGGAAAGATATAGCTGACCAGGAGAGGAGGGAATCAAATGAGGTGTGTAGGGTTGAGGCTCTGGTCATGGGGGATTCCATCGTTAGACATTTGGGGAAGGTGTGCGGAAGAAAGGGCACCAGGGTAGAGTGTTATCCACGAATTAAGTTGAGGCAGATGTTGGGGGAAGGAGAAGGTGGTGGTGTTTCACTTTGGTACCAACATAAGGCAAGCAGGTATAAGTACCAACATAGTTGGAGATGTGTGGGATCTGGTAAATGTAGCACGGATGAAGTTTCAGGAAGCGGAGATTCTTATCAGTTGAATACTGTGCAGGACGGATACTGAATGGAGGGTGATTGGGGATTTAAATGAGACTATGGAGTGGGTATGTAGGAAATTGGGAGTGAAATTTCTAGATCCTAATGGGTGGGTAGGAGATAGGGATCTGCGCTCAGATGGCCTTCACTCAAACCGCAGTGGTACGTATAAGTTAGGAAATTTCTTTGGAAAGGAAATAGGGAAGTACATTCAGGGAAAGGGGTGGCGTATGGAGAGGTGATAAGGAAACAGGTAACTGGAAATCAAGAAGGGATGACATAAAATTGTTAGTATTGAACTGCAGAAGTATTGTTAATAAAGGAATAGAATTAAGTAATTTAATATAAATATACTGTATATACCAGATATTGTAATAGGAGTTGAATCATGGCTGAGAAATGATATAATGGATGCAGAAAATTTCTCACGGAACTGCAGTGTGTATCGTAGAGATAGGATAGGAATGGAATGAGGGAGAGTATTCATTCTGGTGAAAGAAGAATTTGTAAGCTACAAAAATGTTGAAGATGAGAAACATGAAATTCTGGGTGTAAGGCTCATTTCTAAAGGTAATAGGCAACTTGATATCTTTGGAGAGTACCGACTGGGAAAGGGCAGCGCTGACATGGACTCAGAATTATTTGATAAGATAACCAGCTATGTGGGAAAGAACGTGGAAAGGAATGTGATTGTAGCAGGAGATCTGAATTTACAAGATGTCAATTGGGAAGGAAATACAAATGACAGGAAGCATGACCACGAATGGCAAATGAGTTAATATGAGAAGGACAGTTGATTCAGAAAGTGATGGAACCAACTAGAGGGAAAAATATTCTGGATGTGGTGCTGGTAAAACCAGATAAGCTCTATAGATAAACCAAAGTAATAGATGGCATTAGTGATCATGAAGCTGTTTTTGCCGTAGATAAAAGTAAATATGATAGAAAGGGAGGTCTTAAAAGTAGGACTATTAGGCAGAACCATATGACTGATAAAGCAGGCATGAGGCAGTTTCTAAAAAGTAACTATGATTGGTGGAATAGGTAAATAAAAATATAAACAGACTCTGGGATGGGTTTAAAGCAATTGTTGAGGAATGTGAAAATAGGTTTGTACCTTTAAATGTGGTAAGGAATGGTAAAGGCCCACTTTATTATAATAGAGAAATAAAGAGACTAAGGAGGAGATGGAGATTGGAAAGAAATGCTGTTAGAAATGGCTGTGGAAGTAAGAAGAAATTTAAGGAACTTATTAAGAAATAGAATCTAGCAAAGAAGGCAGCTAAGGATAACATGATGGCAAGCATAATTGGCAGTCATACAAATTTTAGTCAAAAATGGAAGGGTATGTATAGGTATTTTAAGGCAGGAACAGATATAATTAATGAACAAGGGGAGTGTGTATGTGAGGATCTTCAAAAGGCAGAAATATTCAGTCAGCAGTATGTAAAGATTGTTGGTTACAAATATAATGTCCAGATAGAGGAGACTGATGCTAAAGAAATGTTAAAATTTACCTATGATAACAATGATATTTACAATGAGATACAAAAGTTGAAAACTAGAAAAGCAGCTGGAATGGATAAGATTTCTGGCGATATACTAATGACAATCTTTGGGATATAGTACCATATCTGAAGTGCTTATTTAATTATTGTTTGGTTGAAGGAGGTATACCAAATGACTGGATAGTTGCTATAATAGCCCCTGTGTATAAAGGAAAGGGTGATGGATATAAAGCTGAAAATTACAGGTCAGTGAGTTTTACATGCGTTGCATGTAAGCTTTGGGAAGGCATTCTTTCTGATTTTATTAGACATGTTTGCGAAATTAATAACTGGTTCGATAGAAGGCAGTTCGGTTTTAGGAAATGTTATTCCACTGAAGCTCAACTTGTAGGATTCCAGCAAGATATAGCAGATATCTTTGTTTCAGGTGGTCAAATTGTCTGTATAGCGATTGACCTGTCTAAAGCATTTGATAGGGTGGATTATGGGAGACTACTGGCAAAAATGAGTGCAAGTGGACTAGACAGAAGAATGACTGAATGGGTTGCTATATTTCTAGAAAATAGATTTCAGAGAATTAGAGTAGGCGAAGCTTTACCTGATCTATATAAATAAAATTGTAGGGGGTCCGCTGTCTGTAATTTCTTTTGTTTTGCCAATTTTTCAGATATTTATCCGTTTTAGGTCAACTCAAGACCGAATCGGTGGTTTTTACGTTTCGTGTCTGTTTGTCTGTCTGTCTGTTCCACCATCACGTCGAAAAGGCTGGATAGATCTCAACCAAACTTCATATTCAGAGTATACTCATCCCGGGGAAGGTTTCGATATGCATATCATTTTAAAATCTTTGAATATTCGGGGGGTTTATAGGAAAACCAGAATGGTTTTACCACCATCACGTCGAAACGGCTGGATAGATCTCAACCACACTTCATATTTAGAGTATACTCATCCCAGGGAGGGTTTCGATATGCATATTATTTTAAAATCTTTGAATAGACCGGGGGTTTATACGGAAACCAGAATGGTTTTGCCACCATCACTTCGAACCGGCTGGATAGATCTCAACTAAACTTCATACTTAGAGTATACTCATCCCGGGATAGGTTCCGATATGCATATCATTTTAAAATCTTTGAACAGACGGGGGGTTTATAGGAAAACCAGAATGGTTTTCCTCCATTTTCTCTTATACTATTGATTTTCTGTAAACTTCGTTTACCGTACGTGAAACGTCTCTTCATTATAAACAACTTTCCTTATGTTCATAATTTACCTTACTCTTCACATGACGGAGAAATTTACAATTTTCCGCTGGTATCATGCTCTGCATTGAGTTACCGACAGACCGACAACGAACCTACAGGTTACCATGGCAACGTCTCTGACTGCATGCCAGCAGGGAAGTAACGTATTGCCATTTTCCTCATCATGCTTTTAAATTCGTGGTTGTTCCTTGGGTAGAAGAAAAGAGAGGCGTCAATCGGCCTATCTGCGGGATATTGGCGGAATATCGTTGGATGTTATAACCGCCCTCGAATAGATTAAGTAATAACACCATTAGTCATCTTCTTATTATTTGTTTACCTAAGAATCACTGGACCTAAATTTCTCCTCTGTTACCGCTTTATTATATCCATAACTCACAGTAGCATAATTTATTGAGGGGCATTTGATTTTCCAATACATTCACTTGGCATTTACATATTTGTCGTTATCCGGCTGTCCTCAGTTATAATCCATTTTCTATTACTTTCAACTTTCTTAACTGTATTACTTTCTTCCTTAATTACGCCGTATGTACGCGAGTGCTACAAACTACTGGATGTATTTCCACCAAGACTCATATTTAGAATACACCTGTCCTTGATAGGTTTTAGGGCAAATATTGTTTCTAAATCCCTAAACTGACTGGGGGTTTATACGAAACCGAAACAGTGATTTTGCTCTTCCACAAAATATACACAACCAAACTTAATGGAAATTTACCTACCTTGGTAGAAATTAATTTCTAAACCCTTTTTTCTCATGTGCATCATTTCGATACGAGGATTAATAAGGGAGACATTATTAACGGACCGTTTTTCTGTACAAGTCCCATCGGACTTAACTCACGAGCGGGTGCGTGTAAAGCGTATTCCTTACAACTTGAAAACTACTGAAGACATTCGAACCAAAATTTATATTTAGCATCCACCTGTCCAAAGGTGGGTTTTAAACGTAAATAATATTTCATGTTCCGGAATGGACTGGCGGTTTATAGGGAACACAATTGGTGATTTTACTCTTCCACAATATATACAGAACAAGACCAACCTGACTGGAAATCGACCAAACGTGATGGAATTCCACCTCTAAACTTTTTTCATGTGCATTTTTTCGTCAGGAGGATTAATAAGGGAGATATCATGAATGGTCACTTTTGCAGGTTAAGTCCAGCGGACATAGCCCAAAAGGTGTTTTACATGGAGCAGATTCCTTATCTATATAAATCAAATCGTAACGACTATTTTGGCGAAATTTTCGTACCATACAGCTTTCCGTTTAAGGGGTAATAATGACCATCTCCATAATTTTTGGTTTAGTTTCCTGAAAGTCCTAATTTTTACCCGCCTCGCCCAAAATCCACATTGCGGCATAATCTGCCAGAAGAAAAAGAAGATAATTGAAATTTGACAAAATTATACGTTTTAGCCTGTAACGAAAGGAAAACATCCTAGATCATTAAATTTTTCACTTTTTATCCCTGAAGAATATCGAGATATGCAGGCAATTTTAATGATGGTGCAGACCTTCGGAAACTCCTATCACATAACGGATTGCACAATCTCCGTTCAATTTGGAATGATCTACAACCTTGGTCTTATGACTTTTTGCCGTATCTGTATCCCTTTTACGTTTGATTTTTCTCTATTAATCGATGTTAAGTCAGTTTGGAATTTTCACATGCATAATTCATACTTTCAATTACTTATATGAAATACAGAATCATCATACTCTTCACGAAAATTTTCCCACCCAGTAGGCAAATGTGAGCCAAATGCTGTGTATGCAGCTGTCACATAATTATCCGAAAAGTAATGTAATGTGAGATAATCTTACAAAACCTTTACCCTGTTCCACGTTTCTAACTCAATCTGACCCAAGAATAGATGACATATCATAGGACCAGCCATTTAGGCCACTAAATCCGGCGTGTCTTATGTTATAATCCTTTGTCGATATGACGTACGTTTATTAGCAGTTAATCTGTAAATGAAGGTCTTCAATATTGTAAACACGCATATACTTTCGTATGTCGATCTATATATATTCACTGATGTCGATTTTTAGCGATCGAGAAAGGATGGGTCTGATATTGTAATCAGTACTCCCCACACCGACTTTGACTGGCAGTAGGAAAGGGTTCCTTCTCCAACTCCTGTGTAACTGTCATTAGTGAGGAAGGCCTACAATTGTAGTGAATAGTTCCCTTCTCGATTTGACTTGCAGAAGGCAAGTGAGCATGCAGTTTTGTTTAAAACTCCCCTACCCGATTGTGTTTGACGGTAGCCAAGGGTGCCCGCCATTATAAAGAAATGTCCTCATCTAAAATGTGACTGGCATTAGGCATAGTGGCCTGCTATTTTGATGGAAACTCACCAACTTGGTGTGACTGGCAGTAAGCTGGCTGGCAGTAGGAAAATGGGCCTGGCATTTTAATGATAACTGCACAACTCAATTTCGAGTGATAGTAGGGTAATTGCCTACCATTATAATAAAATCTCCTCAACTGTAATCTGTCTGGAAGTAGGAAAGGGGGGCTGCCATTTTAACGAAAACTCCCCAAATCGATTCTGTCCGCGTAGTAGGCAATGGGGCCTGCAATTATAATGTAAACTTCCCAACTCGATTGTGAATGGCAGTAGGCAAGTGAGTCTGCCGTTATATCACAAATCTGTAACAAACATTTTACATTGGAAACAACGTACGGGGACCTCCCCATGCTCTTTCTCGGATAACGCTAAGAGACATGCAATTTTAAAACAATCTTATTTACTGCATGTACACTATTTACTTCGATATTCGAATACAATGTAGAATACCGTAGCGAAGCACGGGTACATTCGCTAGTCGTGTAATAAATAAGAGGGGAATTCCTCAAGACAGTATTATTGGACTTTTATGTTTTCTTATATATATATATTTTATGAGTAAAGAAGTGGAATCAGAGGTAAGGCTTTTTGCGGATGATGTTATTCTGTATAGAGTAATAAATAAGTTACAAGATTGTGAGCAACTGCAACTTGACCTCGAAAATGTTGTGAGATGGACAGCAGGCAATGGTATGTTGATAAACGGGGTTAAAAGTCAGGTTCTGAGTTTCACAAATAGGAAAAGTCCTCTCAGTTTTAATTACTGTGTTGATGGGGGTGAAAGTTCCTTTTGGGGATCAGTGTAAGTATCTAGGTGTTAATATAAGGAAAGATCTTCATTGGGGTAATTACATAAATGGGATTGTAAATAAAGGGTACAGATCTCTGCACATGGTTATGAGGATGTTTAAAGGTTGTAGTAAGGATGTAAAGGAGAGGGCGTATAAGTCTCTGGTAAGACCCCAACTAGAGTATGGTTCCAGTGTATGGGACCAAGCAGCTTGATTTGTTCTGAGTGATTTCCGACAAAAAAGTAACGTTAAAAAATGTTGCAAAATTTGGGCTGGGATGAATTGGGAGAACGAAGACATGCTGCTCGACTAAGTAGTATGTATTAAAAGTTGTAAACCTCCTTACTGATCCGTATTGAAAATTGTTATATTTCAAAAACAACGAAGGTATTTATTAAACCACCTGTTCAATACTTTACATCCGCTTATAAGTGGTTACATAAATATATTAACATTTGATATTTTCGTGACATGTGTCTCCCTTAATTTAGGGCATCTTCAGCCTAAAATACAAACTTAAAACTGTATACATAATATTAAAAGAGAAGCTAAAAGATTAGATTTTTAGCCTAATTACTAAAAATTGGTACACTTAATGTTAATAATACATTGATACATTAATGAATCATGTTATTGGAGCATGATCTATGGTAATTCTAAAATAATGATTTCGAGACAAAATTGGTTCATATATAATCTGCTGTTATTTCACCTATTGTGATATTCCTTATATTGGCAACGAAAAAAGGCGTTAACACAAGCACATAAAAGTATGCCTTGCAAACAACGTGTTCAGGACCGCTGTTAATGTCGTAAACACGAAGATTATAAATAATGAGGAAACAGAAGATTCGGTTGATTTTTGTAGAAAATGCGGTCCTTTATACAAGTAATATCTTCTAGCAGAGGTTACCTACAATATATGTTGCTCGTATATATTACTTGTATAAAGGACCATATTTTCTACGATAATCAACTGACGCTTTTTGTTTTCTACAATCTCTGGCTAGATGCCCCTCATGATTACAATTGTAGCAGACCGCTCTAAAGTTCGCCCTTTTACATGACGCTTGCCTAGTCAGTTCGCGGTAACTGTCTACTTGGGTATGCTTTATGTCTGATTTCTGTGGCCTTCCTAACTTAAGTCATGAGTTGCTGTTTGGCTTGCGCCGAAACTATTGCTATATCTTCCTCTTTGGCAATATTGAGGGCCTGTTCCAATGTTTGTGCTTCCCGGCTCTTGATAGAGCTTGTATTCGTTCATCTCTGATACCTTCCACGAAGCTGGCCTTTACTAACTTTCGTTCCGCTCGTGCTTGGGGTTCCCTGGCAAGCAGCGGCTCACCTTGGACCATCGAGTTTCGCAGTTCGGTCCCCATACGGTCAATTCCGTGCGCCCACTGTGCTAGATTCTCGCCCTTACCTTTTCTCGCGGCAAACAGTTGACACGCCTACAGTTCGTTTCTCAGAGTAATATTCCTCTAAAGCTCCTTTTATATCGTCCCATGTTTCTATATCGGCCCGTACCAATAATTTACTACGCGCATCCCTCTAAATCTGTGTGAATATTAATTTGTAAAATAATTCGTGCTCTTCCGGCCTAACTAGTCCCATCGCCGTTTCAACATTCTCACAAAATTATTGTAATCTTTCTGGGTGTAACCCATCAAACTCAGCCCCTATGAGGTTTAAAGCTTCTGTTACTGATAAAAAGCGGCCATGCAGCACTCCACTTGTTTCATGCATTACATCTACATTACTAGGGGTGGGACTCTCACTCCTATTTGACCCTTCCATTATGAATTGGCTTTTGACTCACCCTCTCAGAATACACCACTGGCCTCGAGCTGGATTGACTACTCCCGATAGCTGCTACTATCTGGTTTCCTTTGCTGGTTCTGCCTCCAAGTGACTCGGTCTCCTTCCCTTCCCGTTGCGTTCCTCACAATCTACCCGAAACAGCGATCGGACACAATTACAATTCAATTCGCTTATATTTCCGATCACTAAACAACACTTACGGTTATCGTAATTACACTTAAATATATCTGCACACCGAATGAACACCAGATTTTTTAAGTGATTTATCGCGAATTAATTATTGCGCCACATCTGAACACCAATTTTTTTAGCTCTTTATCCCTAATTAACTATGCAGTACCCCACACCTGACACCAAATTTTTAAAGTCAACCTATCATATCCGAAGGATAGGGCAGGCTGCGGACTTGGGAGCTTATAATCAGATTGGCAAAGGTTGAATTTCACTTATATTCTAAGACCCTTGATTATACATACATATATACAACACACATACAATCATGTGCACTTCTGACACCATATACTCAGACACCATCAACTCCTGAATTTCTCTCTTTAACTTCAGGTCTTTCTGTAAGTTCTTGAAGTCTTTATATTACACACAAGGATATATATGATCAATGGTTGAATACTTAAGTACGGGATGGAGCCAGTCTCAGTACAGCCGAGGTCTTCTCTCTTCTTTTCTTCTTTCTTCTGCGCTGGGATCCCTGGAACCCGTTACCTCAACGGCGATGCGGAACTTCCCCAAATAAGAATATTAGCTGGTTTATATTAAGTTCCAACACCTAATTGACTAGTGGTGTGGAAAACCCTATGATCGTTCACTAACGAATCAAACTTCGTCTGAGAGCCTAATATTACCCGAAATTGCTAACACTTTTAGCTAACACATTTGCGGCTCTACTCAAAGCCTACAGCTCCATTAACAGTTCTCCCTGGCCGTCTAACTATCAGTTCACGGTCAACACAGTCAAAAATCTGAGAGTCAAAAATCCCCTGTTGTTTATGAGTTCCTGGTTTATATACCTTCTCCTATTCCTTCGAGAACAATCCACTGACCAATACATCACCACCCTTAGTCACTCGTACACGTCACAGTCTCACTGTTCTTTGATTGGTTTCTTAGCATGGAACCCCCCTGTCACGTTGCATTTACACACGACGTTCTCGAACATTGTGGAAGTTTTCTGTATGTCCCTTACACGTGACACCCACAAGAAATACGCAGTTCGCTTGCACAAGTATCTTTTGTAATATTGAGTCACCACTCTGGCTTACAAGTTTCAGTTTCACATAGAATGTTCTCCTTTTCGAAATATTATTTCTAACATTCCCATTATTATTATGATTTATTATGAATTATACGGACTTAGACAGACTCTCCCGTAATTTCCCTTCATATCTACATGTGTTCATATACCTATTACTCCTCATATCACAGGCTTTATATCCTGGAGGTCGCAGATTCGAATCTCGTTCAAGTCCGTTCGCTCACTGTTGTACGCGAGAGGCGCGTCGGGAACCCCGTTCACGACAATTTTCATGTTGGAGAAACAATTGCCAAACTGTTGCAAATAATTATGAATTTTGATTTGAACTATTTGAATTATTTTGATGTATATACAGGAGTATTACGTGCATCTTAAATTTGTATCAAATACAATTTAGACATAAATTATTTTTTTGAGTAATACAAATACTAGTATAAAAAATTATTTTATTATTTATACGTTTCGTTTTCCGTATTGATTGGATTTAATGTATAGACAAGAAATGTGTTCCACCGATCAATACTTATTTATTGTAAATGGATTTACATTAGTAGGCCTACCGGTTTCGGCCTTTCATGGCCAGCATCAGCTAGTACATAATTATATTACAGCCATTAGACAAAATCACAGAGATGTTGTTATGTTGGATCATCCGGATGTCTAATGGGGATGGAAATAAAATATACTGCAGTAGTGTGAGGTTAAAATATGTGTGATCAAAAGTGGTGGTGAAGGTTACAATAAACTAAAACCTATTGAGTGTATGTTGGACATGAGTACATTAAACATATTAAAATACATAGGCCACGGTATAAAACACTTAAAAAGTTAAACACATTAAAATAGGGTATATATATATATGTTGAAACGCTTATTAAAATTTGAGTTCGTGTTGCGTGGATTTTATTCTTCAATCTTCTTTGTGGTTCTTGTGCTTCTGTATCATGTTGATTTAGTTTTATGGGGTGATCTTCGAGATTGTTCTAGAGGTCACTCGAGATTGTTCTAGAGGTAAAAAATGAAATGGCGTATGGCTTTTAGTGCCGGGAGTGTCCGAGGACAAGTTCGGCTCGCCAAGTGCAGGTCTTTCGATTCGACTCCCGTAGGCGACCTGCGCATCGTGATGAGGATGAAATGATGATGAAGACAACACATACACCCAGCCCCCGTGTCAGCAAAATTAACCAATGATGGTTAAAATTCCCGACCCTGCCGGGAATCGAACCTGGGACCCCTGTGACCAAAGGCCAGCACGCTAACCATTTAGCCATGGAGCCGGACGTTCTAGAGGTCACAATCTCGAAGATCACCTCATACAACTAAATCAACATGATACAGAAGCACAAGAACCACAAAGAAGATTGAAGAATGAAATCCACGCAACACGAACTCAAATTTTAATAAGCGTTTCAACATATATACCATATTTTAATGTGTTTAACTTTTTAAGCGTTTTATACTGTGTCCTATGTATTTGAATATGTTTAATGTACTCATGTGCAATGTACACTCAATAGATTTTAGTTTATTGCAACCTTCACCACCACCTTTGATCACAGATATTTTAACCTCACACTACTGCAGTATATTTTATTTCCATCCTCATTAGACATCCGGATGATCTAACATAACAACATCTTTGTGATTTTGCCTAATGGCTGTAATATAATTATGTACTAGCTGATGATGGCCATGAAAGTCCGAAACCGGTACTAATGTAAATACTAACACTAATGTAAGTATTGATCGGTGGAACACATTTCTTGTCTATACATTAAGAAATTCTTTGCATAATGGTCACACCGTACTATTTTTTTCAAACATTTTGGTATAAAAAGTGATGATTATTCTGTGAAATATGGTATAAAAGACTCTCACATCATTGTGGGGTGGGAGAGTCACTTCCTCATACGAGGTCACAACCAAAGTACACGTTCATTCATGCAGAGTTTCAATACACGGCAAGATAAGATAAGACCTTTCTCTGGCTGGAGTGAGCCTTTGTAAGCTAGCTAAACACATGGTGATCTCCTAAAAGTCAGGTAGTAGGCACTTACCAGAATTACCAGCATCTTCCGCTCAACGATATTAAGTTCAAACTTTGGAATTTCCTGTTGCTCTTATTGGCCAACTCGGAATTCAATACAAAATTTGCACAGCGCTACTCAATTATTTTAAATTGCTGAAAGGAATTCTATAAGCTACGTTTCAAGGCTGTTTTCCGTGTTGCTAGGCAGTGTTCCACAACACTTCCTTGAATCACCAACTGACCCAGCGGTCCTTCCAAATGTATCTACAATTTTCTAACTTACGACATCTTGAGTAATACATCTTATGCTTAATGGGATTTATAGAAGGGATGACATATTAATTTCATAGTGGAGTTCTCATACTTACTGAAGTAGGGGTTCGTACGATTGCAGTCTATACTCGCAATTTATTCCATTGATGAGGACATTGATATGTTTCTCGTCTATAGAGAAACAAAACTGAATTCGTTATAGCTTAGATGCCTTTACCGTGAGTGATTTCCTGACTGAAGGCAACGGAGCCTTTTGATGATGCTTTCTTACAACTGCAGTACTTACAGGAACGCTCCTTATTGGAGATCTTTCTACAATTTCTAGTCGTAATGAGATTATTTTAGACACTGTATGGAATGACTGTCATATTGTTACATAGGCAGTTGCACAGCAAATCATCATCATCATCTGGTATTCTCTTGCATGAATGTTGTACAAGTTCCGTTATAAAACGCAAATCCGAAGTGTTAGCAGTTTCTGGTGAGCGGCACTGTATAGTGGTATCCTTCCTATGTGGACCTCCATTTGCTGCATATTTCTGAAATAATTATTTGGTGCTCAATAGCTGTCAGTTCTTGAGTTTGCAGTGATAGTTGAAATGTCAGGATATTACAAGTAGCTTATCAATATTTTCTCCTGCTCCAAATTTGGGAACATGTTTATGGGGACTTATCAAATAATGAAAACAATTTACGGCAATCGGTGCAGTGTTGCGAGCATTTCGAGCGTGTTTCAAGGATGAGCGACTGTCAACAGATGACATAGTTCAGGATGGTCCTCAGTGTAGTATGATGACTCTCGTGTAGCACAAGTTTGTGAAGTTGTGTGTAATAATTTTCATCTGTCATTTTGGGAAGTAACAGAAAAAAAGGCAGCACCTTGACAGGATTATTCTCACGGTAAAATTAGAAATGTGTTGGAAAGGTCCAAAGCTCATTCCATGACTCCTGATTGAGGACCAAAGAGACCTTTGAGTCAGGAACTTTTGGGTCATTCTAGTGAAAATGAGAACTTCATAAAGACTATCATAACTGATGCTTAAACATGGGTTTTTAGATATAATATCAAAACAATAATGCAGTTATCACAGCTATGTGTAAACAATTCTCCAAGATGGAAGAAAGTGTACCAGGCCTCATGAAATGTGAAAGTGTTTTTGTCTTTTTTTGATATCAACGATGTTGTGCGCCATGAATTTCTACCTGGGGTTGAGATGGTAAACTGGTATTATCTCAAAAGTTTCGAGACATTTGAAAGAAAATGTCAGGGAAAAAATAACAGCTTGTGGATCAGTGTTGATTCCTGAATTTTTGACCTGACCTAACACAGCAGACTTTTTTCTGTACTCCAAACTAAATTCACCCTGAATGGACTATGGTTTCAGTCCTGGACAACCGCCTAATTTGACCATATTTCTTTTTTGGCCATCTAATGGTGGCATGCTATCTCCATTTTCTCGAATAATATGCTCCTATGGTTGATGGAGAATGTACCATTGTGTAAATGCTTACGAATGTGGATTCAAGCATGATGGGACTCCAGCTTTCAAGACATCCAGAACCATCTTCATGTTTCGTATAAAATATGCAGCACCGTGAAAGAATGGCCCGAATGAATCCAAACTCAGTGGATGCGTAGGACAATGTGCTAGCAATATGTGATTAGGATTGCAAAGAGGTGGGGTATGGTGTACACGTAGGCCCATGAGGGCCCTGTCTTGTGTGACGAGGTCAATGCTGCGCAAAGTGTAGTCAGCAAAGAACTGTCAAACAAGGCGGAAACGTGAAAATAAGTGCCAGTAAGGCTCATCAACGTCAAAGTGTGCAGTACCAGAATGTGAGTGAGTTCGAACAGGGTAAAATGCTTAACAGAATTCTGTGAAAAAGAGCTATGATCAAATAGAACCGAATATGGTCAAGTTTATTAATACAGGGCAGAACAATCGGTCTCCGAGTAGCAAGTTTGTCATACTGTGACATTTGAGTTTGTACAGGGCTTGCTACTATAATAATAATAATACTGATGCGCGTGCGTGCGTGCGTGTGCGTGTGTGTGTGTGTGTGTGTGTGTGTGTGTGTGTGTGTGTGTGTGTGTGAAATCAGTGGATAGAAGGAGTAATATGCAGCGACGAGCGGGCACTGGACCATGCAATGTGACCATAGCACCGGGTGACCGCCATGGTCATAATGGAATGTACAGCTTCATCAACAGTGTTGGCTTGATGCTGAAGCACTGCAACAGGTGTGTTCCTGTCTCCATTGACAGTTCAGCTCTGTGTGCTGCATATTAGGCTGGTTGCAAATTGCATAGGGTTCCATCGTCCAGAAATCACAAAGCCTCGGATGGCAATGAACATACGAATGCCGTCACTGGCATGCTGAGTGGCAAAATGTTGTCCTTCAACTTGTTTTACAGTGATGGCCACATTCGTGTTTGATGCTACCGTGGTGACAAATTAATTTATTCCTGTGATTGAAATAATGTATTTTTTCCACCTATTGATACAGTAGAAGTCTGCTATAGCGAGTATGACATATAACGAGAACCCTGTTATAACAACAGGCTTTTTAAATATGCTTCACATCGCACTAACACAGATAGGTCGTATAATGACGATGGGATAGGAAAGGGCTAGAAGTGGGAAGGAAGCAGCCATGGACTTAATTAAGGTAGAGCCCAAGAATTTGCATGTTGTGAAGATGTGAAACCACATAAAACCATCTTCAGGGCTCCCGACATTGAGATTCCTACCCACTATCTCCTGAATGCAAACTGACAGGTGCACGGCCCTAAATGCATGGCTAATTCTCTTCGTGACAGGTTTTTTTTCCTGTCCCTTGGAAAATTCCTATATTAAACTTATATTATCCTTCAGATACTGCGAGAACCCTATCACTGATGCATGCATTATTACGATTGATTAGGTATGTGTTTTTTTTCATTACTGATATTTATGCACTTCAGCGATTCTATTGAATGTGATCAATCAATTTCAGTATAATTTTCTGGCTACGTATACTAGCAAGCTCTCTTGTCAACACTTGAAGGCTCTCTGAAAACCAAAAAAGTAGTTAGTGGGACGTAAAGCCAATAATATTATTATTTACACTCGAAAGCGATGGCAGAGTCGATTAGTAATACGAGTCAACTAGAGCACTTGGTTTGCTGCACCATATACAAAATTTGAAATGAAAGAGGAAAACATGTTTTCATTATAAATTCATAAATAATTTGGCCAGTAACAGTTCTTAACTTGTTAGAAATAAAGGCTGAAGTAAACAATCACGTGATTTAATGCTATGTACTGAAATTAAGTAAGAAAAGTATGCACCTCAAGATATGGCAGAGTGCATCAGTAATTTTAAATGTTAGTTTCTATTTTCTCCCATCTGGTTAAATTTAAATTTAAATCTAAATTTATAGCAAAAAGGTTAACATTACTGGTGCTCGAAAAATGTTATCATGATACTAATATGGTTAAGTTAGGTTAGAAGACACTGTTTCGATAAGATCTGAAACATTTGCCACGAGAGCCTCTGGAGTGATACTACTGTGAATTTTAAGAATGAAATTGAACATACCCATTCACATGTAGTATCGGAATTAGAAAGATAACTAGTGAGTTAGCTGTAATATGGAAATCATCAGCGAAAATGCAAATTTTGAATGAATTGCTTACCATTTCATACAGATTTTAATATATGTAGGATTTCTCAATGTTTACAAAAATCTAATGACAATTCGCTATATCGAATACATTTTTCGCTGTTATGAATTCTCGCTATAATGGACTTCTACTGTACTGTACAGTTTTAACATATAAAATGAATCACAAATAGTGGGACAGATTTTGGTCGTTTGTGACCTTCTTCAGCTACTATATGTATGAAGTTTACATAAAATAACACACACAGTATAACACATTTAAGAGAGTCATACTGTTACAGGTCAATAACATGTCTCTTCATGAAACATATATATAGAAGTTCTGAAAAATCATTTGGTAACATTAGTGAATTTATATTCCCTTTGAACAGTGAAAAGAATTACATGATTAAACTAACAAGATACCCGTGCTTCGCTACGACTTTAAAATGAAAGTTATTATTCAAAGTTTTACATTTTGGAGAGTCCACTGTCAGCTGAGTTTGTAAAATACGTCCCCAGTTTGTACGTCAAACGGTTTTGGAGAAATGATTATTTACTTTATAATCTAACACTCACTTGAACCTCGTACGGAAGAATTTGAATGTGTAAACCATATCTAATTTATCCAGGACGTAAAAACGTCCAACCTGTGAAATTTTGGTTTTGTACGTCGATCAGTAATACATTTTTAAGGGGTGAATATTTTGAAATATTTACTCACATATAGAATAGAGACGACCACTTTTCATTTTAAAAAATGTTATGTTAGTGCCTGAAATGGTTTTGGAAGAGTGGATATTGTGTTTTTGTGAGTCAACTACCATCTAAACCTCTTAGGGGAAATATGTTTTGAAATATACAGTATTTTACACCTAGGACATAAAAGAAGACCCTTCTCATAAAATTACAACTTTGTATGCCAAACGGTTTTGGAGGGATGAATAATTTAGTTTACACTTTAGCAGTGGAACGTTTAAAAATATTACGTATTTCACACGTATGATTTTAAATATATACCGCTATTTGGAATTTTGTCTTCGTATGTTAAACCGTTTCGGAGGAAGGAATTAATATATTTGTTTTCAGATCTTAACCCCCATTTAACTCTCTGAGGTGTGAAATTTGTTTCAACCTTCCATTATTTAACACCTAGGATATCATTCAACATGTTAAATTCGTAATTCAAATGATTTCATATAAATGTATATTTCTGTCACCAGTCCTCACCTCCCCACCCCCCCACCCCCCGAGTCAAAACCCCCTTAGTCCCCACTTCTTATTTGTATCCTCATAAAAAGAATGTGTTTCTTTATTTTTAAAGGAGATTCCAAATACGTTTTTCATGTCCGTAACATCCTTTGTTTTCTCATACAACGAATTAAACTGATTTTTCAGTTCATTTACCCACCCTTAATTGGATTTTCCAAAAACACAAAAATGCCTGTTTCTTTATTTTTGAAGAAGATTCCAAATACAAATTTTCATGTCTGTAACATCTTCAGTTTTTCAGATATAAGTATCCTCATAAAAATAATTCAACCCCTTTTCAGTCCTTTTTATACCCCCTTAATGTGGATTTTATGAAAATAAAAGAATGTGTTTTTCTTTATTTTTAAAGGAGATTCCAAATACCAATTTTCATGCCTGTAATATCTTCAGATTTTGAGATACCAGTATCTAATAAAAATAATTCAACCCCTCTTTCAATCCTTCTTACACCCCCCCCCCCCGATCCCCCCATGTAATTTTTCTGAAAAAAATATTATGCATTACTTTATTTTTAAAAGAGATGAAATATACCGATTTTTACGTTTGTGACATGTTCCGATTTTGAGATATACTCATTTTAAAAGTTCACCCCCTTTGTCAGTCCTGTTCACCCCTCCCCCCCGCGCCCGTGAGTAGGTTTTCCAAAAACATAAACAAATAAAGTGTTTCTTTTTTTTTAAAGGAGATTCCGAATAAAACTTTTCGTGACTGTAACATCTTTAGTTTTTGAGACATAAGCATCCTGAAAAAGGTATTCAACCCTCCTTCTCACCTTTTTTCACCCTCTTAAGAGGATTTTTCTAAAAAAAAAATATGTGTTTCCTTATTTTTAAAGGAGATTAAGTACCAATTTTCATGTCTGTAACATCTTCAGTATTTGATTTATAAGTATCCCCATAAAAAGAATTCCACTAAGTTCACTTCTCTTCACCTGCTCCACCTGCTGAAGTGGATTTTCTGAAAACAAAAAATACATGTTTCTTATTTTTAAAGGAGATTCCAAATACCAATTTTCATGTCTTTAAACTGTTCAGTTTTCAAGATAGAGATACACTCATTTTAAAAATTCATCCCCCTCTTCACCCCCTTAGCGACGGAATATCGAAAAATCCTCCCTTAGTGAGCATGTACATTGTAATATGATTGTATCCCCCCAAAATTTAATTTCTTTATGCACAGTAGTTTTAGCTCAGCGATGGTGAATCAGTCAGTCAGGACAAGTTATTTTATATATATATATATATATACAGATTTTATATTTAAACTTGTTTTACAAGTTATGGACATAGAGTTTTAAAACATTGGAATGACATTTAAAAATATGAAAATTTTGGCAATGTTTGTTTGGCATTCACTTCTATTAAGACTAAATTTTGATACATAGGAACAACTTTTTACTTATGTAAATCAATTAAAATTAATTTGTCTTGTTAGAAATACAATTATATGAAGTCCAGAATGTTCTCAATTTATTAAAATAGATTGTTAACCTTGGTGTATCGTACTGACTAATAACGCACTTAGATATAAATCCTTTCTTGAATCATAGTATTTAAAAACTATTAATTCACTAATGACGAGCTTTCTCTCTGTTAAACATAATGGAGAGCCATTTTAAAAAACTTGATGTAAAGCTAATCTGGTGTTGCTGATTATCGAAGCAGAAGTGAAATGATGTTGATGTAATTTGTGGTGAGTACAGTCTGCAGCCTGCATTGTTGAGCGGCATAGTGAACAGACATGAAGTGTGAAGGTTTAGGGCGCCATTGGGTACAACCTCCAATCTCGCCTCTTGCCTCCTGTATATTGAGGGCAATCGGAACAGCAACCGGTTCATGAGAGAGGTTTTAGAGCCTGAGGCACTCCCCTTCTTCAGGCAACGGGACATTTCACATTTCAACAGGACAATGTCCGTCCACATATGGCAAGGAATGTGCAAGCCTTTTCCAAAGAATGACTGGTACCATTGCTACTCTGGTCTGCACATTCGTCTGATATGTCGCCCATCGAACATGTCTCTGGTATGATTGGTCATCAACTTGTTCGTCAAGGTCATCCAGTAACCAGTGTTGATGATTTGTGGACTCGTATACCTCGTATACAAACTGAGTGGCTGGAGATACCCTAGGAACATATCCAGAACTTCTTCGATTCCATGCCATTATGTCTAGAGGCTCTGATTACAGAGTGTGGAGGCTTCACAAATTACTGGATCCTAGATACTAAAGCTTAGAGGTTATCTACTGATCTGTAAATTCAATCATTGTCATATACCTAATCTGAGGTTCATTTCAGTCACTCGTTTCCTTCTTGGTGTTGCAATTTTCATAAACATTAGTGCAAATTGAAAAGAAAGGGAGGGTCTCTTTCTTGGCTTGCCAAATTACCCACTCTTATGCTTCTCAACTTCACTCTTTGAGGTCATTAAAGCAAATGATGTATGCATACTAGCCTAAATGTTCTCATAATCTTTGACAACTCATCACTAAGGTTACACCCCATATGCTACAATTTACTAGTATGTCTTTGGCATCATCTTGCTCAGATATGTATAAGCCAAGATGGTCATCGTTTCAAGACTTCCAGTGTTGAACAGTGCAGGATACCCCAGTTCCTACCTACAGCATATCATGTTCTAGTTGAACATGACTATGTAACATATGGCTCTTTTCAAATCACACATTTTCCTAGAGTTCTTCAGTTATATTTACACGATACTTTGATTCATGCCACCTAAGCTCGTGTCCTTTTCACAAGGTGGTGCAGCTCTTTTCAGGCACACTCTCAATGGAGGTGATCTCCATGTACCATTTTAACCACATACCTGCCCTCCTGCCATCGTTAACCCATTGCCATCCAACATCGTCTCAGAGACGTGGTCAGCCGCTGAGACCGAAGAGCCGGACCTCATCTCAGAGACGTGCTGAAATTTGTCAAGTGTAGGTGTTGATAGTTTGGCATGACAGAAGTATATGGCAGTATTAAGCTGTTCTATAGTCTTCCTTGAACATCTTCGGAAAGAGGCAGTATCGATACTGATGCTTATGTTACCTGAATCTTTCCTTGTCAAAATGGCTGCGTGCAGCCATTTGAGTGTAAACAAAAACTTGATTGCGATAAATGGTTTGACACAACTAATAATGAAATGAAGTCTTACCTTCGACTATGCATTATTATTGCGCAAATATAAAATGCAGTCTGCCTCTGTGGTATAGTAGTTAGTGTGATTAGGTGTAACCCAGAGGCTTACGTTCAATTCCTGGCTCTGCCACGAAATTTGAAAAGTGGTATGAGGGCTGGAACGGGATCCACTTAACCTCGGGTGGTCAACTGAGTAGAGAAGGTTTGATTCCCAACTCAGCCATCTTTGAAATGGTTTTACTTCTCCAGGCAAATGCCGGGATAACACCTAACTTAATGCTATGGCTGCTTCCTTCCCCCTTCCTTGTCTATCCCTTCTAATCTTCCCATCCCCCCATAAGGGCGCTGTTCAGCATAGCTGGTGAGGCTGCCTGGGCGAGGTACTGGTCCTCCTCCCAGATGTATCCCTGACCAACTGTCTCACGCTCCAGGACACCACCCTTGAGGTTGTAGAGGAGGGATCCCTGACTGAGTCCAAGGAAGAAACCAGCCCTAGACAGTAAATGGACTAAGAAAGAAAGAAAGAAGGAAAGAAAGAAAAAGTATAAAAAGTCCTCATTGAAAATGAACTGGTCAACGAAGAGTGTTGTTGAAACTCCGATATTCATAAAGCAATGCTGTTTGTGCGCTTCGTACTTACTTAGTTAAAGATTTCTGCATTTTTGTGATAATGAAAGTGCAAATGTGTGTGTTAAGCTAAAAAAAAAAAAAAAAAGATGTGTTGTGGAATATCTAAATAACTGATTTCAGTCCATTATACTATGTTACTTATACTGTATGTACATAGCATCTTCCATTTTAAATTGGTATTCTGTGTTACAGATATAGTTAATAATATTAGAATTCAGTAGGCTAAACCTTTGGCAGTACGGGGAATTGAACCCAGGCCTCCAAGGATGGCAGTTAATATGCCTCCTATTAAACATAGTCTTGTCATGGAAGTGTTTCTTTTAAGCCCTCTAGCTTTCATTTCCTCTCTCTACATATTAATACAAATTGAAGCTTATATTCTGTCTTACTTGGAACGTTTGTGGAGTAAACAGGCATAGATAATTCATTAGAGGTCACTGACTGAGATTGTAGTTGCCCATACTGACACATTCACGACATATAAACAGCTAGAATTTGTCTGGACTTGTGGGGGAAGGTTACTGTATCCAGCTCCAAAAGTATTTCTTAATATGTTTCAACGTAACATTTTTGACATGTAATTTGTGATATTTGATTATTCAAGATTTTGTACTTTTGATTATACCTTCTACAGTGAAAATTGTCCAACATGAGGTTTTAGGGGACCAAATATGGAAGTAAAAGTCAAATCATATTTGATCAGAGAAAGGGGTGGTCTGTTGAATAAGGCATTTGAGTGTTGGCGCTTCTACTCGGACAATGAAATTGTTGACAGTGTTTGTAACTGGTTTCAATCTCAGCCAAAGAAGTTCTACGAGCAAGGTATTCACCACTTTGTGAAATAGTGCAAGTTGTTATATAACTTTGGACATTACTTTTGAAATAAACCTTATTGATTTCATTCTGTAGCCTCTGTTCCATTTTACATCAGTACATCTGCTACAGCCACAAGTGTCAAAATGCAAAAATATCTTTCTCGAGTCATATTTACTTGAGAAGTGAAGGATAATCAGAAAACAAAAGCGGATCTAGAGACTGGTCCTGTATTGTTGTGCATTTACTTCTGTGACAATTTATTAGTGAACTCCATACGTGGTACAGTTCCTGTCCGGTTGTGTTTTGTATGAACTATGAATTCCATATTATCATGGTGCGGCCATCAGAATTTTTCGTCATTTTGCAAAGCTTGTAACAGAAGGAAATAATGTTCCGTAAACATTTAGTGAGTTTGTCCTGAGTCATACGAACATTCCTTTTTGCTGCCATGCTTGATCTTGTGTGCGATAAGAGGAGGTAGCTGACCAAAGGTGCTGACAGAAAGAAACTATTGAAGCAGTCACCACCTGAAGAGTATGTTTATAATTCAGTTAGCAGAGGAGTAGATGATTATCGGCAGCAGAAATGGAGCATTAAAGCATCACCAAATGTTTGAAGAAAGTAAATTGGGTGCCTGCTTCACCATGTTTCTGTTTGCATGGGTGTCCTTCAGATAAAAGAAGTAAAAGGTCACCAGATGTGAAATATGGTGCTTTGCATATCACCTAGAGGCAAAATGTGAAAGGAAAGAATGGCTGGATAAAATTCACCATGGCTGAAGAATGTCTGATTCCAAAAATTACAGGTGAAGATCATGATCATTGTTTTCATCAGTGTCAAAGGCATTACCCAGAATGAATTTACGAGGGTTGGGGCAAAAGTCATTGCAACCATTTTCTTTCTTGCAGATACCAGCCCATTTGGAAAATGTGTCATATATAGATGAAAGGACGAGGTGGGAACCACCTGTGTGGGCATTGAAGAACACTCAAACATTGTGCCTAACATATTTATCATGGTAATATACAGGACAGTCGGTGACGGCTCATGATCATTCCGCCAGTGGGGCCCGATACAAAGTTTTTGAAATGGTAATTCTAAATTCCCATGGAGGGAATTAGATATTTTTCCACCAGTAGAGCATATAAAAAATCAGATCAAAAATTAGATGTATGGCTTTTCAGGCGTTTGCTCTATTAACCAGCATTTCGTCTTAGGTCTGACACTAGACTCGTCAGAGTGGGATGTGTCAGACCCTACCCACTTATGCTGGGGTGTATGCAGGTGAACTTATCAGAAGCCTCTTATGTGGCACAGTCTGATAACTGCGTACGGGAAATAAAACTCCACAATGGAATTAATGCCCGCCTAGCAATTCCAAATGGTAATTCTAAATTCCCATGGAGGGAATTAGATATTTTTCCACCAATAGAGCATATAAAAAATCAGATCAAAAATTAGATGTATGGCTTTTCAGGCGTTTGCTCTATTAACCAGCATTTCGTCTTAGGTCTGACACTAGACTCGTCAGAGTGGGATGTGTCAGACCCTACCCACTTATGCTGGGGTGTATGCAGGTGAACTTATCAGAAGCCTCTTATGTGGCACAGTCTGATAACTGCATACTGGAGATAAAACTCCACAATGGAATTAATGCCCGCCTAGCAATTCCAAATGGTAATTCTAAATTCCCATGGAGGGAATTAGATATTTTTCCACCAATAGAGCATATAAAAAACCAGATCAAAAATTAGATGTATGGCTTTTCAGGCGTTTGCTCTATTAACCAGCATTTCGTCTTAGGTCTGACACTAGACTCGTCAGAGTGGGATGTGTCAGACCCTACCCACTTATGCTGGGGTGTATGCAGGTGAACTGTGCCACATTAGAGGCTTCTGATAAGTTCACCTGCATACACCCCAGCATAAGTGGGTAGGGTCTGACACATCCCACTCTGACGAGTCTAGTGTCAGACCTAAGACGAAATGCTGGTTAATAGAGCAAACGCCTGAAAAGCCATACATCTAATTTTTGATCTGACAAAGTTTTTGACCATGAATATGGGATCGAGGTAGGCATTTTTGAAACACGGGTTTCTATATTGTACTATACTATGCTATACTGTACCACAAAAACTCCAAAAGGCAGTACATATAGCAAAATATCTCAGCCTAAATATATATACACTAATCTATATATATATAAAATAACTTGTCCTGACTGACTGACTGATTCATCATCCCCGAGCTGAAACTACTGCACATAGAGAAATGAAATTTTGTGAATACATTCATATTAACATGTAGGTGCTCGATAAGAGAGAATTTTTGGATATTCCGTCGCTAAGGGGGTGAAAATGGGGGTTAATTTTTAAAATGAGGATATCTATATCTCAAAAACTTAAAGGTTTAGAGTAATAAAAGTTGGTATTTGGAATCTCCTCTAAAAATAAAGAAACACTTACATTTTTGTTTTTGGAAAATCCCATCAAGGGGGGTGAAAATGGGGGGGAAGGGTATGAACACCTTTTATGAGGAGACTTATATCTCAAAAACTGAAGATGTTACATTCATGAAAATTTAAATTTGGAACCTCCTTTAAATATAAAGAAACATGTATTTTTTTGTTTTTGGTAAATCCAAATAAAGGGGGGTGAAAAGGGGGGTGAATTTTTAAAATAATTGTATCTATATCACGAAACTTTAAAAGTTTACAGACGTAGAAATTGGTATTTAGAATGTCCTTTAAAAATAAAGAAAAACATATTATTTGTTTTTGGAAAATCCCAAAAGGAGGGGTAAAAAGGAGTGAAAAATCGGTTGAATGCCTTTAATGAGGATACTTATATCTCTGAAACTGAATATATTACAGACCTGAAAAAAGGTACTTGGGATCTCCTTTAAACATAAAGAAACATGTACTTTTTGTTTTTGGAAAATCAAAATAGTGGAGGGTTGAAAGGGGGGTGAATTTTTAAAATGATTGTATCTATCTTAAAACTTTAAAAGTTTACAGATATAAAAATTGGTACTTATATCGCCTTTAAAAATAAAGAAACACGTATTTTCCCCCAGAAAATCCCAATAGGAGGGTTGAAAAGGGGTGAAAAAGGGTTGAATGCCTTTAATAAGGATCCTTATATCTCAGAAACTGAAGATGTTACAGACCTGAAAATCGGTATTTCGGATCTCCTTTAAAAATAAAGAAACATGTATTTTTTGTTTTTGGAAAATCCAAATAGTGGGGGGTGAAAGGGGGGTGTATTTTAAAAAACAGTGTATCTATATCTCAAAACTTTTAAAGTTTGCAGATGTAAAAGTTGATATTTAGAATCTCCTTTAAAAATAAAAGAACACGTATTTTTTTGTTTTCTGTAAATCCCAATCTGGGGGGTAAAAAGTGTGAATAAGGGGTTGAATATCTTTAATGAAGATACTTATATCTCAGAAACTGAAGATATTACAGATCTAACAATTAGTATATGGGATCTCTTTTAAAAATACAGAAACATTATTTTTTGTTTTTGGAAAATCTAATTAATGGGGGTTAAACAGGAGTGACAAACTGGGGTGAATTTTTAGAAAGACTATATCTACAGTATATCTCAGAAACGTAAAATGTTACAGACGTAAAAACTGGTATTTGGAATCTCCTGTTAATGTAAAGAAACAGGTATTCTCGGAAAATCCAATGAAGGGAGGGGCGGAGGTGAAAAAATTGAAAAATTAATTGAATTAATTGTATGAGGATACTTAAACTTGTTACAGACGTGAAAATTGGTATTTAGATCTTTTTTAAAAATAAAGCGACGCATTTTTTGGGGGGGGGAATCATCTTTGGGGGCGGGTGTGAAAAGGAGTTGAATTTGTTTCATGAGGACACATATCTCAAAAACTGAAGATAATCGGTATTTAGAAGATCCTGTACTATTAAAGAAACAAATATTTATTTGCCGGAAAATTCACTTAAAGTGGGGGGTGGGGGTGAAAGTAAGTGAAAAAAAGTGAATTATTTTTATGGGAATACTTATATCTCAAAACTGAAGGTAACACACGTGAACATTGGTATTTGGAATCTCCTTTAAACATAAGGAAACATGCCTTCTTTTTTTTGGGGGGGAGGGGGTAAATCAACTTAACCGCGGTGGAGTGAAAAAGGAGGTGAGACCAATTGATTTTACTGTTCATAATGTACTTATAAGGAGCCTCCATGACTCAGGCGGCAGCGCGCCGGCCTGTCACCACTGGGTTTCATGGTTCAAATCCCGGTCACTCCATGTGATATTTGTGCAGGACAAAGCGGAGGCAGGACAGGTTTTTCTCCGGGCACTCCGGTTTTCTCCGTCATTATTCATTCCAGCAACACTCTCCAATATCATTTCATTTCATTTGTCATTCATTAATCATTGCCCCAGAGGAGTGCGACAGGCTTCGGCAGCTGGCACAATTCCTATTCTCACAGCTAGCTTGGGGCTTATTCATTCCATTCCTGACCCGGTTGAATGACTGGACACAGGCTGTGGATTTTCAATATACTTATTCTGATCATAAACCGATCATTTTTAATCTTTCCTGGGTTCGTTTTCAAGAGCCATCTTTTCCTTTGGAGAACCTTCTTAGATTACAGTAGATTCTCCTGGCATATAAATAAAAATTTAAACACATTTGAAATAAACGATAGGAATGAGATTGACCGTGCAATTGTTCACCTCTATAATAAGGTCAATAATGCACGGAAGTATGTCATTCGTATCGCCAGAAATCCTGCGTACTTGCCTACGAGTGACAATGATGCTGGTCATACTGTCATCAATGACAATGGCAGCAGATGCAATTTACCGCCAAGTAGCGGTCATGCATCTTGCTGTGGGGTCCAGAACATCAATAATAATAATAATAATAATAATAATAATAATAATAATAATAATAATAATAATAATACCTAAATTCAACTAATTTCACCCACCCTAATAATAATAATAATAATAATAATAATAATAATAATAATAATAATAATAATAATAATGTTCTGGACCATCGTAAAAGTGTGCGGACAGTGCTGGAAATTGGTCCTGGACGGGTAATGACTACGAATGCAGTCCAGCCGTGGGTTCAGTGCCGCCAAGGCACCCAAGACGACACAACCCCAGATGTACTCAAGGATTTGATCCACATTAAAAATGCTTTTAGGAAAAGATGACAAAGATTTGGGGACCCAACTGACCGGGTGAAATACCTGGACCTAGGCTGGGAAGTATGAAATTGATTGCTGGAAGAAAAGATTGAAAAATGAGAGGAACATTGCCGTAATCTCTCAGAAAACGAGTCAGATCGCGAATTTTGGCGGAATCTCTTAGAAAACGAGTCAGATCGCGAATATCGGCGGGTTATATATATAAAACGATAAGCATTCAGTTATAAATTTCAGTATAATACCGTAGCGAAGCACGGGTATCTTGCTAGTAATTAATAATAAAGAAATAGAATTGAACTCGCCAAATGGCACTTTACTTACACTGCAGTTGAGCACGCCTATTCTTCTGACTGGCAAACATTTCAATGACTCTGTTGTTGAATTTGGAAATGTTGCCAATTTCCTCCTTATGAATTGAACAAGCAGCAAGTGAATTCAGTCTTTTTTGACCCATACTATTCCTAAGGTAATTGTTGACAGTATTTAATGTGTGGAAACTTTGCTCTGCTTCCTCTGTTGAAATTGGAATAGTTAGTGCAATTTGTATAGTTTTGTGTACCTCAGAGAATGATTCTACGAAGGAAGGTTTCATGAAGAATGTGAACAAATCACAGACTGAATGAATATCTTTAAAGGTATCATTATGATAAATCATTGAAAGTTCATTTCTCAATTTCTCTTGGGAAATAAATGGACTTTAACTCGATGAAAAAGTATAGATTAAATTCGTTGGGAAAATTTCTCTAAATGTAGCAAACTTTTTTGGATCAATAATTTCAAAATTACTAAATATATGAGACCATTGGAATTGGTCTTTGATTTGGTTGATCACTATATCACACACTTCTTTGGCATCTACAGTCAGATTTACACCAGAGCTGTATTTAGATCTTTTTGTTGTTGGAGTATAACATTCATATCCATCCACCTGATACCTTTCAGTGTTTCTCTTATTTTAGAAACAGCTGATTCCAAATGTCGTAATGAATTGGATATGACAACTGCACTGGCACTCTGCATCTGAATCGTGTTATACAAAATATCAACATGTTTCATCATCTCATAGAAGAATTTCAGAAAAAACAAAAATTCTGAATTAAGTAATTTTTTTAAACAAAACACTCCCTTATTGTTACATCATCCCAACCATCTTCGCTCTTAATCTTCTCGAAGCATTCCAATAAATGTGATTTGTTTTCATGAACACTACTCACAACCCGAAAGGCGTGCTCGGTTCGCCCGGAAGGACGTGGGTTCGAATCCCTGTCAGGAAGAAAAGTGTTCTACCGATCAATACTTATTTATTGTAAATGGATTTACATTAGTACCATTTACAGTAAATAAGTATTGATCGGTGGAACACTTTTCTTATCTATACATTGAATCCAATCAATACGGAAAATGAAATTTATAAATAATAAGCCCCGTCAGGAAGTCGTAAAATTTAGGAAATGAGATTTCCACTTCCGGAGGTGCACATGGCCCTGAGGTTCACTCAGCCTTCATAAAAAATGAGTACCAGGTTAATGCCTGGGGGCAAAGGCGGCCGGGCGTAGAGCTAACCATTCTACCCCATCAAGTGCCGAGGTTACGGATAGTGGAAACCTTTACGTTCCACCCTCCAAGGACCTTCACGGCCTGTACAGAGGAGACTTTGCTTTTGCTTTCTCACAACCCGAGACTGAAAGTTCCATCTTGTTGTAGAAACTGTTGGAATCTGCTTATTGCAAACTGATTGCAAGAAATCACTTCTCTTAGATGATGAGGAGAAAAACATAGTGAATCCTGTAATGTTTGTGAAAAACAACCTAACAGATTTTATATTCTTGCTACAAGCGTTTCACATTACCAAATTTAGTTGATGAGTATAGCAGTGAACGTACTTGGCATACAGAAAAGAATTCTGCATCAGAGCCTGAACACCTCCCTTACTCCCTTACTACCTTGCCTGAGCTATGAGATTTCCTCAACATTGAAAGGTTCAAGCAGTTTTTTCAGAACCTCGCTGAGACCATAGGCTGTCCTATTGGTAACGTTTTCAAAGGAAAGGAATCATTCAACAGGCTTGTTGTCCTTAATGTACCGCAATATGATAACAAATTGACTTCGGCAAGTAATGTCTGTTACTTCACCTGCCTGCACAGAAACAAAAGTTGCAGCGTTGATATCTTTGACCAAGTCTTCAATGTTCACGTGATACATACAATCTAATAGTTCGTTTTGTATAATGTGTGACGTATATTTAGAAACTGATGTGAGAGTGGTGTTGTTTAGATGGTCATCTAACACACTATGAGATTACCAAGAAGATATAACAAATATAAGAAATTACCACGGTTTGCTTAGTCCTGTATTTGTGGCCCCTCAGTGCTAACTCAGGAGTTCTACAAAATTTGAGTCACTCTACTAATCTATTTAGTATGTGTCTATTTTTTATGACTACATTATGTTTCTGGATTGAAATTTTGTATGCAGAGTCAATTTGTGCACCAATGTTAACAGTCCCAAATATTTTGTATTTACAAGCATTTTCTAAGTGTAGTACTTTCCTCGAATGTGTTTTAATTCGTTGACTGAAATGTTTTAGATTCTTACACCCAGGCGTTAACCGCAATCCACCATGAAATAACGCACAGTAAAAACAAAACCTAATTTGTTTCTCTTCACTCACTGTTAACCATGACGTTTTATGAACCATGTATTATAAAAAGTTCTCTTTTACTTGTCATCAAGTTGAGATGTAAAATCATTTGGTTGGTAAGCCCCTAAACGTTTAATATGAATCTTTTCTTCTAGACGTAATGAATTGAAAGGAGTTTTTAATAAACAATCCACTCTGTGCATCTTAAATTAGACACTCGCTTGTCCACCAAACAATTGAGAATTGCTGTACCATAATAATCACACTTCCGTGCTCGGCCAAATGAAAAGTGAAATAAAGCGAGCGCAATGGGCCGACTTTGTCTGGCCCCAAACGACTGGATAACTCGCCAGCAACACCCATCAACACTGCCACTCTACCAGCAGCCGAGAAGGGGATGTAAGCCTGTCGACTGATGTGCCGCTGAGAACACATGGGGAGGTGAGGGGGTTGGGGCGAGCAGAGGCTGGCCCTCTCACACAGAACCAAGGCCATGGACGGACTATTAGTGTTGAATATCATACTCACTTCATAGTGTTTGTAATAATAACTACAAATAATAAATTACAATGGATTACAAAGGTGGGGCCCGGTCCCTCTGGCCCTTATAGTAAATCTGTCCCTGAGGACAGTATTGGTTTCATAGTGCAAAATAATTACAGCCAAGCATACCTCCTACATTATGCACAGTACACATACAGTTGACATGACAAAACTGGGTGTAATGGCCTTTACAGTAGTCCCCTGCAACGTTCACCACATGCTGCCAGGGATGTGGCAGACACTGAATACCATCTGCATTTGCACCATTTGCCACACCATGTGTGAATCAAGTCACCTGTTGTCATACAGCATTGGCAATGTCCTCTTGTCACTAACTGCCTACCACGTAGTGGTTTCTTTACCTTTCGTATGAGATTAAAGTCACAGGGCAAAAAGTCACGAGAGTACGGTGGGTGCTCCAATTCTTCCCATCCCCAGCATCGTAGTTGCCACCGTACACACTCTGCTTTATGTGGTTTGGTGTTGTCGTGCAGTAGGATTGCACTGTCCACAAGATCCGGAGATTTCTTCTGAAAGCCATGTCATTCTTGTCACTCCAGGATGTCCCTGTAGTACTCTGCGCTCACTGTTCTGCCATGTGGAACGAAGTGGCACACAGTGACACCCCTGACATCATAAGTGACTGTCACCATCAATTTCATGGGGGAAGGATTCTGATGGCTTGGTGATCCTGCATGTTGCCACTCGGCGGTTTGACATTTGAGTTCCGGTTCGTATGACCTGGCCCAAAATTCATTGATGGCGATTATTCGTGACAGGAAGTGGTCGTCGTCCTGTTGGCAGCAAGCTAGGTGGTTGGAGCATGTTGCATATCGCATCCACTGTTGAACTTCCGCCAGTGCATGCGGTACCTGCCGTGATGCAATTTTGCACGGTTGCAGCTCTGTCCGCAATATCCTGTGGATAGTGCGATTCTCAATGCCACTTGCCCTCTCTAACTCCAGTGGTGTCCATCGTCTGTCTTCCTCCAGGAGCTGCTCGATGATGGCATGTGTCACATCGGTCCGCACACTGACAGGTCGTCCCGAGCATTGCTGATCACCGGTTGGCACATATCCTTGCTGAAACTATCCTACCCACCATGTTACTGTATGGTATGGGAGGACATTATTCCCAAGGGCTTCCACCAATTCACTATGAAATTCACTTGCATTTCTCCCCCGGAGAACAGCTATTTTGATATACGCGCGCTGCTCAACATGGGTCACTTCCTTGTCACATGATGCTCTCCACACAACTGATTTCACAACGCTCTCTTTGCTACTACCAGCAATCACAGAGCCAACTGTTGTTGTGAATACACACTATGCCTGCATAGCTTCCACGTGACAGATAGCAGTTTATGATCCACTTATATATCTGCGAGAAAAAAAATTGTTGTAATGACTTTTGCCCCAACCCTCGTATTTCTTGGGGAACAACTGTGAATGGTGCATTTTATTACAAGATATTAGAATCATTCCGTATTGACAGTTTTCGCTTCACAAAGCAAAAAATTAAATGTATCCTCCTAATTCAATACAAAATACAATTCCATCATTAGATGGAGCAATAAAATTCAAACATGTTTTGACTCATTTGAGCCATCTTCAGTGAAATAAGGGGAAATTAATGAATGATGGAATTATGTTTTGTATTGAATTAGGGGGATACATTCAATTTTTTGCTTTGTAAAGTGATGCATTTTATGGTAGTATAAAGGTTTCGTGCAGAGGTTGCTTGCAAAAGTTTGTCGAGTGCAGAGCTACTTGAATGCTCCAGCCCACAGTGCTGGAATTGTGCGTCAGTATTTGGCCATGCAGAATATCACAGTACTTCATCATCCCCCAACTTGTCTGTCAGATGGTCATCAACGTAGCCAAGGTGCGAGATGTAGAAGTAAAAGACGATATGATTGATGCGTGTCATAGGTTCTAGAAAGTTAATAATCGTCCAACTCGTGGCATTATTGTAAAGTTTGTTAGATGTTATAAGGAACAGATCTTAGAAAAACGTAAGTTCAAAAGGAATTTGTCCACAACTCATCGTGGTCTTTCTGTCCTTAGTTCTATATATATATATATATTAATCAGTCATTAGCTCCTAATAGACGCATTCTATTTGCTAAAGCTAAAATGTTGCAACATGATGAGGAATACAAGCATCTGTGGGTGAACAGGACTGGTAACACTTTGATGAGGAAGACTGATGGAAGTCAAGTGCATGCTATTCGTGGTGAGGGAGATTTGGATAAATTGTAAATCTTTTATCGTAATGTTCTTACTCTTTCAACTTTGATTTTTCATGAACCATGATAATGAGTTTTTTGTTTATTATCAAAATGAAGGAGGACGACTATGGTTGACATATTTAACCAAAATCTCCTGTGCTCTTCATACAGTATTGTTGTACTGACTGAGACTTCTCTCATAGGTTATGACCAACAATTACGTTCCGTGTTCCACAAACACACGGCAATAATTTTTAATCGGATCCAAGAACTTTCTTAAAATACCAAGCGTTTCAAGCCAATGTATATATTTCAACTGATTCATTTATCCAAGTAGATGAAACAAATCCAACAAGTCTATTCCATGTTCTTCAAACACATGTGCAGTGTTTTAGCCCAGATCCAAGAACTTTCGTAAATTACCAAATGTTTCATGTGATTGTGAGGTTTCAAAAAGTTCACATGTTTTCAAGAAATTGTGGCAAGACTGATAAGTCTGTTCTGAGTTATACAAACAGTATTTTTTTAAACTCAAATCCAAGAACATTAAACTGTCATGTGTTTCATGTCAGTGTATACATTTTCATGTCAATGTGTACATTTTCAACTAGTGCATTTGTTTCCAATAGATTGAAACAAGACCAACAAGTCTATTCCATTTTCCACGAATACATGACAGTTTTTAAACCAGAACCAAGAACTTTTTAAGTGTCAAGTAGTTTATGTCTTTGTGTGCATTTCATTTCAGTGTGTATATATTTCATCTAGTTTAATTAGATTGAAACCAGACCAACAAGTCCAAAAACATTCTTAAAGTGACATGTGTTTGATATTGATTTGTATATTTTCAACCAGTGCATATGTTTCCAGTGTTCCGTGTTCCATGAACACACGACAGTTTAAACCGGAACTAAGAATTTTTTTTTTAATTTCCAAGTATTGCTTACCATGTGTACGTTAGAGTTCAAGGTGTATGTTTTGCAACCCATTGATGTGGTTTATTTTTTATTTTTTATAGGCAATCGCCATTATGCGTATAATTTATTATGATGTCTTATGTCAACCAATCGAGATGTATGTAGGCAACCCTAATGATGATTGTTATCAGATTTCCCTTGATATGATATTCAACAAGAACTGATGATGACTCCAAGGGAGTTGAAACCGGTCTTTGCTCAATAAATGTAATATATTTTACAATGTGTTGAATGGTGGATCATCTTTCAAACTCTATTATATGAGACTGCTCTATCAAATAGTATATATGATAGTGAATTATTTGACAGTAGATATTTAGTGTTCAGAAATGACAGGGATCCTTTAATAACTGGTAAGGAGCAGGGCAGGGGAGTCTTGATTGCAGTCAAAAAGAGTTTTAAGGTGAAACTATTATAAAATCTGCTGGAATTGAAGAACTTTAAACAAAATAATGTTGAAATGCCGAGACAATACGAAAATGATTTTAAAGATGTTAAGTCGAAGAATGTTAGGCCTACCCGGAAATATGTTGCATTTAAAGATTCTGTAAATAATAATTTAGTGACACAAAACAGTTTTCAGGAGTTAGAACCTAATGATCATGAGGCAAATATAGAACATGACTCAGCTGCAGTGTCAAAAAGACAAAAAAAATGAGATTAGTTACATGTAATAAAAAAAATATCCTGTCGGTGACCGGTACATAAACAAGCCCGTACAGTAATAGTGGGGGACTCGATGATAAAAAATGTTGGACCCAAAGTTTAAGAAGGTATTGCGTACTGCTATCCAGGCATATGAGTTGGTCAGCTTGCAGAACATGTAAACAGTGACAGTATTAAAGAAAATCCTGAAGTCCTGATAGTTCATATTGGCACAAATGACCTTCATAATATGTCAACACCTAGTGACATAACGGCCGAAACTGATAGGCTTATTACTGCGATAAAAAGGAGGTTTCCAGCGGCAAAGCTTTGTCTCAATGGTGTTTTATATCGGCATGATGTTGATTATCGCTATATAGATGCTGTAAACTCCACTCTTGACTGGTTGTGCCGTAATGGAGAAGTCCTTTTTGTTGATGCTAACAGTTGGCTTAGAGGTAGTGACTTTGGAAAAGATGGGCTACACCTTAACAGAAAAGGAACCTCTAAGATTAGTAAATTTCTCAATAAAATATCTAGTGGAATGCTCTCGGGAATCTAATTAAGAAAATGAGGGGGGGATGCTAATCCTAATGGCAAAAACTTAAGTGATACAGAAAATGATTTAGAAAGTATAACATATCAGGAATATAATACAAAATGTAGATAGAGAATCACTTCACAGAGGTCAGATACACAATACTAAGAAAGCACCAAAGACATCAATAAAAAGGTTAGTTGAACACTTTAGAGGATACTATCAAAAATGTAAATGGACTTCAAAGCAAACTAACTGAACTTAAAATTTCTTCATGTTTAGCTGATTACTTCATGGTATTAACCGAAACAAACTTAAATGATGAAATTAGTGATGTGGAACTAGGCCTCGAAACATATTCAATTTTCAGATGTGATAGGTCTTCTTCAATCAATCAATCAATCAATCAATCAATCAATCAATCAATCAATCAATCAATCAATCAATCAATCAATCAATCAATCAATCAATCACTACTGATCTGCATTTAGGGCAGTCGCCCAAGTGGCAGATTCACTATCTGTTGTTTTCGTAGCCTTTTCTTAAATGATTGCAAAGAAATTGGGAATTTATTGAACATCTCCCGTGGTAAGTTATTCCAATCCCTAACTCCCCTTCCTATAAATGAATATTTGCCTCAATTTGTCCTCTTGAATTCCAACTTTATCTTCATATTGTGATCTTTTCTACTTTTAAAGACACCATCCAAACTTATTCGTCTACGAATGTCCTCCCACGCCATCTATCCACTGACAGCTCGGAACATACCACTTAATTGAGCAGCTCGTCTCCTTTCTCTCAAGTCTTCCCAGCCCAAACTTTGCAACATTTTTGTAATGCTACTCTTTTGTCGGAAATCACCCAGAACAAATCGAGCTGCTTTTCTTTGGATTTTTTCCAGTTCCTGAATCAAGTAATCCTGGTAAGGGTCCCATACACTGGAACCGTACTCTAGTTGGGGTCTCATCAGAGACAAATATGCTCTCTCCTTTACATCCTTACTACAACCCCTAAATACTCTCATAACCATGTGCAGAGATCTGTACCCTTTATTTACAATCATATTTATGTGATTACCCCAATGAAGATCTTTCCTTATGTTAATACGTAGGTATTTACAATGATCCCCAAAGGGAAACTTTCACCCCATCAACACAGTGATTGAAACTGAGAGGATTTTTTCTATTTGTGAAACTCACAACCTGACTTTTATCCCCGTTTATCATCATACCATTGCCTACTGTCCATCTCACAACATTATTGAGGTCATTTTGCAGTTGGTCACAATCCTGTAACTTATTTATTACTCTGTACAGAATAACATCATCTGCGAAAAGCCTTATCTCTGATTCCACTTCTTTACACATATCATTGATATATATATATATATAAGAAAACATAAAGGTCCAATAATACTGCCTTGAGGAATTCCTCTCTTAATTTTTACAGGGACAGATAAAGCTTCACCTACCCTAATTCTCTGAGTTCTATTTTCTAGAAACAGAGCCAGCCATTCAGTCGCTCTTTTTTCTAGTCCAATTGCACTCATTTTTGCCAATAGTCTCCCATGATCTACCCTATCAAATGCCTTGGATAAGTCAATTGCAGTACAGTCCAATTGACCTCCTGAATCCAGTATATCTGCTATATCTTGCTGGAATCCTACAAGTTGGGCTTCAGTGGAATAACCCTTCG
Source organism: Anabrus simplex (assembly GCF_040414725.1). Lineage (NCBI taxonomy): Eukaryota > Metazoa > Arthropoda > Insecta > Orthoptera > Tettigoniidae > Anabrus > Anabrus simplex. Next base: position 282,228,487 of record NC_090266.1, on the reverse strand, counting down.
TAAACCCAAACTGCTTTCTATCAAACCAGTTATTAATTTTGCAAACATGTCTAATATAACCAGAAAGAGTGCTTTCCCAAAGCTTACATACAATGCATGTCAAACTGACTAGCCTGTAATTTTTATCTTTATGTTTATCACCATTTCCATTACATACAGGGGCTACTATAGCAACTCTCCATTCATTTGGCAAAGTTCCTTCATGCAAACAATAATCAAACAAGTACTTCAGATATGGTACTATATCCCAACCCATTGACTTTAGTATATCCCCTGAAACCTTATCAGTTCCAGCTGCTTTTCTAGTTTTCAACTTTTGTATCTTACTGTAAATGTCATTGCTGTCATAGGTAAATTTTAATACTTCTTTAGTATTAGTCACCACCTCTATCTGGACATTATCCTTGTAACCAACAATCATTACATACTGCTGACGGAATACTTCTGCCTTTTGAAGATCCTCGCATACACACTCCCTTGTTCATTAATTATTCCTGGAATGTCCTTCTTGGAACCTGTTTCTGCCTTAAAGTACCTATTCATACTCTTCCATTTTTCACTAAAATTAGTGTGGCCACCAGTTATGCTTGCCATCATGTTATCCTTAGCTGACTTCTTTTCTAGATTCAATTTCCTAGTAAGTTCCTTCAATTTCTCCTTACTTCCACAGCCTTTTCTAACTCTGTTTCTTTCCAACCTGCACCTCCTTCTTAGTCTCTTTACTTCCCTGTTATAATATAGTGGATCTTTATCATTCCTTACCACCGTTAAAGCTACAAACATATTTTCACATTCCTTAACAATTGCTTTAAACCCATCCCAGAGTCTGTTTACATTTTTATTTACTGTTTCGCACCGATCATAGTTACTTATTATAAACTCCCTCATGCCTGTTTTATCAGCCATATGGTACTGCCTAACAGTCCTTCTTTTAAGACCTTCCTTTCTTTCACATTTATTTTTAATTACCACAAAAACAGCTTCGTGATCACTAATACCATCTATTACTTCGGTTTCTCTATAGAGCTCATCTGGCTTTACCAGCTCCACATCCAGAATATTCTTCCCTCTAGTTGGTTCCATCACTTTCTGAATCAGGTGCCCTTCCCATATTAACTTATTTGCCATTTGTTGGTCATGCTTCCTGTCGTTCGCATTACCTTCCCAATTGACATTTGGTAAATTGAGATCACCCACTACGATCACGTTCCTTTCCTTATCGTTTCCCACATAGCTGATTATCTTATAAATTAATTCTGAATCAGCATCTGCGCTACCTTTCCTGGTCTATACACTCCAAAGACATCAAGTTGCCTATTATCTTTAGAGATGAGCCTTACACCCACAACTTTTTCGTAGCTTACAAATTCTTCTTTCACGAGAATGAATAATCCCACTTCTACCATTCCTATCTTATCTCTACGATACACCCTCCAGTTCCGTGAGAAAATTTCTGCATCCATTATATCATTTTTTAGCCATGACTTAACTCCTATTACAATATCTGGTAAGTATATATCTATTAAATTACTTAATTCTATTCCTTTCTTTACAATACTTCTACAGTTGAGCACTAATAGTTTTATGTTATCCCTACTTGATTTACAGTTCCCTGTTCCCTTAACACTGCTCCCTAGCGCAACCTGTTTCCCTGAATGTACCTCCCTATAACCCTTCCAAACAATTTTCCTAACTTATATGTACCACTGCAGTTTAAGTGAAGGCCATCTGAGCGCAGATCCCTATTTCCTACCCACCCATTAGGATCTAGAAATTTCACTCCCAGTGTCCCACATACCCACTCCATAGTCTCATTTAAATCCCCAATCACCTTCCAGTCAGTATCCCTCCTTCACAGTATTCCACTGATAACAATCTCCACTTCCTGAAACTTCATCCGTGCTGCATTTACCAGATTCCACACATCCCCAACTATGTTGGTACTTATACATGCTTGTCTTACGTTGTTGGTACCAACATGAAACACTACCGCCTTCTCCTTTCTCTCCTCCTTCTCTTCTACTTTCCTCAACATCTGCCTTAACCTAATTCCTGGATAACACTCTACCCTGGTACCCTTTCCTCCACACACTTTTCCGACATGTCTAACGATAGAATCCCCCATGACCAGAGCCTCAACCCTACCCACCTCATTTGATCCCCTCCCCTCCTGGTTAGTCCTATCTTTCTGACAGCTGCAGAAGCTACTTCCTCCTCCCTTTTCTCCAACCCATTACCCTGTTCCATCTGTCTTTTCCTATCCACTACTCCACATTTCCCTTTCCTACTTCTTCCCTTTCTCCTACTTCCAAACTTCTCGGCAACAGCTCCTTGTTCCTCATCTTCCCTCGGTTGTTCTACCTGCAGTGACTCGTACCGATTTCTCATCGACACCTGTCCTGAATTTTGATCCTGAATTAGCCTGCAATCTCCTTCCCCTTAAAACATTAGACCACCTGTCTTCCACAATTCCCCCATTTCCTTCCAATCCCTCTATTACACCTATTGTATCCTGTACATTTTTTGGAGGCCTACTTTCCTTCCTGTCCTCTGAGAGAATCCTAATTATCTCCCTCAAGCTCTCCAACTCCTCCCTCATACTCCTTAATGCCTGGCCACACCCGCAGTTCCTACACTCGCATTGCTTAGCCATTTTTTACTAAATAACAAAAAGTAAAGGAAAAATAAGATAACTTATTCTGTGCAAAATGAAAATGAAAGGAAAGAAATATTGTCTGTATTAGTTTACAAAGAACACACGACAGTAAGTTATTTAACATAGGCTACTACTACACTACAATACTACTTAATTGTACTATTTTTATTCCTACAACACGCTAACACGATGAAAATTGCTGTTAATTACTGGAAACAGAGAATAAAACACAAGAATTACACAATTCTTATCTGCAGTTAAGTTTACCCTAATTTCAACAACAGAATTTTAGTAAGAGAGTTACTGCAGATACCACAGAAACGGTACATCATTAAAATCCATATATGTCGATGAATGAGTTCCAGAAATTCAATACTTTACATTGAGGTACAATTAAATGAATGAAATTGCATGACTTAGGTTTTAAATGAAGATTTACATCCCTGATGACACGATATCACTTTCATATTTCTAAATATTCTACATGTTGTGCTCATTATCCTTAACGAGTATGAAGGCATCCCATGGGGGGTAATGATCTGTATTAGTAAGAGGTTTAAGCCTACTCTGATACCGTGCATTAACACAGTTGAATAGTTGTTTGTGTCCCTGACTTTTAACACCACGAAATTAATCATTGGTGCTGTGTACATTCCACCCAAGTCTCCTGTCCAAAAATATTTCGAACATCGCAGTGCTGTTGAAAGAATTATGTCAAATCTCGACAACCATTTATTGCTCATTGTTGTTGACTACAATCTACCACATCTGTCCAGTTTAGTTATAGACACTTTTTCTTATTTCTGTTTAAATCAGTTTAATGCTATCCCACATTTTCTGAATCACTTTCTTGATTTGTTTTTCAGTAACTCCAGTTCTATTGAAATACAATCTAGTAATGAAAGCATTGTCCCCCTCGATAGACACCACCCAGCATTAGAGATTTTTGTACCTATAAATGAGCTATACAATTCCTTGCCTGCTGATAGTTTTTATTTTGACTTTTTAAATGGTGACTATAATGGACTAAATTATTACCTGTCACAGTTCATCTGGAAGGTGATGTTTCAAAACGTATCAGTTGATAAAGCAGTAGAAGCCTTCTATTCATTACTACATCATGGCATGGAACTTCATATCCCTATACGGAATTTTAAGACTCCCAAATTCCCAAAGTGGTTTAATCACAAATTGAAGTCACTGATTATTGAAAAGAAGAAAGCACACAAGCGATACAAAATATCAGGTCTCAGTAGTGATTATCAGCATTTCACGAAATTAAGAAATGAATGCAAGTCTGAATCTAAATCTTGCTATACACTGTATGTCTCCAACTGTGAACGAAGTATTACTTCCAATCCACAGAAATTCTGGCAATATCTAAGTTCTAAAAGGTCATGTAATAATATTCCTTCAACAATGCATCGTAATGAAGTTACAGCAGATACTGGAGAAAATATTGTCAACCTTTTTGCTAACCACTTTTCATCTGTTTATTCTTCTTATCAGAATAGTAGTAGTATGTCATATGATTATCCTTTCTGTGTCAATCTGTCAGTTATAAACATTAGCAAGGCAGAAATTTACAACAAACTGATATCTCTGGAATTAAAGAAAACTGTAGGACCTGATGGTGTTTCAACTTACCTGCTCAAGTACTGCTCATTTATTTTATGTGAAGCACTCTTTTATCTGTTCAACTTATCATTAAACCAAGGCGTTTTTCCTGTGGAATGGAAGAAAGGATTTGTTAGTCCAGTTTTCAAAAATGGTGATAAAACTGACATAAAACAATATAGACCAGTTATAATTTCTTCTCATATTTCCAAAATTTTTGACTCAATAATTCTTGACAAAATCACACCTCTCTTTAGAAACATCATCATTGATGTTCAACATGGATTCTTTTCAAGACGGTCAACCTATAGCAATCTTCTTTTATTCTATCAGTTCCTCTTGGATGCAATAGAGAACCACTCCGAAGTGGACTGCATTTATACAGAATTCTCAAAAGCTTTCGACACTGTTGACCACAATATCTTGCTGCAAAAACGAACAGGCTACGGAATTAATGGGCCTCTCCTCTCCTGGTTTGAATCGTATCTTAAAAATCACCTGCAGATTGTTAAAATAAGGAATCATCTTTCTATTATTTTTACCAGTGGAGATCCTCAAGGGTCTCACCTTGTGCCCTTACTTTTTACCCTCTACATAAATGACATTAAAAATATACTTAAGAATTCTGAATTGCTTTTGTTTGCTGACGATGCAAAAAATTTTATGCAAATTAATTGTCCACTTGATTGTTTAAAATTTCAAGAATATTTACATCATCTAGAAAAGTACTGTATTCAAAATCGGTTGAAACTTAATCATGAGAAATGTAAAATAATATTGTTTTTTAAAAACAAGAAGAAAATATCATTTCAGTACAAATTTATTAATAACAACATTCTAACTCCTGTTTCACAAGTTAATGACCTTGGTGTTTTATTCAGTTATAACCTATCCTTTAGTGAACATATTGAAAATATTTGTAAGAAAGCATTTCAAAGATTGGGTTGCATTACTAGATATTCTAGAAAATTTTCAAACTTGGCTACCTATCGATTGCTGTATGTGTCTATGGTACGCCCTATACTAGAATACTGCACACCTGTTTGGAACCCTTCTCATCAGACCTCTATCCATAGATTAGATTCAGTACAACATAAATTTCTTTGTTTATATTCATTTAGAGCAGTATTCTCATATGATTATGTTGATTATACAGCCCTACAACAGTACTTAAATCTGCATAGCCTGTCACAGCGCCATGAATTATTGGATACACTCTTCATTTTTAAATTGCTTCATTCCTTGGTGAATTGTGCACAACTCCTTGCAAAAATTAACGTACATGTAAGTACATGTACCAGACAGACGCACAAGGTTCAAGAATACATTGTCTACAAATTGGCATAGAAGTAACTACGCATTCAGTGGGCTAGTTGAACGAATGTCAAGATCTCTAAACAAAGTGGATATTGATATATTTAACTGCTCATTGTCAAAATTTAGAAATCACCTGCATAATCTCCAGAATTGACTATTACTTTCCTGTGCTTACTTGTAATATAATCTGTGTATATATCTGTACATATTTTTCTACTTACACTCCATTGAACTTTCTTTTTAGTGTGTTTTGTTATGTTTGTTCTTCTCTACTGTTATGTAACATGGTATTACCGTTAATAAAGTATTATTATTATCAAATTACTCTAAACAGCATTGTGAGTCACTTACTACTTGTATCTCAAATAATAATAATAATAATAATAGGAAGTTATTTATAAATGGTGTATACATTACTCCAGCATCATCTTTAACAGTGTATTTTTAGAAAGCTCTGACAGTCTTATGATTTCGTGAAATGTACCTAGAAGAAATAACAAGAGCAGAACTTGGCATAGGGCTTCTAATACCTATTTTGATTCATATTGAAGATTGCTATATTCTGTCACCTTCATATCAATTCATTACTCTAAACGACCTATTCATTTTCATATGTGAAGATTCTATATTCAACAAATTCCTCACTAGCTCAATAAATACATAGACTCGTAATAAACACATAGCTTCGGAATGACTCGTAGATTCACAATAACACGTCTTCGCCACTCCTGTAATAAAATTACCGTACAGTTTCACCATAATACAGCTGCACTACACTGAAATAAAATTCCTGCTCTACACAGCAATACAGGTACAAAATTAAGTAATTCTACTATGAATAACTATCATCTCGAAGATCCTAATTAATCTGACCAGTCTAACATCATTAAAATCCATATATGTCGATGAATGAGTTCCAGAAATTCAATGCTTTACATTGAGGTACAATTAAATGAATGAAATTGCGTGACTTTAGGTTATTAAATGAAGATTTACATCCCTGGAGATTCTATTTTCACTTGATGACACGATATCACTTTCATATTTCTAAATATTCTACATGTTTTGCTCATTATCACAAAAATATATATAGAAATTCACGATCTGAAAGAGAATACCAATGAGTTGAAGAATAAGGTAAGGACTTATCTTTTTGGTGAACCGCCACCACCGGGGTTTGGTGATGCGTTATAATCCATCCTGGCATTGTTCTTGCGCCTCACATGTTTACTCCATCTCGATGTTGTACACACAAATTAAGAAAACTTTCATATTCACTAAACACTGAAAAATAATATAATTATTTCAAATGTAATATTTGGAGAATCACAGTTAATAAATTTATTTATTATTAAAATTCCAGCAGTCCGACCGTACGACAGTCTACAAACCATTCTGTCATATACACGGCGACGATATGCGTACACAGAACACGCTGCTCTGGTGGATGTATTTCTGTCTGGGGAAGACATTTATCGCATGGACTGGCCAGCAAGGTCTGCAGATCTGAATCCTATAGAACATGCCTGGGATGCATTGGGGACGCGAATTACACCCTGTCATCCTCCACCAAGGACCCTCCAACACCTTAGCATTGCCCTTTCGGAGGAATGGGATCGACTGCCACAAGAGCTCTTGGACCATCTGATAGAGAGCATGCCACGTCGCTGCGAAGCATGTGTGGCCGTTAGGGGTAACCATACACCCTATTAACAGCATATTTTGTTGTGGAAGACATTGCCAAGTTTTGTTAGTGTACCTTAGCTATCAGAACCTTTCTGACACTGTTTTTTTTTGGACAAGTTGTGTGACATATGGTGTGTGATTCAGCTTCCGTTTGTTCAGCAATCCATCTGACATTCCTATCAGGCGGTATAGCCTCGTTTGTTGATTATGCTTTACTTTTGGAGCATACTGGAATATTCTGTAATAATTTGGAGCCCGTACACAAAACAACAAATGAATGCTATTGAAATTGTACAAAACAAGTTCCTACGTTATCTTTATTTCAAAACTTTTAATACTTTTTGCCCTTTTGACACATCAACCTAGTTATTGAGGAATATATTTCAAATTACTTCATTGAAAACCAAAGGGTCCTTAATTTCTATACAAATACTAAGAAAAATTGTAATAGGTCAATTTGATTCTTTGGACCAGTTAAAACGCATTTCATTCCATGTTTCGCAGACAAGATCATGTCAGCACCAAGTATTTCACGTTCAGAGGTCAAAAACATTGCATCAGTCAAATTCACCTTTCATAAAATTGACAATGCTTTATAACGCTGTAGCAAAAAAAGTCAGTATATTCACTGAATTGGATAGTGAATTCAATAAGAAACAAGAAGCCTGCTTTTACAGTTTGTAAATTTTTGATAATTCTTTTTTTCTGGTATTCATCATATTTTCCAGTGTACTCAATTGTGATTTAAGTTTATTTGTTTTTTATATTTTCTTTTGCCTTGTATTATTGCGTGATTTCTTAGTGCATTTTTCATTTCTTTTAAATTGTAAATGGTATCACATATACTGTTGATATTCATTTTTAAAATTTTATTATTTTATTTTTAACTTGTTTTTGTTAAATGTTAACTTCATAGATACAGATTGTTAATGAATGTTAAGAAGGTACTTAATTGGGTGTAAAACCTGTGTACTTTCAGATAAATAAATAAATATTTTGCAGATTTAGCCCTTTCCGGAATTGCCCCCATAACTGAAATTGAAATTAAAATGTAGCCTTTATGAACATATGAGCAAGATCTAAGCCAGCGTGACGAGGTAATTGATCCCTATTCTACTTCAACACTTCCAGAATGCCTTCACCAAGTTGGAAGAGCATGCCAAGCACTCTGTGGAGCGGCAAGGTGGAAGGAGCGATACTGAATTGAGACCAATACTGTTGGTGGTATTTTCCAATTTGTGTTACCTTGCACAGGGGTACTTAATTTGGTTTAAAACTTGTGTACTTTCAGATAAATAAATAAATAAATAAATAAATAAATAAATAAATAAATAAATATTTTGGGGATTTGGCCTCTTCCGGTATTGCCGCTTAACTGAAATAGCAATTTAAATGTAGCAATAATAATGTTATTTGTATAAGTCCCACTAACTACTTTTACGGTTTTTGAAGACACTGAGGTGCCAGAATTTTGTCCCACAGGAGTTCTTTTACATGACAGTAAATCTACTGACACGAGGCTGACGTATTTGAGCACCTCCAAATACCACCGGACTGAGCCAGGATCGAACCTGCCAAGTTGGGGTCAGAAGGCCAGCGCCTCAACGTCTGAGCCACTCAGCCTGGCTGAAATGTAGCTTTTGTGAACATATGAGCAAGATCTAAGCCAGCGTGACGAGGTAATTGATGCCTGTTGTAGTTCAACACTTCCAGAATGCTTTCACCAAGTTGGAAGAGCATGAAGCAGGAAGTTGGAAGGAGCAATACTGAATTGAGACCGTTGCTATTGGTGGTATTTTCCAATTAGCGTTACCTTGCACAGACGGAGATAGGTCCTATGGCAACAGTGGATTAAGAAAGGGCTAGGAATGGGAAGGAAGCGAACGTGGGCTTAATTGAGGTACAGCCTCAGCATTTGCCTGGTGTGAAAATGGGGAACCATGGAAAATCATGTTTATGACTGCCGACAGTGGGGTTCGAACCCACTATCTCGTGAATGCAAGCTGATAGCTTCGTGATTCAAACTGCGCAGCCAGTTGCTTGGTAGATATTTGTTTTTGTAATATTCAATTGGGTAAAATAATAATTAGTTATACAAACACTTCTTATATTTACTACTTTTTAAAGTTTCCCTTCTCAGTAATATTTTCCCTGTTATGTAAGTTTTCTTCAACATTCAATGAGGATTTCTTGTGAGAACTTTTCTTTTTTTGTGTTATTTTATGCTCTGTTTCACTTCTAACTTACCTTTCTTTTTATCAGGACCTCACTAATCTGACACATATGCATATGTTTCCATATTACAGGTTATAGAATTTGGGCTGTTCGTACGCCATTGCACGATAGAACTGTATCTTATAAGATTAAAACTGTACAAAGACTTTGATATGAGCTTTTCAATATTGGAGAACTTCAGTAAAGCAGATTCAATAGGTGAGTTTAAGATGTATATCACAGATACCCAGAAATGTTTTCAGTGTTACAGTACTTTATTTTAACTTACACTACAATCGCTTTCTTTTATGAGGTTGACAAAAGTTTAGTTTCATGACATTGGTAATAGAACTTAGCGAAACAAAGGGCAATGGAATTTCTTTTTATTGACTTGAAAGCTTGAAATTCCTTTGATTCTGTTAAGAAAATAGTTCTGAAATCTTTCTTTGGTAGTGTACTTTCATATTTTACTGTGATACAGAACATCTTTGTAATTGCCCTGATAAATACAGTGAAACATCAGTATAACAGTTAACAGGACATGTATGTTTGTTTATTATAATAAAATGTTTTTGAGGAAAGGGCACGAAGATCGGAGCGTCTGAAGAAGTACTGGGAGGACCGCAAAGCCCGAGCAATCCCTTCAAAGAGACCTGAACGACGGACTGACTAAAGTGATCCTATGTGGTCATAAAAGAAGAAGAAGAAGAAGAAAATGTTTTTGTAAAATCAGTCTTAAAATTGTTAACTTACTTTATCCTTAACATATTGATTATAAAGTCCCAGCCGCCTGAGCACACCGAGGGCCATGACTCAGAATATGACCAAGAAGCCCACTCCCATTCCATAGCATCTGGTATTCCGACTCTCAGGGCCACTTACTAGGCCACTCAGCCATTGCTCATGGTTCTCGAACTAGGACATGACTACAGTAACCCACGCAATGAACCGTTACATTATATCATCATCTGCAAAAATGCCTTACCTCTGGTTCCAGTTCTTTACTGATATCATTTATATGTAAGAAAAACCACAGATCCCATAATACTGCCCTGAGAAATTCCCTTCTTAATGATTACAGGATCAGATAATGTTTCACATACACAAATTCTCTGAGTTCTGTTTTCTAGAAATATAGCCACCGATTCAGTCACTCTTTTGTCTAGTCAAATTGCACCTATTTTCCGCGGTAGTCTCCGATGATTTGCCCTATCAAAATCCCTTAGATGGGTCATTTGCAATACAGTCACTCCTAAATCTGCAATTTCTGCTATACCTTGTTGGAATCATGCAAACTGAGCTTCAGTACAATATATTTCCTTAAACCCAAACTGCCTTCTGTCAAACCAGCTATTAATTTCACAAACATGTCTAATATAATCAGACTGAATGCTTTCCAAAAGCTTACATAAAACACATGTCAAGCTGACTGGCTTGTAAATATCGGCTTTATGTTCGTCACCATTTCCTTTATGCACAGGGGCTACTATAGCAACTCTCCAGTCATTTGGCATAGCTCCTTCATGCAGACAGTAATCAAATAAGCATTTCAGATTTGGTACTATATCCCAACCCATTGCCTTTAATATATCCCCAGGAATCTGATCAATTCCAGTGGATTTTCTAGTTTTTAACTTTTGTATCTTGTTGTAAATGTCTTTGTTATCGTATATAAATTTCAATACTTTGTTGGTATTAGTCACCTCCGCTATCTGGACCAACTCGGTAATCTTTCTGTACTGCTGACTGAATACTTCTACCTTCTGTGAAACGTCACATATACAGCCCTCTTGTTCATTAATGATTCCTGGAATGCCTTTCTTGGACCCAGTTTCTTCCTTAAAGTACCTATTCATACCCTTCCATTTTTCACTAAAATGTGTATGACTGCCAATTATGCTTGCAATCATGTCATCCTTAGCTGATGTATTTGCTAGATTCAATTTCCTAGTAAGTTCCTTCAGTTTACCTCTTTAGTTTGTTTACTTTCCTCTTATAATATACTGGGTATTTACTATTCCGTACCACCTCTAAAGGTACATACCTGTTTTCACATTCCTCAACAGTTGCGTTAAACTCATCCCATAGACTGTTTACATTTTTATTTACCGTTTTCCACAGATCATAATTACTTTTTTTAAACTCCCTTATGCATGTCTTATCAACCTTATGGTCTTCGTGTACGGCAATCTTTTCGATACTTAAGCATTTAACCAAACGCAGTGTAGTGTAGTGTAGATACATTGTAGTATAGATACAGTACATTTTAGATAGTGCCGTATCTTGCCTGCTATATTCGTGTGTTATTTTTCATGTGTATCTATTAGACCGTAATACTAATAATAATTTGTCTAAGCATTTAGCTTCGTTGGTAATCTTTGAGTACAGTAGTTCTTGCAAATTTCATTTCTGTTGTGCTTAGTTTAGTGACATACGGTACGGTTCCGTAATTAGGATACGTCTGAAAGTAGTTTAACATTACTGTAGTGTACTGTACAGTAGTATACGAGTAATATCCTATTAGAATTTAGTGTGATTATTTTATTATTGTAAAATATTTGTGTAGTACTGGTGTAGTAGAGGTATCCGTAGAAACTCGTACTAAAATACTGTTGTTGTAATTAGAATAGGCTTAATTGCAGTTTGGAATTGTGTAGTTCTTGTGTAGGCTATTACTTTCGATATTCAGTAATTAACAGCAGTTTTTATCCTGTCAGGGGTTGTAGGATAAAAAAATAGAACACGACTAAGTAGTATTGTAGTGTAGTCGTATATTAATTACCTTATTGTTGTGTACTATCCCAGACAATATATCCCTCCGTTCATTTATTTTTTGCAAATAAGTTATTTTATTTTTAATTTCATTTTTCCCCCCGTAAAGAATGGCTAAGGAGCGCGAGTGTAGTTTCTGTGGGTGTGGCGAGGCATTGAGGGGTATGAGGGAGGAGTTGGAAAGTTTGAGGGAGATAATTAGGATTCTCACAGAAGACAGGAAGGAAGATAGGACTCCCTCAAACAACGTACAGGTTACAGTAGGTGTACAAGAGGGAGGGGAAGGAAAGCGAGGAGTTGTAGAAGACAGGTGGTCTAATGTTCTAAGGGGAAGGAGATTGCAGGCTAAGAGCTCTATTCAGGATCAGAATTCAGGACAGGTGTCTGTGCAAAATCGGTACGAGTCACTCCAGGTAGAACAACAGAGGGAAGATGAGGGACAGGGAACTGTTGCTGAGATGTGTGGGAGTAGGAGGAAGGGAAAAGGTAGGAAAGGAAAATGTAGAGTAAGTGATAGGAAAAGACAGGTGGAACAGGGTCATGGGAAGGAGAAAAGGGAGGAGGAAGTAGCTTCTGCAGTTATCAGGAAAGATAGGGCTGACCAGGAGGGGAGGGGATCAAACGAGGTGGGTAGGGTTGAGGCTCTGGTCATGGGAGATTCCATCGTTAGACACGTGGGGAAAGTGTGTGGAGGAAAGGGTACCAGGGTAGAGTGTTATCCAGGAATTAGGTTGAGGCAGATGTTGAGGAAAGTAGAAGAGAGAGAGGAGGGGAAGGAGAAGGTGGTAGTGTTTCACGTTGGTACCAACAACGTAAGGCAAGCTGATATAAGTACCAACATAGTTGGAGATGTGTGGGATCTGGTAAATGCAGCACGGGTGAAGTTTAAGAAAGCGGAGATTGTTATTAGTGGAATACTGTGTAGAAGGGATACTGACTGGAGGGTGATTGGGGATTTAAATGAGACTATGGAGTGGGTATGTGGGAAACTGGGAGTGAAATTTCTAGATCCAAATGGGTGGGTAGGAGATAGGGATCTGCGCTCAGATGGCCTTCATTTAAACCGCAGTGGTACGTATAAGTTAGGAAATTTGTTTGGAAGGGTAATAGGGAGGTACATTCAGGGAAACGGGATGGCCTAGGGAGCGGTGATAAGGGAACAGGGAACTGGAAATCAAGTAGGGATGACATAAAATTGTTAGTGTTGAACTGTGGAAGTATTGTAAGGAAAGGAATAGAATTAAGTAATTTAATAGATATATATTCACCAGATATTGTAATAGGAGTTGAATCATGGCTGAGAAATGATATAACGGATGCAGAAATTTTCTCACGGCACTGGAGTGTGTATCGTAGAGATAGGATAGGAAGGGTGGGAGGCGGAGTGTTCATTCTGGTGAAAGAAGAATTTGTAAGCTACGAAAAAGTTAAAGATGAGACACATGAAATTCTAGGTGTAAGGCTCATTTCTAAAGATAATAGGCAACTTGATATATTTGGAGTGTACAGATCGGGAAAGGGTAGCACTGACGCGGATTCAGAATTATTTGATAGGATAGTCAGCTATGTGGGAAACGACATGGAAAGAAATGTGATTGTAGCGGGAGATCTGAATTTGCCAGATGTCAATTGGGAAGGAAATGCGAACGACAGAAAGCATGACCAACAAATGGCAAATAAGTTAATATGGGAAGGACAGCTGATTCAGAAAGTGATGGAACCAACCAGAGGGAAAAATATCCTGGATGTCGTGCTGATAAAACCAGATGAGCTCTATAGGGAAACTGAAGTAATAGATGGTATTAGTGATCATGAAGCTGTTTTTGTGGTAGTTAAAAATAAATGTGATAGAAAGGAAGGTCTTAAAAGTAGGACTGTTAGGCAGTACCACATGGCTGATAAAGCAGGCATGAGGCAGTTTCTAAAAAGTAGCTATGATCGGTGGAAAACGGTAAATATAAATGTAAACAGACTCTGGGATGGGTTTAAAGAAATTGTTGAGGAATGCGAAAACAGGTTTGTACCATTAAGGGTGGTAAGGAATCGTAAAGACCCACCTTATTATAATAGAGAAATAAAGAGACTAAGAAGGAGGTGCAGACTGGAAAGAAATAGAGTTAGAAATGGCTGTGGAAGTAAGGAGAAATTGAAGGAACTTACTAGAAAATTGAATCTAGCAAAGAAGGCAGCTAAGGATAATATGATGGCAAGCATAATTGGCAGTCATACAAATTTTAGTGAGAAATGGAAGGGTATGTATAGGTATTTTAAGGCAGAAACAGGTTCCAAGAAGGACATTCCAGGAATAATTAATGAACAAGGGGAGTGTGTATGTGAGGATCTTCAAAAGGCAGAAGTATTCAGTCAGCAGTATGTAAAGATTGTTGGTTACAAGGATAATGTCGAGATAGAGGAGGAGACTAAGGCCAAAGAAGTAATAAAATTTACATATGATAACAATGACATTTACAATAAGATACAAAAGTTAAAATCTAGAAAAGCGACTGGAATTGATCAGATTTCTGGGGATATACTAAAGACAATGGGTTGGGATATAGTACCATATCTGAAGTACTTATTTGATTATTGTTTGGTCAGAGGAGCTATACCAGATGAATGGAGAGTTGCTATAGTTGCCCCTGTGTATAAAGGAAAGGGTGATAGACATAAAGCTGAAAATTACAGGCCAGTAAGTTTGACATGCATTGTATGTAAGCTTTGGGAAGGCATTCTTTCTGATTATATTAGACATGTTTGTGAAATTAATAACTGGTTCGATAGAAGGCAATTCGGTTTTAGGAAAGGTTATTCCACTGAAGCTCAACTTGTAGGATTCCAGCAAGATATAGCAGATATCTTGGATTCAGGAGGTCAAATGGACTGTATCGCGATTGACCTGTCTAAAGCATTTGATAGGGTGGATCATGGGAGACTACTGGCAAAAATGAGTGCAATTGGACTAGACAAAAGAGTGACTGAATGGGTTGCTATATTTCTAGAAAATAGATCTCAGAGAATTAGAGTAGGTGAAGCTTTATCTGACCCTGTAATAATTAAGAGGGGAATTCCTCAAGGCAGTATTATCGGACCTTTATGTTTTCTTATATATATAAATGATATGAGTAAAGGAGTGGAATCGGAGGTAAGGCTTTTTGCGGATGATGTTATTCTCTATAGAGTGATAAATAAGTTACAAGATTGTGAGCAACTGCAACGTGACCTCGAAAATGTTGTGAGATGGACAGCAGGCAATGGTATGTTGATAAACGGGGTTAAAAGTCAGGTTGTGAGTTTTACAAGTAGGAAAAGTCCTCTCAGTTTTAATTACTGCGTTGATGGGGTGAAAGTTCCTTTTGGGGATCATTGTAAGTATCTAGGTGTTAATATAAGGAAAGATCTTCATTGGGGTAATCACATAAATGGGATTGTAAATAAAGGGTACAGATCTCTGCACATGGTTATGAGGGTGTTTAGGGGTTGTAGTAAGGATGTAAAGGAGAGTGCATATAAGTCTCTGGTAAGACCCCAACTAGAGTATGGTTCCAGTGTATGGGACCCTCACCAGGATTACCTGATTCAAGAACTGGAAAAAATCCAAAGAAAAGCAGCTCGATTTGTTCTGGGCGATTTCCGACAAAAGAGTAGCGTTACAAAAATGTTGCAATGTTTGGGTTGGGAAGAATTGAGAGAAAGAAGAAGAGCTGCTCGACTAAGTGGTATGTTCCGGGCTGTCAGCGGAGAGATGGCGTGGAATGACATTAGTAGACGAATAAGTTTGAATGGCGTTTATAAAAGTAGGAAAGATCACAATATGAAGATAAAGTTGGAATTCAAGAGGACAAACTGGGGCAAATATTCATTTATAGGAAGGGGAGTTAGGGATTGGAATAACTTACCAAGAGAGATGTTCAATAAATTTCCAATTTATTTGAAATCATTTAGGAAAAGGCTAGGAAAACAACAAATAGGGAATCTGCCACCTGGGCGACTGCCCTAAATGCAGATCAGTATTGATTGATTTGATTGATTGATTTGATTGATTGTACTGCCTAATAGTCCTAGTTTTACAACCTTCCTTTATAGCACAATTATTGTGAACTACATTGAAAACAGCTTTGGGATCACGTGTACTGCCTGTTTCTTCAAGTTTCTCTATAGGGCTGTTGTGGTTTTAGCTGCACCACATCCAGAATATTCTTCCCTCTATTGTGTTCCATCACTTTCTGATTCAGATGTCCTTCCCAGATTAACTTACTTGCCATTTGTTAGTCATGCATCCTGTTGTTCACATTACCTTTCCATTTGACATTTGGTAAATTGAGATCGCCCGCTACAATCATGTTGTCATCATCGTTTCCCACATAGCTGTTTATCATATCCAATATTCCGCGTTAGCATCAGCGCCACACTTTTCAAGTCAGTACACCCCAAAAACATCAATTTACCTATTATCTTTAGAGATAAGCATTCCTCTTAGAATTTCATGTTTCTCATCTTTAACTTTTCCGTAGCTTACAAATTCTTTCACCAGAATGAATACTTCCCCTCGTACCAATCCTATCCTGTGTCTACAACAAAGACTTGCTGTTCCATGAGAAAATTTCTGCATCTATTATATCACTTCTGAACCATCAGTCATCACCAATTGCAATGTCTGGTAAATATATATCTATTAATTATTTAATTCTATTCCTTTCCTAGGATTCTTCTTGGGCCAATGACCTAGATGTTGGCCCCTTTAAACAACAAGCATCATAATCATCATCTTACAATTCTTCTGGAGTTTAAAACACATTTGTATGTCATCCTTAATTGACTTCAAGATCCCTGTAACTGTTAACACTGCACCCTAGTCCATCCTGTTTCCCTGAGAATACCTCCTATAATCCTCCTAAACAAACCTCCTAACTTATATGTACCACTGCAGTTGAAGTGAAGTCTATCACAGCGCAGATTCTTATCCCCTACCTATCCGTTAGGATCTACAAATCTGGCTCTCGGTTTCCTACACAAACACACTCTAGTCTCATATAAATCCCTGATCACCTTCCAGTCAGTTGATAAACTTAACCATAACACACTACCGCTCATTAATTTCAATACACCCTGGTATTTAAGATTTACAACACGAATCAAATGTTATTTTTCACAAAAGATAATTATATTAACTTACACATTTATAATACAATCACAAACATTATATTTTACTTTCATCAAAGTATCCTCCTTTGGATTTAATGACTGCCTCACAAACTCGAGGATGCGGTCAATCAGTTTTTGTAGGTATCGTGAATCTATATGATTCCACACATCCTTAACAATATTCCAGAGATGTTCCTTGCTGGATATATTAACTTCCCTGATACGTCTGTCCACTTCATCCCAGACAATTTCAATGGGATTACAATCGGGGCTTTGGGACAGCCATACCATATATTTCAGTACTTTCTGTTCTTCCTTTGATGCAATGTAGTTCGTACAGTATGCTGACCGATGTTTTGGGTCATTATCCTGTTGTAAGGTGAACCCTCTTCATATTAAGCGCAATCCACTTGGTATTGCATGATACTGGAGTATGCGGTGGTACTGCTTCTGATCCATACATCCTTCTATTCTCACAATGTCACCAACTCTATCTCCACCAAAACATCCACAAACCATAATAGAACCTCCACCGTGTTTAGCTGTAGGTAGAACACACTGCTGGACTACCCTTTCCCCTACAAATCGGCGAACAAATATTCTCCTTTTGGTTCCAAAAATCTCGAACTTCGATTAATCGGTGAATAACACCTTCGTCCACTCTTCCGATGTCCAATTGTGATGTTTTCTAGCCCATTCAAGTCTTTTCTGTTTATTCATGGGCCTTAGAAGGTGTTTTCTTGCTGTGACACATCATTTCAAGCCGGCTTCTATCAGTCTCCTTTTTACTGTTGCTTCACATATTGTTGTCGTGTTCATTTCTACCTATTCTGCACGAATTTGGGGCACTGTCTTGAATCTATTTCTCTTACTGGTAATTCTGATATATTTATCATCGCTTTTAGTTGTTTTACGAGGTCGTCCTGGTTGTGGAATATCCTTATTGCTGCCTGTTGTCTTCTGGCGGTGAAGGCTGTATTGCACTCCCCCCAAAGACACACTACACTGTTTTGCAATTTGGAAAAAAACAGATAAACCTGCTTGGCTAAGTGCTACAATTGCAGCACATTTTTCTATGGATATCTCCGCTCGTGGAGCCATACTAGCGATGTGAACACTACAACTGTCACGAAGGAACTGACATGCAGGAACCACATGTTATGTATCGTGGCAATGCTTGCCATTCGCTGCAGAAATCACATCACTACAGGGAACAACACAGGTGCACCAAATGCGGCATCCATCGGCAAATAGGTAAACAAATATATCCGTTAGGTACATAATGTTTATGTACACAACATTGTTTGTTGGATACTATTGTATCTTGATGACCACAAACAAAAATCATGACCTGTGTACAACTGTTGTACTATTCCTTTGCTTCCTCAACCGTTCCCACAGTATTAGACCTTATCTATAGAGAAGTAGTTGTCAATTATTGGGTGTATTGAAATTAATAAGTGATAGTGTAGGTAATTTATTTTGAAAATTATTTATTCCATCATACATGTTTCAGGAACAATATGCATTCACTCATGAAGGGAATGCCATGATTCATACTGATTTCTCACCGATACCGGTCCTGAATTCTGTGCCTTTGCCCTTAATTGCCTTCCTCTTAAAGCATTAGCCTACCTATCTTCTTCAACTTCTCCCTTTCCTTCCCATCCCTCGTGTACACCCACTGTATCCTGTACATTGTTTGAGTCCTTCCTGTCCTCCATTAAAATCCTAACTGTCTCCTTCACACACCTCGCTCGTACTCGCTAATGCCCGCTCGCACCCACGTTCCCTGCATTTCTTAGCCATACTTTACTCTTCTTTATGGAAAAATGAAATATCAGCAAAAGTAATATACAGTAAAAGTCTGTTATAGCGAGAATTCATAACGACGAAAAATTTACTTGCTATAGCGGATTGTCGTTTTATTAGATTTTTCGTAAAAGTTGGGAAAAAACCCATACACATTAAAATCGGTGTGAAACGACAATCAGTTTGTTTAAAACTTGCGTTTTCACAGTTAATATCCACACTATGGCTTACTCATTTGTTATTTTTTGAAATCCAATACTACATGACGGTTTTTGTTTAATTTCATTTAGAAAAAATATAGTATCACTCCAGTTTTCTTCTTCAAACAGCGTCACCTAATCTTATGTATCATGAAAACATATTTCAAGCGCACATAGAAAAATGATAACACCGAGCTCGATAGCTGCAGTCGCTTAAGTGTGGTGAGTATCTAGTATTCGCTAGATAGTAGGTTCGAACCCCACTGTCGGCAGCCCTGAAGATGGTTTTCCGTGGTTTCCCATTTTCACACCAGGCAAATGCTGGGGTTGTACTTTAATTAAGGCCATGGCTGCTTCCTTCCAAGTCCTAGCCCTTTCCTGTCCCATCGTTGCCGTAAGACCTATCTGTGTCGGTGCAACGTAAAGCCAATAGCAAAAAAAATAAATAAATGATAACCTCCTCCAAATTTACATGGGAATAGCCTTTCTGAAATTTAACTAGATGCGAGAAAACATAAACTATCCTCTGAAATCAGTGATGTACTCTGGCATATCTTGAGGTGTATCACATTCTTACTTAATTACAGTATATAACATTAAAATTAAACAATTGTTTACTTCAGCCTTTATTTCTAACGAGTTAACAACTGCTATCGGCCACATCATTTATGCATTTTTTATAAAACTTGTTATCCTCTTTCATTTTGAATTTTCTTTTAGAGAACCGCAGTTGACGGGTATTAAAAATCTACTCCGACATCGCCTTAAAATGTCGACGAGAGAAATGGCAAGTGTACATAGCGAGAAAAGATATGGTTCGATGATCAGTCTCATTTTGTGGCAAATGTTTCAGTATTCTTATTCAGACAGCATCATCTAACCTAACTTAACCATACTATATGTATCATAAGACATATTCCAAGCACCAGTAGGGAAAATATAAACTAACCTCTGAAATTGATAATGTGCTCTGCCATATCGTGAGGTGTATCACATTCTTACTTAATTTCAGTGTAGAGTATTAAAATTAAGCGATGGTTTTCTTAGCCTTTATTTCTAACGAGTTATCAACTGCTGATGATCACAAGTACAAAGATTGGACTTTCCACCCAATCAATACTATTATTTATTATAAGGTACTTAAAACATTTACATTACAGTACTGGTTTCGACCCTATGTATGAGTCATCTTCAGCTGCAGAAGAACCTTGATCTTTTTAAAATTAACATATAATGTTAAAACACTACTTATTCTAATTTTAGGTGACTAATTCTAAGTTACATTGATATATTGTAGTGTTAAAATGTGCTTGGATGAAAAATGTAAAAATCTAAAAATTGTTCAACAGTTCAGTTGTGATGTCACTGATCTTGATGTTCAATCACACACACATTCTTTTGATTTTCGTATTACAGTGTTAAATACTTTTATTTACAGTTTAAAAAAATGTCTTATTTCTAATCTATATGGTACTATGTTTTTATAAAACTAGCGTTAGTAGGAAGTCTATGTTTTCTAAAAGTTTAATAATAAAGTATCACATGTCTTTGTTTTGAACATACTTTGACTTCTTCAATAAAACAGGTGCGAGTTGTGTGTTTTTAAGGGCGAATAAGTTTAAAATCCTCATGTAATTTGCTCGAGGTCAAGTTGTCTAAGTTTAATGCCTCATTATCTGAAATGAGATGGTGAAAATGTTCCCTTCTTCATAATTGCGATCTGTTGGAGAATTGTCCTGTGTCAGATTATCTAAATAGAAGAAAGAAAGGAGCTTTCTTTTAGAGAATGTCTATGAAGCATGTTATAAAAATATTGTGCGGGCGTGTTACCTACTTCTTGCTGTCTCTAGCCTGTCCTGTGTGTACTTCTTGGGAGCGTGCCATACACTGGCTCGTGTCTGACTGGGGGCTAGTTATTGTAGCAGTGGAAGGGAATGGGATGGGCTGAGGTCGGGGACGGGGGACTGTCCTGCGGAGTCTTGGTTGTGTGTTCTTGTCTCTATTTATTAACTCTCTTTAAGTAAATGTTTTCTAAGGGAGGGATGGCAGCATTGAAAAGGATGTTTGTTTTTTCTGTCATTTCATTAAGAGTACAATTTGCTTCATAGACATTCTCTAACAGAAAACTCCTTTCTTTCTTTCTTTCTTTCTTTCTTTCTTTCTTTCTTTCTTTCTTTCTCCTGTTTAGATAATCCGACACAGCACAATTCTCCAACAGATCGCAATTATGAAGAAGGGAACATTTTCACCTTCTCACTAACGTATCCACAAAGACGCACACGAGATGCTGTCAGTTGGTACAGTTATTTTATTCACATGTATTTACAAAACACACACATAACCTTAATCACTTTTGTCAAAAACAAAACATTCACATCACAAACCACCATTTAAAGACAACTGCCAATCACTGCATATCGAGGTGACAACATTGAAGCACAAATAAAACATTTGATTGCTTAAAAGCATGTCGTCCATGTGATCACAAGTATAACCTCGCTACACCATAACTCGTCGTCTGACTCGTTGGCTGAATGGTCGTCGTACTGGCCTTCGGCTCAGAGGCCCCCGGGTTCAATTTACGGCCAGGTCGGGGATTTTAACCTTCATTGGTTAATTCCATTGGCTCGGGGGCTGGGTGTTTGTGCTGTCCCCAACATCCCTGCAACTCACACACCACACACAACACTATCCTCCACCACAATAACACGCAGTTACCTACACATGGCAGATACCGCCCACCCTCATCGGAGGCTCTGCCTTACAAGGGCTGCACTCAGCTAGAAATAGCCACACGAAATTATTTATTACCATAACTAGTCAACCACTAACTTCTATCAATGACTCACAGTAACTCAATAGTAACTAACTTCACCATCAAGAGCGTCTCTTTATGTAGGTGTCTGGCCAGACTTCTAGAACTTACATTACAAAAAATAAACTACCTCCTTGAACATTCCAGAGTGTCCAATAGATAGATTGCAATGTATACAATATTCTCAATTACCATTCTGGAAGTTACAGTGTGTTTCACAATTATGGATTACAAATTGTGCAGGTAAGAATAAATTAATTTACAGGTATTTACATTAATGTAACTGATATCAATGTCTGTGTACAATACATGTTTCATAACCTCACACACAATACAATCATTCTACTACATAAATAGTGAGAACACTAATACTAAATGGGTGAACACTTCATAGCTATACATACAACAACAACAACGACGACGACGACGACAACAACAACAACAGCAACAGCAGCAACAACAACAACAACAACAACTGCTCAGGAAAACCAAATAATTCAGGAGCATATCGCTTATTACAAGTACCATCCAACACCATTCCTGGAGAACGAGTCGATTAAGCTTTATTGGGACACTGTTGTAGTGACAGACAAAACAGTCAACCATAACAGGCCAGACATCATACTGGTAAACAAGAAAACTGGGACGACTTTCATTATTGACATCGCTATCCCCAATGACACCAACATTGATAGGAAGTACAGTGAAAAAATATCCAAGTACAAAGAACTTGCAGAAGAAATAAAGAGAATCTGGAAGATGAAACTGGTACGAATAGTTCCTGTGATTCTGTCAGTCAACGGCCTCATTCCACACACACTTCACAAGAGTCTGCGAGAACTGGGTCTTCCACCGAACATCTACAAAATTATGCAACATTCTGTCCTCCTGGCAACATGCAACATTGTGCGATCGTTCCTCTTGCAAGAATGAAGATCCCGTGATCTACAGTTTTGTATATACCTGTACATCAACGTTTGTATTATAATGTGTAAATACTTTAATTATGTAAGGCACTTGGTGCATACCGTGCCCCATTACTACCCATATTTCCTGTGGAGAAGTGTATGAATAATAATAATAATTAATAATAATAATAATAATAATAATAATAATAATAATAATAATAATAATAATAATAATAATTTGAGCTTGACATCTGTACTAGTTACCCATATGTGAGAGAATATTTTTCTCAAGTTATAGCTGATATCGCACTTGCGTCATCACTTCAGATAATGAGGCATTAAACTTAGACAACTTGACCTCGAGCAAATTACATGAAGAATTTAAACTTACTTGCCCTTCAAAACACACAACTTGCACCTGTTTTGTTGTAGAAATCAAAGTATGTTCAAAACATCAAGACATGTGATACTTTATTATTAAACTTTTAGAAAACATAGACTTCCTACTGATGCTAGTTTTATAAACACATAATGCCATATAAATTAGAAATAAGACTTTTTTTAAGACTTAAAATAATAGTATTTTACATTGTAATACGAAAATTAGAAGAATGTGTGTGTGGTTGAACATCAAGATCAGTGACATCACAACTGAACTGTTGAACAATTTTTAAACATTTACATTTTTCATCCAAGCACATTTTAACACTACAATGTATCAATATAACTCAGAATTAGTCACCTAAAATTAGAATAAGTAGTGTTTTAATATTATATGTCATTTTTAAAAGGATCAAGGTTCTTCAGCAGCTGAAGGTGACCTATACATAGGGTCGAAACCGGTAATGTAATGTAATGTAATGTAATGTAAATGTTAAAAGTACCTTATAATAAATAATACACTGAAGAAAATGGAAATTGCAACACTCAAAAGGAGTGGCGCTACATTGCTGCAATTGAACATGCAGGATGAGTGTTTGGTTGTGCTTCGATGATTACACTTTCAGGTCCCTCTGACCGCAAGTTCGGACAACAATCAATACAAAATGTGCCCACCACGTGCTGCAATACATTGATGAATTCGTCGAGGCATGAAATCAATAAGGCCCTGGATCGCTTCCTGAGGAATTGTCGCCCATGCTTGCTGCACTGCATGGGTCAGTTGTTCCAGAGTTGTGGGTGGCTGAGGACGGTTGGCCAGTTGTCGACCCATCATGTCCCACACATGCTCAATAGGACTGGGGTCCGGGGATCTGGCGGGCCATTCTAAGGTTGTGATGTCGTGGAGAGCTTCTCTGGAGTTGCGTGCAGTGTGAACCCGGACATTGTCCTGCTGAAACATCCCATTAGCAATGTTTGCCATCATAGGGACAACCACTGGATTAAGTACCCTATCAGCGTACTGTCGAGCAGTCATAGTGCCCTCAACAAGCACTAATTGTGATTTCACATTAAAGCCAATAGCTCCCCAGACCATAATGCTTGGTGTTGGCCCTGTATGCCTCTCGACAATAAGATCTGGGCGGCCCCTCTCCTCGGTACATCGGTGCACACGATTCCGGCGATCACTGCGGGCAAGACAGAAGCGCGATTCATCACTAAAGACGACCCTGTGCCATTCGTCGACCCACGTCGATCTTTCTCGACACCAGGCCAGCCTTACATGTCGCTGTTGTGGGGTCAGTGGAACACCTTTTGCAGGGACACGGGTTTGTAAGCCAGCTGCACGCAGGCAATTACCAACTGTTTGTTGTGAAACGTAGGGTGCTACAGCTGCTTGAATTTGCGCTGCTCTTGCATGGGGTTCCATCCGGGCCATCCGAATGATGCGGCGATCCTCTCTCGCAGTTGTCCGCGCTGGGCCTGTGCCAGGTCTACAAATGTGGGTACCTTCACTTGACCACTGCTGCCATACACGTTGTACCGCAGATGCCTGTCGGCCAACACATGCAGCGACAGTCCTTAGCGATAATCCAGCCTCACACAACGCAATTATCTGAGCCCTCTCAAACGGCGACTGTTGTTGATAGTATGCTCTTCTCTGTCGTCGAGGCATGTTTGATGGGGAACACTTCACTGCACAGACTGCAAGTCAACTACGCTACACCAGAGTCTGTATACTGGAGTTGATTCCTCCGCGACCAATCACGTGGGGAGACCTGTAGCAACAATCCAATGGGTCTGAAACTTTGATCATTTACATACCTACATGGCATTGTTCCATATCTTGAAAATCAACACAAACGACCAATGCCTTCATGGTGTTGAAATTTCCATTTTCTTAAGTGTAGTATTGATTGGGTTGAAAGTCCAATCTTTGTACTTATGATCATTGTAATTATCAATATGGGACGTGAAGCTAATAGATTATGATTAACAACTGCTATCAACCACGTTATTTTTGTATTTATTACAAAAACATGTTCTCCTCTTTCATTTCTGATTTTTTTAATGGAATGGTAGTTGACAGGTATTACTTATCAATTCCAACATTACCTTTGAATGTCGATGAGGGAGCTCACAAGTGCACGTAGCGAAAAAATGATACCATTCCAAAGATGATTGATCGCATTTTGTGGCAAGTGTTTCAGTATTCTTATTCAAACAGCGTCACCTAACCTAACTTAACTGTACTATATGTATCATAAAAACATATTTCAAGCACCAGTAGAGAAATGATAACCTTCTTGCTATAAATTCACATGATAAAAGCCTTTCCAAAATGTGACCAGACGAGAGAAAATATACACTAACCTCTGAAATAAATGTTGCACTCTTGAGGTATATCCCATTCTTAATTGCAGTATTTAGCGTTAAAATTAAGTGATTGTGTGCTTCAGGCTTTATTTTTAACAAATTAACAACTGCTATCGGGATAGTTTATTTACGCATTTGTCACAAAAATATGTTCTTCATTTTCATTTTTCTTTACCGAACAGCAGTTGATGGGTTTTACTAATTGACTCCAACATCGCCATTGAATGTCGATGAGAGAGCTCGCTTGGGGACATAGCGAGGAAACAATACCAAAGATGATCGATGGCATGCAATATAATGGCTGGGTGCTTAAATATCGGTAACGGAAAAAAATCGCTCATAATAACGGATGTGCCAGTGATAGGGCTCTCACTGTAACTGAAGTATAATACACAGTTTAATATAGGAATTTATTTTTAAAAACTGATGTTACGACGGGTCTCTCGTTATATCCCATACTCGCTGTAGCGGACTTCTACTGTAACTTATTCTGTGAATTAAAAAATTCAAAGGAAAGAAATATTGTCTAATAAGAAATATAGTAATAAAGTTACTACAATACAATACTTAGGCATATTATATTTTTTTAAAGATTGATTGGCTGGTCGGTCGGTTGGTTGGTTTTTCTTTTCCTTCTCCATGATATCTCATTTTCATCTGGGCATGATTCCTGTCTCCTTCTACCACGTGGCCTTCTGCTTCCTCTTGAATTCCTCCGCTAGGATTAGAGTCTAGTGTTCTTCCTTGAGACATGCATTCTCTTCCAGCGCTTCCTTACACCATTGTCGTAATTGTCCTAGTAGCTTCTCGTCGTCCTCGCATTCCTCACACTTATCACTTGTCTCCTGTACTTCCTTTTCTTGATGTGCAACCACATTTGTCTCTGGTCCACAAGCATTGTCCTCCTTGCTAATTTCTTTGTCTTCTTCCACTATGCTGTCAGGTTTATAATAGAGCTTCAAATTAGCAGCGTTATGAACGGTTACATTCACGCCGTCCCGTTATTATTTAGGTTTTCAATAACTTCAGAGGGCCCCACAAAATGTTTACAAAATTTGGCATATATTTTGCCTGAGGCATCAGATCCTGTAGGCCGCCTGATTAATACCAACTCTCCGACTCAAAGCGGTCTATTGAATCCCTTATGATGTAACCTTTGTAGTCTTTGATATTGTCCCTGAAGTTATGGCCTGGTTGGTTCCATTCTCGGCCTCCCGTTCCTGTGCGATTCGTGAACACACTCCCATTTCTGTAGGGGTGGCTTGAATTTTCTTCCCTTCTCGCTGGGTTTCTTTCTTGCCATCGCCGATTTCCTGGATTCCATCGCTCAAATCTCGTGGGTTGCCAATCATAGCGGTTCCCTTCATTGTAGCAGTACACTGGTCTTGGCTGCCCTGTCCCTTCCTGCCTAACGTGCGTGTTAGTCCGTTGGTCTCTTCCGCATGGTTTCTCTTCTCCCAGGGTGGCATTAATCAAATTTACCTGATGGTCATGTGGTCTTGCATTCTTGTGGTGGTGCGCGTGAGTCGTCTGATGCAATTGTCTCAGGATGGACAGCCTCAGCATCCACTAGTGTTTTAATGTTAGATGCGATCATAATTCTATGAATCTCGACCTGCATCTGTTTCTCTATCCCGCTAATTAATTCCTCCTCCATGGATGCACTGTCCAACTCCTTGAGCTGTTGCAATTGTGCCACGAGAAACTCCGAGTATTTAGACGGGGAATTTGCTGGTACTTCCTGTAATAGAGCTCCAATCTGATAGCCTGTTGAGTTAGCAGGTTTCAATGTTTTCGCAGAAATGCTTGCTTGAATTCCTCATAACTGTCGAACGAATAGTGAAATGCCGTAAACCATGTTAAGCTGTGCCCGTCAACTAGCTTCTCCACAGTCATGAGCTGTTTTTCATGAGGTACCTTATGATCATGCATGTAATCTTCCAGCTGACGTAAGAAACCCTTGGGCATCACTGCTCCTAACCCATCAAACTTCCTGGGAATGTCATCCCCTGTCCGAATTATGATCAAAATTGGGGTTGACATCTGTACATTTTGGCCCATGTGTGCTCCATCAATGTTACTGGGAAGACTCTGAATATCGTGTGATGTGTCATCTGGTGGTAGTCCTAGCTTACTAGTCTCATTTAGTGGTTCTGGCGCAAGGTCACATTGCTAGTATGACATTGCCTTCATGTTCGCCATAGACCTATCGTCTTGCAACATTAACTGCGTCATCTCTCTCTGGAGGTCCAATATTATGGCAGCGTGCGACCCAAAATCATGCTAAATGTCTGTTATCTGGCCAGCGTTGCTGTCTATTTTTATTCCGGCCTTCTGCTGTCTTTCGCTCCATGACGTAATCCTTTCCCCTAGTTCTGTGCTATTCTGGCTATTTTCTTTGTGGTATTGACCTATCTTGCCATTAACTTACTTCCATAGACTAGATGTCTCGCCCCTGATTTCTGTCTTCACGCAGCCGACTTCCTCTTCCACCAGCTGTCGAACTTCTTGCACTTCCTTCCTAATTCCAGCTGTTATTTCTTCCTTTATTCCATCTATCTGACCTTCCATCTTCTTCCAGATAGCCTCTACTACTCTCAGCATTTCCGATTTCAGTCCTGATACCCTATATTTAAAATTGTTAGAAACTTTGGCGATCAAAACATTGACTTTCTCCTTGAGTGCTTCCATTCCATCTTTGAGCGTGCCTACCTCGTTTAGCACTCCATTTATACTCTTCGTGACCACTTGTAAATCAGCACTAGTGACAGTAATCCTTTCCCTCAGCTGGGCTACCTGCTCTGACACCTTCTCTTGAACTTGCGCAAGCTCCTTGGCGAGCTCGTCCCTACCTGCACTGCATTCTAGTTTCAAAGTTTTTATATAATCTAACAGTTCCTCTTTTGCCTGCGTATTTTCCTCTTTGATACTCTCACTTA
This sequence comes from Anabrus simplex, assembly GCF_040414725.1. Taxonomy (NCBI): domain Eukaryota; kingdom Metazoa; phylum Arthropoda; class Insecta; order Orthoptera; family Tettigoniidae; genus Anabrus; species Anabrus simplex. Next base: position 282,199,652 of record NC_090266.1, on the reverse strand, counting down.
AATTATCCTGCCCCTGTCTAATGTTCTCTTGCAAACAGTTCCTCTTTTGCCTGCCTATTTTCCTCTTTGATACTCTCACTTAAATTATCCTGCCCCTGTCTAATGTTCTCACTTAATCCCTTGCTCATCATCCTATTGTTCTCCTCTAACAACTTACTAATTTCATCTAACGTAGCCATTACTACACACTTAATATTGAACATATGGGAATGGCTGACCTTCAGCGTAGCGACCTAGTGATTGAGTAGAAAGAACCAAAAAATAGCCAGTGCCCTCAAGTAAAAACTCACCTCACTCATATATTACTGTAGTGACCACGATTTCCTCACGAGATAATCGCATACAATTTGAAAAATTAAAATACCCTGTACTGCGTAAGTTTTTAGCAGAGCTGAATATAAAGAAAAAGGATGAACTCTACTTTGCTGTCATAAACAAATTTTCCTTAAATCTCGACGTCACTTGAAAATAATAATAAATAATAACAACAATAATAATAATAATAATAATAATAATAATAATAATAATAATAATAATAATAATAATAATAATAATCTGGTCACTTTTATCTAGGCCGCCACCTCCATTCTGTGTCATGCCCTTAATTCTATGGCCTAACATGGACAAAAATGAAAGGGAAAACCTTCTGACAGATATCATTACGTTAAAAATTTACATGGAGCTAATAAAAAACATACCCCGATGGGTGAAATATCAAACCTCTACACTGTTAGGCGATTAGCTCGCATATTTATGTGGTTCAACACGCTCTTTGACTTACAACCCTGTCTGAAATTACCGTGTGATGTTGACCATCCTGTCGTCAAATTTTGACATTGTAGCCTCACTCTAATAACACTTAAAAAACACTTATACTGGGCATAGCCTTCCTTATGGTAAAGGTGAAATGGTTTATTTACAGCGGGTAATTATAAATTTACATTTTACTTTCACCTTCGCTTGTCCATGTTACAGGTAACGTGGAGTCTACTTCCAAACCTAACTTTACCTTAATTAAATTCCACGTTTTCGCATCGTTAGCATCTGATAAAAAATTGATACTTCGACTTCACCAAAATGCAAAAAAAGCAACAACAACATCACACATTGGGCAAGCATTTTATATAACCACCATGTCCAAAATACCAACAGGGTGTGAAAGGCATCAAACAAAGCCCCACAATGCCCTGCGCCACATATATGTCCCCGAACTTAAGAATATTTACACCCTGCACTTTGATGAGGAACATATAAGAAATATGAACATGGTGAGGTCAACTAATAGCTATAAATAGTACAGGCTGAAACATGATGTCAGTTTAGAAAAAACATATTAAAAAATATACAAAAATAATACGAAAAATAACAAAAATTATCAAATGTGATAAGAAAAATTTACATGACTCAGATCATTCTCTCAGCTTATAGAGTCAATCTTGAGAATCAAAATATATTACATATTAACAAGCGTATGCCGACACAGATACTTAACATAAGCAAGGAAAAATTCTTGAATTTAGCACTTCAACACTTTGGCTTGTGTGCTCGCACCACGCTTCTCGCGGGATTGTTAGTTCGTTTGACTATTTCCTGCACAATTGACATTGCAGTGGGGGTCCCTAACCTTAAAGAAAAGACGTGTTTTAATGCGTGTTGGGGAGAAAACGACTAATCTAACTGTACACAATAAATCTACGCTGAGTGGTAAACCATCCTACTTATATATACACCTCGATCATGAATAAACTCATGAGCACAACAAAACACTGTGGATCGAAACCACACACCAAGAAAATCACATGAATGGCAAATATACACAATCAAAGAACAAAGACATATCATATTTTCTGGTCCTCACCAAGAAAAAGCCTGTTGCATTTATGCAACTCTCACTCGCACACAGTCTCGATGGAAAATATTAGGAAATAAATTTTACACTTTGAGCTCTCATGTATTTATCAACATAGGTTCCTGATTTAGATTACATGACACAAAACCAATCATCTGGTGGACTTAACAACATCATGCATAAATCAACGTGGATTCCTGAAATAAATTACATGACACAAAATTCAAGAAAATCACAGAGTACGCTTTATCCTTCAACACATAACTGAACATTGGTCTCTGAAAAAGATTACATGACACGAATATTCCTCAGCATGGTCATTTCATTAGAGACAAGCAAAACTAAATGTCGCAATATAAAAGTCTCGTCCACAGCATCAAAAGTAGTGACATGGACAAACACCAATATAAACCAACACAAAATACGCAGCTAAAATAAAACTCTCCTCATAGAAACATATACCATCCTCGCCAACCACACGGCAGAATGACTCAAAAGTGGAGATTCAGTCTCCCAAAATGATGCAGCAAATGCCAAAAACATCTGGAGTCCAACCCTTAACACACACTGCTCACAAATCTACTCGACTCAAGTTACTTAATCATGAAAATGCAGGCCTATCAAATGAGGAACACGTCCTTTTACTCATTATCACACAAAATATCACATGTCCTAAAGTTGCCAAACTAATACAAATATAAATGACATCGTCTAACATTCGCTTTCAAGAAAAAGAAACAAATACCGCGCTGGTCACAAATTATAGCACTGGCGCTTGTTAAGTTAAACTTTAAAAATAAATAGCCAACTCAGTAATAATACAATAATTAGAAAATGAGCAATTACAACATAGACATAGACCATGTCTGAAAATCTGAAAGTTACTGAAATACCTTATCCTTTCACGTTGAGGAAATCGCATTGATAATAATAATAATATTCAAAGAAAACTGATTCTAATATTCGGAACTTGGAATACGAAGCGTTCGAGGAACTTGTGAATCAGTCACTAACTCACACTCATCTTTTCATTCAAATAATCATGAAGATGATGCTACCAGAGGTCGTGGATCCAAACTCCACCATCCCACACATTCTCATTCACACTTCATTCACTAAATCAGGGAAAACGTGACGGCATGTTTTCGTACACTTTGAAATCCCATTATCAATTGAAGCTAGTCCTACCTGACTTTAATTTAAATCCTTTTTATATTTACATTTAAGCGCCAAGATGTTCACTGCGTCTCAGACATCAGAGGAAATTAAATCAAAAATATACGAGGATAAAGCAAGAAACTGACTTGTAGAAAGAATGACGTTAACCCCTCAGCTATAAAATCTGAATAAAACAAAAGCAAGCTGTGACCTCATGCAACAGGTCCGCATGTACTGTACAGTTATTTACATTTACAAACTTCCTAACATTTATAGGAATAGGAAGTAGACCTTCCAAACAACAGCTAAACCTACTAAAATTAAATTACAAAACTAACCTATCCCCTTGGCTACATTAAAACACTTGCCCACATACATAATTACATTGCAAATCTAGTACTCATCTATTTGTTGATTCGGCCGCCTGCCTATGGACAGCCGGCTCCCAATCCTTTTAGCCAACGATATTGACTGTGATGCCTTCAAAATTGAACTGCATCAGTTCTTGGTTCTCCATCCTGGTGTAGAAATGTGGTCTAGTCGTCTTGCTGCTTCTGCCGGTTCGGAGGTTGACTAAAACATCTGTTCTTTCATGGTATTGAAAAAACTGGGTCAAGAAAACCTGCCAGTTACTGTTTACTACTGCCGGAGTAATTTCCAGGCTGTGATAAACCAGTTCCCATTCAGCCGCGGGACAGCCCTTATTATCTAACTTCGTACCTAGGTCAAATTTTCCCCACTCGCTCCATACTTCAGCTGTGTTATGTCACAACTCAAACATCTGCAAACAGTACACAAATGCTGGACTAGAAAGTGTGATGTTCATGTCCTCGGAAAAATCTACTTTCAATAGGCAGGCAACTATGCATGTAAGTGACTATATCGGAAAGATACTAAATGCATATTTATCTCAGTTAAATCATGAATAGTTAAGTGCAGTCTGAGCGTATAGGGCTAAAATGTTTGAAGTCCCCACATGATCAAGATACATTTCAAACTTGTGTCGTATGACCTCCTAGCCTCTTGCCAGTCTCCCAAAAATGTGGTCCGTTGGTCCTGGCCACTGTATTTATATTATTTCCTTGTTCTAAACTAAGCACATTCAAGTTGGGTGCATCATATAGAAATCCCTCCTTCTTAATATAGCTTGCGAACAAATAGACCATCGGCTCCAGGCTTCCTGTTGAAATTGCGAAATATACTGTGAATGTATTTGGTCCCTGCAAGTTACAAAGACTCTGTGAAATGAAATTTCCCCTGTCCTCTCAAATATGAATGATTAATTAAATGAATTTAACTTAATTAATTGAATGAGCACTACAATAAGGGCTCATTACTTCTACCATCATTATTTATTTCACTACCCAGGTAACAGTATTCATCTACTTCCTTTAAGACTTCATTTTGTAACCTAATATTTCCTGCATCTTCTATCGTTGTTCAACCGCACTCCATTACTTTCGTTTTAGACATATTTATTTTCATCTTGTATTCCTTTTCCAAGACTCTGTCCATACCATTCAGCATTTCTCCAGATCTTTTGCAGAGTGATATAAAATAACAATATCATTGGAAAATCTCAGGGTTTTGATTTCCTCTCTTTGAACTTTGATTCCCTTTCCAAATTCTCTTTGTTTTCCTTTATCGCCTGTTCTATGTAAACATTGAAAAGGGGAGGTGACAAACTGCAGCCTTGCCTCACTCCTTTCTGGATTGCTGCCTCTTTTTCAAAGCCCTCGATTCTTATCACTGCAGACTGATTTTTGTATAGATTGCAGATAGTTCTCCTTTCTCGGTATCTGATCCTGATCACCTTCACAATCTCAAACAGCTTGGTCCAATCAACAATACTGAATGCCTTTTCTAGATCTACGATCCTCTAAGATCAGACGTAAAGTCAGGATTGTTTCACGTGTTCCCACGTTTCTTCTGAAGCCAAATTGATCTTCTCGCAACTCAGTTTCAACTTCTCTTTCCATTCTTCTGTAAATAATACATGTTAAAATTTTGCGGGCGTGAGATACTAAATTAAAGGTGCGGTAGTTTTCACACTTGTCAGCACCAGCATTCATGGGAATAGGTATAACAACATTGTGCCGAAAATCAGTTGGCATTTCTCCTGTCATATACATCTTACACACTAAACGGAATAACCTCTCCATGCTGGTTTCTGCTAAGGCAGTCAGTAATTCTGAGGGTATGTCATAAATTCTCGCTGTCTTGTTCCTACTTAGGTCTCTCAAAGCTCTGTTGAATTTTGACCTCAAAATTGGGTCTCCCATGTCATCAGCATCAACAGCCTCTTCTTGTTCCAGAACGTATCATCTATTTCTTTACCTTCATACAATTGTTGGATATGTTCCTGCCATCTTTCTGACTTGTCTTCTCTCCCTAGAAGTGGTTTTCCATCTGAGCTTTTAATATTCATACACCTAGTTTTCCTTTCTCCAAAGGTTTCCTTGATTTTTCTTTATGCACCATCTACCTTTCCTAGGACCATACAACCTTCAACATCCTTGCACTTCTCTTTCAGCCATTCTTCCTTAGCTACCTTGCACTTTCTATCCACTTCATTCTTTAATCGCCTGTATTCTTTTCTGGCCCCCTTATTTTTTGCATTCTTGTACTTTCATTGTTTGTCCATCAGGTCTAGTATCTCTTGAGTTATCTGTTGTTTCTTAGTTGATCTTTCCTTTATTCCTAATTTTTCTTCAGCAGCCTTACTGATCTCATTCTTTGTAACTGTCCATTCTTCCTCTACTGTGTTTCCTTCAGCCTTTTCATTTAGACCTTGTGTTACATGTTCCTCGAAACAATCCCTCACACTATTTTCTTTCAAATTGTCTAGATCCCATCTCCTTGCATTCCTTCCTTTCTTCAACTTCTTCAATTTCAGATGGCATTTCATGACCAACAGGTTGTGGTTAGAGTCCACATCTGCTCCTGGGAAAGTCTTGCAATCCAACACCTGGTTTCTAATCTCTGCCTAATCATAATGAAGCCTATTTGATCCCTTCCATTGTCTCCTATCTCATTCATGTATACAACCATCGTCCGTGGTGTTTGAACCAAGTGTTAACAAGGACTAAATTATGATCGGTGCAGAATTCAATCAGCCAGATTCCTCTTTCATTCCTTTGCCCCAATCCAAATTCTCCTACTATGTTACCTTCTCTTCCTTGGCGTACCATTGCATTCCAGTCTCCCATCACAATTAGATTCTTGACCCCTTTTATATAATGTATTAAATCTTCTATCTCCTCATATATTCTTTTGATTTCTTCATTATTCGCTGAACTAGTAGGCATATAGTCCTGCACTATTGTGGTGAACATTGGCTGGGTATCTAACTTGACAACAATAATCTATTCACTATGCTGGTTGTAATAGCTTACCTGGTGCCCTATTTTCTTATTCATTACTAAACCAACTCCTGCATTTCACCTGTTTGATTTTGTGTTGATAATTCTCTAGTCGCCTGACCAAAAATCCTCCTCTTCCTGCCAGTGTACTTCACTTATACCAACTACATCTAACTTTAGTCTATTCATCTCCCTTCTCAGGTTCTCTAACCTACCAAAACGATTCAAACTTCTAACATTCCACGCTCCGACTCGCAGAATGTCAATATCCACCTTCCTGATGATTACCCCCTCTCATGTAGTCCCCACCTGGAGATCTGAATGGGGGGGATTATTTTACCTCTGGAATATTTTACCTGGGAGGAAGCCATCATCAGTACATCATTCATACAGAGAGAGCTGCATGTCCTCAGGAGTTAGTTACGGCTGTAGTTTACCGTTGCTTTCAGCTGTGTAGCAGTATCAATATAACTACGCCATGTTAAGTAATATTACAAGACCATATCAGTCAGTCATCTAGACTGCCACCCTTGCAACTTCTGTAAGGCTGCTACCCCCCTTTAGATGAACCGTTTGTTAGTCTGGTCTGTCATCAGATACCCATCCGATATGGTTGCACCTACAGCTCGGCTACCTGCTTCATTGGGACACGCAAGCCTCCCGACTGCAGCAAGGTTACATGGTTCACAGGGGAGAGGAACCCAAAATGAAGTTGTAATTCATCTTTCTAGTTTTCTTCGTACTGCCAGAAACATGTAGGCTGTCTTGCTCCTCCCAAGCCATACAACAAATGGTGGACAAATCTCACCATGTTATTATTTTAGTAATAAAGACATTTTAGACACTTTTACACATTTCGAGGGACCCAAGGAATACTGGTGTAAATGGTTGAAAGTGGAAATCATGGGAAACAGCTTATAAATGTGACACTATCCAGGAAACCATATCTTATGTTTGTGACAAAATTTTACACTACAAAAGGATAAAGGCAAGAAGGGCCAGAAATACTCATTTTTACATTTGAACGCCTTTTAGACAGTAGGTCGAGAATTAATATTGATTTGAATTATTCTTTGGCCACCATCATTTTCAGTATTTTTTTTCCTGGTATCACATAGAATCAATCTGGACAGACACACATGCACACACCTCTGCACATTTTCCTAATTTTTATCCATATCCTTGGGTGAATTAGTTTTCATGTGCATGGTATAGGTAATTTAGTTATGAAATGTATTAAACTCAAATATGCTCCATTAACTAATTTATAAAAGTCCTACCTTTTTCTGTTCCAGTGCATATTGCTGAAACCTGTCGTAGACTATATAATATCCCAGATGACACTGATGTGAGACTGTGGAGTTATACAACTAACTACTTTCAACCATTAGAAATGACTAGTAATGTTCATTACGAAGCCTTGTATACAGACCAGACCATTGTGGTGGAAACGTCCGTGGAGGGTGGAAGCTGCCATCGACAAGAAAAGTAGTGAGTTTCATAAGATTTATAGTTTGTGTATTACAGTATTATCACTCTTTTACACTTTTCGAGGGACCCAAGGAATACTGGTGTAAATGGAAGGAAGTGGAAATCATGGGAAACCGCCTATAAATGTGACACTGTCCAGGAAACCATATCTTAAGTTTGTGACAAAATTTTACAGTATGAAAGATAAAAGGCAAGAAAGACCAGAAATACTCAGTTTTAGATTTAACGCCATCTGTTCGCCTGATCCTTGTGAACTAGGTAATGAAAGCTATGACAGTGTTGTCACCATATGGAAATTTTTTTAAAAGAAGCTTGGAAACAGATTTTGCAATCTAACAAAACCATACCTTGTGTTGCAGTGGTTGTTTAACGTTGGCAACTTACGGTATGATTTCTTCAATGATGTTCCTGCGTTGTCTTTTTGTATCAAAATATGAAATAACCAGCTTGTGCATCAGGATATTGTATGGTTGCAGTTGTAGACTTCATTTACTTGGCTGCTTAATTTAGAACTTGTATTTTAACTAAAGTGGACTGCTTGCACAGGAGCCCGGTCATAGTGCTGTGAGGCAAGGGAATCTCCGATTTATTTCACAAGTGACTGATGTTATCCGCTACAGCCAGCGGAGATGTGGAGCAAGAAAAGATTGTTGTAGATATATGTAACTCTTTCCCTAGTGCACTAATATTCCTGACTGTATTCAGGAAGTTTATAATGTTTGTTTTCCTTCATGTTTCAATTCCAGTGGTGAAATTGATAGTGAATGTGATCAAGGAGTCACTGTGAAAGTATAATGTCTGATGGGCTTTCTCATATTCCACTATATGACAAGTCATTGGTAAAGTACACATGTTAAATACATATTTACGCTTGTTTGTATGACCATTCATGCATTTGGATAGTCTGAGGTTCGATTTCAAAGACCAGAATTAGTGTATTATTTTCTGGTCTAAACTGTCTAAAAATTCTTCTTGTAGGACGAAAATCATGTTCACACCTGCCAAGTATTCCGGTTTTTCCATAAAATGTACGGATCTTGAGTGTGTTTTACGGTTGTACAGATGAACAACATTATTGTACGGATTTTGAATATCCGCACTTGTTTTCGCTTTCTGCCATCAAATTGGATTAGTTTGTCTTTCGATAGTAGCTGGTAACACGAGATTCAGTGTTTGAAATTTGATTGGTAAATGTATCGACAATCACATTATCGATTATCACTGTGCTTTTGTCACCTGTTCGACTTCAACTGCTACTTCATTCACTGAGATGTTCCCAAACAAGTAGCAGGCTGTGAATTTATATATAACAACTTTAGTAACTGTGTCGTGCTTCATAGCAGCTGAAAGGTTTTGTTTGTGTGTGGGTGTGAGTAACATTGGCAGTAGTTCTGAAACTCATGGAATTGTGTGAAAAATTTGTAAGCGATTTAATATTTTTAGTGCTGTTTGTAATGAGTTCAACTAAGAAACAATATTATCAATCTTTCAGGGAGGCATATTCTGCTGAATTTCCTTGTTTTATACGATCACGGAAAGGCAAAATATTAGCATTCTGTTGCCATGTGCTCGTGTGATATAAACGTTCCTCATGTAGGAAGAACAGAATTAGTAAATCACATTAAATCTGTTACACATCTCCAATATAAAATTTAAGGATGGCAGTCAGAAAATTAATTCGTTTTTCACCTCTTCTGGAACTGACCCTGATATAGTAAGAGCGGAATGCTTGTTCACTTCATTTTTAATTGAACATAATATCCCGTTAGCTGCTGCTGATCATGCTGGTGCTCTCTTTAAGAAAATGCTTCCAGGTTCAGAAACTGCAAAAAAAAAATTATGGCTGTGGTCGTACAAAACCCACACACATTTTGAAAGAAATCGCTACAGATTCAAGAAGTGAACTCGTTGGTTACATGCAACGTGAACCATTTTCTTTAGCTGCATATGGGAGCAATAATAGTAACGATAAGCTTTACCCTATTGTCATCACCTGTTTCGTGGCAAAGCAGGAAAAGATAGTTAGCTCGGTGTTGTCTGTCCCAGCCTTGGTGGGTGATTCAACGGGATGTAATATTGGTAATTTGGTAATTTCACAGTTAGAGTGTACAAAATACCAATGCTTTAATCATGATTGGAAAGAAGAATGGAGTTGCTGCTGTTTTAAGGGAAGCACAGTCATCTGTCTTCGTACTGGGTTGCTCATGCCATATGAGTAACTTGATTGCTGAGAAAGGTGCAAGCAGTTTGCCTGTTAAAGTTGATGAACTATTAATCAACATCTTCTGTTATTTAGAAAAGAGTTGTAAGAAGAAGGAACACCTGAAGAAAGTCCAAGAGCTTCACAACAAGGAAACGAAGAAAATAGTGAAATGTGTTTGCACAGAATGGCTTTCTTTAGGAAATCAATCAATCAATCAATACCGATCTGCATTTAGGGCAGTCGCCCAGGTGGCAGATTCCCTATCTGTTGCTTTCCTAGCCTTTTCCTAAATGATTTCAAAGAAATTGGAAATTTATTAACATCTCCCTTGGTAAGTTATTCCAATCCCTAACTCCCCTTCTTATAAATTAATATTTGCCCCAGTTTGTCCTCTTGAATTCCAACTTTATCTTCATATTGTGATCTTTCCTACTTTTATAAACGCCATTCAAACTTATTCGTCTACTAATGTCATTCCACGCCATCTCTCCGCTGACAGCTCGGAACATACCACTTAGTCGAGCAGCTCTTCTTCTTTCTCTCAATTCTTCCCAACCCAAACATTGCAACATTTTTGTAACGCTACTCTTTTGTCGGAAATCACCCAGAACAAATCGAGCTGCTTTTCTTTTGATTTTTCCAGTTCTTGAATCAGGTAATCCTGGTGAGGGTCCCATACACTGGAACCATACTCTAGTTGGTGTCTTACCAGAGACTTATATGCCCTCTCCTTTACATCCTTACTACAACCCCTAAACACCCTCATAACCATGTGCAGAGATCTGTACCCTTTATTTACAATCCCATTTATGTGATTACCCCAATGAAGATCTTTCCTTATATTAACACCTAGATACTTACAATGATCCCCAAAAGGAACTTTCACCCCATCAATGCAGTAATTAAAACTGAGAGGACTTTTCCTATTTGTGAAACTCACAACCTGACTTTTAACTCTGTTTATCAACATACCATTGCCTGCTGTCCATCTCACAACATTTTCGAGGTCACGTTGCAGTTGCTCACAATCTTGTAACTTATTTATCACTCTATAGAGAATAACATCATCCGCAAAAAGCCTTACCTCCGATTCCACTCCTTTACTCATATCATTTATATATATAAGAAAACATAAAGGTCCGATAATACTGCCTTGAGGAATTCCCCTCTTAATTATTACAGGGTCAGATAAAGCTTCACCTGCTCTAATTCTCTGAGATCTATTTTCTAGAAATATAGCAACCCATTCAGTCACTCTTTTGTCTAGTCCAATTGCACTCATTTTTCCCAGTAGTCTCCCATGATCCACCCTATCAAATGCTTTAGACAGGTCAATCGCAATACAGTCCATTTGACCTCCAGAATCCAAGATATCTGCTATATCTTGCTGGAATCCTACAAGTTGAGCTTCAGTGGAATAACCTTTTCTAAAACCGAATTGCCTTCTATCGAACCAGTTATTAATTTCACAAACATGTCTACTATAATCAGAAAGAATGTCTTCCCAAAGCTTACATACAATGCATGTCAAACTTACTGGCCTGTAATTTTCAGCTTTATGTCTATCACCCTTTCCTTTATACACAGGGGCTACTATAGCAACTCTCCATTCATCTGGTATAGCTCCTCCGATCAAACACTAATCAGATAAGTACTTCAGATATGGTACTATATCCCAACCCATTGTCTTTAGTATATCCCCAGAAATCTCATCAATTCCAGCCGCTTTTCTAGTTTTCAACTTTTGTATCTTATTGTAAATGTCATTGTTATCATATGTAAATGCTAAATTATCTTTTATTAAGTGTTAAACATGACTAGTATATGGTTCCTCTGTAAATATGTAGTATAAAATTGTTTAACCTCAAAATCTATAGAGTCGATAGCGGTAGAAATTTCTATAATGTTCGTATGTTAGACTTATTGTACTATATTTGGTGTATATGAAGGGTTCTGGAAACTTACTGTAAGGTTTTACTATCCAGATACATGTAGAGACATTAAGAATGTTGTAGATATTTCCATGTACATTTTTAAATATTGAAAGAACGTTCGAGTACCCATTCGACTAGCTGGTCAATCGATGTTTCGAGTGTGTTTCATTAGAGTGTCGTAAGAACTCTTCCAGAAGTCGATCATTCTAGATGGTTGATCGAGTAGTATAAATATCGAGCTGTCAGTCAGTGAAGGCAGTTCTTAGTTCTAAGTTCGCAATTCTTAGTTCTTGGGACTCAGGCAAGTGATGGACTGTTGGGCTCTGAGGTGGAGTCAGATCATTGGATTCGAGTGAGTGAGGCGGGAAATTCAAGAGAGAGTATGTTATAGTGCGCGCGTCAGTGTTGTTGATATCTGTACTTGTCAGAATCGACTTCAGGGTACTCAGCTATTGAGTGTTGTATATAGTGTCATTTGCTACTGTGTATAGTTGTGTGTTGTGACGTACAGTGTAAATAAAGTAATTTATACAAGGAAGTGAATGTGTTCTCGTGTGATATTTATTTACGTCAAATAAAATCGCACCGTAGAACGATACACTACTTGGTTTGTTTAAAGATGGGGTGCTTGTCAATGCTCAGTGTGCATCAACTACTAGCTTAACATCATTTACGATCGCAAAAGTCGAGCCTGGTAGTTCCAAAGCCAATGAAAAGAGGAAAGCTACTGAGTCGTCAGAATGGTTGATCCCAAAATATTTGCATGTGTCTCAAAATCTGACACTCCTGTGCTGAAGAATAAGAAAGAACAGAAATCAAAATTGTGAAGAAAATTTTTATATGGTTCTTGTGCCTTCCTGTATGCTGTCATTCCTTTGTTTGAGAATCTCAGATCATTGCTGCCAAGCAAGGACAGTGAGTCAGTTGAGGATGCAATGAATGTTCTTCAGAACCAATTTGTAGCTCTTCAGATTGATGACTGTGCTACTTTTGAGTGCGAGAATCTGACAGATGGCACCAAATGGGGTCGCTTGATGAACATTCGTGGAGTTGATGGTGTTCCTAAGTATGATAGTATATCCAGCCTAATGCTTTCTGTTCTGACTCTACCGCACAACAATGCTGAGTGTGAACATGTTTTCAGCTTGGTGAAAAAGAACCAAAATCAGTTTAAGTCCTCAATGTCAAATGAAATTCTGGATTCTATTTCTGTTTTGAAAACCAGAAGTTATGGTCCATGTTACTCGAGCAGTTTTCCTCCAGAATTTCTGAAGAAAGCAAAGAAAGCAACACATCTCCATCTGTCCTCCCCAACCTGTGATGGATAACAGCCTGCATACTGTGAACTTGACAGAATTTTGTAAATAAGTGTACATGCGTAGTTTAATTTTGATGGTGACATTTATATTGTGACCCGCAATTTTAACACTAGAACGGCAGAACTTTCCTCATACCTATAAAGGCCGCAGGCAGTCATTTTGACTGCTGCCGCTTACTGACATATATCTAGCATCCAGGATCTGGGAAACATGTGAATGTTCAATTATTAATTTTAAAACAACATAGTTAACAATTGGGATATATTGTGTACAGTTCAATCCATTGTTAAGTATTAATAATTGTTCATATTCTCTCACTTCTAATTGGTAACAATGAAATATTTTGATGGACTTGCTATTGAATGCCTTTATGAAAACTTATGATAAAAATAACAGTTTCTATTTGTTTACAAGCCTATTTAGGCTCTTGACAAGCAATTTATGCAAGTTATTACCTCACACAAACATTTTCCACAGACTACTTTGTTGCACGAAGAACATGTGTCAGAGGTTTAGTTCTGTTTACAAATGGAGTTCACTTGACATTGTTGTCGCTTACTACTGGCACATTGGACCTGAGTCTGAGGCTCAGGCTGAAGTGTAAGGAGTTTTTTTGTTTGCTAGTGGTTTTACGTCGCACCGAACAGATAGATCTTATGGTGACTATATGTAGGGAGTTCAATCAACTGGGATCTTGTCTTCACAAAATCAGATCTTAGTTCTTGTATTACTTCAAGAATATAATCATGTCGAGAGATTCTCTGTCCCGTAACTTCCATGTAGACTATCCATGAATTTATTGCTGCTAGATCAAGTACGTTGTAAAATACATGTACAGGCCACCTTCGGCATCCAGCCCTGTTGGTGTATATACGCACCATTTGATCAGCTGCATCCGCACCATACTCAGATCCATTATAAAATTCAGTAGTACTAGGGAGGTTCTTGTTATCTTCACTGACTTGAACGCTTGGGTGTAGAATGCTTAGCAGAAGCACATTCTTGTTCACTTTTCCTTTGTATACTGTGAGAGTAGTGTGATCTTCCTTCTGGAGTACGACAGTCTCTCTCATACAGATTCATACGTAGTGCTTTGATTGACTCCGACCGAGCTCGATAGCTGCAGTCGCTTAATTGCGGCCAGTATCCAGTATTCGGGAGATAGTAGGTTCGAACCCCACTATCGGCAGCCCTGAAAATGGTTTTCCGTGGTTTCCCATTTTCACACCAGGCAAATGCTGGGGCTGTACCTTAATTAAGGCCACGGCCGCTTCCTTCCCACTCCTAGCCATTTCCTGTCCCATCGTCGCCATAAGACCTATCTGTGTCGGTGCGACGTAAAGCAAAAAAAAAAAAAAAAAAAAAAAAAAATTGACTCCGCGATTTCCTTCCTCACTCGATTGATTGTTCCAACAATACTAATTTTCTTCTCTTTCAGTCTCTTAGCCAACTTTACCGATGTAAAGAAGTTATCAGTGGTCACGTTATGTCCTTTCGTGAGGTATGGGTCCATAAGTTTCAGGACAACATTTCCAGGCAGTGACTCATGGGCAGGTCGCATTCCATCTTTCCCAAGATAAGGAAACCCATTGCACATATACTTAGAATCAACGTCACCAGTAGCCAGAATTTTATGCCAAATTTATCTGGCTTGTTGGCCATCTACTGCATGAACCTGCACCAAGCTTTGCTGGGGAGGAGTTGTTCATCTGCTGTGACATTCACTCCTGGTTTATAGCACACATAACAATTCTCAATAAATCTATTCCAAATAGCAGAAGCCAAAGCAAATTTATCTGTCAGTAAACGAGTGGATCTAGTTTTATGGAGATCAAAGCACAAATACCTTAGGATTTCTTTGAACCTGTTCCTTTCCATAGTGTTGGTAAAAACAGGGGGACCCCATAAAGAACCACGTGTGATCTACGGCTAGACTAGTAAGTTTATAAGCTCCACGGGTGTATAATATAGCAATAAAATCATCTAATTCTTCCAAAGAAATAGACCAGTTGTTGTCCATTGTCTGTCTGTGAGCTTCAGTCTCTGTGCACATCTTTCACCATGGGTGTGTCAATGAATAAACGTCAGGCACTAACCTTGTTATTAGTCTCTACGTTATGCTTAGCGTGAGAAGTAGGCCCTGCTGCCTCTTTCAGTACATGCTGAGCAGCCATCCTTCCAGGGGGGTTCCCACTACTGTCGATAACAGTCCAAATAGTTGTTCCATCCGTACCACATAACTGATCCCCTGGTGCAAATGAAGAAGACTTTACCAGTTCATGACCTCTCTCACCTCGTCCCCTTCCTCTTCAAACAGGTGGCCCGCTGCTAAGAGACCATTCTCTGCTGCAAGATTGATCACGGTTGGTTGAAGGAATAACTGCATCTATCGTAGGTGGGAAGTCCACTGGGTGAATATTTTCATTAGCCGAATCACTATCACTATCCGACATATTGCCACACTGTTGAGGTATAGAATCCTCATCGTCACTCATTACATCTATATCTGATAATGTATCTTCGTCACCTGATTCATCTTCTCCTAGCTTTTCAAGTTCTGCTAATAATTGAACAGGAGTAAGTTTTTGCCGCCGAGCCATTATTACGCACTGTGCTACACAAGGGACAGGCACTAACTCGTTCACTCGTGACCACTGCTAGAGGCATACTATTTAGTTATATCATACGCCCCTATAGCACCACTTGTAAATATATCACAGGAAGCAAGCAGTGAGCAGAATAGAGCTCACCATACCAAGGAAGTGAAGCGGTCAAAATGACTGCTTACGGCCTTCCTAGGTATAACAGATAATATCGGTGTTCCCTGATCATCTACGGATGTAATTTTTGGCGTGAATGTACATAACCCTAAAAGATTAAAAGTCACAAAAGCACAACCTTGTGCGTAAAAAAGTACAAGCGTGGAAACACCATGAAATTCGCTAACGGTCAAAATGACCGCTCTGGCCGTTCTAGTGTTAAAATGCAGAAAAAAACTGTTTGTGTTCTGTGTGAACTGTTCCCAGTGTTAAGTGAAAACAGATGAGCACTCATCAGGATGTAACTTTGTGTAAGTATTTAATTTCAGGGGTGATCATAACATGTATTTGACTTGTATAAGTATTGTTTTTAATCTCCCCCCTTGCCGTCCTTTTTCACTATCTCAAGTCTTTGCAACACATGTGTGTGTCGCTAAAATTTTTCCGCTTTAGGATCTTCTGGATTTCTCTTTTTGAAAGTTGGCAGGTATGTTTTCATCCTGTTCTCGTCACAAGTACGCGAGAAAGTGAGGGAGTGAAAATGATATTTCAGAAATTGACTCTATCTTCGATTTAGGTCTAGCTAGAACAGACAGCACTGAAATTTGCAGATCTGAATTTGGTTTTGAAGACCAAATGACAAACAAGGTTTTAAATTTGGGATGTGATTTTAAACATATTTAGAAGGTGATTCAGTGCTGTGATGAATTTTCTTTTGACAAGTACAAGCAATTGCATGAAGGAAGCAAGTGTCTTGATTATTTTGAAAACAACTCCAATCTACTGAATCTTGTCTGGACAGATGCGTTTCACATGTTTGATTGGTTCATCAACTGTTTTGACAAAATGGGAAGTGCAAAAGGGTAGACAGCATATCAGAATTGCATTTAAGATATGTGGGACTTCAGTCTGTGAAACTACAAAGGGCTACTTACCTATTAAGTCACAAGAGTGATGATGCTTAGTGACAATTAAGTGATTCTGCAATAAGTATGTTAATTATGTGAGGTTTATAAAGGTCATCAAAATGCATTTTTCCCATATTTTCCAGAATAAAGTCATTTTAAAACATTTAAGTACATTTTAGATCTTTTTAAAAATTTTCATACTTTTATAGGTCATTTTTGTTATTACATGTGGTTAAATGTTCATTTTAAAGTCATTCTTTTAGTATCTGTGTTTCTAAACTATAAAAGGAAATTGTCAGCATAAATATTCTTTGAATAACCCACATACTGTAGTTGTGCAGTGTTCATCTGTTTTCATTAGCTGTTTCTTACGTATCCTGCAGTTTTAAATTTTTCTTGACTATGATGCGTTTGTGTGTACAGTTTGAGTCACCGATTTCTTCATGTGCAAGTAAGAATCACATCAGTCTCGGATAAGAACCTGGGGTAATCCCCTCAGAGCCAGATGACTTGTGTTGAGTTTCGCTTTATTAGAAGTGGTGATAGCTATGACGCAGCTCTGGCCTCTGACTGTTTACTCAGTTAGCCAGCAACTACAGGACTTTTAAGGTGTGAGATGTTTGTTGTGCAGTGCAGTATTGAAATGCCAGAACAAAAGTAGTCAACTCCAAGGCATTTTAAACAGTACAGGGTCTCTCATATAAACCCAGACCGAATGCACGGTGTTCGTGTTCTGCGCTGCGGCAGCTGCAGTATGGGAGGCGCATGCATAGTTCTTGACTGTGTTCAACCTGTCAAGAACGAGTCGCCAGTTTCAATCTCGGCTGTTAACATGCTGAGACATTTATCATTGCAACACCGTATTTTCTTATGTAAAAGTTCTGATTTCATCTTAATGGTCGTGTTAAGAGCCATAACTCTCGCTATTGGTGTACAGAAAATCCTAATGGTGTGTATGAAGTCCCTCATTATGATTGGAAGATTGGTGTTTGGTGTGCTGTTAGTGCAAGGCTAATAATTGGGCCTGTTTTTCTTCTTCTTTTTTTCGAGGCAACCGTAAATGCAGAGAGGTACCAAGGAGACATTTTGACGCCGTTCTTCCATCAGTTAACAGAAGAAGGAAAATTGCATGGGTGGTTTCAACAAGATTCAGCCCCTGCTCATACAGCAGAAGATTCCCTTCTTACAATCTCGGAAGTGTTTGCAGACAGAGTGATCAGTGATGGTCTATTTCCCCCTCGTTTTCCAGATCTAACAGTGTGTGATTTTTACTTGTGTAGTAAACTGAAAGAAAAAGTGTATTGAACAACTCCTCACACAATGGAGGAACTGAAAAACGAATGAAATTAGAAACATTACCATGGCAGAACTCGCTCACGTCCACCAGAATGTGGTTACCAGTTACAGTGCCTATATAATCCAGGAAGGACGACACTTACAGCATCTTTTATAAGGTAAGATTTCATATAAGATTGTATACGCGCTTAAAGCAGGGTGGCCCCGCGCGACATAAGTTCGGCTGAGGCAACTGGCATAGCGCAGAGTACAAACACCATGAATTCGGTCTGAGTTTATATGAGGAACCCTGTCTTTGTCTGAGTTTGGTGAAAACATATTCTCAACTGATGGAACTGTATTGTTCTGTAAAGTGTGCAAAATTAAAGTCACTGTAGATAAAAGGTTCACCGTACAACAACATGTTGGGCATGAAAAACATTTGTTAGGTCATGAAAAATTTGAACAAAAGGAAAGTGTCCCAATTACTGTTAAAAGAAACTGCTTCGACATCAAGTAACAAGTTATCTTCCTTGTATAAAGAATTTTGTGAAGCATTCGTTAGTGCAAATATTCCGATAGGAAAACGAATCAATCCTAAATTAAGTGATTTCCTTGAATGTCACACTAGTCACACAATTCCAAATGAATCAACATTGCATAAAATCTACCTATCTAAATGTTATGAAGACACTTTAAACCGAATGGGTAAATGTGTGAAGGGGAAAAATAATTTACATATCAATTGACAAGACTATAGATTCAGAGGGATGTTATGTAGGAAACGTAGCGTTAAGGACCCTAGAAACGAATAGCCCCGGACAAACTTTTCTTCTAACTTCATAGGTTTTGGAAGCAGTTAAACACAGACGGATATGCAAACTGTTCGATCAATCCACGTGTTCCGGCTCCATGGCTGAATGGTTAACATGCTGGCCTTTGGTCATGGGGGTCCGGGGTTCAATTCCCGGCAGTGTCAGGAATTTTAACCATCACTGGTTAATTTCACTGGCACAGGGGCTGGGTGTGTGTGTCGTCTTCATCATCATTTCATCCTCATCACAACGCGCAGGTCGCCTACGGGAGTCAGATTAGAAACCTGCACCTGGCGAGCCGAACTTGTCCTTGGACACTCCCGGCACTAAAAGCCATATGCCATTTCCATTTCAGTCCACATGTTTAATATGGCCTAGTGGAATATGATATGAGAATGTGCTACTCTTCCTAACAGATGCAGCACCTTGCATAGTAAAGGCAACAAAATCTAATGAAATCATTTTACAGTAAGATGGTGCATGTTACTCGTCTGGCTCATGCTTTTCATCAAATCGTGGAAGAGGTCAGATTGAAATTTCCCAAAGTAGATAGACTAGCTTCCTCAGTGAAGAAAGTTTTTGTCAAAGCACCATCCCGAACTAAGTATTTCAAAGACAAAGCCCCTGATGTAGTTTTGCTCCGAGCACCAGTCTTAACATGCTGGAGTACCTGGTTGAGTGCATGCATACTACTGTGGTAAGAGAAGTAGTGATTGGCTTTGATAGGTCAGATGCTAAGTCAATTGGAAGTGTACAGGACCTGTTTTCTGATTCTCAAATGGGAAGGTAAATTGGGTTGCATAAAATCAAATTTTTCATTTTTGCCAGAAACCATAACCCGTCTAGAAGAAAATTGCATGGTATTGGACAAGTCCATAGATTTAGTCAGGAATGCTGAAGATTGTATAAAAAATGTTCAAGGTAAAATTGGGGATACAGTCAGACAGAAAATAAAATTTGTATTGGATAAAAACATAGGGTGTCAGACAGTGTGTCAAATAGCCAGTATTCTATCAGGTGAAGACTTCAGAATTCTCATTTTTTAAGAAGATTTAACAGCCAGTGGCATAGGGTTTTTCAGATATGCTCCTATTACATCTATGGAAGTACAGAGAAGTTTCTCAAAGTATAATACAGTATTAGCCAACAACCACTGTTCCTTCACTTTTGATAACTTGAGGATGACTATAGTGGTGTATTGCAGTGCTAACTAAGGTATGTTTAGTTAGTATCGGTATTATATTTTTCACAGTATTTTAGTAGAAATTAAAATGACCTAGTGATAATTATTAATTTATTGATTAATAACTTAGTAGTAATACACTAATTCTACTAATATTTTTTTACAATACAGTAGAATTCCACTGTAATGAACACCAGTATAATGAAATTTCCAGAATAACGATTTTTTTTTGGTCCCTTCCTTTTCCCCTTTTTGTTGTGTATTAAAATATTTCATTTTAACAAATTTCGTAGTTTCAGTTTAACAAATTAAAATCGAGCTATTTTCTTTACCAATTTGACCATATTTTCTCAAATTAAAACTAAAATTCATCCTGTTTTATAACCAACGTTATTCTTGTTACATTATTTCGTTATTCAGTTGATATGATCACCATTTTCCATATATGCACCGTACGCGATCGAGAAGGCAATCGCTTTTGTGTAACCATATGCTTCGCCCATCATCCAATGTAAGACGTCACTCTATTAACTGAGTAGGAGCACCAAGTTTGCAATCCACCAATGAACGCTACACTTTGTGTAAACAATATACGTGTGTTATTTAATAACCAATAGGCTTTGCCCATCAACCAATGTAAGACGTCACACTATTGGCTGAGTAGGATCGCAATGTTTGTAATCCACCAATGAATGCAATGGTTTCGTCGTATCATGCATTGCATGTTTCTTCTTCGTGTTTAATTCGCAAAGTGTTTCTGGTAAGGTTATATCATTAAACTTGCAAAGTTCGTGTGCATTTCATTAAATATATAAGTTCATATTATTGCAAATGGATAAGCAGAAGCGATAGCAGTTTTTGTTGAGTGAAAAACGTAAAATACTTGCGGAAGTAGAGAAAGGCGGAAAGAAAGGGGAAGTAGCAAAGAAGTATGGCATTAGCCCGTCAACACTTTCTACCTTTTTAAAACAGAAAAGTAGGATAGAGGAAAACATTGATCCTCATACCCTAGGTCCACAGCGTAAGAAGATCAGGACAGCCGACTACAAGGAGGTGGACCAAGCCGTCTATACGTGGTTTGTGGAAATGCGGAGTAAAAACATTCCAATAAATGGCCCACTGTTATGTGAGCATGTGCAATCTTTCGCACATTCGCTTGGGTCACCTGAGTTTATGGGTAGTGCTGGTAGGCTTCATAGGTTCTGGGAGAGATATGGCATATCCCACAAAATTATAAATGGTGAAGCTAACGATGCCCCGAAGGAAGTTGCGTCTTCATGGCGGCTGGAGACTCTAACAGATGCCTTAAAGGAATATTCACTGGCAGACATTTATAATGCAGACGAAAATGCATTATTTTATAAACTAATGCCGAACAAAACCCCTTGATTTCAAGGGAAATACGTGTTTTGGGGGCAAACGTTCAAAAGAACGTACCACGGCTCTTTTGTGCACCAGTTCCACGGGGACGGACAAACTGAAGCCTCTCATAATTAGGAAGTTTGGGAAGCCAAGGTGCTTCAAGGGGGTGCAACATCTGCCCTGTGAATACAGGCACAACTCTAAGGCATGGATGACATCTGTTCTATTCAAAGAGTAGTTGTTGGACTTGGAACATTGGATGAAGGCCGAAAAGAGGAGAATTCTTCTATTATTGGACAATTGCTCTTCTCATAATAGTGTGCCTCGCCATTTGGAGCATGTAAAAGTTTTATTTTTGCCTCCAAATACAACTTCAATTCTGCAGCCGCTGGATCAGGGTATAATTCATGCAGTAAAGCGGCATTACTGAGCTTGTGTGGTCTATTGAATGCTGTGCAACGTTGCCACGAATAGAGACATTAACATCAACATATTGGGAGCAATGCAGATGTTTAATGCTACATGGAAATCCCTGAATGGAGACATCATCACAAACTGCTTTAGAAAAGCTGGAGTGGTTTTTACAGAAGATGTCGCAGAAAGTGAATTGTTGGATTATGTGGAAACCAAGGAGAATTGGAAGTGTTTGTGTACAACGTTGGATGTGCCATCTACGGTAAGTCTTACCAACTACATCAATGTAGATAGTGATGTAACAGTCCACAAAGAAATCACCAATGAGGAAATTGTGGAGGACATTATGAATGATAGAGATCCATGTGATGAGGAGGAAGAGGAAGTCAACCCCCAAAATGATTGTGATCGACAGAGCTTGACTCTTCAGCAGGCAACGAACATGGCACGTAGCCTTCAAGATTTTCTTGTGTCATGAAGTGATGTGCCAGAATCTGTTTTAAATTCATATGCAGTGGTTGGTGACTATTTGGAACGAGCTTTTGTGTCTGGATCTGTTCAGAAGAAAATCACATACTTTTTCAAAAAATGAGGTTCTGGAACAATGTGTAGTTTGCTGGTACAATGTAAAAATAGATTTTCTGAAAACATCTGTCAATACTGTAACTCATAATGGTATTTTGAATTTATATAGATCCTGCAACAGATATAACAGGGCAGATGACCTCGTAGTTACGCCCCTAACAACAGCAATAACTAACGGATATAAAACTAGGGGAGTTCTTAAGAATTGACTTATTTCAGTATAACAAAATTTCAGTATAACAAATTAATTTCAGAGGTCCCCAAATTTTTTTTTTTTTACTGGTATTTTACTGTACAGTTATTCCAACTACGTATTCATTATTTGTCTAAAACAGTTATTGTGAAATTGATAGTTTTTATTAGGTCATTCTTTTTAAATTTGAGATCTTTTTAATAGAATTTTAGGGGCATTTTATAGGTAATTTTTAGGTCGTCAACATCCAGGCCCTAGTCACGATACATAAAAAATACGCTAGAAGAGACCCGGAAAAATATTCTCAAAGAAAGGTGTAGTGACCAAGCTGCATGGAAACACACATTGTACCCTGTCAGAGAAGACATGCTTGTTTGAAGAAACGCATGGTGAGTTTCGTAAGAAATTATGCAATCCAAAATGTATTGTTTCTTCCAGGCAGACAAGCAAATCACTCCAAAATGACTAATAAGCTTCTGCCTTCTTTAGATTCAAAGGTTAAATTATACCACTGCTATGAAGAGTGTTGCAAACAGAAGGAACTGTGTTGAGTCTCACTGAAGAGCTTTTATTCCTTGTGGAAAATACATTGTCCTGATATAATAATACAGAAGTCAATGACTGATCAATGCAAGAAATGCAGAGTCGCTATACTACTGTTAGAAGTCTGACACTTTCCTCAGAGGAAGAAAAAAATGAAAGTAAGTGAAGAAATGTGAGCATTTTTAAACGGTGATGATGGAAAGAAATGTTTTTAAGGAAACTGTTGAGTACCAGAAATTTAAATGGAAGATCGCAATATTCCTCCTTCACCTCATTCTCCATGTTTGCACCAAGCAAAGTGTCATTACTCATTTGATATGACATGACAAGTACAGATACCATCAAACCCTCTCCATCCAGGTTCTATTTCCTTTTGCCTTTCAGATTTGGCATTTTTGACATTATGTGCAATTCCAGAAATTGGCAACTTAATTATCTGTTGCCAAAATCTGTGATCATTACAAAGGATGTAAATGTGACTCATTGCATGGAAAGGGACATAAAGTAGAATTTTTCACTTTTGAAAATTGGGATTCTAAAATTAGCATAAGATACCCAGCATGTAAAAAAAGAGTTCATGCTTCTGGGTGCAATACTTCAGAAGATATTAATTATTGACTGTTGCTAGTAAGAAAGCCGAATTGTGAGAAAAAAAGCTATTACAGCTTTCACTAATTATCTTACCGATTGTACAAAGTTTACACAATTATAAAGATGGGAATCTTCCACCTAATCAATACTTTATTGACATATAGCTTTTAAAAATATCTATATCACATTAGTATACAGGACCGGTTTTGACCCCTATTCAGGTCATCTTCAGCTGATCATGGAACCTAATATTAACATAATGTACAATTCAAAGCATCACTGAATCCAATAATGATTATTACATAATGCAAATAATTTTGTAGTGTTAAAATGTGTTTACAGTATTACTCTGCAGTTACGTTCCTGGCTTTTAAGTTTTCCCATCTTTTACAACATTTTTTGTTGGTCCCCTGAGATTTTCTATGCTCACAATGTATTAAAATCCTCAAATTTACATTTGTGACATTTTATGTTTCCCGCCATTTACGCTATGACAAGCCGTTCAAGAAGAAAATATTCGGGGTAAAATGGCATCGTAACTACCCTAAAACGCTTTAAGTAACCATGGCATGACGACCAAATCAAACAACCATGGTCTATAATAACTCTTAGAACTCTCAGTATTGAACTTCCGCTTAACCAATGCAGCGCATTCTTTGATATCAGGTGTTTTCCACAACGTCGTAAACCTTATTTTCAAATCCGACAATGAGTTCAATTAACTCTCTAAATCTCACATACACACAAATTTTCCACCGTAATCCCATGACTTTTGAATGCAAGTAAACAAGCACCCAATAGAAGTTAAAAACATATATAATACTGCACATACAGTATCTGGGTAATGGCAAAATGCAGAGCCCAACAAAACCGCAAAGGAGGAGGAGGAGGAGGAGGAGGAGGAGGAGGAGGAGAAGAAGAAGAAGACCGAGCTCGATAGCTGCAGCCGCTTAAGTGCGGCCAGTATCCAGTATTCGGGAGATAGTGGGCAGCCCTGAAGATGGTTTTCCGTGGTTTCCCATTTTCACACCAGGCAAATGCTGGGGCTGTACCTTAACTAAGGCCATGGACGCTTCCTTCCCATTCCCAGGCCCTTCCTGTCCCATCGTCGCCATAAGACCTATCTGTGTCGGTGTGACGTAAAACAAATAGCAAAAAAGAAGAAGAAGAAGAATATATCAGGTGTCTGCTTTATTGCTAAGCACAGTATAAGCCACAAGGAGGAGACGTTATAGAGTGATTCATTGTTTGTCTTGCCCGAGTTTGTTATTTCACGGTTACTGTTTTACACTTGTGTTTGTTGTTGGAGTTGTTAAAGTTATTGTCGCTAATTCATCACATTTATTTTTGTTATTTGTTACATTTTTTGTTCTTGTTATGCGAGTCGAGCAGTTCAAGTGAATTGCCGCGATCTTCCTTTCCCGTCGTGTGTATTTGTTAATCCTTCTTTGTTATTACTTTATTGTTTTCCTCTTAATAATGGAAAAAAAGAAGGAAAGAAAAACTTTCACTATGGATGAGAAAGTTTTAATATTAGAAAAGGTTGATTCATACCACAGAACACGAGTTTCATTGGCACGTGAATTGCAGCTTCCTGTATCCACGCTGAATACAATTGTGAAAAACAGAGGAAGCATTACATCAAGTGCTTCACAATGCGGACCAAACTCCAAGAAAAGGATGTATGTGTCATACTGCAAATACGATAAAATGGAAAAAATAAAACGTTGGTTTGAAACTTCAAGAGCCGCAGGCATTCCAATTGACGATGTGCTCTTAAGGGAAGAGGTGCTTAAAGTGGCAAACATTCTTGTCAATGAAAATTTCAGCGCAGCCAGTGCCTGGATCGACCGATTTAGGAAAAGGTATAACCTAACCTATAAAACTGCTTGTGGGGAATCTAATGCAGTTAGTGATGAAACTGTGGAAGAATGGATCGATAGAAGATTGTAGGAGCTGACCAAGGATTATTAACAAAGGAACATTTTTAACCTATATGAAAATGGACTGTTTTTCAGTGTGTTGCCCATCAAGACTTTGGCATTCAAAGGAGATACATTCCATGGGAGGAGGAGGACCACTGCACTACTGAAGATTTTCTTTGGGTAGATGATTCTGTGATCACTGCAGAGGAAAGAAGTGTGGAGGAGGTGGTTGCTGAGCAAACAGCAGCCGAATCTCCCACCAGTGACAGTGATGAATAGAACTCGGATTTTTAGGCGCTAGAAATATGTTTTAGGCAGCTTCAGTTTTATGTATTTTAATAAGCACTTATCAGTTAAAATACCATTTTTATTTTTCTAAATTAATAATAACTCTAAATGCATACAAGTAATAAGGCAATAACACGTTAGTAAAATATTTCACATACACTATGGTTCACCACATTTTTGAGTCGTTATCTCTAAATAATTAAAACATTGAATTACAAGCATGTTACTGCCCATAATTTGATGCACTTTTTCTAAATTTTCTGTTGTGAAACTACACCTCTTCTCTGACAACACTAGCTCATAGGCTGAGAAAGTACGCTCAACGTCAACAGAGGTTACAGGGCTGTATTTGAATTTTGGTACAAGACGTGGGGAGATGTCACATTCAACGTTAGTTTTGCCAATCAAAACATCAGCCACAGCACAAAGCATTCCTGGATTTTTCTGTAGTACTTTATTAAGCTTGTCCTGAATTCTGTCCCCAGCAGGGCCTGGAGCTAAGCTGATTTTTTCTTTCACCTTTTCTATCAAATCCAATTGTTCGTAAATAGGTTTCCCGGAAGACTCAAGTGCAGAAAAAACAGGGACCAAAAAAGTATAATGGAACCTGATGTAGGCAATTTCTTGAGAAATGGTTACATCCTATAGAACATTTTTGGCCGAAGCGATGCACATGGCATCTTCATTTAGGGCAAGAACAAAACTTCTGAGTGCTTCAAAATGTTTGCTGTAGTACACAGTGGCCTGAAGCCAAGTCCTCCAGCATTTAAGGATGGGTTCTGATGGCAATGGAAGATCAGGTTATTCATTGCGGAACAACTGGATTCGTGTGGGAGCCTTTACAAAAATTTTTGTAGTGGAGGAGATCATCTTGTTGACTCGAGGAAATTCAGCACGTATCTGCTCAGCCACGCATGAGCAAGACAAGTGACGTGAATCAAAGCAGGGTAAAATACTTTCAGCAACTTAACAGCAGCAGTCATGTAGGCGGCTGCATCAGTAATTATAAGAAGCACCTTATTTTCGTCCATGTTATTGGGGAAAAGCAACATGAGACATTTTTTTACAAACTGAGCGACTGTCTCCTGATTGGTTTTAGTTAACTGTCTGCTGCAGATCAAATATGGCGAACACAACGTGTTGGGATCTAATTTTCCGACTATCGTGTGGGCAATATAATGACCTAGAGTGTCAGTAGTCTCATCGACAGATATCCAGATGTATGAGTCTCCTATATCTTCCCTTATCCGCCTGACTGTGTTTTCGTAAAGAGTGTCCAGGTAGTTTTTTCTTAAAGTTGATTCGGATGGAATGTTCCGATGACAATATTTTTATAAAAAACTTTTGAAGGAAGGATTTTCAAGTAAGTTGAAGGGAATATTTGCCGACACAAGAGCTCTGCATAAGTCCGCATTGAATTCGTGTTTGCTTCCCTTATTTAGCTGGCCCTGTGGTGTAGGGGTAGCTTGCCTGCATCTTACCCGGAGGCCCCGGGTTCGATTCCCGGCCAGGTCAGGGATTTTTACCTGGACCTGAGGGTTGGTTTGAGCTCCACTCAGCCTATGTGATTAGAATTGAGGAGCTATCTGACGGTGAGATAGTGGCCCCGGTCTAGAAAACCAAGAATAACGGCCGAGAGGATTCGTTGTGCTGACCACACGACACCTCGCAATCTGCAGGCCTTCGGCTGAGCAGCAGTCACTTGGTAGGCCAAGGCCCTTCAAGGACTGTAGTGCCATAGGGTTTTGGTTTGGGTTCCCTTATTTAGCAATTCCATTGTTAATAATCTTTGTTGAAGATTTTATTTTCTTCGCAGATTTTCCTGATGTTTAATCCCCTGGACATGTTGACTAAGATGCGATCGCCTTTCACTGGACACCTAGAAACAACTACAACTATAAATAGTCTCAAATATTGTGTAAACCGTGCAAGTATATAGGCCAGATGAAAACATGCACAGAAGATAACCAAATTCATAGGGCCTTGTAGCGCTTCCCGATCCATCCAGTAGACATCCACCCTGGACCTGCAAGTGATGCAGTAGAGGTAATAATTCCATGTGACTATATTCCTATCCTGGTCCAGCCTTTGTAAGACAGACCCTCAATGAGGGTGGGCGGCATCTGTACAGCAAACTGCGTGCTTTTGTAGTGGACGATAGTATTATGTGTAAGTTTCAGGAATGTTTCGGACAGTACAAATACATGTTCTCCGAGCCAGGCGAAATAACCATTTAAGGTTTATATCTCCAATCCGGCCGGGCATCGAACCCGGCGCCCTCTGAAACAAAGGCGACTATGCTGACCATTCAACCAAGGAGCCGAACACAGTAGAGGTGAATTTAATTCATTTCTTTTCCTGTTTTGTTATGTTTGGTTAGATTATGTTGGCCAGCATTTTAGTTACTACCGGTATGGCATGGCTGAATTCCGTGTTTTTTCCTCCCTTCATTTACTGTATGCTTATCAAAAAGAATCATTGCTGTATATATTTACAATGTGTATAATCTGTCATACACTTCCTACAATTGATAAAAGTGCATATCTAATATTCTTACAATTTCCACCTCGTATTTTTAGGTTCCGTACGGCAGCATGATATTTTCATTTTTCAATACGTTTGTACTATTATTCCTCTTCTAAGACCTGCTTGAAAATTTGCCTTTCTCTGAAATGAATAGACCTTATAGTACCACAAAAACATGGCCAGTTTTTCACGATTCTATAAACAAAAAATCGAGGGATTGGGATGCGCTACAATCCCCAATTCATATTTAGTGTTATACTTCATTTAGTGTATGTACGCTGAATTGATGTATAAAATGTATAAAACGTAATACAGCAGAGAGATAGAATGTCTACGTATTAAGTACGACTCTCACACCAAAGTACGTACTTCAGAGTGAAATATAAAACAAATTTCACTTACCTCTTTGCTGCAAACATCGCAGAATATAATTTTTCCATCTGACGTGAAATGGGGAAACTCCTGCAACCACTGTTTAATTAAGGATGTCTTGAAAGCTGCCACTTTCGGCATAATGCACACACTGAGCAAACGGACACACTGAAAGTTTCTCACAGAATGGAATGAAGAGTTTCGTTTCCAGCAGGTCGATGGACACTGTCCCCCACCTCGTGACACACAGACTAAGGGACAAAGGGAGTATTCACAGTGGGAGGTTCTTAAGGACTTCCGGGGAGTGGTAATTGGTTTACAACTTCACATTTTGTCTGAAAAGAATTTCAAGGAAAATACTATTCAAGATACTGAAAACGATTCGGCAAATATTTAAGTTTCTCCAACTAAATTAAAAGCATTTTTAATCGATTTAGGGATAAAATATAGCAATTATAGGAATATAGGCAAAAATAGGTTCTAATGCCAATTTAGGCATTTTTAGGCACTATAGGACCACTGTTTCTAACCTTATAAATACATGAAACATGTAAATACAACTTCATTTTAAGTTATCTCTTAAGGAACAAAATAGGTTTTTGCCTAAAATCTGAGGTCTAGTGATGAAGCAGAGGAAGACAGTAAAGTGATGCCTACCAGTGCTGATGCAAGTGCAGCAGTGGATGTTTTACGCAGGTATCTGTCAACTGTAGAGGGGGGGGTGAAAATAATTTTCATAACTTTTATGAGCTTGAAAAACAAATAGAGGTCATAAGAAATAAGAAGTGTAAACAGAGATTAATTCTGGACTATTTTGGTAGGAATTGCAGGGATTGTGTAGTGTTAATGTGTTAATGTTGTAAATACAGGTACAATAGTAGCAATTAAAATGTTTCATTCAGAGAAAATATTGCATCTTAGATAATTCTATAGCCATTCTTAGAAAGTAACTACTGTATGTTAAAAGAATATATTACACAAATTTTTAATCACCTACTGGTAACCTTCTCCTGGGCAAAGGATGACCAGAATTACAAAGGCAGTGTAGTCAACAGTTAATACAGTACAGTAATTAACTTACAAGGACCTTTATTTGAGGTAAGTACAGTAAATTGATTGAGATTGAAATACTCTATAAATTAATAATATGCATTTGTGTAACATTTACTTTCTTTTCGAGAGCATTTTATATATACCTGTACAAGTTGTTTCCCACGATTTACACTCCCCCCCCCCCCCCCCCTCCTTTTACATTTCCCCCCCTTTTACACCAGTATTCCTTGGTCCCTTGAAAAGTGTAAAATGGGGTGATACTGTAGGTGTTTTTCTCTTAGTCTAAAATGTTCGTCAATGTTCATATGACTTGCAGTGTGACTGCAACTCAAGCTCAATAATGTACAGACTACAACAGTTAATACTGTTTCAAACACAGGAGCTCTTTGACTATGCTACCTGCCCCTGAGCACAGCCTGCTGCGGCTATTCGCTACCTGCTTACTGCCAGCACAATATGTAGAGAAGCTTCTAAGAATACAACGCTGAAGGTCAAGAGGTTTAACAAACAATACATACTGTTATGATCAGATTCTTAGAAGCAGAAAATAGTGAAATCTTTGAAACTTTGTCTTCATTATAACAGGGTGTTACTAAAATTACTTCATCATTCTAATGAGGGGTAATTAACATAGTAAATATAGGAAATCTGCCAGGACAATATAAAATTATCGCTGTACCCGGGTTTATCGTTGTATCAGTAATCGTTCTACGGAGCTTTGACTGTATAGTGACAAGTATCGCCTATGTTTAAGCACTCTTTAATGCAGCTGACTGCAATTACATGCCCTTCGGCATAGAAAGCAAGTACCTATCCAACTGTGGTACACAGCTGAAGAAGCCAATATTCATTTAGGATGATAGCATTTTTCAGAATTAATGTCTACCAAGCAGGCTGTTAATAGCATGATCATAGCCATGGGAAAGGGCATATTTACTTGATGATTGTGCTTACTGTCAGAAAGAAATTTGGAAATTTTTCAATTTATTATACTGCTGGAGAAAGTTCATTTCACACATTGAGGTCTTACTCACATTCATACATTTTAATCATCTGTAATGGCCATTTTTCACTAATTTTGGATTTTAAAATTAAATACTAGTTTTGAGCTTGGATAATGTTTTGTTTCACTACATTTGAGTTCATACTTTTTACTTATTATTTGCAAAAAATGTTATACAATTGATAGATCCCTCTTCATGGAAATAGTGGATTGAAATTACTAGGATTTTCTTTTGCAAGAAATCAGCTTCATTTTCCGTATCAAATCCTATTTACAAAGACTTATAACAATAAAAATCTTCCAGCTTTTTGATACTTATATTTGCATTTTAGCAAATTAATTAATTACACACAGTACATGTTTCATTCTTTTTTAGAACATCTTCAGCTGTTTACATAGCTTAGGTGATTCACTAAGTGTTTATCTTTATATATATATATATTTTTTTTTCAAGAACTATAAGAATCCTTATACTGCAGTGCCGATCAATGCACATTTGTTTCATAGTAAAAGCGATGAAAAGCTGTGAACCTGCACTGTGCGGGCTTTGTTCTCTGCATTAAATTACATGGCCCGTACTATGTACGCTCTTAGACCTCAGTATGTTAACAGTGGAAGAGTTGTTCTCACTTCTAATCTATTATGTGAATATGGGTTACTATTGAAGCAGAATGCAGTATACGAGAAAAGCACAAGTCTTATGGAAAGTACTTCTTTAGTAGGCTAGGAGAAACAAAAGACTAGTTATCTTTTCTTTTTTTTAAATGAAGTTTTGTCCAGGAAGTCGGTTGCTTTCCTTTCATTTTACTATGGAAGAAGTTTGTCGTAAATTTGATGTAATGGTCTCCCTCTCTCGTATCGTGTCAGAATAGAAACCTGTGTCATACCCTCATACAGCAATGTGTCTTGCTAAAGTTGGGATCAAGTTCGTGTAGTACAAACTCTGAATTTGACCAAAAAAGTGTGGCTTCCGATTGAGATAGCTAAATAAAATTCAGAAAACTCATTCGTTGAAAATTACCGGTGTTTTTGCCCCAGTGCGGTGTGGGCCGATCAGTGGGATACCACACCTTCCCAAGACACTGGCCGGCTAGCATGCTGGTAGCGATACCACTGCAAGCTATACATGTGATAAACACAATGCAGTGCCGACGTACTAGGGGAGATGCAAATCTCCCCTTGCTATATACCAGAAGGATGTGGGTTCAAATCCCCGTCAGGAAGTTGTAAAATTTAAGAAATGAGATTTCCCCTTCCGGAGGTGCATATGGCCCTGAGGTTCACTCACCCTACACCAAAAATGAGTACCAGGTTAATTCCTGGGGGCAAAGGCGGCTGGGCGTAGAGCTAACCACTCTACCCCATCACGTGCCGAGGTTAACAATGGTGGAAGCCTTTACCTTCCACTCCTCCAAGGGCCTTCATGGCCTGTACAGAGGTTACTTTGCTTTGCTTTTGCTTGCTATATACACCCTCCCGGGCTAGCATGACCAAAAAATATGGATTCCGATTGAGATGGTTAAATAAAATTCAGGAAACTGTTTTGACTATTGAGTTTCCGGCGTGCTAGCCGACCAGTGTCTGGGGAAGGTGCGGTATCCAACGGATGAGCCGATGCCGCACTGGGGCAAAACACTGGTAATTTTTGACGATTGAGTTTCCTGAATTTCATTTAAACTCTGAGTTTGTTTCGAAGAAAGAAAATTGCCCCCATCATGCACATTGGGAATCAAAAGCTTGTCAGCAGTTGCTATCAGTTTTCTTCTAAGCAAAAGAATGAGACTATAACTGCTCATGGATTGGCAACAAATCTCAAAAGTGTATGAAAAGGCCAGGGGCCAATGATCTCTAAGTTTAGCCCCTTTATACCACAATCATCACCGTCATCATCATCATCATCACAATTAGTGTGAGAAAAGCCTGTTGGACCATACATGTAAAGTTCTTCATGCTACTGATTACAAGGTATTTCAATAGGATCTGAGCGACAGAAGATATCAATAGATGAAGATTTCTCATTTGATATGATTCTTGGACAGGCTCCTTTTAAGCATGAACAAGAATTTTATTTCTGCGACTTTTGACGGTAGTATCCATGCAGTTCTGCATATGATAAAATAACATTAGCTTATGAATACATTGCTAGTTCTGGCCTGATTTTAAAAATCCTGAAATGTGATTAAAATAATGGATTTTGCTTTGAACAAGATTTATGGTTTATTTCTTTGTGTTTCCTCCTCCTCATTCTCTCACTAGTTCCTCTGAAAATTTATTTTGTCTTTTGAAGTCTTGCTATTACTTGAAAGTGTTCTTCCTTTTCGTTTTTAATTCAAATTCAGTTATTTATTCTGTTACAGTTCAACATACTTAAATACCTTTATCCATCGTGGTATACAACATCTCTCTGCAATTGCTGACAGAACCTCGACATGTTGTGGTGCTCAAAGCTCCAAATACGAAAATGTCTCCCAACTAGAAAATACAAGGTGAGATATGAGCCAGTATCCTGTCACTGATCAAATGTAGATTTTCAGTGTTTCAAATTGAATCTCAGTTCATGATTCATGATTTAGAGATTAGTGTAGAGCAGTGAATGGGGATGGTGGCAATTATGTTATTACAGGAAGCACACCTATATAGCCATCCCCAGGAGTAGAATTAATTATCTTTTAGAACCTGCCAGTCTTAGCTAGGGGGAGTGTTAGATGACTGTGATGAAGCTATCCCCAGTCCTCACAATTTGGTTTTATGTCAGGCAAATCTACTATTCAAGTAGTAGAGAATGTAGTAAATGAAATATTAGTCACTTTTGAAAAAATAGAAAATAGTATGTACTGCCCTGGTAGACCTAAGTAAATCATTCAATAGTATTCCACATAATATTATAATTGATAAATTGAAATTATATAGTCTGGATGATGCAGAACTTACTTTCTTTGAATTATATCTGAAGAATAGAATGCAAACGATAGTTGTCGGTGACAGTGTACCATCAGCAGTCCTACTACCCATCTTATATTTTCTTTGCTGAGTTCCAGCAGTTCCTTGGTATGCTTCTTGTTTGGGCTCTTTATTAGTTCTTTCGCAAGCGTGCATCCTGGAGCATTTTTCTAGTTTTCCATTGTTTCTTTTGTACCCATTTACCTATGTAAAGTTGGGCTTGTCTATAAGAGATCCCACATACTGGTTCTGGGCCCACAGAAGGTGTTTCTGACCCTTTTCTTGCCAGTTTCTGTGCTTTTCATTACCTTCTATGCCTGGACAACCAGGTACCCATATTATTTTAACAACATAATACACTGAGAGCTTAAGGAGAAGTGTACGACAATACCAAACAATTTTGGATGTAACCCGGACAGCTTCAAGTGCCTTAATGGCTGCTTGGCTGTCTATAAATATGAAACTCTGTAGTTCATTTTCAGGTTTTCCTCAAGGCATGTAATGATATCTATCACGTACCTGCCAAGTATTCCGGTTTTTCTGTAAAATGTACGGATTTTGAGTGTGTTTTACGGTTGTACGGATGAACAACGTTACTGTACGGATTTTGAATATCCGCGCTTCGATTCGCTTTCTGCGGTCAGATCGGATTTGTTTGACTTTCGATAGTAGCTGGTAATACGAGATGCAGTGTTTGAAATTCGACCGGTAAATAGTATCAATAATCACCACGCTTTTGTCAATTATTCAGCCTCAACTGCTACTTCATTCAATGAGATGTTCCCAAACAAGTAGCAGGCTGCGATTTTGAAGAAAAGAAATCCATGAAAAGTAGCAGGCTGTGAATTTATATAAAACAACTTTACTAACTGCATCGTGCTTCATAGCAGCTGAAAGACTTTGTTTGCGTTTTGTGTGTGTATATAAATTGGCAGTAGTTCTGAAACTCGTGGAATTGTGTGACGAATTTCTAAGCGATTTAGTATTTTTAGTAGTGTTCGTAATGAGATCAACTAGGAAACGATATTATCAGTCTTTTCGGGAGGCTTGTTCTGTTCAATTTCCTTGTTTTATACGATCACGGAAATGTTCCCAGTGTTAAGTGAAAACAGATGAGCACTCATCAAGATGTAACTTTGTGTAAGTATTTAATTTCAGGGTTGATCATAACATATACAGTAAAACCTCGATGCATAGTTTTCCAGGGGGCAGGGAAAAAATGGCGACAGATGCGGGAAAGCTATAAATGCGAACAACATAAAAAATAGGGGGAAAGCAAAATAATAAAATACGGGTTCTGTATTGGGACATTTTTCGTTATGTAAATATATTATTATAAAAACAACAACAATAATGACGCATGGCCTCCTGAGCCAGGTGCAGGTCTTTCGAGTTGTCGTGTGATAGGCGATTTACGTGCATATGAAAATGCGGCCCTACCTAAGATGAATTCTAATGTTTAATTCAGTAAACAGACAGCCCCTGAACCGTTGGAATTAACCAAAGAAAGTTAAAATCCTCGACCCAATCGAGACCCCTTGAACCAAAGGCCAACACGTGCTAACCATTTAGCTCATACTATACATACTGGTATAGTATATTGCAACAGTGATATAGGCGTATGAGATGAAAATAAAAAGCATGAGTTTTACGCCGTGTCGTCTCACATTTCTTTACACATTTCGTAATAATTGAAAACCGTTAAATCCAGTCCTCTTATTGCAAATTAAAGATATACGTGGATATTACGGCAATAACCTGTATTTAGGAAAAGATTCCGTAGACCCTTTGCGAACAATAAGTTAGATACCCAACACGGCGCGGCGCGGCTCCCGCAGCTCAGCTCAGACAATGTCACAGAGGTTAGAAATTCAATGCGGCGCATCTCGAACAATGTCACAGCGGCTTGTGTGAAGCTGCCAACTTAGAAACTAGTTACAAGACTAGGCTATGAGAAAAGATTATTGGTCTGGCTTGGTTAGGTCCAGCTTGTAACAAGACTATGGGGCAGAGGGCAACAAAGCGGTCAAAAGACCTCTAGCATCCCACACACTACACCAGGTACGACGCGATTAATCACCCTGTGACTAATTAAAACGTATCTGGCGCACTGCGCAATTTTCTCTTTTCTTCAACGAAGTTTGCAGCCTAGCCAGCCTATACTAACACAGAAAATGGTGGAAAATTTGTGTTTTACGCTGTCTACGTTTTAATTCTTGTAAATAAGAATACTTCTAGGGGTCGGTTAGTGGGCCGAGGAGAACCGTTGGCACCAGGAGGCTCGTAGTGAGGTTGTGCGTGAATAACCTGCACACCGCACTCCAGCCTGCAAGATCCTTGTTCAAGACTAGCATCTCCGAATCGCTTGTCCATTCTCGTGTAACAGGTTGCCGCTATTATATGCTAAGAATATTGAGCAGTCCCTCTAAATTAAAAAAAAATGTGCGTACATTTTTCTTATGTACGATCAATCAATGCGGGAAAATTGTGACTGAGGACAAATAATTTTTTGACGATCGGTGCAATAAAACGATAGTTCGAGAAATGATAGATGCGGGGAAATTTAACATTGGTTTATGTGGAACCTTTTTGGGACCAAATAAATTCAACGATGAATACAGGAAAACGACAGTTCCGCGAAAGATGCATCGAGTTTCTACTGTATTTGATTTATAATAGTATTGTTTATACTCTCCCCCCCCTTCTGTCCTTTTTCATTATGTCTCAAGACTGTTACGCATGCACGTATTGTTAAAAAAATTCTGCTTGAGGATCTTCCGGATTTCTCTTTCTGAAAGTTGGCAGGTATGCTATCACTTCAGCTTGGAAAACTGTAGTTTGCCTGCCTAGGCTCATTTGGATTGATCTCTCAGGTCTTTCCCTGTTCATCCCTCCTCCTGTTCTCTTCTCAGTCCTTGAGCCATCTGTCCACCACACAATATCTTCCCTACCAGATTTCCATCTGTTAATATCCCAGTCTTCCTATTTTGCTATCTGGGTCACAAATGGTTTCTCAAAGATATACTTTGGAATCATATGATCAGCTGGCATGTGTAAGATTTCCCCTGTTATTACTCTGTTAATTGTACAGTGTCCTAGATTGGGCCTTTGAGCCTTCCAGCTTCCATTTTGCTGAGCTCATCCTTGCCTGTCCCTCTATAAAGTTACTTAATGGAGGGAGATCTAGTAAGGTATTCAAGGCTTCTGTCAGCATAGTTTTCATTGCCCCAGTTATGGCTATACATGCCATTCTCTGAAGGCTATTTAGTTTGCAGCTGACTTGTTGACGTACTTTCATCCACCAAGTGATTGCTGCATAGGTCATCAGTGGTCTAATGATCACTGTGTAATCCATTTTACCTTTGCCGGCTTTAGACCCAATGTTGTCCCGACTGCACTCTTGCATTCATCAATAGAATCTTAGCTCTGGATATGTTTCTTTCTGTGTGTGGATTCCAGGTTTTGTCTAATTTTGTCTAATATTACACCTAAGTGTAACACTTGTTCTTCCATATAGATTTCTTGCCCAAAGAGCTTCAGTGTTCTCGTCCCCTCTTAATTTCTTCCTTCTTGTGAAAGGGACCAGTGTTATCTTGCTTGGATTGACTGTGAGTTGTTCTTCCCGACACCAGTTCTCCACAAGGATAAATGATCTTTTCATGAGGTCCTGGATGACACTCATCACTTAACCTCTTACTACAGTAACTAGATCATCTGCGTATCCTTGAGTGTAAAATCCCTCTTCATTGAGCATGGCTATGATTTTGTTCACCTCAAGGTTCCACCGAAGAGGAGAAAGGACTCCTCCCTGCGCACAACCTCGGGTGGCTCTAACCGTTAGCGACTCTTCAAACAGAGTTGCCTTTATTTTCCTCCCGTCTAACATGTATCTAATCCATTTTACAACAGTCTTGCTCACTCTACTCTCTTCAACAACTTGAGTTGTAGGTGTATTACTGAAGGCCCCTTCTATATCTAGAAATGATGCCAGAGCAATTTCTTTGTATTCTAGGCTTTCCTATACTTTGCACACTAAATGTTGGAATGCTGTCTCAGTGGATCTGCCAGGTCTGTATGCAAACTGATTTTCATGTAAGGTTGAGTTCAGTTACACCGTTTTCCGGATGTATTTATCGAGTATCTTCGCCATTGCTTTTGGCATGAAGGAGTGTAAGCATTATGGTCTATACACTTTGGCTAGGGCATAGTTTGCCCTTCCAGGCTTCAGTATAAATACCGCTTTAGCCTTAGACATGATTTCAGCACGTACCCCAGAGCTAGGCTTGCTCTAAAAAGGTCTGTCAGGGTGTTGATGATTATCTTTTATCCTTCCTGCAGGTGTATTGGGAGTATCTCATCTGGCCCCGAACTCTTTATGGTCTGAAACGTGTTGATTGCCCAACTCACATGGTTAGGCTTAATTAATTTGTTGGCACAGTTCCAATCCACTCTTCGTGGTCTGGCCTCTGTTTCAACCATTTCTTCCCCTTCTACTTCCTCAGCCTCAGGAAAATGACAAGCTAGCAACACCTCCAGCATCTCCTTTCCCGTCTGAGTGTATGTTCCATCAGGTTTTTTCAGTGTTCCCACTTGATTTATACGTACTGTTTTAAGAACCTTCTGGAGTTTTAAGGTTTCAGTGTTTGATTCCACTTTCTCGCAAAACAGTCTCCAAGAGTTTCCTTTTGCTCTCTGTGTCTCTAGGTAATACTCAGTGAGTTTCCTATGATATACGTCCCACATGCCATCTCTTGATGATATTTTATACAATGCTCTAATCTCTTTCTTCATTTTGGCTGGGTTGTTATTCAACCACCTTATATTTTTGGCAGTTTTCTTTTCTCTAAGGGGACAGTTGTCATGGTATGAGGCTAAAATGTCTTCTAATTGTTCCACTGCCTCATCCAATTCCCTCCATCCCCTTTCAGTCATTTAGATCTTTTGTACAGCCTGCCCTAGAACTTCTCTGTATCCATCCCAGTTCGTACTGTGCAATTCAATATCACATTGCCTTGCATCTATCACAAGTTGGATATGCTGCTGGTCTGCCAAGGATGGTTCCTCCAGCACCTTCCAATCCTTAATGAAGTTTGCTATATGCGTGGTGCTCAATGTGATGTCTATTACCTCTCTATGATTCTTATTTATGAATTTTGGTTTATTTCCTTGGTTTAATATTATCAATTCTGTTCTAATAATAAACTCTAGTAAAGACTCACCCCTTGCATTGCAGTTGGTACTGCCCCATGCAGTGTGATGTGCATTTGCATCTGCTCTGAGTACTAGGTGTTCACCTTTCCTCTTTGCTTTGCAAATCAATTCTTCAACATCTTCCGATGGAGGCGGATCTGTTGAGTCCTATGAAAGGTACGCGGAGCCTCTTGTTATTTCTCTGGGACCTTCCCAATTTCCAAGTTTTATCTTGGCTGCCACTAAATCCCTTGAACAATGTTCCTGTAACAGAAGGCATTTTAGTTTTCTGCTCACAAGTTAACATGTTCTGGGCATGTCTGATGTAGTATCATACATTAGCTTACCTCCAGATTCCTCCAGTCTTGCTACTCTGCCCTTAACTACCCATGGCTCTTGTATAAGAGCCACGTCAATGGCCTCGGACTTGAACTTTCTGACAAAATTGGCTATAGCTGCTCTTTTATTTTGATGGTTATCCTGAAGACATTTCAGCACCATCCTTGCCAACGCTAGGTTTTGTTTTTCCCTTAATTACTTTAAATTTGAGTTGCCCAACTCCAAGCTTGGCTTTAAGGCCTCTCTTCTTGAGCTCTTCAATATCTCTTTCATTAAGTGCCAAAACAATTGTCCTTCCTGTGTCATCAGTAGTGTTCGCATTCAGCACTCTTTCTTCGGAAGTTTGGTGTCTTGCTGATGTATTCTGACAAGAGCATCTTAAACCTTCATCGTGTCAAATGGAGGAGAAAACTTGATGATGATCTTTGTAGTATTCAGCACCTTCTTGGCTTCTGCCACCTCCAGATACTTCCCTTTCCAATGGTTGCAATTGGCTACTGTCTGTTCCAGCCAACTTTTGGATTCTGGATTTGCACAGAGCAGTACCATTGCTCCACTTTCCAGCCTTGGAAATTCGAGGAAGCTTGGAAGACATCCGTCTAACAGCAGTTTCATCTGCGCTGTCAGAACAGATGATAGCTCTTTCACATCTTCCTCCTTCAGTTTCCCATCTGGAAATGTGTTAAGTATTATGGCTACTTTGATTGAAGTAAGTCTTTCCAAAAAGGACATGACCGTTTTTTCTTTCTGTTTCTTGGTGGGCGATTTTGTAGCCGAACTTGATGGCGTACTATCCTCCGACCTTATCCTTTTGAGCGTTGTTGGAGGGATAGCCTCTCGCCGATCCCTGCTCCTTGGCTGCTTTTCCATCCAAGTTCAAGCTGCTATTTTGGCTTCCTTCCTCGCTCTCTTCCTTTCCTTATAGTATGCACCATTGCGAGGTGGTCTGTTGATATGTGATCGGTTGATTTTTGATGCAGAAATCTTCAGTTCTGTCTCTAGAGACATTCCTGATTTGCTTGTGGCAGCAGTCTGCTCTACTGAAGCTTCTGTTGCCATTTCTCATTTTCTGTTGGTGACAGCCTGTCCTTTTGGGACTTCTGTCTCCATTTTTTCATCTTGGGCTTGCTCCTGGATCTGCTCTGCTGAAGCTTCCATGGCTTCCCTTAATGTCAGAGTTTTTGAAAATGGTTCTCTTTGAGCATCCATGTTTCAGTTAATCACAGGGTTTTTGCCCCTTCTAGGGTCCTGAGCATTGTTCTCGCCATAGGTGATATAGCCAGACATTGTCCTTCCGCAACTCAGGCTCTCCGTAGCAGAAACCACACCCCTCAGTTGTCTATCCAGCGGTCTGCCACTGGCCCGAACCTAGTCAGGTTTGTTCCCCCTTCAGTAGGCCTACTCACGTGGTTTCCACTTGGCATTCCCATGACTGAGTTCATAGCCATGAGGTTTCCCCCTAGGTTGGATTCGCCCCTTTCCCAACCCTCGGCTTGTCCAGGCTACGTAGAGCAAAGTGATGTGTTGGTTCCAGCACCCCGCTGTGAGCCTTAATCTCAATCACCAGCACCACTTCACCTGAACTGCCGTAACAAACCATGTGGAGGAACCATGGATGCCTCTCTAACATGTGTGGACGAGGCTTCCGCTTCTAAGCCTTGGCTTGGGCTAGTAACAATCATAATGCCTCAAGATGTTTCCTGGCCATACCTGTTTTTGGTCTGCGAGAGGGTATTTTATTTCCCTCAGACCCTCCAGACAAGTCTGGAGGGCCCCCCTGTCCACTACCTGGGATGCGCCCGATAGGGGAACAGGTAAGAAAACCCCCACGGGTCACTCCGTGTAAATTCATGTAAATTCAGCATATCGTCGTTGCCGGGACAAAACCTCCTATGTGAAATATTTTAGCTTAGAACTTTGGCTGGTAAGGTTCTGTCATCTAAGGGCCAATATTGTGTGACAATTGTCAAGGCATTCTCGCTCTTCATAACGTATGTGCTGCGGGTCAGTATATCTCCAAAAATATTAACACATAGGAGGTTTCGTCCCGGCAACGACGATATGTA
The DNA here is from genome assembly GCF_040414725.1 of Anabrus simplex. Taxonomy (NCBI): domain Eukaryota; kingdom Metazoa; phylum Arthropoda; class Insecta; order Orthoptera; family Tettigoniidae; genus Anabrus; species Anabrus simplex. The sequence continues at coordinate 282,158,006 of NC_090266.1, read as the reverse complement.
TATGTATAAATAGTCACTTATACTTATAATATAAGTTTTTTAATAAACTTCCAAATATCCTTGTGGAAACATCAATAAGTAAATTTAAAACTACTCTTAAAACATGGATAACATCAAAGGTTTTTTATGATATCTCTTTAATTATATTTTGGTAATCTCTTAATAAATAAATAAATAAATAAATAAATAAAGTGATTATGTGAAATGATTATTTTGTACATGTGAACTTAATGATGAAGTCTATTGTAACTATGTTACTTAATGACTAATAAAGAATCTTGAATCTAGAATCTAGAATGAATATATTTTTTGAACCTACCATTCTCAGCTAGGAGGAGTGTTAGGTGGCTGTGATGTGCATGTGTTGCTGTTTTGTTTTGAACAATGTCAGAAAAAGAAGATAAAGAAATGCACACACCAGCATTCTCAGAGAAGAGATGCCATTCAGAGAGAGGTAAGTCTCATATAACCTATGCCATTTGACTAACACACTCTGTCTTTCCTTCTATTCATTAATTTTATCCAATTTTATCTATCATTTATTCAGGTTAACTTCATGGACACAGCAATTAGTTGCGAATTTATACCAGCCACAAATTAAGAATGTGTCAGTTTTAACGATATCTTCATGTGCCGTCCTGACAATGTCCAACAGCATTTAAGCATGATTATCACAAGCACTATGGGAACTTTTCATTTTATTTACGTTGGTTGATGTGGAAACCGTCTAGCAGTTCTGTGTCAGCTGGTGGTTATTTACAGTGGTGTCCAGTGGCTTGCATACTGCTAACACCACTCAAGTAGATTTGGTGATTGATGATCTGACTACAGAATCAACTTTACCAATTCCCGTTTTGCAATTGAAATTGTAATGATTAGCAGTGATGGAACTAACAATTCTATGAATATTAATTCAAGAAAGAGTCTAGATGAGCTTACTCCAGATGCTAAGAATTTAGAGCCTAATTTATTTTTCAGATTTTACACATAGTTCATCCCAGATTTCAATGTTAATTATGTGTTTGTACATTACAGTTGGGCCCACGAAAGTTGAAGTCTGACGTTTAGCACTACCGGCAAGAAAAAGTTGACTAATGCTGCTCGAAAATGGTCTGGTGCAATGGCAATGATAACAGAGAAGCCAGATTTGAAGATGCTATCGACACGTGGGTTGGCTTTCTTCTCAATCGCTTTTGTGGTATTATTCAGAGTGGTACTGTGTTAGTCGTTGCTGGTTTATGTAATAATATGAGTGTTTGTTTCGTGAATATTATTTTTGTTGTTAGTTTATTTCTTGTAAGTTAATCAGTGGCTAGTTGTACCATTCTGTTTTCTATTTAACATGTGCAGTTGTTGAGGTTATTGTTAGTTTAGTGAATATGAAATCTCATATTTATCGGTAATGACGTGTTCTGTCTTAAATGCCAGGATTATTAGTACGAGCTTAGGATCGGGTCAAAGTTTATTAAATAGCATTAGGCCAACATAGTTGATTAAATACTCAGCCCGTATGAAAGGGTGATATGCTGCGAATTGAGGTAACTATGACAATGCAGCGTACTTCGTAGTTACTGCTTGCGCCGCTCAAATGTCAGACTTCAACTCTTGTGGGCCGAACTATAGTTTTTATGTCAATTTTTTGTTTGTACATTTGTTTAGTTATTAGATGTATTACATTAAGGCCAGCCAAGGCAGAAACTAGTCCCTAGTTTAGTAATGTAATTCAATAATATTGCATATTATAGTATTGAAAAAGGTGGACCATTACGACATTAATTAAATAATTATTATTGTGATCACAATTCAGTATGGATCAAAACCATGAATTTTATATCCTATGACCTTGTTTTAAGGAAGGAAGGAAGGAGAAAGGAGGGGTGGTGTTGGGAGGTCAAGATTTCTGTTTGTATATTTTTATTTATTTCTAGCCACATCTTCTCGCTTTGCATTTTTCTCTTTTGCCATATTTCTTTCTTTTGTTCATGATTTGCTTGCTCACCCAATCCTCTCCCTCCACCCACGCCCTTTCAAATTGGACTCTCACACAGAACTTTATGATCATTTAATGTTCAAATTTTCAAAAACTACTGTGCACTAAAATTGTACTTCTAATTCCCTTGTACTTTCTTGCCATTAATGTTAAATTGTAATTGTTTTCTTTTTTCTAATCATGGGATATTTTTCTAACCTTTTCGGCCACAATTATCATTATATTCTTGTAATATTCTTTTCTCTTAAATCAATTTTTCTAAACGGTCTGGACCGTCTTTGCTATATCTATCCTCTTCATCATGCCCTTTTTTTTTGTCCCTCCTCTTTTCCCTCTTTCTTACCTTCCCCTTGTTCCTTTTTTTCTATATTTATTCTCCTTCTTCCTGCATCATTTTGAACTTTTACTGCGGCTAGTTTTGTTTTTCTTTTTCTTACTGTCAGTCTTCATTTTCTATGATCGTCACTCCTGTGAGAAGGCGCCCCTCTTAGGACATTGACTTCGCTATCGTCTGTTATTCTTCACCGATCCTTCAAATTTCATCTGGTGGCGGGAGTATGTAACAGCCTCCTCTAATCAAAGAAAAGAAGAAGAATTTGTTCTGTACCTGCTCCTCAGTCTTGTGCACCTGCCATCTTTGCCTTTCTGCTACATACTAAGCATGCTGATCTTCCAGCTGCTTCTTTGCCACCTGACTTGTGACGTCATCGAACTTTCTCGAAGTGCTCCATGCTTTCTTGTTCGAGGATATGCCTTCTATCCTCCTATAAAATGCACCCACTGTTCCCTCAAAAATCAATCCAGCTTTGATTGCAATCTGGTGTGGAGGGACTCCAGCTGAAGTACGTGTTTTTATACTTACTCTTTTATTTCCATCAATCTGTAAATTCATTATGTGTGAGGACTGGGTGAGCTAAAAATCTTTATTTTCATTTGAGCTTCGAATGCAGGGAGTATGACTCCCCTTTCGCCCTTCAGGCTTGAACAAGAACTCTTCTTTCTTCTTCTTTTCATTTTGTAGTTGGGGGTGGGCCCCCTAGAGAGCGACTCTCTCTCCCAGGCCGGAGATGTGAAGAAAGCAGTGCGGTGTGGCTGAATGAAGAGGATGGGTAAAGCAATGTGATTATTTATTGAGAAGAGAAAATGGGGTCTCTTGGTTATGGAGATGGGAAGAAATGGACGTTTACACGGGAGTGCTTAAATGGAAGTTGCGGGGAAGGGTGAGGTGGTGAAGTGTGGAGGTGATGTGATACAGTATAATTGTGAGGTGTCGGAGATGTTTGAGTGTTGGCGGCGGTAGGAAGAAGATATTAATTAGGGGAGAAAGTGGACGGACGTTGTGGGGTGATTGAAAGGGAGGATGATCAGGCCGGGTGCGGCGATGTGGTGTGGTGAGGGGATGTCTTGATTGTGGTGGAGAACAAGAGGGTTCGACGTTATGGAGACAACCGTAGAGGGGGGCACCGGTGGGGATGAGATGGTCGACGGCTGTTGCAGTAGGTAGCTGTAGGCGTACTAAGTATGTTGGACCGGTGGAGTTGAAGATCCAAAACACCCTCCGGACTGGTATGGCGTGAAGGCGTAGCTGGCGTTGGACTTCTGTTACGGAGATGAGTGTGTCAACACCGCAAACGACGCAACTGAAGACTGTGTTGTATCTGATGTTGATGGCGGTGATGCTGGTTGACGGGCGGCCAATGCTGATGCGGCTGGAGTTGACGGTGTCGTAGATGGTGGCTGTGCAGATGAAGAGACAGGTGGTGAACGGCAGCACAGAAAGCGAGGAGGTGGTACACTGATCTGAGGAAACATTTGTGTCACAGAGAAAGATGTGGACATAAGTGGTGTAGGATGGGATGACTTTAGAGTCGTCATAGGGTGGCAGGAAAAGGTGAGGGCGGAAGTCGTTGTGGTTGTCGTCATGGTTAAGCATAGTAGTGAGGTTGACATCCAACTAGGAGTCAGCCTATATGCTGATTCAGGTCGGCGGGAGCTGTTATTAGAGATGTGAAGCCACCCGGCCAATCAAAAAACACTGGAGGTGCTGCTGCGAAGACATGTCCACGTACAGCGAGGTGACAAGAACTCATCATCATCATCAAATCGGTTATTTCGTTCCCACTCCTCATATGGGGAGTGGGCGGGCCATCAGCTAAACTAGTAGCTCTTTGGCCGTGGGGTATGAGATAAAGAATCTAAGAAAAAATAAAAAGTGGGTGTATGTGTCGTACATACAAGAATAGGAGGGAAAATAATGGACTGCCGCAAAGGCACCGCGACAACAAGCCGGGCCCCAGGGAAGACACACAAAGCGCCCTGCGCAAGCAGACCCCTACAGACACCAGAGTAATAATGACAAGAAGTTGATTGGCGTATCTTGGGCGCGCAATACCGAAAAAGATAATGTTACAGAGAGTTACATACAAGAGTTTTTACATATAGTGAGCTGGTACAGTTTGCAGGTTCGATGTGAAGTTGGAGTAAGGAGTATTAGGGTAGTGTTGCGACATAAGGTAGTAGAGGGTGGTGGTCATGTTGGTGACGGAGGTGGCGAGAAGGCGAAGAAGGTCCAATATCGGGAGGGGTGGTAGGAAGAAGGTGGGGTGTGGAGTAGGTAGGTAAACAGCTTGCGGGGGTGGGGTGGGGTGGGGTGGGTGCCGGGGCTAGTGGGGGGCTAGGAGGAGAGTTGGAAGGAGGAGAGCGTATGGTACGGGGTGGGGAGCGAGAGTGCTCCACTCAGTAGGTTCACCTGTGGAGACGGACCCCAGTGGTGATCAGATGATGTACGTCAACATCAGATGAGAGTTGTAGGTGTACAATGAACGTTGGGCCACTGGTGTTGAAGATGCGGTACACTTGAAGGGCTGGGACGCCTGCCAGTTGGAGTTCGTTCAGTATGTCCCGTTCTGTGATGGCAGGGTCAATGCCTCGGATCACACAGCTCAGAGATGGAAGCTGCTGATGGGCTGGTGGTGCGGTGGCTATGCGTCCTTGGGAGGCTGGCTGAGCTGCGGTGGTGGCATCCGTGTAGTTGGCAGGGGGTTGCTGGGGACTGGATAGTGTGGCAGGTAGAGGGGTGGTGGGTGTCGACATTATAGGAGAAGGGTGGCTGGTTGTGGTAGTAAGGGTGAAAGTATAGAGGGGAGTGTGGACCGAAGTAGTGAAAGTAGTAGTAGTAGTAGTAGTAGTAGTAGTAGTAGTAGTAGTAGTAGTAGTAGTAGTAGTAGTAGTAGTAGTAGTAGTAGTAGTAGTAGTAGTAGTAGTAGTGGTGATTGTGGACGAAATGGAGGTAGGGAGACGGTGGGGACTGCTGGGGTGTGCGAGGTGGATGAACGTTAACAGTTAGAGGGGGTTCAGGAAGATGGAGCATTTGCTGTAAAAGATACTCGGGAGTAGGGACCACTTCATGAAGTCTGCCGTTGATTGTCGCGCCGCTGGTTACGAGGGCTGACGTTGCATCTCGATCTCATAGGTAGGCCAGGACCTGTGTTGAACTTTGATCGGTGGATCATTCCCGGAGCCAGAGAACATCGTGGATTGTGGAGCCGGACTGACGAAGTTCGAGGAGAATGAAGAGGTCCGAGAGAGCGGTGTCCACGCCTGTGATGAGGCAGGTATACATGTTGGAGTGGGGAGGCAACAGCCAACTATGCGTCTGCCTGTTTATTTTTCTTGGGCCGACTGAGTTGCAGATGAGGTGAGGGCCACCCAGCCGAAAAAATCCTGAGGCGTGTGACGTGACGTTGTGGATGACAAGAACTCTAAATCTTCTTCTTTATTGTACTTTGTTTTCGCTCTTTCAGTGTGAGAACTTAACCTCGGTCTATTCGCTAATTAACTTTGTTGAACACTGTTCTACGTGAAGATGTGGTCAAGAACTTATGTTCTATTTAAATTTACCTAACTCAATTGTATGAACCGTGTTCTTGTAGTTTCTTTCCATTTTAAAAGCAATAAAATACAGATGCAGGATTCCATCTCTTTTTCCCGGCCTCTCCCTTCTCTTCCCCATTTATTTTCCTAAGATAAATCTCACTTTTATTGGATATTTCCATTGGATGGATGTCATTTTAACCTACCCTGGAGGCAAAATTAAGTGTGGCCAATTTTCTTTGATCATTTGATCTTTGTTGTCAATATTGTATCTTATGATGACTCCTGTTCTAATTTCAAGATTCTTGTTCTAAAAGAATCATTGTGGTTCTCAGATCAAAAATATATGTTGTACCATACGTTGTTCAAATTGCCTTTTTTTCTGGTTTTTTCTTTATTTTATGGTTTTAATGGGTTAAGTCTCAGATTAATTTGTATATCTTCGAGGATATTAAAATATTGACCTTTGAGTCTTGTCATGTCCTGGTGGATATTAGTGAATTTATGTGCTCTTTATAACGTGCAGTGAAGCTTCTGCCAGTTTGTCCTATATATGCCGGCTTCACATTCTGTGCATTCCAGTTTGTACCCTCCTGATGGTGAATACTGTCTTTGCTCTTAAGTGAATGGGCATTGAAGAATAATTTGGCATTATTGTTGTTGGATTTGAAGGCTATGTTGAGGTTTTTTTTTTTAAATTTTGGTGTTTTGGTAAATGTCATTGTTGCTGTATGTAAAGGTGACAATCTTTTTGTGGTTTAGATTCAATTTTTTTTGGTAGTGGGTGGTTCAATTTTTATTTTATGTATGATTTTATTCACAAATTCTTTTTTGTATCCGTTATTTGCTGCGTCAGTGAATATGGTGTTGATCACTTTTTTTTTGTAAACTCTATTTGAGAGTGGTATATTGAGTACTCTGTTAATCATACTGTATAGGGCTGCTTTTTTTTTATCAATCTAAGAACCTAAGAAAACAAGGAAAACAGTACACAGCAAAAGTTAATAATTACTGTTAAATCTTAATCATAAATGCTTTTGATTTTCATATGACAGTTGTAGCAGACTCGTAGAAGGAGTCGTCCAAGTTGAATGTATTGTCATCAGCATTGTCAGATTCACACTTAAATATTGATTAAGAAGACCAAGGTATTTTAAGTAAACATCCTGATAGCATTCACACCAACGTCAAGCTTACTGACATGATAGTGGACAAGTCACCAGTTTCCCCAACCAGCTCTATAGCTGCAGTCGCTTACGTGCGGCCAGTATCCAGTATTCAGGAGATAGCGGGTTCAAACCCCACTTTCGACAGCCCTGAAGATGTTTTTCCTTGGTTTCCCATTTTCACACCAGGAAAATGCTGGGGCTGTACCTTAATTAAGGCCACGACCGCTTCCTTCCCACTCATAGTCCTTTCCTGTCCCATCGTCGCCATAAAACCTATCTAAGTAGGTGCAACGTAAAGCAAATTGTAAAAAAAAGTTTCCCTTATCTAGGATGTCTAGGATGTTTGATCACCAATGGCAACAGTTGCAGCAAAGAGATCCAAAGGCAAATAGGCCTTGCTGAACAGGTATTTACTAATGAGAGAAATATTCTGATCAGTGCAAATTTTAGAATTTGGAATTAGGAAGATATATATCAGATAGATCCATAACCGCTGCTGAAGTTTTTAAGCCCCTTTGGAAACCTGCTTCAATATGATTTCCAAGGCATGGACTTGATCTCTGTACCTGCTCTGAGGTCTGTTTTGTTGGAAATTGTTGTGAACTCCAGGACCACCCTATCTAATTTAAGAAAGCCTTTCTAAAAGTTTACAGCATGCATACAGCAGTGCTACTGCGCAGTACCTTTCAACTCTGTCTTGGCTGTCTTGAATTCAGGCACAAGAATGCCTGTAGTTACTATGGTGAAGAAGAAATGCCCCAAAGAGTCCTTAATGTTCGCTCCACAGTTAACCAATAACTCAGGATGAATGCCATCCTTGTCTTGATTTCTTTTAAGGGAAGGTCAGTATCATACTTGGAAAAAGGAATAGCAAAAGAAGAGTTAGAGGGACTTGCTGCTCTGAGTGAGTTGGCTATGCAGTTTGGGTCACATAGCTGTGAGCTTGCATTCAAGATGATTGTAGGTTTGAAGCCCACTGTCGGCTACCCTGAAGGTGGGTTTCTGTGGATTCCCATTCCCACACCAGGTAAATGCTTAGGCTCTACCATAATAAAAGCCATGGCTGCTTCTTTCCCTGTTCTATCCAATATCTGCCATGAGATCTGTATGTGTCAGTGAAATGTAAAACCAATAACAGAAAATATAAATATATATATGAGCTGCCATTTGATTAGGAAAAACTACAGGCTGTTTTCTTCCTGCTACCGGAGCATTTTATCTGAGTTTACATAATAGGCTTCAAGCTTTTTGGCTTGAATGTTGAAAACCCATTACGTTATTTATGTGCGCAGCATTCCTTAAACTGTAATGTGTCCCTTGCATGGTGCTAAACTAATAATAGTGCACAGGCTGCCAGAAACTCCTTGTGGTCTCCTGGCATTCACACAGACAGACATTTGAATAATAATCAAATATGCTAGTACTGCTCAAACATAATATACAGCCCATTAGTTTATCCTCATGGGAGATCACATCATCTTACTATTCACTTTGCCATGTGTAATGTGATTAAATAATGGAAATTTTCTTTTTCTGTGTTCTAAATGAGATGGTTTTATATTTCTATTATGTTTTCAGAGCTTCAGAGATCAAACGTTTGACTGACGTCTGTTTTGAAGAACAGCAGGTACACTCAACCAGGGAAGTGCCCGGCCTGTGTGGATTATTGAATATAGGAAATACGTGCTTTATGAACAGCATCATCCAAGTATGTTTGTCAGTTTAATAAATTTACTTATAGTTGTGTTGTACTGCTTTCTCTTCAGTTCACCCTTATGCACATACCAATGTCATGGTGTCCGTGAAATAGCACCATAGATTAAAGGCTATAGTTTGCCCAGAGTTGTGACTCCTGTAGTGCATATGATTGATTGACAGTTTATTGAAGAAATCTTTTTGGGTCTTAATAGATCTTGTTCAAACTTCTTCCTAACATCATTTTTATGCTAGAACATTTAAAATATTATGGACATATATCAATGCCAGTGTGTTCTCAAAAATAGATTCCATTCTAATGTTATACACTGGCAGAAAACAATATCCAAACACCAAGAATGCGTTGTGCTAGATTAATGAACTGTAACCGGCATTCCTCCTGCTGCTCATCTGCTGGCAAATTAAGAGACAACAAATCACGAACTTGGTATAGATAATGTTGTAATTGTGCTTTAACCCATGCTAATGGCATAAAAATTCTGACAATTTATCTCTAACCACCGCGAAAGACTCGCGCAATTCGTGTGTATTTAATGCAGGGATGGTTACCCGAAAATTAAGGGACTGTTTCAACAGGCTCGTGTCATCTCTGACATTTCCTGTGGAATTCAATTTACGAATTTGAAGCTCGTAAATTAATTCTACTTTTCTCAAATGAAAGGGTTAGGAACAGCACGAGTCATCTTGACGGGCAGAAACTAAAACTGAAGGAGATTATATACCTCAGATTTTTAAGTTAGTTACGATGATCACTGTTATCTTTTCTTTCCTCCCCAACCACTGGCTATGCTACCAATATGTAACCAGGCTTCAGGTAACACGACACATAGTAAAAAAAAAACGGAACTTAAATTATATGGAATTTTAACACCTTTAACGCAAACCAAAACACCAGATAAACTGCATCAAAAAATTAACAAATGAACATCGGGTTGGACAACGTGACGACTATAAGAAAGGATGTGGAGCAGGCATGGGAACCCTACCTAGGGCCATGAGGATATGTAGGTAGCAGATTTTAATGAAAATCAACGGTGATCCCTTGATCTATGATATGTTTTTCAAAAAACATTACAAATAAAATTCATCAATTCGCAATTCAGGTTATCGTAGGCTAAAACATACTAGTTTAGGTGTAATTTACCAAGGGCTATTCCCTTAAATCAAAGAGGCTAACCAAAAGATACTTTAACAAAATGTAACATACAGAATACAATGATTAAAGGTAATAGGAACCACGTGATATTAAAATTATACACAATGGAAACAAGAGGGAAAGTAGAAATATTAAAACTTGATGCAGGGGCTACCCGAACTTACTCTCAACCTAAAACACTTCTGGAGTGGGGTAGAGGAACAAATACAGCAAGTGACGCAAAGTTACGGGAGCCAACCCCGAGGGAAATGAAATTTACCGATTAATTACCCGTTACCAAAGCAAAGAAAATGGGAATTGTCTCCAAAACCAAACAGAGGGGCCCAACTGAAGAGCTAAGGCATCTTAATAAGTGCGTGGCAAATCGGGGTGGTTTGGGGTAAACTCCTATGCGAAAAGAAAAGTAAACATTAAATTTAAATTAAGATGGAAATGAACCCAACAGTGCTTACCCCAAGGCAGGCCATCCTAGGTGGGAGGATCGCCGAAGTGCGTCTGATTCTTGGACTGAAGAGAAACGCAGAAGACCATGAAATCTTGCCTCGCTCTCTTAAGAAGGCCAAGGCTGGCCCCGGTCTGATCCACAGGTAACTTATCAGGCCACAGAAGCTTACCTCTCATCACCCAGATCCACCAATCAAAATCCAACCCCTGTTATTTTCTCCAACATAAATGTTTCTTGAGAAAATTTGGAAAATTTATAATGTCCAATATCGGACCATTTATATTGGTATTATAAATTTACTCATTCGGAACAAATATTTCAGATTCCCTATGGGAATCAACATCTACACCATCTGATGGCCAAGCAGGCATCAATTTTTGATAATGAGACAAAGTCTCTCATAGTGCATTGGCACTGTCGGTGGCTACAATTAGCCTACGCAGTGGCCTCCACGGTATGCACTAGCCAGCGTCTTGGTAGTAGGTGTGCTAGGTACCAACTGATGAGCCCAGCCTACCACACGGGGACGAAACGCTGGCAACCAGGAATGAGTTAGCTGGAAAATTTATAATGTCCAGTAACCTTCCATCTTACAAAACTCGTACACAACTAGTAGAATATGCTTCTAATGTTTATCGAGAACCTTCCATCTTACGAAACTATGAACATGCTTCTAGAATCGACAAGGGCAGACACCCGCCGTTCCAAAAGTCCAAGTCACGATGTTTTCACAATGTTCCAGAATATCACCAAACCATAATGATAGCCCTTTACATTTTAGCTGTAGTTACATGTCCAAATACAGCACATTTTTCTCTCTTCTCTACAAAATGGTCCAAATACAACACACTTTTCTCTTTTCTTTCTCTACAAAACCAGTAACATGAATGTTGGTAAGCATGCTTATACATCTGAAAGATGACATTGATTCAGATTCCCCGCAAATCGCATTAGCGTGGCGCTAGTAGCGGCCTCATGACATTGCACATCAGGTTTGCTTTAAATACGGGCTGTACTGTGCGAGAGCATTAGTTACCTGTGAGATTGGACAGAGTGACTGTGAGTGGGTCAAGATTGCCTTTACAATGATGAAAAAACCATTATCAACAGCTCACTGCGGTTTTATGAGGCCGTATAATAAGGCTACGTGAAGATGGATTTTCCTTCCACGCTATCGCAGAACAACTTGGCAGGAATGTCTCCACCGTGCATGCATGCTGGCAGCAGTGTTCACGAGAAGATACGCTCGCGAGAAAATCAGGCTCCGAACGTCCCCGTGGCACCACCGAGAGGGAGGACCACCGTATTCGCAGCTGACTACATCTGCAGCAGCAATTCGAGTGACAGTTGGCACCACAGTGACGCAGTGAACTGTTCGAAATCGGTTACTGAAGGACAGCTCCGAGCCAGACACCCTGCGGCGAGCATGCTTCTTACCCCTACCCACCGCCATCTACGACTTCAGTGATGTCAAGCAAGAGCTCATTGGAGGATGGAGTGGAGGTCCGTTGTGTTTTACGATGAAAGCTGGTTCTGCCTTGGTGCCGGTGATGGCCGTGTGTTGGTTAGAAGGAGACCAGGTGAGCGCCTGCATTCCACCTGTCTGCAGCGTCGACACACTGGACCTACACCGGGAGTTCTGGTCTGGGGTCAATTTCCTATGACAGCAGGAGCACTGTCGTGGTTATCCCACGCACCCTGACTGCAGGTGTGTACGTCCGTCAGGTGATTCGACCTGTTGTCAATTCCAAACCATTCTGTTCTACCTGCTGTTGTCTTCACACAGCTAACAGTTATATATTGCTTTTATCATTGTTATCAGTTCCTTGCCAGTGCCCCTGTACATCAAGCTTTCCCAAACTTGTGATCTGGGGATGATGTCATATGCCTTCTCTAAGTTTATAACAATGATTACTACGAAGCGTGTTTTTTAAGTAAGGTCCATTTTGTTGTAGACACTAGTAGTTCACGCGCATATCGAAATGAGCGCATGTGTCGTGCACCAGCTTCCCTCGGGAGCAACTTAGCTCAGTTTCAGCTCTGTAGCTAACCTGTACGGTTCTGTTCTGTGCTTTCAAAATGTTTAAGACTATCAACTTGCCCGCCATGTGTGAGGTTCGGTCAGTGATATTGTTTTTGTCAGCAAGGAACCTGTCTGCTGCAGAAATTCATCGACAGATTTGCGAAGTGCACGGTGATACTGTTATGAGTGAAAGCAAAGTGCATAAGTGGGTACGACAATTCAAAGATGGCCGTGACAACGTCCATGATGAGGACCGCTCCGGTCACCCTTCTTTGATTACAGACGATTTGGTGGCTTCACTTGAAGCGAAGATTCATGAGAACAGGCGCTTCACAATAACAGGTCTCTCAAATGAATTTCCTGACGTGTCGAGATCAGTGCTTTACAACATTGTTTCTAAACACCTAAAGTTTAGGAAACTGTGCTCCCATTGGGTCCCGAAACTCCTAACAGAGGACCACAAAAACCAAAGATTTGAGTGTGCGATGAAGTTCTTGACTTGTTATGACGAAGAAGGTGACGGCTTCTTGAGTCAGATCGTAACTGGAGACGAAACATGGGTTTCGCATATCACGCCCGAATCGGAGCAACAGAGCATGGAATGGAGACACACACACTCGCCTGTAAAGGTGAAGGCCAAACAGATTCTGTCCCAGCGCAAAATCATGGCGTCAGTGTTTTGGGATAGGCATGGTGTTTTGTTGGTCAACTTCATGCAACATGGAACCACTATAAATGCAGAAGCATACTGCCAAACCTTGAGAAAGCTACACAGAGCAATTCAAAACAAAAGACGCGGCATGCTGACAAAGGGAATTGTCCTTCTCCATGACAATGCAAGACCTCACACTGCAGGTCAGACCTGTGATTTATTGGACAGTTTTGGCTGGGTAGTTTTAGACCACCCACCCTACAGTCCTGATCGTGCACCGAGCTATTGCCATCTGTTCCTCCAACACAAACATCGCCTCGGTGGCAACCATTACAATGATGACGATAACGACGTGAAAACGGCAGTGATCTCTTGGTCATCGGAGCAGGCGGCAAGTTTCTATGAAGAGGGCATTTTAAAATTGGTTACGAGGTATGATAAGTGTTTGAACAAATTTGGCAACTACGTCAAAAAATAGAGTGAAGTATGTACTTCCTTTAAATAACTTTACTTTTTTAAAATAATCTTTCATTGTGTACTTATTTTCAAATGGACATTACTTTAAAAACACGCCTCGTATATCCTTCCCATAGCTGGCCCCATGGTGTAGGGGTAGCATGCCTGCTTCTTACCCGGAGGTCCCGGGTTCGATTCCCAGCCAGGTGGATATTTACCTGGATCTGAGGGCTGTTTCGAGGACCACTCAGCCTACGTGATTACTATTGAGGAGGTAATTTGACAGTGAGATAGCGGCCCCTGTCTAGAGAGCCAAGAATAACGGCTGGGAGGATTCATTATGCTGACCACATAATACCTCGTAATCAGCAGGCCCCTCCGGTACTGTTGCGCCATGGGGTTTTATATCCTCCCCATATTCCCAGCTCTTTTCCATGATCTGTCTGAGAACGAAGATGGGTTCATCATGTGACTGACTTTCCACCAGGGCCGATGACCTTCGATGTTAGGCCCCTTTAAACAACAAGCACAAGTGACTTTCCACCTTTTCTCTAATTCTTCTTTCCAATATATTTGCGATTACCTTGGCTACATGGGAGAGGATGCTGATTCCCCTGTGTAATTACTGCATATCTTCTTATCTCCTTTCTTGAATATTCGTGTTATAACCCTCCTAATCTCAATCCCTGGAACCCCACCCCCCCTCTCTCTCTCTCTCTCTCTCTGAATGGGCAGCGTACTGGCCTTCAGTTGAGAGGGACCCGGGTTCAATTCCTGGCCGGGTCTGGGATTTTAACTTTCATTGGTTAATTCCAATGGCCCGGAGCTGGGTGTTTGTGCTATCCCAACATCCCTGCAACTCATACACCACGCGTAACACTATCCTCCACCACAATAACACGCAGTTACCTACACATGGCAGGTGTCATCCACCCTCATCTGAGGGTCTGTCTTACAAGGGCTGCACTCGGCTAGATATAGCCACCCCAGGCGAGTTGGCCATGCGGTTAGGAGCGCGCCCCTGTGAGCTCGCATCTGGAAGATAGTGGGTTCGAACCCCGCTGTCGGCAGCCCTGAAGATGGTTTTCCGTGGTTTCCCATTTTCACACTTTTACGTATGAAACATCTTGAGGTAGATAACCAGTAATAATACACATTATTTTCAAGGTACCACATCAGCTAAGGAGTTGGAATGAATCAGGTGCAGGCTACATGACGACTGACTCGAGGTCAAGGGAAAGCTTAGGCTGTGGATAGACGAGATATGAGTAGCCAATGAGAGAGCTTTATTTGAATGGCCACATGGCCATATGACGTACACATCGTCCACTCCTGACGTAGTGGCAATCTAATACAAGTGATTTTAACCGCATGATTTACAATCGTAACTTCTAGAAATAAATCTGAAAATTGTAACAGAATATATTACATTCCTTCCCCCTTATGATCTTGACTACAACAGATCAGGCCAATGTAGTATCATACGCATTCATTAGAAAACACAGAAAACACACCAATATATATTAAATACAATAAGTGATTATGTAACTAAATGTCTGTGTATGATTCATAAATAAACATATAATTTGAAAAATCAAATTAACATACACTGACTGACAGAGCAAATGCAACACCAAGAAGGAGTGGTTCGAAAGGGATGAAAGTTGGGGAAAAAACAGAGACGGCACGGGCGAATAATTGATGTTTATTTCAAACCGATATGCAGGTTACACAATGCGCACGGCATCGACTCAGTAGGATGTAGGACCACCGCGAGCGGCGATGCACGCAGAAACACCGAGGTACAGAGTCAATAAGAGTGCGGATGGTGTCCTGAGGGATGGTTCTCCATTCTCTGTCAACCATTTGCCACAGTTGGTCGTCCGTACGAGGCTGGGGCAGAGTTTGCAAACGGTGTCCAATGAGATCCCACACGTGTTCGATTGGTGAGAGATCCGGAGAGTACGCTGGCCACGGAAGCATCTGTACACCTCGTAGAGCTTGTTGGGAGATACGAGCGGTGTGTGGGCGGGCATTATCCTGCTGAAACAGAGCATTGGGCAGCCCCTGAAGGTACGGGAGTGCCACCGGCCGCAACACATGCTGCACGTAGCGGTGGGCATTTAACGTGCCTTGAATACGCACTAGAGGTGACATGGAATCATACGCAATAGCGCCCCAAACCATGATGCCGCGTTGTCTAGCGGTAGGGCGCTCCACAGTTACTGCCGGATTTGACCTTTCTCCACGCCGACGCCACACTCGTCTGCGGTGACTATCACTGACAGAACAGAAGCGTGACTCATCGGAGAACACGACGTTCCGCCATTCCCTCATCCAAGTCGCTCTAGCCTGGCACCATGCCAGGCGTGCACGTCTATGCTGTGGAGTCAATGGTAGTCTTGTGAGCGGACGCCGGGAGTGCAGGCCTCCTTCAACCAATCGACGGGAAATTGTTCTGGTCGATATTGGAACAGCCAGGGTGTCTTGCACATGCTGAAGAATGGCGGTTGACGTGGCGTGCGGGCTGCCACCGCTTGGCGGCGGATGCGCCGATCCTCGCGTGCTGACGTCACTCGGGCTGCGCCTGGACCCCTCGCACGTGCCACATGTCCCTGCGCCAACCATCTTCGCCACAGGCGCTGCACCGTGGACACATCCCTATGGGTTTCATTAGTAGTGCTATGTACAGTGTTACGATAAGCTATTAAAAATCTGCTGAAAGCTAAATTTACATCTTCATTTTCAAAAATTGCACATTTTAAATGTTTTTTAACAGTTTTAACTGCATTCTCAGCCTGCCCGTTAGAAGTAGGATGGTATGGTTCTATCAACATTTGCCTTATCCTGTTTTGTTTCAAAAATCGAGAAAATGCTTCAGAGGAAAATGGAGGGCCATTATCACTAACAACGAGTTCGGGAAGACCAAATCTACAAAACATAGGACGCAATTTCTCAATGACTTGCTTAGCTGAAGTTGAGTTAACTGTTTCAATTTCCAACCATTTGCTATGAGCGTCCATTACAATTAAATACAGTTTTCCTTTAAAAGGTCCCAAAAAATCTACGTGAATTCTTTGCCATACATTGGGTGGAATTTCCCATACATGAAGTGTACCTTCTATTAGGACTCGCTGAGCAAGACACACTGAACAACTGCTGCCCACTGCCTCGATGACCTTATCAGTTCAAGGTCACCATAAGTACGATCTAGCTAATGATTTCATTTTAACTACCCCAAGGTGTCCACTGTGTAATTCATTTAACAAGGACTTTCTCAAGGACCTTGGAATTACGACTCTGTAGCCCCACATCAAAATTCCTTGTTCTAGAGTTAGCTCAGCTTGCCTTTTAACAAAGTTGCTTAAAGTTGGATCTGGCGTAGTAGGCCATCTGTACAACACATAACCTAAGATTTTGTTTACCTCCTGGTTTTTTGGGTCTCAATACGTATATCGTTAAAGTTTGCTTGTTTGTTGCTTGTTGTTTTAAGGGGCCTAACATCGAAGGTCATCGTTAAAGTTTATGGGAACATCAGATTCCATTATGCATTGTAAATAACTACCTACTTAGATACTGATTGAACTTCTTTACACCATACACAATGCTCAAGGCTTCTTTATCAATTTGAGAGTAGTTTTTTTCAGCTGAGTTTAAGACTCTACTTGCAAAAGAAATTGGTCTCTCAGTACCATCTTTTCTATTATACTTAAAACACTCGCAATGCCGTAAGGTGACATGTCACATGACAACTTGATTGGTAAGTCAGAGTTGTAATGTGCTAGTACCTTAGCTGAAACTAATTTTTCTTTGACTAATTCAAAATATTTTTGACAAACTAAATTCCAGTGAAAATCTGCATTTTTCTAAGAAGCTGGTACAAGGGTATAGGAACAGTGGCTACATTGAGGATAAATTTAGCATAGTAGTTCATAAGACCGAGAAATCCTTTAAGCTGTGTAACATCTTTAGGAACTGGAGCCTCAACAACTGCTTTGACCTTATCATTGGCTGTAGCTTGCACTTATCTCAATCAATCAATCAATCAATCAATCAATCAATCAATCAATCAATCAATCAATCAGTCAGTCAATCAATCACTACTGATCTGCATTTAGGGCAGTCGCCCAGGTGGCAGATTTCCCATCTGTTGTTTTCCTAGCCTTTTCTTAAATGATCGTAAAGAAATTGGAAAATTATTGAACATTTCCCTTGGTAAGTTATTCCAATCCCTAACTCCCCTTCCTATAAACGAATATTTGCCCCAATTTGTCCTCTTGAATTCCAACTTTATCTTCATATTGTGATCTTTCCTACTTTTAAAGACACCACTCAAACTTATTCGTCTACTGATGTCCTCCCACGCCATCTCTCCTCTGACAGCTCGGAACATACCATTTAGAATGGAAAACTCTAAATTCCCATGGAGGGAATTAGATATTTTTCACCAATAGAGCATGTCAAAAACATATCAGATGTAAGGCTTTTCAGGCGTTTGCTCTATTAACCAGCGTTTCGTCTTAGGTCTGACAAGCCTTACATCTGATATGTTTTTTACATACCATTTAATCGAGCAGCTCGTCTCCTTTCTCCCAGATCTTCCCAGCCCAAACTTTGCAACATTTTTGTAACACTACTCTTTTGTCGGAAATCACCCAGAACAAATCGAGCTGCTTTTCTTTGGATTTTTTCCAACTAACATTCAACCCATTACTACTTAGGCATTTACAAACTTCTCATAATCTTGACAAATGTTCTGCTGTATTTGCTCCAGTCACAATAATATCATCAAGGAATGAGGCCACACCTGGTATACCTTGTAGTATTTGTTCAATAACTCTTTGAAAAATACCCAGTGCTGACGAGATTCCATAACAAAGATGGTTGTAAGCAAATAACCCTTTATGTGTACTTATAGTACATCGTTTTTTTACTTTCTTCTTCTAACCTCAACTGCATGTAAGCTGATGAGAAATCTGTTTTAGAAAACTGAATTCCCTATTGTAAGACAACAAAGATGTCTTGAATTCTAGGTATTGGGTTTCTAACTGATTCTAGAAAGGGGTTTAAAGTGACCTTAAAATCTCCGCTAATACCATTCTTACCATTTTACCATTCTTTTTTAATACTGGAACAATCGGAGTGCCCCATTTACTTGAAGATACTGGGGTCCTCATCCACTAAACGTTTCAACTCTAGTTCAACCTTTTCTCTTAAAGAATATGGTATTGACCTAGGTTTATGGTACTTAGGTACTGCATTTGGCTTCAGGTTTAGTTTTACTGGGTCTCCTTTAAAGCAACCTAATTTACTAGTGAATACCTCTGGAAATTCATTAAATAAGTCTTGCACTAATTTAAACTCTGCATTAATTTTTACATTAGTTAAGTTTGCGTTGTTTACACTGCTGGGAATGCTTTTGACAATTTGGAGCTCTTTTATCCAATCATGCCCCATGAGATGATTAGATCCGTTGCTAATAACATACAAATCTAAGCTCTTTTCCAGGGACTGATATTTAACATTTACTTCTAACTTCCCCACAGGCTTGATTTTCTCGTTGGTGTAAGCATTTATAACTAAGTCTGTGGGAATCAATGTTACATGACTTAAGTTAGCCGTATAAAAATGTTCAGAAACAACAGACACACAAGCACCAGAGTCTACTTCAAAATTAATTGGCTTTCCTTCAACAATTAAATTTACTCTAATGGGCTCAATTTTTGTTATTTTACCTAACATAGGCTGAATGATTTGCTTATCTTCATCACACTGAAAAATGTAGGAAATATCATAAACTTCATCACACAATTTTTCTTGACTAACATTGGGTTCATGTAAGTCTACATAGTGCTGGTTGGGTCTAAGTCTGTTTCCCTGTTGATTCTTAATTCCCTTAGAAAATGAAGGATTGTTTGTAAGCATGTTTGGTTTTACATGAAACTGAGACTTGCTCTTATTTTTTGACTTGCAAACCCTCCCTAAATGACCCTTCTTCCGACAAAAATTGCAAATATATTCACGATAACGGCACTTAACAGTAGAATACCCACCTTTATGACCACAACAAAAACACTGAGGCACTTTCACAACACGTGATAACACATTAGGTATATTGCTCCGTGGAGAATTCCATGCTGTAAACTTCTGGAGTCTTGGTGTGGTGTGGTAGGCCAAGGACACTGCATCCTTGTCAGTTGCTTCCAACGATATCGCCAGCTGTTCCACCTTCTGGAATGTGAGGTTCTCCTCCGACAGCAGTCGTTTCTTGATGGATTCATCACGGATGCCACTGAATAATCTGTCCCATAAATAATCAGGAACTTTGTCTTCGAACTCGCAATACTTGGATAACTGCTTTAGTAGAACAATATAATCTGACACAGTCTCATGTTCCAATTGATCTCGCCTGCTGAATTTATATCTTTCAACCATAAATGACGGTTTAGGATGGACATGGTCTTGGACAATTTTAACAACGGTATCAAAGGGTTTGTCAGAAGGTTTATCAGGGGTGATTAAATCTTTCAGTAAATTGTAGGTTTTAACACCGATCACTGTGAGGAATGTACCAACCTTTTTAGCATTCGGAATGTCATTGCACTGTACGTAAAGTTCAAAGCGTTCCACATAGGTTGACCAAGTTTCTTCCGAACTGTCAAATGGTCCAATATTACCAATTAAAGACATCGTGTGATATAATTGAGTTAAAGTTGCAAAGGCGGTGAAAAAACTGTTGTCTAAGGGCATGGAGCGAAAGGCACACCCGATATTACGTTGCTTCAGAAGGAGGCCCGATACAACGGACTGTACTATATTGCGTCAGTCACTGTGAAAACACACGAGAAACGTTTTGTTGCCATGAGAAAGCACTGGCACTCGCTGCAATGTGATGACTTTTACCTCGTCGCCAATTTTTACGTATGAAACACCTTGAGGTAGATAATCAGTAGTGGTACACGTTATTTTCAAGGTACCACATCAGCTAAGGAGTCGGAATGAATCAGGTGCAGGCTACATGATGACTGATTTGAGGTCAAGGGAAAGCTTAGGCTATGGATAGGCGAGATAGGAGTAGCCAATGAGAGAGCTTTATTTGAACGGCCACATGACCCAATGACGTACCGGTACACTTCGTTTCTCTCCTGACGTAGTGGCAATCTAATACAACTGATTTTAACCACATAATTTACAATCGTAAGTTCTAGAAATAAATCTGAAAATTGTAACAGAATATATTACACACACCAGGCAAATGCTGGGACTGTACTTTAATTAAGGCCACGGCCACTTCCTTCCCATTCCTAGGACTTTCTTATCCCATCGTCGCCATAAGACCTATCGGTGTCGGTGCAACGTAAAGCAAATATATAGAAATAGCCACATGAATTATTATTATTATTTTTTTTTTTTTTTTTTTTTTTTTTTTTTTTGCTAGGGGGCTTTACGTCGCACCGACACAGATAGGTCTTATGGCGACGATGGGATGGGAAAGGCCTAGGAGTTGGAAGGAAGCGGCCGTGGCCTTAATTAAGGTACAGCCCCAGGCGCCGCTTCCTTCCAACTCCTAGGCCTTTCCCATCCCATCGTCGCCATAAGACCTATCTGTGTCGGTGCGACGTAAAGCCCCCTAGCAAAAAAAAAAAAAAAAAAAAATTATTATTATTATTATTATTATTATTATTATTATTATTATTATTATTATTATTATTATTATTATTATTATCTTTTTAAACTGCCCATTCCATCTCTCTCATTGTAGTGTCTGATTCCTTCTCTGTTATTCCTTCTATTCCTATTACCTGGATACTTTCTCCACATATCTGATTTCTTATTTTCAGTCTGTTCATTTTCTCTTCTGGTTTTGTCAGTATGACTTCTTCTTTATACTTCACAAATCCTGTGTTCACCGTTTCATTCCTACAGGTCCTTATCATTCCAAGTAATAATTTTTTCCCACTGTTCAAATCTCCTTTACTTCCTGGGTCAGTATTTCCCAACGTTTCTTTGACTACTAACCCTTCCTTCAGTTTTCTTTCCCTTCTTCCTCACCATTTTGTTTTATTAAGACCAAGGATGGCTATGTTCTTCTCTTTCATGAACTCTGTCAGCATTTCAGTCGTGTCTATCAGGGTTAGGATGTTGACTGTCCTGATTTGGATATATTGTGATACTGGCCACTCACTTTTCATAGCTCACCCACTACCTGAAGAACTGCGGGTCACTTGCAGGAGATGCCCTAGCATTTTGCGAGGCCTCACCATAATTGCACTAATTTTTAGGCTGTTATTATGATGGGTTCGCCACTCCCAAATGCATTTTAGAGCTACTGCCAGCAGGTGTGAGGCCGCTCCTGATATGGAGTACAGACCCCGTTTTTAGCCACTCCTAACTTCGGGACAGACGCTGCTTGATGGGTTCCAGTGTCATTTCCTATATTGAGGGGAACATTACTCCACCTATGAGAACTCGTGCGTCTGAAGCCATTGGTTCTCCTAGGGCATTGGGTTATTTGACGCTGAGTCGCTGGCTGTACAGTCTCCTCTATTAGTGTAGCGGACTTGACCAGCCAAACGTTTAGTTACAAGTGAGTTTAAAATGGTGTAAAACGTTCAGCTATCTTGGAAATCTGCCTTTCTAACAAATTAATTATACACTTGAGATGGCCGTACATATTGCCCGTTAGATTAAAGCCCAATAATGTTTTTTTGGAACTGGCATTGTTGTAAATTTCAAACTTTATTAAACATCATGGGTACCTCAGATGAATATGAATGCTCTCATGCAGGAAAGAGAAAAGTCAGTCATGAAAGTAATGAGAGAAATTTCATAAAACAAGCAAGATTGGTGGACCATGTTCATAAGCAACTAGCTGTTTCTTCAAAACTTCATAAAGGCTGGTATAATTTCACTTCTTTTTCTTTCAAATAGGCCTACTTTAGACCATGCTTCTTCATTCAACTGTTGGGCTTTGATCTCTGAACATTACTGTTGCATCCTTTCCCAGTGTAGCTCTTTTCGTTCCTCTGACCAGGCAGTACCTTCTTCTTCAGTGGTTTTTCCTGTAAACCACAGACTTTCTCCAGGATCTCTCTCACTCAGCCTGTCTCTTTTCTAAGTCTGTCAGCCCCAGTTCTTATATATCCTTCTTGGTCTCAGTCAGCCATGTTGTACATACATTCTTTCTTGTTTTGCCAGAAGGTGAACAGGTTGTTGTCGTCGCCAAAAGACCTATCTGTGTCGGTGCGACGTAAAACAAATAGCAAACAGGTTGTTGGTCGGTCTGCTTGGAGACAATCTTGCCAAATGACCATGGAAAGCTACCTTCCTTTTCCTGGCACAGTCAGAGAGCCTCTCTATCAGGGAGTAGAGCTTTAAGTTGTGAATTCTCCAGTATTCCCCATCTTCTAGTATCAAGCCTGAGAATTCCTCCCTTTCTCCCCCCACCCCTCCATCTCATATCTTTATTATGGGGGTGTGGATTAAGTATAATACAGTGCAACGGAGGACAAAAATTGTGATCAGCTTGGAGGAGTAATACACTTGGAACTTCCTGTGGCATGTTAAGGTAGCCAGAGGTTTGCCGTGTTGCCGTGGACGTACATAGGCCGAAGCTATACAAGATATTAGAAGAGTTAAGAGGAACAGCGGAGTTTAGGAAATCCACAATAGAAGGTACATGAATGGGGATTAAGTGATGACAAATACTAATTTTCTGAATTAATATATATTAGCAAAGATGAAGCCTATTCAAAATTTACAAATTATGTTACATTAATAGTCACTTGACAAACAAACACTAAATTGATTGATTTTTATCAATTAAATAGCTCTCACATACAATGTTGTAACGTACAAAATGAGTAGTTTCAGGGGGGAAAAAACGATCTTCAGTCTTAATTGCATGAATTTTTAAAAATAAATTCATTGATCAGCAGAATGCATCTTACTTCAGGCATGGTAGGTTGTCTTATCAAAAGGAATTTTTTTCCCTCTATACACAGTACTATTAAATAAAATGCATTCTACAGGGAATCAACAAGGTTGTAACAATCGCTTCTCGTGTGGGTTACAACATTGTTTCTAGATGATTTACTTTCATATTGTAAATGTAGAAGTTTATTTCGATGACTAGCTGAACACGATACTCGGCACAGGGGTGTCCGGTCTTTATCTGACTTGTTACAGAGGAGGGGGAAGTAAAATAAATATAATGGAATGCTAATTTTTGTTCAAAGTTTATTCATAAAATAAAATCAGACTTTAACATAATCTCAGCACAGCAGTTACAATGAGTACTTCTCCTGGGATTGAACTGGTCCTGGTACATTGCTGGATCGCAATGTTTGTTCATGGTGCCACCATCTTCCGAGCCAGTCTCGAATATCTAGGAGGTCTGGATGATCTAGGAGCACTCGTGGTCTTGGTTGTAATACGGCACTGGGATACGAAATGGATTCAAAGTAATTCAAATCAAATCAAAATCTCTTTATTTGCAAATGAGATGTCTACCTCGGTGGCAAATGGTACACTAAAATACATTATTGTCAAGCACTAAATATTAAATTAACAAGAGAAGAAAATTTTCCTATAATACAATATTATACAATTTACGCTAACAATTTTTTCTATTAAACACACAGCTCATCCTTAATAAATGTACATTGTTTACAAAATTCTACTTATAATATCTCCTGTACTACTTACAAATATAGTCAACTGATATACAGTATGTGGAATTACTTCAAATGATACTGTATAACTGGTATAGGATTAAAATTTACATTGCATTTATTTACTTTTTTTTTTTTTTCTTTACCCATTCTGGAACCTAAGTAGCATAACGACCTGCTGCGTCTTAACCAGAGCGCCTTTTGCCACCACTTTTCAGAGTTCCTGAAGGGCCTTCACAGCTACCGTAGCGGTCCGAGGGCCCTCGAAGTCCCCACTGTACTTCACCCCTACAGGCAGTCCCCTACTTTGGCTGTCCAACTCCTTAGACCAGGGGATGAAATTAATTTATTCACACACATTTTTTATTTATATTAACCTGCACTGGCCGAATGCCCTCTAACATTTCATTTTATTTTCTCTGTTGCTGTTTATTCTCTTCTTGAATATCTGTACAGATTTTGGAAAAGGATCAAAAACTACCCCTGGTAAACTGTTCCACTCCTTCACACCCTTCCCAATGAATGAAAATTTACCCCAATCGCTTCTGCTAAAATTCCTTCTAATTTTACATTTGTGGTCAGTCCTGCTGATATAATTATTTTCCAACTGAAGCCTCTCATGGATATCTCCCCATGCTACTTCTCCTGTATAGGCCCTATATAATCCTATAAGTCTAGTTATCTCCCTTCTCTTACTTAAAGTTTCCCACCCTAGTTCCTTTAACATTTCTGATACACTACTCTTTCTCCTGAAGTCCCCTGTTACAAATCTTGCTGCTTTCCTCTGCACACTATCTATTTCTTTTATTAGGTATTCTTGGTGAGGATCCCAAACACTGTTTGCATATTCCAATAATGGACAAACCATACTTAGGTAACTTTTCTCTTTTAATTCTTTGTTGCATCCTTTAAGTAGCCTCATTATGACATGTAACGATCTGTATGCTTTCCCAACAATGTCATCCACATGACCCTTCTAGTCCAAATTACTTTCAAATTTCACACCTAAGTATTTGCCCTTGCCATCTTTTGGGATAACTACCCCATCCAAAGTATATTCAAATTCAGTTTTAAAACTCCTGTTTGTAAATGTTGTAACAGTTGATTTGCCTCCATTAATCTTCATATTATTCTCTTCAACCCATTGTTGGATACTCTCAAGGTCCCTTTGTAATTCTGAACAATCCTCAATGTTATTTATTTCCCTATAAACAATTATGTCATCTGCATACAATCTTATTTTTGATGTTATATTATTCCCTAAATCATTTACAATTATTAAGAAAAGTAACGGACCGATTATACTACCCTGTGCAATTCCCTTCCAAACTTTCTCTTCCTTCGATACGTTATTTCCTACTTTGACTTTTTGAACCCTTGAATTTAGAAATGTTTTTACCCAACGTGTAACCCTTATGTCCAATCCTATTCCCTTCAATTTCTTTAATAATATTGCATGTTCCACTATATCAAAGGCTTTGGAAAGATCTATGGCTATGCAGTCTCTACTCTCCCTACCCTCTTTGATTTTCTTGTTTACTATTCTACATTTTCTTTTTAATTTTCTTATTTCCCTTGTATAATAAACAGGGTCTGAGGTCATTTTACGCTTCTTCACAGGTACGAATCTCTTCTCTCCTTCCCAAATGATTCCTTTAAATTTAGCCCAAAGTGTGTCCACATTACTCCCTTTACTTATCCAACAACTGAATTGTGATTTAAGGTAAGTCCCGAATTCATCAACTTTAGTTTTTCTGTACAATTTCTTGTCTTGTGTAACCCTCTTATTAAGCCTTTTTTGTACGAGTCCTATATCTATTATTACAGCCTTATGGTCACCTATTCCTTCAATTACCTCAGTTTTATCAACAATTTCCCATGGTTTAACCAAGAATACATCTAGTAAGTTATTGAGACGAGTTGGTTCTTTTACTACTTGTGTAAATCCTCCCTCCCAAATTAACTTATTTGCCAGTTTCTGTTCATGGGCTTCATTTGCAGCTCCATTCCATTCAACTTCCGGCAAGTTTAGATCTCCCCCAATTATTACCACGTCATTATTATTGTTTTTATGAGTATAATCTATTATTTTCTCAAATATTTCCATGTCTCTTTCCTCTCTTCCAGGCCTATATGTTCCTATAATTCCCACCTCCTTCATATTATCACAAATTAATTTTATCCCTAATATTTCATTCCTTTCATCGGTAAACCATTCATGTGAACAATAAGTTTCCTTCACCAGAATAAACACCCCCCCCCTCCCTTTTTATCTTCTCGGTCTCTACGATAGACTGTGTACCCTTCTGGAAATACTTCTCTAATACCCACCCCTTCTCTCAACCACGATTCCACTCCTATCACCACATCAGTCTCATAAGATTCCATCAATGTACCTAATTTTAATTGTTTATTTACTACACTCTGACAGTTTACCATGAGCAATCTCAGACCCCCTTCCTCCCTAAAACTTGACTGTTGCAATTGGGTAACTTGAAATTCCTTACTTTCCTGAGTTTCATTTTCTAGTTGACTGAGCCAGCTTGAAGTACAGCTGGCTCTTTCTACTAGTTTTCCTGGTCAGTATTATAACTCAAGGGAGTTGCCTTTTTTTACAGTACATATCTTAAGATTACTAAAATCTAGAATAATATTTGCTATCTTTCATTTACCTGAATTGTTTAGATGAAGGCCATGCTTTGTGTAACAGTGTCTCTCGAAACTGCTGCTATCAATTTCCTGTGTATTACGAAAATGTTTACAAATTTTAACCATATCTGTGTTAACTTTGTCCACTTCAATGTTCACACACGAGTCTCTAATCAAATCATGCCTGTGGGGCACGTTCACTACAAAGATGTTAGTGCGAGTCAGCTTACCTAGTGCACATTTAAGTTCAGAAATGACGTTCTTAGCGTCGTTGTGAGCTACGTCGTTCGTCCCGCCGATGATCACTACTGCATCACGACTTCCGAGATTTCTTGCCGCCTGCTCCGTGTTCTCCAATACCTTCTTCATTGGGGCCCCAGGATAGACGACAACCGATGCTGCAATATCTTTATTGTTCATTTTCTCTGCAATTCCCCTCGTCTGGCTATCATCATATTATATAAGAATGTTCGACACTTTCTCCGGTGCACTGTGTGGGATTTTAGGCCTAACTTTGTCGCTTCTCGTAACGGATTTTGTGCTATATGTTTGACTGCTTCCCGTACGGATACCTTGCATATCACTTACTTCCCTCAGAGCTGAAATTCTATTTTTGGTGTCAATTACAAAATTGTCCTTATTTAAGTGTACACTTTTCCTCCTAGAATCTGAAGCAACTTGACACCACGCGCTAGAATTCACAGAGCCACCTGTGTTCTGAGTGTTTACTGGTACCGGTACTTACCATTCCAGTAAACGTACCTTCTTCTTTAAAATCTCATTCTCCTCTTTTAATGCTTGTAAATCCTGTTGCAATAAAGAGAGAATTACAAGTACATTATCATTACCTCCATCCTCTAAGGAATGAGACGCCAGCGATTCGTTGTCCGTTGTAGGCCTAGGTTTGTTACCGCTATTCAAATTGCTCTCGCCACAGCTAACACAGGTCCAAGTATCTTCATTTTTAGCAAAACCAGCACTACATATACACTCAAAATGGTACCAAATTAAACACTTTTCACATTGGATACCATTCTTCACTCGCTTCTTGTTTACACCACACTTATTCCCGATTATTTCGCAAGAGAACCGGGAGCTATCTTCACTTACATCCTTCGCTGATGCCATCTTGAATCTCTTCCTGATCTGCACAAATGAGATTATTGTTAGTAGCGATCTTTAACGAGTCACAAGCGGCAATCAATTGTCTTCACAGTGGGATTTCACTGATTAATTGGAAGAACACAGTCATTACTGATGGATTAAATTGAACTCAAAATTAAACTTGTGATGTATCAATCATGTAAAACAAATGAGGCGTATAGTTTCAAACATGGCCAAGTCCGTTGAGCTGTTTTATTCAGGAGAAGCAAAAAGCTTGTTTAGGGTATTAATTCATATATACTCAGACACTTTAATCTTTATGTTGCTTAGCAGAGGCTTCTGATTCATTACCATACAATTTTTACAGTCTAAATTAGTACATGAATTGAAAAATGTATTTAAAATTTGGACTTGGCCATGTTTGAAGCTAACTGTGGGACTTGGCTGATTTTTAAACTTACGTAAGAGGACTTGGCCATCTTTGAAACTTAGATTAGAAAATTTGGCCTAATACCTTAAGAAAAAAGAAATCTAGATTAGGCCTAATTTCCAACTGTGTTCATCTTGACTTTATTTAGAACAAATATGATTAAAAATGATATACGATTTAGTGAAATATCTTTAAACATTATTATTTTAAACATTATGTTTGGGTAAAATTACCCAACATTGTGACCAATGTAGAGGCTAATTAACATTTAAATAGTGTATATTTTGCAAATATATGGATTCATGTAGCTACTTCAATGTATATTCTTCATATTATACCTATTCAGTACCATCGCGCATTCGAAACATATCACCGAGCCTTGATTAAATCACCACTAACAACACATTGTTGATTGTCCTCATCTCAGCTATTTTTCCCTCGTGCGCTTCAAGGTGGAAAGATCACGTTGTTTCTGGTATGGCGTGTATTAATTTCCTCCATTTTATTGCACAGCAAATATGAATACTATTAAAAACAACCAATTACTTATGAATATATTTATTATTTATAACATATTTATTAAAATACATGCAAACAAAACCACCACATGTGACTCGAACAAACGTCAGGCCGCCATATTACCGGAAGAAAACACGTGACTGGATAGCGCAGGATTATTGGCCCGTGCGGGTTAACAAGGACTTGGCCGACTTTGATATGAAACCTCATTCTTTGTTGCAATTTTAAATGTGATCTGGCCGGATTTGAAACCCACTTTCGTTCCTGTTGTATTCATCTTGTAAAGAGGAATCCATGGAAGTCAAAACATGAGAACGTGAAAAAGATGGACTTGGTCCTGTTTGAAACTATACGCCTCAAATGTCACCTTATTAAAGTTAAGTGTGAGAACATTTTCCAAATAATGACGTAGAAAACAAGGTATCCTGTTTTAACACTTCACACAGCATCAAAGGAAAAAGAGTAAGTTCCATGAATTTAGTCCCGTTCACTATTGAAAATGGCAAAAGAAAACACTGTCCTTCCTGGAACCGTCCTGGGTTCGACACAAGTCTTATCGGGATAATTAAGGAATGTTAAATGCACCAAATCGTTTAAATACAGTACTGAGTTTATGCTCACTTAAGAATTTGGTCACTTGTAAAATAAAATCTAAGTTCGACGACACTGTTAAATATGATTAATTGTATCAGTCGTTCGTAACATAGATGTACAGTTTGAAAAATGTTCCAATATCTTTGGTAGAATAATTATGCATTGTGATGCTTCACTATCATAAATTCAATAACCTGAACAGTCTGAAAATATTGGATTATGTTTCACTACTAGCACAGTTTATCATTTGTCAACATACATACACACCGGGCGAGTTGGCCGTGCGCGTAGAGGCGCGCTGCTGTGAGCTTGCATCCGGGAGATAGTAGGTTCGAATCCCACTATCGGCAGCCCTGAAGATGGTTTTCCGTGGTTTCCCATTTTCACACCAGGCAAATGCTGGGGCTGTACCTTAATTAAGGCCACGGCCGCTTCCTTACAACTCCTAGGCCTTTCCTATCCCATCGTCGCCATAAGACCTATCTGTGTCGGTGCGACGTAAAGCCCCTAGCAAAAAAAAAAACATACATACATACATACATCACATATATCACAGGAAGAGAAAGTTTGGAAGGGAATTGCACAGGGTAGTATAATTGGTCCGTTACTTTTCTTAATATACGCAAATGATTTAGGGAACAATATAACATCGAAAATAAGATTGTATGCAGATGACATAATTGTTTATAGGGAAATAAATAACATTGAGGATTGCTCAGAATTACAAAGGGACCTTGAGAGTATCCAAGAATAGGTTGAAGAAAATAATATGAAGATTAATGGAGGCAAATCAACTGTTACAACATTTACAAACAGGAGCTTTAAAACTGAATTTGAATATACACTGACTGACAGAGCAAATGCAACACCAAGAAGGAGTGGTCAGAACTTTATGCCAATTGCAGGGTAGACTGACGTCACTGAGGTATGCTCATGATGTGAAATGCGCCGCTGTGCTGCGCACGTAGCGAACGATAAATGGGACACGGCGTTGGCGAATGGCCCACTTCGTACCGAGATTTCTCAGCCGACAGTCATTGTAGAACGTGTTGTCGTGTGCCACAGGACACGTGTATAGCTAAGAATGCCAGGCCGCCGTCAACGGAGGCATTTCCAGCAGACAGACGACTTTACGAGGGGTATGGTGATCGGGCTGAGAAGGGCAGGTTGGTCGCTTCGTCAAATCGCAGCCGATACCCATAGGGATGTGTCCACGGTGCAGCGCCTGTGGCGAAGATGGTTGGCGCAGGGACATGTGGCACGTGCGAGGGGTCCAGGCGCAGCCCGAGTGACGTCAGCACGCGAGGATCGGCGCATCCGCCGCCAAGCGGTGGCAGCCCCACACGCCACGTCAACCGCCATTCTTCAGCATGTGCAAGACACCCTGGCTGTTCCAATATCGACCAGAACAATTTCCCGTCGATTGGTTGAAGGAGGCCTGCACTCCCGGCATCCGCTCAGAAGACTACCATTGACTCCTCAGCATAGACATGCACGACTGGCATGGTGCCGGGCTAGAGCGACTTGGATGAGGGAATGGCGGAACGTCGTGTTCTCCGATGAGTCACGCTTCTGTTCTGTCAGTGATAGACACCGCAGACGAGTGTGGCGTCGGCGTGGAGAAAGGTCAAATCCGTCAGTAACTGTGGAGCGCCCTACCGCTAGACAACACGGCATCATGGTTTGGGGCGCTATTGCGTATGATTCCACGTCACCTCTAGTGTGTATTCAAGGCAGGTTAAATGCCCACCGCTACGTGCAGCATGTGCTGCGGCCGGTGGCACTCCCGTACCTTCAGGGGCTGCCCAATGCTCTGTTTCAGCAGGATAATGCCCGCCCACACACTGCTCGCATCTCCCAACAGGCTCTACGAGGTGTACAGATGCTTCCGTGGCCAGCGTACTCTCCGGATCTCTCACCAGTCGAACACGTGTGGGATCTCATTGGACACCGTTTGCAAACTCTGCCCCAGCCTCGTACGGACGACCAACTGTGGCAAATGGTTGACAGAGAATGGAGAACCATCCCTCAGGACACCATCCGCACTCTTATTGACTCTGTACCTCGACGTGTTTCTGCGTGCATCGCCGCTCGCGGTGGTCGTACATCCTACTGAGTCGATGCCGTGCGCATTGTGTAACCTGCATATCGGTTTGAAATAAACATCAATTATTCGTCCGTGCCGTCTCTGTTTTTTCCCCAACTTTCATCCCTTTCGAACCACTCCTTCTTGGTGTTGCATTTGCTCTGTCAGTCAGTGTACTTTGGATGAGGTAGTTATCCCTAAAGATGGCAAGTGCAAATACTTAGGTGTGAGATTTGAAAGTAATTTGCACTGGAAGGGTCATGTTGATGACATTGTGGGGAAAGCATACAGATCGTTACATGTCATAATGAGGCTACTTAAAGGATGCAACAAAGAATTAAAAGAAAAAAGTTACTTAAGTATGGTTCGTCCATTATTGGAATATGCAACAGTGTTTGGGATCCTCACCAAGAATACCTAATAAAAGAACTAGATGGTGTGCAGAGGAAAGCAGCAAGGTTTGTAACAGGGGATTTCAGGAGAAAGAGTAGTGTATCAGAAATGTTAAAGGAACTTGGGTGGGAAATTTTAAGTAAGAGAAGGGAGAAAACTAGACTTATAGGATTATATAGAGCCTATACAGGAGAAGAAGCATGGAGAGATATCCGTGAGAGGCTTCAGTTGGAAAATAATTATATTTGTAGAACTGACCACAAGTACAAAATTAGAAGGAATTTTAGCAGAAGCGATTGGGGTAAATTTTCATTCATTGGGAAGGGCGTGAAGGAGTGGAACAGTTTACCAGGGGTAGTGTTTGATCCTTTTCCAAAATCTGTACAGATATTCAAGAAGAGAATAAACAACAACAGAGAAAATAAATGAAATGTTAAGAGGGCATTCGACCAGTGCAGGATATTGTAAATAAAAAATGTGTGTGATTAAATTAATTCCATCCCCTTGTCTATGGAGTTTGGACAGCCCAAGTAGGGGACTGCCTGTAGGGGTGAAGTACAGTGGGGACTTCGAGGGCCCTGGGACCGCTACGGTAGCTGTAAAGGCCCTTCAGGAACTCTGAAAAGTGGTGGAAAAAGAGGCTCTGGTTAAGACGCAGCAGGTCGTTATGCTACTTAGGTTCGAAAAATGGGTAAAATATAAATATGTAAATAAATTCAGTGTTAATTTTAATCTTATACCAGTTGTATATTATTATTAGAAGTAATTTCACATACTGTATATGAGTTGTCTATGTTTGTAAGATATTATATAAGTAGAATTTTGTAAACAATATAAATTTATTAAGGATGATTATTAGCGTAAATTGTATAATATTGTATTTTAGGAAAATTTTCTTCGTCTCTTTGTTAATTTAAAATTTAGTGCTTGACAATAATGTATTTTAGTGTACCATTTGCCACCGAGGTAGACACCTCATTTGCAAATAAAGAGATTTTTGATTTTGATACATACATTATCATTATAGACTGTTATGCCTTTCAGCATTCACTCTGCAAGCCTCTGAGAATTTACTAAACGTCGCCACAATCCTCGATTTGCAACTAGTGTTGTGGCTTCATTTAGTTCTATACCTCTTATCTTTAAATCGTTAGAAACCGAGTCTAACCATCGTCGTCTTGGTCACCCTCTACTTCTCTTACCCTCCATAACAGAGTCCATTATTCTCCTAGGTAACCTATCCTCCTCCATTCGCCTCACATGACCCCACCACCGAAGTCAGTTTATGCATACAGCTTCATCCATCGAGTTCATTACTAAATTAGCCTTTATCTCCTCATTCCGAGTACCCTCCTGTCATTGTTCCCACCTGTTCGTACCAACAATCATTCTTGCTACTTTCATGTCTGTTACTTCTAACTTATGAATAAGATATCCTGAGTCCACCCAGCTTTCGCTCCCGTAAAGCAAAGTTGGTCTGAAAACAGACCGATGTAAAGATAGTTTCGTCTGGGAGCTGACTTCCTTCTTACAGAATACTGCTGATCGCAACTGCAAGCTCACTGCATTAGCTTTACTACACCTTGATTCAATCTCACTTACTATATTACCATCCTGGGAGAACACACAACCTAAATACTTGAAATTATCGACCTGTTCTAGCTTTGTATCACCAATCTGACATTCAATTCTGTTGAATTTCTTACCTACTGACATCAGTTTAGTCTTCGAGAGGCTAATTTTCATACCATACTCATTGCACCTATTTTCAAGTTCCATGATATTAGATTGCAGGCTTTCGGCACAGTCTGCCATTAAGACCAAGTCGTCAGCATAGGCCAAACTGCTTACTACATTTCCACCTAACTGAATCCCTCCCTGCCATTTTATACCTTTCAGCAGATGATCCATGTAAACTACGAACAGCAAAGGTGAAAGATTACAGCCTTGTCTAACTCCTGTAAGTACGCTGAACCAAGAACTCATTCTACCATCAATTCTCACTGAAGCCCAATTGTCAACATAAACGCCTTTGATTGATTTTAATAATCTACCTTTAATTCCATAGTCCCCCAGTATGGCGAACATCTTTTCCCTCGGTACCCTGTCATATGCTTTCTCTAGATCTACGAAACATAAACACAACTTCCTATTCCTCTCGTAGCATTTTTCAATTACCTGGGGCATACTGAAAATCTGATCCTGACAGCCTCTCTGTGGTCTGAAACCACACTGGTTTTCATCCAACTTCCTCTCAACGACTGATCGCACCCTCCCTTCCAAGATGCCAGTGAATACTTTGCCTGGCATACTAATCAATGAGATATCTCGATAGTTGTCGCAATTCTTCCTGTTCCCTTGCTTATAGATAGGTGCAATTACTGCTTTTGTCCAATCTGAAGGTACCTTACCAACACTCCACGCTTATTTGACTACTCTATGAAGCCATTTCATCCCTGCCTTCCCACCATACTTAACCATTTCAGGTCTAATTTCATCTATTTTTTGCTAGGGGCTTTACATCGCACCGACACAGATAGGTCTTATGGCGACGGTGGGATAGGAAAGGCCTAGGAATTGGAAGGAAGCGGCCGTGGCCTTCATTAAGGTACAGCCCCAGCATTTGCCTGGTGTGAAAATGGGAAACCACGGAAAACCATCTTCAGGATTTCATCTATTCCCGCTGCCTTATGACAATGGAGTTTATTTACTATCCTTTCCACTTCCTCAAGCATAATTTCACCAACATCATTTTCCTCCTCCTCATGAGCTTGGCTGTTTGCAACACCACCAGGATGATTTCCTTTTACATTGAGAAGATTTTCAAAATATTCCCTCCACCTCTCCAGTGATTCCCTGGGATCTATTATGAGATCACCTGAATTACTCAAAACACTGTTCATTTCTTTTTTCCCTCCCTTCCTAAGATTCTTTATTACTGTCCAGAAAGGTTTCCCTGCTGCTTGACCTAGCCTTTCCAGGTTATTACCAAAATCTTCCCATGACTTCTTTTTGGATTCAACAACTATTTGTTTCGCTCTGTTTCTTTCATCTACGTACAAATCCCTGTCTGCCTCGGCCCTTGTTTGGAGCCGTTTCTGATAAGCCTTCTTTTTACGTTTACAGGCTGCTCTCACTTCATCATTCCACCAAGATGATCGCCTTTTCCCATCTTTACAGACAGTTGTTCCTAGGCATTCCCTTGCTGTTTCTACTACAGCATCCCTGTATGCCACCCATTCACTTTCTATATCCTGAACCTGCTTACTGTCTACTGTTCGAAACTTCTCACTAATCATATCCATGTACTTCTGTCTAATTTCCTCGTCCTGGAGATTTTCTACTCTTATTCGTTTGCAGACAGATTTCACTTTCTCTACCCTAGGCCTAGAGATACTTAGTTCACTACAGATCAGATAGTGGTCTGTATCATCAAAAAATCCGCAAAAAACTCATACATTCCTAACAGATTTCCTGAATTCAAAGTACGTTAAGATATAGTCTATTATGGATCTGGTGCCCCTAGCCTCCCATGTGTAGCAGTGAATAGCCTTATGCTTGAAGAATGTATTTGTAACAGCTAAACCCATACTAACACAGAAGTCCAGCAAACGCTTCCCATTCCCATTAGCTTCCATATCTTCCCCACATTTACCAATCACCCTTTCGTATCCTTCAGTTCTATTCCCAACTCTCGCATTGAAATCGCCCATTAGCACTATTCTATCCTTGCTGTTCACCCTGACCACGATGTCACTCAATGCTTCATAAAACTTGTCAACTTCATCCTCATCTGCACCCTCACATGGTGAATACACGGACACAATTCTTGTCCTAATTCCTCCCACTGGCAAATCTACTCACATCATTCGCTCATTTCACGTGCCTAACAGAAACTATGTTGCATGCAATGGTATTCCTGATAAAGAGCCCTACCCCAGACTCTGCCCTTCCCTTTCTAACACCCGTCAAGTGCACTTTATAATCTTCTATCTCTTCCTCATTATCTCCCCTTACCCGAATATCACTTACTCCTAGCACATCCAGATGCATCCTCTTTGCTGACTCAGCCAGTTCTACCTTCTTTCTTCCATAAGCCCTATTAATATTGATAGCTCCCCATCGAATTCCATTTTGTTCGCCAAGTTGTTTCCAAGGAGTCCCTCGCCTGTCAAATGGGAGTGGGGCTCCATTACTCCCATAGGTCCGAGGCTTGCTTAAAGTGTTCTGAGCTCGGTTAATTCATGAAGCAGGATGCTGCCCTACTTGCACATAGTCCAAGTGACGTTTCACTAACAATCACATTTCAACACTTTCAGTATTCAATGTTAAATAACTATGTAAAGTTAATCACTGTCGTTCAAATACGAACATCAAATTATATTAGCATAACATCGTATTGGTGAGAAAATGTAAGTTTCAGTCACACTGTTCTCGTAAATGGTAGAATTCCTCAACTGTTCACATTTCAACTTCGGAGCAGTTTCTATCATC
Organism: Anabrus simplex; assembly: GCF_040414725.1. Classification (NCBI taxonomy): domain Eukaryota; kingdom Metazoa; phylum Arthropoda; class Insecta; order Orthoptera; family Tettigoniidae; genus Anabrus; species Anabrus simplex. The sequence goes on along the minus strand of NC_090266.1, from coordinate 282,121,584 downwards.
ACACGCACGACACTGAAAATATTCTAAGTCTTATAATGCATCGTAGTACGCGGACTTAAACTTCGCAGAGGGTCGAACTGACGACTCACATTATGACAGCAGAATACTCAACAGCCGGCCGTTCGATCTCGGCTATGGTACAAAGTAAACTGCCTTGACTAGCGAGATGCCTGCCTTTGTATTTGGTATCCCCAAGAAATTGTAACCACTAATATCGTCCGTAATTTTCAACAGATCTCTTTGAAACTTGGGAGTCATCATTATAAAAAGTTAGGCTATACGGTGATGTAGTTCATTTCTTCATATCTTAATTCACTCAGAAGAAATTAATGATAGAAAGGAATCGAACAATCCATCGGCTGACGTAATGTAGCTTTGACCAAGTTCCCCAGTTTGTGACATCACACTTCCCCGCTGCTCTCAACTGACATGCTTGTAGGAGAAGCATGCTTGGCGGGTAACATAACTTCACACATTGGGGACTTTAACTTAGAACCGTGTTACGGGTATAATATGTTAAACATCTGTTTTCACAAAGATTCTTATGTAGATCATAAGAATAAAATTATATATGTTTTCTCATACATATTTAAGATTTTATTAACTAATTTGCTTATCAAAATAATATCAGGCCCAGGAATGGCATTTTACATCACAAGTTTTAAGCTGATCAGTAAGTGCATCAATGTTTTAAAAATTGTGCTGCAAACATTAGGATATTTTATGAAATAAACATGGGAACTTTTCATTGTCTCTAAGTGACAGTTAAACAGACAAATCTGTACACTGTTAGAGCACAGTCATATTTTCATAGAACTTCTTGCACTCAGAAGGAATGTATCTGGACACGTCCGTCAAATCGTTCTTCTGTGACTGTTGAATGGGTAACAGTTTGTTGTACATATTGGAGTAAGTCAGCAAGCCTCACTGGAGGCAGGAGCCACCTGGTCGGTAACTTATCCAAGGTTGCAAATATGGTGGCTTTTGCTAGCATGTAGAGTAGTGGGGTTGTCTGTTTTCATCTGCAGCCAAACATTCTCTATTATTTTAAATGAACCTTTCCTTTGAATAAAGAGTTTTCAGTTACGTGTAAATCCATGAAATCATTAGTTTGCATGGCACATACATTATATTAGTCTTACATTTTCAGTGATAGGAATGCAGTCAGTCAGTGTATAGACTGGCCCTGACCTATTGTTTCTCTCCACCAAAGCAAAATCCCTATTGCCGGGAAGGAAGCCATGTCCTTTGATAAGAAACTTTTGTTCTACAGTAGAGAAATAGTCTCTAAGAAGTTGCTGAAGAACAGTAATCATTTCCCAGATGTTGTTCTGTCCGATGCATCTGTCAGACTACAGAATTAACTGTCGAATCTCACCTGCTGTAAAAGTTGAATATTGACTCAACAGATTTTAGAATATATAAAACCGAGCTCAATAGCTGCAGTCGGTTAAGTGCGGCCAGTATCCAGCAATCGGGAGATAGTGGGTTCGAGTCCCACTGTCGGCAGCCCTGAAGATGGTTTTCCGTGGTTTCCCATTTTCACACGAGGCAAATGCGGGGGGCTGTACATTATGAAGGCCACGGTGGATTCTTTCCCACTCCTAGCACTTCCTCGTTCCATCATCGTCGTAAGACCTATCTGTCTCAGTGCAATGTAAAGCATTATTTTTAATGACCTAATTACTTCCTTTTGTACCTCTACATGGTATTTGGGAATATCTGCAGATCATATGTTTAACTGTATGGTATAGTGCTCTGTCTTTAAGTTGATTTTGTTTCTGTGCAATATTATTATTCTTGTTTCTTAATTGTATGTTTATATATTTTTATCAACAGTGTATGAGTAACTGTCCACCTGTGACAAAGTATTTTATAGAGGGCCATTATGTTAAAGAGCTAAACAAGACGAATCCACTTGGCCGAAGAGGAGAAATTGCTTCTGCATATGGCAGCTTAATAAAAACCCTGTGGTCAGGTCAGCATACTTGTACTGCTCCTAAGAATTTCAAGGTAATCATTTTTATTTTTATAAAGTTACTTTTGGTTTAAATAAAATGTGTTATATTTACCATGCAGGTATCCCTGGAACACTTAGATTTACTGCCCTGTCTAATGCTGACATGCTTCTGTTGAGTCAGAAACATTTTATGGGGAAAATGCCACTTGTAAATCTCCTTATATTTTGTTTTTAATGGCACATTTGGATCATACCTCAGATTTAAAAGAGATATACAGTAGAGTCTTTCTTATTCAAGTCTCAGAAATCCGAGGCTTTGTTAAATCCGAGCGTTACTTGAATTTTTCTTTTCCCAAATTTAAAATATTTTTTCTACAGCATTTCATTCCCTACTTATTCCCGTGTTGTCGTCGTACTGTGCCTTGCCTCTACGGAGATCACGTGCATGTTTGTTTTCGCTTGTTCTCTCTTCCCCACCAGTATATGCGCCTGTTCCCACTCAGTGTTCGTGTGGCAGACTTTCTGCATAGAACAGTGTACATAGTGGTTGTGAGCAGTGCTGTCGAACATTGTTTCATAGTGAACAGTAAGAGCAAAAGGAAGTTTCTACTGTTAAAAGTGAAATTAGAAGCTATAAAAAGACTCGATAATGGGGAGGCAATTAAATGCTAGTAGCTAATTCGCAGTTGGAAAAGTGATTGTTGGTGATTGGTGACACAACAGACATAACCTGGAAAAGTATTCTGGTAAGTGCCCAGAAAACGCTCCTGATAAAAAACGCATGAAGAAGTCTGAATATGAAAAAACAAGTGATGCATTGTTTTTGTAGTTTAGTCAACAGATGCAGAAGATAAGTTCAGTATCAGGAACATAAAACATTGCTCTTTAGAAATTAATTTAAGGAAGGAGAGTACGATTTTAGTGTGAGTGTAGGCTGGTTGCAGAGATGGAAAGATGGATATGGTGTTCAAGAATTGAAATTTGTGGAAAAAATCTTTCTGCTTTCAAAGATACAAGCAAGTTCTTTAAAAAGCTTGAACACCTTATAAAAAGTGAAAATCTGTGTTCATCATTGCGATGAAACAGGGCTCAATTTTAAAATGTTGCTTTTTAAGACAGTTGCTTCACATAAAGAAACGACCGGGCGAGTTGGCCGTGCGGTTAGGGGCGCGCAGCTGTGAGCTTGCATCCGGGAGATAGTGGGTTCGAACCCCACTGTCGGCAGCCCTGAAGATGGTTTTCCGTGGTTTCCCATTTTCACACCAGGCACCTTAATTAAGGCCATGGCTGCTTCCTTCCCAGTCCTAGCCATTTCCTATCCCATGCTTGCCATAAGACCTATCTGTGTCAGTGTGACGTAAAGCAAATAGCATAAAGAAACTCCTGCCGATGGTCACAAGAAAAGTAAAAGAAGAGTGACAGTTCTCGCTACATCAAATGCATCTGGCAATTGTAAAGTTAGTTGTCATAGGAAAGTCCGCTAAGCTGAGAGCTCTTAAAGACATTTGACTGTCACACACTTACAAAAACCAAAAGAACTCATGGAACGATAGACATATATTTAAAAAATGGTTCTTTGTAGAATATGTGACTGAAACTAAAACGTTTTTATGAAAGAAGGGCCTGGCTATTAAAGCAGTTTTATTGCTGGACAATGCAGGGTCATATCCAGATGAACAAGAACTAGTATGTGGTGGATTTCATGCTTTATTTTTGCTCCCTAACGAAACAAGTTTGATACAACCTATGGATCAGGGCATTTTGGAATGTCTAAAACATATATCGACACTGCCTGCTACATTCACTCCTGGAAGCAACAGAACATGAGGAAAACAATATGAACTTCCTCTAATAGATAACTATGTGAGGCGTAGTGTATTAACAGAATCATGGGACAAAGTGAAGCCAAAGGTACTTACAATACCATAGAAGAAGATTTTAGGAAGTGCTGTGTCTGTTGACAGTAACTCTCATTGACAGATATGATAATGACGTACCAAACTTTTCAGATCAAATCTCACAGATACCCGGATGTAAAGATGCTAGTGAAATTGAAGTTACAGAATGGATGAAGAGTGATGGACAGTATGAACTTACAGATGCATCAATCGTTGAAATGTTGAGTGAATCAACACAAGAGATGGTGCCAAAGGTGTCTCATAGTAAGAGTCTCACTTTGTAGGCAACTTCCACCAACAGTCTGCTCTTCAAGTGATGGCATGACATTGCTGCATAGGAATGATCCAACATTTGGAAACAAAATTCAGTGATGAACTTTTAAAAAAAATCTTAATCTATGCCATAGCACCGTAAGAAATGACAATACAGGACCTTAGCTTCAATTGTTGCCGATTTTATTTTCTATTTTTCCATGTTTCACGATTTTTGCTGTGCTTCTCCATGTAGACTAAGTTATTCTAAATCTGTGGTATCACCCCCTCCCCCAATTACGTTGGATTATTGAGACTCTACTGTAATGTAAAATTCTGATACTTTCCTTTACCCTTTTCCTTGTGAATATCTAGGAAATGATGTCATTGTACAGTTACCCAAGTGATTTTGCATTAATTATTGCTGGCCAGGAAATTCATACAGTAAAATACTGCACGTGAATAAGAATTGGAAGGGTCTAGCTTAAAGGAAATTTTGTAGAAATAAATGGAAATGAGCCGTGCAAAATTCACAAATATAGACACACTTGTCAGGAAGTTGAGCACAATGAAATGGAAAGAGAAGCAAACAAGCTTGAAGATTTATGTGACTGTTGATGTTGTTATCATAGCCATTGGACTTTCAATTTTATGTTGAATCTAATCTACATGGATGTGAATTTTCATTTTAAAAATCTTGCTGTGGCTGCCCTAATGAGAGGCTGGCCATATCATCACTGAGGTATCACGCTTTGAAATGGAAAGGATAGTGCTATAAGATTACAGTACTAGAAGTACAGCAGAAGTCCACTTCAGCAAGTACAGCATATAGAGAGAAATCTGTTGTAATGGCTGTTTTTTTCTGTCCCTTCAAAATTCCTATATTAAACTGTGTATAATCCTTCGGTTACTCATGCATCTGTTACTATCAGCAATTAAGCATGCATTGTTTTTTCCGTTATCGATATTCATGCATTCCAGCAATTATATTTAATGTGAACAATCACCTGGTATAGTTTTCTCGCTATGTACACTAGCGAGCTCTTGTGTCCACATTCAAACTTATCTACCATTTCTAAAGATGAGATGAGATAAGAGTAATAAAAACTTGAAAATGACAAGGGTACACAAACGAAAACCTTTTCCACTGGGGATTATTAAATAACAACAGTGTATTAAAAGGCATGTAAAACACCAGGCAACAAATATAAAAACATTTGCATTGGGGCATATAAAAGTATCAGAACATTATTGCAGATCACACTCTCTCTAAACCAAATGTCAGCTGGAGACTTATATTTCAGACAAGTGGGTTATTAAACATTGTTTTCTGCTCACACTTTTCGACCATTAATTATTTTGAGGTTAAACTCGGCCATGTGCGAGAGAATGACAGACCATCTTTTTTAATGCAACAATACTTTGATCGACTCAAGTCGAAACTCGCAAGTGCTAGTTTAAACATACATGCCACTGTTGAAAAGTGCTGAAGCCTGTCCATTTCCTGGATTTTAATTTTGTCTTTATCAGTAAGCGATTTCACGAGTTTTCAGTATGCGTAACTGAGGTACCGCAAAACAATTATGCACCACGCTAGTCAGCTTCACACGATTATGTTTTTAATCTGTAGGTAGTCTATCACACGACAAGTATTCTCTACCCTTTACTGTATCACTCAACACAGAATATACTTCTAACTTCTGAATGGAATGCAAAATACGAGCACAAACAGTCCTAATGGGTTATTCAGCAATATCATTGAAAACCGGAGAGCAAAATTGAACTTTTCTGAGGCTAAACGACTTTCTTCCCGAAGATATGATTTACCTTGTATTCAAGGCCATTTCCCATTTTCGCACAGTTTTCCAAGACCTACCTCTTGTTGTGAGGTCTCTAATTTTTGTTGCAAATCACGTTCCTTTCACAAGGTGTGACAAAGAAACAACTTTCCATTCAGCTATCAGATATTCTCTACAAAGGGCCTTACGTCCAATGTAACTACGTTGTCATCTACATTTCACCTTTTAGATATTTTTAGCAGCAATTCCAGCGAATGTCTTATTTTATATATCTCTAATGACAAACGCTGCATTGTCACGCATTATTATTTACGACGCACCAAATATGGATTTCACGACTCACACAAAATTACATTTTGTACATATGCTCATATTTATTTAGTTTGGACACAAATTTTAACCATGGGCAAGATCTTTAGTGACTATATTGGAATTACATGCTTGAAAATATACGAGTACCACACGTCATAGAAAGATAAAGATCGAGTTTTAGACTGACATTGATTTTTATCATTTTTAATCTATTTTATCATCACATGTTTTAACTTATGAAGTACAGAATGATGTAAGATCAGTGTTAAAGAAGAAATTACCTAGGTTAACTAAAGGAATAAACACTATGTTTGATATTTAAAATGAATTTTTATTCTAGTTTTAGCTTTACAATGTTAATGGTCTACTTTCTTGTTTCACATTTTTATTTAATATTTAAGTTTAGCATTTTAAGTTTGACTAAAGGCTGAATATGCCCTCTAGAAAGGGTGAAACATGTCCCATTAATCTATATAGCTGTTTATAAATGTAACCACAGAACAGTGGGTTGTATTGAATAGGTGGAGCAGTAAAAAATACCTTTGTTATTTCTTACATACTGCTTAGTCGAGCAGCTCGTCTCCTTTCTCCCAAGTCTTCCCAGCCCAAACTTTGCAACATTTTTGTAACACTACACTTTTGTCGGAAATCACCCAGAACAAATCAAGCAGATTTTCTTTGGATTTTTTCCAATTCTCATACACTGGAAACATACTCTAGTTGGGGTCTTACCAGAGACTTGTATGCCCTCTCCTTTACATCCTTACTACAACCCCTAAACAACCTCATAACCATGTGCAGAGATCTGTACCATTTATGTGATTACCCCATAGTATAGTCGGAACGGTCCAAGTTGTGGCCAATTTACAGAAATGACAAGCCTACTTCACTTAATCCAATAATCCAGCTTCTCTCAAACTTTTTTAGATTCTGAAAACATTTTGAAATGCATCTTTGCTGCATGCTATGTGCTTACCTACCTACATCTGGTACAGTTACACTGGTGCTTTTGTAAAAACAGTTGTCAGAGAACACAATTATCTAGGACGAACCAACATTCACATTAATAAGAAATTAAAATTAAGGTCCACTTAATCAATACAATTTAATAAATAAAAAAACCTACAACCTGTTTTCCAGTCATTGACCGGGTCAGGGATGTAATGAATGTTAGTACGATGGGGTCGTCACTCCCAAAGTGAATACAATTTTATATGTCATATAATTACTTAGACATTGGTACTGGTTTTGACCCCATTATGGGCCAACTTCAGCCATTTATAAACTAAAATTGACCAAGCTCGATAGCTGCAATCACTTAAATGTGGCCAGTATTATGGAGATAGTGGGTTCGAACCCTACTGTCGGCAGCCCTGAAGATGGTTTTCCATGATTTCCCGTTTTCATACCAGGCAAATTCTTGGGCTCTACCTTAATTAAGGCCACGGCGGCTTCCTTCCCATGCCTAGTCCTTTCCTGTCCCAATCGTCGTCAGTGCGACATAAAGCAACTTGTAAAAAAAAAAAAAAATAAAATAAATAGTGATAACATATAGTGTAAATGTCCAACTAAATACAATCAAATTGACACTTAAAAATATTTGTACTTTATTATCAATTATTTTGTATATTAGGCAAAAAGAATATCTCTTGGTCAGTGATAACATTACTAGTGAATTTAAAGTCCACTAGTCGAATTTGTTGTGTGTGTCATTGTCATTTTTATTAATCTAAAATGATCAGTCCTAATAAGTAACACATGTACATGTACAATACAGTTAAAATACATTCATGTTCATAAAAAAAAAAGAACACCTTGAAAGACTAGAGATAGGAAATTCATATTCACAGCACATGTTCATTAGTATGTTCTGCAGAAACGATTAGCGTTTCAGTCACCTAGGTTCAGCCTGTGTCCTGTTGCCTAGTAGGCACTGATAACTTGTTCCATGTATAATGCGCGGTTGGCGTCCTGAGGTATAGCCATCCATGCTGCATTCCCTTTGTTCCTCAGTTCATCTTTGGTGGTTTGCATTGCGTCACAGTGCCGCACCCTTCGTTTCACCACATCCCACACATTTTCGATTGGCGACAGGTCCGGTGATTGGGTGGGTCAGGGCAACAGTCTGTCATCCTGTGACAACAAGAAGGCATGTGTTCGTGCAGCAACATGTGGCCACGCATTGTCCTGCTGAAAGATGGCACCTGGGGTGTCGTTCAGAAAGGGTATGGCCACGGGTCGCAAGATGTCATTCACGTAGTTCAAACTGAACACAGTGCCCTGGACATGCACCATCTGTGATTTGCGGTTGTACCCAGTAGCACCCCACACCATAAAGCCTTGAGATAGCGCTATATGTCTTGTGCAAATGCAGTCAATGTGATCCCTCTCCCCCTGTCTGCGGCGAACAAAAATGCGGCCATCATTTTCAAACAGAACCTGGATTCATCCGAAAACACTATCTGCTGCCATTCCTGTCCCCAGTTACATCGTTCCATACACCATTGTGCAGTCTAGCATGTTTATGCCGGGCTGAGTGGCTCAGACGGTTAAGGCTCTGGCCTTCTAACCCCAACTTGGCAGGTTCGATCTTGGGTCAGTCCAGTGGTATTTGAAGGTGCTCAAATACAACAGCCCCGTGTCGGTAGATTTACTGGCACGTAAAAGAACTCCTGCGGGACTAAATTCCGCCACCTCGGCATCTCCGAAGACCTTAAAATTGTAGTTAGTGGGACATAAAGCAAATAACATTATTATTAGCATGTTTATGCACATTAGTCAAAGGTAGGCAGGGAAGTGGACGACACGCTGGTAACCGAGACCGTAATGAATTGTGATGGACTGTCACTTCTGATGGTGTACGATGTTACACTGTTCCACTGTTGCGCCAGAACCGAGGAGGACGCAGATCTATCCTGCAACACCATTCGGATGAGGTGTCGATCTTTTCGGTGGGGGGGGGGGGGTCTGGATGGTGGGACCAGACCCATCTCGTCGTGTTCTACGGCCTTCTGTGAATCATTCTGTACACACCCATTACACTGCCGACACACTTCGTACGACACGAGCAACAATTTCCCGTATGGATTCATCACGTTCTCTCTTGCCAATAATGCGCCCTCTTTTAAACTCTCTCATTTAACGATACGCTTCTCGTATATGTCTGCGAGGCATCCTGCACATCTGCTCAAGTCACACTGTTCCATTACCTTTGGTTTATAGCGACAACGAGAGCCGCAGGCACATTTTACGCATTTTACCAGTCGGTGGTGGTGCACCAAGATATCGATGTGGATCTTAAACTTGAGGGCCGACATGGTTCTAATGCTAATCATTTCTTTAGAACATACTAATGCATATGTCCTGTGAATATGAACCTTCTATCTCTAGTCTGGATGTAAGTGAGATAACAGGTATAACTTGAAAATAATATTCTCTCACCCATGGGTAAATAATGTAGATATTGAGCTCAAATATTATTATTATTATTATTATTATTATTATTATTATTATTATTATTATTATTATTATTATTATTATTATTATTATTATTATTATTATTATTATTATTGTATGATTATTATTATTATTATTATTATTATTATTATTATTATTATTATTATTATTATTATTATTATTATTATTATTATTATTATTATTATTATTGTATGTATAGTTATGAAGTGTTTACATCCATTTAGTATTAGTATTATTTACGTAGTTAAGTTATATGTACGGACAATATGATTGCGCTGTTTTTGAGGTTATGTCATGATTGAGGCACTGTATATTTACATTAGCTGATACGAATGTCTATATACAGTGCCTCATTCATGACATAACCTCAAAAACTCCATGATCATATTGTCCTTACATATAACTTAACTACGTAAATAATACTAATACTAAATGGATGTAAACATCTCTTAGCTATACATACAGTAATAATAATTGTAAAATATTAATAATAAAAATAATATTTGAGCTTGATATCTACATTAGTTACCCATGGGTGAGAGAATATTGTTTTCAAGTTATACCTGTTATCGCACTTGCATCAGTATTCCGCATATAGCTTGAAACAATTTCCACACTTTGTCATACTCATCGACTCTGCCTTGGACGTAGGTTGTATCATCTTTTTTCCTCAATGTTGCTGGATGTGCTCTCCTCCTCCTCTTGACCAGCACGTGCCGTGTTGGGGGTCGGAGTTGCCTCGCTGCCAGCCTCATCCTCGAGAAGTTCCACGACAGCACGGAAGCCGGACACCCAGGAGGCGAAGAGACATATCAGTCCATCTAACGAAGATTCTTTTGGGTCAACATTCGGAAAGACATCCTTGACTACGTGAAGGGGTGCTACATCTGTGCCTGCACCAAAGCGAACAACCGGAAGGCAGATTCCAGCCAACGAGGAAAACGGCCACAACGCCCGTGGGAGGTCATAGCCCTGGACTTGATGGGTCATTACCCTAGAACACCATGGGGTTAAACAGGAGTTCTTGTAATCACTGACCTCTTCACAAGATGCATTGAGGCCTTTCCAATACCTAAAGCCACGATGGGACGCATCACCAGCCTGCTACAAGACGAGGTGTTCAGCCGCTACGGTTACCCACGGTGCATTCTGTCAGACAACGGGAGTCAGTTCACATCGAGGAAGTGGCAGCAAATGATGACGGAATGGGGTGTGGAGCACTGGACCACTCCTATATACAACCCAAGGGCAAATCCGACAGAACGACGGAACCAGGAACTGAAAAAGATGCTACGAGTCCACCTGTTAGACAAAGAACATTGACTGTGGGACCATCAGATACCCCAGTCACTCTTTGCCCTGTGACGACGCATCAACCGTGTCACCGGCTATTCCCCAGCAGAGCTGTTTCTTGGTCGACAGCTGTACGGCACTGGGGATTGGGAGATTCATTCACCATCCACTTCGGGCCAAGATGATGCAGCCGTTTCCCTGGCAGAGTTGCAGCAGCAGCAGCAGCAGCAGCAGAACATCAAGGAGAAGCAAGCTTTGGCTGAGAAGAGATCCCTTACCCAGGCCAAGGCTCAAGATGTCAAAGAGATGCAGATCTTCCTACCAGGCCAACAAGTACTGCTATATAACTACCTAGTCAGTAATGAGATTGGAGGGTTTCATGCAGGTCTCGCACCTAAGTGGGATGGTCCCATCGAGGTGGATAAACTGGGCCATGGGGTCTACTTACTGAAGACCAACCCTCCTGTCAAGGTCCATGCATCAGAGTTGCGGCGAGTCACCAAACCACTGCGCATACAGAGTAAGCCTGGATGAGAGGCTACTAATGACACAGCACCATCTGGTCATCAGGAGGAGAACACATCAACTATCATCGAAGAAGAGGCTGGCAGCAAGGCAACCCCGAACCCTGACACGGCACATGCAGGTCAAGAGGAGGAGGAGAGCACATCCAGCGACATCGAGGAAGAAAGAAGATACAACCTACGTCCAAGGCAGCGTCGACGAGTGTGACAAAGTGTGGAAATTGTTTCAAGTTATAGGGGGAATATTGACGCAAGCAAGTGCGATAAAAGGTATAACTTGAAAACATTATTCTCTCACCCAACTAATGTAGATATCGAGCTCGAATATTATTATTATTTTACAATATTATTATTATTGTATGCATAGCTATGAAGTGTTTACATCCATTTAGTATTAGTATTATTTACGTAGTTAAGTTATATAGGCGAACGATATGATCGCGCTGTTTTTGAGGTTATATCACGAATGAGGCACTGTATATAGACTTTCATATCAGTTAATGTAAATACCTGTAAATTAATATTATAATTTATTCTTACCTGCATATATAAATTGTAATCCGTAATTGTGAAACACACTGTGACTTCCAGAATGGTATAGACACTAGAACAATTGAGAATATTTTATACATTGTAATCTATGTATTGGACACTCTAGAAGTTTCAAGAAGATATTTTTTGTAAGGTAACTTTCTAGACGGCTGGCCAGGCACATATATAAGGAGGCGATCTTGACGGCGACAAGTGAGTTGTGGAAAAGTCAGTTATTGTTTGGAAGTTATTGGTTAACTTGTGACTTTGTGACATACATTAAAACACACTCTCCATATTGAAGTGACATGCTTGTACGCAGTCAACTGTTTTATTTGTGTTCCAAGGTTGTAACCTCTATGCGCTGTGTTGGCAGTTGTTTTTAATAATGGCGGCTTTTGTTGATAGTCTCGAAGTGAAGTGTTTGTTGTGATACTGTGATTAAGGTTACATGTGTGTTAATTTGTATATATATATGTGAATAAGATTAATTGTACCAACTGACAGCATCTCGTGTGCGTCTGTGTGTATACGTTAGTCTTTCAAGGTGGTCTTTTTTTTTTTATGAACATGAGTGTATTAAAATTGGAGCTATCTCTTACGCTGGTGTATGAAATAAAAATAACACTCTAAGTCTGTCAATTTGATTGTATTTAGTTGGACATTTGCACTATATATTGTCAATTTTAGTTTATAAATGGCTGAAGATGACCCATAATTGGGTCGAAACCAGTACCAATATACAAGTAATTATGTGACATCATATTAAACTGTATTGAATAGATGGACCTTCATTTTAATTTCTTATTAACTCCACTGTTTGCTGACATACTGTCTGAGAGTTGGTGCTACTATTTTATAGCATTTGGATAATTGTATTGGCAGTATTGATGTGCACTAGGTGTGATTTTTCTATCATACCCTAGATTGAATATTGTACATTGGTGTGGTATGCCTTGTACCTACAGGGTGTCCGAGAAGTCCCTGTACCCCTAGTTTCATACGTTTCATATTATTATTTTGTTATATTATGGCATGGACAATTGAGTTTGTATAATTGGGGAATTCAGTAGTTGTTTTATTGGTATTGGTATTGGTATCCCTACTGCTAACATTGTTGTCAGTCTCATTTCAGTTGTTAAGTCATGGCGGATGTGAGCGGACACAGCTACACTGTTGAGGAGCGATTAATGGCGTGTGCGTGTGGGTGCACGAACGAGCACATAAGGGGCAAACAATGACAGTGATAATGAGTGGATTTAGAGATCGCTTTGGCAAACCCCCACCTCATAAAACTACTGTGCTTGATTGGGAGAAACGTGCATTTGCTTCAGGCAGTGTCAAAGATAGGCCGCGTAGTGGACATAAGAAGACGCGGGAAGAAACGTGTGCCGCCATCGCTCAATCAATTGAGCAGTCTCCATTGAAATCCATTCGCAAATGAGCAGCTGAACTTCAAGTACCGCGGTCAACAATGCATGACCACATTAAAAGAGATTTGAAAATGAAAGGATTTAGGCCTATGCATGTGAATTAATTATCTGACAATGACATGGAGCAACGAGTTGCTGCCTGCCGTGCTTTGTTGGCACAATTCCCAACTGCCGTGTCTTGCTCAAGTGTTATTTTCTGATGAATGTGCGATATATTGCAGTTCACATAGGAGGAATATGGTTTTCTGGTCTAAGGAAAATCCTCATTATGTGCAAGAGTTGGAATGTTATGGTATGGGCCAGAATATCATCACGTCGCTTGTGCGCACCATATTATTTTGATGTGTACGTGAATGGAAAATGCAAATAAGATTTTCCATTCACATACACATCAAAATCTTGGTTAATACCTCAGCTTCAAGACAAGGGAATCATGGGTCATATGTGGTTACAGCAGGATGGGGCTCCAGCACATTTTGCTATTGAGGTGCGCGAGTTCCTTGATGAACAATTTCAAGTCCACTGGATTGGTTGTGGCTCACCAACATCTCCAGCCCCGTTGAAATGGCCACTACGAAGCCCGGACCTTACCACGCCAGACAACTCATTATGGGGAATAATCAAGTCCCATGTTGCTCAATGTCGGTACACAACTAATGAAGAATTGCGCCAAAGTGTGGAGGAAGCCTTTCGTTCCATAACTCCTGAGATGCTCCGCAAGATGTCAATGAGGACTTGGAGATGGAGATGGATAGAACTCTGTGTAAGGCATGATACGTTAGTCTTTCAAGGTGGTCTTTTTTTTATGAACATGAGTGTATTAAAATTGGAGCTATCTCTTACGCTGGTGTATGAAATAAAAATATGATGGTACACATACAGATTCCCTGGATTCATCGTTTTTATATGTAAGTACTCCACTATAATATGAAACGTATGAAACTAGGGGTACGGGGTCTTCTCGGACTTCCTGTATATAGTCCTGATGAAGCCACACAGCTGGCTTTCATACAACAAAGATTTACTCACCATGTTAGCCTAAATGAGGTGTGTTTCACTGGAAAACACAGTGCACTGCTATTTCTCTTTCATATTGCTCTGTTCAATGCCCCATTGCAGCTTGGCGTTCCTAAAGTTGTTTGTCAAACTTTAAAGCAGGTGATGAACATACAAGCCATACAGTAATAAATATTGATAAGCCATAGGAAAAGCCATTTGATAATATGTTACTGTTTGCAAATGTTGCACTAATGCAGTAGACAAAGCGGAATGGTCACTCAGTAACATTCATTCTGTGTGATGATTCTTTTTAGATCAGTGTTGGATGCTCACATGTTCTTTGAGACACCTTCTTCAAACCTTTCTGGGCATACTTGTGCACAAGATAAACACTGCAGTCCACAAACCTTTCAACTCCCCACAACAGTACATTACTTGATCCCATGCCAAAAAATGGAATCCTTCTGAAACTACGTAATGTTGACCATATTGTTGCCGTGCTGTCTTATTTACTGACGTGGTATTCTCACCTGTTTCAACACACCAAAGCTGTGATACTTCTACTCACACCTCAATGTATTTATCCAATAATCACTTTCTTTACATAATGTGATGTTACATCATCTAGTAGGCTTAAGGGCACCTTACTTGGTCCAATGAGAATTCAAAATATAAAATCCTGTGGCACACACAGCCCATTAAGGGCCTTGACATACCAAGGCAATGCTGCTCAGCCAAAAATGGGCTTGCAGATATGGGAGTGCCTCATACCTAGTAAGTGCGACATCATCCTCAGCCACTTTGGTTGGCTTTTGCGACCAGATAAAGAGAATGCATACTAAAACAGGCTTGCAAAATTCAGATGCTTTTTCTCAGATCCTTGGCCTTCACATATTTGTGAACATCTTTGGATAGTGTGTGTACTGCTTGAACCATTAGACTACTTTGAAAGTCCTTATATTAAAAATGTTCTCCTTCCTTTCACAAAGTCTAGGTTTGCTGTTCAATAACTTGCTGGATATAGAATTTCCTCAGAGATTTGCACAATATTGTGTTGTTTGTTAATTTACACAGTTACAATCCTATTAAAACAACGTACATATTCCGACAGCTCACAGTGTAGTAGTTCCAGTTGGCAGTTACTATTGCAACCAGTACGCACATCACGTTTAAGCCAATGCCCTCTTCCTGTCCCCAACCACCCTGTCTTAAAGCTTAAAGCTTCCGAGTTCCACGTTCCCAATTCATGGGCCTTGGCTAAGTGACTGCTTTAGAGTGATAACATCATTATCTGTTATATGTGTTCTTGAAATCAGCGATTTTTGTGTTTATAAGTTTAAAGTTTTCAAGACTGTATATGCCATTTTAGTGCAGTGTACATTTTATTATCGTGTACAATAGTGTAATATTTAACTTAATCCTTATTATTTATTGAACTACAATATGCCAAAAACAGTTCAAAGGGCCGCTAAATGACGAGGGTGACCAAGAATTCATTCACCTCGATAAAAGGCAAGCATAAATGGGAGGTTTGTGGTCAAGCTTTCTATAGGGTGTGTGCCTTACGGGAATATTTTGAGGCTGAAAGGGAAAATAAAGGCCTACTTATAGATGTTAGTAAAGTTGTAGAATGAACAGCAACAGCTTTTAAGATAGTCTAGCTACAGTAATTAAAATGGGAGGGGGGGTGGGGTTAGGGAAGAAAAGAAAGAAAAGGAGCTGTGAGGAGAAGAAAAAAAAAGAATAAGGAAAAGAAGATGATGATGATGTACCTGGTCCAACACATGACTGGTTATCAACACCAGGGAAAACTCTGCACTATGATTCTTACTTCACTAAAAAGAAGCCCCATGACTTATGATCGTGAGATTAAAAGCCATGCGAAACGACAACCTGAGAGGCGGATTTTTACCGATCACAACACTCATCTTAAATTGTGCAGACACCTATGGCAGTGTTCGACTGATTTCACTTTTTTATCCAAAGAAAAGCATGCCCTAAGATACTTCTCCCATCCCCTCCCAGATTTGAATCCGCAATATTGAGCAGGCCAGTTTAATTACTATAGGCAATGACGTCAATGGAGACCAGTCTAATTATTATTGGCAATGGTGTCAATGGATATTTCTACGATAATATAAATATATAAAGACAGGTCATATTTTTAAATGTGTCTTTCTGCTGCTGAAATCTACCTGAAAATGGAAACCAACCGTCCATAGATAGACTGATAAAGGCCTGAGAGGAACAGGAATGAGAAGTATGTCTTAAGATATTTGAGCCGCTAAATTACTACTGAGCCACCTTGGATTAAGATTAATATTTAATATTATGGTAACGCTCTCATGATTCCTGTACAGTGCCTAGCGCAGAGCGAGAAGGGTTGATTGTGATGGTAGTAACACCAGCGGGAACATGTGGCAACACAATGCTCCTGCACTTTTGCTCAGTGCCACGTGCTGCAAACTGTCAGAACATGCATGTTGTTTTAATCGGACTGTAGAGCAGATGTGTTCATATAAGTTGAGTGCTATTGAGCAAATTTTTTTTAACATATTATCTCAGTATATTGTATTAGCGGATGAAGCTATTTCTAATTAGTGCTACTAACACATTAAAAATTAAGTAAGCATTATGTAACTTAAATGCCTCCTTTCCTATACCATACAGTTTATTCTTATGCAAAATGAACCTCTGTACATTGTTATGTAATACTAGCTTCAAGTTTTGCAATTGTTCTTGTTAGTATTTTCTTTTTCATCAGGATTGTGAAAATTATTTTGAATAATGCTCTTCCACATTGGCATCTTGTAAATGAAAAAATAATAGCCTGTATTTGACTCAGACAATACATTTACATTTTGCAGCTTCAGGTTGGAAAGTTTGCCCCTCAGTTTTTGGGTACCAGTCAACATGATTGTCATGAATTGTTGACTTTCCTGTTGGATGGTCTACATGAAGATTTGAATAGGATTGTAGTAAAGCCTTCCATTGAACTTAGTGACTCAGTGGGGCGTCCAGATGAGGTATGTATACTTTGAGTTAATAAAATTTATAAAATTGAGTTCTGTAGTTTTTCTCGTAATAATATTTATAGATGTATTGCCTAACGGCTAATTGGAATTTTGTCTTGATTTTAACCCTTTGGCCTACCATTACTTGTGAAAGGAAATATTCCCTTACATACCATTTATTTTTCAGAAACTTTAACATAAATTTGACAAATCACGTACATAAGAATAATAAGAATACACAGAGCAAAGTGAGCTTTTAGTTCGTCTTGCTGGTATTACTGGTTTCAAGGGAAGCAGATAAATTACCAAGAAATGTAGAGGCATAGGCATTGGTTTCCTTTGTAATGTGATCCCAGAACTGTGGGGTTAGAAATTCATTCACTACGTCCATTTCTTTTGGATTATTCCCCAACCTCCTCCTCACTATAGAGTGAATTTCAGAAACCGGTTTGCATGTTATAGAAACAGGTTTATTGTCAACAAGATCCCAATTCCAAGTATCATTACTAGAGTTTTCACCCCCTCTTGTTGCATTCTAGTTTTGTCCCGTAGTTTCAATTGGCACTATCACCTCGGAGCTGAAATTGGAATCACTTTCATCACTGTCAGTTGAAGAAGTATTTTCACTCTCCAGAGAATCATTTCTGCTTTCAACATCACTATTTCCAAGCCAGTTACGATTAGCCTCATCCATGCTGCACTTGGATGCTGCCATGATTGTTTTCAACTAGCAGCAAACTGAGGTGCATTTTATTTTCCATATTTCAGCTCAGAGTTACTATTTACACAGAGAAAATAGCTTCGGGTATCATCTGAAATCTATCGGGTAGGCTGCAAAGCAAACAGAATAAATCTCTCTGACCAGCTAACCGCGATAATGAATTTATAAATGTTCCGTGTACCAGGACGGAAGTGTCCGTGAAAGTATGTTACCACCTTACGATCGCAGGACAAAAGCTCCGTTAAAGTATGGCAATGGGTTAACAATCTAAGATAACCCAACATGCTTAGTAAAATACAACCGGGCGAGTTGGCCGTGCGGTTAGGGGTGCATGGCTGTGAGCTTGCATCCAGGAGATAGTGGGTTCGAACCCCACTGTCGGCAGCGCTAAAGATGGTTTTCTGTGGTTTCCCATTTTCACACCAGGCAAATGCTTGGGCTGTACCTTAATTAAGGCCATGGCCGCTTCGTTTCCAATCCTAGGCCTTTCCTATCTCTTCGTCGTCGTAAGACCTACTATCCTTTAGATGTTGATTCCCATAGGGAACATGAAATATTTGTCCTGAATGAGTAAATATATAATACCAATATAATGGTCCGTTATTGGACATTATAAATTTTCCAGCTAACTCATTCTTGGTTGCCTGCGTTTCGCCCTCGTGTGCTACGTTGGGCTCATCAGTTGGTACTTAGCACACCTACCAAGTGAGACATAGTCTCTCATAGTGCATTGGCACTGCTGGTGGCTTCAAGTAGCCTATGATTTTAAATTTTTTCTCCATCGAATGTTCGGGAAGGTGTGACGCTTGAATCTAGAACATACGAGTTCAGGCCAGCTGCACGTGGCATGACAGGTGGGTGATCTAACTAGCCCCTGCAGCTACGTCACACATACAGCTGTCCTCAGCTTGCTTGCTCGTCCCGCTGAATGTAAACAAACCAGGCTTGCACGGAGTAATACGCGTGATGATTAAATACAATTAACTCTCAAAAAATATGCATGTACAGGTTGTAACCGGTACAATACATACATACATACATACATACATACATACATACATACATACATACATACATACATACATACATACATACATAATCATTGTAGACTGTTATGCCTTTCAGCTTTCAGTCTGCAAGCCTCTGTGTTTTTTCCAAACTCCACTATAATCCTCTATTTGTAGCACTATGACCTCATTTAGTTCTATACATCTTTAAATCATTAGAAACTGAGTGTAACCATCATCATCTTGGTCTCCCTCTATTTCTCTTACCCTCCACTATTCTCCTAGGTAACATATCCTTATACATTCGCCTCACATAACTGAACACTAAAGCTGATTCATGTATACAGCCTCATCAATCGAGTTCATTCCCAATTTAAGCTTTTTTTTTTTTCTTTTTTACAATTTCCTTTATATTGCACCGACACAGATGGGTCTTATGGCAACAATGTGATAGGATAGGGCTTGGAGTGGAAAGGAATTGACCTTGGCTCCAGCATTTGTCTGGTGTGTAAATGAGAAACCACGGAAAACCATCTTCAGGGCTGCCGACAGTGGGGTTTGAACTCTCTATCTCCCGAATGCAAGCTGATGGCTATGTAACCCAAACCATGTGACCACTTGCTCAGTAACTTAGCCTTTATCTCCTCATTCCAAGTACCCTCCATATGTTTGTACCAGTGATCATTCTTGTTATTGTCATGTCTGTTACTTCTACCTTAAAAATAAGATGTCCAGGTCACAAAGCTTTCACTCCTGTAAAGCAAAGTTGGTCTGAAAACAGACTTACATAGAGTTAGTTTCGTCAAGGAGTTGACTTCTTTCTTATAGAATACTATTGATCGCAACCGTGAGCTCACTGCGTTAGCTTTGCTGCACCTTGATTCAATCTTGCTTACTATACTACCATCCTATGAGAATACACATCCTAAAATCTTGAAATGATCTACCTGTTCCAAGTTTTGTATTCCCAACCTTACATTAAATTCTCTTATGTTTCTTATCTACTTTCATCACTTTAGTCTTGGAAAGGCTAATTTTCATATCATGCTCCATACCTACCAAGTATTCCTGTTTTTCTGTGTGTTTTACCGTTGTAGGGATGAACAACATTATTGTACGGATTTTTTATATCCACGCTTGTTATCGCTTTCTGCAGTCAAATCAGATATGTTTGACTTCCGATAGTAGCTGGTAATATGAGATGCAGTGTTTGAAATTCAGCCGCTAAATGTATCGATAGTCACATTATCGATTATCGCCGTGCTTTTGTCACCTGTTCGACCTCAACTACTACATCATTCACTGAGATGTTCCCAAACAAGTAGCTGGCTGTGACTTTGAAGAAAAGAAACCAGTGAAAAGTAGCAGGCTATGAATTTATATATAACAACTTTGGTAACTGCATCGTGCTTCATAGCAGCTGAAAGGCTTTGTTTGTGTGTGGGTGTGAGTAACATTGGCGGTAGTTCTGAAGCTCGTGGAATTGTGTGACGAATTTATAAGCGATTTAGTATTTTTAGTGCTGTTCGTAATGAGTTCAGCTAAGAAATGATATTATCAATCTTTTAGGGAGGCACATTCTGCTGAATTTCCTTGTTTTATATGACCACAGAAAGGAGAAACATTCACATTCTGTTCCATCTGTTCGTGTCATATAAACGTTTCTCCCAAAGGAAGAACAGAATTAGTAAATCACATTAAATCTGTTAAACACGTCTCTAATACAAAATTTAAGGATGCCAGTCAGAAAATTAATACGGTTTTTACCTCTTCTGGTGCTGATCTTGATATAGTAAGACCGGAATGCTTGTTCACTTAATTTTTAATTGAACAGAATATCACGTAAGCTGCTGCGATCATGCTGGTGCTCTGTTTAGGAAAATGTTTCCAGGCTCAGAAATTGCAAAAAAAAAGTATGACTGTGGTCGTACAAAAACCACACACATTTTGAATAAATGGCTACGGATTCAAGAAGTGAACTTGTTGGTTACATGCAATGTGAACCATTTTCTTTAGCTACAGATGGGAGCAATAATAGTAATGATAATGCTAAGCTTTACCCTATTGTTGTCACCTGTTTTGTGGCAAAGCAGGAAAAGATAGATAGCTCAGTGTTGTCTGTCCCAGCCTTGGTGGGTGATTCAAAGGGAAGTAACATTGGTAATTTGGTAATTTCACAGTTAGAGTGTTACAAAATACCAATTCAAAATTGTGTAGAGTTCTGTTCCGACAATGCTCCAGTCATGATTGGCAAGAAGAATGGAGTTGCTACTGTTTTAAGGGAAGCAAAGTCATCTGTCTTCGTACTGGGTTGCTCATGCCATTTGATTAACTTGGCTGCTGAGAAAGGTGCAAGCAGTTTGCCTGTTAAAATTGATTAACTATTAGTCAACATCTTCTATTATTTATAAAATAGTTGTAAGAGGAAGGAATGCCTTAAGAAATTCCAAGAGCTTCACAACAAGGAAACAAAGAAGATACCGAAACATGTTTGCACAAGATGGCTATCATTGGGAAGGTGTCTGCAGAGGCTGTTTGAGCAATGGGATCCACTACCTGGTTTCTTTAAAAATGAGGTGCTTGTTAATGCTCAGTGTACCGGGACAAGTTGGTTGTGTGGTTAGGAGCGCGCAGCTGTGAGCTTGCATCCGGGAGATAGTGAGTTCGAACCTCACTGTCGGGAGCCCTGAAGATGGTTTTCTGTGGTTTCCCATTTTCACACCAGGCAAATGCTGTGGCTGTACCTTAATTAAGGCCACAGCTGCTTCCTTCTCAGTCCTAGTCCCTTCCTATCCCATCGTCGCCATAAGACCTATCTGTGTTGGTGCAACGTTAATCAAGTAGCAAAAAATAATGCTCATTGTGCATCAACTTCTAGCTTAACATCATTTACAATCCCAAAAGCCAAGCCTGGTAGTTCCAAAGACCATGAAAAGAGGAAAGCTACTGAGTCGTAAGAATTGGTCGCTCCCAAGATATTTACATGTGTCTCAAAATCTGACACTCCTGTGCTAAAGAATAAGAACATTATTCAAAATTGTGAAGAAATGTTTTTATGGTTCTGTCACCAGGCTTAAATAAGGCATACTGTGGCTTCCTGTATGCTGTCATTCCTTCATTTGAGAATCTCAATTCTACAGTTCAGAGTGCTTCCCCTCACATTCATAAACTAATAGAACTAATGATGAACCTGTTAAAGCAGATGCTTTCCAGATTTTTTAAGCCAGAAGTGATCAAAAGTTCCCTTTTATTAAAAGTTCCATACCAATCTATTGAGAATCAGAGAGACAATAATGAGCTAGTCATTGGCATTGAGACAATGAACTTGGTGAAGAAACTTAATAATAGAGATAAATCAACATTCTTTTCATCTGCCAGGGGTTATTTCTGCACAGCAGAACAAGTTCCCTCTCAGTGATGAAGTAGTGAATCATGCAAAGGTTGCAGATGTTACAAAAATTGAAAATGCCCAGTTTTCTGCTGTACAATTCTTTATAGAAAGACTAGCAAGATACCCGTGCTTCGCTACGGTATTATACTGAAATTTAGAATTGAATGCTTAACGTTTTATATATAATCCGCCTAAATTTGCGATCTGACTTTTTTTCTGAGAGAATCCGCCAAAATTCGCGATCTGATTTGTTTTCTAATAAGTTACGGCAAGTTTCCTCCCATTTTTCAATCTTTTTTCCAGCAATCGATTTCGTACTTCCCGGGCTAGGGCCAAGGTATTCCACCCGGTCAGTTGGGTCCCTAAATCTTTGCCATCTTTTCCTGTAAGTATTTCTAATATGCATCAAATCCTCAGGAGATCCAGCGTGGTGTCGTCTTGGGTGCCTTGGCAATACTGAACCTGCGGCCGGACTGAATTCTTAGTCATTACCCATCCAGGACCCGTTTCCAGCGCGGTCTGCACATTTGATGACAGTCCAGAACATTATTATTATTATTATTATTATTATTATTATTATTATTATTATTATTATTATTATTATTATTATTATTATTATATATATGTTCTGGACCCCACAGCAAGATGCAAGACCGCTACTTGGCGGTAAATTACATGTGGTGCCATTGTCATTGTTGAGAATGTGACCAGCACCATTGTCGCAAGTGTGCGGGATTTCTGGCGATACGAATGACATACTTCCGTGCATTATTGACCTTATTATAGAAGTGATCAATTGGACGGTCAATCTCATTCCTATCGTTTAATTCAAATGTGTTTAATTTTTTTTTTATATGCAAGGAGTATCTACTGTAATCTAAGAACGTTCTCCGAAGGAAAAGATGGCTCTTGAAAACGAACCCACGAAAGATTAAAAATGATCGGTTTATGATCAGAATAAGTACACCGAAAATCTACAGCCTGTTTCCAGTCATTCGACAGGGTCAGGAATGGAATGAATAAAGCCCCATGTAGCGGCAACAATAGGAATTGTGCCGGCTGCCGAAGCACTCCTCTGGGGCAATGATCGATGAATGACAAATGAAATGAAATATTGGACAGTGTTTCTGGAATGAAAGATGACAGGGAGTATCCGGAGATAAACCTGTCCCGCCTCCGTTTTGTCCAGCACAAATGTCACATGGAGTGACCGGGATTTGAACCACGGAACCTAGCTGTGAGAGGCCGGCGCGCAGCCACCTGAGCAACGGAGGATCCTTATAAGTACATTATGAACAGTAAAATCAATTTGTCTCACCTCCTTTTACACCCCACCGCCGTTAATTTTATTTACCCCCCCCCCCCAAAAAAAGAAGGCGTGTTTCTTTATGTTTAAAGGAGATTCCAAACACAAATGTTCACGTCTATTACTTCCAGTCTTGAGATATAATTATCCCCATAAAAATAATTCACTTTCTTCACTTCCTTTCACATCCCCCCGCCCGCCCTAAGTGAATTTTCCGGCAAAAGATTACTTGTTTCTTTAATAGTAAAGGATCTTCTAAATACCAATTATCACGACTCTAACTTCTTCAGTTTTTGATTTATGTGTCTTAGTGAAAGGAATTCAACACGTTTTCACTCCCGCCCCGCAAGGTGGTTCCCTCCCTCCCCCCCCCCCCCCCAAACGCGTTTTTCTTTGTTTGTAAAGGAAATCCAAATACCAATTTTCACGTCTGTAACAACTTTATTTTTATTACATGTATGTATTCTCATACAATTAATTATTCAATTATTTCATCTACACCCCCCTCCGTTCATTGGATTTTCCGAAAATACGTGTTTCTTTACTTTCAAAGCAGATTCCAAATGTCAAATTTCACGTCCGTAACATCTTCATTTTTGAGATATCAGTAGCCTAATAAAATAAATCAACACCATTTTCAGTCACTTTTACCCCCCCCCTCCACCCAAGTGGTATTTCCGAAAATTAAAAATACACGTTTCTTTATTTTTAATAGAGTTAAAAATACCATTTTCACTTCTATAACATGTTAAGTTTTTTATATATACTGTAGAAATTATCATTTTAAAATTTCACCCCTCTTTATTTCCCCTTAAGTGGAGTTTCCAAGAACAAATCACCTATGTTTCTTTACATTTACAGGAAATGTCAAACACCCATTTTTTACGTCTGTAACATTTTATGTTTCTCAGATATTCTGTAGATATAGTCTTTCGAAAAATTCACCCCAGTTTGTCACTCCCGTTTAACCGCCATTAATTGGATTTTCCAAAAACAAAAAATACGTGTTCCTTTATTTTTAAAGGAGATCACATATACAAATTTTCAGTTCTGTAATATCTTCAGTTTCAGAGATTTATGTATCCTCATTAAAGGCATTCAACCCTTTTACACCCCTCCTATTGGGATTTACAGAAAACAAAAAATACTGTACGTGTTCCTTTATTTTTAAAGGAGATTCTAAATACCAATTTTTACATCTGTGAACTTTTAAAGTTTTAAGATGTAGACACACTAATTTTAAAAATTCACCCCCTTTTTCAACCCCCCCCCCCATTATTTGGATTTTCCAAAAACGAAAAAATACGTGCTTCTTTATTTTTAAAGTAGATCCCAAATACCAATTTTTAGATCTGTAATATCTTCAGGTTCTGAAATATAAGTAGCCTCATTAAAGGCATTTAACCCTTTTTTCACCCTTTTCCACCCTTTTCCACCCTTCCCATTGGGATTTTCCGAAAACAAAAAATACGCGTTTCTTTATTTTTAAAGGAGATTCCAAATACCAATTTTTACACCTGTAAACATTAAACGTTTTGAGATATAGATACACTCATTTTTAAAATTCACCCCCTTTTCAACCCCGCCATTAATTGGATTTTCCAAAAACAAAAAACACGTGTTTCTTTATTTTTAAGGGAGATCCCAAACACCAATTTTCAGGTCTGTAATATCTTCAGTTTCTGAGATATAAGTATCCTCATTAATTGCATTCAACCCATTTTTCACCCCTTTTCACCCATCCTATTGGGATTTTCCAAAAACAAAAAATACGTGTTCCTTTATTTTTAATGACGATTCTAAATACCAATTTTTACATTTGTAAACTTTAAAAGTTTTGAGATATAGATGCACTCGGTTTAAAAATTCACCCGCCTTTTCACCCCTCCATTAATTGGAATATTCAGAAACAAAAAATACGTGTTTCTTTATTTTTAAAATAGATCCCGAACACCAATTTTCAGGTCTGTAATATCTTCAGTTTCTGAGATATAAGTATCCTTAATTAAAGGCATTCAACCCATTTTTCACCCCTTTTCACCCCTCCTATTGGGATTTTCCGAAAACAAAAAATACGTGTTCCTTTATTTTTAATGAAGATTCTAAATACCAACTTTTACATCTGTAAACATTAAAAGTTTTGAGATATAGATGCACTCATTTTAAAAATTGTCCCCCCTTTTCACCCTCCCATTAATTGGATTTTCCAAAAACAAAAAAATACGTGTTTCTTTATTTTTAAAGAGATCAAAAGTACCAATTTTCAGGTCTGTAATATCTTCAGTTTCTGAGATATAAGTACTGGTATCCTGATTAAAGGCATTCAACCCCTTTTTCACCGTTTTTCACCCCTCCTATTGGGATTTTCTGAAAACAAAAAAATACGTGTTTCCTTATTTTTAAAGAAGATTCTAAATACCAATTTTTACATCTGTAAACTTTTAAAGTTTTGAGATATAGATAAACTCGTTTTAAAATTTCAACCCCCTTTTCACCCCCTTAGGAATGGAATATCCAAAAATCCTCTCTTAGCAAGCACCTACATCTTAATATGAATCTATGCCCAAAATTTCATTTCTTTATGTCCAGTAGTTTTGGCTCGGCGATGATGAATCAGTCAGTCAGTCAGTCAGTCAGTCAGTCAGTCAGGACAAGTTTTTATATATATATATATAGATTTCCATATTGCTGCCGAGGAAGGACATTGAGTTGGCTGAGGATGCAATGAATATGCTTCAGAACCAATTTGTAGCTCTTCAGATTGATGACACTGCTACTCTTGAGAGTGAGAATCTGACAGATGACACCAAATGGGCTTGCCTGATGAACATTTGTGGAGCTGATGGTGTTCTTAAGTATGATATGTTCTGACTCTACCGCACAGCAATGATGAGTGTGAACGTGTGTTCAGCTTGGTGAAAAAGAACCAAAATCAGTTTTCGTCCTCAATGTCAAATGAAATTATGGGTTCTATTTCTGTTTTGAAAACCAGAGTACTTGTCCATGTTACTCGAGTAGTTTTCCTCCAGAATTTCTGAAAAAAGCAAAAAAAGCAACTCATCTCCATCTGTCCTCTCCAACCTGTGATGAATAATAGCCTGCATACAGCGAACTTGACAGAATTTTGTAAATAAGTGTACATGTTTAGTTTAATTTTGACAGTGACATTCATATTGTGTTGTGCTTAAGCTGAGCACACAGATTTTCTGCAGTATGTCTCTCTGGATACAAAAAAACACACTAACAAGACACTCTGCATGGTCATGGTGTCTGGCAAAATAAAATGGCCAGTGACAGCCATGAAACTTTCTGTATTAACCCTTTGAGCACCGCGTGCTATTACGGTTTTCCTACCGCTGAGCGCCAAGGCCAGTTTCCGTTTTTTACAAACTTTTGTTTGATCACTCACAGTTCAGCTGTTATTGTAGGTAGAAACTTGAAATTTTTGTTATTATTTTACTAATATGATTGCCTATACGAATAAAGCCTTACTCAATTCATTTATGACCATTAGTAAATATTTGGCAACCAAAACCAAAAAATATTAATTAAAAATAAAACAAAACAGAAGTTTAGCAATAAAATTTAGGTAGAACAAAAAAATGTTATATATCGCAAACATTTTTATTGAATAGTACTGCCTATTGTGAAGCTATATTGAAAATTTCATTAATTTCGTACCGAAATAAACCTGTAGTAAAAATCATTAATTTACATATCCATTTGAGAAAAAAATACAAGTCTAATTACACTCGTTTTGTTTATATGTCAATACTAATGATAGGCCTATATGGTACAAACTTCTTTTACATAACACCTACATAACATACTACAAATAATAATAATAATAATAATAATAATAATAATAATAATAATAATAATAATAATAATAATAATAATAATAAAATTCAGTACAAGTATATTTTCCAAGACTACTCAAACACACTTATGTTTTGTCAAGGACAGTGGATGTATAATCATTTTCACAGCAATAAATGAACAGGTAAAATATCGAGAGCAACTAGACAAACAGAGTGGACAAGGTACACAGCGAGACTGCTAGTGTTGTTGCCGCGCCAAGTAAAGCGTGCCAATAAATATGCCCGTTGATTGGACTGATGGCCTTGAAAATAAAAGAGGCTGTTTATTGCAAGAATAGTAAGTCTTTAACTAACTAAATTGGGAAATTCTGAAAGGATATGACTGTTACTTTTATTAATAAAAAATAAATAGTGAACGTCCTTTTGAAAGGACGTTGGCATTTTTCAGATGGAAACCAAATGGGCTTTCAAAAGGATGTTGGCGCTTAGAGGGTTAAGTGATGTCCAACAATCAGTAGTTACACAGACAGAAGGTGCAAGATGAAGGTATTCTCTTACTTTAAGCTGACAAGACTCATACAGAGAGTTTATCAGCGAATGATTTAAAACATATTTTGATGGGAGTTCATAGTCGGGATTCAGAGCATGAGTGTACTCAACAAATCCAGTGTCCTCAACCAAACTGTATGGCTGTAAATCCATGTAGAAAATCTTTGCTGATGCGAGATGTATTTTCTTCTTTTGAGGAGCAGTTAGTTTTCTTCTGACGAACGCAGTTACCGTCATCTGGTTGTTAGCCTTTGAAATAGGTACCTCTGAAAATGGAGTAGCCGGTAATGTTACAGGTGAGGCGGCTAGATCAAGATACTGATTAGAATTTGAAGCACTATTTTGACACTCAACTTCCCATTGTTCATCACTCTTGTTTCTGCTTTCCGGCGTCAGAGTCACTTCTCCACCTCGAGGCAAAATCACAGTCACGTGGCGACAAAGCATATGCCATATTAAACATATTATCGTTGATTTTCATCTATCTGCCATTGACACAGAATTCAAGACAATCAATAATATAACAAAAGAAAATGAAGCATAGTGTGGAACGGTCTGGCAGCACCTGGTAGGACGGGGTGACCAGTAGGTATTGTAGAAGCACTCTGTCCTGGTACACTGCCACTGACACCGGCGCAGATCTCAGAAGCACTGTCCTGTACGTGCCGTGCCTTTGGCACCAGACAACGGCCGTGGCGAGCACAGTCGAGTCACGAGGCAGTCATGTGGCCACACACAATAGTGCTTCGCTTGGCAAGAGTGCAAGCCGTCAGTGCCCGCCATACTGTTCGAAAAGCAGACTTGATTGATGTGTGTTCTTGCTCTCGCTAACAGTATAAATAAGGAGTTGCTCTTTAAGGTCAATATTCACGTCACAAACCTTTTCATTCTTGTAAAAGTTTCACAGATTTATTTTGATAGCAGTACCACTGGTACAGGTTCATTTTACATCATGGCACCATGTCTACTGTGCCATCTCTGGCACCGGTGTCAAAGCACAGTGCCAGTGCCTTCCTTACGTCATTAGTTCCAAGATAGAGATTATTATTTCAAAAATGCACAGAGTGGATAATGTGCTGACACGCACTTGCAGTAGAGTTGATATGACAATAAGACGCAATTTTCAGTTAGAATAAGACTTGCAAAGTCATGCACAGTGGAATATAAAATTGAATATATATATATGCATAGGCCCAAAGATATTAGAGATTTTGGGATTCTAGAAAATGACAAGCAAGTATTAGAATAAAGTTAACGAAATCAACACATTCTATGATACATTTACATTTACTTATATATATATTTACTATATACATTTCCTGACCAGCAGAATATAAACAAATCCTTACAATAGTAGACAGTTTTCAAAATAGCCAATAATGATATAGAATCAGAGTCTAAGATTTTATTGATTTTCTGTAGAATGAAGAAACGTTTACTCAAGAATGATTTATGGTCACGATCCAATTGGCAAGCCTCCCTATTTAAGGTTAAAAACTTGACCTAACCAATACATCTGTATACATATCTGATGGGAAACTCGCATACCCTAGTATTCCACAAGGGATATAAAATTTGGCAGATAAAGGATACAATGTTAATTAAACAAAAAATTGGCAAACTGAACAATAATAGTACTTTAATCTAGAGGGAAAAGGAAGACGAATGAGTGTCAAAATACAACAGAATGAGGTAATAATAGCACCTTTGAGCAAAAACTATTTCCAAACACGAATATTTAAGTGAACTAACAAATACGGAAATATTAAGCAAGACAAATTAATCAATATAAGGTAAACTTTAAACTTTAGTACAGTAAAATTGTATTCAAGGGATCTATGCTATCTAAATTGAACCATATTTTATAAAGAAGAAAATAAGGTGGCGATGAAGGGACATAGGAACCCGGGAGACATGACAATGGAAAAATGTGTTATTCAATGCACAAAATAATAAGTTCCAAACAAACAAAAAAACAAAAAAAAGATTTCCATGATAAATTGATATTAACAAGTGCTCGTTCAGCTCACCACTGAATTAGTACTGTTCAGAACTCTGTAATACTGTCACACAGAAAACAGAATAGTGGCCTCCCAGTGCTGATGACTCCTCCATCTCCTGTCTATAAAGCCGAATAACAGAATGATGAAGAATGCGTGTTACATGTTATATTTCTCTGTATCTCTCACCTGAGGAACTGGTTGAAGCTCGTGGACCGGAGAGCCAGCCCTGTCCGGTGAAATGTAATGTGCTTTGGCATCCACGTTGAATGGCACTCTCAGTTCGACCTGCCTGGTGAGGCAGGTGGTACGTATTTATGTGATAGTAAGTTCTTTAGAAAAGATACGAGAGACAGAACAAGATGGAAACTGGCATCATGGGGTCAGGGGAGTCACTAATCAACCAAGATGGCGGCCAGAACATTGTAAGCAGGTGTAGTTGAAAGTAGATATAATAAGTATGGGGGATATGCAAGGTAAGTCCACAAAATATTTAAATTGTACAGTATATCGCAGCACAATAATCTAATTACATCTTTTTGTCTCCTTCCCTATGGGAATCAACATCTATATCATCTGATGGCCAAGCAGGCATCAATTTTTGGTAAGGAGACAAAGTCTCTCATAGTGCATTGGCACTGCCGGTGGCTCCAATTAGCCTGCGCAGTCGCCTCCACGGTATGCACTAGCCATGCGTCTTGGTGGGTGTGCTAAGTACCAACTGATGAGCCCAACTTAGCGCACAGTGGTGAAATGCTGGCAACCAAGAATGAGTTAGCTGGAAAATTTATAATGTCTAATAACGGACCATTTATATTGGTATTATAAACGTACAGTAGACGCGTTATAACTTTGCCACTGAGTAGCCGTGGCCTTTCTAAGAATTCAAAGACTCTCATGTTTTGATGCCATTCTGCGGATTTGAGAAACGTTTTTGTAGAGGCTAATAGAACATCATTCTCTCTTCACCATTTCCCGAGATCCAGTGACATTTCCCATAGGCACTGTACAACCGGTTGCTGCACCTAGCGATGTATAATAAAGGCGGTCATTGATTGTCAACGAGTTTCGTGTGCGCACGTGTGGTGGGGGGGCGTAGTAGTTGTCAGTAGTGTTCACTACTGTTAGGTTGTGAATGCAAGATGACCCTTGATTATTCACGTGTGATTCTGAGGGGAAAAAACATCGCTTTGGATTTGGAGAAATATGGTAAATAAACACAAAACAAATGTAACAGAATACAGTCAAATGAAGTCAGGTGATGAAAGAAATATTACATTAGGAAATGAAGTTTTAGCAAGTAAACGAATATTGTATCTTGGGTAGTAAAATAACTTAATGATAGCAAAAGTAAGGATCAAAATGCAGATTGGCAGAGGCAAGGAAGGTCTTTCTTAAGAAAATTTGCCAAATTCGAACATTGATATAGGAATTAGAAAAAAAAAATTGAAGACTTTGTCTGGAGCATGGCATTGTATGGAAGTAAAACATTGACAATAACTAGCTCAGAAAGAAAGAGAATAGTAGTTTTTGAAATGTGGTATTACAGAAGGATGCTGAAGGTGAGATGGCTAGATGGAATCATGAATGGAGAGGTACTGAATCGAATTGGTGCGATAAGAATGATTTGGGAAAATTTGACCAGAAGAAAGGATAGAATGATACGACACATCTTAAGACACCCAGGTTTTGTTCAGTTGATGCTTGAGTGAAGTGGAGGTGGTTAGTACGGCAGAGGTATATCAAAGCGTGAATATTACTAGAGTAGGTGTAGGATGTAGTAGTTACTTAGAAATGAAAGGGTTTGCACAGGATAGCCTAGGGTGACAGTACAGGGCTGCATCGAGCCAGTAACCCAAACAGTAACAGCAAAAAATGAGTTGGTAAAAAATCCAAGAAATATCTGTCCCTGGGTTTTGTGTTGCAATAGGATATGCTGTAAAAATACAGTGGAACCTCAATTCTTGGTTTTTGGAGGGACTATGGAAAAACATACAACACAGGAAAATGGAAAATCCGGGAAGGAATAAACCATCAACAATTTGGCTAAACATCACAAGAATGAAATATGTGTAATTATAAACCTACAAACTCTCCTAAACCAAACCAAACCAAACTACAGCCCCAATAGGCCTTCGCCTACCAAGCGACCGCTGCTCAGCCCGAAGGCCTGCAGATCATGAGGTGACACTGTGGCGAATCCTCTTGGCCGTTATTCCTGGCTCTCTAGACCGAGGTCCCTATCTCACCGTTAGATAGTTCCTCAATTAAAGGCAATCGTAGGCTGTATGGGCCTGTAACCAGCCCTCATATCCAGGTAAAAAGCCCAACCTGGCTGGGAATCGAACCCGGGCCCTCCGGGTTAGAGGCATTCAAGTTAGACTGTGGAGCCAGCTTCAGACATTAATTACCGGTACGCGAGTTAAAAATCTTGAAACATTACATTCAGTTTTACCGCGGAAACTTGGTCAGTTTCCCATGAAAACTTATTTCAGTTCAGCAACTTTGATCAGCCGAACTCTTCGAAAAATCCTATACCAGTAATGCCAAGCCAAACAACAATCAACCACAAGTAGGTAGTTTT
Organism: Anabrus simplex; assembly: GCF_040414725.1. Classification (NCBI taxonomy): domain Eukaryota; kingdom Metazoa; phylum Arthropoda; class Insecta; order Orthoptera; family Tettigoniidae; genus Anabrus; species Anabrus simplex. The sequence continues at coordinate 282,088,713 of NC_090266.1, read as the reverse complement.
TAATTCTCAAATCTAATAAATTGAAGCCCATCAGATACAAAAGCGCCCAACATGATGGTGAAATCCCTTTTTCTAATCTTCCAATATAATTTGGTCACTGGTATACTGTTCGTAGTCACTTTCTGGAAATCTTGTACCGCGTAAATTAGACCTTCATCGACTTTTAAAAGTTATGTTGAAATCGAGAGTATGATTTCAAATGTAAGTATCGATTCTCAAAAGTTCTTGAATGCATTAATAATCACAATCAAGTTGGAAAGAGAAAAAATATCATTAAAACTTCAGAAATTATGGTTATTTGTGACGTTGAGCTCAGCTGGAAAGCGCAATGGCTGTACAAGTCATTGCAAGTGGGAAATGACACAAACTTTTTAAATGTAACATGCGCAAATAAAACGACTATAATTTTTATTACATTTTAACACAAAAACATAAAATTCTCAGTCTTATATTAGAACCAAAACGTAATAGGATATTCCAAAACCTCCCATAGCTCTATGTATGTAAGGTGTAAAGGCCGGTCTCCACTGATTAACATTTAACAACAACATGTTACATGTTAACCGGTGACACCATCAACATGTTAAATGTTGAATACTGTTTCATTTTAACATTGTGTCCACACTTAATAAACATGTTAAACTTGACCTTCTTTGTTTATATAGAGGTAGTTCATCATATCAATTTGTAATACATTTAGGTGGTGTCTAGTATTTTCAAACATGGACAATGGACTCAGATGAAGAGGATTGGCCTTTGTTATTGCCACTGTTGCTTCTTGTTCTGATTTAGAAATGCAGTTTTATTAGACACATTTGCTTCCCTCATCCTGCTCATTGCTTCAATAGCAAACCTCTTTGAAGTATAAACTTCGTCCGCTCCCGCCCCCCCGACTTCCGACTTTTCTGATTTTTTTGCAATACTCGATTGTACTGGGGGCGGAGGGACGCTAGTTTTTTTTTTCGATGCACTCGCGGGAATAATTATAGATAATTTAGAGTTCCTGGGAACTGTCTGCTTTCTTCGCTTTATCTCTGTATTCCTTTGATGAGACATCCCACAAACAAGGCCTTTCTATTACGTCATTAATTAAGTCCAAAGTAATCTTGCTCCACTCCATTTCTGACTATAAATTGTAGTATAGTGCAGAGAGGACGACACGCGTGCGCGTACCGGTACTGTATTTGTAGCTTATAACAAAGAGAATGAGTGTTGCGGAATGTTGTAACTATAATCCTACTTCACGAGAAGCACGTCGTTTGCATCGTTTGGCTACCTGTAGACATGGAAACGGCAAGGAAGTTGCCGAAGCTGTGCCAACATCTCCTGAACAACGAATTGACTTTACATGTTTTCCACTTGGAGCGGAAAACACGCCAACATGTTAAAAGTGTTAACCTCAACATTCTTAATTAACATGCAAAGTCAATTGGAAGACACAATCACAATATGCATGTCAATTGTAACATGTTAAATTTAACATGTTGGTGTTAAATGTTAATCCGTGGAGACCGGCCTTAACATCTGTTCTGCTCTTGATAACATAATCCTAGACGATGATATTAAAATAATAATTTTAATTAATTTCATGTGGCTATTTCTAGCCGAGTGCAGCCCTTGTAAGGCAGACCCTCCGATGAGGGTGGGCGGCATCTGCCATGTGTAGGTAACTGCGTGTTATTGTGGTGGAGGATAGTGTTATGTGTGGTGTGTGAGTTTGCAGGGATGTTGAGGACAGCACAAACACCCAGCCCCCGAGCCATTGCAATTAACCAATGAAGGTTAAAATCCTGGTCCCGGCCGGGAATCGAACCCGGGACCCTCTGAACCGAAGGCTAGTATGCTGACCATTCAGCCAATGAGTCGGACTATTAAAATAATAAATTTGTGTAAAGAAGGAGCAGTTTCGATTCCTGCCTGAAAACCCAGTGACTATACAGTGCCCTGAGGGAAGTGCCGAAAACCTGTTCAGCGATACAATCGAAAGAAATTTTAAAAAATAAACATCTAACCCTGGACATAATGTAGACGTTTTACAAGTATGAACATTTGACAAAACTTGTTCCGTCTTCAAGTAGAACTGTCGAAATGTACTCTGTCTCCTTCCAATTGTTGGGACCACTCCCTACTTTATTTCTGTGGATTCTCTAAACAATACCACCCAAATACATTGCTAAGATGGTCCCTTATTCAAGTTCACCGCCGGTCGCTTTTCCAGTAGAGTACTGGTACATCCTCTAATTATTGCAATGACGGGACGTTAACACCAAGATCCTTAAGTATCCCGTAGCCATCCTTTTTTGAGATACGGTTTCTTGAAACATGCTTGATAGAGGATTTTGCGTTTATGGAACTGAAATTTCTGGACAATTGATCCGGGAAATAGCTTCTTCAAGGAACATATAATGTGGGATTCAACGTGATTTAATTAGGATGCTCGCGGGACCACGTAATTTGAACGAATAACCTGGGAAAACGTAGTTTCCAGGAACATATAGTCGAGGTTCTACTGTAGCTTTATAGCTTTACCTTTCTTCAGATTGGCACTGTCTACAATGTCCAGGCAATGTGCACAGTTACTCGATAAAGTAGGTAAGACAATGGATTATTTTACTTTTCCAGAAATCTATAGACTTTGTAGGTGTTTTGTACAGTTCCCAGATTTTGGACATTGCTGGTGACATATTGAATCCCCAAACAGAGTAGAAGTGAAGTGACAATGCCTTGTACCAATTTATGTATTCTTTAGATATAAACCTGTGGTCCTAAATCTCCTTTATTTTATTGTGAGAAATTAGCAGATTTAATGTTGGCATATTTTTATGTTTCAGGAAATGGCCAATGAAGCTTGGCGCAATCACCTGAAGTGTAATGATTCCATAATAATAGAGAATTTTCACGGTCTGTTGAAGTCAACAGTAGTATGTCCGCTATGTAGTAAATCATCTGTGACATTTGATCCCTTTTGTTACCTCTCTCTACCTTTGCCGGTCAAGAATGAGCGTTGCATCGAGGTATGTCTTTAATTATTAATATTTTAAAAATATATTCTTTCAGTAGCTGTTTGCTGTTTTAACTCTTTTAATAAGAAACAGCCTGAGCTTCAAATAAACAAAACCACCCTAAACCTCACCCATATCGACCATATGCACCACCAAATTTTATGATAATCATTTTGTAAAAACTTGGTTGTTGCCGTCTAGGAGACTCCGGATGAAACAGTATAGATTCCTATACCATATTAGATATTACACTGATATAGTATTACATTGTTATCTGTGCATATATTGAGACTGCCTCATGGGGTCAAGATTAGTAGTGTACCCAACCAGTACATTGAGATTGATTCAGATCAAATTGTGATGTATAATAACATAGATATAGGAATGGTCACTTTTTTTTTGACAATTTTTTTGGCAGAAATTTGGGGCTCAGATATTATTTGCTTCACGATCGTACCGTACTACTAACATCAAAAATTCTATGGGTCTGCATCTTTCTGCCCACTCTGTTGACAAATCTGTTTCTGTCAAAACCGAGAAAGATGCCGGGACTACATGCATATCGTATCATTTAGGTGGCACCAGTTTAAATATCATCACATGTGTAGGATGGAGTGTGTGAATTTTCATTATAGGTTGTTCACGGCTAAAGAAAACTTCCGCATTATTTAAAAGATAGAGCAAATTGGTAATCGTGCTGCAGGAAGAAAGTAAGATGTGGAAGAGAGTTCCATATGTGGTTGGAGAAAAAATGAGCAAATTGGTAATCACACTGAAGGAAGAAAGTAAGATGTGGATGAGAGTTCCATATGTGGTTGGAGAAAAAATAAGGCCTGGCTTGAACAGTCAAGCAGTAACCAGGTAACCACCTTGGATTTCACGGATGAAAAGCAGAGTTTCCAGGAATCAGAAACCAGACACCTATGCAAATGTGCAACTGGAGAGATCCAGTTTGGATATGCGATCACGAGTGAAATATATTGGTTGAAAGCCATAGCAAAAGCAACAGAGCTAAAAATTACAGGTTGTAGGGCTAGCCATGGATTGGTCAAGTATGTTCATGAATTATATAATATAAGTTTTTAAAGCTAAACTAGTACTGCGTAATATCTCCCAGCCAGTTATGAAGAAAATATTGTGTTAGCACCACAGTAATTCTATTTAATTTGCAAATTGGTAACGCATATCAGACATATAGGGCCGATTGCAGAAACGATTACTAGTTTTAAGCCTTAGACATCGTCTGCCTAATCAACGTCTAAATCATTCACGATCTTCCATTGCATAAACAATGTTCAGTCGATGTTTAACTAGACATCCCTTAAACTTTCTATTTTGGTTTAAAAGTGGAGACAGAAGTATCTTTGATGTAACTCTTTGCTTGTCGCAACCAATGAAATTCGTCGGTGCGCGCGCCGAACGCCAGTCAGCTGTTTGTCTTCATACACATTACTCAAATATGGCTGAGCATGATTTGCCCACAGATAAGAGTATCGCTTTCGGTGGAAATTAAATCTCATAATATTATCGACAATAAAGTGACAAGCCACCGTATGGGGAAGTGTAGCTTTGCTTATAGCGTTGTTACAGTGAGTGTAATCTATTCATAAATTACGGTAGCTTCAACGAAGGGAAGATGAAGCAATAGTAATGTGTAACCGAAAATGTGTTGTACGGGCCGTATAGATGTAGCTTGCATTCTGGAGATAGTACGTTCGAAACGCATCATCGGCAGCTGCGAAGATTGTTTTCCGTAGTTCCCTATTTTTACACCAGGCAAATACTAGGGCTGTTATTATGGTCACGGCTTTTCTTCCCCAGTCCCCTTTAAACGATAATCACCACCACTTGTCTTTTCCTATCTGATAATTGCCGAAAACTTTATATATATATATATATATAATCGTATAAGTCCCATACAATCTACTTTTTAGTTTTCACTACTATGTGTGTTTACTTGGCCGTAAATATAAGTGAATCCCTCCCGGTTGATGTATGTGACAGCCCTCAGACGATCGGGATACATAATTCTGATATGCATGTAGTCTAAGTGACCTATAATTCCATGAAAATTACCCCATGTATATAATAAAATATATCGGTTGCCAAGAATTGTATTCAAGTTGACAGTTACCGGACTGTCACTTTGTCATCAAGAAACAAGTCTCTCGTAAAGTGAAACCTTATTTTATGATTATCTCCCCGTGCATGTCAAACGAATTGCTGCGATTTAGCAGCGGGCGACCCACAGAGAGGCCGTCGGACTAACCTTTCTTCCCGGAATCGCCTCAACATGATAATACAAATTACATATTTCATGGTATATAACCTCCGATTGTGCTTCACTCCTCTCATTTGAGGTTAAACAGTGCTCTCGGCAGTGTTTAAACATGACCGGTTGAACATCGGTTTTAGACAGTGTCTAAGTGATAAATAACGTCTCTGCAATGCGGCAGCCATACTTAGGTATTGTTTAGCCGTAGACATCGTCTAAATACCGTTTTTGCAATCGGCCCATTTATTTTACTTTAGAATTTACAATTTTAAATAAGAGGGAAAAGAAGTAAAACAAGGGTACTCCAAATAAGATGGAGGAGAGCTATTTCATAGTGTAAAGTGTGTGTCAAGGCAAACTCATAAATCTGCAAGATAAACAGCAGCTAAGTGCTATTCGTGACCTAGTCTCCATAGTTTTAGTAATCACCGTCCAAGATTGACAACGATCAAGACGCTACGGGATGTAGTTCAAAAGGTATCGGCAATTGAAGATGCAACGCAGCATCTCCGCGCCCAACTCAAGGAGGCGACCAGCAGCGCCAATTGGGAGGAGAAACTACAGCGGCTGGAGGAGGAGTTCTGTGCGTTTTAGGAGAAGGTCTCTGGTGAACTGAAATACATAAAAAACAATATTTAAAAAATAGAGGAAAAGCTGGACGAGCTAAGTGAATGCATAGACGAAGCGGAGCAATATAGCCGCCAAAACTGTCTAATTTTGCATGGCGTCCTGGAAGCACCAGGTGAAAACGTGTATGCTAAAGTATTACCAACTATTAAAGAAAAACTGGATGTCGAGATTAATATGTCAGACATTGACCGTTGTCATCGCCTAGGTGTTCCAAAGCGAACAACGGCTGATGTGGTGGCCACGGGTAAACGCCCTTTGGTTATTAAGTTCCTGCGGTACCAGGATCGTGACCGCATCTGGAGGGCTAAACGTCATCTAAGAGGCACGCACCTTCTCCTGACGGAATCGCTCACGGGTACCAGGAAAAACATCTTAAATCGTGCACGTGATCATTTTGGCTTAAATCATGTCTGGAGCCAGGACTGTCGCATTGTTGTCCTATGTGACAAAGGACGAAAAGTGTTTGTTACTACAATGGTACAACTTGTTAGTTTAATGTAAAACACAAGTGAGCATTGATACGGGGTCATTACTGAGATGGCAATAACTCATAATGTTGTAGTTTTAAGTAAATGTGCATGTATGTGTGTGAGTGAATGTGATTGTGACACTGGAAGTACTTGCGGAGAAAAAAAGGTGAGTAAGTAGAAGTATTTTCTAGACAATGGCTCGTCACAATACAAGTGTTATTTCTACCGATTGTAGTGACCTTGATGTCAGTGACCCGGTCCCACCCCCTCCCCAGTCGCCCCTCTCACCCTACCCTTCAATAGCATCAGTGGGAAACATTCTCAGGGAACATCTTGCAAGCTATCGGCGAGCCCTACAGTGTTGTTATATTAATGCGCAATCATTGATGGCTCACATTGACGAAATACAATCCCTCTTTCATGATAGTAATATCTTGCGCTGCATATGTGTAACTGAGACTTGGTTGCAACACTCACTAAACTCAGGCCTTGTTGAATTAAATAACATGACTTTACATCGTCTAGACCAAAGAAAACGTATAGGGGGAGGGTGTGCTATTTACTGTCGTAATGATCTCAAAAGTAAAATAGTGGCTACTTCAGACCAGACAATTCCTAATCGACTTGAGTTTATGTTTGTGGAAGTTTTGACTAACAATCAAAAAGTACTGATCGGAGTAGTTTATAAACCCCCAGATGTAAGACATTTATCGGACCTTGAACTTTGCATAGCCAAGTTAATTCCACTGTATGAAAATATAATTATACTGGGAGATTTTAGTACAAATCTGCTGACTGTGACAAACAAATCATTACATTTACAAAATGTGTTCTTTAGCTTAGACCTAAACATCCTACCTCTAAATGCTACTAATCATCTACATACAGTAAACCAGATGACTCATATTTTGATTGACTTGATCATAACTAACAATCCTCAGAAAGTTTTAAATCACGGACAGTTTGCAGTGCCAGGTATTTCTACTCATGATCTAATATATGTCTGCTATTCATTAAAGATGCCAAAATATGAAACTAAATATATAACACATAGGAATATAAAACATCTGGACAAGGAAAGAATACGACATGAAGCATATTATCTGCCGTAGAACGATATTTTACACGTGGATGATATTAACATAAAAATAAATAAATTATCTGATCTGGTGTTGGAACTGTATGACAGATTTGCTCCCAAAAAAGAGATCGGGTAACTCGACCATCTTCTCCGTGGTTGACTAGTGAGATTAAATCAGAAATGGCAAAGCGTGACTCATGGTACAGAAGGTTTAAACGAACGGGTAATGCTAATGACTTTGAAAATTACAGCGTTCTTCGCAACAGGGTTAAACAGTTAATCAGAAACAGTAAATATAAACACATATGTCAAGATTCGAAATGCAAGAACTCGACAGAAATATGGAAACAGTTACTAACAATGGGTATAGGTCGAAAGTAATTAAAGCAGGCGCCGAATGTATCCCTTGATGACTTAAATTTACACTTCACTTCAGCTGAATCCACTGTAACAGCAAATAATAATAATAATAATAATAATAATAATAATAATAATAATAATAATAATTGTTACGGAGTTATCCGTGGAAGTCAGAGGTAAAAGAAAGTGCGGGCTGGAATGGGTCTAACTACAAGTCCGAAAGATGAATTTAAAATTTAAATAAAGGTTATATTTTCAATAGACAACAAGAGTTAACAAAAGTTTACATAGAATTTGAAAACTTAACAAGTCAATCAGGTACAAGACCAGAAAAGCAAGGATTTAGAGACAAATTAATGATCTGGGCTTCAAGCCCCACCTTTTACAATCTCTGAGCTCTCAGCTCACAACCACAAAATACCAAAGGGCAGAAAACCCCTAATTACATGGAGCTCTTGCTCCCGCTTAGTAATGTCAAGCCTCCTAGAGGCACCTTCCAACATACCAGAAAGAGCTGACCTGCTCTCAATTTTACAAGCCTATCAAAGGCCACAACAAACTTTACTCCTAATTGCCCTCAAGGCACACTTACAGTGAAACAGGGGTATCTTGTACCCAACCTACAGGGCCTTCGCATGAAGACAAAGAAAAAAACAACAGGTTAAGTTACTGGCCCAAAGTACAGAGAGGACTGGAGGCGTGAACTTGCACTCCTAAATACACATTTTAAAACCTAAGTGGCGCTAGGCCGATCACACAGGGGCTGATCCCAATCTATGGAAGTGACTAGTATACAAGATAAATTTTAAGCTAATTGTTTTACGTCGCACCGACACAGATAGGTCTTACGGCGACTATGGGACAGGAAAGGGCTAGGAGTGGAAAGGAAGCGGCCGTGGCCTTAATTAAGGTACAGCCCCAGCATTTGCCTGGATTGAAAATGGGAAACCACGGAAAACCATTTTCAGGGCTGCCGACAGTGGGATCCGACAAGATAAATTTAACACATTAAGAAGGAAGAGAAAAACGGTTATGAAAACATAGTCACCTAAAATTCAAAAATGAAGAGGAGCTCGAGAGGGTAAAGCACTCTCTATCCCTGCTTTACAGTTAAAGAGATTGTAGTTTTTACATAGAGTTAAAAGGGATTTACATTTTAAAGAGATGGGTTACATATTAAAGGTTTCAAACCCTCCCCGAGAGTTAAACTGCTGAGCTAGCAAAAAAAAAACATATGTTAAAAGGCCATTACCTTGTTGAAGAACTGCTGCCTGAAGAACGAGGTGCTTCCCGCCCCCTGCTACATATTCACACACTGAGAAAGATGTTATAAGAGTGGCCCGGAGACAAGAAAATCAGCAGTTTTTATACCCTCGTGGAAAATTCGAGACCTTTCAGGAATGAGTAGAGTAGACAGACCCACTCGATTTTATTGGTTGACAGCAAAAACTAATACCCAAGGCAATGAAGAAACACCTTATTGGTGGGAATATATTACAGAAATTTAGGATTGGTTAAATTCAAAACCGGCAGAAAGAAAACTTGATATTGCCAACCCACCAATGACAGAACAAAATTTAGTAAAGACCAAACTTATGAATACAAAATTTCTTCAAGAGAGTTCATTCCATTGCACCAGAGTGTATTATCATAGTTTTTAGTAGAGACATCTGTTAGAGAATGTCCACACTTCTTGATCAATGAAAGCAAATAAAAAAACACCTAGAGACATCTTCTGATAAACAGGAGAGTTGATTCAGTTGTTACAGTTCAGGGTTCCTCCTGTAGAGAAGTTTCAATTGGCGCAAGATTTGAACTTGCGTCGTAGAGGTGTACCGCCCGGTACAGACCTCCCCTCCCAAGTCCTTCCAAGGGGTGATACCGAAGAAGTTCATTAACAAAGGTTGTTTTCAACAGAAATTTCCATATTTGAAACTTAATTGGATTCCAGGTTCCTTGTAGTTAGATGTGTGAAAAAAAAATTGACGGCAGATTAATTGATGAAAGAGTCTTTCTTTTTTTTTTTTTTTTTTTTTTTTCCTGAATAGCAGATGAATTTTGAAGAAGAAAAAGAGAAAAAATTTCAAAGTCTTTTGGTGTTTAATCAGAATTTTCTGGTTCCTTGCCAATAGATTGTTGAAGGTTTGTGGAAGAGGTATTAATGGTTGAAATTGATTTGTAGAAAACTTTTGACGACATTACCAAAAGGAAAATTTTCACAGTTTTTTTTTTTAAAAGTAGATTGGTAGAACTTATTTAAACACCAATTTTAGAGTTCCTTTGTTGTAGCAGAATTGGATGCCGTTATGCATCACTAGACCAAGCGCCAAAAGTTGGTTTCGAGATAATCGCGTTTAAATTTGGGTCTATGTGTAAATTCGAGTGAACATGATTTTGCTAAACATGGTATTATAGGTGTTGTAGGATAATAGATTGTACATTTTCACCAAATTTAAACATTTTTATACTCACACTACATAGATTTTCTTGAAGAAATGGAGCTTAGTCTACTGATGCAATTTAAGGTTTTTCTCACTTGCGAATAATGCATTACGATGCTACACCAATAACCCCTACCTGTTGAGTATCTACTGAGTAAGACTTCAAAAAATATAACGTGGCGACAGCCATGATTAAAACCTGAATCTCCTACTGTCTAGAAATGCCCGCTAAGAGCTTGATCCACCACGAGCCGCGCCACAACTCCGGTATATTATTCAAGTTTTAGATGGAGAAATTCTAGCTATTCCCTAAAGTCGTTGCTATAACCACTTACTGATTTGAGAAATTTCAACTTATCTGAGTCAAATACAAATGATAAGGCATGAGCCATTGTAGTCTATACAATGCATACCGTAATTTTAATGGATTTTCCTTCACGATAAGCCTATTATATTCTGAGAGTACAGTATTGACGTGATATTTTTAAGTCTATGGGTAAGTTTTGTTCTGCTTGAGACACACATTAGTTGCTAAGTAGAATGGCATTCTCTCATACCATTAGGGACCGATGACCTAGATGTTAGGCCCCTTTAAACAAACATCATCATCAGAATGGCAGTCCCCTAAACTAAAGTATATAAAGGTCGTTATACGTGGTTATGATTACCTTATTCCTAGAAAAATAAAGCGATTGCAAAAGAAAATATTGAATTTTAATTGCTTATCTCAGTCGAACATAATAGGAACAGAAAATGTGATTAAATATATTTTCTCCCATAAATACACACAAATCACTGGACAGGTAATAAGAATGTTGCTCTCAGTTCATTCAATCTCGAAATCAGGATCTCCATTAAATCCATCTATGTCATCCACGATGTCAGAATCTGCTTGAAGATTCTGGTAAAATTGTTTGGCATCCGCAGGTATTAGGTGCATCAGCGAAACAAGGTCTCCAAGTTTGGCTTCAGAGATAGGTTTTCCATTTGGCCACAAAGGTATTAATGCCTGATGAAAGGGAACTCTAGTTTCCCGTGGTCGTCCCTGTATTGACTTATTTAGATTTACTTCCTGAGATTCACCATCAAATTTAGTTATGACGTATATAACGAACGGCTGTGATTTCAAGAGCTGGATTTCTTTCAGTTTTAGCCAGTTTATCTTGCAATCATGAACATCAGTTTTCCGATTCACAATCATTGTTTCAAGTTCTACTGAACTGAAGAACGACGTTTTTTCCATCTGGTGAACAACAATGGGTTTCTTCCGCCTGCAGTTTCTCATTACGTTTAAGTAGTCCTCTGCAGTGTATACATCGCTGAACTTCATCGCTTGATGAACCACTGAATGTATCACCACGTAAATATGTTAGCACTATCGAAAAGGCGAGCTCTCTCGCTGTCATCCGCGCGCAATGTGAGGAATGTGGCGCTTGGTCTAATGATGCAAACTGCAACGTCGCATAGTCTACTGATGCAATTTACATTTTTACTGATTCCCGCTTTGTCGCTTAGGTTTTCTGTTTACTGTCAACTAACGGCCTCTCGTAATGCAGTGGGGAATTTTTTATAAATAGTTCAAGCCTTCCTCTACAAGATGGCGCTAAAATCTCAATTTTCGTCAAATGGCGCTTAGTCTATTGATGCATAACGGCATCCAATTGTGAAACCAAAAACATTAATTCATGGGGGTAATATTTTTCTAAGTCCACCAAAGATTGATTTGAAGCAAAAATGTATTAATTGCAGATATAGAGTGTTCATGTAACTGTTGAAGTACATTAGCTGCCAATTAATTTTGACGGCAAGACCTGCCGCCGCTGCCTGTGTCCAGAGGAGGCCGCTCGGACCCCTCAAGTACCCTGAGATACCTCTCTCCCGCTACTATGAGAGGGGTAGTCGTGGTGAAGCACGCCGCAGATGCGAAGTTTGTTTACAGTCCTCGAGCAGTTTGCGGTTGGTGCACCGCACATCAGCCTTGGCCTGAAGGAGGGCTCCGGCGTGCCGTACACTGGTTGACATCACTGGAGTGGAGTGGGCCCGTACCCCACCTCAGTGGCGGTACGGCACCGTACGGCTGCGGGGGCACTGAAACAGTAATATCTCGGCGGCAGAATTTTTGTTGGAATATAATGTTTTAGGGTACTGTCTTGGAGGTGAGGCTGAGGGGCCAGTGGCGTGGAAACTTTTTATTTTATTTTTATTGCCACTGGTGTGGTTTAGCAGCAGACGGGAGCTTGGTAATGGCCGTACAGAGAGGACAGCAGAGTACCCTCGCAGAAGGTTTTACAATATTTATACAAAGCAGATTAAAAAAGACCAAATGTAAAAATATAAGGGGCAGAAGGCCTAAGATTTAGAGAAAAATATAACCTTTGGGGTTCTTACAAGATGTTAAAGATCCAATGCGTAAGTAATTTACACAGGTTTCACCTGAGACAGGTGAACCCTAAAGATTCTCTCAGTGGCTGGATTGCTCACTAACAATGTGACCGGCATAAGATAATCTAAAATAATGCACGGCCCATGAAATCTGGCGGCAAGCTTGCCCATGGGAACAAAATTCTTGACCATAACTTGGTCTCCTACCTTTAAATTGGTGGGCCTCCGTCCACGATCATATCTTTCCCTAACCTTTTCATGAGACACTTTAAGATTGGTCTTAGCCTTCTTCCAAAGATCTTTAATATTACCTGGATCTATTGTCTCAGGTAGAATATCACTAAGAGACCAAAAAGTTAGAGGGCGGCGTGTTGGGTACAAACTTGAACATCAATGAAGCAGGGGTGAATTTATGAGATTCGTGAACCACCGAGTTCAAAGCGAAGGCTAACCAATGCAGGGATGTATCCCACCTGGAGTGATCGTCGTGATGATAGGCAATCAGAGCTGGCCTCAGATTACGATTGACCTGTTCAGCCAGAGATGGTTGAGGATAGTATGCAGAAGTTGTTACATGTGAGATAGATAGATCAAAACAGAATTTACAAAAGAGATTAGAGGTAAAGGCTTTAGCATTATCAGACACAATATATTGACACGGACCAAAAGAAGCAAAGATAGAATTTAAACAAGAAATGGTGGACTGAGCGGTAGCCAGCTTAGTCAGAAATAACCAAGAAAATCTTGTAAAACCATCTACACACACAAGAATGAATTTGTTGGCGTTCCCCTTAGATTGGGGGAAGGGTCCTACGTAGTCGATATAAAGACGTTCCATGGGGCGCGACGCTTGATGAGAAGACAAGAGCCCTTGCTTAGTGGACATGGTGGGTTTACTAAGCCAACAAGTTTTACACGCTTTTACCAATTCACGAATTTCACCGTCCATACCTTTCCAAATGAACATTTCTCGGATCTTTTCTCTAGTTTTGAAGATACCTAAATGGCCCCCTAATGGGGTCTCATGGTAGTACTTGAAGATCATTGGTACAAGAACAGCTGGAACCACAACTTTCATCTTTTGATCATGCCTCGACGGGCAACAGAAAACACCATTCCTCAATACATAAGGGACGGCATGTTCCCCAGAAGAAAGGGTTTCCATGATAAGGGCCAGCGTCGCATCTTCACGTTGATATTTTTCAAGATCCCTAAACAACATGGGAGCATCCGTTAGTATGGCATTTACGCCAGCAGGTATGGACTCGGGAAGTGAAGAACAGTCTTCCTGTTCAAGGGGCTCTACATCATTAGAAAACATACGGCTTAGTCCGTCAGCCACAACATTTTCAATACCTCTAATATGCCTAACGTCAAACTGGAAGGCAGAAATTCAGATGGCCCACCGGGCTATACGACCAGTATGACGCGGCCTAGCTAGGACCCAGCGTAAGGCTTGGTTATCCGTTTCCAAGTCGAACTTGACATGTTCCAGCTGGAGGCGGAACTTTTCTAGAGCAAATAAGACTGCTAAACCTTCAAGTTCATAGATGGAATACTTGGCTTCTTGAGCCGAAAGAGTCCTAGATGCATAGGCGATGGGTCGCCTCCCTAGTTCAGTCTCTTGAAGAAGGACTGCAGCCACGGCCGACGACAACGCGTCGGTTTGGACGATGAATTTCTTCGAGAAATCCGGCATAGCAAGAACAGGGGCATTACAAAGAGCTAATTTCAGGTCTTCAAAAACAGCTTGTTGAGAAGGCCCCCACTCAAATTTGATGCCTTTCCTACGAAGAAGGTTCAAGGGCGCCGCTCTATTAGCGAAGTTAGGAATAAATTTCCTGAAGAAATTCACCATGCCTATGGACCTGGCAATACCTTTGATGTCCTTGGGAGGTTTGAAATCATGGATGGCCTGTGTTCTAGAATGATCTACAGTGACACCATCGAGCGACACAATGTGCCCTAGAAATGACATGGAAGGTTTAGCGAAGGCAAACTTGGACAACTTCACCGTTAACCCTGCTTTACGAAGGCGACTCAGGACCTCTTTCAGATGATCTAGATGTTCTTCAAAGATCTCAGAAAATACGACATCATCAAGATAATGGTATAGATACTCAAATTTGATGTCGGAGAAGATCCTGTCTAGCAGTCTCGTAAACACGGCTGCTCCCGTGGGGAGCCCGAAAGGCACGTGGTTGTATTCATACAAGTTCCAATCAGTGGCAAACGCTGTAAGATGTTTAGATTCTTCCGCCAGAGGGATCTGGTTATAAGCCTGATTGAGGTCTAAGATGGTGAAGAATTTAGCCTTTCGAAACCATGAAAAACAAGAGTGAAGGTCTAGAAGGGGCACAGATTGTAACATCACCTTCCGATTGAGAGCCCTATAATCAATCACAGGCCTGAAGCCACCTTGGGGTTTCGGGACTGGAAAGATAGGCGAAGAGTATGCTGACTTAGAGGGGCGAATAATACCATCTTTTAGCATCTGATCTATGATTTCCTTCAACGCCTTCATTTTAGGTGGAGATAGCCTATAAGGTGGAAAACGGACTGGAATCGAATCCGTAACCTCAATCTTGTATTCAATGAGGTCAGTAACACAAAGAGTATCAGAAAAAACTTCTGGAAACGACTGACACAACCTGCGAATACTATCAGCCTGCTCCTCAGGTAGGTGTCTAAGGTCTAACAACATCTCATCCTGGGTAGGCGAAACAGATGAACATGACACAGAACTACATTTTAATAAAGGGATTTTGAAATCACTAGCAAATTTGAAAGTGCACGACTTGCTCTGAAGGTCGAGCACTAGACCAGTGTGAGACATGAAGTCCGCTCCATATATAATGGGGCAAGACAAGTGCTTAGCCACCAACAGTTTTACTTTCCAAGTGAATTTCAAAATGCGGATTTTGGCATACAGAGAACCTAAAGTTTCTAATGGAGATGAGTTAGCCGAAACATATTGAACCGAAGACGAACAAAAATCAGGAAGTTTACAAACAGATTTGAATTTGGAATACCATTCAGCCGAAATGATGATCATCTCTGCAACTTTCTTCTTACAAATTAGGCCAACTATAAACATCTGGTGAACTTCTTGTCAACGCAATCTTGCCGAATAAATCTAAAATAACCTACGAAATGTTGACCAATAAATATCACGGACATACGCATGCCAACGTCAAGTAACTTTTGTCAAGCAATTGGAATGTTTTTCCTTCATATTTTTATACTAAGCTGTATATTTTGACTTATATCTTTTTACCATATATTTAGCAGTTATTTGACCTACATTTCAAACCTTGACTACGGCTTTAAGCCATCAACTGTCTTTTATAGTCACATGACGCCTTCATTTTTAAATGTACCTCTTATGAATCTACCAGTTTTTATGTATCAATTATTTGTATTATATATTCTCATTGAACTGATTTCATATGCCTTCCACTATGTATTAGACATCTATTAATGACTACGGCTTTAAGCCGTACAATCTTACGATGTCCTAATTAACAAAGAACTACATATGTGTTGATCATTTTATTAGATCAATAGTTATTTCATTGAACATTTTATATGTACTACCTTTGAATCCACTAGTTTTTAGTATCATTTGAATGTAATGTATATTCTCATAGAACTGATATTTTATGCCTTCCACTATGTATTAGACATCTATTAACGACTACGGCTTCAAGCCACCTTCTCTTACTATAGTAGAATCAAACAAGTCCTATTCAACAAAGAACTACATATGTTTTTATCAATATTTTGGATTTTTAGTTACTTCATGTACATGTTTATAACTAACGTAAATCTTACCTCTCTTATAATCATCAAACACATTTTTGAATATCTTTAACCAGATGCCTGGTAAAATAATAAGGTTTTTGATAATGACTGAAGATGCCTCAAAGTGAGAGGCGAAACATGTCTCATCTGAATAATGTTTTAAAATAAATGCCAACTTCTTGTAATGTATTGAATAGGTGGAAATAAACAAAAGATATTATCCTATATACAGTTTATGAAACTTTCAATACGGACGAAAAATGATTTTCATCACTTGTAATATGGGAGAAAGCGCCGCATTTAAAACATCCTTGAGATGACCCTGCTCCATTCCTTGTCCCGCTAGATTTGATCAACGGACACTTGTTCCGAAGATGGTCAGGTGACCCGCAAGCATAACATTTACGGGATGTGACGGTTCGGCGAGGTGGAGGCCGAGGATTACTAAAAGAAGGAGGGGGCTCCCTCGCCACACGTAGTGTGTCGGCATATCTAACCCCTTCGGCTGAGACAGCCATAGCTTCCAACTCGGCAAAAGTTTGCGGATGCGACGCAAAACACAAGTAGGACCTGTAAGATGGTGAAATTCCTTCCACAATAGCCTGAACAATTTGATCTTCTGGAAAATGGAGGGCAAATACTCTAGTATAGAATTTGATATCTTGAAAAAAGTCGGCAAGGTTTTCATCCAGACGCTGTACTCGGTAGTAGTACTTTTGAATTAGCGATGACCTAGCTCGAGCGGGGATAAAATTTGCCAGAAGGTGTGCATGAAACGCTTCAATAGTTGATTGTTCGGCAATTGCCCTAACTATCTTGTCTGAGAGGACACCAATGGAATAAGGGTAAATAATTTGTAGGATTTGACACGGAGAAAGAGAAAAAACAAGAGCATGATCCTGAAACTCAACGAAAAATCTTAGAAAAGCAATAACATCACTGGTGGAATTGACGGAGAACTTAGAAATACCTCTGAGCAACATTGCTAAAGGATGGGGCCTAAGTGGCGGAGAAGCAGATTCAGAAGGTGCATTATTCAACTCAAAGGGAGGAATTGATGTGCGACGAACGGACTCAGTTTCAAATGGAACAAATGTTTGTCGGACTTCTATAGTTTTCCTACTTTCTTCCCCCGTGGGAGAATGCTCCTCGCTGACAACGTTTACCAGAGTGGGTTGGTCGGTTTTGGGGGGTACTGCCCCAGTTAACAATAGGCTAACCTTACTGGACAATTCAGAAAAGTTTTCGAGAACAGCACTAGCTTCCTTCCTTTGACTGTCATTTAACTTAAGAGACAATAGATCAGTAACCCTATTGTAAAAATGAAACAATCTAGCTTGCACACGTTTAAGTTGATTTGGAGAAGGATCATTTTCTTCAAAAAAACTAACTACAGATGCTAGCTCAGTAGTATAGTCAGTGATCGTGGAGAGCGCATCGTCAAACTCTTTCTCTCCCAAAGTGGGGATGGAAATAGGCAAATCAAGGGAATCTTTAAGCTTGTTGGTATCTACCGCAACCGTGCCTCCAGATTGCCCATTCCTAATTGTTAATTCATAAATCAGTTCCTCCTTGTGCAAATAGCCGGGATGGAGAACGTCGCCAGAGCCGGACATGCTGACAGAAAAATTTAGAAAAATCAAAAATTCCAGCTACTGAGAAAATTGTTAGAGTTTGAATCAAAAGCAGTGTTTAGCCGTCAAAAAGGGCTAAATTGAGACCCATTCAACCATGCTCTGCTACCACTTGTTACGGAGTTATCCGTGGAAGTCAGTGAAAGAAGGTGCGGGCTGGAATGGGTCTAACTACATGTCCGAAAGATGAATTTAAAATTTAAATAAAGGTTATATTTTCAGTAGACAACAAGAGTTAACAAAAGTTTACATAGAATTTGAAAACTTAACAAGTCAATCAGGTACAAGACCAGAAAAGCAAGGATTTAGAGACAAATTAATGATCTGGGCTTCAAGCCCCACCTTTTACAATCTCTGAGCTCTCAGCTCACAACCACAAAATACCAAAGGGCAGAAAACCCCTAATTACATGGAGCTCTTGCTCCCGCTTAGTAATGTCAAGCCTCCTAGAGGCACCTTCCAACATACCAGAAAGAGCTGACCTGCTCTCAATTTTACAAGCCTATCAAAGGCCACAACAAACTTTACTCCTAACTGCCCTCAAGGCACACTTACAGTGAAACAGGGGTATCTTGTACCCAACCTACAGGGCCTTCGCATGAAGACAAAGAAAAAAACAACAGGTTAAGTTACTGGCCCAAAGTACAGAGAGGACTGGAGGCGTGTACTTGCACTCCTAAATACACATTTTAAAACCTAAGTGGCGCTAGGCCAATCACACAGGGGCTAATCCAAATCTATGGAAGTGACTAGTATACAAGATAAATTTAACACATTAATAAGGAAGAGAAAAACGGTTATGAAAACATAGTCACCTAAAATTCAAAAATGAAGAGGAGCTCGAGAGGGTAAAGCACTCTCTATCCCCGCTTAACAGTTAAAGAGATTGTAGTTTTTACGTAGAGTTAAAAGGGATTTACATTTTAAAGAGATGGGTTACATATTAAAGGTTTCAAACCCTCCCCGAGAGTTAAACTGCTGAGCTAGCAAAAAAAAAAAAAAACAGATGTTAAAAGGCCATTACCTTGTTGAAGAACTGCTGCCTGAAGAACGAGGTGCTTTCTGCCCCCTGCTACATATTCACACACTGAGAAAGATGTTATAAGAGTGGCCCGGAGACAAGAAAATCAGCAGTTTTTATACCCTCGTGGAAAATTCGAGACCTTTCAGGAATGAGTAGACACACCCACTCAATTTTATTGGTTGACAGCAAAAACTAATACACAAGGCAATGAAGAAACACCTTATTGGTGGGAAATTAATTACAGAAATTTAGGATTGGTTAAATTCAAAACCAGCGGAAAGAAAACTTGATATTGCCAACCCACCAATGACAGAACAAAATTTAGTAAAGACCAAACTTATGAATACAAAATTTCTTCAAGAGAGTTCATTCCATTGCACGAGAGTGTATTACCATAGTTTTTGGTAGAGACATCTGTTAGAGAGTGTCCACACTTCTTGATCAATGAAAGCAAATAAAAAACACCTAGAGACATCTTCTGATAAACAGGAGAGTTGATTCAATTGTTACAGTTCAGGGTTCCTCCTGTAGAGAAGTTTCAGTTGGCACAAGATTTGATCTTGCGTCGTAGAGGTGTACCGCCCGGTACAATAATAATAATAATAATAATAGTAATAATAATAATAATAATAATAATAATAATAATAATAATAATAATAATAATAATAATAATAATAATAATAATAATAATGTTTCTTCTATGCCAATTCAAGATACATTTGTGTTTAAAGACGTTGGTATAAATGATGTAAAATGAGTTATGTATTCTCTCAAATCAAATGCTGGTGGACACGATGGCATACCTCTGTCTTTCTACAAATATATCATTGGCGCCATTTTGCCGATCATAACACACATTATTAACTACTGTTTAACCCAAGGAATTTGCCCTAAGGCCAATCCCGAAAAAGTATGGACCCAATATTCCTTCAGATTACCGACCAGTTTCTATCCTACCACCCCTGTCCAAAGTGCTGGAACGCCTGGGTACATGAGGAAATCCTTACATACTTACATAAATATGCTTTACTCGACTCTTACCGATCAGGTTTTAAGAAAAAACATAGTACCATGACAGATCTGCTGAAAGTGACAGATGACAATAGATATGCAATGGACAACAAACGAATGACAATACTTACTCTTTTAGATTTCAGTAGCGCATTTGATACTGTCGATCCTAGGTTGCTTCTTCCCAAATTACAGTCCTTAAACTTCAGTCAGAAAGTGCTGGAATTTTTCTATTCTTACCTCACAAACCGCCAGCAGTGTGTGGTTGCAAATAATAATAATAAATTAACGTGGCGAAAAAAAATATGGGTGTCCCACAAGGGTCAGTTCTTGGCCCTCTCCTGTTCACTTTATATATAAATGATATCACCAGATCAATTAAGCACTGCAAGTACCATCTTTATGCTGTTGATCTGCAAATTTATTTCCACGTTAGAACTAATAATATACAACAAGCAATATGTAATGTAAATGCTGACCTTGAGCAAATTAATGGCTATGCAATTAAAAACAACCTTAAATTAAACCCCCATAAAATGCAAGCTATTATCATCGGTACATCAAAGAACCTTCACATTTTAAAACAAAATTGCATTCCTCCTATAACATCAAATAATACTGTTATACCTTATTGTGAATCAGTTTCTAACCTTGGAGCTATTATAATGGAAACTCTAAACTGGTCAGCGCAAGTTAAAAATATCTGTAAAAAGGTTTATTGCAGCTTCCACCCCTTAAAAGGGTTCAGAAATGTATTCCCTCGATCACTAAAAATTCATCTTGTTCAGTCATTATTATTTCCCATTTTTGACTACTGTGATATAATTTTTACGGATATAACATATGAATTAAGCTTGAAAATACAACGCACTCAAAATGCTTGTCTTAGATGTGCTATGGATTTACGGTATGATGCTCAAGTTTCTCCCTACTATAAACAATTATCTTGGTTATGACTAGACGACAGGCGTAAACTACATTCAAATACTCTTGTGTACCAGGCACTTCGGAAGACATCCCTGCTTATCTCTTCAGCAATTTTCGTCACCTTGGTTCTTTACATCTCCATGATACTTGCTCAGTGTCCCTCCTAGAAATACCTGTCAACCCAACAACCACATACCATCGATCATTCACTATCACCACTTCGGGATGGTGGAATGCTCTTCCCAAAGACATCAAGGATGCTGGATCAAAAAGTATATTTAGAGCCTCTTACCAGCAGTTCCTCGTTAAATGCTTCCAGCAAGGTACCTGTATGAGTGGAACGAATGATTGTGTGTGAAAATGATATGAGATTATTGTAAAATAAAATAAAATATTGGGCTAATATTATAATTTAAATTAAATTAAAAATATCCGTACTGTATTTACAAAGTAGAAGTAGCCTAAACGTAGCTAGTAGTAACTACAGTATTTAACTTAGATCTAGTATTGCAAGGATACAATTAGTTAAATTTCATTTAATATTTTTATTAAGCTTACTAGAATTTTTCGTTAGTATTTCTTTCGTTGTGTATTGAAATGAGTATTTTTTTCAAATCTGTATTATCTAGGCAGTTTTTTTTCCTTTCTTTCTCTTTTGCTTGTATATACTCATATTTTTGTCTTAAAAATTAGTGTTATGTGTAGTTTTTAGTATTTTAAGTTTATCATTGTCATCGTTAACAAATAATAATATGTTTGTGGTTAAGTGTAAGAAAGGGCCAAGAGCCCTAACTTTGCCACACAAAATAAAGGCTTTTATCTATCTATCTATCTATCTATCTATCTATCTATCTATCTATCTATCTATCTATCTATCTACTATATTGAGTATGACAGGAAGTGAGAACCTCATTATAATGAATCTTTTGCCACTTGAAAATTCCTGTACGAATTGATTATTTTCACCATGTTGGTCCGTATTGATTATATTCAAATTTCTGTAAAATATTTTCACCGCCTTGTCAATACTTATACATTTTATTTTATTTAATTACCGTACATGTACATGTTTCGAGAGCCACCGCTCTCTTCTTCACCGGTGCCAAACATTAATTGATCGTTGGACTATGGTACAATGGTATAATATAACAAGTATATATGAATTTTGAAAATTGTTACAACAATTTCTCTTAGTTTCACCTTTCCTATTTACTATGTCATTTGTTGCAGATTTTACTGGAAATTTCCTAACTAATGTAATCTATTAAATTAATCTCTATATGTTAATTTATGTCCTTATTTACATCTGAAAGAATAATTATTTCTTCTTGTCTAAATTTAACATTTACTTGTCATTTAGTTGAAATCCTTAAATAAATCTATTTGTAAAATAATAGATAACATCTATAAATAGTCTTCATCCTAAAATTGTAAAATTATAAATAATAAATATCAATTTGTAAAATAATAAATAACATCTATAAAATTAGTTATCCTTTAAAATGTTTCTGCTCTCTTCTTTCTTCTTAAAGTCTGCTATAATTTTCAAGACCTCTTATATCAGAATATCTTCTCTTAATCTCGTCCAATTCTTCATTCCATCTAATTTATTCAAAAATTAAAATGATGTGATATTGGTCTGAACCCAAACAATATGTCCTCCTTCCTTCCTTGTTGTCAATCTGCTACTCTGCTACTGGTTACACGATGACCATGCTGGTCGCTTTCTAACCGTCAAACTCTTCAGCTCGACTGGTTGCCAAAATTTAACCTTGAGTGAAGTATTCTTGTACTAGTTTGAATAAACAAACATGTTCTGCTCTCTGCTGTTAATGACCTTGTTAGGCTTGCTGCTACCTGTCATTGTTGACAGCATACTGCAATGCTGTATGGAATGACGTCACTGGGGACAGGAATGGCAGCAGATAGTGTTTTCAGACGAATCCAGGTTCTCTTTGTTTGAAAATGTTGGCCGGATTTTGGTTCGCTGCAGAGAGGGGGAGAGGCATCACATTGACTGCATTCGCACAAGACATACAGCGCCAACTCGAGGCCTTATGGTGTGGGGTGCTATTGGGTACAATCACAAATCACAGTTGGTGCGTGTCCAAGGCACTGTGATCAGTTTGACCTACGTGAATGACATCCTGCGACCCGTAGCCATACCCTTTCTGCACACACCCCAGATGCCATATTTTAGCAGGCCTAGCAAGTCAGCAGGAGAGTATTGAGTATAGTTGCTTTCAATAAGAAAAAGAGCCTCGGAAAGAATATTATAGACCGGACTGACACGTCCTCTGAGACAATTGTAAAGTATGATGACCGTAAGGCTGATGATATACAATGTTCTGAAAGGAAACCCTAAATAAAAAAGAGACCCAAATACCGAATTGGAACTATGAACATTCTATCATTAACTGGAAAGTTAGAAGAACTCCTAGACATGATGGATAGAAGAAAAATATCAATATTGGGATTAAGTGAGACCAAATGGAAAGGGATTGGATGTAAGACACTTCATGGAGGTTATAAATTATACTGGAGTGGACAGGAGAAGGTAGCGAAAAATGGTGTTGGATTCTTAATTAACGAAAGGACTGATGCTACAGCTGAAGTTATCTGCAAAAGTGATAGAATCGTTAAAATGTCCATGAAACTGGAGAACACTAAGTACACCATCATACAAGTGTATGCCCCACAGACAGGCTGCAGTGAGGAAGACAAAGAGAAATTTCGGCAAGACCTGGAAGATACTGTTAATGAGGAAAATGTTATTATTGTTGGAGATCTAAATGCGCAAGTTGGGGTAGACAGACTTGGGTACGAGAACATCATTGGTCCACATGGATTTGGACAAAGGAACCCAGAAGGAGAACAACTATTAGATCTGTGCAGAAGAAGTGATCTTATAATCAAAAATACATTCTTCAAAAAAAGAGACAGTCACAGAATAACAAGGTACAGTTGGGATGTCCAGTATAGAACATTGATTGACTACGTAATCACAAATAAAGATGGTGGCAGGTACATCACAGATGTAAAGGTCATCCCTAGTGAAAGCATGGACAGTGACCACAGATTGTTGGTAGTAGACTTCAAACATAAGACAAATGAAACGCAGAAACTTATTACGAAAAAACCAAGGATTAAAACTTGGAAGTTGCAAGAAGTCCAAATAAAGGAAGAATACAAACTAAGGATTCAACAGAGTTTGATGAAGTGTGAAGTAACCAGCGTTAATGAAGAATGGAAGGCCTTCAAAGACACCTTTGTGGGAGAAGCCAAAAACCTATGTGGAGTTACAAGTTCTATCAAAAGAAAAAAGGAGACACCATGGTGGAATGATAGAGTAAAAAGAGCGGTGAAAGAAAGAAACCAAATAACGAAGGCACTGGACAAGGAGAAACAAAAACAGGGACAAGAACGAAATGAACAAGAAATACAAAGACTTCAAGGAGTATACAGGAGCAAGAAACTTGCTGTAAAGAACATTGTAAGGGAAGAAAAAGAGAAGAAATGGAATGAGTTTGCAGACAAACTGGAAGAGGACAGTAGAGGAAATATGAAATTGCTATACAGAGTAGTGAAAAACAAGCGAAGGGATCAAGAGACCATAAAAGCAATAGAACGTGATGATGGAACTCTGGGACAAGAAGAGGGAGAAATTAAACAAGAACTCAAGATCTATTTCGAAAAGCTGCTGAATGGAGATACAGAAAACATAACAACGGATAGAGGAGAGCCAAGTCGAGGAACCACAACTGAACCACCAATTACATGGCTTGAGGTTGAAAATGCGCTCAAGAGCATGAAGAAAGGAAAGGCAGCGGGCGTAGATGAACTAAGTGCAGATATGCTGAAAGCAGCAGGAGTTCCAGGAATCCAATGGCTCTATAGACTGCTCAACAAGATATGGGAGGAAAATACTATTCCTGAGGACTGGAAGATGGGCATCATTGTACCTCTGTTCAAAAAAGGAAGCCGACGAAAATGTACTAATTACTGTGGTATCACACTACTGTCTCATGTCCTGAAAATATTGGAAAAAATAATAGAGACCAGAATCAGAGATATTGTTGAACCAATTTTGGAAGAAGAGCAGTATGGTTTCAGACCAGGAAGGTCAACTACAGACCTTATATTTGCAATTAGGATGCTAATGGAAAAATACTGGGAGAAGAACAAGCCTTTATTCCTAATATTTTTGGACATTGAGAAAGCATACGATAGTGTACCAAGGGAAAGAATTTGGCAATGCATGAAAGAACTTCAAGTGCGAGACAGCCTCATAGACAAGGTGAAAATGTTGTATAGTGGGAACAGAAGCTGTATTCAAGTAGGATGTGGTTTGTCGGACTGGTTTGAAACAAAGAGAGGAGGGTGCAGCAGGGCAGCTCATTGTCACCACTTCTATTTATTATTGTAATGGATGTAGTAATGAAATCTATTAAAAGGAAAGAACACGGAGATATCAAAGCCTTCACATTTGCAGATGATGTTGCGATCTGGAGTGACTCAGAAGATGAATTGGGAGAGAGAATACAAAGCTGGAATGAGGAGTTTAAGAAATATGGTTTAAACATCAGCAAGACCAAGACGGTGGTGATGAAAGTGTATGGGGAAGGAGCAGAACCAATAGTCATGTTAAATGAAGCTCAACTGGACAGCGTTCCAGTTTTCAAATACTTGGGTAGCGTTATATCAAATGACAACCTAGCAAAACATGAGGTGAACAATCGAATCAACAAGGCAGCACAATTTTACCACCAGGTAAGACACCTGCTGTGGGATGAGCAAATACCCATGAAAACAAAAATGATTGTACAAGTCCTATTATACACCAATTCTTACATACAGTCTCGAAACCACAACACTGACCAATAGAGATAATTCCAAACGTCAGGCAGCTGAAATGAAATTCCTACGCACTATGATCCAGAAAACCAGGAAAGACAAGATTAGGAATGAGAAAATTAGAGAAGAAGTAGGAATAGACAATTCTCTCCTAAATAAGATTCAGATATCAAGACTGAAGTGGTTTGGTCACATGAAGAGGATGCCAGTAAACAGAACTGCAAGGAAGGAATTTGACAGAAAGGTAGAAGGAAGACGACCCGTGGGAAGGCCACGAAGGAAATGGATAGATTTAGTTAAGAGCGATGTAATGCTGAGAGGTCATGTTTGGGACAAGTTGGTGGAGGAAGAATGGTACAAGGACAGGATGAGATGGAGGAGGCTCATGGTTTAGGATGATGATGATGATGATGATGATGATGATGAATGCGCGACTGCATGTTGCTGCACGAACCTGTGCCTTCTTGTTGTCACAGGATGTCAGACTGTTGCCCTAGCCCACCCGAGCACTGTCCCAATCCCCAAAGATGAACTGTGGAACCAGGTGAATGCAGCATGGAATGCTATACCCCAGGACGCAATTCGCACCTTATACGCGTCAGTACCATCATGCATGGAACAAGTTATCAGTGCCTATGGAGGACCCTCTGCCTACTAGGCAACATTACACATGCTGAACCTAGATGACTGAAATGCTAATCGTTTCTGCAGAACATACTAATGAAAATGGCCTGTGAATATAAACTTCCTATCTCTAGTCTTTCAAGGTGTTCTATCTTTTATGAACGTAAGTGTAGTAGATTCACAGAGGCTTGCAGACTGGGCTCTGAAAGGCATAACATAATATAATGATGTGTGTATGTATGTATGTATTTATGTATGTATGACTGTTATTATAGTCCATTGTAGACATGGTCAAGAATGATAAAAGAGTAATTTTGAAAAATATTGAAGTTACAAACTTGTATTGTGCTATAAATCTTATAGGAAAGGGTAAAATCTTGTACTTTCTATTATAAGATATAAATACGAAGTATACAGACTCTTTCCTCAAAGACAAACTTTCTTGCTTATTAGAAGTGTGCTGGTGTTAATGTTCTTCAACCATTTTCTGTATGATTATCTTGAAATATCACTGTTCTAGGTACATTATATTTTACTGAATTTCAACTTGATTATCATGAATTTATTGTCAGCAGGCAATAATTAAATAGAATACATCTGACACTGATAAATGAACATACACTACCATAAAGAAATTGACTACATTGAGCTTTCTTGCAGGTGACACTCTTTCCTCATGAATCATGGAAGATTCCAAATGTGTATAAGGTCATGGTCCCAGAGAATGGATTCATACATGATCTGTTGCTAGGATTGAATCTGCTTTGTGGATTAAGTCCAGATGAACTGCTGGTGACAGAAATTGAAAGGTGCAGATTTAGAAGATTTTTCTCCAATGAAGACTTACTAGCCAGCATTGGTCTAGACGATTACATTGTAGTGTAAGTATTATTATTATTATTATTATTATTATTATTATTATTATTATTATTATTATTATTGTTATTATTATTATCATTATTATTATCATCACCATCATCATCATCATCATCATCATTATTATTATTATTATTATTATTATTATTATTACTATTGAACTAGAGCATATAGTTCATTTCAAGTATTTAAGATGTGGATTTTCCCATGATGGTTATAGTATAGTAAGCAAGATTGAATCAAGGTGCAGCAGAGCTAATGCAGTGAGCTCACAGTCATGATTAGCAGTATTTTGAAACAAAGAATTCTGCTCCTGGACGAAGCTGTCTTTACACCGGTCTGTATCAGACAGACTTTCCTTTACAGGAGTGAGAGCTGAGTGGACTCAGGATACCTAATTCAAAAGTTAGAAGTAACAGACATGAAAGTTGCGAGAATGGTCGCTGGCACAAACAGGATGGAACAATGGTAGTTACTGGGAGAATAATGGACTCAACCATGGAGCGTAAGAGATGTAGTGGGAGACCAAGATGATGATGGTTAGTCTAAGTTTCTAATGATTTAAAGATGAGAGGTATAGAACTGAATGAGGCGATGGAGCTACTTACAAATAGAGAATTGTGGCAGCATTTAGTAAATTCACAGACTTGTAGATTGATTAAATGAAAGGGCGTATGAATTTTAGTGCCGAGAGTGTCCGAGGAAAAGTTCTTGGCTCGCCATATCCAGGTCTTTTGCTTTGATGTCCGTAGGCGACCTGCGCGTCGTGATGAGGATGAAATTATGATGAAGATGACACATACACCCAGCCCCCATGCCAGCAAAATTAACCAATTATGGTTAAAATTCCCGACCCTGCAGAGAATCGAACCCAGGACCTCTGCGACCAAAGGTCAGCACGCTAACCATTTAGCCATGGTGCCGTACTGTAGATTGATGGCTGAAAGGCATAACAGTCTGTAATACTATAATACTTTTCTATTCGTGCAAAAGCCCTATCTGGGGGATGAGAGAAAGTCCAGCAACTGGAAAAATAATTTCTACAGTAGCTACGTTATGAGGAGCATCCGAATAGAGCCCTTTGCTAGCCGTAGCAGTGACACTTGAATTCTTATTTTTCCCTCCGCAGCCGTCTGCTACTCACCTAACTGTATCTATTCCCTGCATGTCTGTATGTTTAAGTCTATGATAAACACAACTATTTCATTTGAACCTTTTGGATGATCAGACTCATTCCAACAGTAGCAATGGATGTTCTGTTTTGTCAAAGGACACTCGGAACTGCACAATAGTAAAATTGTACCGGGTGAGCTGGCCATATGGTCAGGGGTGCGCAGCTGTGAGCTTGCATCCGGGAGATAGTAGGTTCAAATCCCACTGTTGGCAACCCTGAAGATGGTTTTCAATGGTTTCCCATTTTCATACCAGGCAAATGCTGGGGCTGTACCTTAATTAAGGCCACAGCTGCTTCCTTTCCACTCCTAGGCCTTTCCTATCCCATCGTCTCCATAAAGACCTATCTGTGTCGGTGCGATGTAAAGCAACTAGCAAAAAAAAAAAAAAAATTGTAATGTTTACTAAAATAAGCAGCCTGATTAGGTAGTTTAGGCAGTAACATATTCTTTTGACAGTCATAAGAGAAAATCAAATGTCCTGTTTTTCCTCTCATAACATATCATAGAATGCAATTGCTTTCAATTTATGAATTCTTTTCTGTGTCATAAGTTTTTGCTTTTCACTAGTATTTGTTTCTACCTTAAGTCCTTCTCCCAATTCCAAGCATACAGAACAAACATCTGTTCTAGGACTTCCAAAACCCATATTGTAATTTGCACAGAGTACCAAAAAGAAAACTCCTTAACCTTAAGTATATTTTCAACAGTTGTGTTGTAAATTCGCCAAAGTGTTTGAATATTTACTTTGCTGTACCTCCCGTGACTAACTGACCCCGAGCTGCCTCTGTGCTCCGCTTAAATACTTTAGGCGGGGAGGCGTGTAAGTGGAAGCAGCACGGGCGTTAGCCACGGGAGGCCAGCGAGGAGGTCCACAAGGGTATCTCCTCCGTGCTTTATTCCAAATTTCAATTAATACATGTAGCGACATAGTGATCAATCCCTCCAACAAGGATTACAAATATGAATATATACAGATAAGTTCAATGTAAAATAAACAATATCAATATACTTTGCATTTGAAGGTACATACAAATACAAAATTAACAGAGATATATCGTGCAAAATCGAAACAAAAGAAGCGATGACATGGAACTGAGTTGGTCCAAACACTGTCCAAAGAGGTCGGCGATGAGTACAACACTAAACACACACACACTGCACATACGGTTCACTTATTCACCAAGTCTCTTACACAGCTGTGGCCTAGTGCATGTGGTCAAACATTAACTTGCCAATTAACAAAACATAGTATTGATAGTTCAAATCTTACATCATAAAAAAAATGTTTACATTGATGGGAAGCTTCAGTGCTTAAAGACAGGCCAGTTGTGCCACATGCGAGTAGTAAAGCACTGCTATTATATTTTATTGTGCGCTGCGCACACTGAACTGCTATACAGCCGCTTCACTCATTCCCCATGTATTCCACTGATGAATATGTTGACATGCTCCTTATCTACAGGCAAGCAAGAGAAAATTTGTTGCAGGCACTACATTTGTATCAGGAAAGATATCCAGACAGGCGACATCCGAATGCAAAGACTTTCTCAGTGTTGAAAGACATTTACAAACAACAAGGGTACTTCAGATGATACCATCTGTCTGAGAAAAGACTGTAACATCTGATGAGAAATTGGAGGCTGTGTTCTGGTCACAGCTCGCAATAACCTACACACGAATGCACAGGCAATTGCACAATAGGTGAATAGCCGGGCTGCCATATTGTGAATACTGCATGCGCATAAGTAACACCCCTACCTTCTACAGCTAGACCAGGAGCTCCACGGGCAGAATTTTGAAACAAATAAACTTTTGTCAGTGGCTTTAGAATATCTTGAAAATGATGCTGCATTCCTGTCGAAAATCCTGTTCTCGGATGAATCTCGATTCCACAATAATGGTACCATCAGCCACCACAAAATGCACTATTGGAGTCCTGACAATCCCTACTGTGTTTGACAAGCAGCCTATCAAGTGCAGTGGGGAGTGAATGTATGGTGTGAAATCTTGGGTGATCCCCTAATTGGAATGTGTTCCTTTCGGGGCCATTTAACAGGCGCACTCTGGCTTCACTTTATACACTTTGAACTCCCACATCTGCTGGAGGATGTGCCACTTGGAGACTGTTTAACGAACATGGTTTCAGCAGGATGGAGCTCCACCTCATTGGACGTTAGCTGTCTGTAACTATCTGAATGAGGCACATCCAGGTAAATGGGTAGCAAGGTGAGGATCTGTCTCTTAGCCCATCAAGTTACTGGATTTAACACCTTTACACTTCATTCTGTGAAGGGGGGCATTTGATACAAAAAGTTAACACCTAGGAGCCAGAAAATCCCGAGGGCCATTGACAACTCATTACCGAAACCTCCAAGTCAATAACTCGTACTGGGAGCCCTCTGGGAGTACGTACGATGACTTGGTCGCCGCTGGCCCGGTCCACCTGGACCGCCACGTTCCATCCTTGTGCGATGGCAAGGTAGAGTAGATTGGCTCTGTTGAAGAAATATTTCTTCTGTGCCTGGTCCAGGTGAGGCCAGGCACTCAGCCCCCAGAGGGTGGTCGCCGCGTTGTGGTGGTTGCGAGCTGTTGGAGTTATAGCGAGCAGGTCCTTGAGAGCCAGAGCAATTTGGTGTACCTTGGCGTCAGTAGGTAACGGCAATTCCTTGTCGTAAGAGGGTGTCTGCATCTGGCGCCAGTTGATGTTGCCCTCGAGAGGAGCTTCTGTCCCGCCGTTGTCGTCAGTGTAGTCATCCTCTAAAAAAGATTTGACTTTGGCTTCAACGAATAACTCTGGTTATGCTACAGTAAATTACAATATTCATTCAGCAGCATGCCCATATGTGCATAAACCAAGCAGCTCATCATTTTGACCACTTGCTAACATCACTTACCATTGTTGATGCAGTTTGGTTCCATCCACTACCTATTCCATCTTCGTCCGACCTTGATGACATATCGGCCCTTTTTAGGGCCACAGACATTAAGGGATGGTTAAAACTAAATACAGTTGAACCTCATTATCTCGAATCACCTCGGGGGCTAAATTTTATTTCGAGTTATTGAAATTTCGAGATACAGAGAATACAGTTTTTGAGCATGTATAGCACATAATTGAATCATATGAATCTACATGGTTATACTGAATACACTATTTTTAACACTATTTAAAAATATACAAACAAACTCTATTTTACTACATCACTTTAATTATAACACTTATTATAGTAACTTTTTAGAATACAGGATACATTACATACAGTAGTGAAACAAGAAACTTAGCTTACCTCTGCTAACACCTTTGTAAAAATTCCATTAGTCTCTTCTGTTTTTTACTGTTAACCTTCTTTTCTTCCACATACTTTTCAACAACATTTATTGCTGTGAAAACACTGTCATTTACATTCGACTGACTCTGTATGTAGGATCGAAGAATAGCCACTGCACTTAATGCCTGGTCTGCTGACGGTACAGGAGTAGGCAGCCCCATTTCTTCTTGTTGGGAATATTCTTCTTCTTATTCTTCTTCTTCTTCTTGGTTGGCAGCAGCATTGATGGTATCTATAGGAGGCTCGGCCACTTTAACGTCAGAGTCCATATTTATGTAAGCCTCAAACTTAGCTTAGCAGTTAACAAGCTCCGGATACAATACCCATTCTTCAGGAACAAGAGTGACTTTTTCCTCTTCATGTCCTGAAGCTCCTGAGTCACCTTTCAAAAATCCGGCTTTGCGGAAGCAGTCTACAGTTGTTTCGTGCTTCACATCAGCCCACGATTTACTCAGCATTGTTATCGATTCTAGTAGATTAATGTCCGATAATGACTCCTGGATTCAACACCTCTCAGAATTCTCTGAATAGCCCTCTTCCTATTGAAATGCTTCAAGTTTTTAATCACACCTTGGTCCATGGGCTGTTGTTTGGATGTTAAGTTCGGTGGCAAGAAGACCACGCACACTACCTTTTATTCCTGAACAAGCATCTTGGGTTGAGCAGGGCAGTTGTCTACGAAAAGGAGGGTTTTTCTCCCTTCGCGTTGAAACTTCTCGTCAATACCACGAAGCCGTGACTTCGCGGGTTGCTTTCGTATGTGACTGGTAATTAATTCACACCCGAGAAACAGCGAGGCTTTGCTGATTTTCCGATCACTAGAAGTTCTAGTTGTATTAGTTCCCAGCATCAGTGTAACCCTTTCCTTACTTGTTAACTGTTCCTCACAAACCCCAAATACCATATTGAACAGTCAATTTTGTATAAAATTTGAGTTACAGAGAATTTTTTCCTTCAAGAGAGAAAATGTTTCCTTTGAGAAATCGAGAAATTTGTCTAACCAAATTTCGAGTAATAGAGAAATAAATACATCTGAAGAATAGGGCAAATGGCCGGGAAATTTAAGTTACTTAGAGATACTTAAAATTTGAGTAATGGAGGTTCAAGATATTGAGGTTCAATTGTACATTCAAAAAAAAAGGGTATTCCTGTCTTGGACTCGAACCTATCTCGCATAAGCTCTTACCATCTACGCTATATTGCACTGTAATGCTATGGACTTACCATGTACCCGCCAACTACCTTTGAACGTCTCTGCATCATTTTTCATCTTTTTGACGTCTACATCTGAACTGCATTACTCGCTGGCTGCATTTCAACTGTGCACTGGACTCTGTACGACAGCTTCCTGCTGACATCATTTTCTACAAACGTCTCAAAGCCTCAAAAGTTCTTGGGTATTCTTTTTTTTTGCTTTATGTCGCACCGACACAGGTAGGTCTTATAGCAACGATAGGACAGGAAGGGCCCAGGAGTGGGAAGGAAGTGGCCGTGGCCTAAATTAAGGTACAGCCTCAGCATTTGCCTGGTGTGAAAATGGGAAACCACTGAAAACCATCTTCAGGGCTGCCGACAGTAGGGTTCAAACCCACGATCTCCCAAATACTGGATACTGGCCACAGTTAAGTCTTGGGTATTCGATTGGCTGTCTATTGGATCGGTGAAAGTGTGTTGTCTCTCTCTCTCCAACTTTCCTATATAACCTGGCCATACAAACTCATATTTGAGTCTCGTTTCAACTGCTGGAGAGAGAGGAGTTCTACCTAGTCAAATTCTTCACCCAAGTTCTGGACTTTGCTGCACCATGAGGTATGCAGATTCATGATTGAATTCTTTGTAATTCACTACTACACAGTAGGGAGATAGTGGTTTTGGTCATGACAATCCTAGAGATTTAATGAGTATACTGTACTTGGCAATGGTGATCAATGTTTCATTATCTATTTTGTTATATCACACATTATAAATTTCATATTTGATCCGTATTGACAATTGAAGCTCTTTTATAATAGTCAGTACAGGAAAACATGAGAGGACAAAAATGATTGGAAACTGTATTTTCTACAACATTTGTTATGTAGTATTTATCGATCTATGTTAGCATGTTCGATCCTACCTCACTAGCTCAGGTCATACATACAGCCATACTATTTTGAAGAGAGTTAGCGGTGACAGCCATTAACAACTGCAATGAATCATACGTATTTCACTTGGAAAATGTTAAGATGCCTTTATATTATGTATTCTAGCTGAAGATGACCCATAAAGGGTTGAAACTTGTCCTAACCTTACTAGTTTTTATGAATGTACATTCCATTTAAGTTTTAGTGGCTTATATCAACATTGTACTGAACAGGTGGACCAATAAAAATATATTTTTCTAAATATTTTTAAATTCAGCCATAGACTGCAACAGGACAGATGACAGTATGGTAGATTTTTTATTTTAGATGATCTTTCATCCTAAGGTCGCAAGTGACTCTGGTTGTTGTTCGCCTCTTCATCCAGGCTGCATTAATTCTCATGTTGACCACTTCGACGAGTCTGCCGTCATCGCCTGTCTTGGAACAGCTAAGGAATAAAACCTGTAAATATGGTAAAAATCTTCCCCCTAGTAATAATAAATCTTGGTGGTGGTATAGTAAGAATGATATACGGTGTTGAATAGGTTTTGGGTGAAGTTTTTGCATATACTGGGAAATTCTGGACTAATGAAAGCAACATATATTTTATGCATGTTAAAAGTAATTTGGGACCTTTTGTGTAACCTTTTTGATCTCATAAATGAATTATTTTGAAATGAAGTGGAGAAAATGATTGAATACATTAGTGTCATAAACTGGCAGGAGTGGATGAATTGGGGTAGAGAAAAAAGATTATCTGTAAAAATAATGCGGCATTAAAATGGTTTCATGGAGTAACAGGACTGGACTGTGAAACTTACAACATTGCTGCGATTGGATGGCTAATGTGTCTCTATTAAGCAGGCAGCCAACCTGTAGATATGACCATGTCAAATGGGTATCTGTTACAGGACCAGACTAATGAATGGTTCATTGATGGGAGGTAGCAATATTCTGAATTTTCAGGATAAGCCATCTTGATGGCTGAAGTTGCCTTGTTAATCTTATTGAACATGGCTAAGCAACTAAGAAATGTTAATAATCCTGCATGGCTGAAAGCAATGGGAAACTACAGCTGTAACTCCCACAGACATGCAGCTCACTTTGCACAATTGAATGATGTACTGATGATTGCATCTTCCATTAAGATCTCTGATTGGGAACTACATGTCAGTGGACAATCATCGGGAAGATAAATAGTGTCATTTTCTGAGTCAGAGCATAGATCATCAGAAGTTTCATTTGTTGGAGTAGATTAGAGAATGTAAAACAGGAAATGGACTAAAGTTAGATGCAGTTTGCGTAAATGTGGGGCTATCGTAGGTTATGATTATCATTTCCGTGTTTACGTATAACTAATATAATACAGTTTGAGGGATGTTCCACCATTCAAGACATTGTAAAATATATTAAACTAGAAGAAGAGCTGCTCGACTAATTGGTATGTTCCGAGCTGTCAGCAGAGAGATGGTGTGGAATGACATTAGTAGACGAATAAGTTTGAATGGCGTTTATAAAAGTAGGAAAGATCACAATATGAAGATAAAGTTGGAATTCAAGAGGACAAACTGGGGCAAATATTCATTTATAGGAAGGGGAGTTAGGGATTGGAATAACTTACCAAGGGAGATGTTCATTAAATTTCCAATTTCTTTGAAATCATTTAGGAAAAGGCTAGGAAAGCAACAGATAGGGAATCTGCCACCTGGGCGACTAGCCTAAATGCAGATCAGGATTGATTGATTGATTGATTGATTGATTGATTGATTGATTGATTGATTGATTGATTGATTGATTGATTGATTGATTGATTGATTGATTGATTGATTGATTGATTGATTGATTGATTGATTGATTGATTGATTCCAATAATTTGACAGAATTTTTGTCATTATTACCCAGACCAGAATTAATTAAATGGAAGTAGATCACTTCTGTCTTGTTATTATTTAGGATAAGTTTATTTGCCTGCAACCAAGAGGATGATTTGTGTAGCATTTCTATCATTTCTTCCTCAACATATTTTAAGTCTCTGTTGCTTGTTATGATAGTAACACAATCTGCATAGAGCACTGACCTACAGGGTAAATTACTAACAATATCATTTATATACACAATGAAGAGGAAAGTTCCTATAACTGAACCCTGAACCACCCCTGTTTTTACTTTGAGAGCCCCAGATCGTTGATTCTCTACCAGTACAATTTGATACCTGTTATTGAGGTAGGATGTAATTAATAATAACTCTAAATCTTTCACGCCATAGTAGCTAAGCTTACTTACTAATATATTGTGTGGTACTAAATCAAAAGCTTTGCTGAAGTCTAACAGTGTAGCACTTGTAATGTGGTGAGACTCAAAGCCTTGAATTGCTTCAGTCACAACAGCTTCTAAGGCTTTAATGGTGGATTTATTTGTTCTGAACCCAAACTGTGCAGCATTTAATAAATTATACCTTTCAAAATATACAGATAGCTGTTCCTTTGTACACTGTTCTGTTATCTTAGATATGATTGGAACAATTGAAATGGGTCGATAACTGCCTGGATCCATAACATCTCCTTTCTTAAACACAGGAATTGTAACTGTAATTTTTAGACAGTCTGGGAAAGTCCCTTCAGCCAGTATCCAATTGATGAGGTGAGTTAAAGGAATTATTATTATGTCAATAATTTGTTTTAGAATAAAATTACTTATGCCATAGTATTCTTCACAGTTTGAAGAATGTAGTTCTGAGACTATTTTGCAGACTTTCTTAGGGTTTATAACTTGCTATTTAAAGGGGGGTTTGTTATTTTTAGGAGTTACACTATTCTTTCGTAGATTGTTGTATGCAGTTTCATTGTCTCCAGATATTCATAGGTATGTTTGGCACTGTTTATAAAGTATTCATTAAGTACATTCGGTTCTTTTGGTTAAAATGGTTAAATATTTTGGTAATGAATATTAATCAAAGAGAGAAAGAGAGAAAGAATTATATATTGTTTAATTATTAAACAAAGAACAGATTACACCAGGAAGAATAGCAATTTTGGGAGTAAATTCATGTAGTAAAACTTGTGTTAAATTTTCTATGGGTGGAGTATTGAAAGACCTGGCATGCTACCCAAATTTAATTTCAGGGGTAAACAGTAACAGGTAAGGTTGTAAAGCAAATTTGGAGCCTCGTCAGCCTGAAGACCATCGCCTTGGGAAAGGGAGTTCCTTTACGCTCTACTGAGTTAATTATTCCTGTGAATCTATTGCAGGTGGCGGCCAATTTCGTTATTTGTATTTTATACTAGTTACAATTTATCCATCCAGTATTATCAATTTTGCCAAAGATAACACAAGCACGTTCTCTTATACCAAGGTTTAATGAAGTTTTTGTCCTTAATATCAACCAGACAGGTACAAGTATTTTTTAATATTAAAATAACAAAATCAGAACACAAAATAGGTATGATTTACATTTAACTTTTTGTTTTGCTTTTTAATTGGCAGGATCCCAGTACCAGTCAGGGACCGGAGTCTTGTAGGAAGGGGATCAAGCATGTAAATGTCATTGTTATCATATGTAAATTTTATTACTTCTTTAGCATTAGTCTTCTCCTCTATCTGGACATTATCCTTGTAACCAACAATCTTTACATACTGCTGACTAAATACTTCTGCCTTTTGATGATCCTCACCTACACACTCTCCTTGTTCATTAATTATTCCTGGAAGGTCCTTCTTGGAACCTGTTTCTGCCTTAAAGTACCTATACATACCTTTCCATTTTTCACTAAAATTTGTATGACTGCCAATTATGCTTGCCATCATATTATCCGTAGCTGCCTTCTTTGCTAGATTCAATTTCCTAGTAAGTTCCTTCAGTTTCTCCTTACTTCCAAAGCCATTTCTACCTCTATTTCTTTCCAGTCTGCACCTCCTTCTTAGTCTCTTTATTTATCTGTTATAATAAGGTGAGTCTTTACCATTCCTTACCACCTTTAAAGGTACAAACCTGTTTTCACATTCCTCAACAATTTCTTTAAACCCATCCCAGAGTCGGCTTACATTTGTATTTACCGTTTTCCACCGATTGTAGTTACTTTTCAAAAACTGCCTCATGCCTGCTTTATCAGCCATATGGTTCTGCCTAATAGTCCTACTTTTAAGACTTTCCTTTCTATCACATTTATTTTTAACTACAACAAAAACCGCTTCATGATCACTAATACCATCTATTACTTCGGTTTCTCTGTAGAGCTCATCTGGTTTTACGAACACCACATCCAGGATATTTTTCCCTCTTGTTAGTTATATCACTTTCTGACTCATCTGTCCTTCCCATATTAGCTTATTTGCCATTTGTTGGTCAAGCTTCCTGTCGTTCGCACTTCCTTCCCAATTGACATCTGGTAAATTCAGATCCCCTGCTACAATCACATTCCTCTCCATGTCGTTTCCCACATAGCTGATTATCTTATCAAATAATTCTGAATCCGTGTCAGCGCTACCCTTTCCCGGTCTGTACACTCCAAAGATATCAAGTTGCCTATTATCTTTAGAAATGAGCCTTACACCTAGAATTTCATGTTTGTCATCTTTAACTTTTTTGTAGCTTACAAATTCTTCTTTCACCAGAATGAATAATCCCCCTCCCACCATTCATATCCTGTCTCTACAATACACACTCCAGTTCCGTGAGAAAATGTCTGCATCCATTATATCATTTCTCAGCCATGATTCAACTCCTGTTACAATATCTGGTAAATATATATCTATTAAATTACTTAATTCTATTCCTTTCTTTACAATACTTCTTCTTCTTGCTCACACACATATTGTCATTTTTGTATGCGAGTATGTCGTAGAAGTCCGAATTGAATACAAGGTGTGGCCTGCTCGTAGTCTCGACCTAAACCCAATGGAGCATGTCCGGGTATATGCTTGGGCGATGTGCTAGGAGTCCTTCCCCTGACACACTGGCACAACTTCGGGTTGCGCTCCCCGTTGAATGGGAGCTCATACCACAACAGAACCTTCAAGATTTCATCCTGAGCATCCCTGATCAAATCACACCTGTAACTGCGGCTAGAGATGGTAATACCCATTACTGAGGCAATGGAAATATATTGAAGATATGTGGAAAATGGACTGCATACGAAACTGTGCAGAGCTTCAGGTTTAGGCATTTTCAAATTCATGTGGTGGACTGTTTTGATTGTGACAATCAATAATGTTTCTCAATTATTGAGCTGAAATTCTTCAGATGGGCTATTTAATTTAAAATACATTGCCATATTGTTGTAATTTCATAATATTTGATTTTTACCCGTTTTCAAATGGACTAACATCAAATTTTATCTGAAATACATAATATTTTTTGTTTTTTTTTTTGTTGCTGGTGAGTGTACGTACTGTATTCCATAATATAATATATAATGAGCAAACATTGACATTAGGAAATCTCTCATTTGTAACATATCTGTATTGTCAGTGTTGTCTTTGCTGAGTAGTTATAATGAAGTTTGAAATCTTTCCATTATCAAGTGTTATATTCACGACTCTAAAGATTAATGTGTATTGTTTACTCAGTTGCTTATTTGTAATTTTCTTCATTCCAGATACGAAGTTCCTAACCTAGACAATCACATTAGAGTACCAGTTTGTCTGTGGGAGTACAAAATGCACAAGTTCAGTCTAAACCATTTGTTTGGGCATCCAGTTATGGTGGTTGTGCCTGAAAATTCTTTTACAGCTGAGAATATGTATGAAATGGTACTGATGAAATTATGTAGGTACCTTACTAATCCCGATCGGGAAGGTCCAATGTGGCTTCTGCAGTTGAACAAAATGAGTAAGAAAAACCAATATATTTCTTTTATCTAGTTTTAAGATGTGATTTCATATCAGTGGAAAATGAAGTTGGTCTTCTGTCTGAATTCTTTATAAATGCAGTTATCACCTGTTGGACTGCATGTTGTTATATAAGTACAGTGAGTGTGGTTGCTTGAAATACGTTGATTGTATTCCAAAAATTATCATTTTTAAATGTAAAACTCTTATTACTATCTACAGTATTATCCCCCCTTTACATTCGCGCATTTTATGTTTTCCTATTGTTACAACATTTTTTGTTGGTCCCCTCAGATTTCCCTTGCTGGTAATGTAAGCAGTTTATGTTTACAACATTTCGTTCTTCCCACCATTTATGCCACATCAGGTTGTTCGAGATGGGAAAAAATTGAAGTGAAATGCTGGTTCAACTTACCTATAACGCTTCGAGTAACCACGACATGATGACCAAACAGGATGGCACACACTTTATGACAACACATGGGAAAAACTAGCCGATTACGAATATCAGGGGGAGCTATGCAAACCATGTGACAACTCTGATAATAAAAATTATAATTTTTATTGGTGAAGTGAATACCTGGCATGCTACTGAAATTCATTTTCAGAATTTAAACAGTGTTGGGTAAGGTTATGCGCAAATTTGGAGACTTGTCAGCACATGATCTTTGCCTTCGGAGAAGAGGAGTACAAGGCAAAACTCAGTTATTCATTTATTTCTGTATAAATAAACTCGTGTCCTCATCTCGAGGTGATGCAGCTCTTTTCAGGCACACCCCCGATAGTGGTGAGCTGCATGTACCATTTCAACCACATACCAGCCCTCCTGCCATTCTTAAATTTGTGGCAGTACCGGGAATCGAACCCGGGCCCCCGAGGACAGCAGCTAATAACACTAACCGTTATGCTACGCAGGCGGACATTTATTTCTGTAAGAACATATTGCAGTGGCACCCAGTTTTATTTCAAGTTTTGGTGGTATGTTCGTTGAATTTAATCGTAAAGTGGGGGGGGGGGGGGGGTGATTATTTTTAGTTGCACCCCAGTAAATAGTTTTATGTTTCATATTCTTATTATAGTTACTGCCCTTCAGGTAGAGAGTTGTTAATAGTTGTATTAAACGAGTGGCAGTTAGCTTTAAATTTGAATATGCTATTTGGACCAGTTACAAGGCAGAAGATGACTTGCTACTTTAATTTGAAAAATAAAATAAAAATGGCATTAGAAACACTACTCTGTCATTTCTCATTATATAACTAGTCATTTCTGTTTCAAATCCTTGATACAGTCAAATGTTTTAGCAAATGCCCCTTTAATGAATATTTCAGTTAAGCAATAAAAATTGTATTCCCTTCCTTTTCCTCCATCAGGCTGTATAAGAAATAATTTAAATGACAGTATATGAATGTTCGTATTACAAAATTTTCACTGTAACAAGGATTTATTTTGTGTACTTTAGTTACCTCTTCTTCTTGCCAGTTTGTTGGTGTCTGCATTTGGTCTGGATATGGCCCAGTTTTACGGCCAGATGTCCTTTGAGACACCAACCTTATGTTGAAGGATCACTGTTGCGTGATTGTATGGAATTGGTAGTTACTCCATTAGGTTGTTCTTATTTCATAATTCATTGAGTGGTTTATTGTCCCTGATCGCCAACTGATGTACACAGGAACTTGTTTTTGTTTCTCTGCTTTCATCTTAAAATGTCTCTTTTTCCAACTGGAATTGCTAACCTTATACTAATGGTGATTTACTGGAACTGGTTTGAA
Source organism: Anabrus simplex (assembly GCF_040414725.1). Lineage (NCBI taxonomy): Eukaryota > Metazoa > Arthropoda > Insecta > Orthoptera > Tettigoniidae > Anabrus > Anabrus simplex. The sequence goes on along the minus strand of NC_090266.1, from coordinate 282,047,096 downwards.
TGTTCTATTGGAATGGAATTTTGCTCTCATCTACACATACTGTAGTTTTCTCACTTGATTTAGCAAGATTGTAACCATAGAATTTAAATGTGCATCCAGCACTCTTGTCAATGTCACCAAAACAACTATAGAAGGAAAATTAAATGTTTTCCTTGGAGGAAAAATTAAAATTTTGGAAGAAGTTAACAAAGGTCTAAAGACTTCCAACATAGCAAAGAATTATTCTGTCAGTGAATGTTCACTTTCAACATTCTTTAAGAATTTTAGTAAAATAGAAAAAAGTGTTGAGTTGGATGCCACTGGTCTGCAACAGAAACAGATAAGAACTGCAAAAAGCTCTATGCACATGGTTTGTGTCTTATGTGTGAGAAGAAAGTGGAGGTCAATAGTGGAGTCCTGTACAGCGGCCCAGCCCATGAGCTGCTTCAGCAATAGACGGCAATGGGCTTTAGAAGGCTCAAATATAAGAAGCCCGTGACGTCATCGCATGGGTGGGGCTAGGCAGCGCTATGTCATTCGCATGTGGTGAGCCAAGGACAGCGCTGTGGTAGATCTTAGGGCTGACTGCCTCAATGTGTGCAGTGTCAGTGGAGTGCAGTTCATTATGGTCGAGTGGAGATGAGCACATTTGCTGCGGTTTTCTATTTGACTTCCCCGTCTATCCTGTTTTCAGAAATGAATGCGGACTGTGACTTCAAAAGGAAAGAAACCTTGGCAACAAAACGTGAAGTAAAGGAAAAACTAGAAACTGGACAATGCAAGACTTTTTAACTGGGTCTGAACATCAAAAGTCGTATTTGGTCGGTATTCAAACCTGTAGTTGACAGTGATGAGAAAGATGTTCATTTTGTGCACTGAACGATCCGGACAATGCGTGTATGAATTACGAACATTCCAATCTTCCACTCCAGGACTATACCATAATCTGCCAAAGTAATGAAAGAAGTTTGCTTCATAGGCTGACATTGAAGATGGTACTGTTCCAACAGATGAGCTGGCAAGATATTTAAACCAAAATTGTGCCATGAAAGAATATATAGCATCCTATTGGAGGATAAATGAACTAAACGATCCGATATTTCACCAGACCGCCAAGAAAGTACTACGCATGCAAGCGACAAGTTCAGCTTCAGAAAAAATTTTCAGTTCAGTGGGCTTCATTCTCAATGCATGGTGGTCTCTTCTGCACCCGGACAATATTTTCTTTTTTTTATTCACAGTAATTTTGCCACCATTAACCAGTGACCAATAAACGACGTACATCAACTAGGTAAAATCTGTATTCCGGTTTTTTCATATCCTCTTAGTTTGTATTTTACTTCATTTTGAGTTAAATGCAAGAGAGACCCCTTGAACATGCACTCCCTCTGGATGGGGGTGGTGGAATAACACCCACGTTATCCCCTGCATGTTGTAAGAGGGAACTAAAAGGAGCCCCATAACTTGGGAGTGTGTATTGGCGACAATGGGGTCCGTAGCTGAGTTCTGGTAATGGTTCCACTTACCTGTACCAGGCTCCTCGCTTTCATCTATCCTATCTGACCTCCCTTTGTCATCTCTCGTTCTTTTCCGATCCCGACGGTATTAGGGCAACCGAGGCCTATGGAGTCTTTCATTTTCACGCCCTTCGTGGCCCTTGACTTTCTTTGGCCGATATCTTCATTTCTCGAAGTGTCGGATCTCATCCGTTTTTTCTCTCTGATTAGCGTTAATATAGGATGGCTGCCAAGTAGTACTCCTCCTAAAACAGTAAGCACCACAACCGCCACTACCTTGAATATGCTTCGTGTTGTTTAGATTCATTTTCAGTGAACTTGATGCCAATTGCATGCAAATATTAGAGTTTCTAATGAAGTTTCTGTTTGTGTTCTATTATTATTATTATTATTATTATTATTATTATTATTATTATTACAGTGCAGGAGAGATCTTTATCAATTTATTTCAAACTGCTATGAGCTACATTTAAAATTTGTCATTAGCACATGGGAATTCGTATCGGGAGCGATCCGAATAGACATGTGAAATGAACATTTTGTTGTACACAACGCACCCCTTATCGCGAGGAAGTAATCAAGGTAGACTACTCAGCCCGCCCAATGCGGTGGACTGCGGTGGGCTGTGTGGGACCAGTGCTGTGGACCAGTAAGTGGCTATGTCTGAAGAGGACGACACTGCATGGGCTGGACTGCTGGAGTCCGTGGGTTTGTGAGTGCTGCGTGGTGGGCCTCACTGCATGACTCTGGTCGATGGGCCAATACTGTGCGCTCAAGCTAGATCTTTTGCATCAACATTTAATTTAACTGACTACAAGGATAGCATTACCGTATGGTTACATCCATTTTGAGAGAAACACGAGATCACTCATTGTACTGTGTATGAAGGAGTGAAAGATGCTCCAATATAGTTGGCGGAGATAGAGAAAAAGAAACAGTTACGGGAATCTGTGTCAAGTTACTGCAGATGAGGCAGTTTTGTTCTTTAAAATGAAACCCCATCATACCTTGGCACTGAAAAGTGAAAAATATGTTGGCAGGAAGAAATCAAATCAAATCAAAATCTCTTTATTTGCAAATGAGGTGTCTACCTCGGTGGCAAATGGTACACTAAAATACGTTATTGTCAAGCACTAAATATTAAATTAACAAGAGAAGAAAATTTTCCTATAATACAATATTATACAATTTACGCTAACAATTTTTTCTATTAAACACACAGCTCATTCTTAATAAATTTATATTGTTTACAAAATTCTACTTATAATATCTCCTGTACTACTTACAAATATAGTCAACTGATATACAGTATGTGGAATTACTTCAAATGATACTATACAACTGGTATAAGATTAAACTTTACATTGCATTTATTTACTTTTTTTTTTTAACCCATTCTGGAACCTAAGTAGCATAACGACCTGCTGCGTCTTAACCAGAGCCCCTTTTGGCACCAATTTTCAGAGTTCCTGAAGGGCCTTCACAGCTACCATAGCGGTCCCAGGGCCCTCGAATTCCCCACTGTACTTCACCCCTACAGGCAGTCCCCTACTTTGGCTGTCCAACTCCTTAGACCAGGGGATGGAATTAATTTAATCACACACATTTTTTTAAAATTTACAATAACCTGCACTGGTCGAATGCCTTCTAACATTTCATTTATTTTCTCTGTTGCTGTTTATTCTCTTTTTGAATATCTGTACAGATTTTGGGAAAGGATCAAACACTATCCCTGGTAAACTGTTCCCCTCCTTCACACCCTTCCCAATGAATGAAAATTTACCCCAATCGCTTCAGCTAAAATTCCTTCTAATTTTATATTTGTGGTCTGTCCTGCCGATATAATTATTTTCCAACTGAAGCCTCTCACGGATATCTCCCCATGCTTATTCTCCTGTATAGGCTCTATATAATCCTAGAAGTCTAGTTTTCTCCCTTCTCTTACTTAAAGTTTCCCACCCAAGTTCCTTTAACATTTCTGATACACTACTTTTTCTCCTGAAATCCCCTGTTACAAATCTTGCTGCTTTCCTCTGCACACTATCTATTTCTTTTATTAGGTATTCTTGGTGAGGATCCCAAACACTGTTTGCATATTCCAATAATGGACGAACCATACTTAAGTAACTTTTTTCTTTTAATTCTTTATTGCATCCTTTAAGTAGCCTCATTATGACATGTAACAGTCTGTATGCTTTCCCAACAATGTCATCAACATGACCCTTCCAGTGCAAATTACTTTCAAATCTCACACCTAAGTATTTGCACTTGCCATCTTTTGGGATAACTGCATCATCCAAAGTATATTCAAATTCAGTTTTAAAGCTCCTGTTTGTAAAAGTTGTAACAGTTGATTTGCCTCCATTAACCTTCATATTATTTTCTTCAACCCATTGTTGGATACTTTCAAGGTCCCTTTGTAATTCTGAACAATCCTCAATGTTATTTATTTCCCTATAAACAATTATGTCATCTGCATACAATCTTATTTTTGATATTATATTGTTCCCTAAATCATTTGCGTATATTAAGAAAAGTAACGGACCGATTATACTACCCTGTGCAATTCCCTTCCAAACTTTCTCTTCCTGCGATACATTATTTCCTACTTTGACTTTCTGAACCCTTGAATTTAGAAATGTTTTTATCCAACGTGTAACCCTTACGTCCAATCCTATTCCCTCCAATTTCTTTAATAATATTCCATGTTCCACTCTATCAAAGGCTTTGGAAAGATCTATGGCTGTGCAATCTAACTGACCTCCTGAATCCAATTGATCTGATATGTCCTGCTGAAATCCCACCAGTTGTGCCTCACAAGAAAATTTCTTTCTAAATCCATACTGGCTCCTCATAAACCAATTTTTATCATCACATATCCCTCTGATGTACTTTGATATTAAACTCTCCAGTATTTTACAAACTATACTGGTCAAGCTGATTGGTCTGTAGTTCTCTGGTTTCCTTTTATCACCCTTTCCTTTATAAATTGGTATTATTATAGATTCCTTCCATTCCTTTGGTATTACACTATTATTTATGACATAGTCAAAGAGAAATTTTAAATAAGGCACTATGTACCACACCATTGTCTTTAATACCTCCCCAGTAATTTGATCACTTCCTGCTGGTTTTCCTTGCTGAAGCAGTTGGATTTCTCTGAAAATATCTTCATTTGTGAATGAGAAGCTTCTTGTTTCCCTCTGTGTCTCTCCCTCTCTATCTTCTGTTACGGTTTCCAACTCCTGACAATCATCTACTGAATCTCTGAATTCCCTAATAAATAGGCTTGCTTTTTCAGTATCTGTTAAATAGTGAATGTGAACGTTCTCAGGACCGTTCTTATAAAGGTAAATAGTTGTATAGATTAGAGTATTCAAGCCTCAAATTCATTTTCGCTACAAGCATTCAGCAACTAATTCATTAGCATCCATATTTTGTTTTGTTTCTTTGCTTAGGTGAGTATTCATTTCATCCTGGTATTATATTAGTTTTATCTTCGGTAAAAATGCTGTAGTAGTTATGAACATATTTTAAGTTAACTGTGTCAACCCCCATCACCAAACTTCACAAGCATGCACTGATTTATTTAAATATATCTCTTGCATGGCAGAAATGGAAGTAATCAATTGTGTTACTTTCTTACAGATGATGACTCAGAAATCAGTGCAGCAGCCTTGAAGCACTTGATAAGTAGCCTACCTCAGTCTCTGTTCTCCTTCCATGTCATTGAGGGTTACACTGTTGATGAATTTCCTGATGACTCAGATCGAGCATCAGCACTGTGTAAGTATTATAAATCTGAAATTAAAAATTTTGGAAAGATAGCTTAGTTTTAACTATTTGGCATATCCTGTACTATTATTCAGATCTGTTGTTTATTAGCTTCACTTAGTAGTATGTGTCACAAGTAATGGAAGGGGATTGAGCAAGAGAGAAAAAATCAAATGTCAGAAAATAACAAGGATAGAAACACATCTAATATAAATACAATGACCTGTCGGTATGGTAAGTGAGAGCAACAGAAAGAGGAGATGGAGATATAAAAGGACATGGACAACATCACTACAAACATATCGTGTGGAAGGGGAAGTGTGCGCTCTCTGCGAGTTACCATAGATCACTGCACAGATGGCACTGGCAACATCTGTGTTGCACCATGCAGTTAAGAGAGGCATGTACAGTACTACCATTGCGTCTATCTATGTAATAAACTAATGAATGCAACTCGTGTTTAAAGATGATTTCAGCAGATGGACACTTTGGAGTATTTTCAAGATGATTTAGCTGTCTTGGAAGTAGCAAGCTGTCTTCGTATCTCCTTTGTACGGAAAAAGAATAGACACTTCAGGTAGTGAAGTACAAGTTTAGGTAGCATGCACAACACATGATCTTCACAGCATTGTAACCCAATAGGGTATAAATAATAATAATAATAATAATAATAATAATAATAATAATAATAATAATAATAATAATATCGACAACACCTAGTAGTTTCCAGATAGGTAGGTTAAGGTATTCACGCCATCCAGTTATGCCAGATTAAAAATAGAGGCCGTAGTAATAATGGTGATTTCCTACTACCACGATAATTGTATTCATGACGAACTAACAAATAGCGCATAAGAGCATTAGAAAAACCCGGGAGTGTCAAGTGAAATTAGGAACATGACGGGTGAAGAATAGAAAAGAAAGCATAATAAACTTTGGAGACAGATGTATTGAAACAAACAAACCAAACCTCTTACAAATTTTCACAAAAAGAAGAATAATGTACAGATGTGGTACTTTCCCAACCAATAGTACTAAAATTCGGATTTTTATATAAAATAAAATCTACCAAAAGGAAAGAGAGCAAATAAGGAAGAACAAAGCAGGAACGGAAAGAACAAGCAGGAGAAAGGAAAAATACGCCTATCTGTTGAGAAACAACGAGTAACAAGAAATATAAAGATAAAGATATACACAATTACAAGATCAGGATACAACAGCAAAAAATCTTTGAAGTAAAGTCCAAATATATAAATCAGAACTGCATCAGTTACCATCAGTTACCAGTCAGTCACCACACAACTATTATGCAGGCCAAAATCACAATATTATTCGATAAAGTTGTTCCAAGACAGTCGCATTCAAAGCTAACCAATTGTAAACATGAATGGCGAAGCACTGTTTACGCATGAGCGCGTATAGGACTCGCGGAGTTCCAGATACCGCACACGCACAGCTCGAAAGAGAGTTGCAACTAGGTTCTTCAATGCAAACATTAAATAGTTTGAATGTGGGTGATATGTTGGTCTGGAAATGCCATGCTCCCTATTAAAATTTAAAAGGAAAATAGTTCCTGGTGAAGCTCAAAATTTTACAGAAAATAAATTAATAGTTTGTCATACCTCATCTTGATATTCATAGTACTGCCACAAAAAGGACACTCATGGGCACAAGTCCCTAAGGACGGAGACGATGTTTGGTGTTCCACCCTCCACACAGGCTAAAGTCCATTTCAAGTAATCCGGAGAAAGGCCAGGTTTATATACGGTAGTGTAGAGGGGAAATAATGAGGAGAAATACGTCTGGAAGATTCCAGATGTTACGGGAATATGCGCAACAAACCAAACAGTGTCATATGATGTCAGCAGGCAAGAAGGTAGTCAGTTCATAGCAGATAGTAGATATGGATTGAGCTGAAGTCCGTGCAAAGTATGTGATGTCCAAATAAATATTCACTGAAGTATTTAAGTCCCAGTTGCAGAAGAATTACGGCATGTTATCAAATGAAAGTGAGTCCATATTAGAAGGACATGGGGAATTTCGTTGCAGTAGATACCGGTGAAGTGGCAAGTCCGTTACACTATCTGCCGGCACCAGAAAAAAATCCAAATGATTTTTATTTTTTATTATTTTTTTTATTTTATTTTTTTTTTTTTTTTTTGTAGTTGAAGTAGTTGGTGTGGTTGAAGAATGAAGACTGCGGGCAGGAGATGAAAAAGAAGAGATGCTGTTCAGCGGCGACAGCGTGTCGGCCCCAGGAACAGCGATGGAGGGCCCTTCCAAGAGCTGGAGCGGGGGTCGAGAGCTGCCGCAACGGTGAATCAAGGAGCAAGAATACTGAAAGACAAAACAAAAGGCGCCAAAAAATATCCAAACAAAGCATGCCTAATTATATATATAGGAAGTACAAAAAGGTAGGGGGGAAAAGGTAAAGAAAAGTGCTAACACGTTAGCAGAGGGAAGAGGAAAGGAAAGAAAGGTAGTTACAAATTGACATATATGTATATATATAAATATCGTAAAATACAACTAAATGTAAGAGCAATTATAAAAAAGAAAAAAAAATGGTTGGGAATATGTATTTACACTCCCATTATAATCTGTGCCATCTGGGCTGGGAGGGAGACTGGAGAAACCTGTGTGGAGGGAAAATGAAAAGAAAAAAAATCCATAAAGGGAGAAAAAAAGGGGGATGAGGTAGACAAACAAAGGGAAAGAAAAGAACAAAGGAAAATAAATAACACCGGGAGCATTAGACATTTCCAGACCAGACACAGAAGAAAAAATTAGAAAGAAGTGGAGGTAATAACAAGAAAAAAGAAAACTCAAGGCAAAAGAAATGGAGATGTGAAAGTTTAAGAAGGATGAAATCGCTTGAGCTGATTAAGATGAAGTTTCTTAGTGTCAAACAAATCAGTAGTAGACTGCAAAAAATACAACGACAGGGGTAGGGAAAGACAAGATACTATATGGTCCGAGCCATCGAAGGGCAAGTTTAGCAGAGGTAGCATTAATTGCCGAGCTGTGCGGATGATTGGCAACGAGGACTAAATCGCCAATTTTGTAGTTGGATGGCTTATGACGAGTGTTATAAGCTTTTTTGTGCACTTGTTGAGCTTTAATCAATTGATCAAAGGCATCTTTCGAGTGGGATGAAGAAGATGGCTGATCAGAAGATTCGAAGAGGTTGTACAGATCCCAGTTAAGGGAAAGAGGGGTTTGAAGATCACGGCCTAGAAAAAGCTTAGCTGGAGTTTGAGCAGTGTAACTATTGATGCTGGAGTTAAAGGCTAATGCCAAAGAGGAGAGATGAGAATCCCAATACTTCTGGAAAGAACTATGAAATATAGATAGAGCAACTTTGAGATTGCGGTGATACCTTTCCATGGTGTTGGACTGAGGGTGGTAGGGAGAAGTCAAAATACATTTGATACCCAGTTGAAAGCATATATTAAAAAAGACACTTGAAGTGAAGATAGAAGCATTATCAGAAAAAATTTCAGCAGGCAAACCGGTAATAGGAAAGATTTGTTCGGTGAGTAAATTGATGATGATATTAGTAGAAATTTTCCATAAGGGTTGAAGGACTAGAAATTTTGAAAAGGCATCCAACAAGTTGAAAATATACACGTTGCCATGAGAAGAACGAAGTATGGGTCCAACTAGATCGATGAAAAAGGTTTGGGCAGGCTGAGTGGGTGGAAGGGCAGAATGAAGACCAGCAGTCTTTATGTTTAACAGTTTAAATTTTTGACACAATTCACAAGTTTGAACAAAGTTGCGAATAGTTTTACGCATTTGAGGCCAAAAGAAAAAAGAGGCTATACAGTTGTATGTTTTAGTGATGCCTAGATGCCCACCCATAGGGGAGGAATGATAATGTTGCAGGATCATAGGTTGAAGAGCCTGTGGAAGTACCACTTTAGGAGAAGCTTTCTTAGTGGGTTTGTAGACCAAGAGATCTTTAAAAATGGTAAAGGGACACTCAAAAAGTATACTGCCCCACAAACTATTAGCACACGATAAGTTTTCCACAACAACCTTTTCCACTCGCAACAGCACATTATAAACACTTTCCGATGCATACAAAAGATATGTGCCCCTCTGTGTAGACCCATAATCTTTAATTAGTGTTAGGAAAGCAGGTACCGATACATTATCAGTCGGTTTTCCGTGGAGGAAAGGTTGGCATAATTTACACCACGTCACTTTTGAAATATTTTGCACTATGTATCTGGTTGAATGATACACTAAGCATTCTTTGCCAAAACTCTGCTGACTTAAGTTAGGTAAACTGTTTTTGCAGTTTGGTATTTGAATTTTATCTTCAATGTTCAGTTTTTCCCTGATTTTATCTTCAGCTTGTGTTTTCACTGGATGTTTTTTGTACTCATTTGTTCTTGCAGGAATATGCATATGATTAACAAGAGGCATTAGAGGGGATTCAGCATGGTACTCACAGTTTCCACCAGAAGATAAAGGAAGATTAGTTAGTATGAAAATGGGCTGCGACATTTGTAAACGTATAGTCAGTAGTGGCTGGATGATCGTCACAACTTAGTGATCACAGGATACCAAAATAGTATTCTAGGAGATCTTGATTCAATTTTCCTGTCGAAACATAGCTGTAATTGTTTTCCCACAAATATTCAGACACTTCTAAAGTGCTTTCTAAGGTAAATCCGAAAGACTCCAGTGTTCTTTGCAAAGCAAATATATTTTCTGTATCTCTGAGGATATTCTGCCTCTTCACCAAAGTCTCGTGCTTGTGATCCTTTATAGAGTACTTGAGTAGGGATGGATGAATTTAATGAGTATATCAGGCAGTTTAAATCACATGTGAAATTTTCCATTGCTACACTGTCTTCTAAACCCTCTGAATTAATGCTATGGTAGAATTCTATACCATTAGTGACAGATCTACTGAAAAGTTGAAATGCCAGTCTTACATTCATTCATTTAAACAAATTTGGATCCAGATGGGCATAGGTGAATTTATAACAAACTTTCAGTCCGGAAGACTCGGGAGATGTGACATTCATAAACTTTCCCGTAAAATGAATAATGAGGAATAGTGCCATTATATTTAACCTGTATTTTGTCATGGAAATTATTTCTTAACCCACAAGTGGTCGCTAGGCGAATTGTAACACGAGTAGTTGCACATGAGACTTTCTCTCACATTAAACTTCATTTAAAATAAATGTATCTTCCTGAATTTTGCGGGGAGTAGGAGTGAAATGAGATGCAAAGTCTGTGTTATACATTTTAGATTAAACAAATGAAATGATCAGCCATATATTAAAAAAATTAGCACTTAATGAAAATTAGTTATTAGTTCAGTCATATGTCAGTACGTAATATTCACAGCAGTGCCGGGCTGAATGTCTCAAAGGGTTAAGGCACTGTTTCTCCGAGCCGAAGTTGGCAGGTTCAATCCTCGCTCAGTCCAGTGGTATTAGAAAGTGCTCAAATACGTCAGCCGTAGATTTATTGGTATGTAAAAGAACTCCTGGGGGACAAAATTCCGGCACCTTGGCATCTGTGGAAACTGTAAAAAGTAGTTACTGGGACGTAAAACCATAACACTTATTAATATAGAACTTTCTGACAGACTCAATACGAATGTAAAATTAAAGTACAATAGGTCTTCTCTCTAACATTTGAGTTAGCTGGATTTTGTAACAGCGCTTATTACCCAGCATTCTTCCTCGACTCAAATTTTGAAAACTCATTTATCAGTAATGCCTTTTCTGGTGAGATGTAGTGTTTGCCGTGCACTATGTCTTCTGGTATGGGCTAGAATAAATTTGTTACTTTCATTGCCCTCCCTCAGTCTCATCCTTTGCTTTGACAATATGAAAGTGACCGAGGTATGAGCGATGCTAGTAATACCATTCCTTATTCAGCCAGTCCCCATTATGAATGGTATGAAAATATCACTCAGAGGGTCAGCTGGTGCGTGCATTTCAGTGGGCATGGCAGACTAATATGTAATAGCAACTTTGGATCGGTGAGGAAAGCAACGGGAAAATGCCTCACTCATTTCCCTAGTGTGCCCCTTCAGTGATGCCTGGGCTAACTATGACAGCTGTTGGTGGAACTGTGGAGGATCAAAGCAGTCTTTGGGCTGAATTCCCAACATTTATCAGTAACTGCAAATGGAAAACGTTTTGCGCGTGACTTAAGTCAAATACTAACGTCTACAACAGGAGAAAATTCCCTCTCGACTTCAGTATAACATCAACGCTACTGATAATACAGGTGTTGATTCCCAAAGGGAATTTTAAATATTTGTCCCGAATGAGTAAATTTATAATACCAATATAATGGTCCGTTATTGGACATTATAAATTTTCCAGCTAACTCATTCTTGGTTGCCTGCATTTCGCCCTCGCGCGATGAGAGAACCTCTCACACAGGGCGCACGAACTCATATGAATCTTTGTTCCGACTAGAAGCGGGGATGCTTACCCTTCAAACGTGAATCGCCTTACTCACGACAGATATCAACTCAGCTAGAAGAGGGAACAGTCACCTCCCTTGGTACCTCAGTGCTGAGTTTTTTCATTCATTAACGTATCCACACAGACACACACAAGATGCTGTCAGTTGGTACAATGAATTTTATTCACATATATAAACAAATTAACACACACTTTACCTTAATCACTGTATCACAACATAGCATTTCACTTCGAGACTATCAACAGAGCCGCCATTATTAAAAACAACTTAATAACACAGCACATAGAGGTTACAACCTTGGAACACAAATAAAACAGTTGACTGCTTACAAGAATGTCACTTCAGTATGGAGACTGTGTTTATGGCATGTCAAACCAACAACTCTCTTCCAACAATTACCAATGACTAACTTCACCATCAAGATCGTCCCTTTATATACATCCTGGCCAGGTTTCCAGAAAGATACGTTACAAGAAAAACTACTTGAATATTCTAGAGTGCATAATACATAGGTCATAATGTACAGAATATTCTCAATTGTTCTAGCGCCTATACCATTCTGGAAGTTACAGTGTGTTTCACAATTATGGATTACAAGTTATATATACAGGTAAGAATAAGTTATAATATTAATTTACAGGTATTTACATTAATGGAACTGATATCAATGTCTGTGTACAACACGTTTCATAACCTCACACACAATACGATAATTCGACCATGTAAATAATAACAACACTAATACTTTGATGACATAACCTCACACACAATACGATCATTCAACTACGTAAATAGTAAGAACACTAATACTAAATGGATGTACACTTCATAGCTATACATACAAGTAATAATAATAATAATAATAATAATAATAATAATAATAATAATAATAATAAATTATGGAACTGATATCAATGTCTATGTACAACACATTTCATTATTATTATTATTATTATTATTATTATTATTATTATTATTATTATTATTATTATTATTATTATTATTACTATAACCATAATAATTCGAGCTCGATATCTCTATTAGTTACCCATGGGTTAGAGAACATTGTTTTCGAGTTATACCTGTTATCGCACTTGCATCAGTATCCCCCCTATAATTTTAAACAATTTCCACACATTGTCACATTCTTTGACTTTGCCTTTGTCCTCACTATTTAACCACACACAGGCTACCTCACACAGCCCTCCTGTTGGCGCTGTCGAAGTCCATAGTTCGCAGCCCGGCAGTTCCATCAGGGACCACCACCTTCCCATTGTGGGTCCGCTGGGTCCGGTCGATGGTGTCTTTATTCCTGGTGATAGTGATCCGCAGGTCCTCGCGTGGCATTCGAATCTCCGCTGGCTTTCCCCTTGTTCGTACCTTGGTGATCTGTCAGGTGGCACCCTCGTTTGTTAGTTGTCAGTTTGGACCCCATTGGTTCTTCGTCTCGTAGAGGGGGTCTCACTGGCTGTGTCCTTGCCATCGCTGCCTCCATCTCCTGGGACATCGTCGGGGCCTCCCCATGGTTCTGCTCCACGCTGAACATCCTCCCTGGACAGTTCACAGTGCCGAGGAGCTTAGTGTGGCTGTTGAGCACCTTGCTCTTGGTTTCATGCTGGTATGGCCCACTCACCGTCGCATTGTCTGGTTGTTCAGTCTCGGCGTCGAACACCCGCGGCGCTCCATTGGTGCACTGCCCCCCCTCCCGCAGCCGGACTCGGCATTCGGCTCTCAGCTGGTGGACACTGCCGCACCTGCCGAATTCTCCCACAACTTCCCCGTAGATCGAACATGGCTGCGAGCTGCGTCGTGCTTCCATATCCTGCTCACGAAGTCCAGCGATCGGGTATTCGGTTCCCTCTTCTGACGTCGCTCCAGTCTTGAACTGGGCCCCGATTTTCTCCTCGAGTTTTTCCAACTGGGCCCCGATATTCTTCTCGAGTTTTCCCAACTGGGTCTCGATGTTTTTCTCAAGTTCTCCAAACTGGGCTTCAATGTTTTTCTCAAGTTCTCCAAACTGGGCTTCGATGTTCTTCTCGAGTTTTTCAAATTGAGCCTCGATGTTCTTAGCCTGGGCCTGAATGAAGGAAGTTAACTGTTTGAGCATCACCACGGTCCTCTGGTTCTTCATTTTCAAGTCCAATAGATTCAATAGAGTCCTGTCACAGTCGCCAGTTAACGTATCCACACAGATGCACACAAGATGCTGTCAGTTGGTACAATGAATTTTATTTATACACACAAATTAACACACACTTAACCTTAATCACCGTATCACAACATAACACTTCACTTCGAGACTATCAACAAAGCCACCATTATTAAAAACAACTGAATAATACAGCACATAGAGGTTACAACCTTGGAACACAAATAAAACAGTTGACTGCGTACAAGCATGTCACTTCAATATGGAGACTGCGTTTACGGCATGTCAAACCAACAACTCTTTTCCAACAACTACCAATGACTAACTTCACCGTCAAGATAGTCCCTTTATATATATCCTGGCCAAGGTTTCCAGAAAGATACGTTACAAAAAACTACCTTCTTGAATATTTTAGAGTACGTAATACATAGGTCATAATGTACAGAATATTCTCAATTGTTCTAGCACCTATACCATTCTGGACGTTACGGTGTGTTTCACAATTATGGATTACATTTTATATATACAGGTAAGAAGAAGTTATATTATTAATTTACAGGTATTTACATTAACGGAACTGATATCGATATCTATGTACAACACGTGTTTCATAACCTCACACACAATATGATCATTCGACTACGTAAATGATAATAACACTAATACTTAATGACATAACCTCATACACAACGCGATTTTATCGTAATAATAATGCAAATGTTAACATGATGTAACACTTCACAGCCATACATACAAGTAATAATAATCGTAAAATAATAATAATTGCGATCGTAAAATTATAATAATAATAACCATAATAATTCGAGCTTGATATCTGTATTAGTTACCCATGGGTGAGAGAATATTGTTTTCAAGTTATACCTGTTATCACACATGCGTCATCGTATGTAAAAAAGTTTGTAGAAGCATCAATTTTTAACTTATCAGTGGGGTTATTAGCTTAAAATATTTATACATGTTGGTTCTTTATAAATCTAAATGCAATTGGAAAATCCTACATTTACATTCAATATTATTTTGAGTTCTCGTGGACCGTCTATAGACGGGTGTAGCAGTGCTGGACCGGCCGTGTCAGCCCATCTATAGGCGGGCGTAGCACTCATCGGGTTAAATACAAAGCATGTTCGGTTCATGAAATTCTTTTTTTTTTTTTTTTTTTCACATCTTGAATTGGAATCTATGAACAGCCAATCTCATAATTGGTAGCCCGTTTCAATCCATTTCCGATCCATCATGGCCTCCGTTTAGTAGAAGTCTTCCCAAATGTCCCTCTTCTTTTCTCTTAGTTTATACATCAGATTATCATATGCTGTGCCTCCTGGTAAAATGAGATTGTATCTCAGGTCCTCAATCAGGAAAGTTTCTCTCGCGAGCTCATATAACAGTCGAGATCTTGTAGTCTTTGATACACTCAGGACTTGCTTCAGGTACCTGGATTTTATCTTTTCCAGATCTTCTAATTGCTTCACACTCAGAAATTCTGCTATGATCTCAAGCCCATAGGTTAACACGGGTAGCACTTTTACTCGAAAGAGCACCATGGCTGTCTGTACTGCAATTTGTGCGATGTTCTCAATGTCATTCATCGCTTTCAGAGCAGCAATCATTCCAGCACTTCATTAATTTTTATTTCATTCCTGTTTGCCCAGTCCGCTGGCAAGTTCATAGCACGTTGTAGTTTTGTTATGTCTTCAGCCGCAATTGCCAAGTCATCAGCATACAAGTACATTTCTCTGTTGGTCTTTACCTTTATCTCCGACACTACATATGAGGTGAAAGCGTTAAATAATATAGGGCTGAGTGGATCACCTTGAAGAACTCCTATAGTCTAAAGCATCCAGTCTGATGACCCAATGCCATCGTCCACCTGTATATAATTCTCAGCCAGCAGGTTTGATATGAGTGCTGTGACATTAGATGTTCCAATTAACTTCTCCAGCTTATCTATGAGTAGCATTCTGTTTACCCAATCAAATGCCTTGGAATAGTCAATGAATGCCACAAATAATTTGCCTCGTGGCATTTCTGGGGCAAGACGAATATGATTCAGTAAATTCTCCAGTGTCATCTTTGTAGATCTTTTCTGTCTGATCCCAAATTGCTCCTCTGGTAACAGTGGATCCAATTTATTCATCACACTCTTAGTTAGGATCCTCGTCAGGAGTTTCAAACCTGTTTGTTCCATCGCGATCCCTCTGTAAGCATTTGGGTCATCTGCATCTCCTTTCCCCTTATACAGCATTCGGATTGTTGCCTTCCTCCAGTCTGGGACCCTTCCAGTTTTGAGACATTTCTTCATTAAGGCACTCCACACTGGTAACGTTTCCCTCACTGACTCTTTTAGATGCTCATTTCTGACTCCATCTGGTCCTGGTGTTCTATTGCTTCTTCCTTTATTGATGGCCTGAACGATTTCATCTTCCATTATGACATCTGATGGTTCTGTGTTCTGGATACCTGAGTGTTGGTCTCGTGTCTCTCGAAGGAATTGTTTTGGGGAGATGTGATTTCCATGTCGATATTATAATGTATTTTGCTCATTTTCAGTCGTAGAGCCTAGTATGGGTCCAATTTTGCTTCTTCCATGATCCTTATCTGTTGTTCCATGATCCTTATCTGTTGTTCATCCATATACTGAATCTTTATCCTCTTCAGGAGCTCTTTGTACTGAGCTCTCTGTTGCCGGTACTCTTCCAGGTTTTCCATGTTCCTTTCTTTTCTTGCTCTGTTCAATGTTTCTAAGGTGCTTCTCTTTGCCTCATAACATTGTTTTTCGAGCCAAGGTTTTGACTTTCTTGTCCCCATGTTCAAAGAAACCGCTTCTTCATAGCAATTTGCTATCCATCATGCTGTGGAATCTATTTCACCTTCATCTATCATTTTCTTCACCTGATCGATCTGGCTCGTCTTTGCTTTCACTTTGTTTATATCTATATTCTTTCAGATTTTGACTCCTTTTCTTGTTTCAGCTGCTTCTTCTTTCTTCGGTTTTTTTTTGTGGTTTCCCGTTTTCACACCAGACAAATACTGGAGCTGTACCTTAATTAAGGCCACGGTCGCTTCCTTCCCATTCCTAAGTGTTTCCTCTACCATCGTCGCCATAAGACCTATCTGTGTCGGTGCGACGTTAATGTATCCACAAAGACGCACACAAAATGCTGTCAGTACAGTTATTTTTATATACATGTATTTACAAATTAAACACACATATAACCTTAATCGCTGTTGGCATAAACAAAACAGTCACATCACAAACCACCATTTTAACAGTTGCCTGTCGTTGCACGCAGAGATTGCAACCTTAACACACAGTTAAAACAGATGACTGCTTAAAAGCACGTCACACACGTTGTCACAAGTATAATCTTGCTACACCATAACTCTACTGAGCAATAACTCTCTGTTTTCATCAAGACCACCTCCTTATATATGTGCCTGGCCAGGCTTCTAGAAAGCTACATTACAGAATATACCTTCTCAAAATTCAAGAGTGTCCAATACATAGAAATAGTGTACAGAATATTCTCAATCATTCTCCTCTACCTATTGCTTTTCTGGAAGTTACAGCGTGTTTCACAATTATGGATTACAAAATACAGGTAAGAATAAATTATATAATATTAATGTACAGGTATTTAAATTAACTGAACTCATATACAGTAAAACCTGTCTTAACGGACACCTCTCACCAGCGGACACCCCTCATTGGCGGACGATTTTCTAGGTCCGTAATTAAATGCCATGTTGTGTATGAGTAATTTACCCCTCTTATACGGACACCCTTTATTACGGACACGGACACACCATAGCCACGAGAAACTCCAATGAAACCTCTCCTAACAGACACTTCCTTTTTAAAAAATTTCTGTATTTGTGTCCCGTAGAGTATGTATTAGCTTACTTTTTGCACAGCCGGTACTTCCAAGAATCACAGACACCGTAACTTTTGATCCTGGCTGTACACATTCTTGGAAGGCAACACTAAGCTACGCTATCACTTCCGGAAGTTGTGTGATCTGACATGCTGTACAGCCCTGGAATTCGTACCTTCACTGTCAGGTTACTTTTCATTGACTCATGGGCTTTTGATGTGTTCAATTTTACGTTAGTAAGTGTGTGTAAACATGGCTCCGAGGAAGTTTTTAACTTTAAAAGAAAAGGTAGGCATAATAGACTATCATAAACGTGAGAAGTGTGGTGTGCGTAAACTGTCCGAAGTGTTTAAGATTGGAAAGACACAGGCAGCTGAAATTGTGAAAAAGCAAGAGGAACTAGTGAAAGAATGGCATTTAAATGGCAACGAACAGCCCATTAAACTGTTTCAAAGTGGTAGTGGAGCTCTCATTGACAAGGCAACGGTAGAGTGGTTCGCTAAAATAAGAAGTCAGAATGTCCCTGTCTCAGGACCAATGATGCAAGCAAAAGCGTTAGAATTCGCGACCGAATTAGGTATTGGAGATTTCAAAGCCTCGAATGGCTGACTAGAAAGATTCAGAAAGCGACATGGTATCAATTTCAGAGTGTTATATCCAGTGTTAATATGGAGATTGTTGACAACTGGCAAGAAAAAATACCTTCAATCATAGACGGGTATGCTCCGGTAAATATTTTGAATGCCGATGAAACTGGATTATTTTTCCATGCTTTACCCGACAAAACTTTGTGTTTCAAAGGAAATTGTTGTACTGGTGGAAAAGTTGCAAAAGAATGTCTTACGGTCTTGTTATGTGCAAGTATGAGTGGAGAACGGGAGGAGCCCCTTGTGATAGGAAAAGCTGAAAAACTAAGGTGTTTTAAAAATATAGACGTTACGAAGTTTGGCATTGAATGGAAAGCAAATAGGAAAGCATGGATGACCAGAGAAATAATGACAGAGTGGCTAGGACAAATGGACAGAAAAATGATACGCCAGGAGCGAAAAGTGTTATTATTCCTCGATAATGCAGCATAGCATCCAGATACAATTAAGTTGCAAAATGTGAAGATCGTCTTTCTCCCACCAAATGTAACATCAGTTTCTCAGCCGCTTGACCAAGGAGTGACCCAGAACTTCAAGGTTATGTACAGACAGTTAGTGATGAAGCACATAGTATCAGAACTTAACGTGAATGAAGTAACCCTTCAAACACTGACATAGGGGCTGAATGTTCTCCAAGCAATTTCATGGATAACCAATTCAAGGAAAAACGTCACGGCCTCAACAATTCGTTACTGCTTTCTGAGAGCTGGGTTTCTTGCTAGTGGTGGACATCCCGAAATAGAATCGGATACCCTTCCTGACAGCATGGAAACAACACAAGAGTTGATTAATGCAGCAGGTTACAGTGTACAAGTGAACACCTATATCGAAATTGATTCAGATATTCCAACAGAGTGTGAGAGTGGAGACACAAAAATGATTCTTCAGTCAATCCAAGGGAAGAGGGACAAAAATGAAGATTCTGACAAAAGCGGAAGTGAAGTTGATGCTAATGACGACTTTGAAGAAAATACGGAAATGTACCTCGTACAGCGAGGCTCTCAGCATTGTTAAGCGACTGAAAGAATTTTATTATAAACAAAATGATGAAAAAGGTGTAAATTTGACCCAGGATTTAATTGCACATAGTGAAAACATCATTGCTAAACCGAAATGGACAAAACAAACAAACATTAAGGATTTTTTCAAGTGCTAATGTTTTACAGTACTGTGCTAGATATTGCTACATCTACATACTGATTTGAGGTTTCAAAAACTCATATGTTCTTCTTAATTTTAACATGGTGAACGGTTATAGTATACAGTGTGCTCAATAGAGGTTTCCATAGAAGTGTTTTTGTCTCTTTAATACAGTGCATCGTAGCTGCAGCAGCCCATCTACAACTTTCTCATGTGAGTACAGTGCAGTATATTGTACAATACTGTAGACAGTGTACAATTAAAGGTACATTTGCGAGAATTGTTAACACATACAATACATGGGTTATTGTGTTCCAACTTATGTTTAATGGTACCAGTTTCATAACCTCTCACGGGCGGACACCCCTTCATAACGGACATTTTTTTCGGTCCCGAAGGTGTCCGTTATAGGGAGGTTTTACTGTAAATATTTATGTACAACACGTTTCATGACATAACCTCACAAACAGCGCGATCATATTGCATGTACATATGATGTAATAATAATACTAATACTAAATGGATGTAACCCTTCATAGCCATACATACGAGAAATGACAATAACCATAATAATAATAATAATAATAATTTGAGCTCAATATTTGCATTAGTTACCCATGGGTGAGAGAATATTGTTTTCAAGTTATAACTGTTTATCGCACTTTCGTCAATATCCCCCCCCTATAACTTGAAGCAATTTCCACACTCTGTCACACTCGTCGACTTTGCTTTGGATGTAGATTGTATCTTCTTTCTTCCTCGATGTCGCTGGATGTACTTTCCTCCTCTTGACCAGCATGTGCCGTGTCGGTGTTGGGGTTGCCTTGCTGCCAGCCTCTTCCTCGATGATAGTTGTTGTGTTCTCCTCACGATGACCAGATGGTGCTGTGTCATTAGTAGCCTCGCCTCCAGGCTTACTCTGTATGCACAACGGTTGGGTGACCCACCGCAACTCCTATGCATGGACCTTGACAGGAAGGTTGGTCTTCGATATGTAGGCCCCATGGCCCAGCTGTTTATCCACCTTGATGGGACCAACCCACTTAGGTGCGAGACCTGCGTGAAATCCACCGATCTTATTACTGACTGGGTGGTTACATCGCAGTACTTGTTGGCCTGGTAGGAAGATCAGGGTCTCTTCGACATCTTGAGCCTTGGCCTTTATAAATGATTCTTCTCAGCCAAGGCTTGCTTCTCCTTGATGTTCTGCTGCTGCTGCTGCTGCTGCTGCTGCTGTCATTCTGCCAGGGAAATCGCTGCATCACCTTGACCAGAAGATGGTGGTGGACGAATCTCCCAATCCCCAGTGCCGTACAGCTGTCAACCAAGAAAAGCTCCGCTGGGGAATAGCCGGTGACACGGTTGATGCATCGTCGCAGAGCAAAGAGTGACTGTGGTATCTGAAGGTCGCACAGTCGATGTTCTTTGCCTATCAGGTGGACTCGCAGCATCCTTTCCAGCTGATGGTTCAGTCGTTCCGTTGGATTTGCCCTTGGGTTTTAGATAGGGGTGGTCCAGTACTCCACACCCCATTTCGTCATCATTTGCTGCCACTTCCTTGACATGGACTGACTCCCGTTGTCTGACAGAATTCACCGTGGATAACCGTAGTGGCTGAATACCTCGTCTTGTAGCAGGTCGGTGATGCGTCCTGTCGTGGCTTCAGGTATCGGAAAGGCCTCGATCCATCGTGTGAAGAGGTCAGTGATTACTAGGATTCCTGTTTTACCCCGTGGTGTTCTAGGGTAAAGACCCGTCCACGGGCGTTGCGGCCGTCTTCCTCGTTGGCTGGAATCTGCCTTCCTGTTGCTCACCTTGGTGCAGACACAGATGTAGCATCCCTTCATGTAGTCCAGGATGTCTTTCCACATGTTGACCCAGAAGAATCTTCGTCGGATAGACTGATATGTTTTTTCGCCTCCTGGATGTCCAGCTTCCATTTTGTCGTGGAACTTCTCGAGGATATCCGTCATGTACTGTCTAGGGAACACCACTATTGCAGGCGTGTCAGAGAAGTGTGACCTGTACATCAAGAGTCCTCCATCAACCCGGAAGTTCTTGTAGCACATCTTGAATTCCCTCAGTACAAGTCGACTATCGGTGGTCTGTATCCTAATCCACTGCGTCATGGTCCTACAGGGCTTGTCCTGTTCCTGCCACTGTTTGATCACTCCCAGATCAAGTTCCTTCTTGATGGTCATAAGGACAGTTTCCCTGGGCTCACTCTGGTGTTTTTGTGGGAACTCCCTCTCGACAGTGGTGCTCCTAGCTTCAGGTTCCATCGCTGGGTGCCGAAATAAGCTGTCTGCTCCTATGTTTGTCGGTCCTGGGACGTGACAGACATCAAAATCAAATTCTGCGATTAACAGAGCCCATCGCATCAATTCAGATTTTGAACCAGAGATCGAGTTCAACCATTTGAGAGTGGCGTTATCGGTGTTGACTGGAACTTCCTTCCCTCCAAGTGACCTCTGAATTTACCCATGGCCCACACCACGGCTAAGGCTTCATTCTCGGCAGTGCAGTAGCATTGTTCTATGGGAGATAGCTGAAAACTTTAAGTCCTGGAGGAAGCAATGGCCGTGGCAGACTAGAAAAAGCAACGGGTGATCAGTTGCCTGTCTCCGTCAAGGCAAGTTGACCTACATCAGGTTCCTTAATGCATTATTCATTATAGGTTGAAGAAGATCCAATCAGTGCCTGCCCCTTCAGCATGGCGGACCAGTAGGCAAGCAGCGCACCGTAGCCTGCACTATATAATGAGGTGGAAATGGAAAACCACTTCAGTCCACTGTGAACTTTGCAGCTTTTGAAGTCAGTTGGAATACTTGATGATGTTGAATGCAATCTTCGGTGAAACATTGAGACCATCACATTCTCCTCGACCACGGCCTACAAGCCCAGCAAATGCAGACATAATTTGTAACGCTGGCCATGAAAGCCTCAATTGCCATACAGCAAAAAGGCATAAACAGACCACCACCCGAAAATGATAAATATATACAGTAGTTCTCATTTTTGTCAACAAAAATCAAACAAAAAATTTTAAAATAGAACTCAGAGCAAACAACACATTACAAAAACAAATTATCAAATGCGGCCTAAATGAGAAAGACCAGTCTTCCAGATTGGGGATATATGAACTCAGATGTCAAGAACCAAATTTTAATGCCACATATGTTGGCCAGACAGAGCATACTTTCCACATTGTTACAAAGAACACAAAAACACAGTCAAACACAACAGACATTCATCCTTCAGTGAACACAATATGACAACACACATCATATCATGGACATCAGCACAGATCTTAAAATAGAACATGGGAAATTTTAAAAAATCATTAAATATAAATGAGGCAATAAAAATACACCATGAAAAAAGCCAACAAGAATATCTTTAATGATCACACACCTAATAGATTCCCCACTATTCACTGTACTAAATAAAGTCACATATCAGTAAAGCACAACAATTTAAATTCCATTAAATGATACAGTTTATGAATTCACTAATGCTTATTCATTTGCTAAATCATTTCCAAAACAACTACAAGTACATTTCCACGAAAGCCGATGACGTAAACAGACTATGACATAATGGAAAGTTACCAGTAAACAAGGCCGTTGGCCAGACGCCAAGAACCGTGCGAGGCAATTCAAACTGGAACACTGAAGAGACAGGAAGCACAATAGGAGTGCATTGATAAGATTAAACATTTCCACAGTTATTAAGAAGGTGTACCACAAAATGAGGTGATTATGATCAGATGGTATGAATCCAATCATTTATCTATTTTTCAATGAAAGGAAGTGTTCGTGCAGCACTATAACATCAGTCCCATACTGCTTTAAGTTCTGCACGAATTGTAAGTTATAGCGCGCACAGTACCAACAATCGTCATTGTCAGCAGGTGTTTCTCATATGCGCCGCATTCTTGAAGTTAAGACATCAGTTAGATAATTTCCAGAATTGTCAAGTTATGATATTTTTACTCTCTTACCAACATCTTAAATAATTCATTTGCATGTCTGACTCTAACCATATTGCAGTTTGGCAGGCTGAATCTGATCATTCAAGCTTAGAAAAAATTCTGGGACAAACTGGAAAATCGGTATCCTAGCACAACATTTCAAACAATGTGTGCTTTTTCTGCCTCAGGTGCATGTCCATTTTTCAGAAAGACAAAGTAATCATTACTATCAACAACTTCCTTTCTCGTAAATGTCATTTCATATGTATCACCTTCAGTGCTGCCTAGAAAATATCCAACCCTCTTTTTGTAGGAAATTTTGCAGTAGTAAAATCATTTACTTTTAATTCTGCACTCTTCTTTTCCTCCTTGTCTCTTCCTTCATTTTCATTTGCCTAATGTTCCTCTACATCACTGTTAGGTTATTTGAGGTAGAAGGCATGGTAAATATTATATATTTAAAGGCAAAAAGGATTATAATCTTAAGTAAATTTTCCTTAATGTTGACTTTTTTTTCTTTTTACCACTGGAACTTATTTGGGAATTTTTCATAATTCAATATTTTTTATAGCATTACTGTTAAAATTAAGTGTATTTTACTATTTTTACAGATCAAGACTAAAAAATATTTGGTACATTGTTATAATAAACACTTAAGGTTTTTTTTACTCAGAATAGTGATCAGATTCACTCCCACCTAAGTGAGGTAAACCAACCAATAGTTAAATAATAGGTGGAAATATAAACAAAATATAAATTAATTTGAGGATCTAACAGCAGTGTTGGAATGTTTTTTTAAAATTCCCACTTTTTTATCAGATTCACTCCAGTTTATGGTACATGGAAATTTAACATAAATGTTTTTATGCTTGTTCATAACATTCATCAGTTCTTAAACAAAAATAAGTAAATATAATAATAAAAAGTGTGATTTGACAGAATCTGATTATGTCCTTTTAAGAGCAAAACAAGTACTTTTCAGCGACACTTGTTATTTCTTGTCCATAACATGTTACAATTATTAGTTTCAGATGCATTGGGTCGCCGATACCTAGCTGCACAGTGGAAATCTGAAGACCGGGCTGAGTATTTCAGTGACGATATCTTAGATGATACAGAGCAGCACGAATCTGTGAGTCATTCAGAAACAGATAAAACCAGTTTGCTGGATTGTTTAAAATTGTACACTATGTGTGAAAAGCTTGGAGCTGATGATGCATGGCAAGTATTTTTTCTCTGATTTACATTAAAGTTAATCGAACAGTTAGTCAAGACACTTGTTTGTTCCTTTCCATTTTGAACAGTTAGTCCTTAACCTTTCAATATGATTTTTTATATAATATAAACACACATGTTTTACTCCTGGTAGAGACTTCATATTCAAATTATTATTTTAATTAATAAATTGGTAAAAGTACATAGTTCCACGATTCAAAATTTTTTCATATCTAGGTGTGCAGTTTAGTATTGATATTAGTATCACTTATATCATCTTCTTCCTCTACTATTTGTTTTACATCACACCAGGTCAGACAGATCTTATGGCAGTGATGGAAAAGGACAGGGTTTTGATTGGGAATGAAGCGACTGTGGCCTTAATTAATGTACAGCATTTCCCTGGTGTGAAAATGAGAGATCATGGAAAACCATCTCAAGGCTGCCAACAGTTGGGTTCAAACTCTCCATCTCCTGAATTCAAGCTTACAGCTACAGTGCCCAAACCACACAGCCAACTCGCTCGGCAAGCTTCTTCTAGGGGCATGTGTATGATATTAAATTTTAGGAAGTGACATTGTAAGGTATGGACTGACTGTACACTTAACTTAAATTGAATATAAATTATTAATACTGTCTGAGAAATTGCCTTCTTTTCTGTTTCTGAGTGAGCGAGATGGCTATGCGGTTTGAGTCACATAGCTGTGAGGTTGTATTCAAGAAACAGTGGGTCCTAACTTCACTGGAAGATAGGAAAACTTAAAAGGGTCCACCTTTTCAATACAAAAATGTTATAGTTTATTTATAACATATATTTGCACTTGGAACTAGTTTCGACGCTGTTTGGCGTCATCTTCAGCCAAAATGTGGGAAATAGGCTAGCATGTAGACATTTATATTACACAAGGCGTTACATTAAACAATACACATCTTACAAGGAGATAAAAACAGGGACGAATATAGAAACAAATGAATCGTTGAGAAAGCAAAAATTATACATATTAAAAATAACCTTAACCACACATCTTGCAGTGCGAAACTATTTGCCTTGAATGATTCCTGAATACAAAACACACGTGCACACACTTCTGAAGAGCCAGCAGGCAGGAAAAAGTAAAGTGAAACCTTAAGAGTTCTTCTGAGAAGAGTTCATCATTTTTTCTATGTTCCGACTAACTAATGAAGTCTCCCTTGAGTTCCTGATAAACATACACAACAGGAAATTCTCCTTCACTCTCAACAATAGCTATAAAGACCAACGGTAAATTTCATTTTAAATATTGTGCAGAGATGTGAAAGCAAGATCTTGAACATGATATAACTTCTTCATTTAACCCAATTTTTTACACAAGGTGTTACATTAAACAAAACACATCTTACGAGAAGATAAAAACAGGGACGAATGTAGAAACAAATGAATCGTTGAGAAAGCAAAAGTTATACATATTAAAAATAACCTTAACCACACATCTTGCAGTACGAAAATATTTGCCTTGAATGATTCCTGAATACAAAACGCACACGCACACACTTCTGAAGAGCCAGCAGGCAGGAAAAAGTAAGGTGAAACCTTAAGAGTTCTTCTGAGAAGAGTTCATCATTTTTTCTATGTTCCGACTAACTAATGAAGTCTCCCTTGAGTTCCTGATAAACATACACAACAGGAAATTCTCCTTCACTCTCAACAATAGTTATAAAGACCAACGGTAAATTGTATTTTAAATACTGTGCAGAGATGTGAAAGCATGATCTTGAACATGATATAACTTCTTCATTTAACCACCATTGAAAGTCTCTCTCTATATTACATAGCTTCATTAACACCACCATTCTGTAATGCACAAAATAATCTTGTAATCTTCACAGGTCCGGTATTCAGCTCGACAAGAATATAAAATTGGTATTAAGGAATACGTTTTCTGAGAGTTTGGAGGTTGACTGTGCCAGTATTTGTGGTGTATTGTTGCAGCGTTACGTGTAGGGTGGGGGCAGGTTTCTATGATGTTTATTGCGGGACATAAGGCAGTAAAGCTATGGCGCGAGATGAAGAGGAACAGAGAGTGTTGGTACTAGTTCACGTGAATGCTGTACAGATTTTATTGTTTTAAAATGTGACTTGCATCTTAAACAGAGACTTCCATTTGAAAAGGAGTCAAAAGACAGTTACCCATAACTGTATTTATGCGAATAATCCCCACATATGTTTTTTATTAAATGTAGTACAAAATTGGGGTGCAGGTTTTATTTGCGTCAAGGTTGGTAACACGCTCCTGCTCACCCATTTTTAATTTACTGCTACTACATTTAAAAAATAGTATTTTAGAGTGTAATTTAAATTCAGAATTTCTCTGTGTCACGATGGAATGCATCGTCCGGAATGTGCAGGGGTAGCTTTATGCACTTTCACTGCAGTATGTCAACAGTGGATTTCACAGTTGCTAAGTTCGAGCAAAATCATAATTTGTTTGTATTCAGCGTTTTAAGGAACGCCGCAGGCAGTGTACGGAGAAGCAGAATCCACGAACACTGGCGAAGCCGACAGTTGGCGAAAAAGTGTGGCTCATAATTATAATCACTTCGTACCCACCGAACAATATTGTCAATGCCAATGAAACTGCATTTCTTTTATGTCTAGCCCTAACGGACATTTTTTAAAGGAGATGAGTCACTGTACTATGTTGCAGTGCAGATGGAAGTGAAAGACTTTCTCCCCTCATCATAGGAAAGTTCGATAAGCCAGGAAGTTTTGAGGACATCGGGTACTTTCCGTAAAAATACAAGGCATCTAAAAATGCAAACAGTACATTAATCCAAAAAAATAAAGCACTTGTAGAGGGGAGCCAGCCTAATTTGCCCTCGTCTTTGAATCATGTTTTTTCTTTCATCGCGTGAGGTTTTGTTTGACAGTGATGTATTGAAGTGCGTTATTTGAATACGTAAATGCACCTTGTTAGATACATTTCGTCAGTAGACCTTTCCATGATATTTGACAGGTTTAAACTGTGAAACAGTGTTAATTGCATGTAGTAACGGGTCTTAGAATATTTTGTGATGCTGTAAGTGTTGGCAATTCTGAAGTACGAGTTAGCGGTTAATTTAAAATCATGTAATTCGAAGTCCGATTCTTGCATCGCAACGACTTTGAATTAACAAGGTTTTACTGTATCGCAAAACTAACATTCGAGTTCGCTGTTGTGTCTGTTTCAAGTGTTTACATTGCATAAAAAGTATTATCCACCATCGGTCGTGTTAATATCCGAGTAAAAAGAGACCGTGTGTGAAAAGTGTTTTAGACATTGAGTGTGACGAGTTTGTAAGTAATTTAACAGAGAATTCTAGTTATGAAAGAGAAACGAATCCTTTGATCTACAGGGAATCGAGCCTATTGCAAGTTCAGATTAATGAAATGCCTAATCCTACTTGCTAATTTTCATGGCAAATATATTTTATAGCAGTGATAATGTATTTTTATCATCTCAAATATGTTCAAGCAAGGCAGCTATATCCGTAAATTTACACATTCATATTTGCGTAAAGACCACATGGACCTTGCGGAGTGATACGAAATGTTTGTTTATGCCTACGTTACTCTTGCGATGGAAGGAATTTTAGTTAATTTCATTTTCTCAAAATGAGCCTTCCTAATATTAGGGTGTGGGGATTATTCGGTGGCAGGGATTATTCGCGTAAATACGGTAATACTTCCAACAACCTTGCCCCTTCAGTTGCTTGTAAATATATGGGAATGTGAATTGAGTAATCTTGGTAAAGTGTAGTGGCCAGTTGAATATGAGTATTGAGTATAGTTCATAAAAATGTGTGCAAATATGATATGTAAATGTTTGGCTTCATTCACTGTCATACAAAAAGCTGTGAGTTGCTAATGAATCTGGAGAATTATGGAATTAATATTGAAGCGATACGTGTTTAACATCCCTTTGACTACTGTTACTCTTGAGAGATGCTAGAGCTAAAATGTTTGCTCTGGAAAGGGGTTCTTTAACATGCAATTTTAATTTACTGATCATCATCATCATTTTAGTGTTGTCAGGGTTCACTTTCTGACCACTTCCACTTTCTTTGACCACCACTTTACTCGGTCCTGGGCAGCTGGATGAATGCCGCAAATTCTCATGTCCTTGTTGATAGTATCCTGCCATCGCTGCTTGGGTCTGCTGCGTAGTCATTAACTGTCAACGACTAGGTAATACGATGTATTGGCAACTGTTGTAGATGCTGCCCATAAGACATGGCCAAGCCATTATGTTTTAACGTCAGTGGGGGCAATACCACACTGCTGCCTGAGGGTGTCATGTCATATGTGGTCCTGGAGGGAGACTCCAGTTTTCCAGCACACCATGCGCATTTCCATTCCATGAAATCAACTTTGCATTAGTTATTATGGTTGTGGGCCAGCATTCCTTGCCATATAATGCTATTGGACGTACAACAGTTTGGTAGATCTTTGACTTCAGGTGGAATGGCATTCTGTGGTCACACGAAGTACACATGACTTCCGTCCACTTAGACCATGTTGCTCTGACTCGCATTCTAACATCAGTGTCGATCCTGTCCTCACCCTGCAACTACAGTTCCAGGTATCTGAACAAGTTTGCTTTGTGGAGATTACACCATTAATTTGGATGGAATTATCAACCAGACCTCTTTCCAGTTACACTGTTTTCACAGTGTGAAACCCAAACTGCAAATGGCGGTCGGCCGGCGTCTGTACTTTTCACTGGAGCTCGTCCCTAGTTGTAGTTGCAAGCATGACATCATCAGCATATAGCAATATCTATGGGACATCACAATGCAAATTATGTGTTATAGTGTCCATGATGAGGATAAAAGGAAGCGGTGACAACATAGATCCCTGATGGATGCCAATTTACACACAGAAGTTATCGGAGGTGCCAAACGAGCATCTAACATGGCTGGCGGTGTTTGAGTAGAACAGTTGTGTCCAGTTGATGATATTCCTAAGAGAATAATGATAATGTTCCATCTATTCAGTACACCTTTTTTTAAACCACTTTACATTTCTGAATAATGGAAAGACATATATTTCACATTTTTACCAGGACATGTTTCAGATCTTTCGAATCATCTTCAGCTGGTTGATATTTAAAATTAACCATAATACATTCTACAAATACTACAACAATGATAGATATATGAATAATGTAAAAATGAAAAAATATAAAACCAGCATGGCAATTTAAGAATCCACTTGTTTAGTGTCTAAATGGAAGATAGGAAAAACTAGAAAGAATCACTAGAAAGAATCTTTCAAATGCAAATATTTTCACACTGCAAGTTATGTGCTTAAGCTTATTTTAATATGTACAACTTTTGCTCTCTCAACGGTGCATGTGTTTCTACATTCGTCCCTGTTTTTATCTCCTCGTGAAATATATTATTTAATGTAACACCTTGTGTAAAAATGGGTTAAATGAAAGGAGTTACATCACGTTCAAGATCATGCTTTCACGTCTTTGAAAAATGAAATTTACCGTTGGTCTTTATAGCTATTGTTGAGAGTGAAGGAGAATTTCCTGTTGTGTATGTTTATCAGGAACTCAAGGGAGACTTCATTATTTAATCGGAACATAGAAAAATGATGAACTCTTCTCAGAAGATCCCTTAAGGTTTCACTTTACTTTGTCCTGCCTGCTGGCTCTTCAGAAATGTATGCACGTGTGTTTTACACTCAGGAATCATTCAAGAAGAATATTTTCGCACTGCAAGATGTGTGATTAAGGTTATTTTTTAACATGTATAACTTTTGCTTTCCAACGATTCATTTGTTTCTATATTCATCCATGTTTTTATCTCCTTGCAAGATTTGTATTGTTTAATGTAACACCTTGTGTAATATGAATGCCTACACACTGGCCTATTTTCCCATTTTTTGGCTGATGATGACGCCAACACAGCGTCGAAACTAGTCCCAAGTGCAAATACATGTTATAAATAAACCTATAACATTTTTGTATTGAAAAGGTGGAACCTTTCTAGTTTTTCCTATCTTCCATTCTCAGTTCAATACGGACCAAAAATGAAACTCTTATGTTTAAATAAAATAGTGTCTAAATGTTAAATGCACAGTCCATTAGAATGTTGTTCTTTGTGGTGCGACGTTTACGATTCTCTTCTTGAAGTTTTTAATGCGCACTAGACATGAATAAAAGTGGGATGGTCTTGTTGCAATCTCACCTTAAACTCTGTTTAACCAATGTACAATTTAAAATTGTTGGAACTTGTTGTGTGTGTCCTCCGCGCCTACAATCTCCGCAGCCCGCCCGACACATCGATGTTTCCAGAGACCACGAGGCAGACTGCAGTACGCTGACGTGATCGCCAGGTGACGTCAGCCAGCGCTATAAAAGGAGCAACATTTCTCGCCTCTCCAGGACTCCTACAGTGTCCAACGACCAAACTACACCACAAGTCAGGCACGGAGGTACCCTCTTAAAAATGTGTTCTGAATAGGTGGACTGATTTCTGGCCGTGAGGTTTCACCTCTGGACATTGCCTCATTCATCCTGCATCCCGTAGCCACGTCGAGCACCCATCCAAGCATTCTGCTACTCACTCAAGTCCCCTACAGTGCTCCAACTCCAATCATAGCATTCTGCTATATGTGAACACTAGACGCAAGTTCCTTGCAAGTTATATGCCTCCTGTTAGCATTTTGCTAATACGAACTCTCTCTACAAGTTCCACTTGTTATTATACATGACCGATAGTTTTCGACTATCAAGAACATTCTCTCATTTGAACAGACTGTCTCATCAAGACAAGATTGAATGTATATAGGAATCTTCATTTGTACTTATGTAAATAATACTCAGGGCCTCAGCCTACTACATTATATTAACATTAAACATGTGCAACTCAACAAGCTTCAAGAAAAGTTTTGTTCTATTTTATGTACATATTGTATAAATGTGTTGAAGCAAGAAACTTTTATGTTGTGCCTTGTATACCAAGTTCCTTGTATACAACAGAACTCCTCTAGTATATTGCAATAGGACAGAGCTTGCACACACTGTTGAATACGGAACGATATTTCATTGTATTGTGTTTGGCGGGAGTTCCCACGTCCTTTGTTCCATCCTGCGTACACTCACAGATCTTTTCTCAACAATATATGGAGGAGTTCCCACAATTTGAAATTATACATTGGTTAAACAGAGTTTAAAATAAGACTGCAATAGACAACCCCACTTTTACTCATACCTAGTGCTCATTAAGAACTTCAAAAAGAGGACTGTAAATGTGGCACCACCAAGAACAACATTCTAATGGATTGTGCATTTAACATTTAGACACCTAACAAGTGGATTCTTAAATCGCCGTGCTGTTTTTATTTTACTTTTTATTTTTCACATCATTCATCTATATATCATTTAGTATTTTTAGAATGTATTTTTGTCAGTTTTAAGTATTAACTATCTGAAGATTGTTCAAAATAACTGAAACAAGTCCTGGTAAAAATGTGAAATAAATGCCTTTCCATTGTTCAATAATGTAAAGTCTTTTTAAAAAAATGTATTGAACAGGTGGAACATTATAATTATTCTTAGGCATATTTGTTAGTCAGTATAGAACCATCAATGAAGGTTATTGTGTGTAATCCAGTTAATGAGGAGCTCTGGAACTCCTTGGTCGCACAGCGAGTACCATATAAGTTGGTGTGGGACACGGTTGAAGGCCTTCTCCAAATCGAGGAAAGCTACATGCAATGGTTTTCTCTTCTCCTGGTGTCTCTCTAGCAGCATCCGTACGGCAAAAATCACATCTCTAGTTCTGGAACATCTGACGAATCCACACTGGTTGATGGTGAGAGTGATCATGCTGCGAAGGCACTGGTCAAGAACTTGCTCGAAAATCTTCAGGGTGACACAAGAGGTGAATTGGTTGATAGTTTGTTTTTTAAAATAGACACTCGATATCCAGTCAATAGGAATTTGACCTGACTCAATTATGGCATTTTGTCTTCTCAGTCTTACCCTTCTATGGTGATTACAGTAGACCGTACAACCAACGACTTTACATCCAGTGTTGGGCAAGGGAGAATAAACAGACTCCCTTCAGGGGCCAGCAGCTTAGGGCGGATGAGCCCTTGTAGGTGGGTAATGGGCTCTTCAGTAGAGGAAATGCTACTGAAATCCCATTAGAGGTAGTGTCTATACTCCAGTGAGGTGGCTATCAAAGGCATCTGTTCTCCTTGTTAGGGGCGGCCTCACTTCCTGCTGGCAGTAGCCTAAACTGCCCGATATCAGGCTGTGGCGACAGGCCAGTTGGTAAATCCTGTTGCAACCAAATGGCTAGAGATATGCCCCTGCCACTTTTACATTTACACATTACTTATTGCCAATCAGCTGTGAGATTTCAGTCCTTCAATTTTGATTGCAGTAGCTGAGTGTATAACTGGTTAAATTAGGAAGTAGTTGTTCAAGAAAAATACAAGAAACACCAAAATTGGAGTTTCTTCAGGTAATAGCCATAGGTAGGCTTCTCATACATCATTAGATTAGTCGAAGGTTTAGGAGGATCTTTTGACATTTGTTACCATCAGGCTGCAGTTTGGTTTATGTTGTGATTTCAAGGCTGTGTTTAAGCAGGTCATCTAACTGAGTTTTCTTGATAGGGCAAGGCCTTTAACTCGTTCCACTCAAATGAATATCTGCTGCTACTTGTCATGTTCTAGCATTTACTTCCAGCTTACTTCAGCAGTAAACACTATCATGGCCTAAATCATGTGAATATGCATACTACAGAGATAATTGCATTAAATATGTACATATGCACATTTCTCTCAGTTCACTGAAAGACATTCAGTTGTACTCTTTCATATTGTGGTGATTTTCAAAGCATTCTCTGGGATGAAGTCCTAGGCTATGTGAGCGTGTTTTGCAGAAATAAACAGCCTCCTGTCTCCCTCCCTTGATCTTCCTGTCACAGCAGACTATATGGTATGATGTTTATTGTGAGTGTCATACAAGTAGATAGGCACTAGGCTGCCCAGAAGAATTGAGTGGTTAGTACAAGGGGAAAAGGTAAGGAAGAAGAACCAGGAATTTCTAGTAGCTAATCCATAAAGGTAAATAGCATCAACAAATGAAGACATAACTATTAAGTAAAGCTTTGTTTGAAACAAATTAAGACCAACACAGGAAACATTACAATTCAAATTTCACAAGTCAAATCAAAAGAGTATGTTAACCTATATCCCAAGAAATTTAGAAAAATAGACTTAGATAAACACTAGTCTGAAGGTTACTGACACAACACATAGAACGATATTTTCATGAAACACATTTTTCAAAATTACATGCAAAATCAATTTTTTTCTCAACATGTATTAAGAAAATTATTAAAAGGCTTAAAGGACAAGCCAAGATTTTATTTTAATTTAATACACAGTTTTGCACACACCAGTGAAGAGGGGAATCTATCATAAAAGGAACCATAATTAAAGCTCTAAGGTAGGTAACATATAGGTAGGGACCAGATCTTTATGCACTAAAAACCAATTAATATATGCATGCAATTATGTACTAAAATGTAGAAAATATGCATTAAAAATTTAAAAATACACACTTAAGAATATTTCTTTTCACTCACTTTATACATGTATCATTCTCTGCAGAAAGAAGCATTACAATAGATAACTGCAATTTTTTCAATATTTTCTGGAGACAAATTAAATCTGTTACCTGTCAAAATAAGTTTATAGGCCAAGAATAACCTTTCTGCATCAACTGAAGTGATGGGACAAAACTTATACACTGCACTGAAGGTTCCGAACATTCATCTGACAAGGACACCGTGACTCCACTCGGGTACTGACTAATGGTATGAATCTTCTTTAGTACTGGGATATTTTGGTTTACACATTAATTCTTCAGGAATTATTGTAGAACTGCATTGTTCAATTTATTCCATGGAATATTACTGCATACTAAAGCCTTACAAAGATTGGCTGAAAATGTATTAAGTGGAGGCTTTGGTTTTACATGTGTAAGAAGTATTTGTAGTGTGGTGTTCTTTCTTTCCCTTCTTTGCCGTAATATGTTCATGTTGTTCAAGTTTAAATTTCTTTTCACATTTTGTTTCCTTCAGGAATAATAATAATAATAATAATAATAATAATAATAATAATAATAATAATAATAATATAATAATAGTGATATGGTCGATGGTCTCGAGATGAACGGAGCATCGTCTGCATTTGTCGGAGAGTACGCTGGTGTCTTTGATGATGTACTTTTTGTAATTGTTTGTAGCTATTACTTGGTCTTGTATAGCAACTGCAAATCCCTCTGTCTCCCCAAATAAGCGCCCTCTAGATGAATCGTGGCGTATGTAGAAAATGAATGCCGGGTGAATCATTCTAGATTTTAACACTGACCACTAGCAGAGCGACACACAGACGGCTTGCAAGTAAAGGTGACGTAATCCAGTGATGGTGCAGTGTAGAGAGGTAACTTGCTGCGAGCCAGTTCATAGTTTGAGGCCCCGAAATGAAGATTGCCAGGAGGAAAACTGTTTCACAACTGGACAACAGATCTGCAATGTCCAATGGAGAAGAAGTCTTGATTTGGCAGGGCAAGGTACAAATTTTAGATGTTACAATGGTCTTTTGTGTTGCACTTCTCATCAGAATACAGGCAGTGGTGCTGCCAACTTAGTCTTTCTTTGTCATTTCCCTCGGATGGCCTTCCTCTCTTCCTGCCTTGCAGAATCCGCACTTCGGCAACCAACTGATACAGCAGAGCAGTTGTGTATTTCTTGTGGCTGAGTTTCGTGTGCTAGGTCATATTGTATAATAAAAAACTGTTTACTATTACTACCTCCAGAAGCCGAAAGAACATCTTCGTTCACTATTTCTTAGATTTCTGCAAAATGTTGTATGAAAAGCTTTACTGGTCAGCTACATCTACACCTGTAATGTGGCAATTATACTCACAGACTACAACTGGCTTGTCGGCCATGTCTTTCTCATCACTTTCACTCATCTCTGTCATATCATGTACTTACCATTTCGGCATTGTGTCTGTCGTTCAACCCTAGAATGAGCCCCTAGTAATTTTTGTGATATGCTACTATTTCATTCCTTTTCAGCTTTAGGCAATTTTTCTGTTCTGTACAGAGGTACCTGCTAGATTGTAGCCTATTTTCGGTAGCTCGAGTGTGAGATCATACCCAACTGAACAAGATAGGCTTGCTTTCGAGAAATGGTGCTCTCGTCCATGCAAATGTTCTGTTCTGGCACATACCTAGTATTCCTGCATTTAGAATCTATACATCCTGTCATGTCCTTTATTTTTTCACTCTAGGTTGAACACTTTGTACAAGCTGAACTTATGGAGAATAAGCATGTAGCATCCAAAAGATCTGCAAGAATCTGTCACCGCTGAATATATAATTATAGAAAGAGCACTATAATGACAGTTTTTCAGTGAAGTTGTCCTGAAAATCAGGCTTTGAATTCATGCCCATATTTATAATCACTCCTGAAAATACATTCATCACTGTTATGTCCATTTTCTCTTTACAGTTCTCTCTCTAGGAGGCATGTTGAAGAACAAAATAAAGTTATCTAACATATTTTCTGGTCTATTATGAGGCATTGCACAGCCAGGTGGAAAGGAATTTTATTAAAATTGTTGTTATTCACATACTTGTGCCATCCATTAAGTTTTACACCAGTCACATTTTCATTTGCATCTCCAGCATCAGTTAAGTCAACAGAAGAAGTCTCGCCAATACGAAGTTCTCAGCATCTGCAAGAAGAAATGTAGTTCTGTTTAATCCTGATGAATGGTTATGTACACCAAATTGAAGAGTTCACACAAATACCAACAATCTTTGATGTCAGAGATATGCTGAAGTTTGTGCAAGCTATGCCTGACATACGAGCTATATTAGAGAACATGATGTTGAATGGAAATTCTAAGTTCCCAAGGAGGGAATTAGATATTTTTCCACCAATAGAGCATGTCAAAAAACAGATCAGGTGTAAGGCTTTTCAGGCGTTTGCTCTATTAACCAGCTTTTCGTCTTAGGTCTGACACTAGATGTTGGATATTGTCCGTCTAACAAGTGGTGAATGGGCTCTGTATGTGCCACAGGGGTGGAAGGTTTTGCCAGCATGTAATGAAAGAAAGTTTCTCTTGTTTTCAAATATTTAAATTAATATTTGTCATACAAATTGCAGTGCCTACCAAAACATGATTTATATGGAAAAGCCATTAGAGATTATCAATCAATCAATCAATCAATCAATCACTACTGATCTGCAATTAGGGCAGTTGCCCAGGTGGCAGATTCCCTATCTTTTGTTTTCCTAGCCTTTTCTTAAATGATCGCAAAGAAATTGGAAAATTATTGAACATTTCCTTTGGTAAGTTATTCCAATCCCTAACTCCCCTTCCTATAAACGAATATTTGCCCCAATTTGTCCTCTTGAATTCCAACTTTATCTTCATATTGTGATCTTTCCTACTTTTAAAGACACCACTCAAACGTATTCGTCTACTGATGTCCTCCCACGCCATCTCCACTAACAGCTCAGAACATACCATTTAATCAAGCAGCTCGTCTCCTTTCTCCCAAATCTTCCCAGCCCAAACTTTGCAACATTTTTGTAATGCTACTCTTTTGTCGGAAATCACCCAGAACAAATCAAGCTGCTTTTCTTTGGATTTTTTCCAGTTCTTGAATCAAGTAATCCTGGTGAGGGTCCCATACACTGGAACCATACTCTAGTTGGGGTCTTACCAGAGACTTATATGCCCTTTCCTTTACATCCTTATTACAACCCCTAAATACCCTCATAACCATGTGCTGAGATCTGTACCCTTTATTAACAATCATATTTATGTGATTACCCCAATGAAGGTCTTTTCTTATATTAAGACCTAGGTACTTACACTGATCCCCAAAAGGAACTTTCACCCCATCAACGCAGTAATTAAAACTGAGAGGACTTTTCCTATTTGTGAAACTCACAACCTGACTTTTAACCCCGTTTATCATCATACCATTGTCCACCGTCCATCTCACAACACTATCGAGGTCACCCTGCAACTGCTCACAATCTTGTATCTTATTTATTACTCTGTACAGAATAACATCATCTACAAACAGCCTTATCTCTGATTCCACTCCTTTACACATATCATTGATATATATAAGAAAACATAAAGGTCCAATAATACTGCCTTGAGGAATTCCCCTCTTAATTATTACAGGGTCAGATAAAGCTTCGCCTACTCTAATTCTCTATTTTCTAGAAATATAGCCACCCATTCAGTCACTCTTTTTTCTAGTCCATTTGCACTCATTTTTGCCAGTAGTCTTCCATGATTTACCCTATCAAATGCCTTAGATAGGTCAATCGCAATACAATCCAGGATATCTGCTATATCTTGCTTAAATCCTACAAGCTGATCTTCAGTCGAATAACCTTTCCTAAACCCAAACTGCCTTATGTCAAACCAGTTATTAATTTCGCAAACATGTCTAATATAATCAGAAAGAATGCTTTCCCAAAGCTTACATACAATGCATGTCAAACTGACTGGCCTATAATTTTCAGCTTTATGTCTATCACTCTTTCCTTTATACACAGGGGCTACTATAGCAACTCTCCATCCATTTGGTATAGCTCCTTCAACCAAACAATAATCAGATATGTATTTCAGATATGGCACTATATCCCAACCCATTGCCTTTAGTATATCTCCAGAAATCTTATCAATTCCAGCTGCTTTTCTAGTTTTCAAATTTTGTATCTTACTGTAAATGTCATTATCATAGGTAAATTTTAATACTTTTTTAGTGTTACTCACATCCCATATCTGGACATTATCCTTGTAACCAACAATCTTTACATACTGCTGACTGAATACTTCTGCCTTTTGAAGATCCTCACATACACACTCCCCTTGTTCATTAATGATTCCTGGAATGTCCTTCTTTGAACCTGTTTCTGCCTTAAAGTACCTATACATACTCTTCCATTTTTCACTAACATTTGTATGACCACCAATTATGCTTGCCATCATGTTATGCTTAGCTGACTTCTTTGCTAGATTCAATTTCCTAGTAAGTTCCTTCAGTTTCTCCTTACTTCCATAACCATTTCTAACTCTATTTCTTTCCAGTCTGCACCTCCTTCTTAGTCTCTTTACTTCTCTGTTATAATATAGTGAATCCTTACCATTCCTTACCATCTTTAAAGGAACAAACCTATTTTCACATTCCTCAACAATTGCTTTAAACCCATCCCAGAGTATGTTTACATTTTTATTTACCATTTTCCACCGATCATAGTTACTTTTTAAAAACTCCCTCATGCCAGTTTTATCAGCCATATGGTACTGCCTAATAGTCCTAATTTTAATACCTTCCTTTCTTTCACAATTATTTTTAACTACGAAAAAAACAGCTTCGTGATCACTAATACCATCTATTACTTCAGTTTCTCTATAGAGGTCATCTGGTTTTATCAGCACCACATCCAAAATATTCTTCCCTCTAGTTGGTTCCATCACTTTCTGAATCAGGTGCCCTTCCCATATTAACTTATTTGCCATTTGTTGGTCATGCTTCCTGTCATTTGCATTACCTTCCCAATTGACATTTGGTAAATTGAGATCACCTGCTACTATCACATTCCTTTCCATATCATTTCCAACATAGCTGATTATCTTATCAAATAATTCTGAATCAGCTTCAGCACTACCCTTTCCCGGTCTGTACACTCCAAAGATATCAAGTTGCCTATTATCTTTAGAGAAGAGCCTTACACCCAGAATTTCATGTTTTTCATCCTTTTTTTGTAGCTTACAAATTCTTCTTTCACTAGAATGAATACTCCTTCTCCTACCATTCCTATCCTATCTCTCCGATACACAGTCCAGTTCCGTGAGAATATCTCTGCATCCATTATATCATTTCTCAGTTACTGTAAACTAGAATGAATCAAAG
Organism: Anabrus simplex; assembly: GCF_040414725.1. Lineage (NCBI taxonomy): Eukaryota > Metazoa > Arthropoda > Insecta > Orthoptera > Tettigoniidae > Anabrus > Anabrus simplex. The sequence goes on along the minus strand of NC_090266.1, from coordinate 282,007,335 downwards.
ATCTAATTGACTCTAGTAAAATGTTCAGTACTCCCCCAATTTCAGGAAGGTAATTCTGAAACTATCTATCTTCATTTACTGTTCAATTTTTGACACCACTTTAATATGTTCCTATTACTCACTACTTTGCCCCTCAACAATCTTGCTGTGTCCTTGGGAAATTCTGCTTTTTGGGCAAGAAACAAATGGATTACAGGATGTTTTCTTAAGTGGTAGCCATGTCATCCATAACGTTTCTGCCATCAAAATCTTATTTTCATTATTACTCTTCCTATTTGTAATACCTCTAGTATCTACTACAGTGCAGATTGTTCCACATGTAGGATCCAGAATACCAGGAAATTTTCTGTAAATTATCTTTGAACTTAATGAGTAGACTCTGAGTGAATATTGTATGTGGAAACATACTCTCAACCATATTAAACTCATTTTGAGAAGCATTTAATGCCGTGTAAACATGAATATGACTGATTGGGAACTCATATATGACTTCCTTTGACCTTTATCATGTAGAAATTCTCATTTCCCTAGGATCATTTCCAGTTCTCAAATCAGGTAATCCTGGTGAGGATCCCATACTCTGGAACCATACTCTAATTTACAGCCCCTTTAATGTGATTACCACAGTGAATATCTTTCATTATAACAACACCTAGGTACATGATGATCCCCATGAAGTCTTTTCACCCCATCAACACAGTAATTAAAAGTAACAGAACTTTTCCTCTTGGTGAAACTACAATTTGTCTTTTCATCCTGTTTACTATCCTTTGATTTCCTTTATTATGAGAGACACAGTATATTGTCTGTTGTCCATTTCAATTTACCTTTTCACCCTGTTTACCATCCTTTGACTTCCTTTATTATGAGGAACATGGTCCATTGTCTGTTGTCCATCTCACAACTTTGTGAAGGTATTTTTGCAGTTGCTTACAATTCTGTAACTTATTTATTATTCTCAGTACAGTATGACATCATCCGCAAAAAACCTTATCTGTGATTCCAGTTCCAGTTCATTACTTGTATCATTTATATACATAAGATAAAGTACCCGCCATGGCACAAGAGCCCTGAAGGACCCTGGCCTACCAAGTGACTGCTCCTCAACCCATAGGCCTGCAGATTGCGAGGTGTCATATGGTCGACACGATGAATGATTTCGGCCCAGGACCGTTATCTCACCGTCAGATAGCTCCTCCATTGTAATCACATAGGCGGAGTGGGCCTCGAACCAGCCCTTAGATATATTTATTCATAGAATTTACCAACTTGGTGAGCAACTAGAGTGTGAAGAACAACATAAAGTTATCTAACACACCTGATTTTTTATGATGCATTCTGCAGCCAGGTGAAAGGAATTTTATTGAAATTGTTCATGCAAGTTTGGCCCAACATACGTGCTGTACAGGAGAACATGATGTCGGGCATTGCCCGTCTTAACTAGCGGTGAATGGGCTGGATGTGTCACATGGGTTGAAGTAGTTGTCAGTATGTAATGAAAGAAAAGCTCATGGCTAGGAATCAAATACGAGGCCTTTGGGTAAGAGGCTACTGATATTAAAACTTAAAGTTCTAATAATATTGCCTTGTGGGAACCCCCTATTAATCATTACAGGATCAGATAATGCTTCACCTGTTCTAATTCTACGAGTTCTGTTTTCTGAAAATTTAGCCACCCATTCAGTCAGTCTGTTTTCTAGCCCAGTAGCCCTCATTTCCATCAGTAGTCTCCCATAATCTACCCTATCAATAGCCTGCAATCCATTTGACCTCCTGAAAGTAAAATATCTGTTATATCTTGCTGGAAATCTACAAGTTGAGCCTCACGGGAATAGCCTTTCCTAAATCTGAACTGCCCTTTCTATCAAACCAGTTACTAATTTTGCAAGCATATCTAATATAATCAGAAAGAATGCTTTGTCAGAGCTTTCTACTACGTAGTACCTCGCTAGTACTGAAAAATTCTTTGCATATTGGCAACACTTGATAATGACACTCTGTGTGAAAAATATACAAGAGAAACTGAGATTCTAAATTGCCTACTTTGGCTTCATATAATTGGCCGATTTCTATAACCCAGGGATGCAGGCATTAGTTGCCATATTTATTTTAAATGTGAACATTGACTGTGACTGTTAAAAAATAAAAATATCTGTATGTGGGAAATTGAAGAATCTGTTAATAAATACATTTTCTAAGTTTTAAGCCTTTGTATCTTGAGTTTCAAAGTATATATTGTAGTTTAATTTACTTTTGTTTATCCTGTAAGGATAATCAGTTATTCTTTAAGGTAATGGGAAGTTTTAATGTTTCAGGTACTGTCCAACATGCAAGCAGCACCAGAGGGCATCGAAGAGGATAGAGCTCTCGAGACTTCCTGCTATCCTTGTAATTCATCTCAAGCGATTCATGTATACACAATATGCTCATGATAAAATCAATACTTATGTCGAATTCCCTATGGAGGATTTGGATGTATCTGAATTTGTCATCGATCGCAAGCATCAGTCTACCAAATACAAGTTAATTGGAGTGTGCAATCACTTTGGTGCTTTGGGCTCAGGCCATTGTAAGTAATGATTATATTTTCAGTTCCTCTATATATTCATTTGTTAAGAAGAAAGCCGTACTTTCCAGAGTCAATTCACTTAATGAAACTTTAACCCTACACTGCATGAATTTATTTACACCCACAACTCTGACGTGAATATATTATTAGAGGGAGATTAGATATGTAACATCACATTGACAACATATTTTTGATGTATTTGATCATACTGGTGGGCAAAAAGGGAAAAATTCAGGAATGTGCAAAAACACTACATCATGCATTGAAGGCTACTAATGTACAATTGTAACCCAGTATAGTATATGAGCAGAATTATTGTTTATTACTTATAATAACATATAAAACTAATAAAATTATTTTTAAACACTTAAAAGAGATTTATTACATTGAAGGAATTGGAAAATAATAGCTTGCTCAAATGGATAGGTCATATCCGCAGTTCAACTGATGTGATAGCCTTTGAAACAATCTGCATTCTTTTTCAAACGCAGTGCTGCTCGGTCATGGCCATACATCAACAGCTGCTAATTTCAGATGACCACCAGCCATAAAACATAGATTGCATGGTTGCTGGGTAACATTGATTGGCCATCCATCCATACTTCATATCACAGCCTGCATGGTTGCTAGGTAACATTGTCTGGCCATCCATCCATAATTTACATCACAGCCTGCACAGTTGCTAGGTAACAATGTCTGGCCATGCATCCACACCTTACATCACAGACTGCACGATTACTAGGTGACATTGTCTGGCCATCCATCCATACCTTACATCACAGCCTGCAGAGTTGCTATGGTTACACTTTTGTCAGGCTATCTTCCGTAACGCATATTTTCAGATGATCCCCAAATATAAGACATTTATGTCAAAAGGAATTACGAATATATTTGATAAAGGTAAACAAATCCATGTTGAGAAAACGCTATATAAATTACAATAAATATTATTATTATTATTATTATTATTATTATTATTATTATTATTATTATTATTATTATTATTACTTAAATCTTGCAGCATTAATGAAATAATCATCAATAGAACACTATCAATAAGTACTTCAAGTCATTGCTGCCCGTAACCTTCAAACATGCATCTGAAAATAAATGCCTTAGCTGCATGATGTAGCAAAAACGCTACACTCATATTTCATGACTTTTTAGTAACAAATATTGTAAATTAAACATTATTAGACATTTATGCTAAAAGATAAGGATATTTTGGATAGTGCAGTATTTTTGTTAAACTTCAATCGTCAGCGAATCACCTAGAATTATATTTCAATGCTACTCATGCATGTACAGCCGCCATGACACATGTCCAACTGCCACAGGGTAAGATAATATAGCACATAGATGGAGAAAATCATTGCCCTTAGCCCCCTGTAGCATAATTTCTGGAAGTACAGATTTCAAAGATATTATGTACATAGCTAGGTTTGCTATCTTTTAGCATATTACTGGACTAAAAGAAGAAGAATATTATGTAGCGAAAACGCTACACTATGCAGTGTAGGGTTAAGGCTTTTCAGTCTATTGAAAACACTAATTATATCACATATCATCCCTATTTGAAATACCTCTAGTATCCTGAAATTTACATACTACAGTGCGGATTGTTCCACATGTAGGATCCATACATACCTGTAAAAATAAAATATAAGAACATAAAAGTTATCTTAATATTATGATTGTGTAACATAGCTGTGCCAAGTCACAAAACCCAAAAATTAAGCTATGCCTTGCCTTGTAGCACATATGCTGCTTTCTCATGCTGTACTAAGAAAATATTTATTGTGGTTTATTTTACTTCTGTTGAGGCTGCTGCAGAGAGTGTATCCCCACATAAATCTAGGATTTGTTCTCTTGGCTTTCATGTGAATATGTGACAGCAACAACAACAACAACAACAACTACTACTACTACTACTACTACTACTACTACTACTACTACTACTACTACTACTACTGAGAATCATGCAAGGGCTGTAAATAAAGTAGTGGCAACATAGTCCAGACACCCACAGGAGATCAGGCATGTGCAAATAAGATGTGGGAGCGGTCAAGTGGTGCTGTTGTCAATTAGTGTTGGCTACTGAATGTATGATTCGAAGCAGTGTATCGATTCATTCAAGTGTCCGAGTGAATCGATTCACAGGAACGGCGAGCTCACGGCACATGATTCAGCTTACTCCCAGCGGACAGTGCTGAGTGGCGCACTCACTGGACGTTGACGGGGAGCCGAGCTTCCGCTGCAGCGAGACATACAGTGAATCATGGCACATCGAAAGAATCGTGAACGAGCGCGGCTCAGTGAGACACATGATACACACGGCTCCTTATCGGCTCACTGGACACGCGGAGAGCCGAGCTTCCGCTGCAGCGAGACATACAGCGAGCCATGGCACATCGAAAGAATCGTGAACGAGCGCGGCTCAGTGAGACACAAGATACACACGGCTCCTTATCGGCTCACTGCAGCGAAACATACAGTGAGCCATGCTACACTGAAAGAATCGTATGCTATAATGGACTCTCGAGCTCAGCTCATTTGAAAATAATACCCATTTGCACTCACTGTCCTCTTCTTACAGGGAAGTTTAAATAATAGATGGATTTACTTGCAGTGTTATAAAGGTAGTCACAACATAATTCTGAAGTAGCTAGTAAGTAGGTAGGCTATTAGGTTATACTATTTATTAGTTTAATGAATCTTACTATTATAACTTAGTTGACATTTGACAATTATACTCGACTCTAGCCTGCCCTATGACTGAGTCATGGTCATGACCACTCAAAAGTACCTGTTTTATATTGGGAAGAACGGCTCAGTATTCTCTCAGTTCATATGTCACATCGTTGCACAAGACTTCAATCATATGTGGACAGACGCAATAACAGTATGTTGAATCAGAAAACCAGCGGGCTACTGTACATCTCGGGTAGCCTATACAAAATATGACTATTAAAAAAATCCTCAGCTGATAGAAAAATACTGCGGTTAATATCGCGTGGCTATGCGCTTGCATTCGGGGGATGGTGGGTTCGAATCACCGTCGGCAGCTGTTAAGATGGTTTTTCCGTAGTTTCCCCATTTTCACACCAGGAAATGCTGGGACTGTACCTTAATTCAGGTCATGGCTGCTACCTTCCTAATCCTAACCTTTCCCACCCTGCATCACCGGACACCTTCGATGTATTAGAGTAACTAGCATTTTTTCTAAGAAAGGAGTTCATAGTATGAAGACCAGATGGCAGCTGCGAGCACTGAATGCTGTTGCTGCTGTCTTACCAGCACATACTACACAGATGCAGTAGGAGCGGTGACCAATGAGCCGTGAATCGGATCACTGTATCGATTCAGTAACGTGAACGGAATCAAATGAATCGATTCAGTAAAATGAATCGAATGTCCCATCACTATTGTCAATGAATAGTGTGCATTTGACAGGCATCCAGTTGAGAGTGTTGCTGCTGTGTGGTGTTCAAGTGAAAAGTGTAGATTTCACCGCACTAAAGCAGGTTTTCAACAGGTGATCAGCGTTCGTGGATTAAAATCAAGGTTGCCCGTGACAAAAATGCATCAGAATGTTATTGAGGATTATATGAAGCCAATGCCAAGATTGCATTACCGTATAGAAAGTGCGGGTCAGAATGAGACTGCGGATTTGCACTGCACAGGTTGGCCCTCTTGAGTGGTCTCTTTTGTGTAGACCATTGATGGACTGCCCGGGAATTATACGTAGAGGTTGGTCTCAGTCATCAAACAGTGCGGCACATACTGACGACATGAGGAAAATTGCATCCCATTGGGTTTCACATCAGCTCACCAACATATAGAAATGGCACCGGTATGCATTGGCTGGCATCCACCTGGACAGATACTGCAACAAAGGAGGCTCATTCCTGCAGTGTATTGTCCCCATTGATGAGACGTGGTGATGAACCTACGTCCCTGAATTAAAGAGTCACTCAAATGAAAGGTGTCACCCAGGTTTGCCGCACCCACAGAAATTTCAACAGGAACCCAGTCGGTTGAAGCTTATGTTGATTGTGGCATATGACTACAATGGTGTTATTCTTACGCGTGCTGTGCCTGAGGGACAAAGCGTGAACAGTGACTACCATTTCTGATTTCTGGAGCAACATTTGCATCCGGCTATGTAGCGCAAACATCCACATTTATTGCAAGATGATCGCCCTGCGTTGTCATGCCGCAAACAATGTCAAGCCCTTATTGCAACAGTGGCATTGGGAGGTTTTGGAACACCCTCCGTCCTTACCAGGCATGAGTCCTTGTGAATTCAACCTGTTTTCGAAGTTACAGGAACCCCTCCAAGGCCATCAATTTCGTGACGTGGCATCTGTACTCTGCACAGTAGGGCACTCCGGTGCTGTCATCAACAGAAAATGCCTTGCCAACAGTCCCCAACAGCTTCCAGAATTTGGCAAAAAGTAATAGACTTTGCAAGTGACTAGATAGAAGGATTGTCATGCAGTTGTACTTGTTAGCTCATTAAATATTGCATTCTATCAATATTGCCACTACTTTATTTACGGCCCTCATATACGGCACTCGCTTTTCCAGTTCTACAAATATTGCATGGGAAAATGGGAATAGATGCTGTCCCTGTAATTATATTAAAGCTGCCACCATTAGAAGTTGGTTGAACTTGATAGCAAGCTTCATTTAGTCATTTTGAATTTAAGATTTTGCCTGCTGTCATGCAAATCATGGTACATTCATTTGACATGATCTCAATTTTGATTTTTTTAAAAAAATTTCACTGTAATTTCTAATCTGTTAAGTCTTTTTAAATTATATACTGTTCTTACTGTAACGTGACATGGGTAAGAAATAAAAACATAACTGGTAGTGTTTTAATTCTATGAATAAGGTTTATTAATTACTTGTACTTACACACTAAGAGACACACAAGTTTCACAAGCCACAGGTCACACCAGTTGTTTACTCCAACACTTAAAAGTTAACACAATCACTCTAGTTTCAGTTATGCATTACACAGTTTGAAATTGAGTCGTATACGCAGACAGACGTCTATGTTACATTCCCTATATATTTAGAAAAACGGCAATAAAGATTATTGTTGATCGTGGGACATTGCTACGTGAGAGAATGTAACATAGACTTTTGTTCCGTAAACCAACAGGTTAAAAGTGCACGCGCTCACTCTTTCGCACATAATGGATGCATACAGAGGAGAATAGTATTATTTGAATATTTTAGCCTAATTATAATGATTTGGTGCATACAAATTCTGTTCCATTAAATATCAAGCGTAATTGAACTCGCTTCTTTACAGTGGTTAAGATTATTGTTGAGCGCTCATGCGGGAAACGATGTAACATAGACTTTTGTTCCATTATTTTTCAAGTGCATTTCTCTTCACAATTTCTGGAATATTATAGCCATCTGTTGAGATATGTTCAAACTACCTGCAAATACAGATCGAGGGCACATCATAGATGTTTGTTCCGTGAATATCTCAAATGCCACAGAAATGTAACATAAACATTTGTTCGCGCATACGACTCAATTATGGTCACAGTGCACCATCTGTCACACAGTTCACTGGCACTTGTTCATCAGTTGAACTCTCCCAACAGTCCTCGGTTGATATCACTTGCCGATCTTCGTTGAACTGTCACGCTGCACACCAGAGACGTCGCTCACTTCACTGCTAAACACGAGAGATCCAACTCCACAACACTACAGGGCAGAACCACAGGCTCAACTCCACTTGCTTGACTCCACAGCAGTTGACAGACTAACAACTTCGCAGCAGTTCTCTTAGTCACACAGTACTCTATGGCAACACACACGCAATCTTTCTCTCTCCCTCTCCTGTACTCTATAGCAGCACACACACACACACACACACACACACACAGAGCATTGACTGCCCTCAACTAACGAGCTGCCTGGCTATCTTATATGGGCCGCCCCTAGCAGCCAAGATCTTTCTCAAGAGTTGGAGGTCTCCAGAGTTCTCTGGGTGGTGAATATTCTTGGCTATTTGTCTACGGTCTTCTTGTAGCATTAGAGAGAGACTGGTACATCCCACTACAAGCCCCTTCTTCCTGCAGTTATCATGCCTATATCCCACCAAGGAATCAGCATGGCAGCCAATCTGCCACATTATCAGAGATGCCAACTACTATGGATTTTCCATAGTTTCTACAGATTTCTCACATTTACTACGGAAGTGGTACTGATTATTATGGATTTTATGAATTCATTGGGTTAAAACTTCACTATAGGTCTAGCTCATTTTATCATATCCAAAAGTGAAGTTACATTAGATAACTATTTCACTTTTAATACAAAAATCACCGGGCGAGTTGGCCGTGCGCATAGAGGCGCGCGGCAGTGAGCTTGCATCCGGGAGATAGTAGGTTCGAATCCCACTATCGGCAGCCCTGAAGATGGTTTTCCGTGGTTTCCCATTTTCACACCAGGCAAATGCTGGGGCTGTACCTTAATTAAGGCCACGGCCGCTTCCTTCCAACTCCTAGGCCTTTCCCATCCCATCGTCGCCATAAGACCTATCTGAGTCGGTGCGACGTAAAGCCCCTAGCAAAAAAAAAAAAATAAAAAAATACAAAAATCTATAAACAGAATGGCCTAGCGATGGGAGATCCAATTTCGGGCATCCTAGCTGATATCTACATGGACATGATAGAGCACACAAAAATCAAAACCGACATTAAAGGAATTTGTTTGTGGTTGAGGTATGTGGATGACACATTTGTAGTAATTGATCAGAATGTCACCAACAGCAACAAAATATTAGAAAACTTAAACAACATCAACCCTAACATAAATTTTACAAAAGAAGATGAGGTTAAAGGCTCCTTAAACTTCTTAGATATAAAGGTCACCCGAACCAATAACTCCTTTGAGTATCAGATTCACAGAAAACCTACACATTCATCAGTAACCATAAATAATTCTTCACTACACCCCGGATCACAGAAACAGGCATCTTTTTACAGCCTGATATACCGAGCTTTAAGAATTCCATTATCCCCTATAAACTTAAAAACTGAACTAAACTACATAAGAAATCTTGCCAAAATTAATGGATACAAGATCGAAATGGTAAACCGCCTAATACATAAGATTAAAAACAAGTTGTCCACAAAGCTTATACCAGACAAATCTAACAGAAATAAATATGCCATTTTTACTTATAGTAATCCATATATCCACCAAATTATTAATACCTTCAACAAATATAACATAAACATAGCCTTCAGAGCAACCAACACAACACAAAACATATTTTTCAATTATAATAAAATAAATAATAATAATAATAACCGTAAATATTCAGGCTCAGGTGTGTACAGGTTAACATGTTCACAGTGTGGATTTTCATACGTTGGTCATACTGGACGAAGTTTCCTTGTAAGATACATGGAACATTTCAATGCTGATAAACACAACAAATATTCCACTATGAGTACACATATGAAGGAAACAGGTCACCATTTCACTTCAATAGAAAAGGATCTTACTATAATCAGGATTACTAATAAGGGTAAACTGCTAAATGAATTAGAGAATATTTATATTTTTCTAGACAAAACGTTTAATAAAGATCGCAACCTTGATGACGACACGGAGGTTAAGAGTTCTTTATATACATTAACGCCCAAATTATTAGAAACAGTCATTCCAAAGCAAAATAAAATCCCACAAACACCCAAAATTGTCAATTCAACAACCCCACTTATCCCCCGACTACTAAGCCTACAACTGCCCCTCCAAATAGTCCCCCTCCCACACCAATACCGATACGTAATACTCCGCCTAGTTCTACCCTCCCTTAACTCGTCCCCCCCCCCCCTCCCTCCATCACACCCATACAACACGCAAAGTAGGAACTCCAGTCAGACCAACGCTGCTAACAAAACAAGATAGATACTCACACGGCATTTGAGTAAGTATCCAATTTTACGCAATCCACAACACTGTACAATCACATACGTTTTAAACACACACATCAAGTACGTCTTTTTTCAGTTTAACAACATTCTATTCCGTTGAGATTCCTACAACATCTGGAAGACTACACTTATATGTGAAAATCAACACAACTTTCAAACACAGATAAATCTTCAACTTATACTCCATTTCAACGATTACGCCAGAGTGTATCTTAAATCAATTAAACTCAACGAAGAAACACCATTTGTTTCTTCTTAACCTAAATTCAACAGTTGGAACATATAATTTAAAACAAAATTCATCCTCTGATCTACTTAGCAGCGACTGCGGCAAATATTACTGACTTTTACTAAGAAAAGGATCCATTTCAGTTCCAGACACATGCCGATTTTAAAAACTTCTTATTACAAATAATGTTTTAGATAATATTGTAAAATATACTACAATAATTTTATCATGTGCTCGTACTTCCCATGTCAAATTTCTTAACTACTGATTCAAAGAAAACAAAATAATTTTAATATCACAACATATCTCATCTCAATTTTTCATAATCAATAATGTAATCATTCTTTTAAAAAATTGTTTGTTTTAAGATTAACTAAAGTGCTGATGATGCCCAATAAGAAGGGCAAAACATGTCCACAACTTTTTAATCTTTTATGATTATGTAACCACAAAACGTGGTATTGTAGGTAATGAATAGGTGAATAATAAATGTACATACATACATACATACATACATACATACATTATCAGTATAGACTGTTATGCCTTTCAGCGTTCAGTCTGCAAGCCTCTGAGAATTTACTAAACGTCGCCACAATCCTCGATTTGCAACTAGTGTTGTGGCCTCATTTAGTTCTATACCTCTTATCTTTAAATCGTTAGAAACCGAGTCTAACCATCGTCGTCTTGGTCTCCCTCTACTTCTCTTACCCTCCATAGCATTTTTTATAATAAATGTATACTTTGTAAAATTGAATGTGATCACTGTTGTCAATACGGACCAAAGAATGAGATTAATGACTTAAAAAGAAGCCGTGAATTTTCTACGGATAATGTCTTTTGTAAAATTGTCGCATTGTTCACTTAGCTTCGTTGCTTTGCATGTTTTCTTAGGAGTGGCTAGTTTCCCATTAACCTTTAAGTTAATTCCTAGCACGGTAAATGCTTGCTTTAGAAATACCTGTTACATCGGCCACTACACGTGTTACTTCATCCAGAGTACTTCCTGGATTTTCTTCACAAAATTTGGAAAACGCATTTAATGCACATGCCTTCTTGCCACTCAGTGGTTTTCCTTTTTTTGTGTTTAATCACAGACTGGGCTGGTTCACACATGGTTTACAATTACGGCACTTTATCGAACACACATATACTCCACGGATATTTGCACTTCCAACTAATTAAACCGTATAAATGTGTATTATTTTTATTCACAATAATCTTAGAACAAGCAAACTGATTACATGTGCATTTGATCGGCAGTCACTGAGTTACTGAGCTCAATGAATAATGTTAGCAAAATGGATCGTCCTTTCCCACAAAGTCTTTTGTGAGGTGACTTGCCTCCCTGTATCTGGGAGATTTAACAGATTTGAATGTAGATATGGTAAGAATAAAGAATGTATGTTAGGCTTGTTACATTTCTTATAAACTAAGCTGAGTGATGTTCATTTTTGTGCAGATGTTCAAATAGGGAGTACATTACTAAAACCATTCCATGCAGACATTGCCCACTCCAACTCTCAAACATGCTGAGACACACTTTAGTTTATATAATTATAAAATTTGTGCTGCATTTTCCATCTTCACAAACTTAAAGACGAAATGCCATTGGCTGAAATTTTGAGGACAACAGCGTCACTTCAGAAATGCAAAACGGCTTATCTTTCCAACCAGAGAATAAAGTAAGTGTAAACAAAACCATGTGACTTCAGCCACTTCATACTTCCTTCTTTGTCCGCCTGCACAGTACGTAGTTCATTTTTAAATTTAAAATACTTTTTTCTTATAGTTTAAAGTATTAAATGCTAAAGCGTTTTATTGATTACAAATAATATTATTGTTCTGAGCTTCTGGTCAGTGTCTTAAACATCCGATATCTGCTCGCAGAAATCTCCTAGTTTCCTGCTGTAGCAGCTAGTCTCATGCATGCATGTGTGCAGGTTCTTGATTCAGTTCGCTTGAGTAGCTGCACAGAATGGTTCCAGCTGATGATGTAAAATATAAGACAGAGAATCCTCTGAAAAATGGAAAGAAGACTATTGCTTTGAATGTATTTAATAAGTATATGAAACGTATCCTGATTGTATAATTATCACAAAATTAATATCAGAGTTCTCCGATGTGCCTGCTTCATGTGTTTACAGTGCACCAAAAAAAAAATTATCCACCACCAGTCATGTTACTACACCACCTGAAAAGAGATCATGTGTGAGAAGTGTTTCGGGCAAGGGGTGTGACGAATTTGTTCGTTCAGCTATCTGGCGCAAAATGGAAGTATTTTTAAAAAACAAAAAAATCTCCTACAATTAACAAAGTGTTATCAGCTGTTAATTCTGATCCCAAACTCCCAGATTAAAAGACAACCTCCCTTCAGATGCTACTAAAGGAAATAGTGTTAGAGTTCATAAGCGGAAATTGAAAAGCGTTGTAGCGGACAGAGATGATGTGATATGATACCGTGTGCTATGATGAAATTCTAAAAGAATTAAATTATATTAGGTCCACCTATTCAATAAACTTCTGCCATTTATTAAATGGCCTATTTAAAGGTTACATAGTTGTTTAAAACACCTTGGACATGTTTCGACCTAGCTTAGAGATCATCATCAGCAAAATAATAAAGACACACAACAAGAAACAGTGATACATAAAACATCTGAGATAACACATAGTCAACAAATGCAATTGTAGTTTATGTTAAAATGTACATAGCTTCTACATTAAAAATATATTCAACAAGTACTCTGGACACTGTTAAAAAAGTACATGGATTCAAACTTGGATAAAATAAGTTGTGAGTGTGGGTCCTACCGTATTTAGTACAATATTGGTTGGCTGAAGGAAATCTGTCATGTTTCTGGAAAATGGAGTGAAATTTTTAAAAAATCTGTTGTATTGCATCACAGAGAACACAAGTATAGCCAGGATCTGAAAGTGGAAATAAAAAGCCAAGTATGAGAATGAAAAATGAGGTAGAGGTTAAAGATAGTATGAGGAGTCGCAAAATATTAGTCACGTCCTCTTTTCCTCCAGCCCTATGCTTGTGTAGATCAGGTTGGATCGGTGTTGACCTCCACACTTTAAGTAGACCATTTAATATATGGCAGAAGTGTATTAAATAGGTGGACCTAATATAACTGAATTCTTTTAGAATTTCATCATAGATATTTGAAATCAATACGGAACCAGAATGAAGTTTATTACTTGTAATCACATTGTGCCACAGGTGTTACCTCCGCAGGGAATCAAGCCTTTGCACATTCAAATTAATGAAGTACCTGTTGCATAAGTAGGCCTACCTGTTAATTTTGATGCCAAATATAGTTTATATTATATAGCAGTGATAATGTGTTTTTGTTATCTCAGGTATGTACAGACAAAGCAGCTATATCCTTCAGTTTCAGTTTCTTCACATCTATGTACTGAAATTGTTCACTCTCTTGTTAATAAGAAATATACTTTTAATTCAAAGTGCTGTTTTTAAATTTTTATTTTCCCCACAAAGTTTTGTATGGTACGCCGCATAGGAGACTCGCTATTAAAACATATTTCATGAAAAAAATGTACTGTATCTTGGTGTCAGTAAAACTCCATGTCATACCAACCATGTGTGTCAATTATTACCTCTCTACCTCCAATATTCCATGAAGTATTGCCTCGTCAGATGTTAACGGGCTTTTGGGTCACCCTGTATTTCAAGCCTTGTACCAGTATAAGAATTGCGGATGTTAAGATGGAAGCCACTTTTTTCAGTGTTAACTTGGTAAATATAACCTTCAAGTTTTTTCAGTGTGTCAAAACATAAAATTTCTATAACATACCTGTAAGAGAAAACATTAATAACAGAATTATACATTTTGTTTTTCAAGAACATCCAAAGATTATATCAAATCACTTTAATAACTTGTTCATATATATACAAAATTGTTGCATAAACTTTTTTCAATGATTATGATTGGGTGATATGATGTACAAGTGCGAAGAACTAAATGAATATTAAAATACTGCTCAACACACTAATTAATTAAAAAATGTTACCATTGATGCTTTCACGGCCCATAATTATATTATTCTTCACCTTATTTTCTTGACACGGTGTAAGCCTAAAAAGCGTATATCATGTCTATAATTCAAAAATGTTTGCTTTTGTAGGCATTGTTTAACAAGTGCAGCCCGGCTACTGTACGTTTGTTCCTTCCAGGCCCTACGCATGGAATGTGCTAGGTCATCGGTCTTGCCAGTAGCTTGCAACTTGCTGACATAATAGTTATGAATTTCATTGGGTTCCGTATTGAACTGGGATTACAGTAAATTAAAATTCTTTCAAGGTCCACCTATTCAATACAATGACATTTTATTGTGATTGAATCACATATCAAATCTCACAACAAAATGTCATTGTATTGAATAGGTGGACCTTGAAAGAATTTTAATTTGCTGACATAAACCGGTTTGGTTTTAAAGTGGAATATGGTTATTGACTGTCCTCCTTAATATGAAGTTGAAAAACGATTACAGGAGAACGTTTTAGGAATGTCTTCTTGTGTAATTATGAATAAACACATTTGCTGCTAGTCCTTTAGACCCTTGCATCACCAAGGAGGTGAAATCACAATTATGTAATTGAAGTAATTACTAGGGGTGCGATATTTTGGTTATTAACGATAACTGCAAACTTTTTGGAAACTTAATCTGTGGAAAACATGAAAGAAAGTCAGGAAATCGTGCTGTTTTATTTGTGGATATTCACTAAATCACAACATTGACACAAATTTAGCACAAAAAAACATATTCGCCGTGAAATACTTGCAAAAACAAAATTAAGTAGCAGTCAAAAGCAAGTAACCCTAACCTAGAAAGAATGATGTGCCATGTTATTGTTGTTTGTCATCAGTCCATAGACTGGTTTGATGTAGCGTTCCACGCCATCCTATCCTGTGCTAACCATTTAATTTCTACATAACTGCTGCATCCTACATCTGCTCTAATCTGCTTGTCATGTTCATACCTTGGTCTACCTGTACCATTCTTACCACCTACACTTCCCCCAACAGCCAACTGCACAATTGAGGCGTATAGTTTCAAACATGGCCAAGTCCGTTGAGCTGGTTTTTTTTCAGAAGAAGCAAAAAACTCGTTTAGGTTATTAATTCACATATATTCAGACACTTTAATCTTTATGTTGCTTAGCAGAGGCTTCTGATTCATTACCATACAATTTTTACAGTCTAAATATATTACATGAATTGAAAGAATGTATTTAAAATTTGGACTTGGCCATGTTTGAAACTAACTGTGGGACTTGGTCGATTTTGAAACTTACGTAAACTTAGATTAGAAAATTTGACCTAATACCTTAAGAAAAAAGAAATCTAGATTAGGCCTAATTTCCAACTGTGTTCATCTTGACTTTATTTAGAACAAATATGATTAAAAATGATATACGATTCAGTGAAATATCTTTAAAGATTATTATTTTAAACATTATGTTTGGGTAAAATTACCCAACTTTGTAACCAATGTAGAGGCTAATTAACATTTAAATAGTGTATATTTTGCAAATATATGGATTCATGTAGCTACTTCAATGTATATTCTTCATATTATACCTATTCAATACCATCGCGCATTCGAAACATGTCACCGAGCCTTGATTAAATCACCACTAACAACACGTTGTTGATTGTACTCATCTCAGCTGTTTTTCCCTCGTGCGCTTCAAGGTGGAAAGATCACGTTGCTGCTTTCTGGTATGGTGTTTATTAATTTCCTCCATTTTATTGTACACCAAATATGAATACTACTAAAAACAACCAATTACTTATGTATATATTTATTATTTATAACATATTTATTAAAATACACGCAAACAAAACCACCACATGTAACTCGAACAAACGTCAGGCCGCCATATTACCGGAAGAAAACACGTGACTGGATAGCGCAGGATTATTGGCCCATGCGGGTTAACAGGGACTTGGCCGACTTTGATATGAAACCTCATTCTTTGCTGCAATTTTAAATGTGATCTGGCCGGATTTGAAACCCACTCTCGTTCCCGTTGTATTCATCTTGTAAAGAGGAATCCATGGGAGTCAAAACATCAGAACGTGAAAAAGATGGACTTGGTCGCGTTTGAAACTATACGCCTCAATTCCTGGGTGTCGTAATATGTGTCCTATCATCCTCTCTCTTCTTCTGGTCAAATTTAGCCTAGCCTAATTGATCTCCTCTTGCCAATTCGATTCAGTATCTCTTCATTAGTGATTCAGTCTATCCATCTCAACCTTCAGCATTCTTCTGTAACGCCATATTTCAAAAGCATCTATCCTCCTCCTGTCTGAGCTAGTTATCTTCCATGTGTCACTTCCATACAATGCCACTCTCCAGATGAAAGTCTTCCCAGAACTTCTTTCTAATTCCTATATCAATGTTCGAAGTGAGCAAATTTATTTTCTTAAGAGAGGCCTTCTTTGCTTGTGCTAGTCTGCATTTTATGTCCTCCTTATCCTCCTTACTTCTGCCATCGTTAGTTATTTTACTATTCAAGTAACAATATTCATCTACTTCCTTTAAGACTTCTTTTCCTAATGTAATATTTCCTACATCACCTGAATTAATTCAACTGCACTCCATTACTTTTGTTTTGGACTTATTTATTTTCATTTTATTCTGTCACTCACACATTCTACCATTTCAACATACTCCTCCAATTGCTTCGAAATGATTGATCCCACTCCATTTATTGCCTCTTGGCCACCACTCCAGTATAATGTGTATCCTATCCTCAATTTCTTCCTTCTGTTACCTTTCCATTTCACTTCACGCAGCCCCATCATTTCCACCTCCTTCTCCATGAAATCTACTACTTCCCCCGCCTTTCCTGTCAAGGTCATACGATTTACTACTGTGATCTTAATGTTGGTTGCTGGTCGCCCATTTCTCACAGTTCCCCCAGCACCCTTAGAACTGCACGTCGCTTTAAGTAGGGGACGCCCTAGCCCTTTCCGAGGTTGATTTCCTTGTACTGTACCACATATAGGCATTTTATACCTACTGCCAGGAGTTATTCTAGGCCGCTCCACTGGAGTACAGATGCCTTCTCTAGCCACTCCTCTGGAGTACAGACGCTACAAGTTTCCCTCTTCCACCACTGATGCAGTACCGAAGTCCCTCTGCTCCACCACTGATGCCATTGGGGTCTTCACCCATACCCTGGGCTTGGGCCCTCCATATTTGTGATCCCTGGAGAGAGGGTGTCCCAGTATTTCAAAGCCCCCAGGAACTGGGCTGCCTGTTGGTCCACGGGTTGGATTGGCTATTTCAACCAGCCCTACTGAATTGTAGGATCCCCTTATCTGCCACCTGGGGATGTGCCCTCTAGGGGTTAAGAGGCTCCCCCTTACTACAACCCCTAAATGCCCTCATAACCCTGTGAAGAGATCTGTAACCTTTAGTTACAGTCGAATTCGTGTGATTACCCCAATGTGGATCTTTCTTTAACACCTAGTTACTTACAGTGATCCCCATAAGGAATTTTCACTCCATCCACATAATAATTAAAAGTGAGAGAACTTTTCTTGTTTGTGAAACTCACAACCCAACTTTTCACCCCGTTTTACCATTGTCTGCTGTCCATTTCACAATGTTGTCTAGTTCTTTTTGCAGCCGCTCACAATCTTGTAACTTATTTATTACTCTATACGGTATAACATCATCTGCAAAAAAAAACTTATCACTCATTCCAGTTCTTCACTTGTATAATTTGTATTTATATGAAAACATCATGGTCCAGTAATACTGAGGGGTTACGAGGTTCTACAAAGCCTAGGAAAAGAATCTGCAGGAGGAAAGAGTGAATGCAATTTGGTAAACAGTATCATAACAGACATGCTTAAGGATCACAACAGTTCTGCCTCTAAATGTAATGTTTGCTCTATGTGTGTGGTTTTTTTTTTTTTTCAAACATTGAGAGTAAGATAGGATTTTCAGTGTATGAACATGTTTTATCTGATAGACGAGTTAGCTTGTCATGTGCAGTATGGAAACTGTTTTAAGTCTTTTCATTCAGTGCCATAAAGATTAGGCAATGTTCAAAAGTACTCCATGGTTTCTTTACGTTTGTGCCAACAAATATGTATTTAAGATGTAATAATAAAGGTTAGTAAACATTTTTTAAATTTTTTATTGTATGATTTGCTTTCTAATTTATAATATAATTTGTTCAGTCATAACTGGTAGGTATTTCCACAAAATAAGCACCAAAATTATTATAATGAGCACTGAAATAAACACTAAAATTGATGCAAAATAAGCACTGAATTTGAGGTAAAATAAACACCACAAAAACACTCCCCTGGTAATTACTAAATATTGATTTCTAAGAACATTTCTTAACTGCAGGGAGTTACAAATGCAAGAACTCTTATAATCATCAACTGCAAGTGCTGCATGGTCTGACGCTTATAAGCATCAGCAGCAGTGAATGTGTTAATAGAGTATTTTGTAAAGCTTGGTTTTAATGATAAAATTATAAGGTGAGGTCCTGAGTACCAGGCCTCTGCCTAAATTCAAAGAATTTAGTACATGATAACCTACATATCAGAATAATGAAGGCTAAAGTTTGAAGGGAATGTGAAATGTTTTGCCTTAACAAAATTTGAATTAATTATTAGTTTTTAACTGTTAGGTTCTTCAGTCTGTCAAAAACATAGTCCAGGATAAAATAAATTTAGAAAGTACCTGAAAAAGGATACCATTAATTAAAACCAAGAGAGAAATGGCTTCCTCTATAGCAGAAAAATGAAGAAGAGAAAAATGTTCAGATGTGTGCGATCATAGAGCTTGTTTAGGTTGGTTTTTTTGTGGGGGGGGGGGTGATATTTCTATCACCTTCTCCTTCACATTTAATTATTATGCTTCTATAAGAAATTAAAAGGAAATTAGAAAATCTCAACCCATATTTCACTTAGTCACAAAATAGCATTACTCACAGTTTTCAACATTCATTCTTCAAAATGTACCAAGCAAGTTGGCTGTGCGGGTAGGGGTGCACAACTCTGTGCTTGCACTGAGGAGATAATGGGTTCGAGCCCCACTGTCGGCAGCCCTGAAGATGTTTCTCCACGGGTTTTTTTCACTCGAGGCAAATGCTGGGGCCATGGCCAATTCCTTCCCACTCCTAGCCTTTTCCTATCCCATCATCGCCATAAGACCTATCTGTGTTGGTGCGACATACAGACACTTGATAAAAATCTTCAAAATGTCCACCGTTAGCATGCACACAGGCCTTTTGGCCAGTCATCTATCACAGAACAGATGGTATCAATTGGGAAATCTGCCGCTACTGCTACCAAGATACACTTCGATCTTTAAAGTGAAGGGTGCGTTTTCTTGCAGACCATTACCTCTAGCACTGACCACAGTTTGAAGTCCCGGGGGTTTCGAATGGGGCTACCAGAAGGCCACTCACTAGTAGAGATGAAGTTTGGTACATAGCCCTGCAATTACTGTTGAGTTATCCTTGCCTTATGAGCTGGCTCAGAATCTTGCTAGAAGGTCCAGGGCTCATTATTGAACATGCTGTTATTCATGTCCTTCACAAGAGAAATCCAGAACAGTTTTGACACACACTCTGGCACTCTGTTTTATTTTATTTTTTTATAAAAACGAAGCCATGACTGGGGAGAGGTGGTGAAATCTCCTAATCTTTGAAACTCCCTCAAGCTCTCTTCATTTATGCTAATAAGTTTTATACATGTAATCTACATCAACTGCCTTTTTCTCAGTTTCCTCTAATGCTTTAGTTGCAGCTGCAGTGTCTGGAAATGTCTGGTGCTCCTCTGATAAGCTTTAACCTCAAGGTCTCCAGGAAGTATCATGGATATTGACCATGGTGAAATGTTGAGCTCCTGTGCCATTATCATATGCATTTGGATGGGATTTCATCAAATACACACCACCACTGCTGTACAATTTGTTTTATGTCGCACCGACACAGATAGGTCGTATGGCGACGATGGGATAGGAAAGGACTATATTTTAGGAGTAGGAGGGAAGCGGCCGTGGCCTTAATTAATGTACAGCCCCAGCATTTGCCTGGTGTGAAAATGGGAAACCATGGGAAACCATCTTCAGGGCTGCCAACAGTTGGGTTCGAACCCACTATCTCCCGAATTCTGGATACTGGCCACACTTAAACAACTGCAGCTATCGACCTCGGTATCCACTGCTTTAACAGCCACCTCTGTCCTCATACTGCAAGGACGACCAACCCTCATGCAATTTTTTGCACCAGCTAGTGTCAACCCAGAGCGAAACAACATAGGAAAAAGTTTGCTCTCTGCTGTTGAGGAATGAGAGGAGCTGACCGAACATGGAGAGGAAGTGTATCATGTAATATGTACTGAAGGTCAGTGGGGGGTGCACGTTTTTCTCGCTCCACATGATGAATTTGAGAATAGGTTCCATGATATTCAGGCATTATAATGGCTACACACTTCTCAATGAATATGCGAACTGTTAGACCGGAACTTCAGATAGAGCTATTTGATTTACAGTAGTAAATAAACAACTAAAATTCGGTACATTGATGGAATCTTATGAGACTGATGTGGTGATAGGAGTGGAATCGTGGTTGAGAGAAGGGGTGAGTAATAGAGAAGTATTTCCAGAAGGGTACACAGTCTATTGTAGAGACCGAGGAGATAAAAAGGAAGGGGAGGTGTTTATTCTGGTGAAGGAAACTTATTGTTCACATGAATGGTTTACCGATGAAAGGGATGAAATATTAGGGATAAAATTAGTTTGTGATAATACGAAGGAGGTGGGAATTATAGGAACATACAGGCCTGGAAGAGAGGAAAGAGACATGGAAATATTTGAGAACATAACAGATTATACTCATAAAAACAATAATAATGATATAGTAATAATTGGGGGAGATCTAAACTTGCCTGAAGTTGAATGGAATAGAGCTGCAAGCTAAGCCCATGAACAGAAACTGGCAAATAAGTTCATTTGGGAGGGAGGATTTACACAAGTAGTACAAGAACGACTCGTCTCAATAACTTACTAGATGTATTCTTGGTTAAACCATGGGAAATTGTTGATAAAACTGAGGTAATTGAAGGAATAGGTGACCATAAGGCTGTAATAATGGATGTAGGACTGGTACCAAAAAGGCTTAATAAGAAGGTCACACAAGACAAGAAATTGTACAGAAAAAGTAAAGTTGATGAATTTGGGACTTACCTTAAATCACAATTCAGTTGTTGGATAAGTGAAGGGAGTAATGTGGATACACTTCGGGCTAAACAATTCATTCGGGAAAGAGAGAAGAGATTTGTACCTGTTAAGAAGGGTAAAATGCCCTCAGACCCTGTTTATTATACAAGGGAAATAAGAAAATTAAAAAGAAAATGTAGAATAGTAAACAGGAAAATCAAAGAGGGTAGGGAGAATACAGAAACTAGAAAACAGCTAATGAGGGAACTGAATAGAGTGAAAAAGGAAGCAAAAGAGAAATATATGAATGGCATACTTCAAGAGGGTAATGACCACAAAGGGAAATGGAAAAAGCTGTATTCATATATCAGGAATCAAAAAGGAAAAGGAATCCAAATTCCTACAATGGTGGGAGAAGAGGGTGAACTCTATTTAACAGATACTGAGAAAGCAAACCTATTTAGTTAGGAATTCAGAGATTCAGTAGATGATTGTCAGGAGTTGGAAACCAAAACAGAAGATAGAGAGGGAGAGACACAGAGGGAAACAAGAAGCTTCTCATTCACAAATGAAGATATTTTCAGAGAAATCCAACTGCTTCAGCAAGGAAAAGCAGCAGGAAGTGGTCAAATTACTGGGGAGGTGTTAAAGACAATGGGGGGGTACATAGTGCCTTATTTAAAATTTATCTTTGACTATGTCATAAATATCAGTGTAATACCAAAGGAATGGAAGGAATCTATTATAATACCAATTTATAAAGGAAAGGGTGATAAAAGGAAACCAGAGAACTACAGACCAATCAGCCTGACCAGTATAGTTTGTAAAATACTGGAGAGTTTAATATCAAAGTACATCAGAGGGATATGTGATGATAAAAATTGGTTCATGAGGAGCCAGTATGGATTTAGAAAGAATTTTTCTTGTGAGGCACAACTGGTGGGATTTCAGCAGGACATATCAGATCAATTGGATTCAGGAGGCCAGTTAGATTGCATAGCCATAGATCTTTCCAAAGCCTTTGATAGAGTGGAACATGGAATATTATTAAAGAAATTGGAGGGAATAGGATTGGACGTAAGGGTTACATGCTGGATAAAAGCATTTCTAAATTCCATGGTTCAGGAAGTCAAAGTATGAAATAATGTATCACAGGAAGAGAAAGTTTGGAAGGGAATTGCACAGGGTAGTATAATCGGTCCGTTACTTTTATTAATATATGTAAATGATTTAGGGAATAATATAACATCAAAAATAAGATTGTATGTAGATGACATAATTGTTTATAGGGAAATAAATAACATTGAGGATTGTTTAGAATTACAAAGGGACCTTGAGAGTATCCAATAACGGGTTGAAGAGAATAATATGGAGGTTAATGGAGGCAAATCAACTGTTACAACATTTACGAACAGGAGTTTTAAAACTGAATTTGAATATACTTTGGATGAGGTAGTTATCCCAAAAGATGGCAAGTGCAAATACTTAGGTGTGAGATTTGAAAGTAATTTGCACTGGAAGGGTCATGTGGATGACATTGTTGGGAAAGCATACAGATCGTTACATGTCATAATGAGGCTACTTAAAGGATGCAAGAAAGAATTAAAAGAGAAAAGTTACTTACGTATGGTTCGTCCATAATTGGAATATGCAAACAGTGTTTGGGACCCTTACCAAGAATACCTAATAAAAGAAATAGATAGTGTGCAGAGGAAAGCAGCAAGATTTGTAACAGGGGATTTCAGGAGAAAGAGTAGTGTATCAGAAATGTTAAAGGAACTAGGGTGGGGAAACTTTAAGTAACAGAAGGGAGAAAACTAGACTTTAGGATTATATAGAGCCTTTACAGGAGAAGAAGCATGGGGAGATATCCGTGAGAGGCTTCAGTTGGAAAACAATTATATTGGCAGGACTGACCACAAATATAAAATTAGAAGGAATTTTAGCAGAAGCGATTGGGGTAAATTTTCATTCATTGGGAAGGGTGTGAAGGAGTGGAACAGTTTACCAGGGGTAGTGTTTTATCCTTTTCCAAAATCTGTACAGATATTCAAGAAGAGAATAAACAGCAACAGAGAAAATAAATGAAATGTTAGAGGGCATTCGACCCGTGCAGGTTAATGTAAATAAAAATGTGTGTAAATAAATTAATTCCATCCCCTGGTTTAAGGAGTTTGGACAGCCAAAGTAAGGGACTGCCTGTAGGGGTGAAGTACAGTGGGGACTTCGAGGGCCCTGGGACCGCTATGGTAGCTGTGAAAGCCCTTCAGGAACTCTGAAAAGTGGTGGCAAAAGGGGCTCTGGTTAAGATGCAGCAGGTCGTTATGCTACTTAAGTTAAAAAATAAATAAATAAATAAATGCAATATAAATTTTAATCTTATACCAGTTGTATTGTATCATTTGAAGTAATTCCACGTACTGTATATGAGTTGACTATGTTTGTAAGTTTAGGAGATATTGTATGTAGAATTTTGTAAGTAATATAAATTTATTAAGGATGAGCTGTGTGTTAATAGAAAAAAATTGTTAGTGTAAATTGTATAATATTGTATTATAGAAAAATTTTCTTCTCTTGTTAATTTAATATTTAGTGCTTGACAATAATGTATTTTAGTGTACCATTTGCCACCAAGGTAGACACCTCATTTGCAAATAAAGACATTTTATTTTTAATAATCTTGAGTAGAATTCAATAAGTTTGGTGTGATTGTTGTTGTCCATCTTAGTTTATTTACTGCTTAGGTTACAGATTTTTTAGCTAGTTATTGCTTTTTTTATATGTAGTTATGTACCTAATAATCAGTATAGGTTTTACATTAATTGGTGCTGCCACAGGGTGTGTTGGCCGTGCAGTTAGGGGCGCACAGCTGTGAGCTTGCATCCGGGAGATAGAGGGTTCGAACTCTAATGTCGGCAGCCCTGAAGATGGTTTTCCGTGGTTTCCCATTTTCACACCACGCAGATGCTGGGGCGGTACCTTAATTAAGGCCACGGCTGCCTCCTTCCCATTCCTAAGCGTTTCCTATCCCATCATCGCTATAAGACCTATTTGTGTCAGTGCGACGTAAAGCAAATAAAATTTTAAAAAGTTGGTGGTGCCAAAAGTAGCCCTGGTTTAACTGATTGCATAATATTTGCTTGTTAATTTTTTTTGTTTCTATGAAAGTGCAAACTTTATTTGTTTTTGTTTTTTAATCCATAACAGCTGAGATTGATATTTTGATATTTTGTTCTTGTTTTTTTAAGGGTATGTATTTCGGGATGAGATTTTTGCAAACATTTCTTATTAAATGCAATGGATTTCTCAGTATTCATTATTTTAAGTGATTTGAGTATTTTTACTTTGTGGTTTGCCTGACTGGCCGAATAAAGATGGAAACCATTGTTTTCAGTGTTGGCTTGCAAGGAAAGTATTGAAATATATCATGTCAGAACTCACCTCTCATTTTGATGGTTGATTCTGCATGGTGTAAGAAGACCACATTCAAAAATGTGCTGTCACTTTGAATGAGAAGACTGACAAATTTAGGGCCAAACTACACACATAAATTATATGCGACTGCAACTGGTTGGGTTGGAGGACCCTCGATTCTGTCTGCCTGCCAGCCTACCTGCTCATGGTTGAGTAAGCACAGAGTAGGAAGGACAGACAAGCTGGAGAATTAGTTCTATTAAATGAGTTTTAACAGGAAGTTATATAGCAATGTTGAGGGTTGTTCAATAGTCTCAGTGTGTTTCTTACAGGGAGAGGTCTTCAATCCTACTCACATGTTACAGTTTGCATTGAGTTATTTCCCCGGTAAGGATTTGTCTTCTGTGGGGGAAATAAATTCTAAAGAAGAAGGAATGGGTCAATTTTTAATCTTATTTAAATGATAGTAATCAAACAGGTGTTCATTGTTTTATGGAGACATCTCTTGAGATAAATAAGAACAATCATGATAGTGACAGTTGCAGTGATTTTGATCTCAAAATGCATTTTCCGGCCACAGTCAATGACAGAGGACCAAGTTCAAGACTCCAGCTTGAACCCCGGAATCTAGTAATTCAACAAGTCCTTCTCTGTGTAAGTCATTGAGTTCCAGCTATGTTCGAAGTCCAGAAAGGAATAAAATAATATAAATATTTATTAAAAATCCTAACAATAAAAGCATTTTATGTATTGAATAGGTAGAAAACTAACAAATATTTGTATTATTCTATAACGAATTTCAATACTGGCCTAAATATGAGAGTATTTACATGTTATGTCCAGAAAGGAAACCAAGAGACCTCACTGTCAGCATTGCTTATAAGGAAAAGGTTGCGAAGTTCAAGATTAAGAAGGTGGCAAAAAACAGCAGTCATTTACAAACACTCGCAGGCCTTTTTTGGTCAATTACATTGGAACGTTTATCTCACAGGTTTTGTTAAGAAGGAAGCCATACTGTTCAGTGTTGACTTAGTGTAACTTTAAAGTTTTCAGTCTGTCAAACATTAATTATAACACTATAATGTACGTGTAAAGGGCATGCTATTAAACAAAGAATGATACACCCTTTGTTTTATTCTTGAGAGAACATTGTCAAATCCTATCAAATTACACTTTTTTCTTAAATCTTAAAAAATTGATGAATATTGTTTAGAAATGTAGAAGCATTTTAGTTTAAATTATGTTTTTACCTTCTAATACTAAAATGTTAGAACTTATTTCAATGAAATGCTCCAGCAGCGCTTCCTCTCTCCTTGGTAGTCCAACAAAGTATACTGCAGATATAAAATTTTACACATTGAAAATTAAAGCAAACCTTTGAACATTAAGTAAGCTATAGAAATTTACATCTCAAAAAAGCTAACCATGCCAACTTAAATGACCATGCACATTTCAAAAATTCCCAGCCCTCTCTGTTTGCACACTACTTAATTAATTTCTGAACTACATTTCACACTTTTTGCGTTAGTGCTTAATGAATCCCACAGGACGTTACTCTGACTTAAATGTCTGGAATGTGGGTCAGGATATATTTATCTCTCTGAAATTATGCAGTGTCTTAGCTACTTGTACAATGAACACAAAAGACCCAATAGACATTCAGCCTTTGAAGAACACATAGGCCTACCTGACAACTCCATTTCACAAACATTAATACAGATATTAAAATTTTAAAGCAGAGAGCTGGGAACTGCAGATGATGATGATGATGACGATTAAAATTTTGCACATTGAAAATAAAAGCAAGTCATTGAATATAACAGAGGCAATAGAAAGACACATCTCAAACAAAGTCAGCTCAATGATCACGTACACCTGAGAAATTCATCCCCCCACCTCACTTTGCTCTACTAAATTAATTTAAAGTTTGTTAAAGCGCAATACTTCTCTCTCCGTTTAAGCTTCAGCTTTTTAATTAATGTCACAGAAGGTTACTGTTGTTCAAATTATGTGTGGAATGTGGGTTAGGTTATACCTATCAGATACTACAGTACCTGAATTTAGACAGAGGCCTGCAACTCGGTACTGCATCCTATTATTTTATCATAAAACATATTCAAAATACTCTATTAACTCATTGCACAATAAGACTTTACAAAAGTAGTTCTTCTGTAATCGTTACTACACATAAAGACAGATGGCCCATATTCACATTCCACTTTCACACCAAACTGGTTAGTGACTAGCAAGCTGCAAGGTACTGGCAAGGCCAACAACCTAGCTTAGATGGTGGTGATGATTGTTGTTTTAAGAGAAAGTACAACTAGGCAACCATACTCCAAACAGAAAGAGAGAGAGAGAGTTGAGGGGCCTGACACTTTAAAAAATGAAGTTATCAGCCAAAAAAAGACAAGGGCCATGAAGGGAGTCAAAATGAAACACTCCCTGGGCCTTGCAACATAATACCATCAGGGTCAGAAAAGAATAATAACAGTTGACCACGGGAGGTCAGGTAGGATAGATGAAAGTGAGGAGCCTGGCATAAGTAAGTGAAATAATGCCTAAACTTGGCTAAGAGCCCTGTGGTTGCCAGCCTGTGCTCCCAACTTAAGAGCCCTTGGGTCCCCTTTTAGTTGCCTCTTACAACAGGCAGGGGATACCATGGATGGTATTTAATTGCCCACACCCATAATTCAAGGCTAGCACCTAGAAGGAGTAAACATAAAGTAACTGGCATAAACAATTTTGTACATATATAAGCAAGTTATAAAACTGATTTGGTATAATCTGAGGACATTGTTATAGAATGAAACACATAATTCTGTTATTAATTTTTATCTACAGGTAAGTTACAGTGTTTTCATAAATTTTATAAATCATGTTTCAACAGACTGAAAATAATGTATAGGTTATAAACTGCATGTTGCATAAATCTGAAGAAATAGAGATGACTGATTCATCCGATATACGTAGAGGAAACATTTGGAGAGCAGCGACTTACTCTTTAAGCATGCGTGGATAGAGTACTCATGTAAGAAGCACATGGGTCCAAAAGTGTTGGCTGCAGCCTTCATCAATGGGGGTTACAATAAGAATATTAGTGCCCTTACAAACAAGCGGAGAGAATGTGTTACAAGGCTCCAGGAAATGGATTCTAATGGGGTCACATGTTGACCATGTCTCCTCTTGTTTTGAGAATTACCATGCATTTTCAGATGTTTCTGATGGATCTGCTTTGATTGTGATCCCTGCCTTAACTGTCCTTAACTTGTGAGTCAAAAACAGAAGTCACAGCTTTTACTAAAATAAAGGATAAATAAACTTGAACTTGTGTTTATTGACATTGCCAAAGGTCTTATGAATATGGTGTTAGTATGAAGTTAGTGTTTATAGTCCATGTCAAATGGGAAGCATTTTGGCCTCGTGAGTCTACTCAGAATTGTCCAACCAAGTGATTATTATGTTGTCGATGCATTATGCCACCCACTCAATGCGGTGCACTCCATGGAAATTTTCACTGCATTAAATATCACTTATGCCAGGCCAAAAGATCTATAATTCACAAAATTGACCATAACAGAAACAGCTTCCCACTTGATACAGACTATAGTAGTAGTGTGGAAGGTGACCTCTTTTATGTTGCTCTGGACAGCCTTACTGACCATCAGCTTCGTTTGATAATGCTAGGATATGAAGAGTTTTAAAAAGTTAATAGTAACTAGCTTCTGTTTCCTTCATAATAGGCCTACATGTTTACCTTTGCCTACATTGTCATGGTGTTTTGCAGTAGATTACTTATTATTAACATAAGTAATGCTCTTACTTTTCTACTTGATCGAATTTCATTATAGCTACCCTTTCAGCAAGCATATAGAGAAGTATATCTCTTTAAGGATTTATGTATTGACTGCATTTGTACACGTTCTTCACACGGGAATTTGTAGTGAATTACATGTTTCCTTCAGGAATTTGTACGAAATAACATGGCTCTATTCACACGTTTAATGTGAAATATTAAAATGGTGTTTTCCTACGAAAGCCTTTGGCTGTAACGTGAAATATGATGAAGCCGAACAATGTTGAGAGAGAATGAGAACGATTTCCACATTTATTGTACGGTACAGTTCCTGGTCCGAAGGTGTGCAAAATTCTCCGTGGTTCTCAGGTTGGATATTGTATCTCCGATCACGGGCACAGCACTCTGACATTGTCGATACCTCCTTTAATATATGCCCTATTGAAAAGAGTAAAATGGCTCTTTAGTTTTTCTCGTTAACCACCTTGAAGTGATCTGCACGACATGTCCCACGGGACTTGGACTAAAAATCCAATTTTTTATAATCATCTGCATTATTATCCATATGATAAATACATACATGGCATGAAGTAAACATTCTTAAACGTTTGTAATATACAGTCTTTTTGATAGACCTAAGGTTAACAAAAATATTTAAGAATAATCTTCGTATAAATACCAACTCCATGTGATTACCATGACAAATTATGCACCTGATAATACAATCCTGAATGAGTAGATTCCAAATACATAGTCTGGTTGAAATAAATTCAGTTTTTTCCCACTTTTAGGAATGTACAAACAGATAGACAGACAGACACGAAAGGGAAAAGTCCTACTCATGTTTCCTCGGCGTTCAGTTACATTAGGTGGGGTTAATTTTCAAGCTGAGCGAAATATTATGCATCGTCTGATTTTCTCCTCTTATGGATTCATTAAATAACCGTAGGTCTGTGAGGGTGTTCGTCACTGGCTGCAGAGCATGAAGTCCATAGAAAATAGTAATTTTCTCAGTCATTTGAAAAGTAAGTGAAATTATGCATATAACAAAAATGATTAAAATGAAGGTGTGTTTAACATATGAAGGGCTCGGCACAAGATAGTGCTATGCCACACTTTTGTCTTTCTGAGAAAAATGCATTTTAAAGTTTCAAAAAAATCTATAAATCAGATTTACGTATTTTAATTTAAATACTTTTACTTATGTTGGTTCATGTCAGTTATTACATGTTTTCAGTTTGTATAATGGCATGTATATCTTAAAAATCTTACATAAATTGCAATTAAATGAAGACATGCATGAATAATGGTTTTAATGTGCTATATGAAACAAATGTCAAGCAAATTAAAATATTCTTTCTGAAGGATAAGCACAGATTGTCTAGTCAACATTACGAGGGCAGTCATAATCATCACCACTTTCTGTGCCTCCCATCTCTTTGCACTTAATACTTCATAGGTGTTGTGATGGTTGGTCTAATGGTAGTTTCATTCTTTTCCTGAAAATGTACACCATCATTTGATTATTTCCATAAAAATGCCACAAAAATATATGTTAAATGGTACAGAATGACATTTTTAAATTTTATTATATTTCATGAAGATAGTGTGTCAATTTAGTAAGTAAAACAGACTGTCAACAATCTGCAGGCGGTTATTATTGTTGCATAGCAATTAAACCTTGACTCTCAGAAACTATAAATATATTGGACAGAATTTTGGCAGTATAGTACTATGCCCACTGCAGAATACTATGCTACTTATTCAAGAGTTATAAGTTCATGTTTAATCTAGAATGCTGTATAAGCTTAATATACGAATATGCACCTCCTAATATACTAAATACATTACCTACACATTCCATAAAGGTCAGATAAATTATTTTGGTTATAGCATACAATGCAACATTCGTTCATTCATAATCTGTTTACCCTCCAGGGTCGGTTTTTCCCTCGGACTCAGCGAGGAATCTCATCTCTACCGCCTTCAAGGCCAGTGTCCTGGAGCTTCAGACTCTGGGTCGGGGGATACAACTGGGAGGATGACCAGTACCTCGCCCAGGCGACCTCACATGCTATGCTGAAGAGGGGCCTTGTGGGGGGAAGGGAAGATTGGAAGGGATGGACAAGGAAGAGGGAAGGAAGCGGCTGTGGCCTTAAGTTAGGTACCATCCCAGCATTTTCCTGGAGGAGAAGTGGGAAACCACGGAAAACCACTTCCAGGATGGCTGAGGAGCAAATTGAACATCCCCTCTACTCAGTTGACCTCCAGAGGCTGAGTGGACCCTGTTCCAGCCCTCGTACCACTTTTCAAATTTCATGGCAGAGCTGGGAATCGAACCCGGGCCTCTGGGGTGGCAGCTAATCACACTAACCACTACACCACAGAGGCGGACCAATGCAACATTAACTGGGCAAACATTTCAGCAATATAGTGCTATGCGATAATATCAAAGAAAATGTAATACGTACCCCAGATCAGTCTTTCTCAGAAGATTCTCCTTCAGATGTGCAGGGAATATATTCATCTTCAGAATGTGGGAGAATAGCTTCTGAATCACTAGATGTTCCTGAAATATAAAGCTTTTTCCGTACTGATGTCTTTCCACTGATACAATCAGGCAACGCCATCTTGTGAAACTGTGTGGCTTTGGTTACTCTTACTGAAAACTTCATTGTGATCTTTTTAGGGCAATAAGAAACTTGAGTACCTGTGCTGCTATCCATAGTCTAACATGAGAAACTAACAGAGATATTGGATAGTGCTGCACCTAGTGACGATGAGGAAACTACCAACTCGGTTAAGAGGAAATTGTGGCACGGCACTATCTTGCTCCGAGCCCTTCATTAAAGCTATAAGCTTCATATAAGCTATAGTGTAAGAGAAAATTGAAAAAACTCTTCTGATCTTCCTATAAACCCCCAGTCTATTTAGTTATTTTTAAATGATATGTACATTGAAACCTGCTTCTGGATGAGTAAACACTAAATATGAGGTTTGGTCGAGATATAATCAATAGTGCAAGAGAAAATTAGGGGCTGCCTGGCCAAGGCGGTAAAGGCGTGCTCAGTTCGCCCGGAAGGACGTGGGTTCGAATCCCTGTCCGGAAGTCGTAAAATTTAAGAAACGAGATTTCCACTTCCGGAGGTACATATGGCCCTGAGGTTCACACAGCCTACACCAAAAATGAGTACCAGGTTAATTCCTGGGGGCAAAGGTGGCCGGGCGTAGAGCTAACCACTCTACCCCACCATGTGCTGAGGTTAACAATGGTGGAAGCCTTTACCTGCCACTCCTCCAAGGGCCTTCATGGCCTGTACGGAGGTGACTTTGCTTTGCTTTGCTTTGCTTTGCTTTGTAAGAGAACTTAAAAAATCCTCTTCTGGTCCTCCTATAAACCACCAGTCTATTCAGTGATTTTTAAATGATATGCATTTTGAAACCTGCTCCTGAATGAGTAGACTCTAAATATGAAGTTTGGTGAAGATGTATTCAGCCGTTTACTAGTGATGGTGGAACAAACAACCAGACACAAAACCTTAAAAACTACTGATACAATCACGAGCTGACCCAAAATGGATAAATATATCAAAATATGGTGAAATAAACAACATTACAGATGGTGGACCCCCTACAACTTAATTTATAAGATTTTATTGCATTTCTGAAGGAACTTGTTTCTTATGTGAGTGTCTCACTCTGTGCACAGTGATACTCTAAAAAAAAGAGATGTTGCTTAATTTTGTGAAAGTGTTTTTCTGATCTTGTTCTGTTGTTTAATTTGCTGTCCTATTGTTTTCATGATTGTGAGATGTGTGAAACAATTTGCTATTATTTATTGTAATTATATTACTATTTATGAATTTATAACTGTTAGTTTCTTCAGTCTGCTGAAACTAATAAATTACCTGAAAAAGAAAACACATGGTAACAGAATTATACCTAAAAAAAAAAGAAAAACTTAATTAGAATAGAACAGCACATTTTGGAAGATCATCTTCAGATTCTATCAAATCATTAAAAACACAAAATCACAAAAATATTTAAAAATATATGAACATTTCTATTTATTTCTGTTTAAATCCTTAAAACCTTGAAATTTGGAACTGAACTTATTTGAAGCCCTCACTTCTGTCCATTCTAGCATAGAATGCAAGTTGATGTGATACCGGTACTCTGTCGTTGATGTGAGTTCACTTGGCTAGTTAGTCCGTTAACCCTCTGTCACGCCATGCTTGTCCACCCTGGCTTGGTCAATGGCATGCTGAACTGTACCTTTAAGTGTTTTTATTTTTACTATTATTCCATGTGCTCCCCTTATTATTATTATTATTATTATTATTATTATTATTATTATTATTATTATTATTATTATTATTATTGTTGTTGTTGTTGTTATTATTGTTATTATTGTTATTTAGTTAATTTTGATATCTTCTTAATGCCATAACATTAATACTATAATAATAATCACAATAATAACAACAATAATAAGGGGAACACTAAAAGTAAAACATATAAAAGTAAAGTTCAGCATGTTGTTGACCTAGCTAGGGCGAAGGGCATGACGTGGTGGAAGGTTAACAGCCTAACTAGCCAGCTGGACTCATGCCAACAACATAGTACTGGCATTGCAACAACTTGCATTCTATGCTAGAGTGGAAAGAAGTGAGGACTTCATTAATATAAGTTCCAAATTTCAAGTTTTTAAGGATTTAATCAGAAATAAACATAAATGTTTATATTCAGTCCAAACCAGTAATAATGACTCCGAAGGGACCAACAATTAATGGTCGTTATAGGCGATAGTTGCAAAAACCAGTCTTTTTTTTTTGTTGTTGTGGCTAAAAATGTCATATCTGTAAGTTTTTGGCTGTACACATACACAGTTAATTAACAGAATAAAGTTAAAATTTCATAAATCATAAGTGAAATAAGTACTGTATTTTTGCAAGACAGTATTTTGTGGAGTGGGACTGGGAGGATTTTTTATTCTAATGTTTACACAGTATGTACAGCAATAATATGCCAGCAAAATATAAAATAATATGATAGGAGAGAAGTAGCAACAATGTAAATTGATCAATAATGTTGCACAGGTCTTAGCTAATACACGAGATGTTCTCTCTCTCCTTCCAAATGGTAGAAATCGTTGAGTGGTTCACATCCAATTCCGTATACATACACTACAGATGATAGTTTGGTCCACCTGGTCAATATTATCAAGTTCCTAATATTATACAATTATTTCAACTTGTACATGTTTTGGGAGCCACCACTCTCTTCATCAGCTATTTCTACCTCACAAAGCAAGATTCCTCATATCTTAAGATCTAACCACATTCAGCTATACATAAAACATCGTCAATATATAACATTATTTTAACACATACACACACAAGTTGGAAAAATTGTACAATGTTAGGAACTTGATAATATATTGACAGGGCAAACCAAACTGTCACCCATAGTACATTTATATGAACTTAGTCAATACCGACTAACTAAGAACCAAAAATGGTCAAATTTGTCTAATCCAATTCCTTTGCGATGCTTTTGATTTTTTCCCCCATTTTGTAATCACCATGTGACATTTCTTCGATATTAAACACTTTGCCTTTCTTTTGCGACATCTTCACAGTGATGCTTGCCTTGACTAATTAAAAGGCAGACTGATTTAAACTCTACAATCTACTGAAAACAAGAGTTTGAAAATAAGCTTTACATTGTTGTCAGCAATCCACAAACGTGTAACAAACAAAAATCAACATTGGACATTATAATCTATACAGTTTGCCAAAAATATGATAAAAATACACAGTTTTATATAATATGTTGTAATAAGTGATGTTGTATTAAGTTTTTTTTTGTAATGCATTGTTTATACAGGATTTAGATGGGTCCATTAGATTTCACTATTATATCCAGTTCATCATAATACGTGATGTTGCAATGAGCGGTTTCTACTGTATTTCTAAATACATTTTGGTGTGATTTGATAGAATCTGATGATTTTCTTTCAAGAATGAAACATGTCATTCTATTTTAATTAAGTTGTTTCTTTTTCAGGTATAATTCTGTTGCCAAATGTTTTCTTTTTCATGTAGTTTATAAATTTATATATTCAGAATTAGTTTTGGCAGACTGAAGAACCTAACAGTTAACTGATCCAAAACTGAGAAGAGATGGCTTCAGATATCACAAAATATTCATGAATTTTTTAACAGTAAAATCTAATTATATAAAATAACTTGTCCTGACCGACCGACCGACCATCGCCGAGCTAAAACTACTGGACATAAAGAAATGAAATTTTGGGGATATATTCATACTAAGATGTAGGTGCTTGCTAAGAGAGGATTTTTGGATATTCCATCACTAAGGGGGTGAAAAGAGGGGTGAAATTTTAAAATGAGTGTATCTATATCTCAAAACTTTAAAAGTTTACAGATGTATAAAATTGGTATTTAGAATCTTCTTTAAAAATAAGGAAACACATATTTTTTTGTCTTCAGAAAATTCCAATAGGAAGGGTGAAAAAGGGTGAAAAAGTCATTGAATGCCTTTAATCAGGATACCGGTACTTATATCTCAGAAACTGAAGATATTACAGACCTGAAAATTGGTATTTGGGATCTACTTTAAAAATAAAGAAACAGGTATTTTTTCGTTTTTGGAAAATCCAAATAGTGGGGGATGAAAAGGGGGTGAATTTTTTAAAATGAGTGTGTCTACATCTTAAAACTTTAAAAGTTTACAGATGTAAAAATTGGTATTTAGAATCTCCTTTAAAAATAAAGGAACACGTATTTTTTTGTTTTTCTGTAAATCAGAATAGGAGGGGTGTGAAGGGTGAATAATGGGTTGAATGCCTTTAATGAGGATACATATATCTCAGAAACTAAAGATATTACAGAACTGAAACTTTGTATATGGGATCTCCTTTAAAAATAAAGAAAAACATATTTTTTTGTTTTTGGAAAATCGAATTAATGGTGGTTAAACAGCAGTGACAGTTTGGAGTGAATTTTTGAAAGACTAGAAAAGTAAAATGTTACAGATGTAAAGAGTGGTTATTTGGAATCTCCTGTAAATGTAAAGAAACATAGGTGATTTGTTTTTGGAAACTCCACTTTAGGGGAACGAAAAAGGGGTGAAATTTTAAAATGAGAATTTCTACAGTATATCTCAAAAAACTTAACATGTTACAGAAGTGAAAAAGGGTATTTTTTATCTCTATTAAAAATAAAGAAACGTGTATTTTTAGTTTTTGGAAATACCACTTGGGTGGAAGCGGGGTGGGTAAAAGTGACTGAAAATGGTGTCGAATTATTTTAATTAGACTACTGATATCTCAAAAATGAAGATGTTACAGACATGAAATTTGATATTTGGAACCTGTTTTAAAAGTAAAGAAACACGTATTCTCGGAAAATCCAATGAAGGGGGAGGGGGGGGGGGGCGAAAGAATTGAATAATTAATTGACTTAATTGTATGAGAATACATAAACTTGTGAAAATTTAGATTTTATAATTCCACTTTTACAATACTGTAATTGTCTTTATTACAAAGATTACATTAAATTACACTTGTGAAAAATGTTTCGTCCTCTTATATGACATCTTCAGTCACAAATACATAATATTAAAAATAAGGCGAGGACACATTAAAATAAGTAAATGCAAAGCCTTTGTATACTGTGACGCGGCTTGATAGCGTCTTGTCAATCTTCAATGTTAAAATAGTGCGGTGTGAACATGATATGAAGCATGAAGTCCAATTAA
This sequence comes from Anabrus simplex, assembly GCF_040414725.1. NCBI lineage: Eukaryota > Metazoa > Arthropoda > Insecta > Orthoptera > Tettigoniidae > Anabrus > Anabrus simplex. Next base: position 281,970,337 of record NC_090266.1, on the reverse strand, counting down.
AATCATATGTTAAATCTGTTGTTCAAAACAACGAATTGTCAATTATAAAACACCGTAAGTGGCTATAAAAATAAAATTATGTGCATATTGTACATAAAACAGTGTTGTGGTGATGCCACATTATAATAGATTTCTTGATTAGGAGGTGGAGTTATACTGATGCAAGTTGAATCTGATTTTGTGTTGACAATAGGGGCCTAAAAAGAAAATATGAATGAACTGAAGAATAAAATGCCGTTAAAATGTGAATTAAGTGCCCATTTATAACATGCAATGAGAATACTTACATCTAATAAAAACTAAAGTTGTTCCGGACGTGAAAAGTGGTATTTGGATCTCCTTTAAAAACAAAGAAAAACGCGTTTGTGGGGGGGGGGGGGACATCTTGGGCGGCGGGAGTGAAAAGGAGTTGAATTCCTTTCATGAGGACACATAAATCAAAACTGAAGAAGTTAGAGTTGTGATAATTGCTATTTAGAAGATCCTTTTCTATTAAAGAAACAAGTATATTTTGCCGGAAAATTCACTTGGGGGGGGGGGGGGGGAGTGTGAATGGAAGTGAAAAAAGTGAATTATTTTTATGGGGATACTTATATATCAAAATTGAAGGTAATAGACGTGAACATTGGTGTTTGGAATCTTCTTTAAACATAAAGAAACACGCCTCCTTTTATTTTTTGGGGGGTGGGGGTAAATTAACTTAACGGCAGTGGGGTGTAAAAGGAGGTGAGACCAATTGATTTGACTGTTCATAATGTACTTATAAGGAGCCTCCGTTGCTCAGGCGGCAGCGCGCCGGCCTCTCACAGCTGGATTCCGTGGTTCAAATCCCGGTAACTCCATGTGACATTTGTGCTGGACAAAACGGAGGCGGGACGGGTTTTTCTCCGGATACTCAGGTTTTCCCTGTCATCATTCATTCCAGCAACACTGTCCAATATTTCATTTCATTTGTCATTCATCGATCATTACCCCAGAGGAGTGCTTCGGCAGCCGGCACAATTCCTATTGTCGCCGCTAGATGGGGCTTTATTCATTCCATTCCTGACCCTGTTGAATGACTGGAAACAGGCTATAGATTTTCGATGTACTTATTCTGATCATAGACCGATCATTTTTAATCTTTCCTGGGTTCGTTTTCAACAGCATCTTTTCCTTCGGAGAATGTTCTTAGATTACAGCAGAAACACATTTGAAATAAACCATAGGAATGAGATTGACTGTCAAATTGTTCACCTCTATAATAATGTCAATAATGCACAGAAGTATGTCATTTGTATTGGCAGAATTCCCGCACACTTGCCTACGCGCGACAATGGTGCTGGTCACATTGTCAACAATAACAATGGCAGCAGATGTAATTAACCGCCAAGTAGCGGTCTTGCATCTTGCTGTGGGGTCCAGAACATCTAATAATAATAATAATAATAATAATAATAATAATAATAATAATAATAATAATATTCTGGACCGGCGTCAGATGTGCGGACCGTGCTGGAAACGGGTCCTGGATGGGTAATGACTAAGAATGCAGTCCAGCCGGGGGTTCCGCCAAGGCACTGAAGACGACACCACGCCGGATCTCCTGAAGGATTTGATCCATATTAAAAATGCTTATACCGGGCGAGTTGGCCGTGCGTGTAGAGGCGCGCGGCTTTGAGCTTGCATCCGGGAGATAGTAGGTTCGAATCCCACTATCGGCAGCCCTGAAGATGGTTTTCCGTGGTTTCCCATTTTCACACCAGGCAAATGCTGGGGCTGTACCTTAATTAAGGCCACGGCCGCTTCCTTCCCACTCCTAGGCCTTTCCTATCCCATCGTCGCCATAAGACCTATCTGTGTCGGTGCGACGTAAAGCCCCTAGCAAAAAAAAAAAAAAAAAAAAATGCTTATAGGAAAAGATGGCAAAGATTTAGGGACCCAACTGACCAGGTGGAATACCTGGACCTAGCCCGGGAAGTACGAAATCGATTGCTGGTAAGAAGGATTGAAAAATGGGAGGAAACTTGCCGTAATCTATTAGAAAACGAGTCAGATCGCAAATTTTGGCGGATTCTCTCAGAAAACGAGTGAGATCGCGAATTTTGGCAAATTATATATAAAACAATAAGCATTCAATTATAAATTTCAGTATAATGCTGTAGCGAAGCACGGGTATTTTGCTAGTAAAAAATAAAAATAGTAATTCAGAAATATACCACACTATGCCTGCCCATCTACTGTAGTCAGAAAACAGAGCTACTGCCACAGTGTAGTGAATCGTTCCTTACACTGTCCAAATAGTGTATAAATTTTCATTAGTATTTCTTAGATTATGAGTAATGAACAGGACTATATGCATTAAAGAACAACTAAATATGCATGATGATGGCTGTCATCAGCGGTTTGATGATCTGGTTCAGGCCCTCCATGATGGCATATAATTTCGTCTGGCTATTTTCTAGCCGGGTGCAGCCCTTGTAAGGCAGACCCTCCGATGAGGGTGGGCGGCATCTGCCATATGTAGGTAACTGCGTGTTATTGTGGTGGGGGATAGTGTTAGGTGTGGTGTGTGAGTTGCAGGGATGTTGGGGACAGCACAAACGCCCAGTCCCTGAGCCAAGGGAATTAACCATTTAAGGTTAAAATCTCCAACCGGGCCGGATATCGAACCCGGGGCCCTCTAAACCGAAGAGCATTGCGCTGACCACTCAGCCAAGGAGCCAGACCATGATGGCATGTTCGGACAGGTTTGCCATCAGAATAGTATCTCGGATAATTTTCCTATTACTTATGGACTGAAACTGGGGTGTGTGCTTGCTCCAACACTATTTGCATTATATGTGGCTGCCATGCTACATGAATCTTCTACAAACAACTCAGGTATGGAAGTTATGTGTCGTTTCGATGGAGGGCTTTTCGACCTAGCAAGACCCAGGTTACAAAGGTAACCAAAATGCTGTATGCAGATGATACTGCATCACCTACACTCACACCAGAGGAATTGCAACAGTCAGTTAACTGCTACAATAGTACAAGTGATTGTTATGGTCTCACTGTTAAGATTCAAAAGACCAAGGTCCTGGCACAACCTTTACCAGGCACAACCCTTCCACATTTCAATATCTCCATCTCAAATACTCCACTGGAGCAGGTAGACCATTTTTCATACTTGGGTAGTATTCTATCTGTGCGCTGTAACTGTGAGCAAGATGTGGAGAAGAGAATTGGTGCTGCCCATGCAGCATTTGGACAACTATCACACCAGGTGTTCATGAATAAAGACCTGACCGTGAAGATAAAACTCATGGTGTACCACACTATTGTCATCACAACATTGCTGTATGGTTGTGAAACTTGGACCCTTTACCGATCTGACTTGAAAAAGCTCCAGCGTTTCCACCAACAAAAACTTTTATCCATCCTTAGGATCAAAAGGGAAGAGCATGTCACCAACATTACTGTTCTTGAGAAAGTGCATGCTAGGAGCATAGAATCATCCATCATTGGTCATCAGCTTAAATAGATTGGCCATATCCGTCAGATGAGTGTTACCTGATTTCCACGCCAATCCCTGTAGGGTGAACTTTGCTCCAGCACCAGACCTTGTGGAGCCCCATGAGGCACTAGAAGGACCAGCTTAAGCACACTATGAAGATGACAGGTCTCAGTCCATAAACCTGGGACACGCTTGCTCAAGACCGTACAATTTGGTGCCGGACCATCCCTGCTGCTGTCAATCTGTTAGAAGGGGAACAACGCAGATGTGAAGAGGCCAGGAGGGAAACACGAAAACTCTGTGCAGCACAACCATGCCCTCCTCCAACAATTCTGTGTAGGCTGTGTGGATTCTTCTTAGAATTGGTCTGTTCAACCATCAAAAGTACATCCACAGACAGAAGTGAATTTATTGGAAGAAGTTATTTACTCGGAAATGAGTTAAAGCTGTTGTCGACGACGAAATATGCATGAAGTGGGCTTGGGCGGTTAGAGCTCTGGCTTTCTGTGTTGAAGTTGGCAGGTTTAGTCTTGGCTTAGTCCAGTGGTGCTCAAATATGTTAGCCTCGTGTCAGTAGATTTACTGGCTCATAAATTAAATCCTGCTGTACAAAATCTGGCACTGTGGTGTCTCTGCAAACTATAAAAGTTGTTGGTGAATCGTAAAAGCAATAAAAAGAAAAGGGTACTTACAGGATACACATGTAGCATGACCATCGATATAAATTTGCCTTTTTCTTGGTCTCTCTTTCCTATCATTTGTAACTCCATAATTGTTTGGACATTGTGTCTGATCACACTGAGTAGAGTAGGCTTTGGCTTAACAGCGGCTAGCTTTGGCTGGCCTTGCAGCTCTACATTCAGGACGCAGAGAGGCTGGCCCCCGCCGTCGGCTGTCCTGAGAATGGTTTTCTGTGGTTTTCTATTCTCCTACACTGAAGAGAATGCTGGGGCAGTTCCTTTGTAGGCCACGGTCACTCCAATCTCACCTTCTGAGTAAATCACATCACCATTACAAATTACCCTAACCTGTGAGACGGCATTAACATCTGAAAACTTTTACCTTCCTCTCCCCACTGTTCATTATTTATAAATAATAAATGCTATTTGATTAAATTTCCTTTAATTACTATCAATTTTATGAGATGCTAGGGTGTTGAAATTTTGTCCTGAATGAATTCTTTAATTTGCTAGAAGCCAACGACATGGAGAAGCTGCCCTCAAATATCGCCAGTCTCACCCACAACTTGGGAACAGAAGGATAATGACTGAGTGCCTGTGCACTTGAGGTCAGCTGACATAATTTAAATGCATTGACAGAAACACCTCAAAGGAAAAACATGCAAATTCAAAATTTGAAATGAAACCTCCATTGTTAGATGATAGATATATTCTTTCTTTTATGTGTATTCTATCAAATCATTCTCATCTAGCAAGTTTCTGCTATCCATTGTTCCTTATGCAAGTATATTTTTCTCATTTTACTCCATTTAAAATATCTAATTTTGTTGTAAATAACATAATGGTAATATCTCTGCATTCAAAGATATACATCAGTTTGAAATCCTGAATCTGTTCTCACTTCTCTTGCATAGACTTAAATATTATGTCATGCTTTTTTCTCCTTTTCTTTGTAGACACGGCATATGCGCTGCACAAACCTACAAACCAGTGGTATGAATTTGATGACAGTCGTGTAACACAAGTTCCCTCTCACTCGGTTGTGGTACGTATGATATAACCATTAATGAATATCAAGTTATATCACAACTTTGTTATTATGATTTAGGCATCTATTGGCTCATTCATAGCATGCCTAAGGATGGGAATAGTTGAAAAATGTGAATGTCTCAAACTGGGTTTTTAACTACAGTTCTTTCCTTTGCTGAAGTAGTTGTAGCCTTTTGATTGCTTACAGTGTTCCAAGCACAAGTGCATGTTCATTCTGTTGAACTGTTCGTTGTAAGGTTGATTCATTTGATTGCTCAGTTAAAGGACCAGGCAACTTCGGTTGGAGTTGTGTTTCCTAAGCTCATTGATTGCAAGATTTTTATTAACATGCTGAAGACCCTGTTGCGTTAATTTATTTTCTTGAAGATATATAAGTGGAAAACTACTATAGCGGTTGGGCAAGTGACATCACTGTTGGTGACCCACCTCCAGCTCACTATTAGTAGGTGTTACATAAAATCAGCTTCATGGTCTATATCGCACATAAACAGATTCACAACTAAGTACTGTATTTTTTTTATTTTCCACCTTGTCGATACACTAAATTGCTTAAGGCAACTCATTGGTTAAAAGTGGTACATGTTTCGTATATTATCAACATCTTCAGCCACATGTCCTTAAAATTAACATAAGAAGATTGACAATATTAAAAACAAAATACTTAAGAGAAATTATATAAATTCTTTCTAACACTTCCTCTAAAACATTGATACATTGTCATTATATGAATGTTTCATCTAAACAGTGTTATGTGGCTGAAGATGTTGATAATATATGAAACATGTACCACTTTTAACCAATAAGATGCTTTAAGCAATCGACAAGGTGGAAAATAAAAAATACTTAGTTGTGAATTAGTAGGTGTAGCAGCATCAGACAGTGCAAGTGTTCGTTCGCATACTTAACTACTGTGAACATTACCTACATTTGAAAATAGTTTACTGTATTGTGTAAGGTTACAATAAGAATTTATTAAGTTGACCCTTTTTATGGTCTCTTTTGGTCTGTATTGAGTGTGTTTTGTTTGAAAGTGTACAGTGTTGACAAGGTGGACTCTTATTAAACTCCTGATTTTCATTGTAATGATAATAATGAAGAGATATTTCTGGTAGTTTTGAGAAGCCTCAAGATGAGTTTAGTACTAAGAAAATTTTTCTTTTTATAATAAAATGTAATCTCTTCCTTCAAACATATTTTATTCACTTTCACTTGAGTGCGATGTATTTGAGCTAAATTTCTATGTTTTCTATTGTAGCTTTTAAGAATTTAGGAGTTAAATTATTTTGTTGATATTCCTTGAAAAAACTATATTTTTTAATGATGGTTGCTAATTTTGTTTTGAAGTTTGAATATATATATGCGATTTTATATGTCTGTTTGGCTTCATTGACATAATTTATTAGTTTTGTCTCCATGTTATGATTTATGACAATAAAAATTTCTCCTAATCAACACAAAATATACTTTTAAAAATATATTTTATTCAGAAATAGTTTTGGCCCTTTTCATTGGGCCATCTTCATCTTTATAGATAAACTTAAAATATAAGTCATGATCAAAAAGTATCTGTTTGAGGGCATTGCTGCAGTGAACATGCACAGTAGCACCACTCGGATGCAGGTACATAAGCACGGACATGTAGGCAAAGAGATCAGTCTGGCAGTCGTGTCATGCCAAGGTGCATGCGTTAAATGTAGCCACGTGAACTGTGACAACGTTATTACCATATGCATCCAAACAGGACCATCATGTTGTTATTCCGTTCTTGGCTGCTGAAGGACAAACACCGGTAGACATCCATAGGAAAATGAAGACTGTTCGTGGGGCAGCATGTCTGTCAAAAATCATCATTGTAGAATGGTGCACAAAGTTCCGTGCAGGCCGCATTTTGACACAAGATGCCAATCGATCTGGGAGGCGAGCCTCATCCATTACACCAATTCAAGTGAGAGATATTCAAGCACCTGCCCTATAGTCCTGATCTCTCCCCATGCAATTATTACACCTTCAGTTCCCTCAAAAAGGCCTTGAAGGGTCGGTGCTTCCTGTCGTACGAGGATGTGCAGCAGGTGGTTATGGGCTTACTTCACGCAGAAGAACAGGGTGTTGTACCACACAGGGATTTTCAACCTGGTGCGCCGGGATGAGGGCCTCAGTGCTCACGGCGATTTTGCCTCTTTGGTATCCCGATTCAGGACTGTATGGCCGTCAAATGAAAACTTTTTGATTGCCCCTTACACAAATGAGCACATGTTAAGAAGCCTTCGAGGTCAAATTGTTCCTTGTTTCTCCTGATATAAATTTCCCTAGAACTATTTCTGGTGACTTCTGAGAATTCCCATATTTGTTCGTGGGGTAAACAGATATTGAGAAAAGAGAAGATAATTCTGTCGAGCACACTAGCTACAATATAATCTTCCCATGACTTCTTTTTGGATTCAACAACTATTTGTTTCGCTCTGTTTCTTTCATTAAAATAAGAATAATAGTTAACACCACCTTTCCAATACTTATCTTTCCTTATATTTAGGATATAAACATTACAACAGGCGTTGTAAGATGGGACATGTTTCGCTTAATTGTCGTAAGCATCATAAGCCAAAATAAATCTTAGCCAAAAGTTAGTCAGGGCCCCGAACCTAGTGTCCTTCAGTTCACACACACTGTGGACATATCTATATAATCATATGCATAGAGCTGGGTAGGAAGTAAGGGAGTCCATTAACCGCTGATATAGGCGCGGTGCACCTTGTATTTTTTCCAGTATTATTATCTCAAGCTGAACTTGTATAGAATAATCGTTATATCCTAAGATTTTGATTCGAGTACAATTGAAAGACCAAGTGCGGTTTGGTACCGCGGATATAATAACTTTGTTAATCCGAGAGTAATGTTTGCTCAAGACCCGCGGATGAGATAAATGTACATTCCGAACAGTGACCAGTATTAGAACATTTCATCTACGTACAAATCCCTGTCTGCCTCGGCCCTTGTTTGGAGCCATTTCTGATAAGCCTTCTTTCTACGTTTACAGGCTGCTCTCACTTCATCATTCCACCAAGATGTCCTGGAGATTTTCTACCCTTATTCGTTTGCAGACAGATTTCACTTTCTCTACCCTAGGCCTAGAGATACTTAGTTCACTACAGATCAGATAGTGGTCTGTTTCATCGAAAAATTCCCGGAAAACTCGTACATTCCTAACAGATTTCCTGAATTCAAAATCTGGTAAGATATAGTCTATTATGGATCTGGTACCCCTAGCCTCCCATGTGTAGCAGTGAATAGCCTTATGCTTGAAGAATGTATTCGTAACAGCTAAACTCATACTAGCACAGAAGTCCAGCAAACGCTTCCCATTCCCATTAGCTTCCATATCTTCTCCACATTTACCAATCACCCTTTCGTATCCTTCAGTTCTATTCCCAACTCTCGCATTGAAATCGCCCATTAGCACTACTCTATCCTTGCTGTTAACCCTGACCACGATGTCACTCAATGCTTCATAAAACTTGTCAACTTCATCCTCATCTGCACCCTCACATGGTGAATACACGGACACAATTCTTGTCCTAATTCCTCCAACTGACAAATCTACCCACATCATTCGCTCATTTACGTGCCTAGCAGAAACTATGTTGCGTGCAATGGTATTCCTGATATAGAGCCCTACTCCAGACTCTGCTCTTCCCTTTCTAACACCCATCAAGTACACTTTATAATCTCCTATCTCTTCCTCATTATCTCCCCTTACCCGAATATCACTTACTCCTAGCACATCCAGATGCATCCTCTTTGCTGACTCAGCCAGTTCTACCTTCTTTCTTCCATAAGCCCCATTAATATTGATAGCTCCCCATCGAATTCCATTTCGTTCGCCAAGTTGTTTCCAAGGAGTCCCTTGCCTGTCAAATGGGAGTGGGACTCCGTTACTCCCATAGGTCCGAGGCTTGCTTAATATGTTCTGAGCTCGGTAAATTCGTGAAGCAGGATGCTACCCTACTTGCACATAGTCCAAGTGAGGATCTCTCCTCTAACGGGTTATGGACCACCAGTGAATTGTATAGTCCTAGCCGCCTGAGCACAAGGAGGGCCATGACTCAGAATATGTCCGAGATGCCCATTCCAAATCCATAGCAACTGGTATCCTGACTCTCAGGACCACTTACTAGGCCACTCAGCCTTTGTCCATGGTTCACGAACTAGGACGTGACTACAGTAACCCACAAGCCATCTGAAAAAAATATAAATAAAATGATAACATAAGCATCACAACGCAGTCAAAAATGATTACTGCATGTTCTTTCAAGTTACTTATAAATGTGATGCAGGAATAAATGACAGTTAGAAGTTCTTTTGTTTTATACACGTATATGATGCAAGAATAAACAACAAGTGCAGTTCTTTTACTGAACATATTGCAGTTGTGGTATTTATTTATTTCAAAAGTGAAATCACTCGTAATTGTCTTGAAGAATTAATAAACGGATTGAAGTGGTCTTGCTGCTCGATCACGTAAATTAATTATGATGAATAACGACAACTCTGGAGAGGAAATACGCGGGAAATGGAATACGCATGCGCAAATATGGCTACGGATGAATCTGCTAGTAGACTGGACTTACACAATGTGCGGGATGACAATTAGAGTCTTTCTTACCATGCGGGAAACCTGTGATTCACATATCCTAGCAACCGTCCCATGACGCGCTAGGCGTGTGCTCCGCACATGCTTATAAAGTAGCGTCATGCGCCCAGCGTGTTAAGCAGAGCTTCAGAAACCAGGTTTTGGATTGCAAGACTTTCCCAGAGTAGACATAGACTCGGACCACAACATGCTGGTTATGAAATACCATCTGAAGTTGAAGAAATTGAATAAAGAATAAAGGATGGAATCCAAGTTGAAGGAAAATAGTGTGAGTGATTGTTTCAGGGAACATGTTGCACAAGGACTAAATGAAATGGTTGAAGGCAACACAATAGAGGAAGAATGGACAGTTGTGAAGAATGAAGTTAGTAGGGTTGCTGAAGAAAGGTTGGGAAGGAAGGAAAGATCAACTAAGAATCAGTGGATAACTCAGGAGATACTAGACCTGATTGACAAACAACGAAAATACAAGAATGCAAAAAAAAAAAGGAGGGCAGAATAGAGTACAGGTCATTAAGGGATGAAGTGGATGGAAAGTGCAGGACAACTATGGAAGAATGTCTGAAAGAGAAGTGCAAGGATGTTGAAGATTGTATGATTATAGGAAAGGTAGATGCTGCATACTGGAAAATTAAGGAAACATTTGTACAGAGGAAAACTAGGTGTATAATTATAAAGAACTCAAATGGGAAACCACTTCTAGGGAAAGAAGACAAGGTAGAAAGATGGCAGGAACATATCCAACAATTGTAGTAAGATAAAAAAGTAGATGATATGGTTCTGGAACAAGAAGAGGCTGTTGATGCTGATGGAATGGGAGACACAATTTTGAGGTCAGAATTCGACAGAGCTTTGAGATACAGATTTTGATTCCCATAGGGAACCTGAAATATTTGTCCGGAATGAGTAAATTTATAATACCAATATAAATGGTCCGTTATTGGACATTATAAATTTTCCAGCTAACTCATTCCTGGTTGCCAGCGTTTTGCCCTCGTGCGCTAGGTTGGGCTCATCAGTTGGTACCTAGCACACCTACCAAGATGCTGGCTAGTGCATACCGTGGACGCCACTGCGTAGGCTACTTGAAGCCACCGGCAGTGTCAATGCACTATGAGAAACTTTGTCTCATTAACAAAAACTTATGCCTGCCTGGCCATCAGATGATATAGATGTTGATTCCCATAGGGAACCTGAAATATTTGTCCCGAATGAGTAAATTTATAATACCAGTATAAAGGGTCCGTTATTGGACGTTATACATTTTCCAGCTAACTCATTCCTAGTTGCCAGCGTTTTGCCCCAGTGTGCTAAGTTGGGCTTCACGGTATGCACTAGCCATGCGTCTTGGTGGGTGTGCTATTTACCAACTGATGAGCCCAACTTAGCACACTGGGGCGAAATGCTGGCAACCGGGATTGAGTTAGCTGGAAAATTTATAATGTCTAATAACGGATCATTTATATTCGTATTATAAATTTACTCATTCGGGACAAATATTTCATGGTCCATATGGGAATCAACATCTATATCATCTGATGGCCAGGCAGGCATCAGTTTTTGGTAATGAGACAAATTCTCTCACAGTGCATTGGCACTGCCGGTGGCTCCAAGTAGCCTACACAGTGGCCTGCAGGGTATACACTAGCCATGTGTCTTGGTGGGTGTGCTATTTACCAACTGATGAGCCCAAATTAGCACACTGGGGTGAAACGCTGACAACCAGGAATGAGTTAGCTGGAAAATTTATAATGTCCAATAACGGGCCATTTATATTGGTATTAGAGCTTTGAGAGACATCAATAGAGACCTAAATAGGAACAAGACCCTCTGGAATAAACAATAAATTTCATAGTTAGGCCCGTATTGATGGATATGACTTACCCCTGGCATTGATGACATACCCTCAAATATACTGACTGCCTTAGGAGAAACCAGCATGGCAAGGTTATTCCATTTAGTGTGTAGGATGTATGATACAGGAGAAGCGCCATCCAATTTTAGGTAGATTCAATGTATGAAAAACACTTTCCACCTTGTCAGTACTTCACATTTTATTATATCACCTCCCATACATGTTTGAAAGCTCAACTGCTCCCTTCCTCAGTGTTACAAAATATCAACAAAAGTCCTTTGACTTGCTATTATAATCTGTGACTTAATTCTACCATATACTCTTCATTGTATAAGTTAAACAACCCTAGTATTACTAAAGTCTTATCTAACTCTCATTTTCCAAATTTGTTCAATCTTGAGGTCATTGACACATGTGTACAACACTGTCATCAATAAGATAAATTATACATAATATTTTGAAAATGTTAGACATCCCTTTTTGTGTCTAAACTGTTCAGTCATTTATCCCTATTATGTCATTTAGTAAAAACCTTAAAAAATTTAAAATTACAAAAAAAATTGAATAAAATCCTATTAAATCAGTCACTATATGCTCAAATGTTGAAAGACTGTCTGCTCTATTCTTGAAAACACTTCTCCTTTCCTTAAATCCTGTTCCTTACTTTACACCTAAAGAGAAAGACATTACCTATATTTAAATTTCTTAATCTGCCATTCAAATATCTTATTTGTATACTTTAGTCCAAAAATTGTTAATTGATTTACTGCTAAGGTTGTAAGTAAGATCTTTCATATAAAACCAGAAATTCTCCTATTAATCACATGTTACCATGCGAGCCATAACCGTCAAGTTCCTTCAAAATAAACTAACATCAAAACAACTTAGGAGACATTTTTACGAAAATGATGACAACTCAGATGACTAGTGAAAATATTATTACTCTCTTCCCACTCCAGTTTCAGCTGGTATCCAAAATTTGTCAAATTAAAATGAAGTTTTGCTTGTCTAAACCAAAACAAACATGTCTTTGCTCCGGTACTTGCTTCCATTGACCTTACGAGGAGAACAGCTTGCTGCTTGGATGCTATGCTGCAGGTTACGTAATGTGGAGTGGGGGGGAGGAAGCGTGTTAACAAAACATACATACATACATACATACATACATACATACATACATACATACATTATCATTATAGACTGTTATGCCTTTCAGCGTTCAGTCAGCAAGCCTCTGAGAATTTACTAAACGTCGCCACAATCCTCGATTTGCAACTAGTGTTGTGGCCTCATTTAGTTCTATACCACTTATCTTTAAATCGTTAGAAACCGAGTCTAACCATCGTCGTCTTGGTCTCCCTCTACTTCTCTTATCCTCCATAGCAGAGTCCATTATTCTCCTAGGTAACCTATCCTCCTCCATTCGCCTCACATGACCCCACCACCGATGCTGGTTTGTGTGTACAGCTTCATCCATCGAGTTCATTTCTAAATTAGCCTTTATCTCCTCATTCCTAGTACCCTCCTGCCATTGTTCCCACTTGTTGGTACCAGCAATCATTCTTGCTACTTTCATGTCTGCTACTTCTAACTTATGAATAAGATATCCTGAGTCCACCCAGCTTTCACTCCCATAAAGCAAAGTTGGTCTGAAAACAGCCCGATGTAAAGATAGTTTCGTCTGGGAGCTGACTTCCTTCTAACAGAATACTGCTGATCGCAACTGCAAGCTCACTGCATTAGCTTTACTACACCTTGATTCAATCTCACTTAATATATTACCATCTTGGGAGAACACACAACCTAAATACTTGGAATTATCAACCTGTTCTAGCTTTGTATCACCAATCTGGCATTCAATTCTGTTGAATTTCTTACCTACTGACATCAATTTAGTCTTCGAGAGGCTAATTTTCATACCATACTCATTGCACTTATTTTCAAGTTCCAAGATATTAGACTGCAGGCTTTCGGCACAGTCTGCCATTAAGACCAAGTCGTCAGCATAGGCCAAACTGCTTGCTACATTTCCACCTAACTGAATCCCTCCCTGCCATGTTATACCTTTCAGCAGATGATCCATGTAAACTACGAACAGCAAAGGGTGAAAGATTACAGCCTTGTCTAACCCCTGTAAGTACCCTGAACCAAGAACTCATTCTACCATAAATTCTCACTGAAGCCCAATTGTCAACATAAATGCCTTTGATTGATTTTAATAATCTACCTTTAATTCCGTAGTCCCCCAGTATAGTGAACATCTTTTCCCTCGGTACCCTGTCATATGCTTTCTCTATATCTATGAAACATAAACACAATTGCCTATTCCTCTCGTAGCATTTTTCAGTTACCTGGCGCATACGGAAAATCTGATCCTGACAGCCTCTCTGTGGTCTGAAACCACACTGGTTTTCATCCAACTTCCTCTCAACCACTGATCGCACCCTCCCTTCCAAGATGCCAGTGAATACTTTGCCCGGTATACTAATCAATGAGATACCTCGATAGTTGTTGCAATTCTTCCTGTTCCCTTGCTTATAGATAGGTGCAATTACTGCCGTTGTCCAATCTGAAGGTACCTTACCAACACTCCACGCTAATTTTACTACTCTATGAAGCCATTTCATCCCTGCCTTCCCACTATACTTCACCATTTCAGGTCTAATTTCATCTATTCCTGCTGCCTTATGACAATGGAGTTTATTTACCATCCTTTCGACTTCCTCAAGCATAATTTCACCAACATAATTTTCCTCCTCCCCATGAGTTTGGCTGTTTGCAACACCACCAGGATGATTTCCTTTTACATTGAGAAGATGTTCAAAATATTCCCTCCACCTCTCCAGTGATTCCCTGGGATCTATTATGAGTTCACCTGATTTACTCAAAACACTGTTCATTTCCTTTTTCCCTCCCTACCTAAGATTCTTTATTACTGTCCAGAAAGGTTTCCCTGCTGCTTGACCTAGCCTTTCCAGGTTTTTACCAAAATCTTCCCATGACTTCTTTTTGGATTCAACAACTATTTGTTTCACTCTGTTTCTTTCATCTACGTGTAATTCCCTGTCTGCCTCGGCCCTTGTTTGGAGCCACTTCTGATAAGCCTTCTTTTTACGTTTACAGGCTGCTCTCACTTCATCATTCCACCAAGATGTTCACCTTTTTCCATCTTTACACACAGTTGTTCCTAGGCATTCCCTTGCTGTTTCTACTACAGCATCCCTGTATGCCACCCATTCACTTTCGATATCCCGAACCTGCTTACAGTCTACTGTTCGAAACTTCTCACTAATCATATCCATGTACTTATGTCTAATTTCCTCGTCCTGGAGATTTTCTACCCTTATTCGTTTGCAGACAGATTTCACTTTCTCTACCCTAGGCCTAGAGATACTTAGTTCACTACAGATCAGATAGTGGTCTGTATCATTGAAAAATCCTTGAAAAACTCGTACATTCCTAACAGATTTCCTGAATTCAAAGTCTGTTAAGATATAGTGTACTAGCAAGATACCCGTGCTTCGCTACGGTAATATACTGACATTTATAATTGAATGCTTATCGTTTTATATACAACCCGCCGATATTCGTGATCTGACTCGTTTACTGAGAGATTACGGCAACGTTCCTCCCATTTTTCAATCTTTCTTTCCAGCAATCGATTTCGTATTTCCCGGGCTAGGTCCAGGTAATCCACCCGGTCAGTTGCGTTCCTAAATCTTTGCATTCCTTTCCTATAAGCTTTTTTAATGTGGATCAAATCCTTGAGGAGATCCGGCGTGGTGTCCTCTTAGGTGCCTTGGCGGTACTAAACCGGCGGCCGGACTGCAATCGTAGTCATTACCCGTCCAGGACCCGTTTCCAGCACGGTCCGCACATGTTGACGACGGTCCAGGATATTATTATTATTATTATTATTATTATTATTATTATTATTATTATTATTATTATTATTATTATTATTAGGGTGGTTGAAATTAATTGAATTTAGGTATTATTATTATTATTATTATTATTATTATTATTATTATTATTATTATTATTATTGATGTTCTGGACCCCACAGCAATATGCAAGACCGCTACTTGGCGGTAAAATACATCTGCTGCCATTGTCATTGCTAACAATGTGACCAGCACCATTGTTGCGCGTAGGCAAGTGTGCGGAATTTCTGGCGATACGAATGACATACCTCCGTGTATTATTGACCTTATTATAGAGGTGAACAATTTGACAGCCAATCTCATTCCTATCGTTTATTTCAAATGTGTTTAAATTTTTATTTATATGCCAGGAGAATCTACTCTAATCTAAGAACGTTCTCCGAAGGAAAATATGGCTGTTGAAAAAGAACCCAGGAAAGATTAAAAATGATCAGTTTATGATCAGAATAAGTACATCGCAAGTCTACAGCCTGTTTCCTATCATTCGATAGGATCAGTGATGGAATGAATAAAGCCCCATCTAGCGGCGACAATAGGAATTGTGCCGGCTGCCGAAGCTCCCCTCTGGGGCAATGATCGATGAGTGACAAATGAAATGAAATATTGGACAGTGTTGCTGGAATGAACGATGACAGGGAAAGCCACAGTATCCGGAGAAAAACCTGTCCCGCCTCCATTTTGTCCAGCACGAATGTCACATGGAGTGACCGGGATTTGAAACACGGAACCCAGCTGTGAGAGGCCGGCGCGCTGCCGACTGAGCAACGGAGGCTCCTTATAAGTACATTACGAACAGTAAAATCAATTGGTCTCACCTCCTTTTACACCCCACCGCCGTTAAGTTTATTTACCCCCACCCTCCAAAAAATTAAAAGAAGGCGTGTTTCTTTATGTTTAAAGGAGATTCCAAATACCAATGTTCACGTTTATTACCTTCAGTTTTGAGATATAAGTATCCCCTTAAAAATAATTCACGTTTTTAACTTCCTTCCACACTCCCCCCCCCCCTCCCTCACAAAGTGATATTAAAGCAAAAAATACTTGTTCCTTTAATAGTAAAGGATCTTCTAAATACCAATTATCACCACTCTAACCTCTTCAGTTTTTGATTTATGTGTCCTCATGAAAGGAATTCAACTCCTTTCCACTCCCCCCCCCCCAAGATTGTTTCCCCCCAAAACGCGCTTTTCTTTGTTTTTAAAGGAGATCAAAATACGAATTTTCACGTCTGTAACAACTTTAGTTTTTATTAGATGTATGTATTCTCATACAATTAAGTCAATTAATTTTTTCTATCCTTTAACACTCCAAATCCCCTTCATTGGATTTTCCGAGAATACGTGTTTGTTTACTTTTAAAGCAGATTCCAAAAATAAAATTTCACGTGTATAACATCTTCATTTTTGAGATATCAGTAGCCTAATTAAAAGAATTCAACACCATTTTCAGTCACTTTTACCCCCACCCCCCACTACCCAAGTTGTATTTCCGAAAACTAAAAATACACTTTTCTTTATTTTTAATAGGATAAAAAATGACCATTTTTCACTTCTGTACATGTTAAGTTTTTTGAGATATACTGTAGAAATTCTCATTTTAAAATTTCACCCCATTTTAGTTCCCCTTAAGTGGAGTTTCCAAAGACAAATCACCTATGTTTCTTTACACTTACAGGAGATTCCAAATACCCACTATTTACGTCTGTAACATTTTACGCTTCTCAGATATTCTGTAGATATAGTCTTTCAAAAAATTCACCCCAATTTGCCACTCCTGTTTAACCGCCATTAATTGAATTTTCCAAAAGCAAAAATATACTTGTTTCTATATTTTTAAAGGAGATCCCATTTACAAATTTTCAGTTCTGTAATATCTTCAGTTTCTGGGATATATGTATCCTCATTAAAGGCATTCAACCCATTATTCACCCTTTTACACCCCTCCTGTTGGGATTTAGAGAAAACAAAGAAATACGTGTTCCTTTATTTTTAAGGGAGATTCTAAACACCAATTTTTACATCTGTAAACGTTTAAAGTTTTAAGATGTAGACACACTCATTTTAAAAATTCACCCCCCTTTTCACCTCCCATTATTTGGATTTTCCAAAAACGAAAAAATACCTGTTTCTTTATTTTTAAAGTAGATTCCAAATACCAATTTTCATGTCTGTAATATCTTCGGGTTCTGAAATATAAGTAGCCTCATTAAAGGCATTCAACCTATTTTTCACCCTTTTTCACCCTTCCTATTAGGATTTTCCGAAAACAAAAAAGTACGCGTTTCTTTATTTTTAAAGGAGATTTCTAAATACCAAATTTTACATCTATAAACTTTAAAAGTTTTGAGATATAGATACACTCATTTTAAAAATTTCATCCCCCTTTTCACCCCCCATTATTTGGATTTTCCCAAAACGAAAAAATACCTGTTTCTTTATTTTTAAAGTAGATCCCAAATACCAATTTTCAGATCTGTAATATATTCAGTTTCTAAGATATAAGTATTCTCTTTAAAGGCATTCAACCCATTTTTCACCCCTTTTCACCCCTTCTATTGGGATTTTCCGAAAACGAAAAAATACGTGTTTCTTTATTTTTAAAGTAGATCCCAAATACCAATTTTCAGGTCTGTAATATCTTCAGGTTCTGAAATATAAGTAGCCTCATTAAAGGCATTCAACCTATTTTTCACCCTTTTTCACCCTTCCTATTAGGATTTTCCGAAAACAAAAAAGTACGTGTTTCTTTATTTTTAAAGGAGATTTCTAAATACCAAATTTTACATCTATAAACTTTAAAAGTTTTGAGATATAGATACACTCATTTTAAAAATTTCATCCCCCTTTTCACCCCCCATTATTTGGATTTTCCCAAAACGAAAAAATACCTGTTTCTTTATTTGTAAAGTAGATCCCAAATACCAATTTTCAGGTCTGTAATATATTCAGTTTCTAAGATATAAGTATTGTCTTTAAAGGCATTCAACCCATTTTCACCCCTTTTCACCCCTTCTATTGGGATTTTCCGAAAACAAAAAAATACGTGTTCCTTTATTTTTAATGAAGATTCTAAATACCAATTTTTACATCTCTAAACTTTAAAACTTTTGAGATATATATGCACTTATTTTAAAAATTCACCCTCCTTTTCACCCTCGCATTAATTGGATTTTCCAAAAACAAAAAATATGTGTTTCTTTATTTTTGAAAGCGATCAAAATTACCAATTTTGAGGTCTGTAATATCTTCAGTTTCTGAGATAAATGTATTCTCTTTAAAGGCATTCAACACATTTTTCACCCCTTTTCACCCCTCCTATTGGGATTTTCCGAAAACAAAAGAATACGTGTTCCTTTATTTTTAATGAAGATTCTAAATAATAATCTTTACATCTCTAAACTTTAAAACTTTTGAGATATAGATGCACTCATTTTAAAAATTCACCCCCCCCCCTTTCACCCTCGCATTAATTGGATTTTCCAAAAACAAAAAGGATTTGTTTCTTTATTTTTCACAGCGATCAAAAGTAACAATTTTGAGGTCTGTAATATCTTCAGTTTCTGAGTTAAAATAGCGTATCCGGATTAAAGGCATTCAACCCCTTTTTCACCCTTTTTCACCCTTTTTCACCCCTCCTATTGGGATTGTCTGAAAACAAAAAAATACGTATTTCCTTATTTTTAAAGAAGATTCTAAATACCAATTTTCACATCTGTAAACTTTTAAAGTTTTGAGATATAGACACACTCATTTTAAAATTTCACCCCCCTTTTCACCCCCTTAGCGACGGGATATCCAAAAATCCTTTCTTAGCGAGCACCTACATCTTAATATGAATATATCCCCAAAATTTCATTTCTTTATGTCCAGTAGTTTTGGCTCGGCGATGATGAATCAGTCAGTCAGTCAGTCAGTCAGTCAGTCAGTCAGGACAAGCTACTTTATATATATAGATTATGGATCTGGTACCCCTAGCCTCCCATATGTAGCGGTGAATAGCCTTATGCTTGAAGAATGTATTCGTAACAGCTAAACCCATACTAGCACAGAAGTCCAACAAACGCTTCCCATTCCCATTAGCTTCCATATCTTCCCCACATTTACCAATAACCCTTTTGTATCCTTCAGTTCTATTCCCAACTCTTGCATTTAAATCGCCCATTAGCACTATTCTATCCTTGCTGTTGACCCTGACCACGATGTCACTCAATGCTTCATAAAACTTGTCAACTTCATCTTCATCTGCACCCTCACATGGTGAATACATGGACACAACTCTTGTCCTAATTCCTCCAACTGACTAATCTACCCACATCATTCGCTCATTTACATGCCTAACAGAAACTAGGTTGCGTGCAATGGTATTCATGATAAAGAGCCCTACACCAGACTCTGCCCTTCTCTTTCTAACACCCGTCAAGTACACTTTATAATCTCCTATCTCTTCCTCATTATCTCCCCTTACCCGAATATCACTTACTCCTAGCACATCCAGATGCATCCTCTTTGCTGACTCAGCCAGTTCTACCTTCTTTCTTCCATAAGCCCCATTAATATTGATAGCTCCCAATCGAATTCCATTTCGTTCGCCAAGTTGTTTCCAAGGAGTCCCTCGTCTGTCAAATGGGAGTGGGACTCCATTACTCCCATAGGTCCGAGGCTTGCTTAAAATGTTCTGAGCTCGGTAAATTCATGAAGCAGGATGCTACCCTACTTGCACATAGTCCAAGTGAGGATCTCTCCTCTAACGGGTTATGGACCACAGGTGAATTGTATAGTCCTAGCCGCCTGAGCACAAGGAGGGCCATGACTCAGATTATGTCCGAGATGCCCACTCCCATTCCATAGCAAGTGGTATCCTGACTCTCAGGACCACTTACTCGGCCACTCAGCCATTGCCCATGATTCACGAACTAGGACGTGACTACAGTAATCCACAAGCATGAACAAAACAACTGGAACTGTTTCTTTTGCTCTCTCTTTCTCTCCTTTTTCCCTATATGATTGTATGCTGATGTGTACAGCACATTTTCTTTATTCAGTTTTTCATTTAAATTATACTCACTATTGTTTCTCTGGTGTACTTATATACATATTTTCTGTAGATCGTCCATTAATTTTCCTTTCTTTGTCGTGTGCAGTATTTCCATGTCTTTATCTAATTCTGTCCTCCTCTATGAACCGTGTGACCTTACCGCAGTGGGGAGGGTTGCGTGTCTCAATGACGCAGACAGCCAAGCCGCAGTTGGAACCATATCGGATGTGTATCTGTTGAAAGACCTGACTAACAAACGGTTCATCGAAAGGGGTTGTAGCAGCCTTTCGGAAGTTGCAAGGGTGACAGTCTAGACGATTGACTGATATGGCCTTGTAATAATACTTAACATGGCTTAGCTGTGTTGATACTGCTACACAACTGAAAGCAACGGGAAACTACAGCCGTAATAACTCCTGAGTACATGCAGCTCTCTCTGTATGAATGATGTACTGATGATGGCTTCCTCCTGGGTAAAATATTCCGGAGGTAAACTAGTCCCCCATTCGGATCTCCGGGTGGGGACTACACGAGAGGGGGCGATCATCAGGAAGATGGATACTGACATTCTGTGAGTCAGAGAGTGGAATGTGTGAAGTTTGAATCATTGTGGAAGGTTAGAGAATCTGAAAAGGGAGATGGATAGACTAAAGTTAGATGTAGCTGGTATAAGTGAAGTACATTGGCAGGAAGAACAGGATTTTTGGTCAGGCGACTACCGAATTATCAACACAAAATCAAACAGGGGAAATGCAGGAGTTGGTTTAATAATGAATAAGAAAATAGGGCAGTGGGTAAGCTACTACGACCAGCATAGTGAAAGAATTATTGTCGTCAAGATAGACACTAAACCAATGCCCACCACAATAGTGCAGGTCTATATGCCTACTAGTTCAGCAGATGATGAGGAAATTGAAAGAATATATGAAGAGATAGAAGATTTAATACAATATGTAAAAGGTGACGAGAATCTAGTTGTGATGGGAGACTGGAATGCAGTGGTAGGTCAAGGAAGAGAAGGTAATACAGTAGGAGAATACGGATTGGGACAAAGGAACGAAAGAGGAACTCAGCTGGTTGAATTCTGCACTGATCATAATTTAGTCCTTGCCAATACTTGGTTCAAACACCACAAACAATGGCTGTATACGTGGACGAGACATGGAGACACTGGAAGGTATCAAATAGACTTCATTATGATTAGGCAGAGATTCAGAAACCAGGTGTTGGATTGCAAAACTTTCCCAGGAGCAGATGTGGACTCTGACCACAACTTGTTGGTCATGAAATGCCATCTGAAGTTGAAGAAATTGAAGAAAAGAAAGAATGCAAAAAGATGGCATCTAGACAACTTGAAAGAGGAGGGATTGTTTCAAAGAACATGTGGCACAAGGGCTAAATGAAAAAATGAAAGAATCAGTGGATAACTCAGGAGATACTAGACCTGATTGATGAACAACAAAAATAAAAGAATGCTAGAAATGAAGAGGATAGAAAAGAATACAGGTGCTTAAAGAATCAAGTGGATAGAAAGTCTTTCTCCTTCAGCCATTCTTCCTTAGCTTTGGTCCAATCAACATTATCGAATGCCTTTTCTAGATCTATGAATGCCATGTACGTGGGCTTGTCCTTCTTGATTCGATCCTCTAAGATCAGATGTAAAGTTAGGATTATTTCACGTGTTCCTACATTTCTTCTGAAGCCAAATTGATCTTCTCCCAACTCAGCTACAAGAAAGCTAAGGAAGAATGGCTGAAGGAGAAGTGCAAGAATGTCGAAGGTTGTATGGTCCTGGGAAAGATAGATGCTGCATACAGGAAAATCAAGGAAGCATTTTGAGAAAGGAAATCTAGGTGTATGAATATTAAGAGCTCAGATGGAAAGCCACTTCTAGGGAAAGAAGACAAAGCAGAAAGATGGCAAGAACATATCCAACAGTAGTATCAAGGTAAGGATGTAGATAATTTGGTTCTGGAACAAGAAGAGGCTGTTGATGCTGATGAAATGGGAGACCCAATTTTGAGGTCAGAGTTTGACAGAGCGGTGAGAGACCTAAATAGGAACAAGGCACCTGGAATTGATGACATTCCTTCTGAATTACTGACTGCCTTAGGAGAAAGCAGCATGGCAAGGTTATTCCATTTAGTGTGTAAGATGTATGAGACAGGAGAAGTCCCATCCGATTTTTGGCAGAATGTTGTTATACCTATTCCCAAGAATGCTGGTGCTGACAGGTGTGAAAACTACCATACCATTAATTTAGTATCTTAAGCCTGCAAAATTTTAACACGTATTATTTACAGAAGAATGGAAAAACAAGTTGTAGCTGAGTTGGGAGAAGATCAATTTGGCTTCAGAAGAAATGTAGGAACACGTGAAATAATCCTAACTTTACATCTGATCTTAGAGGATCGAATCAAGAAGGACAAGCCCACGTACATGGCATTCATAGATCTAGAAAAGGCATTCGATAATGTTGATTGGACCAAACTATTTACAATTCTGAAGGTGATTGGGATCAGATACCGAGAACGAAGAATTGTCTACAATCTGTATAAAAATCAGTCTGCAGTGATAAGAATCGAGGGCTTTGAAAAAGAAGCAGCAATCAAGAAAGGAGTGAGGCAAAGCTGCAGTTTGTACCCCCTCCTCTTCAGTGTTTACATAGAACAGGCAGTAAAGGAAATCAAAGAGGAATTTGGAAAGGGAATCACAATCCAAGGAGAGCAAATCAAAACCTTGAGATTTGTCGGTGATATTGTTATTTTATCTGAGACTGCAGAAGATCTCAAGAAGCTGCTGAATGGTATGGATGAAATCTTGGGTAAGGAGTACAAGATGAAAATAAATAAGTCCAATCCAAAAGTAATCGAGTGCAGTCGAACGCAGGCAGGTGATGCAGGAAATATTAGATTAGGAAATGAAGTCTTAAAGGAAGTAGATGAATATTGTTACTTGGGTAGTAAAATAACCCACGATGGCAGAAGTGAGGAGGACATCAAATGCAGACTAGCAGAAGCAAGGAAGAGCTTTGTTAAGAAAAGAAATTTGCTAACTTCAAACATTGATATAGGAATTAGAAAGATGTTTTTGAAGACTATCGTGTGGAGCGTGGCATTGTATGTAAGTGAAATGTGGACGATAACTGGCTCAAATAGAAAGAGAATAGAAGCTTTCTAAACGTGGTGTTACAGAAGAATGCTGAAGGTGAGATGGATAGATCGAATCGCAAATGAAGAGATACTGAATCAAATTGGTGAGAAGAGATCGATTTGGCTAAATTTGACAAGAAGAAGAGATAGAATGATAGGACACATCTTAAGACACCCAGGACTTGTGCAGTTGGTTTTTTAAGGAAGTTTAGGTGGTAAGAACAGTAGGGGTAGACCAAGGTTTGAATGTGACAAGCAGATTAGAGCAGATGTAGGATGCAGTAGTTACGTAGAAATGAAAAGGTTAGCACAGGATAGCGTGGCTAGGAGCGCTGCATCAAACCAGTCTTGATGACTCATACAACAACAACAAGATCTATTTCTGTAAATTCGAGACTATACTCCTCTATTTGTTCGCCTGTTGCTGAAAACCTCCTGTGTCTTACTTCATCCATATGCTCCTTGTATCTAGTCTCCAAATTCTTTCCTGATTGTCCTATTTATTGTTTTCCACAACTTTGGCACTTGATGCAATATACTCCTGATTTGTTGAATTTACTGTATTTATTAACTTTATGTGAATTTAATAAAATTATCTTTCTATTGTTGTTTGTCTTAAACGCAGTATCAATGCCCTTTCTGTTAATTTTTTTTAATTCCATACGAATATCTCTTGTGGTTGTGGAATGTAATTACCGCCACATTCTTCCTTTCTTTTTTGTTTCCAAAGTTGATCTGTGTATATTTACTAACTTGCTCTTTATTTTGTCTACATATTTCTTTGAATATCCATTCCCATTCATGATATCATATATCGTATTCATTTCTTTTTCGAAAGCTCGTCTTTTTAAGGGAAACTTAAAGGCCATACTAATCAAACTGTAAAATGTTGCATTCTTCTGTTGCTCTGGATGGTTGGAGTCATTCCTAATAATAGTACTAGTACCGGTAGTTTCCTTTCTAAAATCCTGGTAGTCTAATTCGCCATAATTTCTCGTTATCTTGACCTCTAAATAGTTCAAATGATCCTGCTTCCTCTGACTCCATTGTAAATTTAATATCTTCGTCTATTTCATTCACTCTTCTTAATATTTCTACTGGACCTGTTTTCTGTTCGTCTATAAAGAAAACATCATCTACTTATCTCACCCATTTGATTAACCCTTTGATTTTCTCAATTATCTTATTTGGTTCCAATTAGTCCATGTAAATATTTGCCAGAATACCCGATGCTGGGGTTTGTTATTAAGCCCAAAATAATTGTTCTCTAATGTATATGCTAACAACTTGATAAATTCTTCAATCTCTATTTTACTTAACCCGCTGTGTTCTGTTAAATTCCTTTTAACAATATTTATTGTTGGAGTACCGTTACATGTCTTTAATATCGATACTATGAATTGTGTAATTTTCCTTCATCTGTATATTCCTAGTTCTGTTACAGAAATCACGTGTTTTACTAACTATTGTCTCCATTGTGAATTTAAAATGCTTTCTTAAGAATACCTGTATAAATTTGGCCAAACCGTACATCAGGCTATTTCTATATCTTACTATCAGTCTTATGGGTATTTATTGCCAATGGATTTTGGGCAATGTCAAATCAAATCAAAATCTCTTTATTTGCAAATGAGGTGTCTACCTCGGTGGCAAATGGTACACTAAAATACATTATTGTCAAGCACTAAATATTAAATTAACAAGAGAAGAAAATTTTTCCTATAATACAATATTATACAATTTACGGTAACAATGTTTTCTATTAAATACACAGCTCATCCTTAATAAATTTATATTGTTTACAAAATTCTACTTATATCATCTCCTGTACTACTTACAAATATAGTCAACTGATATACAGTATGTGGAATTACTTCAAATGATACTATACAACTGGTATAACATTAATATTTACATTGCATTTATTTATTAACTTTTTTTTTTTTTTACCCGTTCTGGATCCTAAGTAGCATAATGACCTGCTGCGTCTTAACCAGAGCCCCTTTTGCCACCACTTTTCAGAGTTCCTGAAGGGCCTTCACAGCTACCGTAGCGGTCCCAGGGCCCTCGAAGTCCCCACTGTACTTCACCCCTACAGGCAGTCCCCTAATTTGGCTGTCCAAACTCCTTAGACCAGGGGATGGAATTAATTTATTCACACACATTTTTTTATTTACAATAACCTGCTCTGGTCGAATGCCCTCTAACACTTCATTTATTTTCTCTGTTGCTGTTTATTCTCTTCCTGAATATCTGTACAGATTTTGGAAAAGGATCAAACACTACCCCTGGTAAACTGTTCCACTCCTTCACACCCTTCCCAATGAATGAAAATTTACCCCAATCGCTTCGGCTAAAATTCCTTCTAATTTTATATTTGTGGTCAGTCCTGCCGATATAATTATTTTCCAACTGAAGCCTCTCACGGATATCTCCCCATGCTTCTTCTCATGTATAGGCTCTATATAAACCTATAAGTCTAGTTTTCTCCCTTCTCTTACTTAAAGTTTCCCACCCAAGTTCCTTTAATATTTCTGATACACTACTCTTTCTCCTGAAATCCCCTGTTACAAATCTTGCTGCTTTCCTCTGCACACTATCTATTTCTTTTATTAGGTATTCTTGGTGAGGATCCCAAACACTGTTTGCATATTCCAATAATGGACGAACCATACTCAAGTAACTTTTTTCTTTTAATTCTTTGTTGCATCCTTTAAGTAGCCTCATTATGACATGTAATGATCTGTATGCTTTCCCAACAATGTCATCAATATGACCCTTCCAGTGCAAATTACTTTCAAATCTCACACCTAAGTATTTGCACTTGCCATCTTTTGGGATAACTACCTCATCCAAAGTATATTCAAATTCAGTTTTAAAGCTCCTGTTTGTAAAAGTTGTAACAGTTGATTTGCCTCCATTAACCTTCATATTATTTTCTTCAACCCATTGTTGGATACTTTCAAGGTCCCTTTGTAATTCTGTACAATCCTCAATGTTGTTTATTTCCCTATAAACAATTATGTCATCTGCATACAATCTTATTTTTGATGTTATATTGTTCCCTAAATCATTAGCGTATATTAAGAAAAGTAACGGACCGATTATACTACCCTGTGCAATTCCCTTCCAAACTTTCTCTTCCTGAGATACATTATTTCCTACTTTGACTTTCTGAACCCTTGAATTTAGGAATGCTTTTATCCAACGTGTAACCCTTACGTCCAATCCTATTCCCTCCAATTTCTTTAATAATATTCCATGTTCCACTCTATCAAAGGCTTTGGAAAGATCTATGGCTATGCAATCTAACTGACCTCCCGAATCCAACTGATCTGGTATGTCCTGCTGAAATCCCACCAGTTGTGCCTCACAAGAAAATTTCTTTCTAAATCCATACTGGCTCCTCATGAACCAAGTTTTATCATCACATATCCCTCTGATGTACTTCGATATTAAACTCTCCAGAATTTTACAAACTATACTGGTCAGGCTGATTGGTCTGTAGTTCTCTGGTTTCCTTTTATGACCCTTTCCTTTATAAATTGATATTATTATAGATTCCTTCCATTCCTTTGGTATTACACTATTATTTATGACATAGTCAAAGAGAAATTTTAAATAAGGCACTATGTACCACCCCATTGTCTTTAATACCTCCCCAGTAATTTGATCACTTCCTGCTGCTTTTCCTTGCTGAAGCAGTTGGATTTCTCTGAAAATATCTTCATTTGTGAATGAGAAGCTTCTTGTTTCCGTCTGTCTCTCTCCTTCTCTATCTTCTGTTTCAGTTTCCAACTCTTGACAATCATCTACTGAATCTGTAAATTCCGTACTAAATAGGTTTGCTTTCTCAGTATCTGTTAAATAGTGTTCACCCCCTTCTCCCACCATTGTAGGAATTTGGATTCCTTTTCCTTTTTGATTCCTGATATATGAATACAGCTTTTTCCATTTCCCTTTGTGGTCATTACCCTCTTGAAGTATGCCATTCATATAATTCTCTTTTGCTTCCTTTTTCACTCTATTCAGTTCCCTCATTAGCTGTTTTCTAGTTTCTCTACTCTCCCTACCCTCTTTGATTTTCCTGTTTACTATTCTACATTTTCTTTTTAATTTTCTTATTTCCCTTGTATAATAAACAGGGTCTGAGGTCATTTTACCCTTCTTAACAGGTACAAATCTCTTCTCTCCTTCCCAAATAATTCCTTTAAATTTAGCCCAAAGTGTATCCACGTTACTCCCTTCACTTATCCAACAACTGAATTGTGATTTAAGGTAAGTCCCAAATTCATCAACTTTAGTTTTTCTGTACAATTTCTTGTCTTGTGTAACCCTCTTATTAAGCCTTTTTGGTACCAGTCCCACATCCATTATTACAGCCTTATGGTCTCCTATTCCTTCATTACCTCAGTTTTGTCAACAATTTCCCATGGTTTAACCAAGAATACATCTAGTAAGTTATTGAGACGAGTCGGTTCTTGTACTACTTGTGTAAATCCTCCCTCCCAAATTAACTTATTTGCCAGTTTCTGTTCATGGGCTTCACTTGCAGCTCCTTTCCATTCAACTTCAGGCAAATTTAGATCTCCCCCAATTATTACCATATCATTATTATTGTTTTTATGAGTATAATCTATTATTTTTTCAAAGATTTCCATGTCTCTTTCCTCTCTTCCAGGCCTGTATGTTCCTATAATTACCACCTCCTTCATATTATCACAAACTAATTTTATCCCTAATATTTCATCCCTTTCATCGGTAAACCATTCATGTGAACAGTAAGTTTCCTTCACCAGAATAAACACCCACCCTCCCTTTTTATCTCCTCGGTCTCTACGATAGACTGTGTACCCTTCTGGAAATACTTCTCTATTACCCACCCCTTCTTTCAACCACGATTCCACTCCTATCACCACATCAGTCTCATAAGATTCCATCAATGTACCGAATTTTAATTGTTTATTTACTACACTTTGACAGTTTACCAAGAGCAATCTCAGACCCCCTTCCTCCCTAAAACTTGACTGTTGCAATTGGGTAACTTGAAATTCTTTACTATCCTGAGTTTCTTTTTCTAGTTGACTGAGCCAGCTTGAAGTACAGCTGGCTCTTTCTACTAGTTTTCCTGGTCAGTATTATAACTCAAGGGAGTTGCCTGTTTTACAGTACCGGTACATATCTTAAGATTAATAAAATCTAGAACAATATTTGCTATCTTTCGTTTACCTGAATTATTTAGATGGAGGCCATGTTTTGTATAACAGTATCTCTCAAAACTGCTGCATTCAATAACCTGAGTATTCCGAAAATGTTTACAAATTTTAACAATATCTGTATTGACCTTGTCCACTTCAATGTTCACACACGAGTCTCTACTCAAATCATGCCTGTGGGGCACGTTCACTACAAAAACGTTAGTGTGGGTCAGCTTCCCCAGTGTATGTTTAAGTTGTGATCTTACATTCTTGGCGTCGTCACGAGCTACGTCGTTCGTCCCACCGATGATAAGCACTGCATCGCCGCTCCCGAAGTTCCTAGTTGCTGCTTCTACGTTTTCCACAACACTGCTGATAGAAGCTCCTGGATATATTTCTCCGGTTGCTGCTATATTCTCGTCGTTAATCACTCCCGCAATTCCCCTTCCTTGGCTATCACCAAACACAGCTACCTTCGCTGATTTAGGCCTAACTGGGTCTTGAATCTGAATTCTAGGCCTAAATTTTAAACTCGGCACGGCAACGGATCGCGATGATTTGGTTTCACGCGCGCGATCACTTTCTTCCAGAATTAAATTATTTAGGGCAGAAAACTTATTTCTGATGTTTATTTCCGGGAATTCAGTTGTAGATTTCTTCTTAGCCGGCCATCCACGAACTACTTGACACCACGTGCTCGAGTTTGTTGCTTGAACCGGTATATCACTCGAAGAATGGTCAGTCCCAAATTCTAGCGATCGCAGTCTTTCTTTTAATTCTTGATTTTCAACTTTAAGGGTCTCATTGTCCTTTTTTTAGAATGTTTATAATTTCTAATGCACTTTTATATTCCTCATCGACTGTTTTCGGTGCTTCGTCAAGGCCGTCCCCAACAACAACATTCCGAACACACTGCTCACAAATCCAGTCAACATTTTCATTAGTTTTTACGTCTCTAGGGCAATTTCCGCACTTATAACGCCACCATCGATCACATGAATCACGCAACATTCCATTTTTCACTAATTTTCGACATTTTCCGCACTTTTCGTCACATTTTACGGTTAATTTTCTCGGAGAATAAAACACTACGTCGTCATTACCGGGCGCCATTTTGAAAAAAAGTACGCTATTCACGTCTTTCGAGTCCAATACCAATCCTACTTCTTTTAACATCTTTTGAAAATGATTGTGAACTACGTTTGTTGGATCATTCTTAATTAAAGTGAACTTGTCATTCTTTAGAAACTCCTCTGTTTTATGAATGTATTCTTGTTTATTCTTTGGAACAATCGTATTACCCTTGTCCGCTTCGGTTACTGTAATACTGTTGCTTTCAATTTTCCCTTTCAGTCCTTAAATTTTCTTTTTTATTATGATTCTATTATTGTATTATGTTATCTTGGACATTTCTTTTCTCACTTCAAGCCTTGTCACTTCTTGTTCCTCGGATTCAACTGTGGATATGATGTGTTCTACTTCTACTGTTATCTCCACTATTTCCTTATTACAATTTTTCATCCAATTTATCGTTCTACGCTGCGATTTTATTTTACGTAAATAAATATCACACAAGAACACGTTCACTTCCTAATATAAATGACTTTATTTACACTGTTCGTCACAACACACAATTATACACAGTCCCAAATGACACTATGCAACACTCAATAGCGGAGTATCCTAAAGTCGATTCTGACCAGTACATATATCAACAACACTGACTCGCGCATTATAACATGCACTCTCTTGAATTCACCGCCTCACTCACTCAACTCCAATACTCAGACTCCACCTCGGAGCCCAACAGTCACTCCCAGTCCATCACCTGCCTGAGTAATTTTATTATTATTATTATTATTATTATTATTATTATTATTATTATTATTATTATTATTATTATTATTATTATTATTATTTGCCTGAGTCCTAAGAACTAAGAACTAATTTCACTGACTGACAGCTCGATATTTATACTATTCGATCAACCATCTAGAATGATCGACTTCTGGAAGAGTTCTTACAACACTCTAATGGAACACGCTCGGAACATCGATCGACCAGCTAGTCGAACGGGTACTCGAACATTCGTTGACTATTTACTAATCCATATGGAAACATTTACAACATTCGTAATGTTTCTACATGTATCTGAATAATAAAACCTTACAGTAAGTTTCCAGAAACTTTCATATGTACCAAATATAGTACAACAAGTCTAACATACAAACATTATGGAATTTTCTACCGCTTTCGACTATCTAGATTTAGAGGTTAAACTTATACACAATACGTATTTGAGGTTATACAATGTTATACTACATATAGGATGGCGCACGGTAAGTCACCTGATTTGTTTCATGAATAACACATTTGTTGTTGACAGGATTTGTAATTTATTGATGTAGAAGTAAAGAATATAGCTTGGAAATACAACCTAATGAATAACATGTTCAACATGACTGCCGTTTTGTTTTACAACTTCTTCAAGTCGCACACGTACATTTGTGATGACTCTCCGACACAAATCTTCTGGAATGGCGCGGCATAACTCCACATTGATGGCCCTAATTTGCACTGCATTTTCGGGTTTTCTGCGGTACACCTTATCTTTAAGGAAGCCCCAAAGGAAGAAGTCACATGGATTAATGTCCCGGCTGTGAGGCGGCCACATTCATCCTCCTTCATAACGTTCTGGAAATCTGTTTGACAATACCCTAAGGCCAAATCTTTCGTTTAGGAAATCAATCACAACGTTGGCAGTATGGGAGCGTGCTCCATCCTGCATTACCCATTGTGTCTGCAATGGAAGACCTGTGGCCATAAGTTGAGGAAATAACTGGTTTCGCAGCATGTCTAAATAGCGTTCACCGGTTACTGTAGCATCGAAGAAAAACGGACCGATGATTCCATGGCTTGATATTGCGACCCACACGCACACTTTCTCCCCGTAGGTGTCTTTCATGTGGACTATTCGCAGAGGTTCACGTGCCCAAAATCGAACGTTCTGTTTGTTCAAAACACCGTTCACGTAAAAATAAGCTTCGTCCGAAAACCATGTGTTGTGTAACACTGCCTCTTGGTCTTACTCGATTGCCCACCTTGCAAACTGTAGTCTCCGCTCCTTATATTTTGCAGTAAGCTTATGCGCCACAGTCATCTTGTATGGATACAAGCGAAGCTCGGATTGAATAATTCTTTGTACAGATCGGCGTGAAATTCCCAACTCGGCACTGGCTCTTCCTGTTGATTTACTCGGACTACCAGTCAAAGCCACTCAAACCGCTTCAATATTTCGCGGCGAACGTACGGTACGTGCATGTGGCCGCTTACACTCCAAAACAGATCCAGTACCTGCAAATTTGTGATGTAATCTGCGTATTGTCTGTGGGCTGGGAGCCCACCGTGTGCCGAAATGAGCACGAAACCTTCTCTGTGTTAATGTAACACTGTTCGTCGCCGCGAACAGTAACACAATATTCATCTTTTGTGCGACGGTCCTTTGTCCGCCATCGCGGCAAACTGAAATGGCGGACTCAAAACGGAAACGATGAACTCGTAACGACATCTGGAGTAATTTTCATGAACTGCACGAAGTTAAGCGCACAATTTGAAAGCTGTTACCCCAGTAGTATACTTGTAGGATCAAAATTCAATCGGGTGACTTATCGTGCGCCACCCTGTATTTACAGGGAAACCATGTACTAGTCATATTTAACAGTTAATAAAAGATAATTTAGCATTAATTAAACTATAATTAAAATATATTAAACATACTAATTGAAGGTTTTACACCAATTACGATGTCATACCTACGACAAATTATTCTTAGGCCTTGTTTCTAATATTGCCAATTCTTCCCAGGTAAACTCCATATCTGTTCAATTCTGAACTGGAGGATAGAATTCAATGGAATTAGAATAGTCTAATTATTAAGAACCCAGGAATACCCACTACGAGGGCATTGCCAAAAATCCATAAGCAAGAAATACCCATAAGATTGATAGTAAACTATAGAAATAGCCCGACGTACGGTGGCCAAATTTATGCGGGTATTCTTAAGAAAGCATTTTAAATTCACAACGGAGACAATAGTAAGTAATAGAAGCGATTTCCTTTTTTTTTTTTTTTTTTTGTTATTTGTTTTACGTCGCACCGTCAAAGCATGTAAGTTTATATATTCCCGAATCAAAAAAT
Organism: Anabrus simplex; assembly: GCF_040414725.1. Classification (NCBI taxonomy): domain Eukaryota; kingdom Metazoa; phylum Arthropoda; class Insecta; order Orthoptera; family Tettigoniidae; genus Anabrus; species Anabrus simplex. The sequence goes on along the minus strand of NC_090266.1, from coordinate 281,937,101 downwards.
TATATTTTTCAGAGAGATTTACAACTGCTTCCAATTGTAGAAAGAATCTGTTGTTTGAGTCATCAGTCCATAGACTGGTTTGATGCAACTCTCCATGCCAACCTATCCTGTGCTAACCTTTTCCTTTCTACGTAACTATTACATCATACATCTGCTCTAATTTGCTTGAGAAAGAATTTATATATTTTATCTTGAGTATTTTGTTTTTAATGTTGTCATTTAATCTTCTTTAGTTCATTTTAAGGACACTTTCTCTCAAGCATTGATACTTTGTCAATATATGAATTTTTCATCTAAACAGTGTTATGTCGTTGAAGATGTTAATAATATACGAAACATGTACCACTTTTAATCAATAAGTTGCCTTAAGCAATTAATGTATCGACAAGGTGGAAAATAAAAAAAATACTTAGTTGTGAAAGTCAGGAGGTGTTTCTCTCGCCCGAGGACGATGGGTTAGGAAAGGCCTAGGAAGTGGAAGGAAGCGTCCGTGGCCTTAATTAAGGTACAGCCCCGGCATTTGCCTGGTGTGAAAATGGGAAACCACGGAAAACCATCTTCAGGCCTGCCGACAGTGGGGCTCGAACCCACTATCTCCCGATTACTGGATACTTGCCGCACTTAAGCGACTGCAGCTATCGAGCTCGGTGAGAAGCGATTTCTGTAACAGAACTAGGAATATTGGAAAGAAGGAAAATTACACAATTTATAGTGTCAATATGTGAAGACGTACTCCAACATTCCCATCTCTAAAGAATTGTGCCAGCTTCAGGTAGGTAGACTTACCTGTAGGACAAAATTTCAGCACCTTGGCACCTCTGAAAAACCATGAAAGTAGTTAGCGGGAAGTAAAACTATTATTATTATTATTATTATTATTATTATTCAAGCAAGAAGCTAATCATGAGGCTTACGCTAGTAACACCAACTTTATAGGAATTGTAGGTTAATAGAAAATTGTTGTTTGAGAAGCATGTAGAAGAGAAGATTTGCATATTCTCCAGGTTCTGTAGAAAAAGAATTTTCGGGAAGTTCGTAAGGGCAGTAGATAGCTTCTCTTATAGCAGCCATGTAAAGAGAATTTTTATCATAGCAGATAAATTCAACTTCCGCTAATGGCTGTATATGTATTCATAGCTTTTCAAGAAACTAAAGCAAATATTCCTCGGGCGAGAGAAACACCTCCTGACTTTCACAACTAAGTATTTTTTTTTCCACCTTGTCGATACATTAATTGCTTAAGGCAACTTATTGATTAAAAGTGGTACATGTTTCGTATATTATTAACATCTTCAACGACATAACACTGTTTAGATGAAAAATTCATATATTGACAAAGTATCAATGCTTGAGAGAAAGTGTCCTTAAAATGAACTAAAGAAGATTAAATGACAACATTAAAAACAAAATACTCAAGATAAAATATATAAATTCTTTCTCAAGCAAATTAGAGCAGATGTATGATGTAATAGTTACGTAGAAAGGAAAAGGTTAGCACAGGATAGGTTGGCATGGAGAGTTGCATCAAACCAGTCTATGGACTGATGACTCAAACAACAAATTCTTTCTACAATTGGAAGCAGTTGTAAATCTCTCTGAATAATATAATTTTTTGATTCGGGAATATATAAACTTACATGGTTTGAATGCAAGAATACATACATAGAACAATCTGGCCTGAAAAACATAGAAGATTCTCAGCTATGGGAACACACATGACTGCCACAGGTCGTAAATTTACCAACATAGAACAAGACCTGACCATCATAACAAAATTAAAAAAGGGCAGCTTAATGAATACATATGAAGATCTATACATTCATTTAGACCAACTAGTAAAGAAAAACGATAACCTTAATGAGGCTATAGAATATAAGAACCCATTATATGATCAAATTCTGGTGTATTTGAAAATGCTTCAAAAAGATCACGAGAAAAGAATTAAAATCTCCACCTCCAGATAGCCCTCGATGTTTTCCTCCTGATTTGAAGCTGAAGGTAACAACAAGGAAGTTAATGACACACCAATATCCCCATCTCTTCCACCTCCTCAAGTACGTGAACAAGAAAGAACGCATCACTACTACACCAGACACAAGACCGTAAAAAGACAGGAGATTCTTTTCCAGAGGAAAGCATGTTTAAAAAGAATTGACAACTACCAATTAGTAATATTTTAATCTGCAATAGTAACAGGAGCCACATTATGAAATCTAGATTTTTTCATTTCGACAATTACTTATATATGAATAATGTATAAATTGGCATTTTTCCGTGAACTTTTTAAGAAAAAATATTCATTAGAACATATTCTCTATGGACTATTGTACAAGGGTTTCCTTGAAAACGGCTTTCATTGTTTTAAAGAATCAGTGGCTTTTTAGGGAATAAAGGAGCCTTAGGTTTGTTGATTTCAATTAGGTTAGAGAGATTTTTACGAACATTGAATCTAATTTCTGTTTAATTGGCTCGCAATTTCAGTATAGCATTCTCAGTTTCAGCACTAATGGCAATAGCACCTCAAATCTGCTCAGACAGATGAAAAAGAAAACAGATAACTGTACCACCTTCACTTACGCCAATAAATTTTTTTTTACAAAATCACTAATATTCTTAAGAAGCATAATGTCAATATTTCTTTTAAAACAATCAACAACAATACTAATCTTTTTATAACCAGCACAAAATCAATAACATCGGGAATAAATACAACAAATCAGGTGTATATAAGTTAAATTGCAACCAATGTTCAGCGAGCTACATTGGGCAAACCCGAAGAAGCTTCTTAATATATATATATAAAATAGCTTGTCCTGACTGACTGACTGACTGACTGACTGACTGACTGACTGACTGACTGACTGACTGACTGACTGACTGACTGACTGACTGACTGACTGACTGATTCATCACCGCCGAGCCAAAACTACTGGACATAATGAAATGAAATTTTGGGGATACATTCATACTAAGATGTAGGTGTTCGCTAAGAGAGGATATTTGTATATTCCGTCGCTAAGGGGGTGAAAAGGGGGTGAAATATTAAAATGAGAGTACCTATATCTCAAAACTTTAAAAGTTTACAAATGTAAAAATTGGTATTTAGAATCTTCTTTAAAAATAAGGAAACATGCATTTCTTTTGTTTTCAGAAAATCCCAACAAGACGGTTGAAAAAGGGTGAAAAATTTGTTGAATGCCTTTAATCAGGATACCGAAACTTATATCTCAGAAGGTGAAGGTATTACAGACCTGAAAATTTGTACTTTTGATCTCTTTTAAAAATAAAGAAACACGTATTTTTTGTTTTTGGAAAATCCAATTAATGGGAGGGTGAAAAGGGGGTGAATTTTTAAAATGAGTGTATCTATATCTCAAAACTTTGAAAGTTTACAGATGTAAAAATTGGTATTTAGAATCTTCATTAAAAATAAAGAAACACGTATTTTTTGTTTTCGGAAAATAGCAATAGGAGGGGTGGAAAGGGGTGAAGAAATGTTTGAATGCATTTAATGAGGATACTTATATTTCAGAAACTGAAGCTATTACAGACCTGAAAATTGGTGTTTTGGATCTCCTTTAAAAATAAAGAAACACGTATTTTTTGTTTTTGGAAAATCCAATTCATGAAAGGATGAAAAGGGGGTGAATTTTTAAAATGATTGTCTCTATATCACAAAACTTTTAAAGTGTATAGATGTAAAAATTAGTATTTAGAATGTCCTTTAAAAATAAAGAAACACTAATATTTTTGTTTTCGGAAGATCCCAATAGGAAGGGTGGAAAAGGGTGAAAAATGTTGAATGCCTTTAATGAGGCTAATTATATTTCAGAACCTGAAGATATTACAGACCTGAAAATTGGTATTTGGGATCTACTTTAAAAATAATAAAGAAACAAGTATCTTTCGTTTTTTGAAAATCCAAATAATAGGGGGTGAAAAGGGGGTTGAATTTATAAAATGAGTGAATCTACATCTTAAAATTTTAAAAGTTTACAGATGTGAAAATTGTTATTTTGAATTTCCTTTAAAAATAAAGAAACATGTATTTTTTGTTTTCGGAAAATCCCGAGACAAGGGTGAAAAAGAGGTTGAATGCCTTTAATGAGGATACTTAAATCTCAGAAACTGAAGATATTACAGACCTGAAAATTGCTATTTGCGACCTCCTTTAAAAATAAAGAAACTTTTTTTGCTTTTGGAATATCCAAATACTGCGGGGGGTAAAAAGGGGGATTTTTAAAATAAGTGTATCTGTATCTCAAAACTTTAAAATTTTGCACATGTAAAAATTGATATTTAAAATCTCCTTTAAAAATAAAGGAACACGTTCTTTTGTTTTCTGTAAATCAGAATAGGAGGGGTGTAAAAGGGTTAATAATGGTTTGGATGCCTTTAATGAGGATACATATATCTCAGAAACTGAAGATATTACAGAAGTGAAAATTTGAATATGGGATCTCCTTTAAAAATAAAGAAACACGTATTTTTTTGCTTTTGGAAAATCCAATTAATGGCGGTTAAACAGAAGTGACATATTGGGGTGAATTTTTTGAAAGACTATATCTCCAGAATATCTGAGAAACGGAGAATGTTATAGACGTAAAAAGTGATATTTGGAATCTCCTGCAAATGTAAAGAAACAAAGGCGATTTGTTTTTGGAAACTCATCTTAAGGGGAACTAAAAAGGGGGTGAAATTTTAAAATGAGAATTTATACAGTATATCTCAAAAAACTTAACATGTTACAGAAGTGAAAAATTGTATTTTTATCTCTATTAGAAATAAAGAAACGTTAATTTTTAGTTTCCGGAAACTGGTGTTGAATTCTTTTAATTAGGCTACTGTTATCTCAAAAATGAAGATGTTACAGACGTGAAATTTGATATTTGGAATCTGCTTTAAAAGTAAAGAAACACGTATTCTCGGAAAATCCAATGAATGGGGGGGGGGGAGGGAGGTGAAAGAATTGAAAAATTAATTGATTTAATTGTATGAGAATACTTAGATCTAATGAAAACTAAGGTTGTTAGGGCCTACAGACGTGAAAATTTGGTATTCAGATCTCCTTCAAAAACAAAGATAAGCCCGTTTTAGAGGGGGGAATCATCTTGGGGGTCGGGAGTGAAAAGGAGTTGAATTCCTTTCATGAGGACACATAAATCAAAACTGAAGCATTTACAGTCATGATAATTGGTATTTAGAACACCCTTCACTATTAAAGAAACAAGTATTTTTTGCCGGAAAATTCACTTAGGTTTTTTGGGGGGAAGGAGTGTGAAAGTGAAAAAAGTGAATTATTTTAATCTCAAAACTGAAGGTAATAGACCTAAACATTGGTGTTTGGAATCTCCTTTAAACATAACGATACACGCCTTCTTTTAATTTTTTTTGGGGGGGGGGGGTAAATAAACTTAACGGCGGTGGGGTGTAAAAGGTGAGACCAATTGATTTTACTGTTCATAATGTATTTATAAGGAGCCTCCGTTGCTCAGGGGGCAGCGCGCCGGCCTCTCACAGCTGGGTTCCGTGGTTCAAATCCCGGTCTCTCCATGTGACATTCGTGCTGGACAAAACGGGGGCGGGACAGGTTTTCTCCGGATACTCCGGTTTTCCCTGTCATCATTCATTTCAGCAACACTGTCCAATATAACTTCATTTAATTTGTCTCCATTAATCATTGCCCAGAGGAGTGCGTCAGGTTTCGGCTGCCGGCACAATTCCTATTGTCGCCGCTAGATGGGGGCTTTATTCATTCCATTCCTGACCCTGTCGAATGACTGGAAACAGGCTGTAGATTTTCAACAGGCTGTAGATTTTCGATGTACTTATTCTGATCATAAACCGATCATTTTTAATCTTTCCTGGGTTTGTTTTCAAGAGCCATCTGTTCCTTCGGAGGACGTTCTTAGATTACAGTAGATTCTCCTGGCTTTCTGCACTTAGCGCCACCTGGCTTTTCAGTTCCCCAACAGAACCTCGGAGCGTTTCTGTTTGTACTTCTGCCCTATTTTCTATCTCTCCTAACTGCTTCTCTAGCCTATCCATTCCTTCCTTACAACACTATTGTACGGTATCAATTTTTATTCCAATTCCCCGAGCTTTTCCTTCATGAACTTAGTGTCTTGTGTTAACTGAGTTAATGTCTCATTATTCTGAATAATTGTTCACCAAACATATCAGTCTTCTCCGCGGCCTTATCCATGCTATCTAATATTTCAGCTTTGTCCTGTTCTGCTTTAACTATGCGCTGCTGTTCACGCCGTGCAGTCCCATCTGCAGCCCTCTCCATCCTCACTAACAAGTCCTCCAAGTTTCAGACATAATGCTTCTTTAAAATGCGACAGCGCGGCTGCTCATCGCCACCAATTTATTAATATTATGTAAATTCCATATTCTATGTCTCTTATAATTTACTTTAATTTCCCAGCTTCTATCATTCTACGTTAATAAAATCAAATAAACTTGGATCAAAAACTCGCCATTTAGAAGCTGTATAATGACTTCATTCCATGTTTTATGCAATCATAATAATATTATATATAACTGATGGTGTCCGAAAAATTGGAATTTTTTTAAAGTTTCACAGCCTCAAATATGTTATCAAAATGGCTAAGACTCCTAATTTTGGGCTCAGTGCTATGTGTTTGACATCAACATGTAACCATATTTACATCTATATCTCCGCCTTGAAGCTAATATTTTCGGTATAACCCTTAACATTCAATATTGATGCAACTATCGCTACACACTTTCACTTGAGACTGAGGTGATCTTGTGTATCTAAATTACTATAAACAGTCAATCTAACTGGCTATGCAGATCTGCCGAGCTAAGCAAATCCTAGGCTGTCTCCGTGTCAAATTATATCTGATGAATATAAGCATCGCCCACTTTTACCTCATACGTGAGAAATCATTTTCTTGTTCTCGAACTCAAATTGAGTTGCTCAATTTTAATTTGACACGCCTAACTAATTGGCTCAATGGTTCTCATTCACTACCTATGTTACACTATAATTTACGTAACTTAATTGCTGATTTACACCCAGCGTGACTCCATGTATTTAGGATTTACTGATCTCTCCTAAGCACTTGATTTCAATAGAAACATTGCCCTTTCATATTCGCATACAAAGCACACGTGGTATGGAACTTAGGACTACTAGACATACAAATTTGTCTAACACTTTACGTTGCCAGATTTGATGATTGTCTGGGCATCGAACAAGAGACCAGACTTCGCCATTTCTAATGCGCCAGGTTCGAAGTTACCTATCCTCCTTCAAAAATCGAAAATGCCTGACATATTGCCAACAAACAAATGCAAATGCCTGACACACTGAGTACTATATATGGTCACTCAGGCTTTGAACCAAGAATACTACTATTGAAATACCTAAATGATAGGCGTCAAATTTATATGGTCCAATATGGACATAAAATTTTCTCACAAACAATACTGCCACCTGTTTCGGTGACCACTTTATATCTACCAACGTGGATAAAAAGTTGCCCACAAATAACAATACTGCTACACGATGTTGGGTGCCAAGTTTATATGTACCATATCCTGTCTTAATTTTGGCCTAGCTCAGTGTAGAAGTGTGTCATGCGTCCAGGTGTGGAGAATAAATAAGTAACTACTAAAATATACCAAAGAATATGGACTGGTAATACTTACATATAAATCTATTTATGAGAATGCAGGTAATCGGTTAGAATGGGCTTATTAAACTAAAAACAGGAATTAAAATCATACTAAATAAAAAATAATATAGAACAAACGAATAACCGACCATTGGTTAATCAAAGGCAAGTGACACGCACATATACATAAAATAACATTATTAACAAAATGTTTATAAATAAAAACAGGTAACAAACTCGATAAATTAGAAAGACATAGCTTACATGAAATATGGCTGAATTACACTTTATTTCGTTATGTTGCCTGCACCGTTAAGTCCCTAGTTCTTTGCCCGATGACTCGATATCTAACCGTTCATGAGGTGCTATAGTAATATCCGATACACTAGTAATTGGCCTAATTTACATATATACATACTGATCACTCTGAAACAAATGTATACAACACTTGTTCAGGACTGCGTCTAAATTACCCGTCCAAAATAAACACAGATTCTAATCATATGGGTCCGTACCCATGAGCATGGATAAGGTCAGATCCTCTCTTCCCAAAATTAGCCATCAGGCTATGCCTCCCCGTTAATCAACAAACGACAACATCACACCGCAGAAATATTTTTTTGGCTAGTTGTTTTACGTCGCACCGACACAGATAGGTCTTACGGCGACGATGGGACAGGGAGGTGATAGGAGTGGGAAGGAAGCGGCCGTGGCCTTAATTAAGGTATAGTTCCAGCATTTGCCTGGTGTGAAAATGGGAAACCACGGAAAAACATTTTCAGGCCTGCCGACAGTGGGGTTCGAACCTACTGTCTCCCGAATACTGGATACTGGCCGCACTTAAGCGACTGCAGCTATCGAGCTCGGTACCGCAGAAATAAAAACACTGGAGACGATAATACACATCCCAAAAAAATCACACCTGAAAAATAAAACACACCCAGAATATACACACTGAAGTTGACAGAGGTGTCGGGTCTAGAACCCAACACATCCAGACAGCGGGCATCGCATATCTCACACATAGACACAGCATATTAGCATTATTTGACACGACAGGGAAGAGTAGCTGTTTGCAACGTAACATCAGAATAGCTGGACTTAGTGGTCATGCATTTCACGCAAATATGGGGATCATTCATAAATAACTTTCACTTTTTCTTTGTCCGGCTCCATGGCTAGTTGGTTAGCGTGCTGGCCTATGGTCACAGGGGTCCCGGGTTCGAATCCCGGGAAGGTTAGGAAATTTAATCATCAGTGGTTAATTTCGCTGACATGGGGACTGGATGTATGTGTTGTCTTCGTCATCATTTCATCCTCATCACGACGTTCAGTCGCCTACGGGAGTTAAATAAAAAAAAGACCTGCACCTGGCGAGCCGAACATGTCCTCGGACACTCCTGGCAGTAAAAGCCATACGCCATTTCATTTCATTACTTTTCTCTCTTTGCCCTCAACCAAGATCTGCGACGAGGGGGGGGAGGCTTTCTGACTGGGTCAGAACAATATCCCGTCCGGGGCCTGGCCAACATTCTCCGTGTTTCAGAATGACCCGCGATTCTCACCAACAAAATATAGCTCACATCCTTACATTATCTCGTATTAAACAGGTTGGCTTACCAACTCACATATATCTTAGCTCCAAGTATAACAACATGGCTTTCATTGCCTAACTCTCAACATCTCAGCCCCGTAAATATCTCTCGGCAATTCTCTAGCCTCGCATATAATTGAACCTCAGTTTGATGACCGCTACATTCATGAATTTGCCTGCTACCACACCCAAAGACCCTATTCTACTATCGACATTGAAAGATCTTCAGTTGCGTCTCCTCACAACTGAAAATCATGCGTCATGCATAGAAACATCCTAATATATGCTGTCTCTAGTCTAATCTTCTTTAATATTACGATGCTGATGGCATACCGCCCATTAGTTTTTGTGAAGAATCTGCCCATACAACTCCAACTAAAATCAACTCATACAGGAATAAAATACCCATAACTATAACACACACATATATCTAACCTATTCTATCCCTTATCCCCATCTAAATTATGTAAACACTTAGCTCGGGAACCTGGCATGCATACAGCCCTGAACGTCTTTAACTTTACTTTTTCTTTTTTACAATTGGCTTTATGTTGCACCGTCGCAGATAGGTCTTATGGCGACGATGGGATAGGAGTGGGAAGGAAGTGACTGTAGCCTTAATTGAGGTACAGTACAGTGAAAATAGGAAACTACGGAAAACTATCTTCAGGACTGCCGACACTGGGGTTTGAACCCGCTGGCTGCCCTTAAGTGACTGCAGCTATCGAGCTCGCTTCAACTTTACTTAAAATGAGCAGAACAAATGCCACTCTGGCTTACATTTACAGATTAATTTACTTGTTTATGTATGCCCTAACTAGTGCATCTAGATATAACTTCACATGTTTATAGAACAAAAAGACTTAACTTGGCAGCAGCTTCTTCATCAGCAACCAATCACATAACCGCTACATCATGCGTGCTTTGCCCATGCCTGCGGCATACAGCACAGGGATGAAGGTCCTCTTCTCGACTCCGGGATACTTCTTGGTTGCTGTCTCCTTGATATCGGTTATATCTGGAACTGTTGAGTTACGTTAGAAACATCTACTTCACTGCTTAGCATGCTCGAACACATGACTACAACCTTACTATTGGCTATTATTTGACTATAGCCTCCGCGCAGATATAAGATCAATCTGTGTGGCACTAAATTAAGGAAACTGGCCCGGTTGCAATCAGTCCTTGACAGCGGATATATTTTAAAGGACTCGCACACGTTAATAAAACAATTCGGGTATGCGTTAAATAATACTTATAATTTTATATTGTCACTAGGTCTTGTGAATTAAATCACGGCGGTTGTACTTCAGTTTAACAAAAACTTCACAAAGACATATGTCTTGTTGGCTCACGAATTACGACACTTCGCACTTGGCTTGAGTGAGTATGAGACAATGAGGGCCCTTCCTTTCTCATCGCAGATTTTATAGCCTCTAGAGGACGCTAGCTTCGAGGGTAACCACCAGCTAACACTCCCTTTTCATTTGAAAAAGCTAGCCAGATATTAACGGCCGCTCCCGTAAATACGCATATATAATGTTTGGCACAAGTAAATAATATTATCGGCTCGTGTTAATCGATAATTCTAATCTTAATTATGAGTGGCGGATGAATTGATTGAAATTTGGATGATCCCAGCCCTAGAAAAGACAAGTTTGCCAACCTGTGACAATTGTTCGGTACATCCCCTCATTAATATCTCACCACCTCAAGAGTGCTGTGCTTGGGGACGCCAACATATAGAGGTCTGCATGATTTAAATCACGGCTTGCCGCTCAAGTCCAACTAGAGGAAATTGTTCCTACCGGAGTGATACAGGTTTCTGACAGCCTATGGCACGGCCATCCGGGGTTCCTTCCTTCACTTTCCGCAACTGTATTGAGCGCTTAAATAAAATTATGCCACAGTGTTATAATAAATAAATTAAACCATATTATGATATGGGTCAATACTAACGACAGTGGATTGGGATATAGTACCCTATCTGAAGTACTTATTTGATTATTGTTTGCATGAAGGAGCTATACCAAATGAATGGAGAATTGCTATTGCAGCCTCTGTGTATAAAGGAAAAGGTGATAGACATGTCAGAGTTCCTGATACAAGACTCTGCCTGATGTGTTCCTAAAGTAGTGTAGCTAGATACATTACCAATTGTAATTGTCAATTGTACTGACAGTGAGGCATAACGGGATTTCACTTTTGTCCGTCTGTTTGGCATTGGAGTAACACTGTCAAATTTTATTGGAGATTCAGTAGTCCGGCAACATTGCAAGGCGCACAATGAGGTTTGCCCCATAGAGTGGGCCATTGTTTGTGTGTGCAAGCTGTAATACAGCACCTCAGAATGTGTTGATGCCATAACCCAATGGGAGAGCACTGGCCTATTGCCCAACATGAGTCTGAAATTTACACTATGTTCTGATGCCACATGAAGTTTTCTTATCAAACAGTTGTAACAGAAAAGCTGATGTTAATAGGGGACCAAATGTAGAACAGAAAGAGACATACTGCCATTGAAGAAAGTCCATGTTTCGATGAACAATCTGCATCGAAAAGTGTACAGCCCCTGTTTTTCAGCAGCCACTAAGAAATGAGCTTACGTAGTCACTGCCAATGTTGAGAATAGATTAGCATTTTTGCCCATTTATGAGCATCAAGGTTGTTGGAAGTTGATGTTTTTTAAATTCTTTTGGAATTTTATCCTGAAAGTAAATTGAGTACTGTAACAAAGATGTGCCCCTCTCTAAATGAGATGTGTCTTAGGAAAGAGCTACAAGTATTGTTCAACAGGAGTTATTTTCAGAGAGCATGCAAGGTCATATAAATGTTACAATTTCTATTCAAAAACTTATTAGATAGGGAAACTTTTTCTCAGGTGTGGGAACTTCCTAGTATCGTAACTACCCTGAGATAAGTTTCCCAACCCTAAGACTGGTTAAAACTCTTTCTCGGAAATAATATAATTGTACGGAAATCAGGCAAAAATAATACTTATGTTCAGTGAATAATTGATTAGATTAGCTATAGACAAAAATATAGCTTACCGTGAGGTGGTAAATAATTCCACCTACCTAAACATCTAAAACAATTCTTATGAGCCACCACTGAAATAAACGTTTTCCTTTCTATTAGGAAATGAACCTTTGGCACAGTGGTCTGTCTTTTAAAGAGAGTTCAATATCCACTGCATTTGAAACTTACCCTTCAATTCAGAACACACTAACTTATGCAGTTGGCAGTGGTATCATGATACTGGAAGATTTATATTACCCCCTTTAACCTGAATTGTATATTAACATTTGCTTATGACTTAATTCCTTGCTGAGGTTTAGTGGACCTGATTAAAAACCATTTTCCATGTTTATAATCATATTTTGTTCAGAAGGAAGCCATACTTTCCAATGTCGATTCAGGTAATGTAACCATAAAGTTTTTGGTCTGTTGAAAACTTGAATTAATTATAGCACATACCCAAGTGTTATATGGATTATAATTGGTGCTTTTGACAGACGGAAGCTTTGACGTTACATGATATATTATATTTGTTGTAATGTGATAATTTATTCTTTTTTCAGACCAATTCTGCATATGTCCTGTTTTACTTAAAACAAGACTAGCAGTTGCCATCTTCTTGGAACACAGAAATTGACAAATGAATCTCATGCTGAGAAATTGCCAATCTGTGCCTGTCTTTCCACTTCTTGCCTTCAGACACAGAGGGAGGGCATGAACAGTCATTATATTCTCTGTGATAGCCAAAGATTAATTAAGACTGTTTATATTAAAATCTTTGTAAGCAAGCCATTGTTTGCATTTTTTCTATAATTACAAAAGATGTATGGTTGTGTTACTATGGTGCTTTTTGTATTGTCTATTGACAAGGAGTATTAGTTCTTTTGTTATTCCTTTGTATAGTTTTATCTTGTTAAAATGCTGTAGAAATGTAAGGAAAATGGAGAGTGTATGTGTCAAGAGTTCTAAGTACTAGAATATATAAAACTCAGGAGAGGTAAAAGATGCTTTATAGAATAAGTTTCTCACATACAGATACAAAACATATTTTAATACATACTTCAGTGTATAACTAAGACGAGCATGTGTACATGACAACGTGTTTTTAAAAATATATATATAAACATGAGACAGTACACTTCTAAAGATACAAGTACCATCAGCATAATAATCATAGTGATTAGTACCAAAAGAATATATTGTATTCTTTTAAGATTTTCATTTCATCTGTAGACAAACTTGCAGATATTAAGTCTCCATTTTTAAGCAATGATAATACTCTAGTGCTAGTAATGAACAGTACACTGGATGGCAAAAGTATTTGTGAACTAATAAAGAACCAATGTTTTTACCAAAGTTCTTCAAAGTTGCCCTGATTTGAATGATTTTAATATTTTTTTCCTTTATCATACCTAATTTTGCTCAAATTGTTAAATATTACACACACAAATTTTTTCTGCTAAATGCAGATATGGCTTTTGGGAGGATCATTGTAATCTCCATTGCATCGTCTCTATTTTATGAACATTAATCAACCCCATAAAATTAGTTCCGTGTTTTGCCTCGTCAACTTTGTAGAAATCAAGGAGCAATGTACATTGCCTGACAAAAAAGTTAGGCACCCAGAAGGAGTGGTTGAAAGTGAATGAAACTACATATGCAGAAAGACCCTGTTCCCTTATTGAAACGATTACAATATGGAATCAATCAATCAATACTGATCTGCATTTAGGGCAGTTGCCCAAGTGACAAATTCCCTATCTGTTGTTTCCTAGCCTTTTCTTAAAAGATTTCAATGAGATAGGAAATTTATTGAACATCTCCCTTGGTAAGTTATTCCAATCCCTAACTCCCCTTCCTATAAATGAATATTTGCCCCAAATGTCCTCTTGAATTCCAACTTTACCTTCACATTGTGATCTTTGCTACTTTTAAAGACGCCACTCAAACTTATTCGTCTACTAATGTCATTCCACGCCACCTCTCCGTTGACAGCTCGGAACATAACACTCAGTCAAGCAACTCTTCTTCTTTCTCCCAGTTCTTCCCAGCCCAAACTTTGCAACATTTTTGTAACGCTAATCTTTTGTCGGAAATCACCCAGAACAAATTGAGCTGCTTTCCTTTGAATTTTTTCCAGTTCTTGAATGAAGTAATCCTGGTGAGGGACCCATACACTGGAAACATACTCTAGTTGGGGTCTTACCAGAGACTTATATGCCCTCTCCTTTACATCCTTACTACAACCCCTAAACACCCTCATAACCATGTGCAGGGATCTGTACCCTTTATTTACAATCCCATTCATGTGATTACCCCAATGAAGATCTTTCCTTATATTAACACCCAGATACTTACAATGACCCCCGAAAGGAACTTTCACCCCATCAATGTAGTAATTAAAATTGAGAGGACTTTTCCTATGTGTGAAACTCACAACCTGAATTTTAACCCTGTTTATCATCATACCATTGACTGCTGTCCATCTCACAACATTATCGAGGTCATGTTGCGGTTGCTCACAATCTTGTAACTTATTTATTACTCTATACAGAAGAACATCATCCGCAAAAAGCCTTACGTCTGATTCCACTCCTTTACTCATATCATTTATATATATAAGGAAACATAAAGGTCCAATAATACTGCCTTCAGGGATTCCCCTTTTAATTATTACAGGGTCATATAAAGCTTCACCTACTCTAATTCTCTGAGATCTATTTTCTGGAAATCTAGCAACCCATTCAGTCACTCCTTTGTCTAGTCCAGTTGCACTCATTTTTGCAAGTAGTCTGCCATGATCCACCCTATCAAATGCTTTAGACAAGTCAGTCGCGATACAGCCATTTGACCTCCTGAATCCAAGATTTCTGCTATATCTTGCTGGAATCCTACAAGTTGAGCTTCAGTTGAATGACCTTTCCTAAAACTGAACTGCCTTCTATCGAACCAGTCATTAATTTTGCAAACATGTCTAATATAATAAGAAAGAATGCCTTCCCAAGGCTTACATACGACGCATGTCAATCTTTCTGGCCTGTTATTTTCAGCTTTATGTCTATCACCCTTTCCTTTATACGCAGGGGCTACTATAGCAACTCTCCATTCATTTGGTATAGCTCCTTCAACCAAACAATAATCAAATAAATACTTCAGATATTGTACTATATCCCAACCTATTGTCTTTAGTACTGTATATCCCCAGAAATCTTATCAATTCCAGCTGCTTTTGTACTTTTCAATTTTTGTATCTTATTGTAAATATCATTTTTGTCATGTGTAAATTTTAATACTTTTTTAGCATTAGTCACTTCCTCTATCTGGACATTATCCTTGTAACCAACAATCTTTATATACTGCTGAATGAATACTTCTGCCCTTTGAAGATCCTCACATACACACTCCCCTTGTTCATTAATTATTCCTGGAACGTCCTTCTTGAAGCTTGTTTCTGTCTTAAAGTATCTATACATACCCTTCCATTTTTCACTAAAATTTGTATGACTGCCAATTATGGATGAAAGAGACAAGGCCGTTGGCAGTTACAGGTGGAAGTTGGTGCCTGGTCAGTAGGGTGTTGCATCATCCGCATTGCCCTTATGTGGTTCGGAATGGATCCTCTCCTGAGACAAATTTGTCCACAGTTGTTGCAGCTGTCCCTCCAGATCCTGCAGGTTGGTACTGGGACGGAGTCACCTTCCAATGTCATCCCACATGTGTTCGATGATGGAGAGGTCCGGGTGATCTTGCTGACCACGGAAGGACCTCAACGCGCTCTGGGCAGTCCATAGATGCACATGCTGTGTGCGGACGTGCATTATCTTGTTGGAATGACTGCCCCGGTGTGCTGTGTCATAAGGAGTAGTATGTGCAGGCGCAGAATGTCTGTGACATATTGCTGTGCCGTCAAAGTCTGCCGGAGCACTATTAAAGGTGACCTGAACACATACCCTATAGCTCCCCTCACCATGATGCCAGGGATTATGCCTATGCGTCTTTCCACATCCTGCCCTCTGCCCTCGATGCCGCCAAACCCGCACACGATGGTCATGGAGGTTATGGAGAAGCGAGACTCATCACTGTACATGTGACGCCAGTCGTCCTCTGTCCATGCTTCCCGGGCAAGGCACCACTCCAATCGCGGCGTTTGTGTTCTGGTGTCAATGGCAACCGATGTATGGGGTGGTAAGACCCCAATCTGGCGGATGCCAGTCGTCGAGACACTGTGCGGGAACTCACAGGATGTTGTAGAGTCTCCAGTACATGTTCGTGGATGGCGGGTGCCGAAGTTATGGGATACTGCAATGCTTGGCGCACCATACAACGGTCCTCCCTTGGGGTGCTGTTTCTTGGTCGACCTGCACGATGTGATTGGGTGCCCTTATGTAGCCATTGAGTCTAACATCGGGCCACTGTGACATCTGAATTGCCCACATGCCTGGCAATTGCACGATACGACCAACCAGCCTCATGCAATCCCGCAATGCAGCCTCTGTCAAATGCTGCCAATTGGTGGATAGGCTGTCTAATGCATCTGCAAGGCAACGCAGGTGCTTCGTATTGTCTGTAGTCCTCTCTGCATATCTTGCTTAACTGTTTGACTCAAAGCAGTTAACTGGTAACAACTCATCAACAACAGGACGGTGCCATCACGAATGCACTCTGAATCATTTACTTACACCTCAATGGAATGCATGTATACCGAAACGGGATAATATTGGCCCACTCCTTCTGGGTGCTTAACTTTCTTCATCAGGCAGTGTATTTCTTCTGTCAGCACCCAGTCCCTTACAACCATATATGTGTTTGCAGATAACCTGCAAGTAAGAGTATAGTACTGTTTAAAATTTCATTTTCATATACCCACGTATTTAACTGAATTTTATAAAACAAACAAATTTTGAAGCACCTAAATCAGAGTTTGCACTTATTTTTGTAGTGGTTTTGTAGATTGAATGTGTTCTCCTATTGTCTTATAATCATCACCAGAAATCCTATGTGTTTCTGTCCCCTTCTCTAAATTTGCCAGGCTTTTGTTTGCATTTTAACAGTTCCATTATCACAGATTAAATTAATTTTCAGGAAAAGGTAGCAGAGAATCTATTTCTGAACATAAGTATGCTGCCAAGTTGAACCTACATCATTGTTGGTTCTTAGCTCCCTTGCCTCAACAGAAGTCCTTTACATATATCATATGTCATCTGTTAGCAGTATTAAGGAACTATAAAAGCATCACTCAGGCTTTGATTCATTTGCAGTACATCTGGCAATAGTTCTTAGATCCCTTGCCACTACACTATTCCAGAAGTTTCACGTCTGGATGGTGATAATTCATAGTCATTTTATGTACGTTGAGAAAACATGGTATATTTTTATGAATGTATGATTTCATAAATGTGAAGTGATGTGATCTTTAAAAATATTAAGGTTGTGAATTGAATGTAAAAGACGTACTGAGAACCAGGTATGTTATTTTTTATGTTAATAAAAAAGTAAATCTCTCACTCCTTTCTCTTAATTACTGTATATAGTCACATAATTAAGACACTTACTTTCCTTTCTATATCGTCACCATAAGACATATCTGTGTCGGTGCGACGTAAAGCAAATAGAACAAAAAGCATTTTTCCCATAATGGTAAAACACCAAAAAAATTATTTTTCAAGAAAGGAAGATACATTAAAGATGAGCATAACCATTTAAAAGAAACCACGCTAATTGATTGGCATTTGGCATTAAATTATCATGACAGTTTCCTTCTGAATGGCCAAGCGCGTAAGCTTACATCTGGCAAGTTGAACGCATGGGATTGAAGTAGCCTACAGGTACTGGAAATATGGAAATATATTCTTCACATTGAGAGTTGAAACAAAATAAATATGAATTTGCTAAGGTTCTAATCACATCCATATACTGTATAATGGCATACGGGCAAAAAGAAGAAAATCGTTACCTGTATATGCTGTTTGTTGTTGCTACTGCAGGAAGGACAGCTGCTTCCATCACCACTTGCATCTTTCCATAGGAAATACACTTCACTCCCATCTAACATGTTCAAGATTCCCCTTTTCTTGAAACCGTTTACAATTACTTCCGAATAAATCATGTCCGAAGAAGGCAGTAGCCATTGGCAGATGGTTTCCATATCGTAGCTGCTGGAGTAAGTATGTGCACACCTTCCGCCATCCAGCCCTGATAGAACATTCATACATAGTGCTTGAAAGGCTTACTTACTGAAATGTCCCAAGGGTTGAAGTACAGGGATCAATCCACCAAGAATGGCTACCAGATCAGTTTCCTCTAACTTCTTGGTATCGTCTGTCAAGTGTCCATGAAAGCTGTCCACCAGGTTAAGATCCAGCCATTGAAGGACAGATCCAGGTCATTTTCCCCAAATCATTCATATCCGTGTGTGTGTGAACAACATGTCCATCCATCATTTCTCTTGTGCACAAACATGGATCCCTAGTGAAAATTTAACTTTGGTAGGTTTATTTGGTTTTATAACCTCATATGACAGAAGTTTTCTGCCTACAACACTCGTTTTGCCTCATATCTATTGTTCAACATTGTGCCATATCAAGGCTGATGGGAGTCTGGTCTATATTTCTGATTTTGGAAATTAGCTTATTGTTCTTTTTGCACTTCCTTATCACAAAACAATGAGCGTCTATACAATATTTTGGTTGAAATTTTTCAGTATTGTTTGGCACAACAATGTTCTTTGTTACACAGAAAGTTTATTTATCATACAATTTACTATCCATCCTCAGATACCCTTAAAATACAAGATTCTAATCTCATTTGCTGCAGCTATTTCACATCCGTTAACATATAGCATTTTATGAGAAACAGCATATCCATTGTTATGCAATATTATTACTTATTCCATAAGTTATTCTTCTACTTGTGTAAGCATATCAGTTTTTGGCCACAAAACACTTTACGGCACGTGTTGTTAGCGATGGGCAGTCCTCTCGCTCACAACTCTCATGACTGACATCAGAGAGCTTGAAACTCTCGAAACCGATTCTCCTGTACTGCGACCTGTGCAACATCCCAGTAACTATGAGCATAGTATATCATCAGCAGTTATTCCATAAAATAACGTTCTGATATGGAAACGGGTGTACCGATAAATTTTGACGAAAGCATGGAAAAGTACTGCATGTTCAACTATGAGCTCCTTAATACCATTAACAAAAGTGAAAACAGAATGTCAGTATCTTAAATGCTTCATAAATTAGTTTTAGGTGGACATCTTTGCTGAATAACCATGTATAATTTGTTAATAATAATAATAATAATAATAATAATAATAATAATAATAATAATAATAATAATGTTATTGTTTTCACATCCAACTAACTACTTTTTTATAGTTTTCGGAGACGCTGAGGTGCCGGAATTTTGTTCCACAGGAGTTCTTTTACATGCCAGTGAATCTACTGATACGAACCTGACATACTTCAGCACCTTCAAATACCACCAGACTGAGCCAGGAATGCACCCGCCAAGTTGGGGTGAGTAGGCCAGCACCTGAGCCACTCAGCCCAGTTACAATTTATTAATAACTGTAGATAAGATGTATGCCTACATGGATACTGCACAATTGTTTCGACAGGGCAACTTCTTGTGATGCAGACCGGACCGGAGGTGTTCTCTATGAAAATTCCCCTTCAGTGATACCGTATGTGCTTTTAAGTTCCGGAGTATTTGACTTCTTTTGAACAAACAATGTTAAGGCATGTGTTGTAGAACGCTTTATTCGTACACTCAAAACAATGATGTGGCGAGATATTTACAGCTCAAGGTTCACATCGTTGGATTGAACTGCTATCTAGACAACGATACACCTCGGAACAAAGCCACGTCTTGTTACAAAGAATACACCACGCTTGTAATTAAAACGACTGATCCGCGCCGCCATCGCATTAAAGAAGGTATTTTTTTGCATCAGCAAACACAAGTCTATCTTTGCAAAAGGATACACCCCTAACTGGAGCACAGAAATTTTTCAAATCAGGAGTGTTAAGCTTACTAATCTAGTTATGTATTTACTTCGCGATTTCAGAGGACAGCCTATTGAAGGTGGATTCTACATCGAAGAACTGCAGAAAATAAAATATCCTGATCACTATTTAATCGAACGTGTTATTTGACGTTGTGGAAATAGAAATAATCTGTATGTCAAATGTCTTTGTTTTAATAACAACTTCAATTCATGGATTAATAAATAGGATGTACTTTGAATCTTGTGTTTCTTATTCTCGAACCTCTACCTCTCTTTTCTTCTATGGCATAAGACACCGCACGCCAACATTATTACTACTAGATAATTTAGGACATGGTGTAGAATAGGATTAATATTGAACAACACCTGCAATATGCTTTACGATTCATATTTATTTTAGAATATATACATTTTCTACCTTCAAGTAAATCTGTTCTGCCCTTTCTTTATTTTACTGCCTTGACTGTTTAATGCCACTACCTAGTAACATTGTTCCTTTCATTGCACCGGCAACGACAAGTGCTGCTATCTTCTCAGCAACTGAAGCATTAGGTGACGACACACGCTGCATAGCTTTACGGAGCAGATTTTTATCAGCTACACGTCTTAGTTCAGGAATGTTTTGACGATAAGAAATATCATGCTCTTTGCAGGCAGCATCTAACATATTAATACTGGGATCACCACGTGCCAAGTGAACGTCAGGTCGTGTTCCAGGGCCGCAATACTGGTAACTACAGTGACTATATGTACAGTGTGGCCAAGCCCAGTCCAGCTGCCATGTTTTAGCGAAGTACTCAATCTGCTGGTAGATGAAGGAGAGTGATATTATTATTGTTTCAATAAAGAATAGACTAGGTCACTGTTTTAAGATGTTATTTATTTTGCTTATGCAGTATGCATATAGGCCTATCAGTATTTGTTATATTCAGAGTCTACCGGGCGAGTTGGCCGTGCGCGTAGAGGCGCGCGGCTGTGAGCTTGCATCCGGGAGATAGTAGGTTCGAATCTCACTATCGGCAGCCCTGAAGATGGTTTTCCGTGGTTTCCCATTTTCACACCAGGCAAATGCTGGGGCTGTACCTTAATGAAGGCCACGGCCGCTTCCTTCCAACTCCTAGGCCTTTCCTATCCCATCGTCGCCATAAGACCTATCTGTGTCGGTGCGACGTAAAGCCCCTAGCAAAAAAAAATATTCAGAGTCTGACTACCTGATGTAAGACTTCAAAATTTAAATTTATACGTGGTAGAGGTCTACAAGTCACAATTACTGAAGAGGTTAGAAATTCTGTGTTGGTAGCTACACCTATAATAACATTTATATTATAATACATGTGGCATAAATATTATAGTCATTGTCCTGAATAATGTATGTGATGACTGTAAAGTTAGCCTACATTTAAATTAAGAAGTTAACATTACCATATTCCAGGTTACATGGTTTTATATATCAGAATTTATAATGCAGTATCATCAAACTATACCTAGAAATGTACTTTATTGTATATGACTTTTCGGTATGTATATAATCTTAACACATGCAGATAATTGAAAATAATGTGATTATTTAACCGATGGGTAGAAAAAATTGTATTAACTAACTTCATATTTATGTTAACATAATATACTGTAGCATCTTACTCATTGCACTAATAGAAATAATAACGAAAACCTGCTACTCTTTAGGGGGTGAAAACAAGCAATTGCCATGGTCCCCGGGTTTTATATAGTGCTACGGTTTGATCCCCGCAATGAGGAATTAAATATAAGTATCACTATACAATGGGCCTTTAGTTAAAGGAAATACTACTTGTTGCTCGGTGAAAACAAGCAGTTATCCTTGTCCCTGAGTGCTTGTATTCAGGACTCAATTATTGACCACCCTCTGCTTGATTCCCGTGATGTGCAACTAATTCTGTGCCCCGGTTCCGTTAGTAATTTACTGGTAGATATCTGCTGTATTTTTAAAAATTCTGTTTGCTGCTATCGGTTTGCTAATACATTATTAATGTTATCATAATCTTCTTCTTTTTATACCGCTCACCGGGTGAGTCGGCCATGCGGTTGGGGGCGCGCAGCTGTGAGCTCGCATCCGGGAGATAGTGAATTCGAACCCCACAGTCGACAGCCCTGAAAATGGTTTTCCGTGGTTTCCCCATATTCGCACCAGGCAAATGCTGGGGCTATACCTTAATTAAGTCCACGGCTGCTTCCTTCCCATTCCTAGGCATTTCCTGACCCATCGTCGCCGCAAGACCTATCTGTGTTGGTGCGACGTAAAGCAAATGGCATAAAAAATAATTTCTACTGCTCCTCCCACAACTGTAGGGCGAGATGTATCAATACAACACCTATCTTATCCAACATACCGTTATTTTTTCTTTCTTCAATTAAATAAAAACACAAATATCTCTGAGTGTTAACCATTCCCCCGCACTCATATGAAATACTTTCAGAAGTTGGTATTGAACTGTATACCACAAAAGCCTGGAAAAAATCCAGTTACTCTTTTGAAGGACATTTTTGTACCTTCATGATATTATTTGGTCTCTGAGCTCGAACACCATAGATGAGATTGCGGTTACCAATCATCTCTCCCTTGAGCTCAGTCAGCTTCAATTCCTCCACATAAGGGTAGTTGAGCACGAGGAAGTGCGTGGAAGATAAATATACGCCGTAGTGCGAAACCCATAAGGTACAATTCTGGTACCGGTACGAGAATTACGGAGATGTCGCCATTGGGCCGGGACACCCGTCTCCTATTGAAGGATGTTGAGTACCAAGAAGGTAAGCCGCTTCTGGTCAAGGGCCACCACCTTAAAAGGAATAGCTACCACGGTCCAGGTAATTACGCGACCGTTTTAAGATCAATCAGTTACGACTGAACCATATCCCTACATGAAAAGCTTATAAAAGCATATAATAAGTTGTGTACATCCAAATTTCTGGGAAAATCTTAACCTACCTCTCATTAGAAAATGTTGAAATGACATGGGATATTTCAGTCTAACATAGAGCCATAAATGTTAAGACATACGAGAGTCCGACACAACAACTAGAATGAGAATTTTCTCTTTTAGGACATTCTCTTGGGATAAGATGACGAAGCCCTCGTCAAAGGCAACCTGCTTCATATCAACCATCACACTAATAATAGCATGTCATGTAAATATTTTTAGACAATATATTTTCAGATCACTCCTCATGAGAAGGCTCCGGGAATTTGTTTTAAAGATCAGGGGACAGTACGATTAGCCACTACAGAATGGAGATTGGTTACATATGTAAACCTAACGAACTCAACAATGCACTCACTATCGTCTCAAAGAATATTCAGAAGACACAAACCTTATGTTATCAATTGGCACAAGTATTAAACTACACTTGCCAACATGAGATACAATTAAAAATTAAGCAGGCTACAGAAGGTTCAATAACTTAAGGATATAATCAAGCAATTCACCTGAGTGAAATGGGAAAGACGAGGACTATTTAACTTCATTGGTACACTATCGGAATCACTATTTGGTATACTGGATCAAAGTGACACAGATTTTTATCAATGTAAAATATTGGAATTAGAACAGGAACAGATATCCATGTAAAAAGTTGCCAAAGAGCAAATGGTCGTAGTCAGATCAACACTACAGTCCATGAATAGCACACTATATGACGTCACCAAAAACGAGTTGAAACTTAGTCAAAGCTTGGAAGAAATCCAAATGTTTATCCAAAACCAAACAGAACAATTCGAACAAACATATTCGCAGCTAAGCCTTGGGATAAATATTTTTAAAAACTTGATAGAAATCAAAGACATGACAATTCAGATACATGAGCAATACCAAGTTATAGCCTCAGCCATTACATATGCTCAAATAGGAATAATTCATGTGCAGATTCTAAGCCTACAAAAGGGCTCAGGAACAATTTCCTCAGAAGATGACCCTACCATTTGAATTGGGCACAGCTCAAGAGTACCAGTATCTAATTTACAAGGTAGCCACAATACAGGCTTTCATTAACAAAAATGTACTGGTATATATTCTCTCTATCCCTCTCAGTGAAAAAAAGAAATTCAAATTATATAAAAATTCTTCCTTTCCCTGCCCCCATTAAAAATGAAGAAAACCAATTTATAGTCATAAGGCTTACAGCAGATTTTATTATAATAAGTGAAGAACAACAATTATACGGTATGCATATTTAACTGGAGCCCAGATACACAACTGTAAATAAATCACAGACGATAACAAGGTATGTCAGTCAGGATTTCCTTTTAAAATTTCTCATGGAGAAAAAAACTGTTTTTAATGTTGTTGACTGGTACTAATTTTATTCCACCAAACTGTCTTAAGGATATAATACAGACTCAGCACTTAACATGGTTAAATTAATGTAAACAAATATTTGTGTGTAGTACCAAAACCAACAAAATTAACAGTAGTTTGTCAGGAAACAAGTGATGTAATGTTGAAAGGTGTAAGTATGCTCACATTCTTGCACGGCCTACGGGCCAAACACAACATTGAATCAATGATCAAGGTAAATTCTACTAATAGAAAGGACTAAAAGAAAGGATATTATCCCTGAAATTTTTCTAACATATGAATGATGTGAGCATTTGAATGAAAACTTGAAACTGAAAAACTTCGATTTAAAAGAAGCTTCCTTATACAATATTCTCACTCATGTGAATGATATAAGGTATTCCAGTAGAAAGGTGGAAGATGTCGAAAATCTTATAATAGAAAAAGAGAAAGAGATGAAATTCAATCAATTGTATTCATACTTCAATGTATATAAGGTGATTGTCTGGACAATTGTCGCAGTAGTTATGTTACTGGCAACCTTCACTTGCTGTAAAGGTTTCCCATGTTTTCTAGGTCCCACATATGAAAAGTATTGGAGTGATACCTACCTCTGGTTGTTGCACTAAAATTTGTTTCACACAAAAATTCATTGGTGAAAATAAAGTTAAAATTAAAACCTCAGATGGTTTATTTTGAAAGACCACGACCAGTGATAGGTCGTGCTAGCATACATGAAGTAGAAAGTGAAGATGATATTTTAGATGCAGTGCAAAAATCCCGCGGTACAAAATCACGTACCAGAGTGTAAAAGTTCAACAAAATAAATGCAGTCCAGTTAGGATGTGAACCCCACATCAATTAGTAGAGCAAAATCGTCCTGCTAGTGTAACAGGGTCAACACTCATAGACGGAAGGAACTAACACCATGAGAGGAAGTGATGAGAAGTGCCTGCGTCATCTAGAAAGCACAAGATGACAACAACCTTCCTGGGTAAAGGAAGACGCCAACCAATAGAAAATGGCCAACTCAAAGTCTCAACGAGAGCAAAGTCGAACGCCGAACCGTAGATTAGAGAAAGAAGAGGTTATTTAAGGAGGTGAAGAGGGCAAAATTAGGCAGTAAGAATTGGGAGTCAAGTGACGGTCAGCCAAGTGAAGTCAAGGTAGTCAGGAAAGAGAGTCCCGTGGAGAGTAGTGGTTGGTCAGTCAGTCATTCAGTAGTCAGTCAGAGAGTTGGTCATGTAGTCGCACAACCACGCAGTGGCCAACAGTCCCAGAGTAGTCAGTCAGCAAACAGTAAGAATCTCTCGGTCATTGTCTTAAAAGTTGATCGAGTGACAGTCCGTGGAGGAAGTCAAAGGGTTAGCCAAAAGACTTTACAAGAAACAGTTTGAGGGAGAACCAAGAGAGGTAGACTTCCGAAGTATACGGGGATAAGCTTGAGCAAGGAAGAAGGGACTGTCAGACGTAGTAAGATAAGTTAGTTACGGGAAACCACGGATAAGGCAAGCCATAGTAGAAACCACTTATGCAGTAGAGGGAGACTCCAACACCTAAAGGACCACGAGGGTTCGGTAGCTACAGAGCTAGCCTGACAGTAATCTTTGAGCACCGTACGGACAGGTGAAAGCAGCCTACCACAGGGAAAAGTACCGTGACACAGGAAGGTGAACCTAGAGACAGAGCTAGAGCTCAATAGAACTGCATTCTCTTGACAGTTAGTACAGTGTGAAGTGTTAAGATCTATCGAGTGTCTGTGAAGCTCGGTGAAAGAAGAAAGAAGACGCCGCAAAAAGGTCACCCCTCTTGGAAGATAAGTATTCTCTAAAACAGACTCTTTAAAGAAAAAAGGGAACTGAAGACTTCTTAAGTAGCTTGAAGTGTATTCAGATTAGGAAGTTCCCTCATTAAGAAGAGAAAGTTCACTCACTTGTAGCTGTGCACATTTTTGTACATATCCTTGTAAAATTTGTTTGGTAATTTTAATACATTCAGCTCGGCAAAAGGCAATTTAAATTGGTGTTATTATTGTATCAGATAGTAGTGCATTAAACACTCTCCAGTCCCCAGGACGTTCTATCCTCAGGATACAAGATAGCTTCAGTGTACTGAATGAGGTTGAAGTTTAGCTTTAGCCTCAGAAATAGAAGAATAGGACCTTATCATTTCTCAATTCATCAACTGGAGAATACTGAAGCTTTCAAGATACAAGGTCTGGAAAGATATAATGTATATATAAGTAAAATAACGAAAAGGGAAAAACATAAGTCTAACACCAGAGAATTTAATGAATTCCAAGTACACTACTTTTATGTTTACAAACACAGGGATTTTCCAAATCAAAAAATTGTTTAAGAAACGCGACTATCAGGTTCCATTTTCAACTAAGAACAATAATGGTCATATGATTTTCAACAATAATAATGTAAATCGCAGTAAGGAAAATTATTTAGATTTAGGAATTTACAAACTTTAGTGTGAACAATGCCTTATTACGAACGTCGGTCAAACAAGTGGGAGCTTTCATACTAGGTACACATGACAAACAGATTAGAGCAGATGTAGGATGCAATAGTTACGTAGAAATGAAAAGTTTAGCACAGGATAGGGTGGCATGGAGGCTGCATCAAACCAGTCTATGGACTGATGACTCAAACAACAACACTAGGAACACATTAATGTTAATAGACACAGGAAGTATTTTTCCATGAGCATCCACATGGGAGATGCAGGTCATCAGTATACCAACATAATTAGGGACTTGACCATATATAAGAAAGTGAGCAAAGGGAGCCTGATGAATATACATAAAAATATTTTTATAGGTTTGGACCAGATTTATAATTCGATCAATAATTTGAATTACATACAAGAGAATTAGAATCCGTTATACGAACAGATACCATCACTTTTAACAACGCGCAAAATTAATAATTTGAAGTTACCTCCACAGAAGCAAACACCCCTTCCTTCCATTCTACGTATAGGTGGAGCAGCTTCCCCCTGCAATCGTAACAAACTCACTTTTCTTATCTCTGAAAGTTCAGACTTACGATTTTTAATTTTTTTTTCTTTCCAGACCTTGTCACTTGAATTTTAACAGATTGAAAACTTCAGTATTCTCCAGTTGACGAATTTATCAAATTTTAACATGTAAAAGATTTTTTCTAAGAAAGTGGTGGGCAGTATAATAGGAAAAGTGTGTGTATTGATTTCAGTGTGTTTTCTAAAACATTATAGAAAGGACAGGTGTTCATCAATTTTAAATTATTGGACAGTAACATTTATGCGTAAAATAAGTTTTGAGATGCTTTGGCTGAAGAAGTCTTAAATAAAAGACTAAACATGTAACAGAGAATGCATAAAATATTTTAAGGTTAAGTGTATTCTCCCTTGTAAAGTGTAAAGTGAAGTGTATTGATTGGGTGGATCATTAACCAAATATTAGTTCTCACATACCACTTAGTCAAGAACCTCGTCTCCTTTGCCCCAAGTCTTAGCAGCACAAACTTTGCAACATTTTCGTTAACGCTACTCTTTCATTGGAAATCACCCAGAACAAATCAAGCTGCTTTTCTTTTGATTTTTTCCAGTTCTCGAATCAAGTAATCCTGGTAAAGGTCCCATACACTGGAACCATACTATAGCTGGGGTCTTACCTGAGACTCAAATGCCCTCTCCTTTACATCCTTACTACAACCCCTAAATACCCTCATAATCATGTGCAGAGATCCGTACCCTTTATTTACAATCCCATTTATTTGATTATCCCAAAGAAGATCTCTCCACATATTAGCACCTAGGTATTTGCAGTGATCCCCATAAAGAACTTTCACCCCATCAATGCAGTAATTAAAACTGAGAGGACTTTTCCTATTAATGACATTCACAACCTGACTATTAACCCCATTTATCATCATACCAATTGCCCACCGTCCATCTCACAACACTATCGAGGTCACCCTGCAGCTGCTCACAATTTTGTAACTTATTTAATACTCTGTACAGAATAACATCATCTAAACACAGGTCCAACAATACTGCCTTGAGGAATTCCCCTCTTAATTATTACAGGGTCAGATCATGCATCGCCTACTCTAATTCTCTGAATTCTATTTTCTAGAAATTTAGTCACCCATTCAGTTACTCATTTTTTCTAGTCCAGTAGCACTCAATTTTGCCAGTAGTCTTCCACGATCTACCCTATCAAATGCTTTAGATAGGTCAATCGCAATACAGTCCATTTGGCCTCCTGAATCCAGGATATCTGCTATTCTTGCTCAAATCCTACAAGCTGAGCTTGAGTCGAATAACCTTTCCTAAACCCGAACTGCCTTCTGTCAAACCAGTTATTAATTGTGCAAACATGTCTAATATAATCAGAAAGAATGTTTTCCCAAAGCTTACATACAATGCATGTCAAACAGACTGGCCTGTAATTTTCAGCTTTATGTCTATCACCCATTCCTTTATACACAGGGGCTACTATAGCAACTCTCCATTCATTTGGTATAGCTCCTTCAACCAAACAATAATCAAATAAATATTTCAGATATGGTACTATATCCCAACACATTGCCTTTAGTATATACCCAAAAATCTTATCAATTCCAGCTGCTTTTCTAGTTTTCAACTTTTGTATCTTACTGTAAATGTCGTTGTTATCATAGGTAAATCTTAATACTTCTTTAGTAATACTCACCTCCCCTACCTGGACATTATCCTTGTAACCAACAATCTTTACGTACTGCTGACTGAATACTTCTGCTTTTTGAAGATTCTCGCATACACACTCCCCTTGTTCATTAATGATTCCTGGAATGTCCTCCTTTGAACCTGTTTCTGCCTTAAAGTACCTATACATACCTTTCCATTTTTCATTAAAATTTGTACGACCACCAATTATGCTTGCCATCATGTTATCCTTAGCTGACTTCTTTGCTAGATTCAGTTTCCTAGTAAGTTCCTTCAATTTCTCCTTACTTCCATAACCATTTCTAAATTTATTTCGTTCCAACCTGCACCTCCTTCTTAGTCTCTTTACTTCTCTGTTATAATATAGTGGGTCCTTACCATTCCTTACCACCTTTAAAGGTACAAACCTATTTTCACATTCCTCAACAATTGCTTTAAACAAATCCCAGAGTCTGTTTACATTTTTATTTGCCATTTTCCAGCTATCATAGTTCTTCCTAAAAACTCCCTCATGCCTGTTTTATCAGCCATATGGTACTGCCTAATAGTCCTAATTTTAATATCTTCCTTTCTTTCACAATTATTTTTAACTACGACAAAAACAGCTTCGTGATCACAAATACCATCTACTACTTCGATTTCTCTATAGAGTTCATCTGGTTTTATCAGCACCACATCCAAAATATTCTTCCCTCAAGCTGCTTCCATCACTTTCTGAATCAAAAATCAAATAAAAAATAAAAAATCTCTTTATTTGCAAATGAGGTGTCTACCTCGATGGCAAATGGTACACTAAAATACATTATTGTCAAGCACTAAATATTAAATTAACAAGAGAAGAAATTTTTTCTATAATACAATATTATACAATTTACGCTAACAATGTTTTCTAGTAAACACACAGCTCATCCTTAATAAATTTATATTGTTTACAAAATTCTACTTATCATATCTCCTGTACTACTTACAAATATAGTCAACTGATATACAATATGTGGAATTACTTCAAATGATACTATACAACTGGTCTAAGATTAATATTTACATTGCATTTATTTACTTATTTACTTTTATACCCGTTCGGGAACCTAAGTAGCATCACGACCTGCTGCGACTTAACCAGAGCCCCTTTTGCCACCACTTTTCAGAGTTCCTGAAGGGCCTTCACAGCTACCGTAGCGGTCCCAGGGCCCTCGAAGTCCCCACTGTATTTCACCCCTACAGGCAGTCCCCTAATTTGGCTGTCCAAACTCCTTATACCAGGGGATGGAATTCATTTATTCACACACATTTTTTATTTACATTAACCTGCACTGGTCGCATGCCCTCCAACACTTCATTTATTTTCTCTGTTGCTGTTTAATCTCTTCTTGAATATCTGTACAGATTTTGGAAAAGGATCAAACACTACCACTGGTAAACTGTTCAACTCCTTCACACCCTTCCCAATGAATGAAAATTTACCCCAATCACTTTGGCTAAAATTCCTTCTAATTTTATATTTGTGGTCAGTCCTGCCGATATAATTATTTTCCAACTGAAGCCTCTCACGGATATCTCCCCAAGCTTCTTCTCATGTATAGGCTCTATATAAACCTATAAGTCTAGTTTTCTCCCTTCTCTTACTTAAAGTTTCCCACCCAAGTTCCTTTAACATTTCTGATACACTACTCTTTCTCCTGAAATCCCCTGTTACAAATCTTGCTGCTTTCCTCTGTACACTATCTATTTCTTTTATTAGGTATTCTTGGTGAGGATCCCAAACACTGTTTGCATACTCCAATAATGGACGAACCATACTCAAGTAACTTTTTTCTTTTAATTCTTTGTTACATCCTTTAAGTAGCCTCATTATGACATGTAACGATCTGTATGCTTTCCCAACAATGTCATCAATATGACCCTTCCAGTGCAAATTACTTTCAAATCTCACACCTAAGTATTTGCACTTGCCATCTTTTGGGATAACTACCTCATCCAAATTATATTCAAATTCAGTTTCAAAGCTCCTGTTTGTAAAATTTGTAACAGTTGATTAGCCTCCATTAACCTTCATATTATTTTCTTCAACCCATTGTTGGATATTTTCAAGGTCCCTTTGTAATTCTGAACAATCCTCAATGTTGTTTATTTCCCTATAAACAATTATGTCATCTGCATACAATCTTATTTTTGATGTTATATTGTTCCCTAAATCATTTGCGTATATTAAGAAAAGTAACGGACCGATTATACTACCCTGTGCAATTCCCTTCCAAACTTTCTCTTCCTGAGATACATTATTTCCTACTTTGACTTTCTGAACCCTTGAATTTAGAAATGTTTTATCCAACGTGTAACCCTTACGTCCAATCCTATTCCCTCCAATTTCTTTAATAATATTCCATGTTCCACTCTATCAAAAGCTTTGGAAAGATCTATGACTATGCAATCTAACTGACCTCCTGAATCCAATTGATCTGATATGTCCTGCTGAAATCACACCAGTTGTGCCTCACAAGAAAATTTCTTTCCAAATCCATACTGGATCCTCATGAACCCATTTTTATCATCGCATATCCCTCTGATGTTCTTTGATATTAAACTCTCCAGCATTTTACAAACTATACTGGTCAGGCTGATTGGTCTGTAGTTCTCTGGTTTCCTTTTATGACCCTTTCCTTTATAAATTGGTATTATTATAGATTCCTTCCATTCCTTTGGTATTACACTATTATTTATGATATAGTCAAAGAGAAATTTTAAATAAGGCAGGTGTACCAACCCATTGTCTTTAATACCTCCCCAATAATTTGATCACTTCCTGCTGCTTTTCCTTGCTGAAGCAGTTGGATTTCTCTGAAAATATCTTCATTTGTGAATGAGAAGCTTCTTGTTTCCCTCTGTGTCTCTCCCTCTCTATCTTCTGTTTTGGTTTCCAACTCCTGACAATCATCTACTGAATCTCTGAATTCCCTACTAAATAGGTTTCTTTCTCAGTATCTGTTAAATAGTGTTCACCCCCTTCTCCCACCATTGAAGGAATTTGGATTCCTTTTCCTTTTTGATTCCTAATATATGAATACTGCATTTTCCATTTTCCTTTGTGGTCATTACCCTCTTGAAGTATGCCATTCATATAATTCTCTTTCGCTTCCTTTTTCACTCTATTCAGTTCCCTCATTAGCTGTTTTCTAGTTTCTCTACTCCCCCTACCTCTTTGATTTTCCTGTCTACTTTTCTACATTTTCTTTTTAATTTTCTTATTTCCCTTGAATAATAAACAGGGTCTGATGTCATTTTACCCTTCTTAACAGGTACAAAT
This sequence comes from Anabrus simplex, assembly GCF_040414725.1. Lineage (NCBI taxonomy): Eukaryota > Metazoa > Arthropoda > Insecta > Orthoptera > Tettigoniidae > Anabrus > Anabrus simplex. Next base: position 281,904,514 of record NC_090266.1, on the reverse strand, counting down.
CTCTTCTCTCCTTCCCAAATGATTCCTTTAAATTTAGCCCAAAGTGTATCCACGTTACTCCCTTCACTTATCCAACAAATGAATTGTGATTTAAGGTAAGTCCAAAATTCGTCCACTTTAGTTTTTCTGTGCAATTTCTTGTCTTGTGTAACCCTCTTATTAAACCTTTTTGGTATGAGTCCTACATCCATTATTACATCCTTATGGTCTCCTATTCCTTCAATTACCTTAGTTTTATTAACAATTTCCCATGGTTTAACCAAGAATACATCTAGTAAGTTATTGAGACGAGTCGGTTCTTGTACTACTTGTGTAAATCCTCCCTCCCAAATTAACTTATTTGCCAGTTTCTATTCATGGGCTTCACTTGCAGCTCCATTCCATTCAACTTCAGGCAAATTTAGATCTCCCCCAATTATTACCATATCATTATTATTGTTTTCATGAGAATAATCATTTATTTTCTCAAATATTTCCATGTCTCTTTCCTCTCTTCCAGGCCTGTATGTTCCTATAATTCCCACCTCCTTCATATTATCACAAACTAATTTTATCCCTAATATTTCATCCCTTTCATCAGTAAACCATTCATGTGAACAGTAAGTTTCCTTCACCGGAATAAACACCCACCCTCCCTTTTTATCTCCTCGGTCTCTACGATAGACTGCGTACCCTTCTGGAAATACTTCTCTATTACCCACCCGTTCTCTCAACCACGATTCCACTCCTATCACCACATCAGTCTCATAAGATTCCATCAATGTACCGAATTTTAATTGTTTATTTACTACACTTTGACAGTTTACCAAGAGCAGTCTCAGAGCCCCTTCCTCCCTAAAACTTGACTGTTGCAATTGGGTAAATAGAAATTCCTTACTATCCTGAGTTTCATTTTCTAGTTGGAGCCAGCTTGAAGTACACCTGGCTCTTTCTACTAGTTTTCCTGGTCAGTATTATAACTCATGGGAGTTGCCTGTTTTACAGTACATATCTTAAGATTAATAAAATCTAGAACAATATTTGCTATCTTTCGTTTACCTGAATTGTTTAGATGGAGGCCATGTTTTGTATAACTGTATCTCTCAAAACTGTGCATTCAATAACCTGAGTAAGTTGTTCCGAAAATGTTTACAAATTTTAACAATATCTGTATTGACCTTGTCCACTTCAATGTTCACACACGAGTCTCTACTCAAATCATGCCTGTGGGGCACGTTCACTACAAAGACGTTCGTGTGGGTCAGCTTCCCTAGTGTATGTTTAAGTTGTGATCTTACATTCTTGGCGTGGTCGTGAGCTACGTCGTTCGTCCCACCGATGATAAGCACTGCATCGCCGCTCCCGAAGTTCCTAGTTGCTTCTTCTGCGTTTTCCAGGACACTGCTGACAGAAGCTCCTGGATATATTTCTCCGGTTGCTGCTATATTCTCGTCGTTAATCACTCCCGCAATTCCCCTTCTTTGGCTATCACCAAACACAGCTACCTTCGCTGATTTAGGCCTAACTGGGTCTTGAATCTGAATTCTAGGCCTAAATTTTAAACTCGGCACGGCAACGGCAGCGGATCGCGATAATTTTGTTTCACGCTCGCGATCACTTTCTTCCAGAATTAAATTATTTAGGGCAGAAAACCTATTTCTGATGTTTATTTCCGGAAATTCAGTTGTAGATTTCTTCTTAGCTGGCCATCCACGAACTACTTGACACCACGTGCTCGAGTTTGTTACTGGTACCGATACATCACTCGAAGAATGGTCAGTCCTAAATTCTAGCGATCGCAGTCTTTCTTTTAATTCTCGATTTTCAACGTTAAGAGTCTCATTGTCCTTTTGTAGAATGTTTATAATTACTAATGCACTTTTATATTCCTCATCGATTGTTTTCGGTGCTTCATCGTCAACGCCGTCGCCAACTAAAACATTCCGAACACACTGCTCACAAATCCAGTCAACGTTTTCATTAGTTATTACGTCTCTAGAGCAATTTCCGCACTTATAATGCCACCATCGATCACATGAATCACACAAGATGCCATTTTTCACTAATCTTCGACATTTTCCGCACTTTTCGTCACATGTTACGGTTAATTTACTCGGAGGATAAAACACTACGTCGTCATTACCGGGCGCCATTTTGAAAAAGTCTGCCCCTCCCATAGTAACTTATTTGCCATTTGTTGTTCATGCTTCCTGTCGGTCGCATTACCTTCCCAATTGACATTTGGTAAATTGAGATCACCTGCTCCTATCACATTCCTTTCCATATCATTTCCAACATAGCTGATTATCTTATTAAATAATTTTTAATCAGTGTCAGCGCTACCCTTTCCCGGTCTGTATATTCTAAAGACATCAAGTTGCCTATTATCTTTAGAGAAGAGCCTTACACCCAGAATTTCATGTTTTTCATCCATAAGTTTTTGTAACTTATAAATACTTCCTTCACCAGAATGAATACTCCCCCTCCTACCATTCCTATCCTATCTCTACGATACACACTCCAGTTCCGTGAGAATATTTCTGCATCCATTATATCATTTCTCAGCCATCATTCAACTCCTATTACAATATGTGGGTAGTATATATCCATTAAATTACTTAATTCGATTCCCTTGTTTACAATGCTTCTACAGTTGAGCACTAACATGTTTATGTCATCCCTACTTGATTTCCAGTTCCCTGTTCGCTTAACGCCGCTCCGTAGGCCACTCCATTTCCTTGAATGTACCTGCCTATAACCCTTCGAAATAAGTTTCCTAACTTATATGTACCATTGCGGTTTAAGTGAAGGCCATCTGGGCGCAGATTCCTATTTCCTACGCACCCATTAGGATCTAGAAATCTCTCTCCCAGTTTCCCACATACCCACTCCATAGTCTCATTTAAATCCCCAATTACCCTCTAGTCAGTATCCCTCCTACGCAGTATTCCACTGATGACTATCTCCGCTTCCTTAAACTTCATCCGTGCTGCATATACCAGATCCCACACATCCCAACTATGTTGGTACTTATACCTGCTTGCCTTACGTTGTTAGTACCAACGTGAAACACTACCACCTTTTCTTTTCCCTCTTCCTTCTCTTTACTTTCCTCAACATCTGCCTCAACCTAATTCCTGGATAACACTCTAACCTGGTTCCCTTTCTTCCACACACCTTCCCCACATGTCTAACAATGGAATCCCCCATGACCAGAGCCTCAACCCTACCCACCTCATTTGATCCCCTCCCCTCCTGGTCAGCCCTTTCTTCTCTCAATGCTGCAGAAGCTACTCCCTCTTCCCTTTTCTCCCTCCCATGACCCTGTTCCACCTATCTTTTCCTTTTCACTACACTACATTTCCCTTTCCTATCTTTTCCCTTCCTCCTACTTCCACACATCTCAGCAACAGTTCCCTGTTCCTCATCTTCCCTCGGTGGTTCTACATGCAGTGACTCGTACCGATTTCACACAGACACCTGTCCTGAATTCTGATCCTGAACAGAGCCCTTAGCCTGCAATCTCCTTCCCCTTAAAACATTAGACCACCTGTCTTCTACAATTCCCCCATTTCCTTCCCATCCCTCCTTTAAACCTACTGTATCTTGTACATTATTTGAGGGAGGCCTACTTTCCTTCCTGTCCTCTGAGAGAATCCTAATTATCTCTCTCAAACTCTCCAACTCCTCCCTCATACTCCTTAATGCCTGGCCACACCCACAGTTCGTACAGTTGCACCGCTTAGCCATTATTTACAGAATAATGGGAAGAATAGGAAAAATAAAATAACTTACTCTGTGCAAACAAAAATGAAAGGAAAGAAATATTGCTTATAAAATTGAAGGGAAAGAAATATTGTCTAGGATAGTTAACAAAAATCACACAACAACAAGGTAATTAATATAAGCTACTACTACACTACAATAATACTTAGTTCTAGGAATTTCTTTCTACAACACCCTAACAGAATGAAAATTGCTGTTAATTACTGAAAACTGAAAGTAATACACAAGAATTAGATCTACACAATTCTAAACTGCAGTTAAGGCTGCCCTAATTACTGCAACAGAATTCTAATAAGAGAGAGTTAATACGGATACCGCAGATATTATACATACTACAGATACTATACTACACAAATATAACACAGTAATAGAATAAACACGCTAATTTATAATAAGATACCTACTATAATACACTACAACGATTTTAAACTATGTTCAGACGTATCCTAATTATAACACAACAGGTAAGCACAAACTGAAGTGGAAATTACAATTAAAGTTTGAAATTCGTAAGACTACTCAAAATAATAGAATAAGCAATCTAAATCCTAATAAGTCACTACAGTACACTACAACAGTTTTTAAACTATGTTCAGATGTATCCTAGTTACAATAGGTTCTTATTAAGCACAAATAGAAATGAAAATTGCAATTAGGCCTAAAGATTGAAATTCGCAAGTACTACCGTACTCAAGGATTAGCAACAAAGATAAACACGTAGACAGAAGATTATTTCTTTAGTATTACTTTATCCTACTATGCTCTAATAGAAATGAAACCTTGCGTTTGGTTAAATGCATAAGTATTGACAGGATTGCCGTACACAAAGAAAAACACGAATATAACAAGCAAGATACTCTCAGTACATTGTCGAGGTCCTTTTGCAGTTGATCACAATCTTGTAACTCATATATTACTCTATTCAGAATAACATCATCCACAAAAAGCCTTATCTCTGATTCCAGTTCTTTACTCATATCATTTATATATATAAGAAAACATAAAGGTCTAATAATACTCCCTTGAGGAATTCCCCTCTTAGTAATTTTACAGGATCAGACAAAACTTCACCTACTCTAATTCTCTGAGTTCTATTTTCTAGAAATATAGCCCCATTCAGTCACTCTTTTATATAGTCCAATAGCCCTCATTTTTGCCAGTAGCCTGCCATGATCTACCCTATCAAATGCCTTAGATAGGTCAATCGCAATACAGTCCATTTGACTTCCTGAATCCAAGATATCTGCTAGAAGTTGCTGGAATCCTACAAGTCGAGTTTCAGTGGGATAACCTGTCCTAAACACGAACTGCCTTCTATCAAACCAGTTATTAATTTTGCAAACATGTCTAATATAATCAGAATGAATGCTTTCCCAAAACTTACCTGCAATTATTGATCTTCTTCATGAAAAATGCAATATATCAAATTATATATACATAATTCATGTTTCATGAAGGATCTGATTCCTGTATGCCAATGTGACAAAAATAACTTTATGGTTAATTTTTCAGCCTTTGAATACAAAAATTTCTGCAAGCCACTCTTTCCAATTCTCGGTCCACTGATCCTCCTTGTATGCAACAATAAAATCCAAAATTTTGCTCGTCTTCAGGTTCTTATTTTATTTTTTATTTACAATTTGATTTACGTTGCACCGACACAGATAGGTCCTATGGTGACGATGGGATAGGATAGGCCTAGGAGTAGGAAGGAAGCAGCCATGGCCTTAGTTAAGGTACAGCCCCGGCATTTGTCTGGTGTGAAAATGGGAAATCATGGAAAACTGTCTTCAGGGCTGCCGACAGTCCGGGTTCAAACCGACTATCTCCCGGATTCAAACTCCCAGTTGCGTCTCCTAACTGCACGGCAAACTCGCCCGGTATGTCTTCAGATTCATGATAGAGTTAGTTACTTACTTTTCAGAGAATCCAAGTGAATCATCTGTCACCTGTTATATGCAAATTATGTCCTTCAGAGCAGCCTCATAATTTAATTGTTTTTCTACAAGCCAAGGATGATGTGCTTTAGAGCAGGGGTTCTCAAACTGTGGTACGGGTACCCGTGAGATTTTCGGTGGCGAGCAGCCTTCAGGGAAAAAATTAGAAAAACTAGAATATGAAATAAATAACAAGAAAGTTAATTATATATATATGGAGCCATGCTTCGTTTGAAAGTTTCACCAGGACTACAACATATCAGAAAAATGTGTCGCACCATGTAGGCACAACCATCGCATTTAAATTTTGATGATTCCTATTGTATGAATTGCAGAATTGAGATAGAAAATTTCTCATCCTTACTTCTTAATTTGATGAAATTGAATGAAAACCTACAACCTGTTTTCCAGTCATTGACCGGGTAAGGGATGTAATGAATAAATCGTATATAGGCTATTAGTTCGACGGGGTCGCCACTCATAAAGTGATTTATTAATGACTGATAAATGCTATGAAATGATACTGGAGAGTGTTTCTGGAATGAAAGATGACAGGGAAAACCGGAGTACCCAGAGAAAAACCTGTCCCGCCTCTGCTTTGTCCAGCACAAATCTCACATGGAGTGACCGGGATTTGAACCACGGTATTCAGCGGTGAGAGGCCGACGCGCTGACGTCTGAGCCACGGAGACCCTGTCTTAATTTCATATTTAGGCTAAAATAAAGCATTTTGTGAAACTTTCGTACAAACATGGTATTCTGTGTTACTTCATTATCATTGTATTATATTTGAAACCGACACAAACCCATAAATTTCTTGTTATGTGTAATAAAAGTATTTTTCACAATCTCGTCTTATTTGCGATGTGTATTTCAAATAATGGTTTATAATCAATTTAAAATACCTTCATAATTAGCCAGGTATTCATATTTTTTAAACCTATCATTTGAGGATTTTCCTGGGGGGTACATTTGACTTTTAGCCATCAGTTAGGGACAATAATAATTATTAAATTAATGTTGTATGGCCCACCTTTTTCAATACTGTGTTATGCAATATTATTGAATTACATTACTATACTAGGGACTAGTTTCGGCCTTGGCTGGCCATCTTCAGCCTTAATGTAATATATCGAATACCTATACAAATTTAAAAACACACACTTGACATGAAAACTAATGTACAAACACACAATTAACATTAAAATCTGGAATGAACTAATTGTAAAATCTGAAAAATAAATTAGGCTCTAAATTCTTAGCATCTGGAGTATGCTCATCATCCAGACTCTTTCTTGTATTGATATTCATAGAATTGTTAGTTCCATCACTGCTAATAATTACAATTTCAATTGCAAAACAGGAACGGGTAAATGTTAATTCTGTAGTCAGATCATCAGTCACCAAATCTACTTGAGTAGTGTTAGCAGTATGCAAGCCACTGGATGCCACTGTAAATAACCACCAGCTGATGCAGAGATGCTAGATGGTGTTTCCACATCGACCAACGTAAATAAAATGAAACGTTCCCATAGTGTTTGTTGAAAACATGCTGAAATGCTGTTGGATATTGTCAGGACGGCACATGAAGATATGGTTAAAACTGACACATTCTTAATTTGTGGCTGCTATAAATTCGCAATTCATTTCGGTGTCCATGAAGTTAACCTGCATAAATTTTAGATAAAATTAATGAATAGAAGGAGAGAGAGAGAGCGTCTTAGTCAAATCGCATAAGTTCTATGGGACTTACCTCTCTTTGCAGCATGTGGTACGTGGTGTATTGCTGTGTGCCTTATACTAACGGTTGTGAGATTCAAAGGAAAAGGAAGGGGCGGAGCAAGGAGAGAGAGATGGGGCAAGGGGAAAGAGGGTGGGGCAAGGCGAGAGGTCGGTGAAAGGAGAGGGGGTGGAGAGGAAGGGGGGAAATTAAGGTGGGGCCGAAGGATGTGGGAAAAGAGATGGCTGATGAGGAAAGGTGCTGTGAATATTATGAAAAACTGAATTATGACTTGTTGGTTTGACGTTTCTAAAAATGGGAATTAGAAAGTCAAATAGAATATTTGGCCCTTCTGAAATGACATTAAGATTATGATTCGGGTTCAGAAATGTTAAGGAGAGGTCCTTTGTTGATGATCTTGAGAATTTCCATATCTTGTTTAATGCCTGTGGATTTGTGATTATAGTCATACATATGCTGTCCTACAGCTGAAAATGTATTGTACTTCAGGGCATTTACATGTTCCGAGTACCTTATATTAAAATTCCTCCCGGTCTGTCCAACGTAAGAAGAATTATAACTGTTGCAAATAATCCTGTATACTCCTTATTTTTAAAAAACTATTGAACTTGTTTATGGATGTGGCATTATGTAAAACTTGTGCATTCCTATTGATGATTTTGAAAACTACTTTTACATCATGCGTTTTAACGATGTTGGTGACTTTGTAAATATGTTCGTTGAACGTAAAGATAGAAAGTTTCGAGGTGAGTCTCATATAATCTAGGGTTAAAAAAGGACTTTTCAAGTACAAAATTTGATCTCCTCTCTCAGCCAAATCTTGTTTGTTCTAGTTTGTGTTTTAGTAATTTGAAAATAAGAACGATGCTTCTTAAACTTGCTTTTAAGAAAGTTGGGTGTCAAATCGTGAGCGAGAGCGATAGACTGTTTGAGAAATTTGATGTCTTTGCACAATTTGGCTATTTTGACTTTAAGACCTAAATATAAATAGGCTTTCTGTTTTGCCTGTTGGCTACGTAATGATAGGATATAAACTTTATGGTTTTGATCCGTATTGAATTGTGATCACCATAATAATTATTACATTAATATCGTAAGGTCCATTTTCAATACTATATCATGCAATATTATTGAATTACATTACTAAACTAGGAACTAGTTTCGGCCTTGGCTGGCCAACTTCAGCCTTAATGTAATACACTTAATACATAAACAAATGTAAAAACATACAAATGACATGAAAACTACACATAATTAACATTAAAATCTGGAATGAACTAAGTATAAAATCTGAAAAATAATTTAGACTCTAAATTCTTAGCATCTGGATTATGCTCATCATCCAGACTCTTTCTTGTATTGATATTCATAGAATTGTTAGTTCTATCAATTCTAATTATTACAATTTCAATTGCAAAACGGGAACTGGTAAATGTTGATTCTGTAGTCAGATCATCAATCACCAAATCTACTTGAGTAGTGTGAGCAGTATGCAAGCCACTGGATGCCACCGTAAATAACCACCAGCTGATGCAGAACTGCTAGATGGTGTTTCCACATCAACCAACATAAATAAAATGAAATGTTCCCCTAGTGCTTTTTAAAAACATGCTGAAATGCTGTTGGACATTGTCAGGACGGCACATGAAGATATGGTTAAAACTGACACATACTTAATTTGTGGCTGGTATAAATTCGCAATTCATATCGATGTCCATGAAGTTAACCCGAATAAATGATAGAGATAAAATTAGATAAAATTACTGAACAGAAGGGGAGAGAGAGCTTGTTAGTCAAATGGCATAGGTTATACGAGACTTACCTCTCATTGCGGCATGTGGTGCATGGTGTATTGTTGTGTGCCTCAAATTAATGGTTATGAGTTTGAAAGGAAAATGAGATCAAATTTTGTACAAGAAAAGTCCTTTTTTAACCATAGATTATATGAGACTCACCTCGAAACTACAAGTTTACTTTCGGATGCTCACTGAAAGCAAGAGTTGATAATAGACTATTTATTGTATTATCAAAGAAACAACAAACCCTAGAGAAAACCTGCATACGTTAATGAACTCGAAACTCAACAATAACTATGCGAAAGAAACCAACAAAGACACTAGGCCTAACATGCCCAACCAATTTCACCCTCCGATCATAAATTTGTCCAAGGTACCATTGAATGAAGACGAAAGTTCCATTTTAGCCAAGGGACCTAAACACAACTGGCTTATTTTTAACGCTATGAACACAGCCATCACTACAACAGTAGAAGCAGAATTAGCCATTAGCAAATTGCCAGCAGATAAACAAGATGAAGTAAGAACTGAAGTGAAAAGAAAATTAAACTCCATTCTTAAACCAAAAAGCAATATTAACTACCGTAATTCACCCCTTACTACTCATGACGACAATAACTACAAGGATTTGATTCTCATACAAAAGCAAATACATGCTCTCAAAAAGAATATCAATGATAATCTTATAATTAGGAAAGCAGATAAAGGTAACACTTACTGTCATAATGGACATAATCGAATATGTAAGCAAAACAAAGCAGACCCTCAAGAATACTTCATATCTATTGACAGATCAAGAAAAACTTAGTTAATATGAACCTAGATCTACCCACCGCCAAAGCCCTCCCCCCACAAGTTACACAAAAAAGGTGTCCCCATTTGCCCGATCATTAACTATAGACGGAGTCCGCTATATAAAGCATCACAATTCATTCATTTTTAAGAAGGAACTATCATTTTCTGTCGAACGAATCCGTCAAAAACACTATGGTAAAGAACTGATCGATAAATTAGAAAAGTTTAACATTCAATCCAATCATTCTCTCCACTCATTCAATATTGTAAACATGTATCCTAGGATACAAATCTTCAAGGTATACCCCATCATTCAAAACAATTTATGCAAATACAGCGGCCTAAGTACACTGACTGAGCAAAAGTCATGAAATAGCAGAGCACTGACGCGCAGGTGTGTTGTCTGCGCACCACACGCCCCCTGTGCCAGCAGCAGTTGTACAGGAGACATTGTGAGCAGTGGCTGTGCATGTGACAGGTGTAACATGGAACGTCGTCGTGAGCTGACACCGTTCGAACGAGGTATGCTGGTCGGTGCCCGACGGATGGGAAGTACGATTTCGGAAGTGGTGCGGGAATTCGGCTTCACACGATCATATATCTCAAATATTATTATAATATTTGAGATATACGTCAACTTCAATATGGAACCAAAATGAGAATAGTTACTTGTAACTTAGTAGACAACCAGGCAAAATTCACACGATCAACCGTGTCCAGGTTGTGTTGTGAATGGTTGAATCGGGTGTCACCATCCACAACAGACGAACGACCGGCCGTCCAGCCACCCTCGATGACCGTGACCGGCGACATCTGAGACGGATTGTCAATAGTAACAGACGGGCAACAGTGCAACAAATCACGGCTCAATTCAACACAGGCCGTGCTAGACACGCCTCCCAGTGGACAATCAGTACGAGCATGGGCTCTTTGGGGTATGGGAGCTGGCGCCGCACACGGGTGCCACTGTTAACCCAACGTCATCGGGCACAACGAAGCCCATTTGTCGCCAGTCACCAGGGATGGACACAGGAACAATGGTGTAACGTGATATGGTCGGACGAATCACGATTTCAACTGCACCATGCCGATGGGAGGCACCATGTATGGTGCAGACCACATGAAACGATGGATCCCGCCTGCCTCGAAGGTGTGGTCTGTTATCGTCTGGGGTGCATTTTTCTGGAATGGAATTGGGCACCCTAGTTGTTCTGGAAGAGACTTTGAATGGTACACGGTATGTTGAGCTGCTTGGAGACCATCTCCACCCATTTTTGGCCTTCCAGCGCCCAGAAAGTTCTGCGGTGTTTCAAGATGATAACGCTCCGCCACATCGCTCCCACGTTGCCCGGGAATGGTTCCAGGAACATGCAGCGGAGGTTCAACAACTGCTATGGCCAACCAGGAGCCCCGATAGGAACCCTATCGAGCATATCTGGGATGTCCTGGAACGCAGGCTCCGTGCCATGGATCCTGCATCCACCAGGTGTCAGCTGCGTCCAGAGGACTACCAGGGACTTGTCGACTACTTCCACGGCGTCTCACTGCAGTTCTCAGGGCCAGAGGAGGCCCCACATGCTATTAGGTGACTATCCCATGACATTTGCTAAGTCAGTGTATATTAGAAATACAGGATTTCATGTCTATGCTTAAATTAGTTATAAGCAACAATTACTTCACTTCTGATAATGGTATTTATGAACAAGAAGGATTGGCTATGGGCTCGCCAGTTTCGGGTATCTTAGCCGAGATTTACTTGGAAGTTTCGGAACACACCAAAATTGATAATAATAATAACTCTGACAACATCTTTTTCTGGACAAGATATATAAATGACACCATAATAATTATGGATGAGAGCATCACAAATGCTGCTAATCTAATTTGCTAACCTAAATAACATTGACCCACATATAAAATTCACACTTGAATCCGAAATTGAACGGAAAATTAATTATTTAGACTTAACTATTATCAGGCACCCAAGCTACTTAAGATATAAGATTTTCAGAAAATCCACCGAAACAGTCACTACAATCTGTCAAGATTCTTCACACCCCCAAATTCACAAACAAGCTGTGTACAACAGCATGGTGTACCAAGCCTTCAATGTTCCAGTGTCTAAAACAGACCTCAAAAATGAGTTGAACACCATTCGTAATATAGCTATCTAATGAATACAACAGTTTCTTCATTGAATAAATAATCAATAAATATAAATATCGCCCCTTTACCACTTTGAAGAAAGATAAATGAAACAACTCCTCCCTTTCTATCTTTACGTTCAACGAACAAATTTACAAAGTCACCAACATCGTTAAAAAGTACGATGTAAAAGTAGTTTTCAAAACCAACAATAGGAATGCACAAGTTTTACATAATGCCACATCCATAAACAAGTATTTAAAAATAAGGAGTATACAGCATTATTTGCAACAGTTGTAATTCTTCTTACGTCGGACAGACCGGGAGGAATTTTAACATAAGGTACTCGAAACATGTCAATACCCTGAAGTACAATAAATTTTCAGCTTTAGGACATCATATGCATGACTATAATCACAAATTCACAGACAAAAAACAAGATATGGAAATTCTCACAATCATCAACAAAGGACCTCTTCTTAACATTACTGAAAACTGCTTCATACATATTGTACCGGGAACTGTTCCAGCCCTGTACATTGTTTTATTGTTGCCGAAACATATGAAAAAGGGACGGCAATAATATCTGTTCGTGCGTCCGACATCTTGTGCTAGCGCAAGGCGAAGCTCCTTGTAGCGAGCTGGACACGTCACGAGCAACGAGTCTGCAGGTGACGTCAATATCACATGTTACATGCCTCTCCATCGAAGGTACTAGAAAGAAAAGGCCTAACTTTTCAGCCGCTTAAGTTTCGGACATGAGACATGTATCATCATGTAGCTCATGTTCCAAATGCAAACATATATTAATTTCAGTAAATTCCGTCAAGGCATTCTAAAGATATAAGCCAATTTCATCTCTGTGACGTAGCAAGCAGCCTTGAGCCGTACTGAATATAAGCAGAGAGCCAGGCCACAGCAATTCAGTTCACGTCGAGTTCGCACCAAGTTCGCAACAATTTCACATCGAGTTCGCGTCAAGTCTACATTCTTTCACAGCTGGCTAGTATATCACGCTGCGCGCGTCGAACCAAGTATTCCTGCGACCGGACCTCGCACTACTTAGAAAGTTTCGATGGCTAGTTGATACTTAGTCTCTGCGATACCAGTGAGTATCCTGTACATTGTGGGACTTGTAATTCGTCTGATATTCAGACTTAGAAAATCAACGTGTGTAATTTCAAAGTCTTAAAGACTTATAGTATTCAGCAACAGTTGTACTTGACACTTAGTAAATATCTTAGTTGACGTGTGAATAACCGTAACCAACTTGGGGTTAACATAAATACTTCGCATGGTAATGATCTTGGACTATTTGAACTTTGAATTTCATGAGTGTAGGTTATAACACTTTGATTGTCTTGGGAGCCTAGAACACTGTCATTAGTGTAGAAGAACTGTTCACGCGTCATCATAACAGGTTGTGCTATTTAAAATTAATGCATGTGGACTAACTGTGTACCCAGTGTTACCGTGAAGTATAGGACTTATACTTGAATAATTGAGGTGTTACAAGAGAGAGTCGCTTATTTATTTTGCTGTGAAGCTTAGCAATTACAAACTGTGTTCCAAATGTAAGTTAATTTAACCCTACGAACAGTGAGCAGTAAGTGGTTAGATGAACTGTGCCGTGAACGATATTTCTCATGATCGTGATCGAAGTGAATTGTGATAAATTGTGAAACAGTCACCAGTAATAACCGTGCAAAATCAAATAGTGTACGTTTTCGACGTAGAACGACGGAGATCGACGTAGAACGACGGAGATCGACCATGGAGCAGCTTGGGGCCTGCTGACAGCCGAATCCCAGATTGCTGTTCGCAGAGTGGTTTTCCACTGTTCGAGAAGGCGTATATCAGGTGATGTCAGTGCTTTTCCATTAAATTCTGACTTTAAGCAGGACTTTTATTAACTAAATCATTACGGACAAAGAATATTAAAGAGTTTACTTAATTAATATTCTACTTGAACAGTATTAACGTTTTTCAAGTCAAGAAAGACTTTCAACAACAAAGTGCTCCCGTATACTCCCATTTATTAGAACTTTGAGGTATCAATTAAGTGCACTATTCGTGGTGAAAGTATAACATAAACTCCAAATTTGCCATATTTTTCATAACGTGTGCTCAGAACTTTAAAAGACTAGATTTGATTTCAAGTTTAACGTGTTCTCGAGAAGAAATTTGCTTTACTCAATTCATGTAGGACGTGTAAATATGAAATCGGAAATACCCCTAGAGAGAGAGACTTTAGGATTTCTCATTTATTTGCAACATTCTTGATTTATGACATGAAGAATATGATGGACATATCAAATTGGGAAATATTATTCAGTTAAATTTCATTTGAATTAATTTCGATGTTCTGTTGTTCAAAAAAGGGAGAATGAGGATTTATTTTCAATTAAATATTCATTATTTGGCGACACAATAGGAGGGCATTCCAAAGAATGAAATAAAGGAATGAAAGACGTAATACCTCTTATTTCGCCTTGCCATCCTCTCTCTGTACCATCTCCTAAGGACTCAGTACCCCTTAGAAAGACCTCATGCCATTAACAGTCAACTTTTCCTGGTACAATATAGATCAATATTTGAACCCGAATCTTAATCTTAATGACATTTCAGAAAAGCCAAATATCCTATTTGACCTTCTAATTCCCATTTATAGAAATGTCAAACCAACAAGTCATAATTCAGTTTTTCATAATAATCACAGCACCTTTCCTCATCAGCCATCTCTTTTCCCACATCCTTCGGCCCCACCTTAATTTTCCCCCTTCCTCTCCAACCATTCTCCTTTCACAGACCTCTCCCCTTGCTGCACCCCCTGGCCCTGTCTCTCTCTCTCTCTCTCCTTGCCACACCCCCTCCTTTTCCTTTGAATCCCACAACCGTTAGTATGAGGCACACAAAAATACACCACGCACCACATGCCGCAACGAGAGGTAAGTCCCATAGAACTTATGCGATTTGACTAAGACGCTCTCTCTCTCTCCTTCTATTCATTAATTTTATCTAAAATTTATGCAGGTTAACTTCATGGACACCGCAATGAATTGCGAATTTATAGCAGCCACAAATTAAGAATGTGTCAGTTTTAACCATATCTTCCTGTGCCGTCCTGACAATGTCCAACAGCATTTCAGCATGTTTTTAACAAGCACTAGAGGAACATTTCATTTTATTTATATTGGTTGATGTGGAAACACCATCTAGCAGTTCTGCATCAGCTGGTGGTTATTTCCAGTAGCATCCAGTGGCTTGCATACTGCTAATACCACTCAAGTAGATTTGGTGATTGATGATCTGACTACAGAATCAACATTTACCCGTTCCCATTTTGCAATTGATATTGTAATATTTAGCAGTGATGGAACTAACAATTCTGTGAATTTCAATACAAGAAAGAGTCTGGATGATGAGCATACTCCAGATGCAAAGAATTTAGAGCCTAATTTATTTTTCAGATTTTACAATTAGTTCATCCCAAATTTTAATGTTAATTGTGTGTAGTTTTCCTGTCATTTGTATGTCTTTACATTTGTTTAGTTATTAGATGTATTACATTAAGGCCGAAGATGGTCAGCCAAGGACGAAACTAGTCCCTAGTTTAGTAATGTAATTCAATTGCATAATATAGTATTGAAAAAGCTGCTACATACGACATTATTTTAATAATTATTATTCTGATCACAATTCAATACTGATCGAAACTGTGAAGTTTATATCCTATGATGAGTGAGGAATACAATCTCATAATAGATCGAGAACCTCTGCTTTAGAGTAAAGGAATTTTTCACAAGTTTATAAAGGTATGACTTGGAAAGGAAATAAACCACATTTAGCACACTCGTAAAACTTTTCATTAAGTTGAATTTCAATCTTCACAAATAAATACCCAATGCAATAGAAATATTTCCTCCAAGACAAGATTTATCACCTGTAGATGCCCAGATAAAATTATGTCCATTCATACAATTTTTTTTAAGACAGTGATGTAGGCTCCTATATTTCCTGTGGTAGTCTTGCGCAGTGAAATATCGTAGATATGACACAATTTAAACAATAAAAGTACATCACTAATAAATACAAGTACTGTTTTTCAACCAATGTTATCCTTTTCATATGAGTGTTATGTTTGTCTTTGCCACCATCATCATCATGCATCATCAAAATCATCATTAAAATTTTCTTCTGAAAAATGGTACTGTGTGTTCACATTTAAGGATGGTGGTTCCTTATCCATACCTAACAAGGGAAAAGTATGTACTGGGGAATTGCTGATCTTACATAAGTTTTGCACACACTTTAAATGAGCCAAGAATAAAACAATGGCCAAAATACTTCGTTAGGAAATTAACTTGTGCGACCTACAGGAAGTGTTTAAGTTCTGTACGTTTGAATTAGCGTGCACGGCTACACATTACTACACCGCTTGCTGGGTTCACTCATCGGGAGACTACCCGCAATTCGCACTGTCCAACAGCTGATTTGAGGTCACGCTTACGTATACTTATTGGACAAGTGGTTGCTTGTATGATGGTAATCAACACTGGCAAAGTTATTTTTGCATTGGAAGAAAAATATAGAAAATCTCATAGGCCTATTAAGCCTTTCAACATTTAAAAAAACATGATGTGCTGGATGTCATTGATGGTATATTGATGGGTCTATTTATTTGTTGGCTTGTATCTGTCTCAAAGCTTAAATTTAACAATTTACATACTAATATTTATAGGATTCATCAGAAGCTGCCTCAAAAATGGTGACGTTTACATAGACAGCATGCCGCGTCTCACTTTTCCTCATTTTCCAGCTAACTCATTACTGGTTGCCAGTGTGCTAAGTTGGGCTCATCAGTTGGTAAATAGCATACCTACCAAGACGTATGGCTAGTGCATACCGTGGAGGCCACTGCGTAGGCTAGTTGGAGCCATTGGCAGTGCCAATGCACTTTGAGAGATTTGATTCCCAAAGGGAACCTGAAATATTTGTCCCAAATGAATAAATTTATAATACCAATATAGTTGGTGTATTATTGGACATAATCAATTTTCCAGATAATTAATTCCTGGTTTTCAGCGTTTTGCCCCAGTGTGCTAAGTTGGGCTCATCAGTTGGTAAATAGCACACCTACCAAGACGCATGACTAGTGCATACCATGGAGGCCACTGCATAGGCTACTTGGAGCCACCGGCAGTGTCAATGCACTATGAGAGACTTTATCTCATTTTCAATAACTGATGCCTGCTTTGCCATCAGATGGTATAGATGTTGATTCCCATAGGGAACCTGAGATATTTGTCGCAAATGAGTAAATTTATAATACCAATATAGTTGATCTGTTATTGGACATAATAAATTTTCCAGCTAACTCATTCCTGGTTGCCAGCGTTTTGCCCCAGTGTGCTAAGTTGGGCTCATCATTTCCCAATGGGATCAACATCTATATCATCTGATGGCCAGGCAGGCATCAATTTTTTAAAATAAGACAAGCCTCTCATAGTGAATTGGCACTGCCAGTGGCTCCAAGTAGCCTACGAAGTGGCCTCCACAGTATGCACAAGGCATGCATCTTAGTAGGTGTGCTACTTACCAACTGATGAGTCCAACTTAGCAAACTGGGGTGAAATGCTGACAACCAGGAATGAGTTAGCTGCAAAATGTATAATGTCCAATAACAGACCAAGTATATTGGTCTTATAAATTTATTCGTTCGGGACAAATATTGCAGGTTCCCTATGGAAATCAACATCTATATCATCTGATGGCCAGACAGGCATCAATTTTTTAAAATGAGACAAAGTCTCTCATAGTGCATTGGCACTGCCGGTGTCTCCAAGTAGCCTAAGCAGTAGCCTCCATGGTATACACTAGTCATGCGTCTTGGTAGGTGTGGTATTTATGAACTGATGAGCCCAACTTAGCACACTGGGGCGAAACGCTGGCAACCAGGAACGAGTTCGCTGGAAAATTTATAATGTCCAATAACGGACCAACTATACTGCTTTTATAAATTTACTCATTCAGGACAAATACTTCAGGTTCCCTATGGGAATCAACATATATATCAAATGACACGTCATGTGGTCCTGAAGCAAATGATTCTGATGATAATATTCGGTGAAAGCCAACCAGGGAACACTAAAGGCAAACTTATAGATATTGACTATAAAAGAGAGGCTATTCAATATTGGAGAATTGGTAAGCAGGGGCTGCTTTCATTTTCATCGGTGAAACAAAAGTTCCATTGTGTCGATAGCAAAAATGATTTTTTTGTGTAGGAAAAGCATGTAAAGAACAGTGGGACATGGCACGACAAATCAAGGGTAATAGCATGTACTCTCAGAAAAAAAAATTGGTTTTGTACATCAAAATCATTAAATAATTCAGAATGTGATTATCGAGCAATGGGCTGTGCAAGTTGCTCATAAAGAACAATGCGCGGGGTTTAAAGCATGCCACACAGGTTACATAACTTTAAGAAGCACAATGGTATTGTATTGTGGAAAATAACATCTGTAACGACGGAAAAGGCCAACGAAGAAGTAGACACCATGGCAGCAACAGAAATATTCATAGAATCTGTTATAGAATCCTATGGCCTCGAAAACGTGTGTAACAGTGATCAGCCTGGAGATGTGTACGGGTAAGACATTGCCTTTAAGAGGGGGGAAATCAATTGCCACCGCAGTGCAAACAGTGGTGTCCACCACACGCAGTTGCACCACATTGCCGACAGTTACCACAAGTGGCGAAGTTATGGGGACTTTATGCATCTCTTTAAGAGAGTCGAAAGGTGTGTTTGGTAAGACGGTGAAAATGAACATGATTTTACATGAAAACATTCATGTCGGCAATGTGGTGCAACTGTGTGTAGAGGACACCACAGATTGCACTGCGGCGGCAATTGATTTTCCCCCCTTTTAAAGTCAATGTCTTTCCCGTACACATCTCCACTCTGGAAAAGTGGGATCTGTACTAGCGAACAAATGGTTTAATGACGTATTCAAGCAAAATACACCGTCTGGTGAAGTTGCACTCATTCTGGATTCCTTTTCTGGACATAAATCTATACAAAATTAAGATACTGGATAGCTGATGATCCCTCCCAGTGCCACAACTTACTGTCAACCACTATATATATATATATATATATATATATATATATATATATATACAGTTTTAGGGTATGGAATAGTATTGTACTCATCCGGTCTTAATTTGGAACACGGTCAAAAAATTCGCTATTATGGACACAGCTACATCACCGGTAAACCTATCTACTAAGTAATAGATGAAGCCCTGGATATCGTTTTGCCACAAAGAAACACAATCTTGAAAATTCAATCTCTGACATACTACCAACTGTCGTCTCCTTGTTTTCGTCCCATGTGGCAATACACCAGGTACCGCAGCCAGTACTAGTCCAAAAACCCGGGAGCGTTTGAGCATCCAGTGCAATATTGATTTGACAGTGGTGACTTAAAATGTTCCACTTGCCCTTATCAACACTTCATTGCAGAAACTATAAGGGGGTAACTTGCTTTTGTGTTTAACATTCCTTGTTATACGGATTAATCTTTATTTTTACCATAACAATCTTATCCTATTGCCGTTATTGACCTACAGTCAATGCAGGAATGGAATTATTTCTCTTAATTCTGCTACATAATTTTTGCTATGTGCTACGCAATTACTAACGGAATAAATAATAAAATGATCAGTGGCGCAGTCCCTCGGCGAGTGAATCCAGCACGCCCCGCAGTCCTGCGTAGCTAAGCATGCCAGTTCAAACACACGGAATTTAACACTTTCTGTAGGTTGCATAAGTTAATTTCCAAAAGAACTGTTTTGGCGGTTGTGTTATTCTTGGCTCATTGAATGTGTGTGCAAAATTTACGTAAGATCCACGATTCCTTGGTACACGCCCTTCCCTTGTCAATCGCTTTCTTTCATGTCATCACAAAATATTTTATGTCTGTAACCTTCACATACTAATTCACATGAATATAGGCACTCACATTTGCTATGTCTAGTCTCTCCTGGACAGATGTGCTTTCACCTTCCTGGACAGATGTACTTTAATACTTCTTTTCATCATTACTGCATTTGCGTAACTCACAATCCAATTTCTTTCTGGAATGAAGATTTTGTCTTTTTTTAGGAGAGAGTTTCCCTCCTGGTCATAAACATTTTGAAGGAATTGCATTTTCTTTCAACCTAGGGTGTCTACATTTTTCCTTTGGTAGGAATGCCGACCACAAATAACAGCATTTCCAGACTGAACAAATAGGGAAAATAGTAAAATCCTTCGTGAGGATGAACACAAGAGTTATTAGAATGCCCAAAAACAGAATATGCTGGCATATTAATTACATTTAAAACTATGTTGTGCAATAATACAAAGAATAACCTAGCCTCAATACGTTGAAAACATCGCAAAAAGGAAATGATTTGGCACCTAACTCTCACCAAGGCCACGCATCGTAGCAAACTGCAGTTGTTATTGAACAAGAATTCATGTATTAGCACCGTAACGTCATCATACCCTTAGGGAAAATATTTCCCTTTGTTCTTCCTAGAAAACGGCTTCACTTAGAAACACGCGGAAACCGGTGTTGTAATCAGAAGAGTCTGAAGTAGCGTATCGGTATAAATTTTGATCTCACTTACCCTGTAATTTATTAACCTCTTAACTGGGCATAACCAGTGTACCAATAGTTGCTGGTTATTTGAGTAATGACAAGTTGAGTCGTCCAATGCCTTAGGAAACTGTCCTCTTATGGGCGGGACGAGCTAACATATCCCATTATATCGGTGATCGTTTTACAGATGCGAGTAGTTTCCAGATTTGATGCACAATCCATATTACACATCTATTGCATCTGCTATACTTTCTTTCATAATGGCTCTATACTTCAACGTAAATAGAGAATCCAGTTCACCTAGAGCCACCGGCGAGTGCAGACGTACGGAGTGGAGGGTCCCTGGAGTGGGAGAAGGTAGTGTAAGTGAGGAGTGTTGGAAGTCAGCGAGGTGCTTACAGGCAATGATTGGTACAGAGCAGTACAGGGCGAGCATAGGTGGTTGGGAGGGAAGGAAGAAGAAAGAAGAAGTGAAGACAAGAAGATGCAGAATAGAACTGGATAAAATAGGATACTTTATACTTTCTGCAGCGGTGATTTTGATATTGCTTTGGATTGGGGGAGTAGAACTGAACCCAGGTCCGACTTACAGAGGAAATATGAGCTGGGAAGACATGGAAACAATCAGAAAAATCGTAACAGAGGTGGTAGCAGAGACATGTCCCCTCGAACAAATCAAGAATATGATCAAGGAACAAACGAGGGAGTTTGAAAAAATGAAGGGGTGGTTTCAGGAAAAGATAGAAGACACAGCTTCACAGGTGAGAAGAAATGGTGAAGAAGTTTCAGCATTAAGAGAGGAGATAGGGAGATTGCAAGAGGAGGTATCGAAACTGAAAGCCGACGTAGTTGTTAACACCCGAAGTCGCAGAAATAAATGCTTATTTATATATGGAGTGCAAGAGGGTAAGAAGGAAGATAAGACGAGTATAGTTTATAAAGTAGTGGACTTAATTCAGGGTAAAATGAAAATAAATTTTAGTGAAGTGGACATTGATGATGTGACAAGAGTGGGAAGATTTAGAGGTAATAGGCCTATCAAAGTGCAATTATTTTCTACACTGATGGCTGATACAGTGGTGCGTAATGCAGGGAACGTGCAAGGAGAAAAAATATGGATAAGGAGGGACATAGGAGCTGAAGAGTGGAGGAATGAAAAAACTCTTAAAAAACACATGATACGAGCTAGGCAGCAAGGGTTGAATGCAGTCATCAGAGGACAGGAATTAGTGGTGACAGGCAACAGATGGAGGAGAGTATGGTCGGTGAATAGACTGATGGACCTAGAACGAAGGATGAAACAAGATGAGGAGGCTAAGAGAAGTGTAGTGAATAACGGGGATGACAAACGAGTGGAAGATAATAGGCAAGTGAAAGATAACGAGGGTAGAAGTGTAATTATAGGAAGTAGTACTGAAAAGTGTCAAGAGAGACAGAACGAGGTGCTAAGTGGAAGTATGAACAACGGTAAGGAAAGAGCAGTGGACGGGCAAGGCAGGAGAGAGGCTGAAGATCAAAGGGGTGATGGGGGAAAGGAGAGTGAGCAACAAGAAGCTGAGAGAGCTGAGTGTAGTGGTGTAGTTAGACAAGATCAGGGTATAAAAGTAAGGCCAGTGTTAACCTATGAGTACCTCGATCAGAAGTTGGGTTGGAGCGCAGGGAGAAATAGAAGATATATTTGTAGAAGAAGTAGAGATGGAGGTACTGAGATTGCATTGGTGTAGGGTATAAATGCTGAGTGATGGCAGATGAGTGTGTGTTAGGGCTGAATTGAGGTGTTGGAAGTAGAGGTGGTATATGTTGAAATGTGGTGTTGGAAAGGTATGGAGATGTAGTTATGATATGTTATAGGGTTGAAATGTGGTGTTGGAGAAGTGGTGGTATAAGATGGGGGATGACAGTTTGTTGATATTTGGAGCTGGAGGAGTGATGGTAAATGTGGTGTTGGATAAGTGTTGTAATTTGGCTATTTGTAAATTTTGGTTTGGGGGAAGATGGAGTTTTTGGTAGGAAATTATGATGGATATTAGGATGAGTATGAGTGTATGGCAAATTGAGCAAATTATGATGTGTTATAGGGTTGAAATGTGGTGTTGGAGAAGTGGTGGTATAAGATGGTGGATGGCAGAAGGTGAGTGTATTTGTAGAAGAAGTAGAGATGGTGGTACTGAGATTGTATTGGTGTCTGGTATAAATGCTGAGTGATGGCAGATGAGTGTGTGTTAGGGCTGGATTGTGGTGTTGGAAGTAGAAGTGGTATATGTTGAAATGTGGTGTTGGAAAGGTATGGAGATGTAGTTATGATATGTTATAGGGTTGAAATGTGGTGTTGGAGAAGTGGTGGTATAAGATGGTGGAAGGCAGAAGGTAAGTGCATTTGTGGAAGGAGTAGAGCTGGTATGCTGAAGTGTGGTGTTGGAAGTATTGGAGGCTTAGTATGATATGTTATAGGGTTGAGATGTGGTGTTGATAGCTATTTAATTTTTGGGGCTGGAAACAGGTGAGTTTATTATCATTTTGTATTGTATTGGTGACTGGTATAAATGCTGAGTGATGGCAGACGAGTGCGTGTTAGGGCTGAAATGTGGTGTTGGAAGTAGAGGTGGTATATGTTGAAATGTGGTGTTGGAAAGGTATGGAGATGTAGTAATGTAACGCGGCTATTTGTAAATTTTGGTTTGGTAGAAGATGGAGTCTTCAGTAGGTAATTATGACGGGTAGGATGAGTATGAGTGTATGGTAAATGTAAGTTATGATATGTTATAGGGTGGAAATGTGGTGTGAGAGAAGTGGTGGTATAAGATGGTGGATGGCAGAAGGTGAGTGTATTTGTGGAAGGAGTAGAGCTGGTATGAAGTATTAAATTATGATATGTTATAGGGTTGAAATGTGGTGTTGGAGAAGTGGTGGTACAAGATGGTGGATGGCAGAAGGTGAAGAAGAAGTAGAGGTGGTATATGAGGTAGGGTTGGTGTGGTATTGCTAAAATGGGTGTTGGAGTATTGCTGGCCAAAATTTTTGGAGGCGTGATTGGTATTTGTTATTCATTGTCGAAATTTCTGGAGATGAGAGGTAATTTTATTATGGGTGTTATGACGGAATGGAATGAAATGAAGCAATGTTAACGCAGATTGGTAAAAGTTGCGGTATGGTTGATTGGAACGCAATGACGGAATAGGATGGCCGGGTTGGTATGCAATCATGTAATGGCGGGTTTGGAATGCAACCTGGTAATGCTGCGCTTGCAGCTTATGCTGGAGTAGGTCAGGGAACAATAGAGGTGGAGAAAATGCTGAAGTAAGAAGGCTGAGTACGTGAGAGTGATAACAAGCATGGAGTTGTAACACCAGCAGTAGAATGTAAACATTGACCAGGCTGTTGTGAATTGATGTAGATGGAGTTGGTTCTGGTATAAAACCGGGACGGTATTGTTTATTTCATTTGATGTTATTTAGTATATAGGGGAGAGGGGTGGCTCAGGTTGGACTATTCTTATTAATTTTATTTGTTATTTATTATTATTATTGTGAACATGTATTCGGGGCTGAATGCCTGTTTTGTTCACTAATAAATACAAAATACAAAAAAATACTAAATACAAAATACAAACGTAAATAGAGAATCATTGAAAAATTGATGTCTGTGTTGCAGACTTGTGATTTTTTGTGTAAATATATATACAGCCTTTAATGATTTTCTTATTGCATGTTTACAATTGCCATAAAACACATCTACAAGTCTTGATAATGTAAGTACTGGAAAGGAATAAACAAGTGTCGAATTAGGTTGTATAAAGATACTAACATAATGAGACATCCATAATGGCAGGTCAGTGAACAGTATAGTGGCCTCAAGATAGGAAGATAGGAAGGTGTCTGGCTCGGGCATGCGCAGGCATATTCTTTCCCCCACTGTCCAATGTTTACCTCTACTTCTACTATCCCACTAACACAAAAAGCAAGGACATTTTGTGTAAATTGCTTGTTGGCCTAGCAAGATAGCTGTTACCTACTCACTAGCCACTGATGTTCCTGGTAGTTAACTTTTTTCTGGAATAAACTGAGAATTTTTGTTTCATTGAGAAAAACATAATATCCAATGGGAATCAAAGAAATTTGCTTCTATCATGCGTTAACACTGCTTTCAGGCTTCTCTTCGACACATCGACAAATAAATGCCAAACATTACTATCGTAATTTTCACCACCAAACTGAAGAATTAAGCCTGATATGTCACGGCAAAAAACTACCTGTTTTTCCATTATGAAAAACTTACAGAATTCTTTCCTTTTCTTCCAATATCGATCCCGCAATCTCAGTCTTTTCCTTGGTAAGGCGTAAGTCCCGCACAAAATCGTTCAGCTCTGCCTGAGTAAAAGCTGTGGTTTGTCTTCTGAAGTGAGTCAGATGAACTCGATTGGTCCACATCCTCTAGTTGCTTTGGTGGCACTGGAACGGGAATATCTGGACTGTGTGGCACAAGCCTAATAGCCGATTCCAAGCCTTTGGGATATAATATTTTTGATTTATTAACTTTGTTGTACCCCCAACACATTGCACAGACAGAAGTAGCAATCATCATAATGATTTTTTTATTTGTGTCGAATCATGGGAATTCCAAACGGCATGGATTTTTGTTTTCCACTAAACCACTGTCTTAGTCATTCAAAGCATGTTTTACATATAATATGCAGCGCCAACGTTTTGCCTTGATCACCAAGCTTAACTTTCAGATATGCAAGGTACACTTTCTTAATAAAGGGTGTAATATTATTAATTCTGCCTCCGTAACAAGTATGAACCACATACATGACAGACATTTTTTGCGTTCACACACTGCCTTGGTGCTGCCATATTATATTAACATATCACTATACACAACACTAAGGAACACTTAAAACCCAGCGAATATTACACTCTGACAACAGCGAGAAAAGAAAGCCAACTAAAGAATATGGTGAGCCTATGCTAAGATACATTAACCTATGGGATGTGTTTATCGTAACTTATCATTTCTTTTCACAGATATTTTTATGAGCTAACATGTTTTGGCACTCCTCTCTCCAGTGCTATCAAGATTGGCAGATTTATTACTTCTCTTCACCGTATTATCAAATCACCCAAACATGGCCAGTCAAAGATACAGAACTGAGGGTGAAACGGGTGTTGTATTTCATGAAAATATTCTCTGCATAGGTTTGCTTTTTTCTATTTGTTATTATGTAATACACTATAAAGTTTCCAAAGCATTCAATAAATCCAATACATTATAACACTGAGGTTGTATTTTATTTTCACCTAGGGGTGTCTTACATCCATTGTATTTTTTTCCAGATAGTAAGTCATAATATTTTGTATTCTACCAATTGTTATGACTGGCAATTTTTATGTGATAAAATTATTTTCATATTTCTCTAAATTTGCATAATATAAGTTTTTTAGGATATAAATTTTTATTGATATCTTGTAAACAGTGCATGGTAAAGCATTTCTGATTTTTCTTTTTTTCTTTCCACTGAATTCTACACACTAAGAATAAATGAATGACAGACTGGTAGGTTGAAGGAAGTATATGAGCACAGGAATGAGTGAATGAATGGGTGATTAACTAACTGTCAATAGAGAGAATGAACAGTGAGAAATTATGTACACCGGTATATGTATATTTTCCACAGTATTTTTAAACCATGTAAATATTGTAAATAATAGCTCATTTTAAGCATAGGTCTAGAGAACATGTTAAATGTACACTCGTGATCAGAAGAATTCTGGATGGAAAGGAAACAGGTAACGTTTGAATGTAGATTTTGGCCAACCCTGGGGATAGAGGAGGACAAGCGAGGCAATGTCACATGTGTTAGTCTTTCAAGCGGTGTGGCTTGTAAGTTACGCACTTAGAAGTCACACCTAAATCCATTTTCTCAGGAATTGATTAATATGTTTCTATGGTCAAACATTTTGACTGTACTGGTTTTTCCTAATCAAGGAAAACAATTAATTAATTGTAATTTAATTGTGAAGAAATGTGCATGATGTAATCCCACCCAATACATTTAAGTGTTTGATCAGCGCTGACAATAACTCCATAGGAACAGTTTTTCAAACACCCTTGTGTCTGATGATGATAATGATTTAGCGCCAGGTTATTTTTACTTTGGTTATTGAAGATAAAATATGATATTATTAGTAATAATTATGCATCAAAAGAGGGGTAGCAGCCTTTCGGAAGTTGCAAGAGCGGCAGTCAAGTTGATTGACTGATATGGTCTTGTAATATTACTTAACATGGCTTAGCTATCTTGATACCGCTACACGGCTGAAAGCAACAGGAAACTGACTTACATTCACAAATCGAATTGCCAAGGTCCTTCGCAAACACAATATAAAAACCGTGTTTGGCACCGTCACTAAAATTGCTCACAGTCTGGGTACAACCAAGGACAAATTGTCCCCACTCTTACATCCTGGGATGTGCCCCACTGTCGGCAGCCCTGAAGATGGTTTTCCGTGGTTTCCCATTTTCACACCAGGCAAATGCCGGGGCTGTACCTTAATTAAGGCCACGGCCGCTTCCTTCCACTTCCTAGGCCTTTCCTATCCCATCGTCGCCATAAGACGTATCTGTGTCGGCGCGACGTAAAACAAATAGCAAAAAAAAAAAACATCCTGGGATGTACGAAGTTCCCTGTACTTCCGGCAAGGTATACATTGGCCAAACATGCCATTCCATTGGTCCTTGTATCAAGGAGCATGAACAAAATATTAGTCTCAACCAGCCAGACAAATCAGCAATAGCTGAGCACGCTCTATCTTCAGGTCATGATGTCGTGTTCCAGGATGCTCGAGCTCTTACCCACACTAGACACCATAGGTCCAGGATTATACGGGAAGCTGTGGAAATATGTAGAAATCCTAACAATGTCAACCAATTAAGTAATACGAGGTTGCCAGCCATTAAGGATTTACATAGGTAGTTCCCTTCCCTGCCCCTTCACTATTGTTATTTCGTTTCGATGTTTTCCAAATTTGTACGTTCCTCATCACCAGACGTTTCATTCCAGGCTTGCATCTACGTCATACTTTCATATGTGTGTACTCCTGTTGTTATGCGACACCGTCTCAGACTAATTCTGATGGTTCCGTCAGCTTACACTTCAAACGCAAGCTCTGTTCCGCGTCCAGTGAGCCTTTTAGTAACGAATGAATGTACCGCTTCCACTTCTATTATAACGTCTAAATTCAAACCTCATTCCTTGAGATGCCTTTTTCTTGAAGAGTCGAGATTTTCTTCTGATGACGAAGAGCAAAGTTCTCTGCAAAATGTAAATAATAATAATAATTTCGTGTGGCTATTTCGAGCCGAGTGCAGCCCTTGTAAGGCAGACCCTCCGATGAGGGTGGGCGGCATCTGCCATGTGTAGGTAACTGCGTGTTATTGTGGTGGAGGATAGTGTTATGTGTGGTGTGTGATTTGCAAGGATGTTGGGGACAGCACAAACACCCAGCCCCCGGGCCATTGGAGTTAACCAATGAGGGTTAAAATCCCCGACCCGACCGGGAATCGAACCCAGGACCCTCTGAACCGAAGGCCAGTACGCTGACCATTCAGCCGACGAGTCGGACAATGTAAATAATTTCACCTTATTTTCTTGACACGGCATAAATATTATAGTGACCTAATTGCTATAATGCACAAACATGCTGTCCAAATTACCTTTATATATTTCTCTTCATCCGCCTCTGTGGTGTAGTGGTTAGTGTGATTAGCTGCCACCCCCGGAGGTCCGGGTTCGATTCCTGGCTCTGCCACGATATTTGAAAAGTGGTACGAGGGCTGGAACGGGGTCCACTCAGCCTCGGGAGGTTCGATTCCCACCTCAGCCATCCTGGAAGTGGTTTTCCGTGGTTTCCCACTTCTCCTCCAGGCGAATGCCGGGATGGTACCTAACTTAAGGCCACGGCCGCTTCCTTCCCTCTTCCTTGCCTATCCCTTCCAATCTTCCAATCCTTCCACAAGGCCCCTCTTCAGCATTGCAGGTGAGGCCGCCTGGGCGAGGTAGTGGTCATTCTCCCCAGTTGTATCCCAGACCAAGAGTCTGAAGCTCTAGGACACTGCCCTTGAGGCGGTAGAGGTGGAATCCCTCGCTGAGTCCGAGGGAAAAGCCGAACCTAGAGGGTAAACAGATGATGATGATGATGATGATGATGATATTTCTCTTCAAGAACCGTGTTTTATGCATATTTCTCATTAAACATTATGGCCCAAATAATGTTACATATCCTATTTTAAATGCATCACCTGTCCAGCCCCGCGGTGTAGGGGGCAACGCGTCCGCCTGTCACTCGGTGGTCCCGGGTTCGATTCCCGGCTGGGTCAGAGGTTTTTGATTGTAAATGAATAATATCCCTGGCCTGGGGATTGGGTGTTTGTGTCATCCTTAACGTTCCTTTCCTCACATTCAACACTTCCTCCATTCCAATTACACGCAGGTTCATAGCACATGATGCATGTAGAGGCAAAAGATCTCTATAGGTTGACGCCCCGAACAAATAGCATTAGGCATCACCTAGCGCCAGAAAGCTCCTGAGGATTTTCTTAAATTATCATTTATATATCTGTATCACATTGGTGTTGATCTCTTAAATAATTACCACAGTGAACCATGGTTATAAATGACATTGCTCTGGACATAAATAAGAGTTATGAAAACAGTGATAACCTGGTTATATAGCGTCAGAATAACTGCTTCGATTACCCACTAACATGCTTAAGCTCACAGAATATGAAACATCACTGTGCGACCTGGTGAGGTCACACCTGCATGCAAGATCCTCATTAGTCATTAAATAAGCTCAGAGATGCAATGGGTTGGCAAGACATATATTACAGTACTTCCACAATGGGACCAAACAAACACGTCTACATTTTTAGCTTCTTTGTCACAACAATGTATAGCACTTCTCATAACTTTTCTTTCAGTTCAATTAATAGTGGAATCCTGCTTTCTTGTTGGAGCAATCATCATTTCGCCACCTGTCATACCATTAATCATAAACTGAATACAGAACAACAGATAATGTAACATGTAGACAATCAAATTATTGCAATAAGTACACTTCAACCATGTAACCATGGAAGATAGTACATGCTCAGTAGATTTTTCTGAATTAAGTGGTTGTCTACAGTGTGTCGTGCGGCCGAGCGGATGGCGTTTTCATGGTCAGCTAACATTTAGGAGCAGGTAGGTAAGTTTCTCAGTGAATACTGAGTTGAGAGACAACTGTTTCTCTTTTCCGTCCAATATATATTATCTCTTACTTGCTGTATTTACAACTATTTACACTTGAAGTTAATTGTCTCTTCTAGGCACAGGAAATCACGAGCTACTATTCCTTTACTTGTGTTCTATATAACACTTCACTATGCTCAAAGACCAAGACTTATTACTTTACTATTGGTCTTATTAAATTAGAAGAATAGGTCAGCCTTGCGTATACTGTGTTGGAGGTTAATGGTTGAATCTCCTCTACTGAGCGCAGCGCGGCAGCGTCTCCGTCTATTACATGACTCTTCTGTGACGGCGACTGTCGGCAACTCTTACTGAGTCTGACTAACTGCCCCTTCCCTGTCGGCTGGTCCGCTTTTTTACTCCATATCTTGCGTACGTGACCGCCTATGCCATAAATATCCTGTTTTCCCTGTGATTTCTCTTCTCTGTAAATACGCTAACATTCCTTCTAGAACTTCCATGATTTCTCAAGTCCCGCCTATTTCCAATAGTTGCGATACACTTGTTTACTAGTAGGTTTCCACGCATGGTGCGGGCCGTGTGACTTCATATCACTTTCCGTCTGTATTGCCGCTGATTACAGCAATCATAAATACACACTGGTATTGCTGCCGGTTACAACAATAATAACTACGCCTTAACTTCTCCTCGTGCTTTTCCTTGTGCCTTTACAATATTACTCTGTACTATTTTATATTCATGGGTTTGGAATCGTACTTCCGACAGAACACCTCCCCCCTTGGGGAAAACGTTGGCATGGCAATGAAAACGTTTTGCCACCAATGCACTACATTACATTATCTCCTTTTTCATTACATTATTACATTATATCTCTTTTCATTACATTATCTCCTTTTTCATTACATTATTACATTATATATCTTTTCATTATATTTTTACATTATCTCCTTCTTCATTACATTATTACATTATATCCTTTTATACCTTATACTTTTCAACACATGGACAAGTGTACAACATACATTTTTACATAATACACCATTTCTTTCAATAATACAATATCATACACTTTTACATAATACATCATTTTTCAAAATACAATTTCTGAAAATCAATACATCAATAATCATCTGTACCTTTACATCTAGTACTTACCCAATAACAAAACTTAAATATCAAAATGCTTTATTTCCTTCAATAATACAATTATATTATTATTAACTTGATTATACACTTGATTACATTCATGAACACTCTTTTTAATCTTATCTTTAATAGAGTTCAATAGTCTCTTCTTGAGATTTTCAATAATATTTTGTTCTATGAGACTTAATCCCTACTCTGCTTACAGGTGTGGTCTCAGAACAATCTAAATCTACTATGTCATCTTGTTCACTTACATCCTGAGATAACACAATTGCACTTTCACTTTCTTGCTGATTAGCACTGTCTCTAATTCTCACTAAAGGACTTGTACGTCCTCCTGTGGGTCTCACTTCACTTTCACGTACAACACTTGGTGTTTTAAGTCTCTGTAATGTTCCACTATTATTACTCTTATTCACAATTGTTTGTTTAAAACAAATCTTAGAACAACAATCACTATAATCATGACATTTCTTAAATTGTTTATACAATCTACAGCATTTACAAAGAAAACATAATGTTATCATTAACACTGTACCAATTCCTAAATATTGTAGGAAATTTGTACTATATTCTTTAGCATTTCTTCTAATTTCCTCTTCTTGTTCCTCTATTAATTCTTCTACTTCTTCAACTCTGTGACTAGCATATTTTAAATCTGATGTATGCGTTAATACATTTACTAATGGTAACTTGTTTTCAAGATGTAACGTTTCTAAAGTGATACTTGATTCTAAGTGTTCACAACAAAAATATTCTATAGGAATATCTTTATAACTGTGTGACTTACAATGTTAGCATTCGTACTATAACATTTACAAGGTTCATAGAATGATGTAATGCCTACTTCTTGTATAATCTTATCATTAGGATCTGTTTTACTACACATTACTGTTACCTTCTCTGGATATGGTGCTACATAAATCCATTGA
The DNA here is from genome assembly GCF_040414725.1 of Anabrus simplex. Taxonomy (NCBI): domain Eukaryota; kingdom Metazoa; phylum Arthropoda; class Insecta; order Orthoptera; family Tettigoniidae; genus Anabrus; species Anabrus simplex. The sequence continues at coordinate 281,872,356 of NC_090266.1, read as the reverse complement.
CTTTGATCCTCTAATGGTATCCACAAAAATTCTTCTAAATGAATTATCTTTTTCATACAATCATTTGGAATTATATTTGATTGCGTTAATCTAAGTACACACTCTTGAGTAGTATGAGTAAACATTAAGGGAAGGGCTTGTTTACAAATCCTTAATTCATCTGATAAAGATTAACACTCTTTTATCTCATACTTGTCCATTAATTGATACATTTGTTTAGCATTATCTATTAATAAGTATTCCTTCTGTGTATCAATGAAAATATACTCTGTCTTACATTCATTTACACTGGTTGCTATTTTTTTGCTAGCTGCTTTACGTTGCACCGACACAGATAGGTCTTATGGCGACGATGGGGCAGGAAAGGGCTAGGAGTGGGAAGGAAGCGGCCGTGGCCTTAATTAAGGTACAGCCCCAGCATTTGCCTGGTGTGAAAATGGGAAACCACGGAAAACCATTTTCAGGGCTGCCGACAGTGGGATTCGAACCTACTATCACCCGAATACTGGATACTGGCCGCACTTAAGCGACTGCAGCTATCGAGCTCGGTTACACTGGTTGGAAATGGTATTAACTTATATACATTATACACAATTTTATTAACCAAAGGTGTCTGAATTACATAACTTAATATATCCTTTAAAATAAAAATACTTATTTCTGATATTTTCAATAACTTATCACTATTAGTCATGCTAAGAGCCACTGGTAAATAAACATCTTTTGGAAACATATTCTGAGATCTCTGAAAAGATCTTATTAAGCCAGAAGGGCTGATAATTTCAGGTTGAATTACACCATTCTGTGCATTTGTTACCGCTCTCAGCAAAATACCATATTGTTCCTTAACTTGATTTATACAACCCTCTAGTTCAATAAAATGTCTATTTATTGCTATTCTCAATGAGTTTTGCAAAAATAGTTTCTGAACCTGGACAGTCTCATTATTCATATGCTCTTGAACTTCTTTAAGAGTTCCTTTGAGTCTTTGTTCATTTAATGTTACCTGATATAAGGTTGAGTTAATCGTTTGTAGTGTCGATCTCACTACTGTCATCTGATTCTTTGCTACTTTTAACATACCTAATTGTTCCTGTTCTAGCTTACTTATCTTCTCCTGATAAAATTCTGCATCTGCTTCGTCTAACATTCCGAATAACGTTTTAGCAATTACACCTATAAAATTAAATACTCCTCTCTTTTGTCGTACTCGTTCCTCGTCATCTATTTTAACTATTTGCTTAAGAAGTGACTTAGTTTCTTGTACTGACTCTAACCTATTTTTAATCATTTGAATATCTCTTATACACGTATGGCTTTCCTCTTCATTTAATTCCTTACACATTTGCTCTGTTTTCTGGGCTGAAATCGGTATTACTCTAAATACACCATTCAATATACTAATATTTACATATGTTACTAACGTCCATGTCGTACTATAAAGTTGTGCTGATCCCATATGATCATAATATATTCCTGGAGTCCTCTTATATTCTCTTATTTGGTAGTCAAGCGTTGAGCTTCCTCTGATACAACATATCGCTGTCCACGTCATTAGTGTCCTCATCCTCTTCATTTCTCTGAAAATGAACACATTACCTTGTACGGGTACCTGTTTGCTAACTCGATTAATCTTAACTACTCTTAATACAGTTTCTATAAGAACAACTTTAACCTATTCATATGTACTTTCATAGTCTTGTTTCCTCTCCTTTGAAGAATGCAATTTACTCCTTCAATCTTTATAGTCGTATACGGTCCTATCCACTGGGCTGATAGATTCTTTGATCGACCTCTCCTTACTGATTCATCATGCACCAAAACGTTGTCTCCTACACTAAATGTAACTTCATGTATTTTCTTATCATACGCTTCTTTGGTTTTCTCTTGATTGAATAAGCGCCTTTCTGGCTATTTCATGGCTTTCTTGGAGAGTGTTCTTTAACTTCTCCAACATACTCTCTTCTTCACTATAATTGATTGATTCAGGTTTTCTCTGCAATAAACCTGGTATGTTCGCTCTTCTTCCAAACATTAACTCAAATGAAGTGTATTTCGTGCTTGTGCTTGGCGTTGTGTTGTATACAAATACTGCTGATGCCAAAAATAAATCCCAATTATTCTGATCTTGACTTACATAATGCCTCAATTACTCATTAATACTGGCATGCGATCTTTCAGCTGATCCATTAGACTCCGGTCTATACGCTGTCGTATGTACCTTATTTATACGAAGAAATCTACATAGTTTCTTCATGACTTCACTCATAAAGTTAGCATCTTGGTCTGTAAGAATCGTACTTGGTATACCGTATATCAAAATTACATTATCCATTAGTGCTTTTGCAACTGTTTCCACCTCTTGATTTGGTATAGCTACTGCTACCAAATACTTCGATAGTAAATCTTGACATGTTAGAATGTACTGATTTTTGCTCTCTGTTTCTGGTAAAGGTCCTACTGTATCTAATGCCATTTTTTCCCTTACATCATGAGGTGTATCTGTTATTTTCATACTCATCCGAGTATAGGGTTGTGTCACCTTATTCTTTTGACATGATTCACAGTTTCGAATATAATCTTCTACATCTCGTCTCATTCCAGGCCAATTTGTATATTGCCTTATCCTCTCTAACTTACGATGCGTTCCTTGATGTCCTCCAACTAGAGATTCATGGAACTCTCTAATTATGGCTCCCTTTTCCTCTGGTTTCTTATCATTTTCTTCTACTTTCTCTTTGTCTCTTCACATTTTTCTACTGTTTCCATCTCACATGTCCGTGTACCACTACAGCTAGGTTTAATTTCCTTCCATTACTTCACTCACTACTGGAAGTACTTCTATACCTGTGTCTATACGACTTAATGCATCGGCATTGCTATTAAGTTTCCCTTTCTTATATTGTATTTCATAATCATATTCTTCTAGTTTTAATCTCCATCTCAAAAGTCTAGAACTCGGATCTTGTACAGAAAAGTCCCACTTCAACGGTTTGTGGTCCGTTACTATTACAAACTTGCGACCATACACATACGGCCTAAAATATTTAACCGCAAAAATTATTGCACATAGTTCTTTTTCTATAACGCTGCAATTCCTTTCTGCTTTGTTTAGGGTTCGTGATGCATATGCTATTGGAAGATCTTTACCTACTGGTCTTGAGATAGCACGCATCCTATCGCATAATCACTCGCATCTGTAGTGATATTGAAAGGTTTTGAAAAGTCAGGATATTGCAATATAGGTGATGTTTTTTTTTGCTATTTGCTTTACGTCGCACCGACACAGATAGGTCTTATGGCGACGATGGGATAGGAAAGGCCTAGGAATTGGAAGGAAGCGGCCGTGGCCTTAATTAAGGTACAGCCCCGGCATTTGCCTGGTGTGAAAATGGGAAACCACGGAATGTTTTGAAAGCCTCTTCTTGGTCATATCCCCATTCATATCTCACGCCTTTCTTTAACAATTCATATAATGGTTTACCTATCTAGTTATAATTTGGGATAAACCTCCTATAATATCCTGAAAGTCCTAAGAAACTCTTTGGTTGCTTAGTTGTCTGTGGTTGAGGGAAATTTTTAACCGCTTCTACCTTCTTAGGGTCGGGTTCAATTCCCTTATCTGAAATTACATGTCCTAGAAATTGTGTTTCAGCTGTGAGAAATTCACATTTGTCTGGGCGAATCTTTAAATTAATTTCTCAAAGATTTCACTCAGTCTCTTATTATGAGTCTCAAATGAATCGCCATAGATTATAATGTCGTCGAAATAAACCATGCATTTTAATCCATTTAATCCACTCAGCACGGACTGCATCAGTCTCATAAATGTAGCTGGCGAATTTTTCAACCCCATCGGCATTCTTTTGAACTGGAAGTGCCGATCTAAAGCACTGAACGCTGTCTTCTCACGATCCTTTTCATCTAACTGAACTTGGTAATACCCACTGGCTAAATCAATGGCGCTAAAGTATTTAGCTTTTCCTAATTGATCTAAGATATCCGTAATATTAGGTAATGGATGAGCGTCACCTATTTTAACGTCATTCAAACGCCTATAGTCCACGACCATGCGAAATTTTCGTTTGCCTGACGCATCCATCTTCTTATGAACTAATAAGATTGGAGCGTTCCATAGAGAAATAGAGCTTTCTATAATATCATCCTCTAATAACTAGTCTATCTACTTCTGTAGCTCTTCCTTTTGTGATTCAGGTAATCTGTACGGTCGGACATTAATCGGAGCCGTATCTTGTTGTAACTAAATCGTGTGCTTAAGTGCATCTGTGCACGTCAACTTGTCTCCTTCAAGATAAAATATATCATGTATTTCGCACAAATTCTTAAAATTTCTTCACGATCCCTTACTACCATATGATCCGTTCGGATCTGCTCAATTACTCTCTGTATTCGCGATTTCTCAGCGTTATTCACAACGCAACATTGTGCTTCCCTGTCTGATTTTTCGTCTACCTCAACTGTGCGTTCAATCTCTTGGTCGATTACGTCCTCATCTGCGATAATTTCCAAATAAAATATCGGAATATTCATCTGAAATTCTTCTTCTGTAGTATTCAGAATACTAACCCTTGCTTGATACTTGTTTGCATAGGTTATACAACTTGATACTCGTATTCCTGGGCTTAATTCTTGTTTAGCAATTATCCCATCGCCGTACTCTTTGTCTACTTCAACGTAACATAATGTTTCTGCTCTAGGTTTCAATTTTATTCCCACTGTACCTGAGCCTCCAAATGGGTACGTATGCTCTCCCATTTGTAAAAGTTTTCGTTCACAATCTATTACTGTATTCCATTGTACATTTTGTCCTAATGTACCATCTTGTGAAATATCAAACTCATGCCCTACCACATGAAATCTGAAAACACGATCTCCTATTTTCAACCTTGTTACACCTTTTGTTTCTGACGAACCTTTCATAATCCCTTTAATTCTCATTATCATTTTCGTATTCACTCTACAATTAGCAGGAAGACTGGTTTCTTTTATGATACTCACGTCTGCACCTATGTCAATTAAAAATCTAACTGGTTCGTTTTCTGACGTCCTCATTAAAACAGTAAATAGTTTACTATCCCCTCTTACTATCCTTTCCTTTCGCTCTACTCTTGAGTTTTCCTTTCGTTCTACTCTAGGGGTTTTGTTTCGTTCTACACTAAAGGTTTTCTTTTATTCTAATCTAGGGGTTTTATTCCGTTCTACACTAAAGGTTTTCTTTTGTTCTACTCTAGGGGCATTTTCATATTTTCGGTTTGTACTGGCCCCTTCGGTACGAAGCCGTTCTAGTTTGACACTACCGAACTCATTTCTCTCTCGTTTTGCCTGACTTGTGGCCCTTTGTTTCCCTGTTTTAATTTTACCTGTCTTCTAGAGTTTTCAGGTCTTCCCTGAGACATGGACCAGCAATCTCTTATTAAGTGAGATGCTCGGTTGCAATTGTAACACCGCTTGTGCCTTGACGGATTTTCTGCTGTCCGATTCCAGCATTCTCTTTTCATGTGGCCTCTCTCAGCACATTGAAAACATTTTACTTCTCCTTTTAGGAGCCCTATTCGCGTAGTATCTCGCGAATTTTCTTTGTTACTTCTACAGTTTCTACTTTCATGCCCTAATTTATTACATTTTTCGCACTTAGAAACTCTACCAGTTCTTTGCTGTATGTCCTGTTTTACGACATCTGTAACATTCTACAGGCCTATCTACTTTCTTAGTTTGCGGACTCTCGGTTGCTTTCGCTCTTCGCGTCTTTTCTTTTAAAAAACACTTTGTACTATTGTGACCTGTTTTACCGCAATTACTGCACGATCTTGTACTTGATACGTTTGACCGCTTGGTTTCGGCAAGAATAGAGGTTTCTTCCTCTATTGCGTATGTCACTGCACTTTGAAAATCTTTCACATGCTGCCCTCGTACATTTGATTTAACGTCTGGGTTACTTAGTCCCTTAACAAAATATGTATATCCCAAATGTTCTGCAATCATCCTAATACCATCTACTTCCTCTGGAGTAGAAATATCTAATGCCGCATCTCGAAATGCGTAAATAATGATTCTATCCGTGTTGCCCACTCTTGTACTTTTTCTGTGTTCCTATGCTGTGTCTCTGACATTTCGCTTACATAATGCTCTAGTGTCTGCTTTTCTGCGTAATATTCTTGTAAAACGGCTTTCGCAGTCGCCCAGTTTTTTACATCGCGCCTAACCATTAATTTGCGCCTAGCTTCCCCTTTAATTCGTGATAACATATACTGGTAGAAGAACCCATGTTCTTCTGGCTTAATTAGTTTAAATGCCACGTCTACATCTGAACAGAATTCTCTGAGCTGTCCCTTTTTTCTACCATCAAAATTTGATTCCACTAATTTACATGCAGAACTCACTGGCATATAGGTATTAGTACTACTTTGAGAAGCTTCCATTCTAATTCTTTGACTAGTACCTTCAGTTACTGTTGTTTCACTTTCATTCTCACTACAATACTCAGAAAGGTGTGACAAATTACACTACAGTACTTTTACTTTCAACTACTTTAATTAGGCTTGGCTCTGAGCATGACTCACCGTTACTGCTGTCTTCTTGGCTGGACTGCTGGCTGCCTGATGTATTCTTCTCCTGCGGATGCCTCCTTCTTTCTTCTTCGATGGACTAGTGGGCTGTTGTCCTCTGAGGTATTAGTTGTCTGGAAAAACCTCGCAGATGACACCACTTTTTGCCGAACGGATGGCGTTTTCATGGTCAGCTAACATTTAGGAGCAGGTGGGTAGGTTTCTCTGTGAATACTAAGTTGAGAGACAACTGTTCCTCTTTTCCGTCCAATATATATATAATCTCTTACTTGCTGTATTTACAACTATTTACACTTGAAGTTAATTGTCTCTTCTAGGCACAGGAAATCACGAGCTACTGTTCCTTTACTTGTGTTCTATCTAACACTTCACTATGTTCAAAGACCAAGACTTATTACTTTACTATTGGTCTTATTAAATTAGAAGAATAGGTCAGCCTTATGTATACTGTATTGCAGGTTCACGGTTCAATCTTCTCTTCTGAGCGCAGTGCGGCAGCGTCTCCGTCTATTACATGACTCTTCTGCGACGGCGACTGTCGGCAACTCTTACTAACTGAATCTGACTAGCTGCCCCTTCCCTTTCGGCTGGTCTGTTTTTATACTCCATATCTTGCGTACGTAACCGCCTATGTCATAAACATCCTGCTTTCCCTGTGATTTCTCTTGCCTGTAAATACGATAACATTCCTTCTAGAACTTCTATGATTACTCAAGTGCCGCCTATTTCCAGTAGTTGCGATACACTTGTTTACTAGTAGGTTTCCACGCATGGTGCAGGCCGCGTGACTTCCTATCACTTTCTCTCTGTATTGCCGCTGATTACAGCAATCATAAGTACACACTGGTATTGCTGCCAGTTACAGCAATAATAACTACGCCTTAACTTCTCCCCGTGCTTTTCCTTGTGCCTTTACAATATTACTCTGTACAATTTAATATTCATGGGTTCGGGTTCATACTTCCGACAGAACAAGTGTAGCTTAGCTGCACGGTATGTGTTGTAGTTCTGTAATATTTACAAATTTAAAATCAAGACATCAAAGCACAGAAATTTTGATAAGTCTTAGAATATGTTAACAGCAACCATCTGCATCAGTCATCATATGAGCAATTATACAGCAGATTTTAATTGGTTTCTAGGACAAAACAATTGAGTGACCTTTTAGCATACAAGGCAGGGAAACTGATAAAGCTTATAATAAAAATTCATGTTCTTTCTCTGCCATTTTTCCCCACACACTGGTGGGGTTGCAGATAACATCAAATTATAGTAATGACTACACTTCAGGGTAGCCTGTAACCATGCGAGGTGAATGTTTGCACATTAGGATTATAGTAAACCTCATAGCCCAAATATTGTTATATTCCCTGTTTTAAATGCATCACCTAGCACCAAAATGCTCCAGAGGATTTTCTTAAATCAATGTTTATATATCTGCATTGATTTGGTGATGATATTTTAACTAACTTCCACAGTGAACCATGATTATAAACATCATACTCGGGACATAAATAATAGTTCTGGAAAGATTGATAACCTGGTCACCTAACATCAAAAGAACTCCGTATGTGGACTTGGTCAGATGCTTTTTTGTTTTCTAGATGTTTTAATGTCCCACTAACAAGCTGAAGGTTTTTGGCAACACACGGATGAGTTAATGGCCAGGATTGGGAGGGAAGCGGCCCTGGCCTTTATTTAAGGTACAGCACCAGCATTTGCCTGGAGTGAAAATGGGAAACTACGATACGTCCTTCTTGAAACCAATCCTATGCAAAGGGATGTATCCAGTTATTACATTGGACAAAGACTTCCAGGGATATGATTGCTATTTAGAAGTGGAAAAGCCTGAGTGGTAGCTGGTGAGTGGGTGGATTAAGAAGACTTGCCTCCTTTCACTTATATTTTTTTCAAAATTGCGTTAAAAACACTGTATCGACTATGTCGACAACTTCCCGCATGAATCAGTTGCCAAACTGACAAACTAATACTTCATGTATGTAGGTATATCTTTTATGGAGAAAAGATGGCATGGTTATATCAAATGCTCAAATTGCAGCAATGACAATTTTATAGACATTTTTCACAGGCAGCTGAAACTCCTTCCAGAATTTCATAAAGAAGTGTGGGTTGGTATCGCATGCTCCAACCATTGATCCAATCACTAATACAGGTCAACCTGGTACTTCTGCTTGTAGAAAGGGATTGTCGGCTAGTAGAAATTCTTTTTCAAGAGATTTACTTCCTCAGGCTACTCTGCATGGTGCTCGAATTGCAGAGCGAGATCAGTAATGAATCCTTCCTTGTTATTTCAAAATCAAATCAAAATCAAAATATCTTTATTTGCAAATGAGGTGTCTACCTCGGTGGCAAATGGTACACTAAAATACATTATTGTCAAGCATTAAATATTAAATTAACAAGAGAAGAAAATTTTTCTATAATACAATATTATACAATTTACGCTAACAATGTTTTCTATTAAACACACAGCTCATCCTTAATAAATTTATATTGTTTACAAAATTCTACTTATAATATCTCCTGTACTACTTACAAATATAGTCAACTGATATACAGTATGTGGAATTACTTCAAATGATACTATACAACTGGTATAAGATTAATATTTACATTGCATTTATTTACTTTTTTTTTTTTTTTTTTTTACCCGTTCTGGAACCTAAGTAGCATAACGACCTACTGCGTCTTAACCAGAGCCCCTTTTGCCACCACCTTTCAGAGTTCCTGAAGGGCCTTCACAGCTACCGTAGCGGTCCCAGGGCCCTCGAAGTCCCCACTGTACTTCACCCCTACAGGCAGTCCCCTAATTTGGCTGTCCAAACTCCTTAGACCAGGGGATGGAATTAATTTATTCACACACATTTTTTTTTTAAATTTACAATAACCTGCACTGGTCGAATGCCCTCTAACACTTCATTTATTTTCTCTGTTGCTGTTTATTCTCTTCTTGAATATCTGTACAGATTTTGGAAAAGGATCAAACACTACCCCTGGTAAACTGTTCCACTCCTTCACACCCTTCCCAATGAATGAAAATTTACCCCAATCGCTTCTGCTAAAATTCCTTCTAATTTTATTTTAGTGGTCTGTCCTGCCGATATAATTATTTTCCAACTGAAGCCTCTCACGGATATCTCCCCATGCTTCTTCTCTTGTATAGGCTCTATATAATCCTATAAGTCTAGTTTTCTCCCTTCTCTTACTTAAAGTTTCCCACCCAAGTTCCTTTAACATTTCTGATACACTACTCTTTCTCCTGAAATCCCGTTGTTACAAATCTTGCTGCTTTCCTCTGCACACTATCTATTTCTTTTATTAGGTATTCTTGGTGAGGATCCCAAACACCGTTTGCATATTCCAATAATGGACGAACCATACTCATGTAACTTTTTTCTTTTAATTCTTTGTTGCATCCTTTGAGTAGCCTCATTATGACATGTAACGATCTGTATGCTTTCCCGACAATGTCGTCAACATGACCCTTCCAGTGCAAATTTCTTTCAAATCTCACACCTAAGTATTTGCACTTGCCATCTTTTGGGATAACTACCTCATCCAAATTATATTCAAATTCAGTTTTAAAGCTCCTGTTTGTAAAAGTTGTAACAGTTGATTTGCCTGCATTAACCTTCATATTATTTTCTTCAACCTACTTTTGGATACTTTCAAGGTCTCTTTGTAATTCTGAACTATCCTCAATGTTGTTTATTTCCCTATAAACAATTATGTCATCTGCATACAATCTTATTTTTTATGTTATATTGTTCCCTAAATCATTTGCGTATATTAAGAAAAGTAACGGACCGATTATACTACCCTGTGCAATTCCCTTCCAAACTTTCTCTTCCTGAGATACATTATTTCCTACTTTGACTTTCTGAACCCTTGAGTTTAGAAATGTTTTTATCCAATGTGTAACCCTTACGTCCAATCCTATTCCCTCCAATTTCTTTAATAATATTCCATGTTCCACTCTATCAAAGGCTTTGGAAAGATCTATGGCTATGCAATCTAACTGACCTCCTGAATCCAATTGATCTGATATGTCCTGCTGAAATCCCACCAGTTGTGCCTCACAAGAAAATTTCTTTCTAAATCCATACTGGCTCCTCATGAACCAATTTTTATCATCACATATCCCTCTGATGTACTTTGCTATTAAACTCTCCAGTATTTTACAAACTATACTGGTCAGGCTGATTGGTCTGTAGTTCTCTAGTTTCCTTTTATGAACCTTTCCTTTATAAATTGGTATTATTATAGATTCCTTCCATTCCTTTGGTATTACACTATTATTTATGACATAGTCAAAGAGAAATTTTAAATAAGGCACTATGTACCCCCCCATTGTCTTTAACACCTCCCCGTAATTTGATCACTTCCTGCTGCTTTTCCTTGCTGAAGCAGTTGGATTTCTCTGAAAATATCTTCATTTGTGAATGAGAAGCTTCTTGTTTCCTTCTGTGTCTCTCCCTCTCTATCTTCTGTTTCGGTTTCCAACTCCTGACAATCATCTACTGAATCTCTGAATTCCCAACTAAATAGGTTTGCTTTCTCAGTATCTGTTAAATAGTGTTCACCCCCTTCTCCCACCATTGTAGGAATTTGGATTCCTTTTCCTTTTTGATTCCTGATATATGAATACAGCTTTTTCCATTTCCCTTTGTGGTCATTACCCTCTTGAAGTATGCCGTTCATATAATTCCCTTTTGCTTCCTTTTTCACTCTATTCAGTTCCCTCATTAGCTGTTTTCTAGTTTCTCTACTCTCCCTACCCTCTTTGATTTTCCTGTTTACTATTCTACATTTTCTTTTTAATTTTTTTATTTCCCTTGTATAATAAAAAGGTCTGAGGTCATTTTACCCTTCTTAACAGGTACAAATCTCTTCTCTCCTTCCCAAATGATTCCTTTAAATTTAGCCCAAAGTGTATCCACGTTACTCCCTTCACTTATTCAACAACTGACTTGTGATTTAAGGTAAGTCCCAAATTCATCAACTTTAGTTTTTCTGTACAATTTCTTGTCTTGTGTAACCCTCTTATTAAGCCTTTTTGGTATGAGTCCTACCTCCATTATTACAGCCTTATGGTCTCCTATTCCTTCAATTAGCTCAGTTTTATCAACAATTTCCCATGGTTTAACCAAGAATGCATCTAGTAAGTTATTGAGACGAGTCGGTTCTTGTACTACTTGTGTAAATCCTCCCTCCCAAATTAACTTATTTGCCAGTTTCTGTTCATGGGCTTCACTTGCAGCTCCATTCCATTCAACTTCATTTCTGTAGGTTATTGTATTCACTGTGTACTGCTAGTTGAAGATATACCATGAACTTCTTTATGTAAAGTAATGTGTTTCATTCGGAGCTCTTCTGCAATCAATTACGTGGGTTCCTCAGAACTTCACTATAGGGGCATGAACCCAGAATATGTGGCAATGTTTCTTTCTCTCTGACGCATCTGCGACAGAGGTTACCATCCTGGGTTCTGCCGAGGATAGTCTGTACAGCAGAAACAGTGGATGTCTGTCTGATTGCATCTCGCCGTTTTTTGCATGAGAGTCCTTGATGATGACGAATCCAGTTGTTGGCAGAGGGTTATTCCTTTGAGAGTTCTATATCGATCCCTTAATGGGGTAAAGAGCACAGTATTTGTCAATTCCAGATTCCTCAGTTCTTGGCAGATCTTCCTTGGATTAGGGAGACTGTTTTCTCCACTGTAGAGACTGTTCATATCAGTAATGTTAAGATCCTGTAAACAGTGTGTAGTTTCACTTGTCAGATTGCATATTTCAAAAATAAAAATAAATATGCAAAGAATGTTACATGCACTAATTTTCTGAAGATGAACTTCCCACGTCGCTTTATATTTTAGTTCAAAGTACAGCACGCTATCGGATGTGTCTGTGGGTAGCTATAGAATTTCTTTAAGTGGAACTTGCCATAATTCTGCAGTATAAAAGGTGTAAATAATGGCAGGACAAATTACCTTATTTTAAACAGTTAATTTCTCATCTGATTTGAGTAGTGGTAAGGCTGTTAGCTTGTCTAGTTTGTTATGCAGGCCTTTTAAAGATGAGGTAGAATCAAAAGTGACTGTACCATTAAAGGAGACACCGAGATACTTAATTTCATCTCTTTCTTTAGTGCTGTTTACTTCAAACTCATCATGAATGTGGAGCACGTGGTCAACTACCTTCCTGTTCTCGATACAAATACCGGTACATTTGCTTGGATTCATCTATAGACCGATTTCTTGAAAACAAAAAACCTGATGTCTAAATATGTTAACTCAGTAGCTGCTTCCTTGCTTTTACCAATGATAACCATGTCATCAGCGAATCCCATATGCTCAGAGAGGGGCAATTCTTGAGAAAGTAGTTTCCCATATCTCTGCGATAGGATCTTTTCGGTTAATTCATCGAAAATGAAATCAGTGGCTAGATTATGTCGTGCTGGAGATAGTGGAGATCCTTGCATTGGCACTCTCTTCAGTTTAATGGGTTTGATTTTCCCCATGGCCATGGGTGTTTCAGTCTGTGTGATGTTATCCGACTGTAGGCTGGTGATATGGTCTTTCAGTTTAGATCGAATAGGCTCTGTGTTTAGAGTATGTCTGAGATGCTGAAATCCAATGTTGTTGAAGGCTCTTGTTATATGAAGAAATACAATGGTCATATCTTGCTTTTCAGTTCTTGTTGTCCTGAGAAGTCCTTAAAAGATTGATGAGTTTATGAGACATCCAGGTTGATCATTAAAACATCTCTGATGTTCACAGAAATTTATGAAGAAACACAAGTGCTGATCTAGTACTCTTGATTACTCTTCTGATAATGGAATATATAGTAATAGGTCTCTAGTTTGAATGTGAATAAAATACAAGTACTTAAATAAATAAAAAGAATAGGCACCATTTGCAAAATCTTGCAGAAATAAGTAACTCAGTCCAGCATGAACGAACTCCTTCTCCCAAGGTGACAGTCATAAGGCTGACAAGGCTCCAAACTTGCTTCTTTACCTTACCTGCTACTATTTAACCCTGAAAATAAATCTGGGCAGCATGCCAGGTTTTTCTTTACTTCACCAGTAAAATGATTTACCGTAAGTTTCCCTACGTGAATTTACTCCCAAAACAAAACAAAGTAAAACAACGACAATAACAATCGCATGATGAGACCAACTCGTCTTGCCGCTTACACAAGCTCAAAAATACACTATCGACAAACTACAAATGTACAATATACCGACAATTTAGATACACTCAGTTTTAATATGTCTTTACACTTACAGCATACCTCAAAGTAATAGTTCGATAGGCACTGCCTGATGCTATTAGACTTGCTTATTATCTAGTTAGGATAGGTGCAACGACCTTCCTTACACTTGGATGCAATGAACAATAGCCTACTGCTGTTTCATCTAGCAATACTCAGTTCTGTGCTAAATAACACATTAGCTCTCGATTACACATATAAATCACCACACACACTGCACATTCTCCCATAGAATGAACAAGCAAATGCAAACCATGTAGAGTCTTCCACAGAAAATGAACTTGTAATAACCTCGTAATGCATCTGTAATGAAGTCGTAATAACTCTGTAATGAGCTCGTACAGATGTGACTCCGTAATGCCTTTGTAATGAAGTTGTAATAACTCTGTAATGAATACTTACAGTAATGACTCCATAATGCCTTCATAATGAACTTGTAATGTTCTCGTCACACACACGCACGCACATGTACACATATAGGCTTGCTCCACGTGGCTGTAACGTCTCCAGATGTTCTCTGGAAGCCACACTCTACCTAACACATCTTCAAGTATCTCTCACTTAATGCAACCTCGTTAAAAATCGGAGCTTTTGGACTGTTTACCAAAGAGCCGATACAGAAATAAGTGAACTCTTGCATTCATCCACACTGATGAATTACAATCTTCAGCCTATACTTCTCGACTGTAACCCGGATTTCCAAGCTGCTTGTTGCAACACTCAAAACAGACCTCAACCGTCTTTACCGATAGCCGGGCTGAGTGGCTCAGACGGTTAAGGTGCTGGCCTTCTGACTCCAACTTGGCAGGTTCGATCCTGGCTCAGTCCGGTGGTATTTGAAGGTGCTCAAATAAGTCAGCCTCGTGTCGGTAGATTTACTGGCACATAAAAGAACTCTTGCGGGACTAAATTCTGAAACCTCAGCATCTCCAAAAACCGTAAAAAGAGTAGTTAGTGGGACGTAAAACAAATAACATTATTATTATCTTTACCGATATAGTCACTGTTTCCCAGGTTGCACAATCTTAACCAATCTACACCACTATACTATGTGTACAGATTCTTACCCAAACTGAAATTTATATAAAATATGATATACATATTCTATTCGGTTCGTTACGACCCCTGAGGATCACTAGTGACTTGTTTGGCACGTCTTCTTTCTTCCCAATACCTCTTCATTCTCTCACTTCTCCTCTTTCTCTCTGCTTCCGTGATCTGAATCTGGATCCTGGTGTCCGTCCATCTGTGACCTTCCACAAGCTTTTTGTATTTGGACCTATCCTGTACTGTCATCAGTGGATATTTTTCCTTTATGCCAATAGTCTCCCAATCTTCTCTGATTTCCTTCATCCACTTATTTCCAGTTAAGCAGGTTGCATTCCATATCTTCTTCGTCAGCCTACTGTCATCCATCCTCATGAGATGTCCAACCAATCCTAACCTTCTCTTTCTTATCACACTCGAGATTGGTTCTATACTTGCATATAGTTCCTGCCTTGATCTGTGTGCACAGATTTCACCTTGCTTTTTGGTGCCCCATATATGTCTCAAGATTCTTCTTTCCTCCTTCTCCAATTGTATGCATGCTCTCTTGCCCAATGTCAGCGTTTCAGTTGCATATAATGCAGCATTCCTGATGGTTATCATGTAGTGTCACAGTTTGGCGTTCCTCGAGAGGTTCTTCTTTCCATATGTAGTCATGGCTGCATATCATAGTTTCAGCAGCAGTTGAGCTCTGTCTGTGGTACTTTTGTTGCTTTGTACTTTACCCGTGATGTTCTCACCTAGGTACCGGAAGCTGTCGATTCTCTCTACCACTTTGCTTTTTACATTCCAATCGGTCTTCATATTCAGCACCTTTGTCTTGTTGTAGGCTATTTTTAGACCAACCTTTGCTGCAGTCTCAGCTAGATTTGCTAGTGCCAACTTCGCGTCTTCTTCCTTCTCATGTAACACCACCATATTATCTGTGAAGGCAAGGCAATCCACTATGACATTGTTTTTGATCTTATATCCAATCTGTACACCTTCACTTCCCATGGTTCTATTCAACTGTCTCCACTGCTTCACCACTTCATCCAAAAACTACAGAGCATCTCCTTGTCGGACTCCTGTCTTAATTTCAAAGCTGTCTGACAACATACTCCAGTATCTTACTCTAGCAGTTGTAGCCTTCAATGTTTCCCCCACCAATGCATGTGTCGTCGAATCCAATCCTCTGTCGCGTAGGATGTTCAGTAGTGTGTTCCTGTGTATCGAGTCATAGGCTTTTGCGAAGTCTACAAAGGTCACTATTGTGTCCTGTCCTTTACTTTCCTGTGTCTGTGTTCTATGATTCTCTTGAGTCCAAAGATCTGTTCTACGCAGTTTCTCCCTTTCCGGAAACCACCCTGGTATTCTCCTATGGTCGATTCAAGCTGTGCTTCCACTCTATTCAGCAATAATCTCGAGAGTATCTTGTACCCAATGTTTAGCAGTGAGATGCCTCTGTAGTTATCCAGTACCCTTTTGTCTCCTTTCTTATGTACTGGTATAATTATGGCTTCTTTCCAGTCGCTGGGTATCTTCTTATTTATCCAGATGTCCATTATTATTCTGTAAATGCTTTCTTCCATTATAGGACCACCCCATTTGATCTCCTCGGCGCATATACCATCATTACCTGCCGCTTTGTTGTTCTTGAGATCCTTGATTGCCTTCAGAACTTCTGTTCTGGTGAGTGCTCGTCCTTGGTTGATGTCTCTGCTGTACTGTAGAGTCATACTCCCTGTGGGTGCTTGTGTTCAGTAGATCTTTGAAATATCTTGCCATTTCCTCGCATACATCTTCTTCACCTATTTTCAACTCACCATCTTGTCCTTTCACAAAAGGTTCTTTCGCCTCATACTCCTATATCCTGCTCTTCATGTCCTTAAAGAAGGATCGTGATTTGTTTTTCTTAAATGCATGATCAGCTTCTTCCAGCCTCTCATTCCACCGTTTCCTTCTGGCATTCCTGATCGTCTTGGCAGCCATCTTTCTCACTGTCTCGAATGTTGACAGGTCCTCTTCCTTCTTGGTAGTCTGCCACCTTACCCACATTTTCCTCCTGTAATCTACCACCTCTTCGCATTCTTCTGTCCACCACTAATGCTTCCTTCTCTTGTTATTAGTGGCCAATCGTTTTGATTCTTCTCTAACCTTGTCCTTTAAGTTTTCCCATTTACTCTCCACTGTCAGGTTCTTCATGTATTGATCTTTGTTTTTGTTCAACAGTTCTCTGTCGAACTGGTGTGAGTTTGTGTTCGTGTTTCTCCTAGTTCTGTTTGGTATCCATCTACATTTTATTTCAGTCAGATAGTGGTCAGACTCCATTCTGCTGTTTTTCCTAATTTTGGTGTTCATGATCTCTGCATGGTTTTTGTCTCAGAACGCTATGTGGTCTATCTGCCTTTCTCCAATTCTATTGCCCGGACTTCCCCAGGTTGTCTTTTTACTCGCCTTGGCTTTATAGTGTGTGGTCATGATTCTCATCTTGTGCCTTTTGCACAAGTTCGCAAGCCTTTCTCCATTCTTATTTGTTCCCTAACTACAAATTTTTCTTATAATATTAGATTCTTACATCTTAACTTAGTAAAATCACATGATTTTCAATACTTTTATATTACATATTCTTTTATGAAAATTTCCTAATCTAAATCGGGCCATTGTCATTTCCTAACCTAAAATAGGGGGTTGTAGGCGTGTACGGTTACAAATTTGACAGACATTTAATGACACCTCTTTTATGTATCAACACTGTTCTCGCCAGTTTCAAACAGTAGGCTACTACAGCAGCCGAAAACGTTCTTGAAGTGATGATTGTTATGATTTCACACACTTTGCTATCCCTGATGACTCTTACTACAACTTGATCAGGGCCATGAGTTGCATCTACTGCAACAGATAGTAGCTCTGGCAATTTCCTCTTTAGAGATGTTAGGGTTGCATGTCTTTTCTAGCTCTACATTGTTAATTTTAGAGTGGTATTCAGGTCTTATGTGTATTGTTTGCCATATTGTAATACTGTATATTTTACCAAGTAGTATTAATATTCTGGCTCCTGGCTTCATTTAAAGTCAATGGAACCTTTTCCTTCTTTTTCTCACTGGGTTTGGAAATAATAATGGCATATGGCCTCCGGAGAGGCCTGGTGCGGGTCTTTTTCTCATAGACGGCCTATTAGGCGACCGGCATGTCTATGAAGATGAGGGTCCTACCTAGGATGATTTCTAATGCTAAATATGCCACACACACCCAGCCCCCGAGCCACTGGAATTAACCAATTAAGGTTAAAATCCCCGACCCAGGCGGGAATCGAACCCGGGACCCTCTGAACCAAAGGCCAGCACACTAACCATTTAGCCATGGAGCCAGACCGGTTTGGAAATGTGAAGAGTCTACCAAAATTCAATCTAATTTAGAAACTTACTTTTCTTATCATTATCATTTTTTTTTTTTTTTTTTTTTTTTTACTAGCTGCTTTACGTCGCACCGACACAGATAGGTCTTATGGCGACGATGGGACAGGAAAGGGCTAGGAGTGGGAAGGAAGCGGCCGTGGCCTTAATTAATTTGCCTGGTGTGAAAATGGGAAACCACGGAAAACCATCTTCAGGGCTGCCGACAGTGGGGTTCGAACCTACTATCTCCGGAATACTGGATACTGGTCATGGTTAAGCGACTGCAGCTATCGAGCTCAGTCATTAATTTTTACACCAATCAATATTTTGCACAATATTTTGTTAGTACGTTATAATGTTTATTTCATACAAAGAATATCTAGTACAGTAAGTCTTTCGTAGCACTAGTCACTGTCATCATCACCTAGAGCACTTGTTGGTGGACAAGTTAAAATGTTCTCATAACACAGTTTGTGCTAATCAGGTATATAATGCATAGCTTTCACATTATCATCTACTTTTTTTTTAAATGGGAACTTTTTTCCATATGTATTTTGTGAAGGAAGGTTCAGATTACCTTCTCTAAACAGTCTAAAGCTTTCAATAAGCAGGCCATCAATGAACTCCTTAGCTGCAACATACCCTGGTTCCTCTATTTTGAGTCAGATATTTGTACTTACTTATTTTGAATGACTCGTTTGAGCCTTGAGTAAACTCTTAGAAATCTTCTTGAAGTATGTAGGCCACTTTTTTTTTTCTTTTTTTCTTTTTTTTTTAGTTTCTTAATTTAGTACTGTGTGAACACAAAATACAGTGGCCCTCTTCTTTTTTTGCCTCTAATGATAATTTTATCATATTCTCTTAGCATTACAAAAGCAAATTGGTTACAAGCTAAGTTTAAGTAGGAAAATATTCCTCTGGAATGTTTTCTTTTTAAAACTCACGCTGAACTTCAACCTCCAATAGCACCATAGAAATGAGTTCATTCTTTGGCTATCTCACAATCAGTTTAATTTTATCAAAAAGTGGAATCTTTTCCTTTTTAATCACCAATTCAGTTATTTCCTTTAAATGCAGTAGAAGAGTAAAAATACTTAGGATGCTATCCATAGTCGTGATTAGTCCAGACTAAAGCCATACCAACTATGGACAACAATACAAGAGATCTGATAAAAGTTGTGCATCCTAACCTATATGAGCATGCAACCTATTGAGGTCTGCCTGTTTCTACAGAGAACAGAATTCTCATTGCCCTGCATTATTGTGCATGAGGAGAAATCCAAGATGATAACACAGATTTGCACAGGTTAAGTCAGTCAGTCTACGATCAGCTGAATTCTTTACGATGTCTCTGTTGCCATCGCTAGACCCTTACCTCAGTATGTAAAGTTTCCTGCTGAAGAAGAAGAAAGATTACTGGCAAGGAGCAAGTTTATGATCTTGCTCAGTTCCCTCGGATAATTATTTAAGTTGTATTAGTATATTGTCTGCAGAAATAGCCTATATAACGAGTGTAAGTCAGCTTGCCTGGTGGCCATGATCATTAAAGCGTGGAGACTATATCTCTCTGCAGTGCTCATATGGGTGAGGGCATATCACGCTGTTGATGGTGATTCGTCCTTGGGATGGGGACATTAGCCTTGAGCAGACCCCTTGGTGCTATTTGACGTGCTGGCAATGGGTAATTATCATTCGTAATCATAATTATAAATTTGTTCTTGATCATTGGAGCCACTGATGGAAGACACATTCACATTTAAAATCCTGGAGGGGAAGATGCACAAATATATACTAACAGAAAAGGATAGTTTTCTTTAAATTTTCAGATAATAAAATTAATAAACCAAACCAAGCCTCATGGCACAACAGCCCCGAAGGACTGCAGCCTACCAAGCGACCCCAGGTCAGCCAGAAGGCTTTGGAGATTGTGTGTCTTGTGGTTAGCATGACAAATCCTCTCAGCCATTATTCTTGGCTTTCCAGACCAGGGTAGCTATCTCATCATCAGACAGCTCCTCAATTATAAACATGCAGGCTGAGTGGATGTTGAAAACCCAGCCCTCAAATCCAGGTAAAAATCCCTAACCTGGCCGGGAATCTAACCCGGGGCCTCTAGGTAGGAGGCAGGGATGCTAAGCCTAGACCACAGGGCCAGCTAAGTTTAACTACTAATAATCGTAATAATGAAAATGAAAACCTACAACCTGTTTTCCAGTCTTTGACTGGGTCAGAGATGTAATGAATGAACCATATATAGGCTATTGGTACGATGGGGTCGTCACTCCCAAAGTTATATATATTAATGACTGATAGATGCTATGAAATGAGAATGGAGTGTGTTGCTGGAAGGAAAGATGACAGGGAAAACCGGAGTACCCGGAGAAAAACCTGTCCCGCCTCCGCTTTGACCAGCACAAATCTCACAAGGAGTGACCAGGATTTGAACCACGGTATGCAGTGGGAGAGGCTGACGTGCTGCTGTCTGAGCCACGGAGGCTCTAATCGTAATTATATCAATACTAAATTTATTCTGAAGTACACTCAATAAAAAATTATAAAGTTCAATTTTTTAGATAAAGGAAAAGTGTGTTCCTAAATACCGGTATTTGTCTGCATCTTCGAAATATAATTACCCTGTTTTTAATCAGCTAGCTTTAACAACTGACATGATCAAGGTCCATAAAATCATCTTAATTTTCTGCCTGTCACATTAATATCTGTTATATAGACACACAGTCATAAGTAGGCCTGCCATATCCTGTCTGGGTAGGGAATGAAAACTTTTACCCAAACACCAACCAGTCAAGATATTATCCAATGGCATTAAAGTTTTATTTTATAAACTTATAAGTAATGTAAAATCACCAGTAACTGGGAAGATACTATTAGCTTAATTATGTTTACAAGAAATTGAAACATGAATGTATCTTCTTTATATTTGAATTTGTAGAAGTAGAGTTATTTCCCACCATTGGTATTCTCCACACATGAAGAGGAATAATTTTTCTTCTCGTCTCCAGTTGGTCTCCCATATCTTCTTTTTGCTGTCCATTATTAGTCTTCAAGAATCACTTGTGAGTAGGAAACAAACACGAGTTGTTACCGACGTCTTGGAACACGGCCAACTAGATCTACACTGCGCTATCTAGAGCAATGCATCAAGTTGGCCATGCTCCATTTTGCAAGATTTGTTCATGCTCACAAGTGAATCGCAACACTTGGCAGCAATGTGCAAGGATGAATAATAATGTTATTGGCTTTACGTCCCACCAATTACTTTTACGGTTTTCGGAGACACCAAGATGCCAGAATTTAGTCCCGCAAGAGTTATTTTACATGCCAGTAAATCTACCGACACGTGGCTGTCATATTTGAGCACCTTCAAATACCACCAGACTGAGCCAGGATAACCTGCCAAGTTGGGCTTAGAAGGCCAGCGCCTTAACTGTCTGGGCCACTCAACCCAGCTGCAAGGATAATCTCTGGACTATCTTAGCATGCGGATAATCCAGGTCTATGAATAACATGTTCTCGGTCTGTAGTTAGTCCCACCTAGGTCAGGATTCACTTTTGTCCGGACTAAGACAGGACTAGTCAATGTTTATGAATACCACCCTTAATGTACTTGTTAACTACAGAACTTGAGTAGCTATTTTCACTACCCTAACAATACCAAGCTGTTTGAAAAAATATAGAGAGTCTTTGTATATTCAAAATATGTTTTATTAATTAGCCAACAAGATGCTCATTTAAACAAAGTACATTCAGTTTTCTCATCAAACAATTAGGCCTTTTGTAAAAATTTCAGTGAACCATGTTCAAGATAGAACATAAAAGCAAGGAGACTTGATTTTCATCCATATCAAAATGTAGAGGCAAGCACTGTATTTTCTTGAGTAATCTGTGTAAATTATTTCAAAAAATAAAAAAAGCAAAAGTTATTTAAGACAGGAGTAATGATTATTCAAAACAAATTCTATGGTGCAACCTGCCAACTTAATATAACTGTGCGTGGACAGAATAAGGCATTAACAGTAATGATCTGCAATAATAATAATTAGAACAGCTAAAGGTTTTCATTACATATCCAGGCTAAACAACTCTGTGAACCAGGGGTGCACTGGTCTTGTAACTTGAAAGTTCTAGGTTTGAATCCCAGCAACTTCAGGTGGGAGTTTCACAAGAACCTGGATGAGCACCCAGTCTTAAACCTTGGGCTAAGTCCTAAATTGAGCCTGGATGCGATACCAATTCCATTTACAAAGAAAAATGTATTGAGACATAGTTGACAATTCTTTTTTTTTTTTTTTTTAATGCTACAAATTCATTTGTTTTCACTTGGAAACTAAATTAAAATCTAGAGCTGCTTTCATTGTTAGACTACAAATACAGATGATATGTGAATGATTTAAGAATACCTGGGGAAAGATTTCACTGGACTTGGTTGAAATTCTCGGAAAAGCAGCATATCAAAGAAGCTTGACAGACCGGAGATGATATATTTCTTTAAAATTAATAATATTAATAATACTGTAATAATAATCCATACAGGTATGATGTATTTTCCAGAACTACACTATTCCCACACTTTTACAGAAAATGCATTGTGTTACAACCATAAACTGAAGAGATTTAAAAACTGGGAAATAAATTGGTCATTTTTTTTTTTTCTTGAAACCAATATCATTGCAGATGAAGTACATAGATTACTCAAGTGAATGGTTTACTTAAGTAAATACAGTGTATAGGCTAATACTAGGAACTGATGGAGGCAGGGAGTTTATGAAAGCTCTCCAGATAAAATACTTTCAATGCTGCAAATACAGTTCCTCCTCTGCATAAAAATGAATGAATGAACAAATTTTTGGTTCCAGTACAATAGCACTACAGACATTAAGAGGGGTGAGAGCCACTTAATTATGGGCCTAATGGCATAACAGAAGAACAGCTTGTTTAATCTGGATACAGGAACGAAGTTTCAATACAACAACTGGTCAGAAAACAAACACAGATTCAAAGATATAACAGGAAAACTTTTGCATGAATGAATGAATGAATGAATGAATGAATGAATGAATGAATGGGGTGCATAGATTACTCAAGTTAATGGTTTACTTAAGTAAATACAGTGTATAGGCTAATACTAGGAACTGATGGAGGCAGTGGCAGATGTCAAGATGCTGTTTATTGTGGGTTCTGAACCAGAAGACCATGGTGCATTATTAAATTCATGGCACAATGAGAGGAAAACTGATTCAAGCACCTTATTGTATTCAGCCTTTACATTTAAGTTCTCAAGGAACTGCTCGTGCCTGTCCATACGAGTATTTACAAGGGAAGTTCGACTACTAGCCCAGTTAAATACATATTGTCTTGTCAAAGATCCTCCTCCCTTTAGGGTGAACATTCAGTTACTTCAGAAGAGACTTATTTGCACAAGCTCCCTTGTACAATATGTACATGAAGAGTAGCAACTGCTGGCATTGACAGTGTGAATATAAAACATATTATCCTGAGAAAAATTTGATTTCCTGAAACAATGAATAAATGCATGATTAAAGATGCAAATGCTAATGCAGTGTTCATTCTACAGTAGCCAGCAAAGAGTTCCTACTTTGTCCTTCTGTCCTTGAAAGTCTTATTCCTGAACCCAATACAGTTATAATGACCACTGGAGTGAATAATTATTCACTGGTCAAAAAAAAAAAAAAATTAAATTAAATTAAAGGTGCCAGGGAAATTGCAATGAATATGGTGATGCTGAATACAAATCTGTCATTGATTTTTACAGATTGGCTCTAGTTTATAAGATACAGGGTGTTCATTAAATTAACCGTGTATTCTGACATTACCTATATCTGCTGACTTACGGAGGCAAATCTTAATTTTTTTTAAATGTACGTTTGAATGTTTGTGTCATGTAACGTTTTATTATGTCAACTTAAATATTAACTTTACATTTTATTTGTTTTCTGTAGTGAAATATGAAACATGAGTTCTTCACGACGAAGTTGTGTGAACTGTCCTGATGATTTCTTTTATGTGTGTGGTGAATACACTCCGTTGAAGAATAGGAAAAACATCACCAACTTTGTGAAGAAAGCCTATTTTGCATATTTTGGTATTCATTTTGGTGAACAAGATAAGTCTTGGGCTTCTCGTAAGGTTTGTAAAAGCTGTGTGGAGGGTCTAAGAAAGTGGACAAACAGAACAAAGAAAAGTTTAAACTTGGAGTTCCAATGGTTTGGAGAGAACAACAAAACCACCACAATGAGTGTAAAAGGTTTCAATAAATACAAAAAACAGAAGTGGGATTATACAAATTTGGATTCAGCAAGGAGACCTATACCACACAGCAAAGATGTTCCAGTGCCAGTATTTACCACACTTCCTGAACTTCCATCGTCAGATGTTGAAAACTTACAGGACGTGGAAAGTAATATAGATGACAGCGAATGTGAAGCCAGTATTTCTACACCTCAGCTGTTCACTCAGGAACAACTCAGTGACGTGATAAGAGACCTCAGTCTATCTAAGCAAGATTCAGAACTCTTGGCATCCAGGCTCAAAGAAATGAACTGCCTGAAGCCACAAACTAATATTACAGCATACCGGACTAGAGAAAAGTGGCTTCTTCCATTCTTCAATGAAGATGATGAAATTGTGTACTGCAATGATATTCTGCGACTACTGCTTAAAATGGGTTTGCCGGAGTATCAACCAGAAGACTGGCAAATTTTTATTGATAATTCTGTGAAAAGCTTGAAATGTCTGCTGTTACACAATGGGGAATCACTATGCTTCCATTCCACTTGCTCACTCCACAAAACTTCATGAAGAATATAACAACATGAATATGATTCTGCAGAAAATTCATTATCATCAGCATGGGTGGCTTATTTGTGTTGATTTGAAGATGGCCAACATTTTGCTTGGGCAGCAAAGTGGCTACACAAAGCACCCATGTTTCATCTGCATTTGGGATAGTAGGGCTAAGCAACATCATTGGGAAAAGGTGACATGGCCTTCAAGAAAATATATGACAGTTGGATCAGCGAACATCATACATGAGCCATTGGTTGATAGGGATAAAATCATTCTGCTTCCACTTCATATAAAGCTAGGCCTCATGACGTAATTTGTTAAGGTCTTGGACAGAAATTCAAATTGCTTCGAGTACATTTGCAGATCTTTCCCTGGACTCAGTTGTCAAAAACTTAAAGTAGGAATCTTCGCTGGTCCTCAAATTCACCAGTTCATCAGTGATTCAGATTTCAGTAAAGTCATGACTGACATCGAAGCATCTGCCTGGTGTAGTTTTGTCTGTGTTGTGAGAAACTTCTTGGGCAACTGTAAAGCAGAGAACTACGAACAATTGGTCCAAAACATGTTCACAAACTTTCATAATTTGGGGGCTAATATGAGCATAAAGGTACACTTCCTTCATAGTCACCTAGATAGATTTCCTGACAATCTTGGTGATTTTAGTGAGGAACAAGTGAAGAGGTTTCTTCAAGACATCCAAGTCATAGAGGAAAGGTATCAAGGAATTTGGGACAGGCACATGATGGCAGACTACTGCTGGAATCTCCAACGTGACTGTCCTGATTACTCACACAAGAGACAATCATAGAGTTTTTTCAAGCAATAATTGTGAAATCTATTATGCGTTCTGTTATGAACTGAATCTAGTGTTGCTGTGTAGTTCATATGTTCACTTTATTTTGCTTATTGTTTAAAGGGGCCTAACATCGAAGGTCATCGGCCCTTGGTTTAGTTTTCAAACGGTTTGTGAGTAGATTATACTTTTCATATTTATTTTCCTGTTTAAAAAAAAATTTCCAGTAGCACTTTCAATATCTCAAAAACTAGAGCTAACTGAGCAAAACCGTTATCATATTCGGAATCAGCATCCAAAAGTCAATCTAAAATCACTCAAATCTAACAGGCACCAGAATGGTTGTTGACCAGTGAGAAGAAGAAGATGTAGTAGTGTACCTTTAGCAGTAATGTTACTGGTTTTACAGCCCACTATTTTTATGGTTTTTTGGAAGCAGCTGTCCATTTGTATTCTTAGCATACAAATGAGGATGCAACTATCGACTGGAACAAAAAATAGGCAGTAATTTCAATCTCCTTTCCGGAACATAGCGTGTTGCTGTAGAGTAAAGAAGATGAACATG
Organism: Anabrus simplex; assembly: GCF_040414725.1. Classification (NCBI taxonomy): domain Eukaryota; kingdom Metazoa; phylum Arthropoda; class Insecta; order Orthoptera; family Tettigoniidae; genus Anabrus; species Anabrus simplex. The sequence goes on along the minus strand of NC_090266.1, from coordinate 281,845,867 downwards.
TACTGTTCCTACAGTATCTAAGTGTGAGGTTAGTTGCTACCTTTGGCAAGAGTAATCTCTCTCATGATAGGCAGTAGCAACAGAGTAACCAAATTCTGTTGCCTTGTCCCTGAACATGTTTCACTGTACAACAGCAAGCAGAAGTGCTCATAGGGTTTTCTTAATTCACACATCTAATGCCCAAAGTGTAGTAGGACATGAAATTAGATTAATCCAAGGTTGTGGTACTCAATCAGGTTGGGAGTTACAGAATGCTCCCTTCCTCAATAGTTCCTAATCTGCAACTACCACATTTGCCATACCAGGCTAAAGCAGATGAATTAAATTTCATCTTGATGTTCATTTATTTACTTAATGATAAAACATCCAAGTTACATAATAAATGATATATTCAACACCAATTTCAAACAAATGTTAAAGTTTATAAAAGGTCTAGAACAAGGAACATTTGTTATTAACTTGAGCAACTCCATTGTTTCCAAATTATTTAACTCCTCCTTTATTGCTTGTGACTGCATGATCAGTGCAGCACTATGTGAGCTTCCTGTAGCACTCTTTCACAGGTTTTGACTATAGTATAAACATCCAATTTAACAGTAATAAAATAGTATTCATTTATTCTTATACTACTATACATTTCCAGAATGTATAAATATATTCTCTGAGAGAAACAACAAAGGAAAATTGCTTTGCTTGTTTAACTTTTATAATCTTTACGGGAGAGCATCTGAGAAACACAGAAGCAAATTTATTACAAAATATCACTGTATATATAGAGAGAGGGAGAACTTCATCAAAGCAGTAGGTAAGCTTGATGGTTAGTCCAGCCTCTGTAAGGAAGATAAAATATATTCAATATCTCATCTAGAGATTTTAAATCTATATTAAAACAATGCATAGTCCATTATCTCTCCAATCCATCATACAATATTCACTAAATAAAAGGAATGAACTATTTGAAGTCATGTAAGTAGGGTGAAAATCATGAAATAAAATACTGTACAACTCAATTCAATGTATATGTGATATTCTTTGAAACATGGAAAAATTAAGGATGCATTTCAACTGCATCCAGGAACAACAAAAATGTACTACGCTACATCAAAGTTTTCAATACATTCATTTAACAACCTCATACAATATGCACATAAGTTATCATCTGAATATTTTTTAATAGGTGGATCTATAAAAACAGGTTTTCATTATTCCTATTCAGTCATTACTCAAATATAATCTTACATTCTTCCAAAAGAAACACCTCATAAAATCTGCTATAAATACAGAAGAATTAATCCAAATTTGTTTAAATTTATTAACTTCCAATAAATTCAAAATAAATTTTAAAAATAAATGGTTTACTAAGGCAACCATTTGCAATGAAATCTTTGTATGATAGCATATGTCTGCAACATTGACAAACTGATTTAGTTAAGAATTCTCAAAATTCTTATTACCAAGGTACTGGACCAAATCTTTAAGTAAGAATCACCTAACTTGACAATCTCTCCCTCTGAGTTTTAAGGTTAAGGAATAAGCAGTTCAGAAAACACAAAATAAGATTCAAACCAATTAGAAAGTTAGAGCTGCATGTACTTTCTAAGTAATTTGCAAAGGCAATTTCAGAAACCTGTATAGTATATTAAATATCAAGATTGGTATATAAGAAGTTGCCCACAACAGGATTTCTGCCTTCGGAAGGCTTTGGCTAAGCTCAGGTAATGACGTCGCCGAGAGACCTTCCTCACTGTGGGATCACACCCGCAACAAGTCTTGCCGAGTCTGTGCAGTAACATGCGAGTAGCGTGTAAGTTTCTTTAATATGTGGAAGTGAGTTGGTTTTATAGTGCCATCTTGCTTCCTATGAGTTAGCAGCTAGCCTTGTGGTGAATAGCTGCTTTCTTATTCCAGTGTTGGTCTGAGTTTGACTTGACTTTATTTGAGTCTCGAGTTGCATATAAACATGCCTGGCATGAGGTATACTGTTGCTGTGTGCAATAACAGCTGGGTAAAAACCAGGAAAGATCCCTATAAAAGTCTCATTAATACCTCACTATCCCAGAAGATGAGGACCTAAGGAAGCAGTGGATCCAAAGATGTAGGCGCCATGCAAAGTAGAACGTGGATTAGTACCGGATGTGTTCCGAACATTTTTCTGATAGCAATTTTGAATGGGATCTAAACGGAATATTTTTATGGCTTCCTGTCAAAACTTACTTAGCAAAGATGCTGTTCCCTCCATAAATATTGGTGTTTCACGTAGCACAGAGCAAGTGTCACATGGTAAAGTAGGAAGGAAACAAAAGGACAACAAAAAATGGCTGATGAATTGTTAAAAGATTCAGAACATAACAAGACTATTGCAAGTTTACCACCTACTCCAGCCACTCCACCTCCCCAGGTCTGTGATAATACTATGGCTCTGATTGAAGAAATTGAAAGGTTGGAAAAACAGTCGGATGATGAAAGAAAAACTACAAATATCCTTAAACTGAAATTAGAGGCAGCAGAAATCAAATTACACCAAAGCCGCATATCCATAAGTAATTTGTGTAAGGAGTTAATTAAGTATAGGAGGTTAAAATATTCTATTCAGAGCATCCACACAAAACTGTTGAATGGCCTGAAATAAATTTTTGCTGAAAATCAAATGAAGACACTTACAAACCAGCAACAAAATGCGAATTGGACTGATAAAGACATATCGGTGGCTTTAATCACTGTAAGGTATCTAGGGAAGAAAACTTACAGTTATACGAGACAAAAGTGCATTACCCTCTGTCTGGATTTTCAACGCTGGAAAAATGGGTTTCAAAAATTGACATGCAAAGTGGAAGTGGAATCCTGGAATATATTATGCTTATGATGAAGATAGCTGCTGTCTTGTTTAAAGACAAAGAGAAAATTGCAGTCCTCCAGTTTGATGAAATGTGTCTCCAAAGTACTTTTGAATATGACACCCTAAAGGATGGAATTATAGGCCCGAGTTCAAAACTGCAAGCTAGGAGGGTGAAGGACTGTTCAAAAACTCTAAGCAAGTAATTTATGCTGAGATCTATGAATGAAATGACAAAGGCATACTAGACTATTTGCTTTCACATCTTTCAGAATTAGGGTACAGAGTAATTTGTTTGTTTGTTTGCTTGTTTACTGGTAATATTTAGGACTCAGTTTTGTTTCGCTTAGAATGTTTTATTGGGTTTCAGTAGCACAGTGTGTCCACTAAAATCCTATTAGTAATAACCATGGTCTTGTGACACGATTAACTGTTTTGTACATTGTATTGTATATTATTGTGTTCGTTATCCACTATTTCCAATCTCAGTTTGAGCAGGTATAGGAAGACACAAGAGCTGATAATTGTTTGGTTAAAACATATTGCAATTCCTGAATTCAGTTAGGAAGCTCTCCTGTGATCAGAAGCGGACAATTTACAGGGAGTAGGTCTCTTTCCGACGTCACGCTCCAACAGCCAACGACCCGCAAGTTAGTCATTGTGGATAACCTGAATGTAAGAACCTTGGTTATATACCATGTGCATTGGACTGCTGAACAGTACAGCTAATGTCTGAGAGGAAATTAGCTGCCAGCATTTTAACACAGATATCAAAACATTCCCAACTTAAATACCGCATAACTCTACAAGATTACAGAGAGAGATTACAGTCAGTCGGAGGACTACATACTCTATAGCTTAAATGTACAACAATAACTTCCAACATGGAAGACTGCACCAGCATTTAACCAGATCAAATCTGTGTTAAGAAATACATTTTTAAGAAAAGAAATGTTAATTGTAAGTACAATTTCAGCAATGTACAACATTTAATTAGTTGACTGTTTGTATGTTGGTAACAAACAACGTATCATCAAAAATATTATAAAATTAACTTTTCTATCATATTTGAGAACGTGCCCTCACCTTCTTCAAAACAGTGATTATATAGGAAAGGAAGTGAGAAGAAATTCTCATTTCCTACCCATCACCCAATGTAGGGAAGATCTAAGTGGACAAAATTTTGGGAAGACTGATTCCTTTATGATATTGCACTATCCACTAAAAACTAGGTTAAGTATTTTTCTTTAATAAAGAAAAGAAAAATATATTTGCTCTATTATGATTATGAGCTTCATCTCTAACACACAGGCTACCATACTTCTTAAAAAAAATGCAAGAGTATAACAAAGGATTTTGTAAGAACTACTTTTACAGCTACAATTCATTTAATAGGAAACAACATGGAGGATTCTCTCTGCTGATTTGTCAGCAAAATAACTTAAAGTACTTACAATAACAATCAGTCCTCTAGAGAACTCCTTTAAAGAGGACAAGAAATACACTCAATAAAACTATTCATTTCAATCTTGTGTGGTTAAGCACACTTCAACAAATAAGACATACGTCTATTGAGTCAGTTCTCTCTGCAGGCAGACTTCATCAGTGCCATATTGTGGCCAAAGAACGATAAAAAGTAATCTTTATCCTCTTATAACATTGTACATCATGAAACTTAAAATCTGTATGCAAAGAAAATTGTTTATGTTCCTGGCCTGCCAGATAACGTCATGTCTATATCACCCACCAGTGAATCCTCCTCATCAATATCATCATCATCTTCATCGATATGATGATCAGTTGGACTGGGTATGTGTGGTGAGGACAGCATTGGGTCTCCATTAACAGGATGATCATCATCCATCAGGTCTTCCACTTGAGACGCACTGAGAGTAGCAGCTTCTGTTACTACATCTGGCATCTAATCAACAGAAAGACACATTCCTAGTTAGCTCCCTTTCTTTCAATGAAGAAATCCTCCAGAACATCTATGAATTAAACTAGCAATAAGGCAAGAAATCTGACTCAGTAAATGGGTTCTGTGAATTTTAATCATTCCGAAAGGTAAATGAAGGCATGCACACCATAATGTATCCTAGGTAATGTTAAAGGTCACACAGATAGTGAGTATAGGTAATGGATAGGCACAAACAAGTGACGAATCATATCATATACAGCGCGATTCAGCCGCCCCTTCCAATGTAGTTTTATGCAACCCACAATATTCATTCCGTCCTGAAAACATCTGGCCTGCCAGTATGCTCAGACAACACAACTGGATATCTTGGTATTTACTGCCTCACCATGATAGGACGCCATAATGTTATACTTGTATTAAACACTGGAACACATGCGTGTGCCTTAAGATCATATGAACCTGACACGCCGGCGAAACACTAAATTTATATTGTGACCGCAATAAACCTAATACTTGCTATAAGCTGCCCAGTGTGCTGTACAGAACCGTACTGTAGTAGGTAAAGGCGTGGTGGAGCAGGCTTGCATGTCAGGTGGCAGGTTCGAGTCCAGGGTGAAGATTACAAATTTTTGAAATATTTAATATGTAACGCACGTAATTTAAGTTCAATACCCGCTTTCATGCAAATTGTGTGTGAATGAATTTGTTTGTGGCCCTTAGAAGGGCTGATCAGTTAACAGGCCAGACACATACAGACCGGAAATAACAGAAACGTAACTGCCCTGACAATGTTTTATTGCAGCAAATTCTCGATGTGATGACCATTTTGGTTTGTGCACATTCGGACCTGGTGTCCTATAGATAGTCTTGCGCGCTGAAGCATTCCAGGTGTAATTGCTTGGCAGGCGTCCGTGATGAGTTGTCGGAGCTGGTCGGGGTTTTCCGACGCTCGAGTGTAAACAACGTTCTTCAAATGTCCCCACAAGAAGAAGTCTAACGGCGTTAAATCCTGTGATCTGGTGGGCCAAGAAACAGGGCCTCCTCATCCTATCCATTTCCCTGGCAGTTCCTCGTTCAGATGGTTACGAACGGACAAAGTCGAATGTGGTGGAGCTCCATCCTGTTGCAACCACATCGTCAAACGATCATGCAAGGCACATCCTCCAGGAGCAGTGGAAGTTCCTGACGCAGAAAGTGCAGGTAGCATGGGCCCATCCAATGACCCTCAAAGAAATAAGGTCCAATGAGGCCATCCCCCAAGATTCCACACCATTCACTCCCCATTGTATTTGATGGGCTGCCTGTCGCACCCAGTGAGGATTGTCCGGACTTCAATAGTGCATGTTGTGGCGATTGACGTTCCCATTATTGTGGAAGCGCGATTCGTCCGAGAACAAGATATGCGATATGAATGCTAAATAACTGTCCAGCCTGCCTAAAATAGCCACTGACAAAACTCCATTCGAGCTTCGAAATCCCACCTATGGAGCTCTTGGTGTAGCTCAAGATGGTATGGGTGAAATTTATGTTCATGCAGTATTCGCCAGACGGACAACTGGCTGGTGTTCACCTGTCATGCAATCGCCTTTGTTCTGATGTGTAGATTATTACGAGCTCTTCTGTTTCAACCGATGTACCGGGCCTATAGCAGACTGGTGGTTGCTTGGAAATCACACCTGTTGTCCTTAAGCGTCTTTCAACACGGTGGAATGTCGTAGCAGTCAGGTGTCGGCTGTCGGGATACTGTTCCTGGTACTAACGTAGTGCCTCGCACACGTTTTGTCTTGCTTCCCCATAAAGGAGGAGCATGTCAACGTATTCCTCTGTGGAAAACATGTCGAATGACAGCAGAGATTACAATACATTCAGGCCCTAAACAGCAGAGTACGCGCAGGGCACAAGACGAATAACAGCATCATTCTACCGTTTGAATGTGGCAAATGTGGGCCTGTGTTTACGTATTCAGACATCATACCGATACAAAATATTTGAACGATGCAGGATTCGAACCGCCGCTGGCACATTCCGTCGACTGCTAGGTGAACGCCTAACCACATCTGCTACGCTACTCTGCTGGAAACATGCTGATAGTACGACAAGAACAGAGTACATTTGCCATCCAGTTTGGTGTTTAAGGCATTAATTACTGCACTGTTACCTAGTTTTAAGCATTGATTTCCCTCTTCGTTACACCCAGTCACGAGGCACGACACATTAACATAGTTACATGGTAAAAGGATGTTGCTACATGATTTCAAGGCGTCATGTTTTGCGAACGGATGATATAACATTTCATTAGGGTTCAGAATACAGTACCATACAGTATGCCTGCAGGGGAATAGCACCCCTATAACCATGTGCACATTAGTTGGGCTGCAGCAAATGATATTGGAAGGGGCTGCAGAATCACACTGTATAGAAAGATCAGAACATACATATGCATAAATACAGCGGTCAGTGTAACAACAGGGTGCAACAGAAAGAAGAGACTAGGACAATATCACACCTTCACATTTCCTCATCAATCCCAGTTTTTCTAAATCCCTTCCTTATCAGCTCCTGACGAGCTCGTTTCTACTTCCAAGCTTCATCAGGATGGTGGGCATCAACTCTCATCAAGGGGCAGTCTCTAGAGATTTTCAGTCTTGATGAGAGAAGCGTAGGATAAAAAGAAAGCTGAATAAACATGGGAATAGGACAAGACAAAGAGATAAGAATAAATATAGGTAGTAAATAATTAGAAGTACAGAACAAACACAAAAGGAGGAAAGGAACTCAACCAGTCAATGCAGACCTCTCTTGCTAAGTTTTATACCCATCTATGAACATCTATGAAACCCCATCTTGAACAACATTTGTGATGCTACAAATGCTCAATGACAATTCATTATCAACTTAACAAAACACTTCCAGACATTGTGTATGCATTAAACATAATTATAGAGCACAGATTCTGTTAAGTTATGTGATCAATGTTTGTTCTCCCAATTTTTAACTGTATGCACCACTTCTTAACACTGGACTTGTTTATAAGATCTTCTCCATATACTGCAACAAGTCTTTGTTGAATGTCAATATGTCTAAGGTTTTCAGCATTTAAAAAAACACCAACTGAACTTCAGTTGTCAATAACACATACAATGAAAAGTGGACTGTATTTAAAAATTGCCATGTGGTTGATTCATAGTATATGAAAATTACTCCTTATGAATTGAAATATCATTTAATTACACTTAATTAAGTCCACGTCCACTTTCTTCATACTCTTGGCAGTTTCCTATCCCATCGTCACCATAAGACCTATCTGTATCGGTGCGACGTGAAGCCAACAAATTACACATGTAAATAGTGCACAAATAAAAAGATGTTACAAGAAAAAGAATGCTTATTCTAATAATGATGCCAACGATACTGATGGCATGCATGCGTTTCTGTCATGTTCATATCCAGTTCAAAGAAGTTAAAAATACAAAGTCTCATCAACACTGAAATATACACCGAGTAGCCAACTTACAATACAAAAATCAAAGCACAAATATAAAAAGTCAAACAGTAAATACAAGAGTATAAGTTGTAACAGCAATCAATATGTAGCCTATACTAATTTTCAAAGACTGTTAAACATCAACAACCGCATAAAACAAATACTTGAAACATACTGAACACAGCTGACAAGCCTGCTATGATACAGCTGTGTAATCGATTAGCACAATAAAAAGATTGTCTAGTACATAAAAGTTTGTAGATAGCCCAGAGGTTAAATTTTCAGAAAAAAAACCTGCAAGTATAAATAGCAAAATTTACAAATAGTCTACATAACATTCCATGGTTTGACTCAATGTATCCAATCTCTTTCTGAAACACTTTCAATGATTTCTTTGTGGACACAACTGTACTCTACGATCCCCCTTGAGCCCCCTATATTTTACATATATACAGGGTTATTCACCTAACATGTTACACGGAAATAACTTCTGAACCATTAAAGATATAGGCATTCTGTTTTCATTTTCGTAAATGGTACCCAGGGTCTTGTAAAATAACGTGCTACTTAGTCCCATGGGGTGATTAATAACTGAGATATTGATACTAACTCCATATTTTTAAATGGTATGGCACAAATTCATACAGGTGGCCTAAAAGTTCACCTGCGTAAAAGTTCAAATATGTAAGTATTTTCAAAATCGAACAATTACTTTTTTAGATATAAATAAGAACAGCAAGCGCGGTTTTGCATGCCACAAGGATATATTGACGCGTAAAAAGTTTCCTGGGAGCAGCTCATACACATGTGATGGGTTTGCAAAGTGTGTATGACAGGCAAACTCATGACAAGACAGGGAGGGCTGATGTGTTTAAAAGGAATAAAATATGAACTTTGGCTTGAAAGGAACTAACGAAAGCTATAATTGTCACTGGTTTTAGTGTACAGCACATACTACTGTATGAACTGAGCAATAAACATAACGTCAAAAATTTCATTATTGGTCCATATTGAAACGAGATTTACACTCAAAGATAAGGGTAGGGTTTTCCACCTGTTCAATACTAAAAAAATGTGAAATAATTAAAACGTCACATTTTTATTGTTATTTTTGGTACTGGTTTCAGCAATTTTATTTGCCATCATCAGCCTAGGAGGAAGTAACAAATTGGTCAATAAAGTGGTTTTCTATCTATTTACACTGTATAACAATACTCTAGAACAAAATTAGCTGGTAGTGTATTCTTGTAAAGATCTCTCATCACAGAATGTTTAAAAGGTTTATAAAATCGCTTCAAGGCCAGTTGCAAATTTTTAACAGCTATTAAGATATAGTTAAAAAAGGAAATTTTATTTGAAACTTGGTGCTATAATTAATCTTATCCATAGTCACAAACATTTAACAACGCCAGGAGATATACATGCACAAGATTGTATATAGAACATTTTATGTCTTTTCTAGAACCTTATAAGGAGGTATTTAGTCTCTGTTTTTCAACTATCCAAATGTTTTATGATATAACACAATTGTAAATAACAAACTTATTTTAGAAGGTTCTGTGTTTGTACATACATATATTATAAATATTCTAATGTAACTAGTTAAAATGTCCTTGTTACTTCCTTCTAGGCTGATGATGGCAAATAAAATTGCCAAAACCAGTACCAAAAATGACAAAAATGTGACGCTTTAATTATTTCACATTTTTTATAGTATTGAACAGATGGAAAACCCTACCCTTATCTTTGACTGCAATAAACATAACACAAAAACACCGGAAGAGCTCCTCCTAGAAAAGCAAATGAATAATGTCCGAGGTAGACTTCATTGGAAATGATCCTAAGGGCGTAGGCAAGGGAACATAACGTCTCGTCAGTGCAATTGTTATGAGGCTGACATTTTGTATGCAGAGACCGTGTTGGCAACGAGTTCAGTACTTTATGTGGCAAAGCCACTCATGGCCAATCGTTCATTGACTGGAGGCTGAATTATCACAACGATAACGATACGAGGTAGGTGATGTTTGAACACGTGCATCTCAGTGATCCGCATACACAATGCGTCTATTTAATTATGTGCTTGAAATGTTGACCATCAACGGCAATGCCCATTGCATTCGTGTCACGAGGGATGATGTCACAGACCGTATAGTTTCCCTCTATATTGCAGCACATGCTGCGATGATATGTTGCTTGAGATCCTGTGGTGTTGTTGGAGCTTGCGCGTATATCTCAAAAAGTAATAGTTCGATTTTGAAAATAAATACATATTTGAACTTTTACGCAGTTGAACCTTTAGGCCACCTGTATGAATTTGTGCCGTTCCATTTAAAAATATGGAGTTAGTATCAATATCTTGGTTATTAATCACCTCATGAGACTTAAGCAGCATGTTATTTTACAAGACCCTGGGTACCATTTATGAATATGAAAACAGAATGCCTATATCTTTAATGGTTTAGAAGTTATTTCTGTGTAACATGTTAGGTGAATAACCCCGTATATAGGATGCTCCCAAACATGGGAAGTAATTAGGGGTGGATGGTACAGAAAATCCCCATGAACATATCAATCAATCAATCAATCAATCAATCAATCAATCAATCAATCAATCAATCAATCAATCAATCAATCAATCTGCATTTAGGGGAGTTGCCCAGGTGGCAGATTCCCTATCTATTAAAATTCATGTCTGTATTTTCTGGGCCTGTAGGGCGTGGTCCAGTAGCACAAACAGACTGGATCAATTTCCCCCAAGAGAAAATGTGGTAGGAAAAAGAAATTATGTTAACTGATGACCATTTTCTCCTCCGAAGAAGGAAATTAAATCCTATGCTCACAAGAATCAATGGATAACTCAGGAGATACTAGACTGATGAACGACGAAAATACAAGAAGGCAGGAAATGAAGAGGGCAGAAAAGAATACAGACGATTAAAGAATGAAGTGGATAGAAAGTGCAAGACAGCTAAGGAAGAATGGCCTGGAGGAGGAGTGCAAGGATGTTGAAGGTTGTATGGTGCTAGGAAAAGTAGATGCTGCATACAGGAAAATCAAAGAAACCTTTGGAGAAAGAAAATCTAGGTGTATGAATATTAAGAGCTCAGATGGAAAACCACTTTTAGGGAAAGAAGACAAAGCAAAAAGATGGCAAGAACATATCCAACAGTTGTATCAAGGTAAAGATATAGATGATATGGTTCTGGAACAAGAAGAGGCTGTCTATGCTGATGAAATGGGAGACCCAATTTTGAGGTCAGAATTCGACAGAGCTGTGAAGGATCTAAATAAGAACAAGGCACCTGGAATTGATGACATTCACTCTGAATTACTGACTACCTTAGGAGAAATCAGCAGAGCAAGGTTATTCCATTTACTGTGTAAGATGTACTGTATGAGACAGGAGAAGTGCCATCCGATTTTCAGCAGAATGTTGTTATACCTATTCCCAAGAAAGCCAGTGCTGACAAGTGTGGAAACTACCGCACCATTAGTTTAGCATCTCACGCCTGCAAAATTTTAACATGTATTATTTACAGAAGAATGGAAAGTTGAAGTTTAGTTGGGAGAAGATCAATTTGGCTTCAGAAGAAATGTAGAAAACATGTGAAGCAATCCTGACTTTATGTCTGATCTTAGAGGATCAAATTAAGGAGGACAAGCCCACTTGCATGGCGTTTGTAGATCTAGAAAAGCCATTTGATAATGTTGATTGGACCAAGCTATTTGAGATTCTGAAGGTGATCGGGATCAGATACCAAGAACGAAGAATTATCTACATCATCATCATCATCATCATCATCATCATCATCATCATCATTGTACAGCTCCAGTTTCCCGGGTACTGTTTATGATACCAATATAAATGGTCCGTTATTGGACATTATAAATTTTCCAGCTAACTCATTCCTGGTTGCCAGCGTTTCGCCCTCATGTGCTAGGCTGGGCTCATCAGTTGGTACCTAGCACACCTACCAAGACGCTGGCAAGTACATACCGGGGGGGGGGGGGGCACTGCGTAGGCTAATTGTAGCCACCGGCAGTGCCAATGCACTATGAGATACTTTGTCTCATTATCAAAAATTGATGCCTGCTTGGCCATCAGATGATATAGATGTTGATTCCCATAGGGAATCTGAAATATTTGTTCCGAATGAGTAAATTTATAATACCAATATAAATGGTCCGTTATTGGACATTATAAATTTTCCAGCTAACTCATTCCTGGTTGCCAGCGTTTCGCCCTCATGTGCTAGGCTGGGCTCATCAGTTGGTACCTAGCACACCTACCAAGACGCTGGCAAGTACATACCGGGGGGGGGGGGGGGGCACTGCGTAGGCTAATTGTAGCCACCGGCAGTGCCAATGCACTATGAGATACTTTGTCTCATTATCAAAAATTGATGCCTGCTTGGCCATCAGATGATATAGATGTTGATTCCCATAGGGAATCTGAAATATTTGTTCCGAATGAGTAAATTTATAATACCAATATAAATGGTCCGTTATTGGACATTATAAATTTTCCAGCTAACTCATTCCTGGTTGCCAGCGTTTCGCCCTCATGTGCTAGGCTGGGCTCATCAGTTGGTACCTAGCACACCTACCAAGACGCTGGCAAGTACATACCGGGGGGGGGGGGGGGGGGGGCACTGCGTAGGCTAATTGTAGCCACCGGCAGTGCCAATGCACTATGAGATACTTTGTCTCATTATCAAAAATTGATGCCTGCTTGGCCATCAGATGATATAGATGTTGATTCCCATAGGGAATCTGAAATATTTGTTCCGAATGAGTAAATTTATAATACCAATATAAATGGTCCGTTATTGGACATTATAAATTTTCCAGCTAACTCATTCCTGGTTGCCAGCGTTTCGCCCTCATGTGCTAGGCTGGGCTCATCAGTTGGTACCTAGCACACCTACCAAGACGCTGGCAAGTACATACCCCCCCCCCCGGTATGTACTTGCCAGCGTCTTGGTAGGTGTGCTAGGTACCAACTGATGAGCCCAGCCTAGCACATGAGGGCGAAACGCTGGCAACCAGGAATGAGTTAGCTGGAAAATTTATAATGTCCAATAACGGACCATTTATATTGGTATTATAAATTTACTCATTCGGAACAAATATTTCAGATTCCCTATGGGAATCAACATCTATATCATCTGATGGCCAAGCAGGCATCAATTTTTGATAATGAGACAAAGTATCTCATAGTGCATTGGCACTGCCGGTGGCTACAATTAGCCTACGCAGTGCCCCCCCCCCCCCCGGTATGTACTTGCCAGCGTCTTGGTAGGTGTGCTAGGTACCAACTGATGAGCCCAGCCTAGCACATGAGGGCGAAACGCTGGCAACCAGGAATGAGTTAGCTGGAAAATTTATAATGTCCAATAACGGACCATTTATATTGGTATTATAAATTTACTCATTCGGAACAAATATTTCAGATTCCCTATGGGAATCAACATCTATATCATCTGATGGCCAAGCAGGCATCAATTTTTGATAATGAGACAAAGTATCTCATAGTGCATTGGCACTGCCGGTGGCTACAATTAGCCTACGCAATGCCCCCCCCCCCCCCCGGTATGTACTTGCCAGCGTCTTGGTAGGTGTGCTAGGTACCAACTGATGAGCCCAGCCTAGCACATGAGGGCGAAACGCTGGCAACCAGGAATGAGTTAGCTGGAAAATTTATAATGTCCAATAACGGACCATTTATATTGGTATTATAAATTTACTCATTCGGAACAAATATTTCAGATTCCCTATGGGAATCAACATCTATATCATCTGATGGCCAAGCAGGCATCAATTTTTGATAATGAGACAAAGTATCTCATAGTGCATTGGCACTGCCGGTGGCTACAATTAGCCTACGCAGTGCCCCCCCCGGTATGTACTTGCCAGCGTCTTGGTAGGTGTGCTAGGTACCAACTGATGAGCCAAGCCTAGCACATGAGGGCGAAACGCTGGCAACCAGGAATGAGTTAGCTGGAAAATTTATAATGTCCAATAACGGACCATTTATATTGGTATTATAAATTTACTCATTCGGAACAAATATTTCAGATTCCCTATGGGAATCAACATCTATATCATACTGTTTATGAGCCTCTTCCACTTCTTCCTGTCCATATAGAACTTGTCATGGAGAACATCATCCACTGTCCATCCTCTGGTAACTAGATCAACCTTGATCATGTCCATCCAATGGGTTTTAGGTCTTCCTGCAGGTCTTTTTCCCTCCACCTGTCTTTTCAAATTCATTCTGTCTGTTCCTGTAGGCTCCATCCTCACCACATGCCCGTACCACCGCAGTCCGGATGTGCCGATTCGGTCCAATAGGGATGTCTTTAATCCGGCTTCTTTCCTCACCTCTTCATTTCTTAACTTGTCCATCTTGGTTTTCTGGATGGTGGATCTACGAAATTTCATCTCTGATGCTTGCAGTCTTGATGAATCTCTTTTTGTGAGGGCGCACGCTTCAATACCATTGGTCAATATTGGTATGAAATAACAATTAAACATCATCAGTTTGGCCGGTTTTGGAATCGTGTCATCCCTTAAGAGTGTTCTTACTTGTTGGCAGAATTCTGGTCCCTTTCACACTCTGTTTGTAATTTCCTTTCTGACCAAATTATCACTGGAGATTACACTTCCAAGGTAAGGAAAACTATCCACAAACTCTAGCTGGTAGTCTCCTATTTTTACACTTGCTGGATGCCCTTCTCTGTTGTCTGCCATCACCACTATCTTGGTCTCACTGATGTTGAGGCTATATTCCTGGAAATGGGATTTCCATACGTTGAGTCTGGTCTGTACTTCCTCTTCTGTTTCACCTCAAATCATAATATCATCAGCAAAGGTCACTGCATTCAGTTCATGTAACTTTTCCTTGATGTTCTTCATTATACTGTCCATAACAGTGATGAACAGTAGTGGGGACAGTGCACTTCCTTGCTGAACTCCACTCTTGGTCTCAAACCATGATGATTGACCTTCCCCAATTTGTACACAGCTAGTACAGTCTTTGTACAACATCTGAATTTTCCTTACCAGCCTTTCAGGCACATTTCTTTTCCTCTGACACTCCCAGATCTAATCTCTTATAACACTATCATAGGCCTTTTCTATATCCAGGAATACAATGACCAGGTTCTTGCCTTTCTGCCAATACTTTTCCATCAGCATGCGGGTGCTAAAAATTAGATCCATTGTTGATCTGTTACTTCTGAATCCATATTGCTCCTCCTCTAACTGTGTTCAATGATAGTTCTCAGTCTCCTTTGTATGATCTTCTCTAGAATTTTTAGCCCTATGAGACAGCAGGGTTATTCCTCTACAGTTGGTGGGTTTCCGTCTGCTGCCTTTCTTAAGGGCAATTATAATGCCCTTGCTCGAATCTCCAGGTATTTTGTTGTCTGTGCATACGGCATTTAGTACTCTGTGCAGCCATTGTATACCCTGAATGCCTGATGCCTTTATCATGTCCGCATTCACTTCACCTGATCCTGAAGATTTTCCTTTAGGCATAGATTTTAAGGCTGTCTCAGTTTCTGTCTAGGTGGTGGGAGGTTCTTCATTGTAGGCTTGGATTTCTGATTCTGTATTTTGTTCTTGAACTGGTCTATTCAGTAGGTGGTCGAAATGGTTCTTGAGGACTTCTCTCATGTCACTTTCTGTCCTAACCAGATTTCCATTTTTATCTTCAAGTGCTTTTATGGTATTCATTGGTTTCCTTTTACCTCTGATAACACAATACAGTAGCTTCTTATTGCCTCTGCTGTCTTCTTCCAGTTTATCTACAATCTATATAAAAATCAGTCTGCAGTGCTAAGGATCAAGGGCTTCGAAAAAGAAGCAATCCAGAAAGGAGTGAGGCAAGGCTGCAGTTAGTCCCTCCTTTTCATTGTTTATATACAGTAGAACAGGCAGTAATGGAAATTAAAGAGGAATTTGGAAAGGGAATCACAATCCAAGGAAAGGAAATCAAAACCCTGAGATTTGCCGATGATAGTTATTTTATCTGAGACTGCAGAAGATCTCGAGAAGTTGCTGAACGGTATGGACGGAGTCTTGGGTAAGGAGTACAAGATGAAAATAAATAAGTGCAAAACAAAAGTAATGGAGTGCAGTCGAACAAAGGTAGGTGATGCAGGTAACATTAGATTAGGAAGTGAAGTCTTATAGGAAGTAGATGAATATTGTTACTTGGGTAGTAAAATAATTAACGATGGCAGAAGTAAGGACAACATAAAATGCAGACTAGCATAGGCAAGGAAGAGCTTTCTTAAGAAATGAAATTTGCTCACTTCAAATATTGATATAGGAATTAGAAGGATGTTTCTGAAGACTTTCTTCTGGAGCATAGCACTGTATGGAAGTGAAACATGGACGATAACTAGCTCAGACAGAAAGAGAATAGAAGTTTTTGAAATGTGGTGTTACAGAAGAATGCTGAAGGTGAGATGGATAGACCAAATCACGAATGAAGAGATACTGAATCGAATTGGTGAGAGGAGATCGATTTGGCTAAATTTGACAAGAAGAGATAGATGATAGGACACATCTTAAGACACCCAGGACTTGTTCAGTTGGTTTTTGAGGGAAGTGTACGCAGTAAGAATGGTTGGGGCACACTAAGGTATGAGTATGACAAGCAGATAAGAGCAGATGTAGAATGCAGTAGTTACGCAGAAATGAAAAGGTTAGCACAGGATAGGGTGGTATGGAGAGCTGCATCAAACCAGTCTCTGGACTGATGACAAACACAATAGATAAATGCAAAAAAAATATAAAATGTGTATGTTATGGTCATGTTCTGATTAATTCATACGAGGATGTATATAAAGATAATAACGAAACATTAAATAATCCAAATTAATGCACTTAGCAAACCAAGCAATTTGGCTGAGCAGTTCAGGCCATGAAGGAATTTGCATTTGAGAGATAATGGGTTTGAACCCTACTGTTGGCAGTTTTGATGTTAGTTTTCCATGATTTCCCATTTTCACACTGGCACTGTACATTGAGGCCACGGTCGCACCCTTCCCAAACCTAGCCCAGTCCTATCTTATCATCACTCTAAGATCTGAGTAGGTGCGATGTAAAACCAAGAGCACATAAGGAAAAGCAACCCACCCACACTTCAACACTGACACGAGGACACCAAATAAGTAGCGACAAAGGGAGGAGGAGGAAAGTGAATAATGTCGCATACTGTTGAAGGAATAAGCACCCAACCTTTGACACGTTTGGTGAGCGATGTGGCGAGATCCGCAGCTACAAGTCGCTTGCTCGGTGGGAAATGCAGATATATCCGCCAATTCTAATTCTATTTTTTTTCTCAGTTGCCTGCCAGCAGCGGTTTATTTCTTTTTCAGCAGTGTATTCTGGATAAGTCTGCCCTCTGATGTGAATTGTTTCAACTATGTTCTCCCAATTCTAATGTGTCATTCCACGAGTTGTATCATAAAGAATGCAACTTACGTCCGGGCAAGAACGGCCTAAAGCCTAATAGCCTCGTGCTGAAGCTTTAGCTCATTGCCTAATCGTCTCTTGGATGCAATAATATTGCTGTAGAAGGGATTTCTGGAGATGATGATGCTAAACAGACCTCTCTGATGACACATCAGAACTGTGATCTGATTTATAATCCCCAGTCTTGAGTTCTTCTTTCACGACAGGAGTGTGTGTTTACCGCGAGTTACACAACATTTATTATCGCACGCGTATGTTCCGTAATACAGGCACAATTCATTATTTCCTTCCAAACTGCAGAGACCAGGGTTCTACTAGATTCTTTCCTTATTTTTTTGCGCTGAAATGTCTAAAAGGAATTACCGGCCGCCACCATTAGAGGAGGATTATTTGCGGGTCATGATAAACAAAATGTTAGAATTTAGTGGGGAGGATAGTGATCTTAGTGAGTAAGTTCTCCTGAAGGTGAATCCATAAGTGACAGGAATTTACCTGGAACAAGTACTGCAGGCTTGAATGTACAGGGTTTGGGCCCAGCTGATGTGAATGTTCAGCAGTCATGAAAGAGACAACATGTGTTCTATTCCAGTTAAAGTAGTGATCATGACAGTGACAGTGGTAAAGAAATACTGATAATACTCCAACCAGCGCAACTTCCTCATCAACTTAGACTGAAAACGGACAAAGAAGATCCCCCTTTCATTTAAAATTCCATCGTGATGTAAAGGGAGACATTTTAGGGAAAACAAAACCAAGCAAAATATTTGAATAATTTTTCGATGAAGAGATATGCCAGAACATAGCTGAACAGATAAAAGATGCCCGGCAGAAAATCGTACATAAAATCCAGTTTAGTACGATGAAACAAAGGAGTTGAGATCAAGACCGGCTCCAGACAAATAAGGACGAAATAAAGCTTCTTATGGGCATAATGTTGTTGCAGTGTATTGTACAGAAACCTAAATTAGGACACTATATTTCTCACAATTGCTTGTTGACTACGCCTATTTTGTATAAGCTGATGACACAGAAGAGATTTATCCTCGCCAGGCTGAGTGGTTCAGATGGTTGAGGAGCTGGCCTTCTGACACCACTTGGCAGGTTCCATCCTGGCTCAGTCCGGTGGTATTTGAAGGTGCTCAAATATGCCAGCCTTGTGTTGTTAGATTTACTAGCATGCAAAAGAACTCCTGCAGGACTAAATTCCATCTCCAAAAACTATAAAAGTTGTTCATGGAACGTAAAGCCAATAACATTATTATTATTATTATTATTATTATTATTATTATTATTATTATTATTATTATTATTATTATTATTATTATATATTTTTCCTCCACAGCTTTTTACATTTCTCTGACAATGAGGTGTATAATGGACAAATTACTCCCAAAATATATAAGATAAAGCCAGTGTTTGACCACCTAGAAGCAAAATTTTCGGAAGCTTATACACCTGATGGCAAAATGTCAATTGATGAGAATCTCTTCTTATGGAAAGGGTGGCCAGGGTGGAAAGTTTACATACCAAAAGAACTATCACATTTCGGAATGGAATCATACAAATTATGCAAAGCCGGGACAGGGTATGTAACATGATCTACTTCTGTGTGTATCAAATGAACAGTTGTAAAAGACATAACACTGTGAAGACTAAATACAAAGGGCACTAGGAAAGTTTTGCAATATGGGTGAACGCTTTAGACTTTTTCAAAATAATTTCCACCACACTCAATACACTTCTCCATACATCGAAACCAGTCACTGAACCAACTCTGCCACTTTTCTTCGCTTACATTTTCACACTCTTGATCCCATGCTGCCAGAAGCTCCTCGCTGGATGCAAAACGCCGCCCTTTTAGCTTCATCTTCACTTCTGGGAAGAGTGCGAAGTCACATGGGGCAGGATCAGGACTGTATGGAGGGCGATCAAGCACAGTCAACCCTGATCTGGCAAGAAAATCCATTGTTACATTAGGATGATGTGCTGGAGCATTGTCGTGATGCAAAAGCCAAGTGTTCAGCTGTGACCTTGGACGGAGCTGCTTGAGACCCTGGATGACCTGAGGCAGACAAGTCTCACTGTACCACTTCGCAGTAACTGTCCTTTGTGTTTCTAGCACAGCCCGAGTCAGGATGCCCCATTTAGTGAAGAATACTGCAATCATCCTTTTCTTCACTGACCCTGACTTTCGCACAGTCACAGGAGTACCCTCATCTTCAAACAGCCACACCTTGTTCTGGGATTTTGTTGGGACATCGTAAAAATAAAGCCAAGTTTCGTCACCTGTAATGATCCTATTGACGTTACGTGAAGTCCCATTTTCAAACTGTTTTAGCATTTCTCGGCACCATTTCTCTCGATGTGCCCTTTGTTCCTCTGAAAGTGAATGGGGCACCCAAAGGGAACAAACCTTTCTAACACGGAGATGGTTGCGTAGAATTGAATGAATAGCTGGTGCAGGGATGTGGAGGGTCTCTTATACCCGCCGATATGTCAACCGCCTCTCTTGCTGCAACATCTTCCTCACAGATTCAATGTTTTCCTCAGTCACTTTTTCAGACTGTCGCCCAGAACGAGGATAGTCTTCAACCCCAAAATTTCCCTCTGGAACTCTTTGTACCAGCGGAAAATTGTTGTCCGATGTGGACAGTCTTTCCCCAGCACAGGAGTCACTTCCTCCAGGCACTAGTTAACAGTTAATCCACGAGCAAAACTGTAGCGGATAATTGCGCGATATTCACCTTTAGACCATACTGACATCTTAACTTGCTTTCAATCCCACTGCTTGGTAACAACTGGTACAAAGGTCACGTCTTGCTGTCTTTTAGACCGGTTTTCACCCCTCTTTTCATCCCTCACCATAACAGAGGTGTCCAGCCAACCATTTTTGGGTAGTGCAAAACTTTCCTAGTGCCCTTTGTATTGTTAAATATTACCTGTATTGTAGTGTAATATAGTTCGTGTGTGACACTTAAGAATTGTAGGTATATAAACAGGATCCCTGAAAAGCGCTAACCTTTCGTGAGTATTATAATTTATTCCATTATAAATCTTTTAATCCTGAATTTACATGTACACAAAAAATTACTTCCTTGCAGAGATTGTTAGAAAACTTCCCAAAATATTTAGGTATAAGTTACTGGATAAATGAAAACCAGTGCTTTGCTATTAGGAAGAAACAAGTTTGGTATCACAGTGTGAAAGCACTTAGTACATTCTTGCACAAAGTATTGAAAAATTAAAGTAAGATTTTTCAACAATTAAATACACTATATTCAAGTAAATATTTCTCTTATGGCCCTTCTATAGTTCATTTTATTCCAAGATTGTTTTTAAGCAAGTTATTAAATATTTTCTTCATTCAGGGAAATTGCTCCCCACTTGGGAGTGAGCCGGTGTGTACCAAGCTCCCCGCTTAAGGTCATGGACTAGACAAACTTTTTTTTGTTTTGTTTTGTAACCAAAGATCAATAAATACCTTTCTCCTTGGGTCATGCAATATATGACTGTTCTTCACATAGTTGTTTATCACCATCTTGGAGGTGGTTGGTTGCCAAGTGAATTCAGACACTGGCAATCCATGAGCCTTTGCCTGTAGCTCCAATTCCTGAAAATAATTTTAAATAAAGTATTATTACATTTAATCAGAGAATATTTTGCAAGTACAGTAGGTTAACACTGCAGAAGAAAAATAATAATGTTCTGATCATTTTTTCAGAAAAAACCTGCAAGTATAAATTCTAAAAATTTATGTATCCATTAGAGAAGTGTGTATTGCATCAGAGTTCTCTCAAAAACTCTGAACATCTTAAAACTGCACAAGCTTTGATTCATGAAACTTATGTGCAGCACAATGTGGTATGACAGAATTTGGCAGCACATACAAAGAAAACAATCTTCACATACTTCACATTTCAATTCTTGCTGCCACAATGGCTTGATTTATTTCCCACAAACTCAAGTAAACAACGTTCAGACATCGATTTACCATTTCCTTAGCGAAATACCGTGCTTGGCAGTGCATATGGATTTAATTTAATAACGTCTGAGACACATCTATAATTTGAGCATTTTTAATGGAATTATATTTCATTAAGAAAAGGTTTATTCATTTTATATTGAAAAGGCGTATTTTAAGGAATGTTTTAACACATTTTATTACCAACTCCAATGACCCACAAATTGTTTAAAAATCTGAATCACCGGGCGAGTTGGCCGTGCGCGTAGAGGCGCGCGGCTGTGAGCTTGCATCCGGGAGATAGTAGGTTCGAATCCCACTATTGGCAGCCCTGAAAATGGTTTTCCGTGGTTTCCCATTTTCACACCAGGCAAATGCTGGGGCTGTACCTTAATTAAGGCCACGGCCGCTTCCTTCCAACTCCTAGGCCTTTCCTATCCCATCGTCGCCATAAGACCTATCTGTGTCGGTGCGACGTAAAGCCACTAGCAAAAAAAAAAAAAAAAAAAAAAAAAAAAAAAATCTGAATCCAAGTGTATGTCACTTTATGAAGAAGAAATCTATGTCTGAACTAAAAGTGCATCAGCATTCCTCGTATGCTTCTGAATGGGTCTAAAACTATTTTCTTTCACAGACTGATACATAATTATTTGAGAAAACAAATTTATCATACATTCACTGAAATAACAAAAACATGCAATGCACTAATTTACACATTCAAAATATTTTTAATTTGTCTTCTTTAATTTCTTTTCTCATCCAATACGCACTCAAATCACATATTATATTTGTTTGCATGTTTTCAATAATTGAGAGGAAGTTTTTATTTCCTACATATAACCTTTTCTGAACATTTTGGAGCAAAAGCAGCCTAAGTGTTAAAAACAAGAAGTGATCATATACATGCTATACATATCTTGTGAAACTTTGTAAATGAAAAATCAATATGAAAAATGTGAATTTTCTATTAGCGATCCTAGAAGTACTGCTGCTTTGGTGTCTTGCCTACATCTTTGTATCCTATCTACAGGATTGTCAAATCGTAGTACTAGGAGAAGAGTAAGAAACCTATTTCCAGACATGATGAGGCGGAAAATTTCTCTGCTTGTTCCATCCATAGCAAACATTGCAGAAATATCTTCATTGTTTGATTTGAAAGAAGCAATGTAGGAAAGTAATCATAAAAAAGCTTCAATTTCTATATTATAAGTGTCCTGAATTTCAGGATGGTCCATCCGCTTGTATTTCTCTCTCATATCCTGCATTTTGACATTAGTCCATTGAACCTTAAGTTCCTGGAAAATACAAAATTGCAGGCACTTCTACAGTAAATTTGATTGCCAATTCTTCCTTGAGCACGTAACGCAGGTAAGCGAATTATGTTGTGGCTTGGGGTGCGCACATTTCTAGTAGGTTCTTTAGCAGACCATTTATAACGGTTTTCACCATAGCAATAATACTGTTCTGTGGATTCTTGAACTTTATCTTCACTACCTGTGCCTTCTACTTCCAAGTCAGTACTATGATCACTTTCAATAGCAAAGTCACTGCCCACATCATTTTCAACATCACTGAATTCGGTATCCAACCATTGTGTTACAGCTCAAGATGAACCAGCGCGGTCCGCCATTGTCGAATTACAAACAAAATTTAAAAAGCTATGAGTTCACTTCCTACAACTTAAGAAACCACACATTAAAAAAATGCACAATTGGTGATGTGGTATCTACAAAGCCACTTGGAAACTTGCTTACACTCTGAGCAGAGAATGATAATACTGCGGGCGAAGCTAATGCTGGATTATTTCTGCTTTTGTCACTTATGAAAGACAGGAATAATATAATTGCTATAGACTTGGCACTTATGCTTTTGATGAAATGGTACACCCAATTTTGAGGTCAGAATTCAACAGAGCTGTGAGGGACCTAAATAAGAACAAAGCACCTGGAATTGATGACATTCCCTCTGAATTACAGACTGCCTTAGGATTATCGTAAACATCAAAATAAATACACTGGGAACTGTTGATAAAAACATGTCTGATTTAATATAAAATCATTTTTAAAAAACACTTTAATACAAATGATCTCTCTTCAGGTACCTGAATCCTCAAAAGCAATCTCCTGTTTTGAGCTTCTAATTGTTTCTGTCTTGCTTCACTAAGCTTCATACGCTGCACTTCATTCTTCAAAACTTTTATGTAGTCAACAGAAGACTTCAAGATAGTTCCTTTATTCGGTCGCACATCACGTACAATCTCATAGTACCTGTAATGGAAAAAGGAAACCATTACTAAAAGAGAATTTTTTTAAAAATCCTAAAATTAGGAATCTTTCTTCTTCTAAGTTTGAATGAATTCGTTTGTATATTCTACTAGCTCACTTCAGGATTAAAATAAATTCTGACTTGTTCAAAAAGTACTTCTCACTTAGACTTCCAAATAATTTATTTTCAAATGAATTATATAACATTACAATTATCACCACCACAAAAATTCAAAACCATGATAAGTTCAAAAATATATGGAAAACCAATTGCTGGTATCCAGCTTGTGTCCACAATAAACATTGAAAGCTACTGTGCTTAATTATAATTTCAGTTTCAATAGATTTATCAGCAGCACAAGCAGACTTCACTGTGGGGTCAAGCCATCTAAAGCCTACTGCTGGAGGAAAATGTGAGGGGCATTTGAAAAGCCTGAATGATAAATTCAATGAACTATAGACCAAATATGATTAAAGTTTTCCAAGCAAGTCATGCCAATACGAAACATGAAATAATTCACTACGATGTACCGAGCAAGTTGGCTTTGCGGTTAGGAGCACACAGCTGTGAGCTTGCATTTGGAAGATAGTGGGTTTGAATCTCACTGCCGGCAGCCCTGAAGATGGTTTTACGTGGTTTCCCATTTTCACACCAGGTAAATGCCAGGGCTGTACCTTAATTAAAGCCATGGCCGCTTCCTTCTACTCCTAGCCATTTCCTATACAATCATCGTCAGAAGACCTGTCTGTGTCGGTGCAATGTAAAGCCAATTGGAAAAAATAATTATGGTGTTCAAACCTGTCTTGCAACAACCAAATTAAATGGTTTTTAATTATTTTTCCTCCCTTAGTCCATATTCCCTTTTTTAATATTTCTTATTTAGGTCATTTTTTACTAAATATAAAAAAATACAGCTAATTCCCATCGGGTTTTTTTTTTTTCAAAGAACCTGTAATTTCCTGAGACAAGTGAAAATGGCTTATGATAAATATCGATTGTCTTTTGATTCCCCTAGATTCCTATAGATGTCAGAAGACTACTGAAATCAAAGAGGATTGTTGCTCTAGCAAATATTTAAACCTGATGCACAAAAATAGACTAACTGTGCCAAAAGGAACTGTTACTTATAGAAAGCTTGTGTGCAAGAGAGAGAGATTTTGTGCATGCACGTTAATTTGTCACCCTTGCTATAGGCTCTATGGACATACTGTTGATGAAAGGCAGTCGTAATCACAATTGGACTCATCCATTGAGTCTTGTAGCACATGTTGCATCAATGAGATATGATCAGAAGCATATAACTTGTCGAACGTAGGTCTTTACTAGATTTAGACCTTTATGTGAACTTATTTATGAATAGTTGAAACTTTGTGCTGTGATAGTGAGTGTCAGATAAATGGCAAAGGCGGCTTCAAGCAGTAGCCAGCTACAGAATGCAGTAAGTTCGTTTCATTTCATTGAGAGTAACAGTAAGATTATCCGATGATCCTTGTGTGACGCAAGGTATTAAAGTAGATGGAAAACCTAAAGGGCAGAATAGTTAGTTTTCAACATATAAGACATCACAAAAATAAAGAACTACCAGGGAAAGCTTTGACACAGTCATTCATACAAACATCTTTGCAGAATGCAGAAGAAAACAGCAAGAAATTTAATGCTTCCTTCACCGACTTTACAGCTGCTTTTGTACAATGCAGCATTTCCCTTTACAAAATAAATATGCTTTCAATGAAGAATTTCTTTGAAAAGAACACAGAAAGATCTGTCCCAGATGAAAGCAACTCAGCAAAACAATTATTTCCCACAAATATACGAAGCCAATGTAGAAAATAAAGAGGTAATAGGAGAGCATCCTATTTGTTTTATGTTGGATGAAACACCCAATTCTTTCTTGAGTGCTGTCTTGGATATCGTTGTGATTCCCGTCAGGAGATCCGTCAAAGCCAATGTTTGCAATGTACGAATAGCAAACAATCAACCCTACAGCCATCATGCAGAGTTTCAATTACTGCTGCTGCAAGCTCAGGAATACTGTACAAGAAAATATGGCAAGCTTTTACTGACGAGGTACCATACATGGTCTCAGCATTTGGACAGTTGAAAACTCTGTACCCCGATCTCCATCACATAACCTGTGTTTACTCGCACTTACATAGGATATGCAAAGCAGATGCATTTGGTGGCGAGATTTAGTGTTTACAGTGCACTATGTCTTCTGGTATGAGCCAGAATAAATTTGTTACTTTCATTGACCGGTCTCAGTCTCATCCTTGGCTTTGACAATATGAAAGTGACCGAGGTATGAGCGATGCTAGTAATACCATTCCTTATGCAGCCAGTCCCTGTTATGAATGGTATGAAAATATCGCTCATAGGGTTGGTTGGTGCATGCATTTCAGTGGACTTGGCAGACTGATATATAATAGCAACTTCTATGGGTGAAAAAAGCAATGGGAAACTACCATATTTACATGAATAATCCCCATATACTGTTTATTTTAAATCTGAGGCACGAAACTGGAGTGCGGGTTTTATTTGCGTCAAGGTTCGCAACACGCTCCTGGTTCACATGGTTTTCGATGTTGGGTGTAGAGTTATACTTTGTGTAACTGCAGATGGAAGAAAACTGCCCCCATATGTCTTTAAACGGAAAACAATTCAGAGTTTTAATTCAAAACTGCCTTTGGATTAAAAGAAATA
This sequence comes from Anabrus simplex, assembly GCF_040414725.1. Taxonomy (NCBI): domain Eukaryota; kingdom Metazoa; phylum Arthropoda; class Insecta; order Orthoptera; family Tettigoniidae; genus Anabrus; species Anabrus simplex. The sequence goes on along the minus strand of NC_090266.1, from coordinate 281,819,217 downwards.
GTTTTTACAGAGTAATTTAAATTTGAATGTTCTCGGCATCACGACAGAACGTGTCTTCCGGAACGTGCAAGAGTAGCTTTCCGTACTTTTGCTCACTTTTGTGTGTCTACAGTGTGTTTCATAGTTGCTAAGTTTGAGAGAAATCATAATTCATTAGTAATCAGCATTTTAAGGATCGCCACAATATCACGTAGCAGGCCACGTGTGGAGAAACAGAATCCGCAAAAACTGGCAATGCCAACAGTTGGCGAAAATGTGTGGCTTATAATTATAATCAATTCGTACGCACCGAACAATATTGTCAATGCCGATGAAACTGCATCTTTCTTTTTTTTGCAGAGATCAAACACACTTATGGTTTTAAAGGACAGTAGCGGCGATTGGGGGGGGGGGGCGAGGGGGGCAGTCACCCCCTCACTTTGTGGAGAAATAATTACATTTGTATTCAATTTTGGCTGGCCAAAACAAGGAATTATAGGATTTATTAAAACAAGCAATTTGTACAAACCCAGTTGTTTATCAGCTAATTATTTCATTTATTTTCTTTAATTATTTACAAAATTATCAGCGGAAATACGCATAAAATGTCGTTCGTCATGGTTGACCTATTTGTTTAGCACCACAGCAATTAATGGACACTTTGCATCTTCTGTGAGGAAGGGAAGCAGGGGATATTCTTTTTGCTAAGTTGATGGACACTGAGGTTTGCTTTAGTGTCTGTTTCTTTTATTTTCTTAACGTGTAGTCAAATACCAAATGATTTTTAATTGTATAATCATGCCGTACTTCTATTTAATTATAATACATTTGTAGTGTCGTTCCTTTCGTGAAAGTTTTAATGTATAGTATTGAATCAAAATCTCAAAGGACAATTATTATCACAGTTAAGTTGGTAGGCTGTCAACCTTTACCTTTCTGTGAAAACTCGCTCAGTGAGCATAAAAATGTACAATCTTGTAGCTTTTTTTTTTTTCAGTTTTGATGTATATCCCCCCCCACTGTTATCCCACAAACCCAGGTACTTTGTTGTCTGTAAATTTTTTTGCCCACCTACTTTTAATTTCCAATCGCCGCTACTATTAAAGGGGGGGGGTCACTGTACTGTGTTGCAATCCAGACGGAAGTAAAAGACTTCTTCCCTCCTCATAGCAAAGTTCGATAAGCCACGATGTTTCCATGCAAGTACAAGGCATCTAAAATTGCAAACATTCATTCATTCATTCATTCATTTACCATTAACCTTTACAGTATCTATGGAAGGCCAGGGGAAAAGGACAAGCCCTCCTACACGTAGTGCCCCCTGACCTTTGAAATAATTACCTAAATCCTAAAGTAAAATAGTCATATACACTATTTACAGGTAAAGTAACAAAGTATAGCCTAATATATACATATTTCTCATTTATACAACCTTTCACTCCCTCGTTCATCCTTCCACATATTTACATGCATTTTCTCACCGTATGTGCTTCATAACATAACATAACACAACACAACACAACACAACATGACATAACACAACACAACACAACACAACACAAAACATAACATAACATGACATAACATAACAATTATCCAAAAAATAAGGCATTTGCACAGGGAAACCAGCATAATTGTCCTCATGTTTGAATATTGCTTTTTTTTCTATCGCTGCATGAGGTTATTTTTGCCAGTGATTTATCCAAGAGCTTTATTTGAATAATGTAAATGCACCTTGTTGGACACAATTCGGCATTTCTCGGCATTTCATGGCATTAATGGGTCTTAGAATACTTTGTGACGTGGGAAGGGTTGGCATTTCTGAATTTCGGGTTGGCAGTTAATTTGAAATCATGTAATTCAGTTTTGATGTATATAACCCCCCTCCCACTGTTATTCCACAAACCCAGGTACTTTGTTGTCTGTAAATTTTTTTGCCCACCTACTTTTAATTTCCAATCGCCGCTACTATTAAAGGGGGGGGTCACTGTACTGTGTTGCAATCCAGACGGAAGCAAAAGACTTCTTCCCTCCTAATAGGAAAGTTCGATAAGCCACGATGTTTCCGTGCAAGTACAAGGCATCTAAAATTGCAAACATTCATTCATTCATTCATTATTTATTTATTTACCATAAACCTTTACAGTATCTATGGAAGGCCATTATATTGCACGAAAAGAATTATCCACCACTGGTCGTGTTATTCTCCGAGTAAAAAGAAATCGCGTGTGAGAAGTGTTTTAGACATGGAGTGTGATGAATTTGCAAGTAATTCAGGAGAGAATTCGAGTGATGCAAGAGACAAAGAATCTTCCGATCTACAGCAAAACTGCAGGTTCAGATAAATGAAATACCTGTCGCATAAGAAGGCCTACTTGCTAATTTTCATGGGAAATATATTTTATAGCAATGATAATGCATTTTTATCATCTCAAATAAGGTTCAGGCAAACTAGCTATATCCGTTATGTTCATATTTGCGTAAAGACCTCGTGGAACTCTAGGAGTGATATGAAATGTTTGTTTATGCCTACGTTACACTTTTGCTGGATGGAATTATAGTTCATTTCATTTTTTGAAAATTATCCTCCCTAAAATTAGGGTGCGGAGATTATTAGCGTAAATATGGTATCCCATTCCTTATTTCCCTAGTATGCCTCTTCAGTGACGCCTAGGCTATCTATGATAGCTGTTGGCAGAGCTGTAGAGTATCAAACCAGCCTTCGGGCTGAAGACCCAACATACATACATGCAAAGCAGTCAGAGCTGAATACCAGACATCAAATGCCCTTATATACAAACTCAATAAGATGCTGACTTAGGCTCCCAATAGAACACACAGTTACAGAAGGATCACAGGCTTGCCATTGCCCTAGATTCTTACTACCTAATCAGATGAGGAATGTGGATTTCATGTGCTGTTTCTCTAAGTGAGGATTTTAACAAGATTCAAGAGTTTTTGTTGTGCTTAGACGATCAAGAATCAGCAGCGCAGCACAGGCAAAGGCTTCACTGAGGAAACCGAGTTTGGCAACTGAACTGTACGCAGTGCACTGCTAATTTCTGCCAGTTGCCATCATGAGGCTTGTAGGGGAGATATTGTCGAAGGACATCCAGTGGAGTGTGGTAGAAGAAATGAAATGGATTTGAGAGAAGAACCTTAGGGATCCACTAAGGAAAGCTGCAGTCAGTAATTTTTTAAAAAAGATATGGTTTATAATCTACAGCATGATTTTAATTTCTTTACATGAACTTGAAAAATATATAAATATATATTTTTACGTTGTGTCACTGCAATAGCAAATGTGCAACTAACTTATGGGTTAGACTATATTCTAACCTTTGAAGTCAGATAGATTATGAACAAATTTCTTCATAAGTTGCATCAGGTTCTAGCTGTAAATGAGTGAAAGTTATTTTGTTATTTATCATTTTTCATTTAATTATCAACCCAAAGCAACTTAGCATCAAAATTATTTGACTGATGGAAAATAGTAAGTTACTAACAAATAATACTGTATATATAGTTTCTAGACAACTTTCTCCACATTAACTGCTAGAAAAATTATATCTACAATCTGGAGACAGCAGAGCTCAGTTGCCCCTACCAATATTTGTTCTGCAGCCCAACAAATGTGAGAGATCGTCTTGAGGTCAATATTTCTCTGCTAGCATCCCGTATGATACTAATGCACTGCGAGTACATCGAACGATTCTTATGCTACCATCATTCTTGTTATGTAACTACAGTTCCAATATAATTGGTCCATTACTGGAAATTATAAATTTTCCAGCTGGCACATTATTGGTTGCCAGTTGCAAAATTGGGCTCATCAATTGCTAACTAGTTCACCTACCAAGACAGATGGCTGGTGCATGTAGTGGAGCCCACTGCACAGGCTACCAAGCTATTTGGCACTCTAAGGCATTCTTAATACAAGTCTAACTCACAGCTATGGTGTAGCGCATGTGGTCAAATGTTAGACTACCAATTAACAGAACGTAGTATGTATTGATAGTTTGAACTCTACATCGAACAAAAAATTCATTCGATATGAATCTTCAAGCATCAATGCTTAAATCCAGGCCAGTGTGAGCCACCTGCAAGCAATAAACAGCCATTCTTATTATTTTTGTGTGCTGCACACAATGCACCGCTACACAGTCAGAATGAAGTAGCTTCAGTCATTCACGATGTATTCCAAAGAAGAATATGTTGATGTGCTCCTCACCTACAGGGAAGAAAGAGAGAATTTGTTGCAGGCACTAAGTCTGCATCAGACAAATATCTTGTATCAGTCTGTATCTGCAATGTAGGCGCACACTACCTGCACTTTCTACACAATGAACTCCCATTTCTGCTGGAGGATGTGCCAGTCAGAGGATGTTTAACGATATGGTTTCAACAGTGTGATGCTCCACTATGTTGGATGTTAGCCGTCTGTAACTATCTGAACGAGAGATATCCACGAACATATGTAGGACAGGGAGGACCTGTCTCTTGGGCCACAAGGTCACCAGATTTAATACCATTAGATTTCTTCCTGTAGGGGCATTTGAAACAAACAGTTTATACCCAGGAGTCAGAAAATCCCGGAGCGCCTTCGACAAGTCATCACCAAAAGCTGTAGATCAATAACACTGGCAATGCTAGGACACACTAGAATCTCCATTCAGCAACACGCCTGGATGTGCATAAACCAAGCAGGTCATCAATTTGAGCACTTGCTAATGTAAATAATCATTGTCAGCGCAGTATGGTTTACCCTTAACTACCTATCCCATTCTTGACCAACAATGATAACGTATCAGGCCTTCTTGGGGCCACATGCACTTTCATTTACTGAAAATGTGCATAAAAAAGGGATATTTTATATACATTAAGAGATGGTAAACACTAAATAAATCAAAAATAAAAGAGTATCCCTGTCCTGCACTCAAACCTATCAAAAGGAAGACTGGCATTCAGCTTGCTCTTGCCATCTGTGCTATATTGCACTATGGCACAATACGTGTAAATTACAGATCATGTGATAGCTTTAACACGGTCGTAATATCCACTTCATGCTTCACAGACATTTCATTTACATATCATATCGTGTAGAAAATTTGCCCGTGCTTTCTATTATTTAATAATATTATGGTATAATATCTTCCTATTTTTGTGTAGGCCATAAATACAGAGATATCCATTTTACAGTGTTTATTATGCGTGCTGGTAGGACAGATGTTTACAGGACGTGTATGAACCTGTGGTTTCCATAAAACAATATTGGTAGAGGCAGCTGATTCACCTGGTATGAAAAAAAGGAACTTTAGTTATTAGTATATGACATCCCAATTGGAAAGTTGATTATACTTTTTGACCAAGAAGAAATTTATCTTTTATCTCTGCCAGGGTCTCCACAGTACAGCCATTAACAATGCTTCATTTGGTTTGTCACTCAATTCCCACTTTCATAGGGGATGCTGTCAAAGAAAGTATGAAAGAAAGAAAAAACAATATTGAGGATATTAGTAATTAGAATACAATCCACTGCTTTCTATGTTATGTATCTACTAATAACTACTATTTTAGACAGACAGATAGATAGATACTGCCTTTATCAGTGGCGAAGTTAGGGCTCCAGGCACGCACTTACACTTAACTACTGTTTCACAATTTGACTCAAACACTATCAAATTAATAATAATAATAATAATAATAATAATAATAATAATAATAATAATAATAATAATAATAATAATGTATTTTTGCTGTGTGGATCATTAGTCTACAGACTGGTTTGAAGCAGCTCTCTGTGCCACCCTACCCTCTGCTAACCTTTTTATTTCTAGATCCTACATCTACTCTAATCTCTTTGTCATATTCACACCTTGGTCTACCCCTGCTGCTTTTACCACCTACACCTCCCTCAAAAACTAACTGAACAAGACTTGGGTGTCTTAAGATGTGCCCTATCATTCTGTCTCTTCTGGTGAAATTCTGCCAAATTGTTCTCCTCTCACCATTCGATTCAGTATCCCTTCATCTGCAATTCAATCTACCCACCTAACATTCAGCATTCTTCTGTGACACCACATTTCAAAACCTTCTATTCTCTTTCTTTCTGAGCTCATTATCATTCATGTTTCACTTCCATACAATGCCACGCTCCAGACGAAAGTCTTCATAAACGTCTTTCTAATTCCTATTTCGAAGTGAGCGTATTTCTTTTCTTTAAGAAAGGCCTTCCTTGCTTGTGGTAGTTTGCATTTTATGTCTGCCTTACTTCTGCAATCATTAGTTATTTTAACAATTGGCGATGATTGGTCAAATATTTGTATCATAATGAAAATCTGAACTCTGATTGGTGGAAAACCTGTATCATAATGAAACTTGAATTATAATGAGCCTCATTAAGATTCAGTTTTCTGGCATATAATATATATATATATATTTTGGCATAGTCAAGGATAAATATCATTAAGCAACATTTAAGTTGGAATAATTATTTTCTTAAAGGCCTTTTCAACTGTGAAATCACCAGTGTTTTGCCCCAGTGTAGATGTGCACTCAACAGTTGGATTGCTACACCTTCTTTTTCTTTTTACACAACTAGACCTACACGAACAGAACATATCAATCAGAAAACATACGAGATATTTTACCATAATGTCCATAAGACAGTATGCATACTAAAGATTCCTTTTCTACAAATATTTACTGCAAGTAACTGTACTCTTTACAGTATTGACAAAAAAAAAAAAGATTAAAGGTTCACAGTTTCTGAAAAATGTTCACAAAAAAATGCATGCTTTTTAATTTAGAAATGTGTTAAGTTAACAATAAGCCCCTAGCATGGAGGTTTAAACGTTACATATTTTATATTGTTAAGTAACAGATGAGGGCAAGTACAGTTCCCCCTCACCCTCCGAACAGTTATTTGGCCCCTACAATCTAAACTCCTCAGCAACATCAATATGAGTAAGTGTCTTCCAAATAATATATTGGTAACAAACAAAAGAAGTAAAAATCTCATATCCCAAACACAAAGAAGTATCTTGAAAAATAGTTCACATTTATTTGTTCATCATTTCCGTACTTCAAAGTAACATTCAAAACACGTACACACCAAATCACACAGTTCAGGGAATAAAAGTGCTTTGTGAAATCTACGCATCGTCATAAAAGTTAATAAATATGGATTTAAAAAAATAGTAATGATGTGAAACAACTTACGGATCATTATTTTTGGGCAACAGGGTTCCCAGTTCCTTGATTCGATCATTTATATTGAAACGTCGCCGTCTCTCAACTGAAACACATTATTAGGATGGAATTAGTGAAAGCGAAAGCTATACACATGTATCCACAAAATCAACTCTTAAGCCCATAATTTGCTCCCCAATATTTCTAATTAATGTTTGACAACTATATGGTAACCATTCAAATTTAAATTTGAATGAAGGAAATTGTAGCTTTATGAAATTCCTGAAATCCTCTTAATTTCACCAAACCTGTTCTTGTTAGACAAGGGTGTAGTAAGTATTCATTAAAAATACTGAAAGAGAAAGGAAATTGAAAGCCATAGATTTCCTACAATATTTACCTAAGATGTCCTTTTGTTTGACTCTTCCACGGCAGGTGTCGTATTTGTGCAAAACATCGCTTCTAGTAGCCTTCTAACATCTCTTGATAGTATTTGGAACTACTTGAACTTGTATTTGTGTAAAATTATTGTTTCTAAAAAAAAGTTTTTTCAAAATATCATAGGAATATCATACCACCAGGGACTACAGTATGGTTTACCAGTGCAAGGAATGACTTTAGTAAGTTCTCTCGAAGGTATTAAGCAACAATCTAAATGAAAATCCACAGCCCGTTTCCAGTCATTCAACCGGGTCAGGAATAGAATGAACGAGGACAGGAATTGTGTCAGTTGTCGAAGCCTGTCGCACTCCTCTGGGGTAATGAAAAATGAAATGGCGTATGGCTTTTAGTGCCAGGAGTGTCCGAGGACAAGTTTGGCTTGCCAGATGCAGGTCTTTTGATTTGACTCCCGTAGGCGACCTGCGTGTCTTGATGAGGATGAAATGATGATGAAGACGACACAGACACCCAGCCCCTGTGACAGAGAAATGAACCAATTATGGTTAAAATTCCCGACCCTGCCAGGAGTCGAACCCGGGACCCCTGTGACCAAAGGCCAGCACGCTAACCATTTAGCCATGGAGCCGGACAACTCCTCTGGGGTAATGATAACTGACTGACAGATGAGATGAAATTATACTGGAGCGTGTTGCTGTAATAAAAGACGACAGGGAAAACAAGAGTACCTGGAGAGAGAAACTTGTCCCGCCTCCGCTTTATTCAGAACAAATCTCGCATGGAGTCACCAGGATTTGAATCATGAAACCCAGCAATGAGAGGCTGGTGCACTGCTGCCTGAGCCCGAGAAGCTCTATGCAATGTAATTTTGTTAAATTATTTTTTCTAAAACAAGTAGGATTTTTTCAAAATTTCAACATTTTTCAAAATATCATGGAAATATCATACCACCATGACTGCAGAATGGTTTGCCAGTGCAAGGAATTATTTTTTTGTAAGTTCTCTCTTTCATGTTATGTAATGTGAACAATTATAGGTCATCAAAAAAATTCAAATTTAATTATGGAGCTAAGGGATATTTTGTACCAGAGAATTCCCCAGCAAATAGTTAAAACAAATTTCACATTTAATGATTTTATTCTGCTACAATGCAGTAGAAAGTTGACAGTTACTGAACAGTCTAGGACTGACTTCATGTAAAGAACCTGACTGATCTGTCTGGGCATTCCATTGGAGATACAAACTAAAATTCAGAAAATAACCGTTAAGGGTTTTTTTAAATTTTGATATTTGTTTTATGTCACACTGACAGACAGGCCTTAAAAGTAACAATGGAATAGGACAGGGAAGGAAGTGATCGTGGCCTTAATTAAGGTACAGCTCTAGCATTTGTCTACCAAATGTCAACATGCTGTAGCTATTGAGCCAAGCTCTGCATTCGAAATGCGAGTGGGTTCGAACCCCACCATCCGTTGTCTTGCGAATGGTTTTCTGTAGTTTTCCATTTTCACTCAATACAAATGGCAGGACAGTTCCTATTCGCAGGCCACAGTCGATTCCATCCACCTCCTTATCCAATTTCACTCACTATCATTCCTTTCATTGTCATTAGCTTCTCAACTGAGGTTGACGTCAGGAAGGGCATCTGGCCATAAAAAGCATCCATATAATTTCATCTCACCTCATCCCAACCTCATATCAGAAAATGGGACTAAGGAGTATATATACATATAGCCATTTCATCTCCCAAATGCAAGCTCACGGCTACGCGACACAAAACGTGTGGCCAACAAATAAGTTGAAACATAACACTCCTAAATGTACTTAAGTTTGTGATCATTTAGAGACAGAAATATAGAAATCCCTAACCAAAATAAATTTCACTTGGAGAAATCCTGACCATCAACTTAAATGATTAAAAATTATTATGCAAAATAATAATAGTATGTCGAAGCGAGTGGCTGCATGGTTTGGGTCAAGAAACTGTTAACTTGCATTCAGGAAATAGTGGGTTCAAATTCCACCGTTGACAGCCCTGAAGATGGTTTTCCATGGTCTCCCACTTTCGCACCATTGAAATGCTGACGCTGTACCTTAATTAAGGCCATGGTCGCTTCCTTACCATTCCTAGTACTTTCCTATCTGTGTCGGTGCAATATAGCAAATTGTGTGCTTTGTCTGGCTCCTTGGCTAAATGGTCAGTGTAATGGCCAATGACACTTCGAAGAACCCAAGTTCAGTTCTCAACTGGGTCAGGGATTTTAACCATACCTGGTTAATTCCACTGGCTCACGGGTTGATTGTTTTAAAAATCTTCATACATACATACATACATACATACATACATACATACATACATACATACATACATACATACATACATACATACATACATACATACATACATACATACATACATACATACATACAAACACATTATTCTATCAACCGCCACAGAAAAACAAAACATGACAATGATGATAATGATGTTTGTTATTTAAAGGAGCCAAACAGCTAGGTCATCAGCCCCTAATGATATGACGTGCAACAAAATGATTGATTGATTGATTGATTGATTGATTGATTGATTGATTGATTGATTGATTGATTGATGTTTGTTGTTTAAAGGGGTCTAACATCGAGGTCATTGGCCCCTAATGGTACGAAATGAGACGAAATGAGATGACAAATTAAAAGTCCAAAATCCTCCACTGACCAGAATTCTAAGCGTGAGGATGAAGAATGAATGGATGGATTGATACGAAGTTAAAACGATCAGTGGATCCGACCCACAGTGCCTCACATGCACAGAAGCTGGCACGGATCAAGGGACTGCTTCTACAGCACGACGCTGAATCGATTAAAATATGCTCGTTGTTGAAACGGGTCCAAAATCCAGGTCATTGGCCCTCATAATAGTATTTATTGCTAGAAAAGTAGAACCATGGTATTTGTCACATTGCGGTACTAATCAAGAGTAGCGTAGACTCCCAGTATTCCATACATTATGGTACGACTCACAGGTAATGAAATTTGCACATGTATTACAGACCTAATGTGTTTCGCACATTGCAGCGTCCTTGACAGGCAACGCAAACCTATAGTGTTCTTCACCTAAGTGTACTAACCACAGGGACTCGTACTATCCCGTGGTGTTTCTCATACAGTGGGTACTAATCATAGGCAAGCCAGAACCATGGGTTCCGTCATCCAATGGTGTCGCTCATATAGTGCTACTAATCACAGGTACTGTAAAACCCGTCATGCCCTCATTTGCTACTAATCACAAACCTATTTGGTACCCAACATAGTGGTACTACGCGCAAGTAAAAGCGACCCCTGGTGTTCCCCGTGTGGTGGTACTAATCACAAGTAGTTCCATGGTTCTAATTTGATCATCTCTTGGTCACCCCCTTTTAGTTGCCTCTTACGACAGGCAGAGGATACCGTGGGTGTATTCTTCAACTGCGTCCCCCACCCACAGGGGGCAACAAAATGAAACAATAATTAAAACTTCAAAATGTATCTACTCACTAGAATCTACAACGAATGATGATGAAAAAAATTATTGTGAATCCGAAAGAATCACTTGATCCAATTCACAACACCAGTACCTTAGTTTCTGATAAAATGCTTGTTGTCCAAAGGGGGGGGGGGGGGTCCAAAATCCAGGTCACCGGCTCCTCATAATAGTACTAAATACTGGTAAAGCAGAACTGTGATGTTCCTCCTACATTAGTACTAATCACAGGCAATGTAAGCGCATGGTGTTCCTCGCATGGTGGTACTAATCACAGGTAATGTAGACCCATGGTATGTCACAAATAACAGCACCACTCATACAGAGTCTGCCAGAAAAATGTATACACTCTTTGTTAGACGATACTGGGATATGGACACTGTCATGTTTCTAAATGTTGTAGTATGGTATTTCGCACAACAGATGTCGGTACTTGCATCACGATATTGCGAAAACAAAATGGCTGGAGCACGCTTGACGTTCAAGCAACAAAAGTACATTCTGAAGTGGTTTATCAGGTTTGATAATGCCGTTGAAATGCAACGTCAGTGGAGGAGGGAGTTTGAAACAGAACCCCCAACACGCCTAACAATTAAACGCATCACTGGGAAGTTTGAGATACGTGGTACGATTTGTGATATTCACAAACGAAGATCGGGAAGAACGTGCACAAGTGTGTGACAAATTTTGAAAACATCTAAGTGGAAAGTTTACATCCCACGATTACTGCACGCGCTTAATGAGGACGATCCCGATCATTGAATGCAATTTTGTGAATGGTATCAGCAAATGGTACCCCAAGATGAACAATTTCTGATGAAGTTAGTGTGGTATGATGAAGCCCAATTTAAACTTAATGGAACAACGAATCGACATAACTGTGTGTACTGGGCTCTGGAAAATCCACATGTTCATGTGGACAAGGCGGTCAATCTAGCAGGGGTTAATGTCTGGTGTGGACTGTCATCAAGGGGTTTACTAGGATCCTTTTTCTTTGATGGTACTGTCACTGGAGCAGTGTACTTAGAAATGTTACGCACATTAATTTTACCAGCTGTACGTGCGCTTTATGGAGCCGATGATGAAGTCTTCTACCAACAGGAGGGGGCGTCACCACACTACCATGTAGCAGTACGAGCTTTCCTGGATGACAATCTGTCGGGACATTGGATTGGACGATGAGGGCCCATTGAGTTATCCTCACGGTCACCAGATCTTACCCCTATGGACTTCTACTTGTGGGGAACTGTGAAAAATCAAGTCTATCGACGTAAGCCATGCACGCTGGAGGCCCTTCACCAGGAGATTACAGCGGCATGTGCAGAGATCCCCATTCAAACATTGACGGACATAGTTGCAGCAACCGATTGTCATTCTGCTGTGTGTCTGGCAGCCAACGGTGAACATTTTGAACATCCCATGTAACCATATGTTTAACTGAAGACAGTACTACATGTGTAATCAAAATTTAAATGTAAAAAAAAAACAATAAATAGTTTTTGTTCCGTAAAGAGCGTATGCATTTTTCTGGCGGACCCTGTCGGTAACACATAAGGGTACTACATACAAGCAACGCATACCCATGGTGTTTCTCACTTAGTGGGGACCAATCACTTAAGTGTGAAGTTAAACAACAGTAAGATTCCTAGCAAAGATGGGAAAGACTAATTAACATTGTTTTGTGAAATATATAATAACTTTTTTAGCTGTGTGTGGTGTGTGAGTTGCAGGAGTGTTGATTACAGCAGAAACACCTAGTCCCTCAACCAAGGAAATTGATAGTTAAAGATTAAAATCCGTCGACTCTGCTGGGAATCGAACCCAGGGCCCAAAGGACCAAAGTCTAAAAATACTGACCACTCAATAAAGGAGCCAGACAGTGTGTAGTGAGGAAATTATCTTAGTAAAGATCAATAATATACAGTCAGGCATCAGGATGCATAAATATTCTTTCAAGTAAAACAGTTCTGAGCCCTTGCAATGTGCTGCAACATGTGAGGTGATAAGACATTCCAACATATATATTTCTGAAAATGTTAAGATAGACATAGACAATGCAAGATAGAGGCTGTCAGGTAGATATGATAAATCTGTGATAATGCTGCTCTGTTTCCTCATTTTGGGAGAATATTCAAGTGTCTCTTCAGGTCCACTCTCACTGTGTCTACCCTTGTATCACCACGTCATGCCACACATCTGTTAATTCTTCCCTGTAAGAAGCAATGGCATGATGACCATACATTTAGGCAAAATTTATAGAATTATGGGTTAAGTGTGCATAATCTGTATCGAGGGCTTTTTTAGAGACTTTCCTTGAGAGTGCTGTTTATTCTACCATCATGTAATTTAATTCTTCAATGCCAGGCTTGGTGCACTGTATGTAGCCATGCATTATCTCAAGTGAACAGCTCCTGTGCACGGTACAATCCTTGGCACCGTTGCTTCAAGAAAATATAGTATGTCGAGTCTTGGCGATAATACTGTGAGGGATACCAATGAATGAAAACAGTGGAGTTTATGAATGAACACTGTATGTACACAAATATCAGTTCCATTATGTTACTAGGCATAATTATTTTAATTAGAACACACACCTGCAAATTTGCCTCCCTCTATTTTGCTCCTTTATTTGATTTTGAGTGTTAAGCAGTACTCTAGTCAATTATTAAACTTCATAATACAATGCAAGAAATATATGCATATTTTATGAGATTCCTAGTTTTAATTCAAATTTATTCAAACAGATAGTATTGACAGTATATAGTCTACACACTGATGCCAATATTACAAAACACACAGAATTCTTGCACCTCAACATCTCTGAAAACCATAAAAGTGGTTAGTAAAACATAAAACCAATAAACCAAACCCCATGGCACTACAGCCCTGAAGGACCTTGGACTACCAAGTGACCGCTGCTCAGCCCAAGGGCCAGAAGATTATGAGACAATGCATGGTCAGTGCAACGAAACCTCTCGGCCATTATTTTCTGCTTTCTAGGCCAGGGCCGCCATCTCACCGTCAGATAGCTTGTCGATTATGATCATGTAGGCTGAGTGGACCTCAAAACAGCCCTCAAAATCCAAGATCAATAGTAGTATCAAACACGAGACCTCCAGGTGAGAGGCAGGCACACTACTCCTAGACCATAGGGTCAGCTAAAATTATTATTATTATTATTATTATTATTATTATTATTATTATTATTATTAAATGCAATTACTCCTAACTAACTAAATGCATGACCCAGAACTGGTTTAATGTACACACAATCACAGCTCGTGAAGTACTACCTGTCAGCAAATAAAATTCCAAACCTAGCTTGTTACACAGTTTATTATTAAAACAAATTAATCTTCTAGCATATCTAAAATTATACAACTAGAAACTGTAAAGGCTTTGATGGCCGAATTCTGATAAAGTTAACAGCATAATAGTCTACTACTCCACTGATCTTGCTGGTTAACCAAAGTAATCCGAAAACTGATTCCTTATGTTCGTGGCTTGCACAGTGCTGTTACCTCCAACATGTGGTAATGGCCATAGTGCAGAATTGCTGAAATTGTTCCCTTTCGTTCTAACACACATTATAAAAATTTATATTTCTCTAAGGATAATGTCATTAGCTCAACTGCTGTGTTATGTTAGAAGGTATATCATCCAGTTCTGTATCAGTTCTTGAAACACAGAAGTATCTGAAGTTACTAGCAACTTATTATCCCTTCTAGTGAGTTAATTCGTAATTAATAGAACTTCATGAAATATATAAGTACAGTAGAGTCTCGATTATCCGACCTAAACGGGACCTGGAGTACGTCGGATAACCGAAAATGTCGGATAATACAGAATATCTTTGAAGATGAACTGTAACAAACAGGAAGGCTATACTGTATTACTATGTTTTACGGTACTCTATTTACTGACTTACCAATTCAATTGTACAGTAGATGCAGTACTGAACGAAAACATTCCAAATATCTTACGAAAAGAAACTTGTCAACAATGTCTGCTTGCCTGCTGATTCACGTTTTCTTGGTGCGAGATCCCGCCATCGACGATAATCCTTCATTATGAGTCATCGTTTTCTCCTTTTGTTCTGAAATGCCTCCTTCTTCTTCTTCCTCATTTTCGTTACCATTCACAAAACCAAGAATATCAGGATCAGTTAGTTCAAACAGCTGATCTTGTGCACACCACTTACATCTTGAGTCGTAGCATCCTCACAGACAGGAATGCAATTCAGTAAGGAAACAATGTTTTTCCATGTCTTCATGTACCACCTCCTCTCGATGTTCAACCTCACTCAACAATATGTTCCAAGACTTTCTAATGTCGTTATTCCAACTTCTTCCCACGACTGCGCTATCCAGTATGCCACGTCTTTCATGTTGTTTCATTGCCATTGTTCATTTTCTCTACCAGAGATGAAAGGAGTTTCAGGCAATATTTCCTCTTCAATGTTTCCAGCACACCCTGGTCCATTGGCGGCATAATGACATCACGTTAGGAGAGAGGAATGTAAACATGGACAGGAACAATAACAGAAATGTTTTAAATGTCCTAGGCTTCTTTGTTTTACCGATCGTAAGCAATTTTGCTTTTAAGTTCTCAGTAATATTAGTACAGGCAAGAACAGTAACTTTCCTTACTAAGCTTGTAGCAGGTGCAGACGCCTTGGCTTGGGCTGTGAGTGGTTTTGATGGCAGCATCTTGAAATTCAGTCCAGTCTCATCACAAATATCTGATCACCGGTTAATCCTTCAGCAAGAATTATTTCTTGAAATTCCCTTTTAAATTTCATGACCTCATCGGATTTAGCTGACAGTTTTTCTCCACAGATATTAAGCTGCCCAATTCCGTACCGTTTTTGCCACCGATCAAGCCACCCACCACTGGCAGTAAAATTAGGGTCCCCTTCATTAAACTCCTTCTAGAAATACATCACCATTTATTGTGAAATGGGGCCAGATATTGGCAGGCCTTTTTCCTGGTTTTGAGTGAACCAAAGAAATTGTGCTTCACTTACTTTTTCGTACTCACATTTTTCATTGTTTTTCTAATTTTCAGTGCTCTGGTAGAGCACCACTTTTGAATTTCTTTCCTCTTATATTTCTAGTCTCCCACTGTAACACGTCCAACACCATAATATGGAGCCACTTTTTGAACAGTTTCCCCTTTGTCCAGTCTCTTTAACCCACTCAACTTCCACAGAAACAATCACTTTCTTCCGTTTACTCGCCATACTCACAGAGGGTATGAAAACTATAACATCCACACCCACCAATACCACACTGAACAATGACTGAAAACTCGCTGCACCTGTCCTTGAGAAAAACCCGGTCCTATCGCATGACTGCCAGTGCTTGTCCCACGCTCGCACCCTCTACACCAGGTGTCCCAGAATTGCCTCCATCTAAAGTTCAAATTAAGCCTACCAGTGTCGGATAACACGGAATGTCGGATAAGCGAAGGTCGGTTGAGTGAGACTCTACTGTATAACTAAGATTATGTTACAAGGAGATTCCCACCTTCCAATACTTGTACAATTTCTTACAGCTTGTTTATTTTTTACATGACATAATCCAGCTATAAGAAATTGTACAAGTATTGGAAGGTGGAAATCTCCTTGTAACATAACCTTAGTTGTGTTGAGCCAATACAGGACAAAATATGAGATTTATAAACCGATATATAAGTATGTCATAACAGGTGCAAGCATCACAGAGCAGTTGGCCACATCTTCACAACGACAATGGAATGATTTCAAGCCAAATTATGCTGGAACTCTCTTCCAACAGTTTCAAACAAGAACCGAGAGAAAACCTTACTAAAATTTTTTATTTTTTATTTTGCTATGTGCTTTATGTTGCACCGACACAGATAGGTCTTATGGCGACGATGGGAAAGGAAAGGCCGTGGCCTTAATTAAGGTACAGCCTGGGGTGAAAATGGGAAACCACGGAAAACCATCTTCAGGGCTGCCGACAGTGGGATTCGAGCCCACTATCTCCCGAATGCGAGCTCACAGCTATGCGCCCCTGACCGCACGGGCAATTCGCCCGGTAAAATTCAATTATAATGGGACCTCTAAATGTATGTAAATGTAAGCTCACCAGATAAAAAAATCAGTCACCCTAGTGCGCATGCATAGATGGATCGTTAAGCCTGTACAGATTGCACAGCGAACGAGTCCCATGCTCAACCACATGTGTACTGCCCCTATGGGAGCATAAGGCAGTAGCAATCAGTGAGACATTGGTGTTTCAAGCGGACAGTATACGTCAATATGGGTAGATGTAAAGATATGAGAGAGTTGCAAAAAGGGACAATCGTATTTGGCCGTGCCCATGACCATACGGTGCATGAAGTTGCTGGATTTGTCGCAGAGGACTGTTCAACATATCTCCAAGCAGTGGTGTACTACACGTGACCATGAAACACGACGTCTGCATTGTGGTTGGAATAAAGATCCTGACAGGGGGACCGGAGAAATTTTTCACGGCTTGTGAATCAAAATCGCTCCGAAACCCAACAGGAAAAGCTGCAGTCAGTGACTGAAGGTACATCCCAACCTGTTAGCAAAAGAACGCTGTGACTGGAACTGAATGCAATGAACATTTGGAGTGGGTCACACAGGCACATAAAGCTGCGCGTCTTCAATGGACAGTAGCTGAGTGGCGGAATGTAATGTGGTCTAACGAATGATATTTTTACCCGTATTCCAATGACACACATAGTCAAGTGCACCGAAGGCCAAATGAAGCATTTCACCCTGGATATATGCAAGATCAGGTTCAAGTCGGAGGTGGGTCAGCGATCTTTTGGGGGTGTTTTCCGTATCATGGATTGGGCCCGTTCGCTGAGGTGACCACTAACATTAACCAGCGGTTTATTTAAACATTCTGGATGATCGGGTGTTGCCTTTCAGTCGACATCTGCATGATGAGTATGCTATTCAAGATTACAACAGCCAAGTTCATCAGGCTGGATGCATACGTGACTGGTTTTATGCATAATCCTCCAGTGTATTACATTTTGATTGGCCTGCAAAATCACGCCTTGAAAATCTGTGGGACATGTTGGAACAGCAGGTAAAACACTAACATCAGCATCCCCGCAATTTAGTGGAATTTCGCGATCATATCCTCAGCGAGTGGCTTAACCCAGATGCGACATACCTGCACAACCTTGTGGACCTACTTCCCAATCGAACCCAGGTGGTTATCAAGTCCAGAAGCCAAGTAACATGGTGTTAAATTATACTTGTAATGATTTCTCCAGAGGTGACTAATTTTTTTGTATGGTGAGCGTATGTCTACTTCACTTCACTTGATCATACTAAACTGAAGTTTAACTGTTCTTGTTACAGGAATAGAAGAGGATGATATTTGAGATATATTTATTAGCTAGGATACTGGTTTATCCTACACTTATCATGTTTACAAGTGGGGAAAGATATGGTGGCCAACCAATAATAATAATAATAATAATAATAATAATAATAATAATAATAATAATAATAATAATTGCTTTATTTCCCATTAACCACTCTTTACGGTTTTTGGAGACGCTGAGGTGCTGGAATTTAGTCCCAAGGAGTACATTTATGTGCCCATAAATCTACCGATAAGAGGCCGACGTATTTGAGCACCTTCAAATACCACTGGGCTGAGACAGGATCGAAGCTGCCAAGTTGGGTCAGAAGGCCAGCACCTCAACCGTCTGAGCCACTCAGCCCGGCTACATTCCAGTTAGCTAGTAGATTAATTTATATTATTTATAGTCTTGTATGGTTGAACAATGGCTGTGAAACAATTTAGCAATGTAAATTTCTTAAGACAGATTATGGAAAAGAATGAAACTTAAAGCTCTGATCAATCGAACTTATTAATCGCACTTACTCATATTATGATTATCTTTCTTCTGTCTATCCTTGGCAAGAGCATGCAGTTCAGCTTCAGTGAGCTGCAAGGGTTCTGGTTTGATCTGAGGTAAGTCAGGAGGGCAAGAATTACTAGTCTTCGTCACGTCACCATTGCCCAGGGCTACCAGATGGTCATATAAATTCGCAGCAGCACCAACCTAAAAGATAGCAC